>NC_071392.1:65044232-67444232 GCF_022682495.2 Desmodus rotundus
ATGGAAAGCAAGTGAGGGTTTGGGTTTTGTTTTAAGATGGGAGGTAACTGTAGCAGGCTCACAGATTGAAGACAAAGAAATAACACAGGTCCTCTAACTCCCCACCCATTGTTCTCTATTCACATTCTCAGCTACTTGGATCCAAAAGTAGTGTTCTGTTTGAGTCTTCCAGGCTACATCAGAGTAGTTCCCTTATCTAATTAATATGTTTACACTCCCTGTCATCACAGAAACTCTTTCCAGAATTAATGAATTCTGTAATGAGATTGCTTTAATGAGAACCCAGTCAAGGGAAGGAATATCATCTCCAATACATATTGTGGGCAGACAGTTAATATTTGCTGAACAAACATGGTGATGCAGGTCATCTCTGAATTCATCACTGAACTCATGAGTCTTTCTTAAAGCTGTTGTCTCATTCTGCCTATGTTATAGTTAGTATTGCATCTTACCTCCGCATCCTAAATCTCAGACTTCCCAAGGGCAGTAGACAATCATCTGCACTTGTCTTGAGCCCTCAAACACTCAGCAATATTTGGCAGAAAATAAACATTAATGTACATTTATACGAATAAGTGATAAAGAGCCAAGACTTCAGTCATTTTTGTCTTATTTTGAAAGAATGGGTTTCTATATCTCGTTGGCATTTTCAACCTATTTTCTTCTATCTGCCTTATAAAAAAAACCACAATCCATTGACCCTCACACAACTCTCATATCCCACCTCAACTTCTAAGCACCTTTAAATCTGCTAGTAATATGCTATCATTTTAACTCCAGCTTTTTTACTTCATAGTTTTCTCAATTTCTTAAGGTCAGTTTCATGAATTAAAGAAGTGAGTAGCAACTTGCCACATGTAGTTGAAAAAAGATGTCTAATTGATCATTTTATGCCCCCTTTCATGCTCTATTTTGACAGAGTAAAGAATGGAAAGTAGTGTGAAAGAATCTGCCATGGTAGAATAAATAACTATTCTCTACATGTTATTTTTTTCTAGCATGTATGCAATTGTGGTGTAATTATTTGTATATGTCTTTATAACTCTGATCCTTGTGGGACCATGTAACATTTCTTGATGCGGATCCCAGCCCGCAGGATCCTGTGTTGTGGCGGCAATAGACAAATACACACGGACTACAGAAATCCTATGGAGAAAAGTGACAGCATGACCACTCTCTAAGTGAGAGAGGGCGAGAGGGTTAGAGAGAGCCCAAGACACAGCCGACCCCTGCCTGGACAGGCTTTTATTGCTTGTCTAGGCCTACATCAAGGATGGTCCTCATTTACTATGCACAGGTTCACCACAGGTGATTACCTTTTAAGGACAACAAAGGACAGAACACTGCTAATTACTTCAAAGAGAAGGATGTTACAGCTCAAGGGGGAAACTGGTCACACTCCATACTTGGGTGGTTTAGCACAGACTTTAGGAAGTTAAAGATACTCAGTAAACATTTGCTGCCTCAATTCAGGGTGAGGGAGTTTTAGCAAGAGCAAGTCTCATAACAGCCTATGTACAATGCAGGCCTGATTTCCCACCGGAGAACCTATCCATGGACGTGGGTCCTGCCTGCCAACCTTGCTCCCCACTGGCTTTTCTGAGTTTGAGGCTGGGCCACATTTCCCATGCTTGGAATGGTTCCCCATAATTTATCATTTCTTCAATCTCTATTGGAATACCTGGCACATAATAGACAATCACTGAAAATTTGCTGAATGAATTTCAGAAGTGAAACAAATAGTAGATTGATCCTTTAGAGCTGTCAAGATTATACAGATTAGACTTGTGTTCAGTCTAACCCAAATAGCAGGAGTGGCAGGGGTTGATATTAAATTTAAACTTTTAGAACTCCTATGAGTGTTTTCAACCTTGTGGTATCTCAACTGTCCTTTGTAAGCACAGTATTTTTTTCCTCTCTTTCCTTTCCGCAGGTTGGTCTCAGATCTGTGATAGAGCAATTTCCTGGGAAGCTTGATTTTGTCCTTTTGGATGGGGGTTTTGTCCTAAGCCATGGCCACAAGCAGTTGATGTGCCTGGCCAGATCTGTTCTCAGTAAGGCAAAGATCTTGCTGCTTGATGAACCCAGTGCTCATCTGGATCCGATGTGAGTTTCAGAATTCCTGCTATTCAATAACACCATGGGAGTAGAATCATTGCATCCTACTTTATATTGACACAAATTCCCATTAGACTGTCATGTCTGCAAATGGAAGAACCCCTTTTAGCCGTGAAATAATTGCCCAGTGGAAAATTCACCATTTGACGTGAGCACAAGTGCTTATATCCTAGTATAAGAGCTGTGTGTTCTCTTCTGAGTGTACTTTGGAATTTCATTCCAACTCTCCCCCTTGTCAACACATGATGAAATATTTAGTTACATAGGAGTAATCTGATTCTTATGGTTTTTGTTTTTATTCCACTTATACAATAGGAAATGTAGCACAAAAGAACTACTAGTGATCTACATAATGAAAAAAATGTACCTCTGTGAAATTTTTTTCAGAACTTTTGTCCTATTTATTGATGGAAACTTTGAATCTACCCCATGGTTGGAAAGCTGATTGTGGCTGACTCTAGATCAGAATTATGTTAAAAGTATTTAAAGAAAAATAAGTAATTTAAAGGACTAAGTTGATAGGACAGTAGATATGTAATTAAGGGTAAAGGCAGATTATTTGATGTTCTGTGATAATATGTGTGGTATTTTCTTTCTTTTCTAGAACATATCAAATAATTCGAAGGACCCTAAAACAAGCATTTGCTGACTGCACAGTGATCCTCTCTGAACACAGGATAGAAGCAATGTTGGAATGTCAACAGTTTTTGGTGAGTGTTTATAATTTACTTAAGATCTCACTTCTGTAATTCTTGATAACTATCTCTTATGTGATGGTTCCTTCAAGTCACAGTAATGTACAATTTCTCCCTTAAAACATGTGTCATGTAACCATTTAGTTAGCTTTACTCAAAATAGCTGCACAAGTTTCTCACTTTGATCTGAGCTATAAGGTTGGAATTCAATAAATCCAAAAGAGCAGCATATTACTAAGTTATGTTAGTAAATTGGAACATCTCTACTTTTTGAATCCTTTATTTGGGGCCCAAGTCAGAAGAGAGACTTAAGTCCTGATGCTTTTAATAACTAAATCTCTCTCGGATGGGGTCCAGGACAGGCCTGGATTATCTTGCATTTCATGTATAGTTTTAATGCGATAGTTGAAAGGCTCATTTCATTTTTCTAATCATTATTTGGAGCTCAGGTGAATGCCTCTTCCAACCACTTTCTCGCTGTGCTTTCAAAACTGTCACAGATTCTTTCAAGTGATGTTTACAAATTCCCTCAGGTTTAGTCACAAGGAAGTTCTTGGGATGATGTATCACGTCATTTCTGTTAAGACTTTTGAGGCTGCTGGAGGTAAATGCTTCCTTACTGAAGGGTTGTTATTACCTTTATTATTACCGAGCTTCAGGTGACAAATGAGAGGGCTGACTCACAACCTTGTGTGCTACCACGATCAGGTTCAGGAAATTGGGTAAAACCTTTCTATTCTCTGGTTTTGGGTTTGCTCAACTTGAACATGTGAAGGAGGCATATTAAACTCAAGCACATCTTGACCAATTTGGAATTAACCTTCAAATCCCCTGTTGAAGAGATTCAACTATCATGCTGTGGACTTGCACTCATTTTTAAGGTAACATATAAGGGATCTAAGAAAAACCATTCTGGTTTACAACGCCCATTTAGTTCCTCTAAAGTTCTGTGAAGAAGTATATTGCTCAGTAAGATCCTTGTTTAAAAAAAATCTTCCAGCTGCTAAGTGGAAAGTTACAGGTAATTCCACAGATGGTGAAAGCTCGGTAAAGCAAGAGGATGAAGGAGTCACCTCATGATTTTATTTCACCTATAGTGAAATAAAATCTCCCTGGCCATTCAGACTGCAAGCCTCTGCACACTACTTTCCTTTTATCTTTTACATTCCTCTGAACCTATGTCACTTTCTGTCCTTGCTCTGGTCCTGCCTTCTCTCCAAGATCTCACTAACAGCCACTTCTGTAGGTCATAGAGGAGAACAAAGTCCGGCAGTATGATTCCCTCCAGAAACTGCTGAGCGAGAAGATCCTCTTCCAGCAAGCCATGAGCCCCTTGGACCGCCTGAAGCTCTTACCCCACCGAAACTCAAGCAAGCACAAGTCTCGATCCAAAATCACTGCTCTGAAGGAGGAGACAGAAGAAGAGGTACAAGAAACCAGGCTTTAGAAAGCAGTATGAATATTTGCATTGAACGCTCACTCATGGAGTTGTAGGAGAAAACAATTTATGCCTCAGAAAACAAGGATGTTATTTTTCAGAAGGAAACGTTTTGGTAAGAGGCATTAACCATGTTCACATAGGTCTGGATAAATTGCTTCCTGGCAATGGTAAAATTGTGTGAAAGGTACTTCAAATCCTTGAAGATTTACCATTTGTGTTTGCAAACCAGATTTTCCTGAAAACTTTTTCCCTTTGGTAGTTATTGGAAAGGGAACTGTAAATGTCAACCAGCTTAGTTCAACTTATTGTTTTGTGAAATTTCTTGATTTTCATTATTGGAGAACTGTAATCATATTATTTAGAGATATGATTAACTGAAAACTTTAGTGGTTTATATTGCTTTTTCTCTACTCTCTCCAAGATATTTAACAACAACACTATATCATCTGATAAGTATTCAGACTGTCCCCTTCCAAGCGAGTGTTAGAATACTGTGAGAGGCACAAGACAGTCCATCAAAATATATAACTGCAACATCTAGGTATCAGCCAGGACAGAGGACTTCCGGAATCCTGGAAATCAGGGTTAATACCATTCTGCTCTACCAAAAATCCAAATAATTCAGATAATCAGCATACATTCTTTACCTGAAAAGGGGGCTGTTACACCATGTAGGGGACAGGATAGCTCCCTTCATGTGGAAGTTGACGTGCCATTCCCCAGCTTCCAGAAAGTAACAAGGTCATAACACCTCTGAACTGAAGGATGGCTAGAAAATTGGTGCAGAAAAATCCTTTTTATCACAGAAGCTCCAGGTAGTGAACACACAGGCAGCTGAGCCGTGGGAACTTCAGGTATACATACCTGAAATCTGAAAATCTAGGTATAAATAAGGTGATGTCTTGTGTTTTCAGACTCACTATATGCACTTCATACTGTATATACTGAGTGGAAGAGATAACAGAAGACACACTGAAGAAGAATCAATCATGAGTTAGCTTTATATGCTTCTGTTTTATAATTTTGTGATGCAAATGAAATTTTCTATAGGAAATAGTATTTATTCTAATAATGTTTCAAACTCATATAAATGGCTGTATTTTAAGAATGATTACATTATGAATTATATTTGTATACAAATTTATATTTGAAATTTTGACTTTTAATGGCATTAACTATTTTTATGATATGTTAAAACTGGGGGAAAACTTCAGGTGATGTTGACTGGGGGCTATGAAGTACCTTGAGGGTGTAGAGAGAAGCATTAGGGCTCACTCAGTTGTTGTACACACCTGGGTAATTCCCAGTGAGCACACAGGTTCCCTCTTAGGTGAAGCTCTAAAGAAAATAGTACCACAGAAGCTGACTACTCCTATTAAGGACACACTACCTTCCAGCTTCAAACTAACCCTGAAGATTGAATTCTATGTGTTACTGTAAGAAAATATCACTTGTCAATAAAAACCATATATTTGTGTGGAACTTACCTTTTTTCAGATGTGTTCATTGATTGTGTGTCTTCAATTTTTAAGGATCATGGAGCACAAACCATGAAATTTCCTTTAGATATATCTTCTTGAGAATTGCACATGAATTGAAACCCTCTTAAAATTATTTCTTTTAAAAATTGAGGTAAAATGTGCATAACCTAAAATTTACCATGTTAACCATTTTTAGTGGTACATTCACATTGTTATGTGATCATCATCACCACCCATTTACAGATCTTTTTTTATCTCACAAAACTGAAACTCTAGCCATTACACAAAAACTCCCTATTTCTCCCTTTTCCCAGCCTGTATCAATTTTACCTCATATATGAGGTAATCATATGAGTGGAATCATATACTACATATTGATCCTTTTATGACCAGTTTATTTCACTTAGCATAATGTCTTTAAGATTCCTCCATGTTGTAGCATGTCAGAATTTTCTTCCTACTTAAGACTGGAATAACATTTTACTGTGCATATGTACCACACTTTGTCAGTGCACACTTAGCGTGCCTCCACCTTTTACCATGTGGAATAATGTTTTATAAACATGGGTATACAGATATTATTTTGTGTCCCTACTTTCATGAGTTAGGGTACTTGTCAAATTATTTGTTTTTAAATGGGCTTATAGAACAACAAAAAATATTCTGCAAGGGTCCATTTATTTATTTGAAAACTTATTCAAACAGTGGTAGCTATCTGATAGCTCTTGATAAATGAGCAAAGCTCATCAAGGGAAATAGTGTTTCTACACTAGCCTGGGTGGCTTTTCTTTGTCCAAATCTCTGTTTTTAATTAGTGAGGATTCTTTGGTCCCCTTTCCTCCTTGCAGTTTATTTTCCTTTTCCTGAGGGAAGTCCACGGATGCCTTTATTGCTTTGGGGACAGGGGTGCTCAGGAGCTCTTGGTGCTTGCACAGGACAGCACTGGCCCTGCGGATCATAGCCATGCACTGATCCCGGTGGTACTTGTTCTTCAGGGTCCTGAGCGAGATGCTGCTCAGGGTGGCCCAGGCATTCTTGTTCATGGTGGTTCGCACATAGGAGGTGGCCCACTTTCACTAGCTGGATCTCTACTACGTTACAGCCACCACACCTTTGCCGGAGGACCTCAGAAGGAGTGGCGGGCCCTCAGATGATTAGGCTCAGCACCAATGTCTGCTTGTTCCTTTTGATGGGGAAGCTGGAGCAGTTCCACCACTATCCACTATGGGTGGGCGGACCGGCAGCAGCCCCCTCACTGTGGTGGTAGGAGACCAGAAGAGCCTTGCAGGGTTTCTCCATGAAAGATGCAGCTGCAGTGTGGTGGTACATGGACAGTAGTCCCTACCAATGCCAAGCCCTCCATCCCTGCCTTTACTTGTTTGGAGAGGTTTGTTTTCACATGTGACCCCAAGAGGGCAGTCTGAGAGCATGCTCAATTCTAACTATTACAGATAATTTTTTTTTAATTAATAAACTTTATTTGGGGGCCATTTTTAAGTTCACAGAAAAACTGGGGAGGAAGTAGAGAGTCACCATATACCTCCTATCCCCACACATGCACAGCCTCTGCCACTGTCAACACTCCATCACAGAGTGGTAGGTTCAATCAACTATCACCGTTACCCCGAGTCCATGGTTTACATTAAGTTCTGTCTGTTTTTGCCTCATGCACATTGTGTGCACATGCACCTCTGGTGTCAGGCACATGCACACTAAGGTTGTGTCTTCTTGGAGTATACTGACCACTTTATAATTATGTAGCACCCCTCATTATCTCTAATAACTTTCCTTACTCTGAGATCATCTCTGTCTGAAATTAATAGAGGTATTCCCTCTTTCTTTTGATTAATGTTAATATGGTATAACTTTCTCCACACTTTTACTTTTAATCTTTATGTGTCTTTATATTATCTGAAGTGGATTTCTTACAGACAACATATTGTTGGGTCTTGGTTTTGGATCAACTCTGACAATCTGTCTTTAAATTGGAGTTTAGATCATTGTCCCTGTTCTTCATTTTTATTTTGACTGCCACATTTTTGTGTTGTTTTAATTGAACATTTTTTAATGATTCTATTTTCTCTTTCTAAGCATATCAATTATATAGTTTCTTATTTACTTAACGTTTTTTAGTGGTTGCTCTAGAGTTTGCAATATACATTTACAACTAATCCAACTTTGTTTAAAAAACATTATAATACTGCATAGTGTACTTTACAACAACCTTGTAAGTACCTTATAAGGACAAATATCCCTGCCCTGGTTGGTGTGACTTAGTGGTTTGAGTGCTGACCTGCAAAACACAGGTTCTCTGGTTTGATTCCCAGTCAGGGCACATGCCTGGGTTGTGGGCCACGGCCCCAGTGGATGACATGTGAGAGGCAACCACACATTGATGTTTCTCTTCCTCTTTAAAAAAAATAATAATAATAAAACAAAATATCCCTAATTCCTCCCTTTGTCCCTTGGATCATTGATGTCATTCATTTCATTTATACATAAGCATATGTCAGGATATTTATATGTATAACATACAATCAATACATTATATCTATTATTTATTGAACAAGCTGTAATCTATTCAATTAAGAATAAGAAAAGTAAAAGCTCTAATTTTACTTTCATGTATTCATTCTCCGATGTTCTTCCTTTCTTTATATAGATCTGTGTTTCTAACCTGTACCATTTTCTTTCTGTGTGAGATGGGGGAGTTCTATGTTAGGCCTCAGTCTTTTGGTGAGCCTGTGCTCCTGGACTGTGAATTGACCACAGCTTCTCAGCATCTCCTCATACTCTTAGGTAGGACCAGATGGGTTGAGGTGGCTGGAGTTGAATATTTCCCTTTACCCAGGTATACTAGGCTCTGTAAACTACTGTAAAGTAGTTTCTCCTGAGGGTAAGTTTTGGTGCCCTGAGGTATATTTCAGTGATTATTTTTCCCCTCCTCCTGCTGGAATCCTGAGGAAATTTTCCGTGATCTTTACTGTGAATACCTGTTACAGCTCCTAAAGGTAAAACTCATGAAAATATGGGTTCCCTTCCCCTGATGACTGGGTGCCTTGGAGATCTCCTCTCTCAGGCTTGTCTACACTGAGCCTGTAGCAATTTACCGGTTGCGTTCAGGTGTTCCTACCCCAGTACTGGTTCCTAAGGACATTTCTCCTTAGTGGTTTCTGCTCAGGTAAGTTGTATCTGCCTGTCTGTCTCTCCAGTTTGGGGGGCACCAGTTTGCCCTATGTAGGGTAAATGGAGGCAGTCTGGCTCCCTCACCCAGATGTCTGGGGAACTAAGATAAGCTGTGTTCTCATAGCCTTGAGACTGGGTCCAGTAAATGGTCCCCATAACATTGATGGGGCTCACATGCACAGAATCTTGCTGTATTGAGAACCAAGATGGCGGGGTAGGTGGACACACTGCACCTCCTCGCAAAACCAGAACTAACAAAATCGAACAGCAAGGAAGTCCGACACCAAGGAAATAAAAAATAAACGTTCACCCAGACTGGTAGGAGGGGCGGAGACGGGCAGCTGAGGCCGAGAGGACTCGCATGGCCGTGGCAGGACCAGGACTGGCGGAGTGTGGGACGATCGGGGCAGGCAGTCTGACCACTGGCAGACCCTGCGGGCCCACATTCGTGCACAGAGAAACCAAGAGGGCCGGACTCAGAGTGGCAGAGAACGGGGCAGGCAGAGCAGCAGGTAGCACCCCACAGCCCCACACTCGTGCACAGATAAACCGGACAAATGGCGGGGAGCAAAGCAGACTGCACAACCCAGGGCTCCAGTGCCGGGAAATAAAGCCTCAAACCTCTGATTGGGAACGCCCTTCGAGGTTGGGGCAGCAGCAGGGGAGACTCCCAGCATCACGGGAGGGGTCGTTGGAGACACCCACAGGGGCCTGGGAAGTGCAGGGGCCCACCCACTCAGGAACCAGCACCAGAGGGGCCCAGTTTGATTGTGGGTAGCGGAGTGGAAGACTGAGATCTGGTGGAGAGGAGAGCAGCGCCATTGCTCCCTCTCAGCCCCTCCCCCATGTACAGCGTCACAGCGCAAGGACCAGCGTTACCCCGCCCCTGTGAATACTTAAGGCTCCGCCCCTTTAAGTAACAGTGGCACCAAGACAGAAAAAAAAAAATGGCCCAAATGACAGAACACTTCAAAGCTCCAGAAAAAATACAACTAAGCGAGGAAGAGATAGCCAACCTATCGGATGCACAGTTCAAAACACTGGTTATCAAGATGTTCACAGAATTGGTTGAATCTGTTCGAAAACCAGATGAAAAAATGAAGCCTATGCTAAGAGAAACAAAGGAAAATGTACAGGGAAACAATAGTGATGCGAAGGAAACTGGGACTCAAATCAATGGTGTGGACCAGAGGAAGAAAGAAACATCTAACCAGAAAAGAATGAAGAAACAAGAATTCAGAAAAATGAGGAGAGGCTTAGGAACCTCCAGGACATCTCGAAACGTTCTAACATCCGAATTATAGGGGTGCCAGAAGGAGAAGAGGAAGAACAAAAAATTGAAAACTTATTGGAACAAATAATGAAGGAGAACTTCCCCAGTCTGGCAAAGGAAATAGACTTCCAGGAAGTCTAGGAAGCTCAGAGAGTCCCAAAGAAGCTGGACCCAAGGAGGAACACACCAGGGCACGTCATAATTACATTACCCAAGGTTAAACAGGAGAGAATCTTAGAAGCAGCAAGAGAAAAGGAAACAGTTACCTACAAAGGAGTTCCCATAAGACTGTCAGCTGATTTCTCCAAATAGACCTTACAGGCAAGAAGGGACTGGCAAGAAGTATTCCAAGTCATAAAAGGCAAGGACCTACATCCAAGATTACTGTATCCAGCAAAGCTATCATTTAGAATGAAAGGGCAGATAAAGTGCTTCTCAGATAAGGTCAAGTTAAAGAAGTTCGTCCTCACCAAGCCCTTATTATATGAAATGTTAAAGGAAGTTACCTAAGAAAAAGAAGATAAAAAATATGAACAGTGAAAATGACAGCAAACTCACAGTTATTAACGACCACACCTAAAACAAAAACAAGAGCAAACTAGGCAAACAACTAGAACAGGAACAGAACCATAGAGATGGAGATCACATGGAGGGGTGTCAATAAGGGAGTGGGAGGGGGTGAGGGGGGGAAAGGTACAGAGAATAAATAGCATAAATGGTAGGTGGAAAATAGACAGGGGGAAGGTAAGAATAGTGTAGGAAATGTAGAAGCCAAAGAACTTATAAGTATGACCCATGGACATGAACTATAGGGGGGGAATGTGGGAGGGAGAGGATGGGCAGGATGGTGCGGAGTGAGGGGGGAGGGAAATGGGACAACTGTAATAGCATAATCAATAAATATATTTAAAAAAGAATCTTGCTGTATTACACAATATTTTGGATTCCTGCCGGCTTTGTCTGTATTTAGCGTATAAGGGAGTTAGGAGCTCGCTATTGGGAGACACTGAGCTTGCAGCATGTGTGGGTCGCCCACCCTTGAATAAAGGCACATCAGACATTCCAATGACTCCATGAATATTCTTCCATCTGCCCGAATCCCATGAACCTGTCCAGCCTGTACAGGCTGCAAGACACCCTGTGACCTTACTTATCTGACAGCTCTAAGAAGAGTTGTTGATTTTTCAGTTTGTCTAACATTTTACTTATCATTTGGTTGGAGTGTAGACTTCTAAGTTTCTTACATGCCAGATCAGAAACCAGCAAGCAGTCTGTCGAGTTCACTCTGATAATAAGTAAATAAAGAACTTTGCAGTGGCGGAAGGAGTCAAATGCAAACTGTGACAAAACAAATCGTTGTTCTGAAAGCCCACTTTAAGAAGAAAGCACTGAAACAAGAAAGGGAAGTCGGTATTGGTCACCCAAGCTGCATTGCTTGTACCAACACTTGGTTTTTCTTCATATCAATTTCCCCCTCCTCCATTTCTACTTAAAAATAAACTATTTTGCCCACAGACTTCCTATTTTTGTCTATTTGTTTTTCATATCTAAGTCTTGAGTTTTGGGTGTAACTTGTTTCAGTCTATGTCTACTCCCACCCAACACAGTTTCTTTGTTGATTTCTCAGACCTTTCTCTTTGTTCTTCCTCATTATGAGAAAAAATGCTAAAGCTTGAAGCAAGTACATTTCCTTTTAGTAATCAGGGATCTTCCAGGATTGGGAAATTGCTACACATTAGAGTGAAAAGCTAATAAAACCCCCAATGTAAATATTTTAGTAGTTTGGTAAAGAAAGAACCTCAAATGCTATGTGGTAGATTTAGAATGAGGTTTGAAGTGCTCAATATAAAAACCTGTTTGACCTGTTAAAACAGGTGTGGAGAATCACAATTCCCTAGTAAAAGATGCAATGAGCAAAACCTATAAATTCAAGACAAATGCATTGGGGCATGAGAACTCCAAACCAATAAGTTGGGAATTATAAAGTGCTTCCAGAGTGTAGAGCCAGCGACCCTAGTCACTATCTGTCAGTTGACAGGGAACTGGGGAATCAATGTCTGTGTACCTTCTCAGAGAGAAGAGAATTCTTGGCAGAAGTTTAGGGTTATTGCTTAATTCTTTAGAGTAGGAACACTCACTTTCTTTTTAGTAACTTATTTTCTCAAGTTGTAAAATGATATAGTGCATTTGTTTAAGCTAATATGTTAATGCTGGCCTTTTAATTTCATGTAGCAAAGTAAATTAATGCAACAATAATGCTAAACTGTTATTTGGATAAGAAGTTAAGACAATTTAAAATACATCTTCCATTCATCAAAGTACAAAATATGTACAAAAAGTGCAGATTGACCTTCCAGAACTGCCCCCTTGTGGAGATTTTGTTTTATTGTTAAGATAACCAATTTCCCAAAACATTGTATCTGCCAACCACAGAAATAAGTGCAGAGACTCACACACCAACTTAAATGAATTTCCAACACTTGTTTTCTCTTGACCATTTTGAATATTGAAAGTAAGCATAAATAGTTTAGAGGTATAAACTCCTTGTTATCTTTCCCACTCACCTTTGACACTGGCAGAATAATAGAAGGAATGATCTTTAATTGTCAGCAATGACAGATGTACTGACAGAGAAAAATAAAATTGAATTGTGTTTTGATTGTACCTTCTCTGGCAACAGATAGCAGAGGCTTATTAATATTCTAAAGGAAAAGTTGTGAAACCAATTTGTGATCATAGGCAATTTTATTGTTAGGAAGAAGTTTTTATTTTTATTTCCTCTTATTTCCCATTTAGGTCAGATACGCCAGGCAAAGCAGGAACCAGAGTGTCCTTGCACAGACATAGTTTTTTCCCTTCTTGGGAACCCACACCAAGCATTTGTGCTTGAACCTAGAAATGTACCAGGTTTTTCTGGGGCAAGGAAGCCACAAATATAAAATTAAACTGTGCAATAAAACATTGAATAACTATTACATTATTTTACATGTTCTGGTCAATTAAAGCATTTACAATATACAGAAGGAAACACGTAATATAATAAAATTCACATGCCTGTCACTGATGTTCAATAGTTATCAACTCATGGCTGATCTTATTTCATCTATACTTTCTTTCACTTCCATAGTACATTATTTTGAGCAAATCCCAGACATGTAAGTTTAGCTGTTTGTACTGTAGAAGACAAGGACTTTCTTATCTTTTTAAATATATATATCCACATTGCTATTGCCACCAGTAAGAAAAAAAAAGTCCTTAACATCCCCAAATATCTACTCCATGTACAAATGTCATTGTCTCTTTTTTTTTCTGTATTTGAAATTTAAGTAGTCCTCAGTTTACACAGTAGTTTGGGACTATAATAATGACCATGCAAAACCAAAAATAATTTAAATAATTAATGGGAAAGATTATGATTATTCCATGACCTTTAGAGATATTAAAAATTAAAAACACTGACTGTTGGTTATAAATATGTAAGAAAATAAAAATGCTAGTGCAACTATTTACCACACTAACTTAAAACATTAGGAACATTGAAAAATAAAGTGTTTCATTTCTTTGTAAAATACTTATGATGAATAGTTTGAACAACGCTTGCCTTTTGGTTGTGCAACTCACAATCTGAAGAGAGCATCTCTTCTATGTCTTTCTTGGCAAGCTGTCATACTCCTAAATTTGGATCACCTTCCAACATTTTCTTCTTTGTGACTCCAATGTTGTGAAAAACTGTTAAGAGAAGAGTTTTAATGAAAAGGTTTTAGCTGATGTCACTTCCTCTGGAACATCTTTCTCTTGTTGTCACAACCACTTTCCTCATTTATGTCACTAAGTTGGTCTTCATTCAGGTTCCCCTGGTAGCGTGTCTGGTCTCTTGGATGACCACAGTGTAAACATTCCCACTGTCAGCTCTTTTTTCTATAACTTCTTTTATATTCAATTTGAATTTCACTTCCAGCATTGCCACCCTTTCTTTCTTTGGGGCACTTTCATCCTTTTTGGTCAGCTCTCTCTTTTGATTCTCCATTTTTGTAAAATGTCATGTGGGTTTATCACTGAGAGACAAGGAGGCAGCACAACTACACACTCCCCAGACTTTGCTGTTTGTGAGTGTGCTGGATAATAGTCGCACAGTGACTAGTTGCCAACACACTTTGAAGGAAGTGACACAATTGGTCACTGAACATGATGCGAATCCATTATTTCTAGATTGATTTGTGGACAAAAGAGCTAGTAGCAATGTTGGTACTTCATGCCATTATTCACAGTTAATATGCTGTGGTAACTGAAATTTGAATTATGTTGTTGAGGGACTGGTATTGTTTAGCTAAACCATGGTAACACATTGGCTCATATCTGAATAGTACAAAACAAGGACTGCCTGCAGTTTTCCTGAATCCATATTCAATTAAAGTTCACGTATTGCAATTGGTATGAGTTCCTTTATAGATTCTCCCTCCATTTTTTTCCCATACAATTTAATGATTGAAGAAACTAGGTTGTTTATCCCTTGCAGTTTCCCACAGTTTTCACTTTGTGTTTTCATCTCCATAGTGGTTTTGAATAGTTTCTGCCCTCCATATTTCCTAAAACCTGGCAGTTAAACCCAAAGGCTTCCTCTAGTTGACTCTGAGCCCCTTTAAAACACTGTAATAGGTTTTGATGGTTTCCTGGCATTTTGGTATGACAAGATATTCTGAGCTTACTTTCATATATGCTAAGCCTACTTACAGACATGAAATTAACCACTTCTTCAAGGAGCCCTGGTTACTTTCAGTGGGAAACAGTATTTGAAGACCCAAATTTGGTCACTAAAGTTTCTTGTTGCTGTTGAATTGGTCATTGAATTGGTCTTTCCAATGGATTGAGCTAAGAAATAGATAAAATATATAATCAATTGAGCAAAGAAATACATCTCTATATAGGTCTATTTCTATGTATCTGTTTATATGTTTACCTATTTCTATATCTTCTATAAGGGAAATATGTCAGAAGTTCATGCTATTACTTACAATTTAAATCCAGGACTACAGGGCTTTTACTTACCCTTTTCTATATTATATCTGTTTTTTTTTTCTCACACACCAGGAATCCCAGTTCTCAACAGCACTAACAATGATACAAATTAGAATACCTCATAATTATTCATTTGTTTTATCCCATTCCATTTTCATATCACAACAATTAGTAAAAATATTTCATTTATTTTCTTTATTTTCCCTCACAGTTCATTTTATCTTTAGGGTCTATTCCACCAGAGAGATGCAGGCAAATTAGTGTGCTTTAAAATCGTTTGGAATAATTCCTCTCTGTGTGATTACACTACCAATTGGAGACATATTTAGATTTGTTTATTTTGTTTTATTTTTAACTGTATTTCCCCCTGGTTCTTTCTGGTAAACTAACCAGCCTAATGGTCTATCTTGCGTTCTTGTCTATTCTCAATTGCTCCTCACCTGAATCTCATTGTTTCTGAGAGTCCCTCCAGGCTTCACCTCCCCCACAATGCTCCTTTGGGGAGAGCTCTCTGTGCTTATAGTATGTCTATCTACCTGGGCAAAATCTCTGAGCTGCTGGTCTGGAGCTGGGGGCAAGTACAGCTTCCCACTTCTCTTGAAGCAACTCTTGACGCGGATGCACCAGATGACACAGATCCTGGCCCGCAGGATCTGCTGTTGTGGCCACAATATACACATACACACAGACTACAGGAATCCTGTGGAGGAAAAGGGACGGCGCGGCCACTCTCTCAAGAGGAGAGCGTCTCTGAGCACCTCAGCCACTCCCTCAAGAGAAGAGCACCCCCCCAACCCTTGCCTTGACAGGCTTTTATTGTTTTTCTAGGCCCCTTACATCAAAGACGGTCCTCCTTTACTATGCAAAGATTTGTTTTGGGTGGTTATCTTTTGCAGACAAAGGAGACGGTGTCAATGAATACATCAAAGGAGGATATTTGCAATGTAAAGGGAGAAGTGGTCGAAACAGGCTACGCTCCATATCTGGAAGGTCTAGCTCAGATTTTGGGAAGATAAAGATATCAGTTAACATTTGCTGCCTCAGGGTGAGGGAGTTTTAGCAAGAGCAAGTGTCATAAAAGTCTAGGTACAATGCAGGCCTGATTTCCCATGGGAGAACCTATCCATGGACGTGGGTCCTGCCCGCCAACCTCGCTCCCCACTTGCTTTTCCAAGTGGGGGCTGAGCCACATTTCCCACGCTTGGAACAGTTCCCCACAAACTCTCAAACTTTATTGCAAGGTGTTGGGCAGGGATAGTAGATTCTGGCCTTTTAAGACTGCCTTTCCTGCCACAGAACTTTCACTCTATGAATGTACTGAGGTAAGACAAGGTGGGGGGGGCCAATATTCTTGGTCTGCCACACGTGGGATGAGCCTCTGTTCTATAATGGGTACTGCGTGGAGGAAGGAGCCCCTTAGCTCTCCATTGCGTTCATCTGGAATTTAGCCTGTGCAACTCAGGGTGTGGGAATGAGAAGTGCTGTTGACCCACACCCCTAGGGAAATATTGTCTAAGACTTAGACTGTGAACTGGGAGGATGGGGAACCCTAACTTCTCATCCCTCACCCTGTTAAAGCTGCTGTCACACTGAGGTAGGGGAGGGAAAAAGGAGTATGTTGTGGCTAACATGACTATAGCCTTTTTAAAAACTAAATGGCTTTTGCTGTTCTTGCTAAGATTTACTATATTTTCTTGAATGAGTGTTTCTTCACTGCTGTATGCCGTGAGGACAATATCCAGAGAGTTTAAGTGGTTGTTTGATCATTTTTACCAGTAATGGTTCTTTCACTGAGGAGCAGGTCAACAGGTTGCCTCACTTTGTTGTTCGGGAAGTTGTTCTCCAGTTTAACACTAATTCCTTTGGTTTCAGTGTTTCTGTTCTTTCACCTTCAAAGTGACTCACCTCCTGAGACATTCTTTGACTATGTGCCAGGTGCTTTTTCTATGTAATTCTCATTTTGTTCCTCATACAATTCCTGTGAAGGAAGTTCTAATAACTAATAACCATGAGGCTCAGAGAAGTTACAGGTCTTTCCAGAAATCACATCTCGTGCCTGGATTTTGAGACATGGGAAAGTTTAGACTCATTTCTACTCAGAGGGAAGTCATCTGACAGTTACCTCAGAGAGTCAGAGAACCACTCCTTGTTATGCTTTCCTCTTTAGAGAACTTACCAGCCTGTTCTACCCTCCCATGGGGTCTCAAACTGAAGAAAATTTCCTGAGGAAAACAATGATCACCACAGGATAAAGGTTGTGCACTACCCAGATTCCAGCTTGTGGCTCTGTCATTGATTACTAACAGCCTTTACTAATGTCATTCTGCCTAAAACAGCCCAAAGTCTGTAAAGGTATATCAGTAGTTTTTCAATATGTTTAGTGGGGTTTCATAGGCTACTACAGAGCTTCTCAGAGCCTTTAAGATGCCAGGGTGCATTTTTGACTGTTCAAGAGTAGAATATCACATGCAACATTTCTCAGTTTACTTGACCATGCATTCCTACATTTCCTTGTGCCACTTATATTCCTTCTTGGGGAATGTTGGCCTAAAACATATTCCACAAGGAAAGGGTATGAGAAATCTTCACCACTGGCTGGAAAACATTTGGATATCAACAATTGTTTACAGCTGCCATCCTTTAGGGTGTGCTTATGGAGAACAATACCTACATTTTGTCTTTTAAAAGGAAAGCTCATGGACAAACTGTTCAGTAGCTGCAAGGGTGTATGAAGGCATATCCAACTTCTCATTGAACCCTAATCTATATTTGTATCTGGAGAACTCTGGAATAACCCCACAAGCTGTCTGTTGATCCTTGGAAAAAATTCAGAAAAGCACTTGAAACCGGTGATTAACTTTGCTATGACAAGAGCACACTATTGGATTCTCCAGTGCCAACATGGTGCTTTGTGCATAGTAGGAATTAGATAAATACTTGTATAAATACATTACATAAGTACTAAATCGGTGCACCATTCAGAGTCAAGCCTTCCAAAAAGAAAAGAAAAGAAAATTACCTCTGTCCTCACTGTTGGGAAGGGGCCTTATTCTGAGAAGAGAGAGAATGAAACAATCTCTGCTGCTGGAAACATTTGTCAACCTGAAGAAACTGGGTCACTGGGGCCTGCAGCATTATGCATTGCCTATAAGCTTATTAGGAATAGAAGCTCATGTTTCCCTTCCCTGAACCTGCTGAATTAGAACCATTGGGGATTTGCCCAGGAAACCATTTTAACAAAGCATCTAGGTGATTCTTATTCACATTAAATTTTAAAAAACTCATTCACCTAGACCAGGGCTGTCAAACTCATTTTCACCTGGGGCCACATTAGCCTCACAGTTGCCTTCAAAGGGCCGAATGTAATTTCAACTCTTTAACAGTTAAGGAGTAGTGACACTTATACAGTCCTAAAATTATTTTGGCCCTTTGAAGGCAAACACGAGGCTGATGTGGTGCCTGGTGAAAATGAGTTTGACACTCCTGACTTAGACTATCCTTCTGAGGTCAAAGTGATTGCTTTAGACAGACTAAATATGTTTGTCTCCCCCAAATTTATGTGTTAAAACCCTAATCGTAATGTGATGGTATTAGGAGGTGGAGCCTTCAGGAGGTGATTAGATTATAAGAGTAGAGCTCTCATACATGGATTTAGTGCCCTTATAAAAGAGATCCCAGAGTGCTCTCTGGCCCATTTTTTTGTGAAGTTGTACTGAGAAGACAGCTGCTCATAAATCAGGAAGCCAGCTTTTTTTCAGATACCAGATCTACCAGGACCTTGATCTTAGACTTCTAAGACTTCAGAAGTGTGAGAAATAAATTTCTGTTGTTTAAGCCACCTACTTGGTACTTTTTTGTTGAAGCAGAAGAACAGTGGTTGTGAAACCTGGGTGAACATTAGGAAAATCTGGAGAACCTGAGAAAACACAGATGGACACAAGACCCCATTCCAAAAGAGTTAAAGAAGAATCTTCAGAGAATAAGATTAGATTATTGATAACCTAAATGGCTCCTTAGGTGATTCTTTCGTGCAGCCCACAGAGAACCATTGACCTTATGGAATGTGCTTTCAAGGTGGGTTCAAAGAGCTGTGGTGCTCAAAACACCAGTGGAGCTTGGTGGTACTTTGGGGACACTGAAGCTTATCAACTGAGGGCAGGAACAGTACAGTGGTGCCTGGCACCTGAGGCTACATTAGATGCACTGATTTAAAAAATGGTGGTAACATCAAGTGAGAATCCTTCACCAAAAGTTCAACACATTGTTGAGTGCATCTATGTGTTCTAGGTGCTTGGATACAGCAGCATACAAAAAAGGCAAAGTCCTCAGTCTCATGGGACTTACCATATAGTGATGGTGACAGAAAATTAAACAACAACAAAAAAATGGTTAATCTATGTTAAATGACAAATGGTACTTAAGGAGAAAAATAAAGCAGAGATTTAGAGGGATTATTTTACATAGCAAAATCAGAGAAATTGTCATTAGTAGGGTGCCAACTGAGCAGACCTGAATGAAGTGAGGAAGTAAGTTATGTGGGCATCTTGAGCAGTATTTAAAGAAAACGCAAGAGCAAAAGCAAAGGCAGAATCATGCTGGGTATGTTGGAGGAATAGTGAGGAGGTTCTGTTTCTGGACTACAGAGGGAAATAGAATCATAGGGTTAAATGGGAGTGGAGGGGGGAATGGGCAGGTGATATGGGCTTCTATAAGGACATTAGCTTTTCTCTAAATCAGGAAAGTGTTGGAGAGTTTTGAGTAAGAAGTGAAGTAATTGCAATTATATTCTATCAAGGCAATCCTGCTGCTGAAGAGTATAAAAGCAAGGATTCCAGTTAGCAGTCCTACAATAGTTCTAGTGAGAGACCACGAGAGCGTGCATCAAGGTGGCAAAAATAGGGTAGCTAAGATATGGCTGGACTCTGCATGTATCTTGAAGATAGCAGCAACAGAATTTGATGATGAATTGGATATAGAGTGGGAAAGAAGGATAACACTCAAGAAAGATGCTGAAGTTTTTGGTCTGAGAAGTTTTAAGGATAAAGTTGTTATTTATTAAAATTGGGAAGACTGAAAGAGAAGCTGGTTGGAGTGGGGAGGCAAGACTGAGGACATGTTCAGGTTTCAGAATCCTTTGACATGTTAAGTTTGAGACATCCACATGGAATGTCAAGTGAACTGTTTGAATATATGGGGTAGACATTCAGGAGAGAGGTTCAGAATGGAGACAGAAATACAGTATAAAAGTCATCAACATGTAGAGTGTGTTTATGCCATGAGAGTGAACTAGATCCTGCTACTTGCAACACTTAACATCATCTGAGAGGTTATTAGAAATCTCAGAACCTACTTCAGAACTATTGAGTCAGTATTGGCATTTTATCGTGATCCCCAGGTGATTGGTAGGCACTTTAAAGCTTAAGGATGCCTTCAGATTAGATAATCTAGGGTCTGAATGAATACAGAAAAGAGGGTCTGAGGGCCTGAGACTAACTTTGGAGGCCAAGGAAAAAAACAGAGACTGGGATGGTATACAGGAGGGAAATTAAGAGAGAATAGTGTTTAAATAAAGTTCAGAATGAGTTTCAAGAAGAAACACGTTTCCACTTAGTCAAATATTGTAGGTTGCAGGTGGCAAACACAAGGCCCGTGGGCCAAATCCAGCCATCCACCTTGTTTTCTCTGACCCAACACCTTGTCTCTACCCAGCAGCAGTACTGAGCTCTCACTTAACTGTTAAGGAATGGTTACATTTATACAGTCCTAAAATTACATTGGCCCCTTTGAAGACAACCGTGAGGCTAATGTGGCCCCCAGTGAAAATTGACCCCTGTGTAGGTCAATTAGGATGAAGAATAAGAATTGACCACTGGATTTAGCATTAAAAATGCCATTGGCGAGTTCTATAAGATCATTTTAGTGGGATGCAAGATATTAGGAAGAGAGAAAATACAGACGGTGAGTATAGACTTTTATTAATTTTGATTGAAGTAAAGTAGATAAAAGGGTAGTAAGTGGATGTGAAAGTGAAGTCATTTTTTGTTTATATTTGAGATGAGAGAAATAACATCTTATTGGTGTGTTGGATATGGAGATAATTAACTAAAGAGAGATGGGAGTTGATGGAGCTGAGGGAGAGTTGTCCTGAATACCTTGAGCAGGTGAGAGTGAAGGTATCTATCTAGGGCACAAGAAAAGGGGTCACTGTTAGTGAGGAGGGTGTACATTATTCATAGAATAGGAGAGAAAGTAGGCTGATAAATGTGGGGATGGGAAATTATGAAAGGTTTTTTATTTTGATTGACTCAACTTTTATCAATTAAATAGGAAGAAAGTAAAAAATTGACCACAAGAATGCCAAAGGCAATATTGGGGACTTATGGAGAAGGAAGTGTGAATTTTCTTCTAAGATAATTTTCTCCAATTTTTGAAGCCAAGGTACACATTTAAAAGAATATTTCAGTGGCACACTTAGGTTATTAGGAAGGCATTTGGAGCCCTGGACAAATTTATTGGGGCAGGAAGCAGCTGGCCCAAGGATTCTGGTTGCCATTAAGCACTGTCTACATACCCAGATAGCTAAAGAAAGTAATTTCTTCTAGCAACCTGGTTCTGTTTGGCACATGTGAGGATGAATGGACAGAGAAAGCTAAAAAATATAGCCAGGTATCAGGAAAAGATCCATGTGTACTGGAGTTCATGAATTTGAAGAGAGACTAGTAAGGATGGTTGTGTTTTTTAGCCATCTTTAGCTATGCAGGTATAGTCATATAGGTGATTGCATTTGGTAGATAACTGAATTTAACTAGGTTTGGGGTTATGCCAAGCAGATACAACAGAAGACAGAGGGGTTAAGGAGTTGATGAAGGATGCTAAAGAATGACTGTAATTATGCAGCAGGTAATATAAACTAGGTGATGAGAGAAAATAGGACACGGAATGGGTGAGGAATATTGAAAAGGTAGGTGGCTTAATGGACTGTGAATGTTATGGGGTCTTAATGTTTTGATATGTAAGATGATCAGACAATAGAATAATTGAAATTGAGATTGTGATGGGATGCAGGTATCGGTAATGACAAAGTCAGGGTACTGCATGGCAGTGAGTAGCTGAGGTAAAGTGAAGGAAGAGGTTGGTGAATTCAGAGGTCAGGATATCAAAAGAATCATTTACATTGATACTAAAATCACCAGAATTCCAGCAAAGATGGAGGCATAGGTAGACACACTGTGCCTCCTCGCACAAGCAAAACAAGGACAACAAATTTAAAAACAAAAAACAACCAGAACTTCTGGAAAAATGAACTGTATGGAAGTCCAACAACCAAGGAGTTAAAGAAGAAACATTCATCCAGATCAGTAGGAGGGGCGGAGGCTGGAAGCCAGGTAGAGAGGACTCTTGGCAAGGCAGCGGCTGCCGGACCAGGTGAGGTGGTGGTGTGCAGAGTGGGCAGTCTCACATTCCCATGCAGAGAAACCAGGAGGAACAACTAAGGAGTGAGACAGACCCCACAACCTAAGGTTCCAATACCAAATAAAGACTCAAAGCCTCTGACTGAAAACACCTGTGGGGGTTGAGGGGGCAGTGGGAGAAACTCCCAGCCTCACAGGAGAGTTCCTTGGAGGGACCCACAGGGTCCTAGAATGTATACAAACCCACCCACCAGGAATCAGCACCAGAAAGGCCCAATTTGGTTGTGGGTAGCCAGGGAAGTGACTGAAAACCAGCAGAGAGCAATCAAGCATTGTTCCCTCTTGGACTCCTACCCCACATACAGTGTCACAATGAAGTGATGTGGGTTGCCCCGCCCTGGTGAACACCTAAGGCTCCGCCCTTTACTATATAACAGGTATGCCAAGACAAAAAAAAAAAAAAAAAAAAGACCCAAATGAAAGAAGAGTTCAAAGCTCCAGAAAAAATACAACTAAGCAATGATGAGATAATCAACCTATCAGATACACAGTTCAAAACACTGGTAATCAGGATGCTCCAGGAACTCATTGGGTACTTCAACAGCATAAAAAAGAACCAGGCAGCAATGAAAGTCACAATATGTGAAATAAAGAAAAATCTACAGGGAACCAACAGTGAAGGGACTCAAATCAATGGTTTGAAGCAGAAGGAAGAAAGAAACATTCAACCAGAAAAGAATGAAGAAACAAGAATTCAAAAAATGAGGAAAGTCTTAGGAACCTCCAGGACATCTTTAAACATTCCAATATCTGAATCATAGGGGTACCAGAAGGAGAAGGAGAAGAGGAAGAAAAAGATATTGAAAACTTATTTGAAAACATAATGAAGGAGAACTTCCCTAATCTGACAAAGGAAACAGAATTCCAGGGAGTCCAGGAAGCTCAGAGAGTCCCAAAGAAGTTGGACCTAAGGAGGAACACACCAAGGCACATCATAATTACATTACCCAAGACTAAAGATAAGGAGAGAATCTTAAAAGCAGCAAGAGATAAGGAGACAGTTACCTACAAAGGAGTTCCCTGAAGACTGTCAGCTGATTTCTCAAAAGAAACCTTGCAGGCAAGAAGGGGCTGGGAAGAAGTAGTCCAAGTCATGAAAGGTAAGGACTTACATCCAAGATTACTCTGTCCAGCAAAGTTAACATTTAGAATAGAAGGGCAGATAAAGTGCTTGCCAGATAAGGTCAAGTTAAAGGAGTTTATCATCACCAAGCCCTTATTATATGTAATGTGAAGGAGACTTATCTAAGAAAAAGATAAAAAGTATGAACACTAAAATGACAACAAACTCACAGCTATTAACAACCGAACCTAAAAAACAAAACAAAACAAAACAAAAACAAACCTAAGAAAACAACTAAACAGAAACAGAATCACAGAAATGGTGATTACATGGAGGGTTATCAGTGGGGGAGTGGGGCAGGGAGAAAGGGGGAAAAGGTACAGAGAATAAGTAGCATCAATGGTAGGTAGAAAATAGACAGGAGGAGGTTAAGAATAGTATAGGAAATATAGAACCCAAAGAACTTATATATATGACCCATGGACATGAACTAAAGGGGGGAGAATGTGGGTTGGAGGGGGTGTGCAGGGTAGAGTGGAATAAAGGGGGGGAAATGGGACAACTGTAATAGCATCATCAATAAAATATATTTTTTAAAAATCACCAAAAATGATACCAAATGAGGGTAATAGTGAATCTGAAGATAAAGTCTTCAATAAATGAGAGTCTCAATAAATGAAAGAATATACATGACTAAAAGGATAAGGCCTACTGTAGTCAGGTAGCAGAGTCTAATGTCAGAACTTCAAAGAAGGGCATTACTGAAAAAGAGAGTTACAACATGTGGATGGGACAATGAGACTGAAGGAGACCATCTTCCTCCACCTCAAAGTCTAGTGATACAAGACACATGGGGAATAAAAGCAGACCACTTGAGATAGACCCAGGAAGGACAATGAGCTCAGAGCAAGCCATGTTTTCATTAGAAAAATGTGGTGAAGAAAACAGTTGGCCAAGTGCTTGAAGATGCAGGAGATTCTGCTGAGAGGGCCATGATTCCAGAGGGCATAATGGGAGGATTTGAAGGAATCTGGGTAATCTGAGAGATGGCAACAGATTGGGGGATGTGTGGAATCACAGGGTACAAGACTTCAGGTGATGGCCTAGCTTGAAGCTCTGAGCCTCTTGTTACTATTATTACTGTTGTTAGAGTTACTCATGAGTAAACGCCTCTAGGTAGTTCAGAGCCTAAGTAAGTACATGTTATCTAACATCACTTTTCAGAGAACATTTTTTTTAAAGGCAGTAAATATTTTCTCCATAATCTAGCTGAGAAAACTGCTTGGCCTCCCCTAACCCTTACTTAAAAATTTCCTCAAAACTATCAGTTCCAGAAATGAGAAATTGCAGAATCTTGTCTAATCCCTTGCATTAAGAAATTCATCCTAGAAAAACAATTATCCATTTTCTTTAAGACTCTGGCCTTTAAGCCTCTTTATTTTTCCTTTCTAAATCATAAGGAGCCCTTAGTTCATCATATTCTTACATATCAGGGTATGAGCTCTTGCTGTGGTTGTTAGGGGGTGTATACCAGTGTACGTGAGTACCAGCATGTGTGCTGGGCGGTGGTGTGGTGCTGTCCTTAATTCTCTTTAGACCTCACCTTTATGGATCTCATGGTATTTCTGTTTCCTGTGACCCGTGTGACTCTGGTGACTAATATTCTTTCAAAAGGCACTGCACTAAAGGACAACTAGAAAATTCTAGGAGCCTGTCCAAGTTCTAATTGACTTGCAATTTCCTACCCTCAGAGACTTTTATTGAGCAATCTTTGTTAGCACGTATTTTTCAAGTTTCCAGATTACTCATTTCAGAGTTCAACTACCCAGAAATTACCTACTTCCATATCAACAATAAGAGGCAAACAAGAGGTGTCTGCTATAAAGACAATCAGTATCCAGGATGAGAGCTGGCATGTGGGTGGTACCATCTTTGTTGTGAAGCTACAGGGAAGAGAAAGGCCAGCATTCCAGCAGGCAGTGAGTAACCCCAGTGGGACATCCTACCTCACATCTTGGCAGTTGTATTGGTTGGGCTTTTCAAAATCACAAAAAGAGTTCTGTTCATATCACATTCAGTGATACAATTTTATTATCAGAATATATGAGAACTTGGGGTAAGATGGGAATTTCCTCATCAGTTGCATAATTCTTCCTGGTCCCAGGGCTTCAGAGCTGAGATGATCAATATTAATCCTCTTACCTAACAATCAAAGCACAGAGAGAGAACATGTCTTCCTTTTGTTCTCCTTATACAACAGAGAGTGTTTGACTGACTCACCTCTTGGCTTCTCACTATGGGGCTCCCCGACTAGAAATAATTCCTAGCAACTCACCTCTTTGATGGTCACTTTCTCTAGCATCAGGGGTTTTGACTTGAGGCTTTGGGGATCCATGAACTTCCTAAAAATTATTTGCTCGAATGAGGGATGGCCCATGTGTGCATTTTCTGACCCATGTCTCTTGCAGAGGGAAATTTTTAACTATTCCCAAAGGACTTTTAGTATTTCCATTGTTGACTCAGACCCAATCAAAAGCAGTATGAGAGCAAATGAACAGCAAATCTAAGAATGTATGAAATAAGTGACATGAACTTGTGTTGCTTTTTTAGTCAGTTATTCTAAGTCAAATCCACTTACTTCTTAATGTTACCATTTGCTTTCATAGCCATGGGTCTACCTGGTTGGTGAGTTAGAAAAACTGAAAATGGAAGGGAGGTTTGGGTGCTGTTCACTTTGGAGCAATGCAATATGTAGTTCACATATTCAACCTGATGTCATTAACTCTGTGTAAGAATTCATCAGCAGCACCTTCCTACCAAAGGTAACCGAAGTCAGGAAACAAAATTTATTTCACCAGTCTTTCAGTTCAATGACATTGAAGGGTTTAGAGACTTGATAACATAAATATATCATGAGGCCCTTACAATTTTTTAAGACAAATCTGGGAACAGGGATAATCACTGCTCTACTCAACTCCATCAGTATGTTATTTTTCTCAACTTAAACTTTCTAGTGAAGATGAATATAATTTGTAAGAAATACTCTTAATTTTCATCTGAGAAAGCTGAAGTCTTTTTTTTTAAGGGAATGAAAATTCATTTCACTCAAAAGGTGCATTTGAAGTGTCTATTTGTGTTTTATGCACTTGTTTTGGGGGATATTTTATGTTTATCAATACCAGATCTGTTATTACAATATTCTATCCTTCAAGGCTGAAAAAAGCCAATATTTCAATAACATGTTTCATAAAACCTTAAAGTAAGTTCCCATATAAATAAGTAATAGATTCTAGGAGAGGCATATAAAGAACAACAATTACATTTTACTTTGGTCTTGGAGTAGGAAGGGGCTGGAACAATGCTTAAAGTGGAACAAAACCCCTATGAAGAAAGACAAGTCAACATAACCAGCTGACATCATGTTTGTCTTTTCAGTGTTTAAAAGGGAAACTTTTTTGGCTCTGCTTCTGACCTTGCTTTTTATACTGTTTTTCATTTGGTTTTCAGAGGGCTTGGTTTTTTAAATTTTATTTGTACACGAATCCTCTTTGTTGGAAGAACTTTCATTAAATTCTCTTGTCAGCTCCGACCAAACTTTCTTCTGCCAGTTCTTGCTGTCTAGGTTGTAAGAATCCATGGCAAACCAAGAGGTCCTGAAGGAATGTGCGCCGAATCTTCTAGAAACATGCTTGTCCTGGATCTTCTGAGATCTTTGCCTCTGGGTAAGCAGCAGGGAGAAGGTAGGGTAGCCCTCAGAGAGTCTGTTATAATGGATGGGTTTTCCTTTAGAGTAGCCGTGTAAAGTAGTGGTACCTTGGGGACAGATACCAAGCTGAGGGGCCAGTGTTATTAATAAATATGAAATATGTAGCTCTCCTGCATATTGAATGATATGCTTCTTGAATGATATTTATCCTGAGGATTCCCTCAGAGCCTAGGGAATTGCTTCCTTTCAAACTTTTTGCTATGAAGACAGAAATGATAAAAAGAGTGATACCAAGAACATCTTACTTCGGTGACCAGTTTTATTTCCTCTAAGGGACAGGTATGGCCAGTGTGGCTGTGAATAACTGCATTAGGTTAGAATGGCTAACCGAGTGTATGAAACAGTCAGCTCTCCCTCGCATCTCTCTGTCTTGGGAGTGCAGTGCTAGGTGGGCAGTGACACCTCTTCTGGCTTTCTTTATTTGAGGAAGAGCTTGGAGAGAATGTAGAATCTAGTCTCTTGTTTTTAAAACTGTGAAGGGTCATCTTAATTCAAATAATACAGTAAACTGACAATTTACATTTTTTAAAAAGTGATATACAAGTTAGAGAAAAATACAAAGAAATGCCATCTTTTAGGTTTGATTAAACATTCTCATTCCCCAAATTAAGGATTATTAAACTGTGCTGGTGTGGCATGGAAGGGAGGAGAGTTAACCCCCAGGCTCTGCATCAGGGGACTTGTTTAATAGCGTTATGCACACTGCGAAATGCTCACTTGGGACCTAGTGTGAAAGTGACACCTTCCTTCCACCAAACAGAGCAGAGAAGAAAGCTGCCTCCCCCCAGAAGTACAGGCAGAATGCAACAGGTATGAAATTGCTGATATGACTATTTTTGCCTGACCAAAAGAATAATTTCATAATAACCAATAGAATCAACAACTTCTTCTAAGGGGGACTGTGGCCTTTTCCACTTTTTCCTTTCTCCCACACTTGAGCAGAAATTTCCGGCAGGGAGTGAAACTTGCTCTGCCCCTAGAACAGTCAAGGAAATGTTTTCTCTCCTTCCATCCTGCTGCAGTATTAGAGAATATTTGGGAGTGTCCCATGAGACCTCAGCGGTATGCCTGCTCTCTTCTGGGATCCAGCCATCTCCATCTCAGTTAGACTCAACTTTCTCTCCTGTGTTTACTGGGGCAGAGGGAGGGTAGGGCAAAGGAGAGACTGTTTTTCTGGACATACATAAAATTATTTATCTATAGGGCAGGTTTAGTTATTCTCAATTCTTATTTTTTGATGTCTTACATTAAAAATAAAACTCCCTTGGGTATTGTTAGTGATATAAATCTATAACCTCAACTGAGTAGGATTTGTTATTCCATGAGTGTAGGACAAATAAGCATCATCCTTACATAATGCTGCAGTTTTAAGAGTGTTAGAACCGTCTAGGAATGGTGGGTGTTACACTTCCATACAATTTGGCTTTCCTGGAGGCTGTCTCTTGTATTTATATGACTCACTGCTTCTATATTCTTGGCTTTCTGTAAGTACAGGTGAGAGCAATGTGTGCTTGCTCACTGTACCTACTATTAAGCTGAGCACTTGTTCCCTGGAATGGGGAAATAACTTCTAACTTTTTCAGGCCAGTATCAAACAGGTCCAGGCCAGTTCACTGTTAATTCCTCTCCTGGAATAATATCATCTTTTGTAGAATCTTCACCATTCAAAATGAAGGAACTTCCAGATTATTATGCAACTCTTTTCAACATCTTTTCTTCTTCTTTTTTAAAAAAGTATATGATCTCTATATTGTTTTGTGTGTTCACCGCCCCAAGTCAAGTTTCCTTCCATCACCATTTACCCCCTCCCCTTTACTCTCTTCTACTTCCCACTACCTCCTTTTCCCTCTGGTAATTACCATACTGTTGTGCGTGTCTTTTTTTTCTGCTTATTCCCTTCACCTTTTTTACCCAGCCCTAACATTTCTCCATCTGACAGCTGCCAGTCTCTTCTATGTATCTGTGAGTCTGTCTCGATTTTGTTTATCTGTTTATTTTGTTAATTAGAATCCACATATAAGTGAAATTACATGGTACTAATCTTTCTCTGACTGGCTTCTTTCTTTTTTATTTCCTTAGGTCTTTATTTTTAATTTAATCTTTGTTGTTATTCTTCCATTATCATTTACTCTCCTTATCCCCACCTCCCCCCAATGATCATCACACTGTTGTCTGCATCCACGAGTCCTTTCTCCTTTTTGCTCAATCCCTGCATCCCCTAACCTCTGCCCCCCACAACATGAGCTATCATCCTGCTTTCCATCTATGAGTCTGTTCCCATTTTCCTTGTTAGTTTGGTTTGTTCACTAGATTCCACATATAAGTGAAATCATATGGTATTTGTTTTTCTCTGACTGGCTTATTTCACTTAGCATAATGTTCTCCAGGTCCATCCATACTGTTGCAAAGGGTAAAATTTTCTTTTTTCATGGCCAGGTAGTATTCCATTGCATAAATGTCCCATAGTTGTTTTATCCACTCATATATTGACAGACAATTGGGCTGCTCCCATATCTTGGCGATTATAAATAACACTACAATGAACATAGGGGTGTCTATGTTCTTTTGAATTAGTGTTTTGGGTTCCTTCAGATTTATTCCCAGAAGTGGGATCTCTGGGTCAAAGGGCAGATCCACTTTTACTCTTTTGAGGTATCTCCATACTGCTTTTCACAGTGGCTGCACCAGTCTGCATTCCCACCAACAGGGCAAAAGGGTTCCCTTTTCTCCACATCCTCACCAGCAATTGTTATTTGCTGATTTGTTAATGATAGCCATTCTGAAAGGTGTGAGATGGTATCTCATTGTGGTTTTAATTTGTACTCTCTGATGATTAGTGATGTTGAACATCTTTTCATATGTCTATTGGCCATCTGCGTGTCCTCCTTGGAAAAGTATCTATTCAGGTCTTTTGTCCATTTTTTAAGTCGGGTTATTTGTTTTTTGGGTATTGAGTTTTGTAAGTTCTTTAGAAATTTTGGATATGAACCCCTTATTAATGTATTAGTGAATATGTTCTTACATTGTCTGGGTTGTCTTTTTATTTTGAGGATGATTTCCTTTGCTGTGCAAAAACTTTTTAGTTTGATATAACCCATTGTTTATTTATTTTTATTTCCCTTGCCTGGGGAAGTATATCTGGTAGAAAATTGCTATGAGCAATGTCCGAGATTTTGCTGCCTATGTTTTCTTCTAGGACTCTTATGGTTTCGGGTCTAACATTTAAGTCTTTTATCCATTTTGAATTTATTCTTGTGTGTGGAATAAGAAGATGGTCTCATTTTATTTTTCTGTATGTATCTGTCCAATTTTCCCAACACCATTTATTGAATAAGCTATCTTTAGCACATTGTATGTGCTTGCTTCCTCTGTTGAATATTAATTGACTATAAAGACGTGGGTTTATTTCTGGGCCTCTATTCTGTTTCATTAATCTATGTGTCTGTTTTTATGCCAGTATTATGCTGTATTGATTAGTATGGCCATATAGTACAGTTTGATATTAGGTGGCATGATTCTCCCAACATTGTTCTTTCTCAAGATTGCTGTTGCCATGCAGGATCTTATGTGTTCCATATAAATTTTTGCAATATATGTTCTAGTTCTGTGGAATATATATTACCGGAATCTTGATAGGAATTGCATGAAATCTATAGATTGCTTTGGATAGTATGGACACTTGAATAATGTTAATTCTTCCTATCCATGAAATGCACATATGATGGTATGTGCTTCCATTTATTTGTATCTTCTTCAATTTCTTTCTTCACTGTCTTATAATTTTCTGAGTACAGGTCTTTTATATCCTTGGTCAGGTTTATTCCTAGGCATTTTATTCTTATTGAAGTAATTGTGATTGAGATTATTTTCTTAGTTTCTCTTGATGATAGTGCATTATTGGTGTATAAAAATGCAACTGATTTCTGGTTATTTATTTTTTTATCCTGCAACTTTACTGAATTCACTTATTAGCTCTAGTGTTTTTTGGTGCAGTCTTATGGTTCTCTCTATATAGTATCATGCCATCTGCAAATAAAGACATTTTTACTTCTTATTTTCCAATTTGGATGCCTTGTATGTGTTCTTCTAGTCTGATTGCTGTGGTTAGCATTTCCATTACTGTGTTAAATAAGAATGGGAAAGCAGACATCTCTGTCTTGTTCCCAATCTTAAAAGAAATGCTTTTAGTTTTTACAGATTGAGTGTGATGTTGTCTGTGGGCTAGTCATATATGGCTTTTATTACATTGTGGTATGGTCCCTCTATCCCCACTTTACTGAGATTTTTTTCATAATTGGGTGCTGGATTTTATGAAAAGATTTTTCTGCATCTATTGATATGATCATGTGGTTTTTATCCTTCATTTTTTTATGTGGTGAACACATTTATTGATTTGCAAATGTTGTGCCTACCTTGCATTCCCAGAATAAATCCCACTTTTTATGGTGTATGATCTCTTTGATGCATTGCTGTATGCAGTTTGTTAATATTTTATTGAGGATTTTAACATCTATGTTAATCAATCATATTGGCCTATAATTTTCTTTCTTTGTAGTGTCCTTAACTGATTTTGAGATTAAAATAATATTGGCCTCATAAAATGAGTTTGGGAGCTTTCCCTCCTCTTGAAATGTATGACATACTTTGAAAAGGAGAGGTGTTAGTTCTTTTTGGAACATTACCAATTTACCTGTGAAGCCATCTGGTCCAGGGCTTTCGTTTGTTGGGAGGCTTTTGATTAGTGCTTTAATTTCACTACGTATAATCTGTCTATTCAGATTCTCTGATTCTTTCTGATTTAGTATTAGAAGATTGTATGTTTCTAGGAATTTATCCATTTTGTCTCAGTTGTTCAATTTGTTGGTATATAGTTGTTCATAATATTTTCTTTTTTTGGATATATTTATTTATTATGCTATTACAGTTGCCCCATTTCCCCCCCTTCACATAACTCCATCCTGCCCACCCCCTCCCTCCCACATTCCCCCCCTATAGTTCATGTCCATGGGTCATAATTATACGTTGTTTGGCTTCTACATTTCCTACACTATTCTTACCCTCCCCCTGTCTATTTTCCACCTATCATCTATGCTACTTATTCTCTGTACCTTTCCCCCCTCTCCCCCTCCCACTCACCTATTGACACCCCTCCATGTGATCTCCATCTCTATGGTTCTGTTCCTGTTCTAGTTGTTTTCCTAGTTTGCTCTTGTTTTTGTTTTAGGTGTGGTCGTTAATAACTGTGAGTTTGCTGTCATTTTTACTGTTCATATTTTTGATCTTCTTTTTCTTAGGTAACTTCCTTTAACATTTCATATAATAAGGGCTTGGTGAGGATGAACTTCTTTAACTTGACCTTATCTGAGAAGCACTTTATCTGCCCTTTCATTCTAAATGATAGCTTTTCTGGATACAGTAATCTTGGATGTAGGTCCTTGCCTTTCATGACTTGAAATACTTCTTGCTAGCCCCTTCTTGCTTGTAAGGTCTCTTTGGAGAAATCAGCTGACAGTCTTATGGGAAGTCCTTTGTAGGTAACTTTGTAGGTGTCCTTTTCTCTTGCTGCTTCTAAGATTCTCTCCTTCTGCTTAATCTTGGGTAATTATGATGTGCCTTGGTGTGTTCCTCCTTGGGTCCAGCTTCTTTGGGACTCTCTGAGCTTCCTGGACTTCCTGGAAGTCTATTTCCTTTGCCAGACTGGGGAAGTTCTCCTTCATTATTTGTTCCAATAAGTTTTCAATTTTTTGTTCTTCCTCTTCTCCTTCTGGCACCCCTATAATTCGGATGTTGGAATGTTTCAAGATGTCCTGGAGGTTCCTAAGCCTCTCCTCATTTTTCCGAATTCTTGTTTCTTCATTCTTTTCTGGTTGGATGTTTCTTTCTTCCTCTGGTCCACACTGTTGATTTGAGTCCCAGTTTCCTTAGCATCACTATTGGTTCCCTGTACATTTTCCTTTGTTTCTCTTAGCATAGGCTTCATTTTTTCATCTGGTTTTTGAACAGACTCAACCAATTCTGTGAGCATCTTGATAACCAGTGTTTTGAACTGTGCATCCGATAGGTTGGCTATCTCTTCTTCGCTTAGTTGTATTTTTTCTGAAGCTTTGAAGTGTTCTGTCATTTGGGCCATTTTTTTTTTTTCTGTCTTGGTGCCTATGTTACTTAAAGGGCAGAGCCTTAGGTATTCACAGGGGCGGGGTAACGCTGGTCGTTGCGCTGTGATGCTGTACGTGGGGGAGGGGCCAAGAGGGAGCAATAGTGCTTGCTCCACTCTCCACCGGACTTCAATCTTTCACTCCGATACCCACAATCAAACTGGGCCCCTCTGGTGTTGGTTCCCAAGTGGGTGGGCTTGTGCACACCCCAGGCCCCTGTGGGTCTCTCCAACGACCCCTCCTGCGAGGCTGGGAGTCTCTCCTGCTGGTGCCCCAACACCCACGGGCGTTTTCAATCAGAGGTTTGAGGCTTTATTTCCCCCGAGCTGGAGCCCTGGGTTGTGTGGTCTGCTTTGCTCCCTGCCGTTTGTCCGGTTTATCTGTGCGCGAATGTTGGGCTGCGGTGTGTTACCCTCTGCTCTGCCTGCCCCGTTCTCCACCACTCTGAGTCCGGCCCTCTCGGTTTATCTGTGTGCGAATGTGGGGCTGCAGGGTCTGCTAGTGGTCAGACTGCCTGCCCCATTTGTCCCACACTCCGCCAGTCTCGGTCCCACCACGGCAACTCGAGTCCTCTCCACCCCGGCTGCCCGTCTCCGCCCCTCCTACTGGTCTGGATGAATGTTTATTTTTTATTTCCTTGGTGTCGGACTTCCTTGCCATTCGATTTTCAGTCAGTTCTGGTTGTGCGAGGAGGTGCAGTGTGTCTACCTACGCCGCCATCTTGGTTCTCCCCATAATATTTTCTTATAATCCTTTGTATTCTTAGGTGTCAATTGTTATTTCTCCTCTTTCATTTCTGATTTTCTTTATTTGGGTCCTGTCTCTTTTTTTCTTTATGACTCTGGTTATAAGTTAGTCAATCTTGTTTATCTTTTCAAAGAACCAGCTCTTGGATTCATTAATATTTTGTATCATTTTTTAGACTCTATTTTGTGTATTTCTGCCCTGATGTTTATTATTTCCTTCCTTCCACTCATATTTGGCTTTGTTTGTTGTTCTTTTTCAAGTTCCTGTAAGCATGAAGTTAGATTGAGATTTTCTTGTGTTTTTTTTGAGATAGGCCTGTAATGCTATGAATTTCTCTCTTAGGAGTGTTTTTCCAGTATCTCACAAATTTTGGATTGCTGTGTCCTCATTTTCATTAGTTTCAAGGTGTCTTTTGATTTCTTCCTTGATCTTGTTGTTGACCCATTCATTGTTTAATAACATGTTTCTTAGCTTCCATGTCTTTTCCTGTTTTTCATTGTTCTTGAGATTGATTTCTACTTTCATAGCATTGTGATCAGAGAAGATGCTTGATATGATTTCAATCTTCTCAAATTTATTGAGACATTTTTGTGTCCTAAATGGGTGGTCTATCCTAGAAAATGTTCCATGTGCACTTGGAAAGAATGCATATTCCACTGCTTTGGAGTGAAATGCTCTGGAGATATCAATTAAATCCATTTGATCTAGTGTGTCATTGAAGGCCGCTGTCTCCTTGTTGATTTTCTACCTGGAAGATCTATCCATTGAAGTCAATAGGGTGTTAAAATCCCTGACTATGACTGTATTTCTATTGATCTCTCTCTCCCTTAATGTCCATCAAGATTTGCTTTACATATTTAGATGCTCCTATGTTGGGTGCATAAATGTTTACTAGGGTTACATCCTCTTGTTGGATTGTTCCCTTTATCATTATGTAGTATCCTTGTCTCTTAGTATAGCCTTGGTTTTAAAATCTATTTTGTCAGATATAAGTACTGCTACCCCAGCTTTTGTTTCTCTCTCTTCTATTTGCATGAAATATCTTTTTCCATCCCTTCCTTTTAGTCTATGTGTATCTTTGGATCTGGGATGGGTCTCTTGGAGGTAGCATGTATATGGCTCTTGTTTTCTTATCCATTTAGCTACCCTATGTCTTTTGGGTACTATATTGGTGCTACAGTGGCTACACCAATCTTCATCCCAACCAACAGTGCATGAAGGTTCCCTTTTCTTCACATATATGCCAACACTTGTTGTGTGTTGATTTATTGATGATAATCATAATAACAGGTTTGAGGTGATATGTCATTGTGATTTTAATTTGTATTACTCTGATGACATTGAGCATCTTTTCATATGTCTATTGGCCATCTGTATGCCTCTTTGGAGAAGTGTCTATTCAGGTCTTCTGGCAATTTTTTAATTGGATTATTAAGATTTTTTGGTGTTGAGTTTTATAAGGTTTTTATAAATTTTGGATATTAATTTCTTATCAGATGTATCATTGGTGAATAAATCCTCCCATTCAATGGATTGTCTTTTCACTTTGTTTTCAACATCTTTTTTAATACTGACACCATTGAATCTCTTGATTAATGATATTATTTTTTAAAAAGAGAAGTGATGTATTATGCTTCCTAGCAATACTATAACAAAGTACCACAATTAGGTTGATTCAAACAACAGAAAGTTATTTTTCCATAGTTCTGTAAGTTCTATAAGTCCAAATTCAAGATGTTGGTAGGGCTTGTTCTCCTGAAGTCTCCTAGGGTGTTCTCCTTGCTTCTTCCTAGTTGATAGTTGCAGGCAGTCCTTGCCATTCCTTGGCTTGTATATACGAGGTCTGTATGTAAAAAGCCCAGCCATTAATATAACGAAAATGGTTTGAGCAACATCAGTGTTACCTGGCAGCCAAGGAAAGTGGACTGGAATGCGCATGTGTGAACAATGGCAATTTCGCTGTACTGGTCAGTGGGGGTGGTAGATACTGTTGAGTGAGCATGTGTACTGTATTGTTATTGCAATCAGAATGACTAAATGAATAGAGCAACGAATCTGCATCAAATTTTGCATTTAGCTTGAACATTCCTCCATGGAAACTATTCAGATGATTCAGAAGGCTGCAGCTATGAGCAACTGGTGATTGTCAGCTTCATCACTACAAAATGCCCACTCATGCATCACATTTTATGTAGGGTTTTTCAGCAAAAAATCATCACCTAGGTGACTCAGACCCACTATAGCCCTGATTTGGTGCCCTGAGACTTCTGACTTTTCCCAAAACTAAAATCACCTTTGAAAGGGTAGAGGTTTCAGACTGTCAGTGAGATTCAGGAAAATACAACAGGGTACCGATGGTGATTGGGAGAACTGTGTGAGGTCCCAAGGTGTCTACTTTGAAAAGGACTGAAGTGTCATTGTCCTACATACAATGTTTTTTGTATCTTGAATTTTGTTCAATAAATGTCTATTTTTCATATTACATGGTTGGATACCTTCTGGACAGACCTTGTATGTCTCTCCAATTTCTAACTCTGGGTGTTGGAATTTTTCTCATCATACAAGAGAATACATCAGTCACTATGTTAAGGCCCACCTTCATTCTTAACTTAATGTGATTACATGTGCAAAGACTCTATTTCCAAACTGGGTTTCATTCACAAGTTCAAATGGACATGATTTAGCGGGAAACATTGTTCAACTCAGTACAGGTAGTCTAAAAGATATTCTAAATATTCTAAATCCTTTTAAATAAAAGTAATTATGATTGAAACAAATACCTATATATAAATAAATAATCATCACCATGTCCCAAGCTCCATCGGGCCATGTTTATAGTCATTTAACAAATATTTATTGAGAGTCTTTTGTATGTCCATAAACAGTGCTGGGTGCCAGGGACACAGTAATGAACCAGAGAGCTGAGGTTCTTGTTTTTAAGGAGCTTACATTCTAGTTGGAAAAAAGGCATACAAATATAATTTCACTTGTGCTCTCAAATAATATTCATTGAGAATTGATTGTGAGGTCACTGAGGATGAAAAAAAGAAAAAGAACAAAGCCCAGGCTTTCATGTAACTTACATTCAATTGATACAGGGATAATACATGAATAACTGTGTAAGTAAACAAAGTAACTTTAGATAGTAAATAAGTGCTATGAAGAAATAAAAGGCAGGGCACAGTGGTACAGGGTTAAGGGTTATGTATCTTTTGATAGGAACTCTGAAGAAGCCCAAGCATGAGTATTGTGAATGTCTAGGTTCGGTGTTCTAGTGGGAAGAAATGCAAGCACAAAGACACTGAGGGGACCCTGAAGTAGAAAGAGAAGGAGGCTACTGTGGCCTCTGGTAGTAAACCAGGAAAGAATGGAAAGAAAGGGATTGAACAGTAGTTTGGAGCTGGAACAGAGACTAGAACCACATAATAGCTAATACTCTAAGTGCTCTGGAAAGCAGTCTGAGGGGTGTGAGCAGGACAGTAACTTGAATTTACTTGGATTTATAGGGGACTCTCCCTTACCAGCTATTTTGAGAGTAATGGACAATAGGGAACAATGGATGGAAAAGGGGTCAGGGTTAGGTGGGGGAATTTGAATACAGAACTAGAGAGATTCAGACAGTAGAAAGTGCTATGAGGTAAACAAGCCATGACAGAGAGGATTTGTATGAAGGAGGGTTGGGTAGCTAGTAGCCCTGAAAAGGGTCCCTAATGTTACATTTTAGCTCATATATTAATGACTAGAATTAGCCAGCTTTGTAAAGCTCCTGGGAAATATGTTTTCAAGTAGAAGGAATAGACATTGTAAAGCTCTAAGTCTGATGTGTTAGAGGTAAGAAAGAAAGAAAAATGCTGTATCTGCACAGAAACTCCATTTCTTTAACATGATCCTTTGTCTTTTTTTGTCCATCCATGTCCTTCCTTAATCATTAAACCCTTAGGACATCAGGTTCTGGTTGTCATCAAACTGTCTCAAGAACAAAGCCTCAGGTCTACTCAGCACAGAAACAGAGTTTTGTTCAAGCAAAGATAACATCTTGATCTCAGTTGTGTTTCAGGCCCAAGCCATGAAAGCAGACAACACTATGGACCACACCCTCATGAAACCAGATAGAACAGTGCCCTGGCTGACATCAGGACCTGATACAATGATCAACTGCTCCTCACCGACAACCTCCGTGATTTTGCCATCATGATTTTGTTTTCTGAACCAATTGATTTATTGAGTTGCAGCTTGGCAATAGAGCTACTGGGCAGCATGGGGTCTGGCTACTTGTTGCCACATACACACATAACATGAAGATTTATGAGGAAGGAAGTAGGCTTTTATTAACAGGGTTCCCAATTTGAGCAGGATGGGAGCATTCCTGCTCCAAGCTGGCCTCATCCACAATGCACGGAAATTTCCTTATTCCCAGAGAGATTAAAGCCCAAAACCAAACCCAGAAATTATCCATCATTTTCTATCTGTAGCCCAAGGTTGTTACTTGACCAGCTCTCCATCTTTTCTGCCCCAGGCTCTGTCTCTCTCAGGTGCCAGAGTTGCCATTGCCTGGGGCTGGAGAACTTTCCAGCTCATGTCTCAGAGTGCTGCTTCCAGAGTAAGAGAGTAGAAGCAGTCCAGGACCCATGTTCCATGCTGCACAGGATCATAGTGCCCCAAGGGCTGGTGCCCAGGGAGGCACACATCCCAGTGTGGGACCCTGCCTGCTGGAGTTAGCATCTGACTTGCAAGGCCTAAGCCCCAGGTGGGTGGTTCCATGAATGCTCCAGTCAGTCCAAAGAAGAGTGCAGCTTCTGCCTGCCTTTGATAAGGGACTCAAGAGTTGGACAACTTTAAGGTAAATAGTTAATGAGCCTAGTAGGTAATGCATATGTAAAAAGCTATTGTTTCAGGAACTGAAGGTATGACCCACCTTGACTTCAGGAGACCATAAGTGGTTCCACCTTTGTACCTTAGGAGAACTGCAAGCAATTCAAGATGGTCTCTGACCCATTGTACTCCACAGTGAGATGATCATCATCACCTAGGACACAGCTAAAGACCACCACCTGGGGTGAGTTTTTTTAATTCAATTAACTTTTACATGGATTCCAAACCAGTTACCTACACTTTGTTCTTCTCATAAAAAGGGCCATTTTAAAATGGAATTTAAGACAGTCTGTTAGGGTACAAAGCTGCCATCTTCTCAGATCACCAGCCATCTGAATAAGGTGCCCATAAGGATTTAATCCCTGTCTCTGCTTATTGGGTTTGGTATGTGACAGGCAGCATGAACGCCAGGGTATTTTTATATGATTTCACCTTCTTTTTAAAAGTCCGCTCCCAAAATCCCACATGTGTGGGAAGCCAGTGGGAATGTCCTCCTTTTCAATCAGTGAGGGCTAATCTTGGCATGTTTGTCTTTGCCTCTCTTCTGGCTGCCATATTCCATGAGGAGGGCAAAGTCTCCAGTCACCCAAGGTGTGGCAACCAGCCCCCACAGCTTACACAGGCTCTGTGCAGCCTGTGTCATGAACTGTGTTGATTGTTAACTTTTCCCAAGAATATGCAAGCAGGCCCCATCCAGTTTTAATCTCTGGCTGCCTTTGGTGCTTTCCAACCTTTCAGGTGTGTTTCTGGACAGTGCAGCTCTGCCTCTCTGTCCCTCCTCCTGCTAACTGCTGCTAGTGACCCTGCCAAGGCAGTAGCCTTCTCTGCAGCCCCTCCCTGCGGGGAAGGCATGGGCTCATTGGATGTTGGGGCAACATATGCTAGCTTGTTTACAGTTGCCTTTGGGGCAATCTCCCTTCTTTGGCAGCCCATCCCTTTGGAGAAGGCAGGCTGCTTCAGTCTACTGCCTTAGCAACTCTCCCCATGCCCTGCCTTCTCCTGGTGTGTGTGAGGGAGCAGCCTCTTGTGCTAGATTGGGTTTCCGCAAATTCAGGTCCTCAGCAATTTTGTCTGAGAAGTTAGAGAAAAGGAGTCTTTGGAGACAGGTTTAGAGGGTTAGTCTGGGGTGAGCTGTTCCTGCCCATTGCTCCCCTCTTTGCAAGTCTCATGAAATCCCCTAGAGTTTAGGAGATGTGTTCCTGTACTCTCTGCCTTATGGTGTATGAGATTCTCTGAGCCATGTGCTCAGAGCTGAGTGTAGTGAGGAGAGGCAGCTTTCTCTGAAAAATGTATCTGTGTCCCATTATTGCAGGACAGCTTCTGCTGAAAGACCTGACCACCCTTATATTTACTCTGCCACCATCTTGTAGCCTGAGGTACACCGCACTAATAAACCAGTGTCTTGGGTCTTAATTTCTCTTTGGCAACAGACTTGCTAAAGGTAGCCTTCAGTTAATCACTCTGGGTCTAAGCTATTCATCTGCAAATTGAAGATAAGGATACTATATCCATATTTATCTAAAGGCAGGAGAAGTGAACAAGTACTTCTTCCAATGTTAAATTTTATTATGACCAACTTTATTCTCTGCTTTTCTCTTGTCATCTTCATTGTGGTTTTCCTATATTTTCTATTATATATACTGAGCATTCAAGATATCCCATTATTACCTGAAATTGAGATATATAGAAGTGAGCTCAGTATTGCATGCTAAGAACTACTATCCATGCAGTTTCTAACAGGAGAGAAGAAATTAGGGCGACTTGCATGTTTTATGTCTCTATGTTCCTGCAACTAAGATAAGGAAGCAAGGATAAGAGCTCATAAATGTCAAGGAGAAGGAATATGTTCAGGGGTAGACATGTTCAACTTTAAAGCAATTGTCTGACATCCATCTCATGGTCAATTCAATCTAGGTATTTACAACCTATCATATAGATATGTGTTTTGGATAAACATCATCATAGAAGTTGTTAAAACCATGGGAGTGGATGAGATTCTTCAGGAAAAGTGTGGTAAGTAGAAGATCAAGTGCAAAGGTAGATTATGCTTGAACTTCAGAGGGGAACAGATACAGAGGGTCCAGTAAAGGAGACTGAGAAGCTACTGCCAGGGAGGAGAAAGAATGTTGAAAGAGCCTGGTATCCCAGAGGCCAAGAAAGGAGAGAAAGCTATGTGGTGGTGGGTGGGATGGGGGAAGCATGATCAATAATGCCAAATGCAACATGGAAATACAGCAATTTATTGCTTAATAGCCACTCATTGGTTCTGGGAATTAGAAGATCACTGGTGATTTTAGGAATAGCAGTTTCACTATAGAGTGAATACAGAGCCCATTTTAATTGGTTAAAAAATACAGGAGGGGAGAAAAAGTCTGGTATGAAGACATGAAAAGAGATATTAGTTGCTAAAAAGGAGTCCTTTTTATTTCTTAACAGAGGCTTTTTTAACTTTCCTACTGACTTAAGGGAAAGAACTACAATGAGGGAAGATAAAGTGGATCAAATAGATTATTGAAGGAGTGAGGTCCTGGGGATCATTATAAAGATGAAAGAGAAAACCCTATCTCTTGTAATAAAAAGTGTCTAGTTTGGGTTCTTTAAGAAGCAGACACCAAGATGTAATTAATTGTGTGAAAGATTTATTGGGGAAAACACTTGTGAAGGCTAAGGAGGAGGGGCAAGAGAAAGTGAGGGGACCCTTCACAACTCAATGTGTTGACAGGAGAGACCTGGTTCTTCTTGCTGACACATGCAAAGAATTACAGATCAGCAAATCTGTTAGCGTGCAATCACTTTATTAGTGATCTGTTCCTATGGAAGAAAATGAGACTAGCTAGTATGGAGGGTGAAAGGCAAAGTTTCGGGCAAAGCAAGGGGGCAAAAGTAAGAGTGGCTGAAGACCAGGGTGGCAAGCCACCAGGTGGTCAGAGGCCCAGTGGCCAGAAAACCAAGAGCCCCAAGAGCACCCTGACCCTCCAAGAGAGAGAGAAGAGTCCTTTGTTTTGAGGACTTATATATAGTTGGCTGGATAGGAGAAAAAAGTTGCATATTGATTAGCGGGTAAATGGGGTGCCAGCTCTCCTGCGGTATGTGACTACCCAAACTTAGCTATGTGTGGGGCTCTGTTAACCCGAATCCTTATCTTGCTCGAGACTCCGTTTGTTCATCTTATAAAGCAAATTTGTGATAAGAGGCAGTTAATTAATATTGGGGCACTTTCCAAAGTTACTTATGGGCTACTACTTTGGGCACCATGGACCCTCTCCGGCATTCCAGACCCTGGGATGAAAGCACAGTTTCAAGTCTTTCTTTCCCAGATAGTGGAAATGCTACATAGAATTTCATGGACTTCCCTCCTTTCTTGCTAACATAGTGTTTCTTGTGATGTTGGAACACTTGGCAATATTATCAGACCAGGCTCAGCACTACAGAGTTAGCATGTGAGACATGTGTCCTTCTTCCTCCCTGCCTTGGTTTACTATTTATTCTACCTAAGTGAAAAAGGTGTTTCCTGGCAACCAGAATGCTGGACGCTGGCCAGTAATAGCAGCACCTTCTCAGAGTCCTTCCTATGCTGTCTCCTGCCTCAAAAGGAACTCTGACACTTGTGAAGGAAAGTGAATGAAAGGGAATTAGGCAGGAAGTATTTCAATTGCAGCACAGTTCCAAGTAAGTTTTGGGCAGGCCTATGGAGTGCCAAAGTCTCCAGTTAAAGGAGTCCCATGTCTCACCAGAATGGACCTACTAATGTCCCCTCAATGCTCAGTCACTGGTTGAGGCAGCATGTGGGAAGCCTGGCCTCAAAGCAAATGCATGCTAATCTCTTCACCTTCTTTCATCCAGTCCCTGCTCCCTCCCCAACCCCCACCCCTATGCATAGTCCATAGACACAAATGACAATGTGGTGATGGCCAGAGGGAAAGGGAGATAGGTGCACAGAGGTGGACAAAGTCAGGGAAATAGAAACATCTGTAATAGTGTGAACAATAAAAATAAAGTAAAATAATATAAGCTTGTTTTTAGAAGAAAATTAAAAAAAAATAAAACTGCAGAAACAAATAAAAATAAAACAAATGCAGGTGTGGACCTCTAGGGGCAGCAGCCGCTGTCACCAGTGACAATGCCTCCTGCACCAGGAAATCTGGACAGTGCATTTTCATGGTAAACCACTGATATACTGTGGCTGTATTTGAATGTCAAGAACTGAGGAGAACCAGAAGATAAGGGAATTTCTGGCTGGTGGTTTCCTTTACCTTTTAACTAAGAAGCATTATGGTTTAGTCTGGCTAGAATGAGAGAAGAAAGATCAGAATTGGGGAAGGGACTTCTGTGATGAAGGTTTGGAAGAGCAGAAACTGAAAGAAGAGAAATGATTTCGTGTCACTCAAGGTCTCATGGAGGTCTCATGGTGTGTGTGAAGTGGTACTAATAAGTCATACATGTGTTTTTCTTCATAAGCATGCAGTAAAAGTGGAGACAGTAGATGTTATGACTGATTCTTTTACTGTTAATGCTAACACTCCTGGTCCCCACACTTCTTCAGTTTTAGACTTAAGTTATTAGGAAGTTATCCTTCATTTAATTAAATGCAAAAAAATAGATTTATTGAGTATTTGCTATGTATAAAGTACAGAAAGATATATAAAGATGGGTTTCTGTCCTTTAGGAATATGTAACTTAATAATAGCAATACCTATGACACAAGGGAGACTATGACTGGTGGGCATAAGAGAGGCACAAATAAAGTCTGTGGGGCTTCAGAAGCATTATAAAACTACCTGAGTGGAAGATGCCGAGTGGGGATGTGTAAATCAAGAAAGCCTTTGTGGAGGTGGCTTTGCGTTGGGACTCCTGGAGTGGCTATAATTGTGACAGGTTTATCTTCATTGTCTAATATATATCAGGAACCACCCCTTGGTTTCTCCTTCTTTAAATCTTCCTGTTCTGGACCTTGCTCTGGGCTGGATGGTCACACCTCAGGCTTAGATTGCTAATAAACTGGTCAGTCACTCTTTAAATATACTGTCTCATATTGAAAACAGAGAAGCTGGCATTCTTGCTCCCTGTCACATACCAAACCCAGTAAGCAGAGACAGGGATCGAATCTTAATGGGCACTTCATTCAGATGGCCTAGGATACGAGAAGACAGTGGGTTTATGTCCCAATGGACCATCTTACATTTCCTTCAAAGCCAGCATTTTTATAACAAAAACAAAGTGCTGTGAGGGGTTTTGAAATTCAGGGAAAATTAGATTAAAAAACTGCAGCATTCTCATCCTGAGCTGTTAGCAGCCTCCAGGTGGTGGTTTTTAGCTGTGCCCCAGGAGGTTGGCTGTCTCTTCTGGGAGTGGTGAGCCTTACCTGCAGTTCCTGAAACAATAGTGTTAAGATATGCATCACCTACTAGGCTTATTAACTATTTACTAAAACTTTCCAACTCTGGAGTCCTCTATCCATATGCTCAATTCACACACAGTTGGGTGAATTATGTTGTTTATATTCTCCAGAAACTCCTGGGGATCTCTCTCCTATTACCCAAGCATAACTGGTGCTACTGCATTTTGCATATTTTGCACATTTGCAAATTGCCTTATTGCTCTAAAGCATTTTTCTCCACTAAATGGTGATAACTTTGTAGGCAGGAAACTACACATACTTGATATATAGTAGTGTTGGTGCAAGATCTTAGTTACTCATTTTGCTTTCTTGCCTGCCAGTGAGTGTAAATTCCCATCTAGGTCTGGATTGGGAGAGGAAGGGCAGTAGCCCTGCTATGTTATCTAACCTACTTTACTAGTAAACAAGCTAATCCTAAACCTTTATTCTTATCTTAATCTGTTCAGGCTGCCTTAATGAAAACACCATAGGCTGGGTGGTTTATAAACAGTATAAATTTATTCCTTACACTGCTGAAGGCTGGGAAGTCCAAGACCAAGCCACAGGCAGAATCAGTATCAGGTGAGGAACTGCTTCTTGGTTCATAAATGGCTGAATTTCCCATGCCTTCATGTGGCAGAAGGGTCATGGGAGCTCTCTGAGATTTCATTCATAAAAGCACTAATCTCATTCAATAGGGTTCCACCCACTGATTTAATTCCTCCCAAAGCCCCACCTCCTAATGTCATCACATTGGGGATTAGGTTTCAACATATGAATTTTGAGGGGAAACAAACATTCATTCTATAGAATTTCTTCACTTTGATCCTTTTGTTGATTCCCAAGGGCTGAGCCTACAACTGTTCATAATATATGGATTTATTTAAATGTAGTTTCCACTCCTTAATAACAAACCTGTAATGAGTTCCTCTTCTGCCTTTCAAGTAGCATGGGATAAAAATCAATTGGAAGACACAGAAAGTGGAACATCATATAGTTAAGGTCTCTATCTTATAAAGTAAAAATGATTGCCACTTTTTCTGGGAAATGTACTTATTATACACTATGGAGTTTATTCAATGCTACTGCTAAGCTCTTCAGATGGAGCAAAATACAATCCATCAACTAGCTATGCCTGAACTCATTATCTTCACTGTTAATTTTGCACAGTGGATTCCAGTAAAAAAAAATATGTTTAAGATGCTTCATACTTCAATGATTCACTCCAGGCTTCACAATGTCATTTAGAGGTATCAGTAAAGAGTTGTGAATGAAATTAATGTCCCTGAAACCTTAAGTCCCTCCAACAGGTTTTTCTGATGAGATTTACTGATGTCACTTGAAGTATTTCATAATTAGAAATTTATTGAAATAAACTTAGAGGTAAAATTTTAAGGATAGAGATTTCAGCTCAAATCTCTGCCTGTTTTGCAGATACCATTGGTCTGTCAAGGTTCCTTTTCTTCAGAAGACAGTAAAGCTTCTTTGTGGAAACTTTGATAAGGTTAGCAGAACATAGAATGAATTTATTTTAATAATCCTTTTATCTCATTGTGGTTTTAATTTGCATTTCTCTTATGATAAGTGATGTTGAGCTTTTTTCATGTCTATTGGCTGTATGTCCTCTTTGGAGAATTGTCTATCCATGTTCTTTGCTCATTTTTTAATTGGATTGTTTCTTTTTATAGTGTTGAGTTGAATAAGTTTTTTATAAGTTTTGGATATTAACCCCTTATTAGATGTGTTATTGGCAAATATTTTCTCCCATTTAGTAGGTTGTCTTTTTATTTTGTTGATGGTTTTCTTTGGTGTGCAAAAACTTTTTAGTGTGATGTAGTCCCATTTGTTTATTTTTTCTTTTGTTTCCTTTGTCTGAGAAGATATATTGCTATATCTTCAGAAAAAATATTGCTATGAGAAACGAGTGGTTCCGTCCAAGATGGAGGTGTAGGTAGAAATGCTTTGCTTCCTTGCACAACTAAAAGAATGGTAACAACCAATTTAAAAACAATAAACAAGAAGAAGTGCTAGAAAATCAAACTGTATGGAATTCCTACAACCAAGGAGTTAAAGAAACATTCATCCAGACTGGTAGGAGGGGTGGAGACTGGCAGCCAAACAGAAAGGACACACAGCAAGGTGGTGGACAATGCAGGCAAGGTAGGGCTGGTGGAACAGGAAATTAAAGACTCAAAATCTCTAGCTGTAAAATACCATGGAGTTTGGGATTATGGGAGTAACTCCCAGTCTCACAGGAGAGTTCATTGGAAAGTGGGGCTAGAGTGGAGGAAACAAGTGGCATTGTTCCCTCTCTGGCCCCTCCCCTAATACAGCACCACAACACAGCAAAGAGGGTTGCCCCACCCTGGTGAATACTTAAGCCTCTACCCCCTTACAACATAACAGGTGCACAGAGACAAAGAAATATGGCCCACATGAAAGAACAGATCAAAACTCCAGAAAAAGAGCTAAGTGATGAGGAGATAGACGACCTATCTCATGCAGAGTTGAATACACTGGTAATCAGGATGCTCACAGAATTGATTGAGCTTGGTCACAAAATGAAGGAAAAAAGGAAGACTACACAAAATGGAATAAAGCAAAATATACAGGGAACCAACAGTGAAGGGAATGAAACTGGGACTCAGATCAATGATTTGGAACAAAAGAAAGAAATAAACATCCAACCAGAACAGAATGAAGAGACAAGAATTCAAAAAAATGAAGAATCTCCAGGACAACTTTAAGTGCTATAGCATCTGAATCATAGGGGTGCCAGAAGAACAAAAGCAAGAAATTGAAAACCTATTTGAACAAACAATGAAGGAAAACTTCCCCAATCTGTCAAAGGAAATAGACTTCCTGGAAGTCCAGGAAGCTCAGAGAGTCCCAAAGAAGTTGGACTCAAACAGGAACACACCAAGGCACATCATAATTAAGTTACCCAAGATTAAAGATAAAGAGAGAATCTTGGAAGCAGCAAGAGAAAAGGAGAGGGTTACCTCCAAAGGAGTTCCCATACGACTATCAGCTGATTTCTCAAAAGAAACCTTCTAGGCAAGAAAGGGCTGGAAAGAAGTAATCAAAATCATGAAAGTCAAGGACTTACATCCAAGATACTCTATCCAGCAAAGCTATCATTTAGAATGGAAGGGCAGATAAAGGGCTTCTCAGATAAGGTCAAGTTAAAGGAGTTCATCATCACTGGACCCTTATTATATGACATGTTAAAGGGACTTATCTAAGAAATAGAAGAAGATCAAAAACTATGAAAGGTAAAATGGCAACATACTCATAATGATCAACAACTGAACCAAGTAAACAAACTAACTAAGCAAACAATTAGAGCAGGAACAGAATCACAGAAATGGAGACCAGATGGTGGTATATCAGTGGTGGAGGGGGAAGGGAAGAATGGGAGGGAAAGGTACAGGGAATAAGAAACAAAATTGGTAGGCATAAAATAGATGGGGGAAGTTAAGAGTAGTATAGGAAACACAGAAACCAAAGAACTTATATGTACAACCCATGGACATGAAATAAGTGGTGGTGGGGGAGTGGGATAAAGGGATAAAAAAATTGGGACAACTGTAATAGCATAATCACTAAAATATACTTAAAAAATAAAAAAAAGAGATGACTGAGATTTTACTGCCTATGTTTTCTTCTAGGATTTTTATAGTTTCAAATTTAATATTTAAATGTTTCATTCATTTTAAGTTTATTCTTTTATATGGTGCAACAAGGTCATCTAATTTCATTTTTGAGTATATCTGTTCAATTTTCCTTATACCATTTATTGAATAGATTATCTTTAGCCCATTGTTATGTTTTTGCCACCTTTGTCAATTATTAATTCACTATAAAGGCATGGATTTATTTCTGGGCTCTCTATTCTGTTCCATTTATCTATATGTCTGTTTTCATGCCAGTACCAGACTTTTTTGATTACTATGGCCTTGTAATATATGGTATCTTGACAGGAATTGTGTTGAATATGTAGATTGCTTTGGGTAGTATGGACATTTTAACAATATTCATTCTTCTTGTCCTTGGACATTGTATATGCCTCCACTTATTTGCATCTTATTCAGTTTCTTTGTTCAGTGTCTTATAATTTTCCTAGTAGAGGTCTTTTTCCTCCTTGGTTAAATTCATTCCTAGGTACTTTATTCTATTTGAAGCAATTGTGAATGGGATTGTTTCCTTAGTTTCCTCTTCTGATAGTTCATTATTGGCATATAAAAAGCAACTGATTTCTGGATATTTATTTTGTATACTGCTACTTTGCTAAATTCATTTATCAATTCTAGTAGTGTTTTGGTGGAAATTTTAGGGTTCTCTGTATATATTATCATGTCATCCGTAAACAATGACAGTTTTACTTCTTTCTTTTTAATTTGGATGCCTTTCATTTATTCTTCTTGTCTGATTGCTATGAATAGGCCTTCCAGTACTATATTGAATAAGTTTGGTGAAAACAGGCATCCCTGTCTTGTTCCTGATCTTAAGGGAAATGTTGTAGTTTTTGCCCCTTGAGTATGATCTTGGCTGTGGGTTTACCATATATGGCCTTTAATACATTGAGGTATAATCCCTCTATTCCTACTTTGCTGAGAGCTTTTATCATAGATTGGTGCAGCCACTGTGGAAAACAGTGTGGAGTTTCCTCAAAAAGTTAAAAATGGAACTACCTTATGGCCCAGTGATTCCACTCCTAGTAATATATCCAAAGAAACCCGAAATACTAATTTGATAGAATATATGCACCACTCTGTGCATTGCAGCATTATTTACAATATGCAAGATTTGGAAGCATCCCAAGAGCCTATCAGTAGATTAGTGGATATAAAAGTCTGTTGTACATTTATACAATGGAATACTACTCAGATATAAAAAGAAATAAAGAAATATTAACTTTTGAGACCACTTTGATGGACCTGGAGAGTATTATGTTAAGTGAAATAAACCAGTCAGAGAAAAGAAAAATACCATATGATTTCACTTACATGTGGAATCTAATTTACAAAGTAAACAAACAAAATAGAAACAGAAGCATGAATATAATGGAACAGACAGACAGCTGTCAGAGGGGAAAAAGTTTGGGGCTGGGTGGAAAAGGTGAAGGGATTAAGTGGGAAAACAACCCAAACTCATAGACACAGATGACAATATAGTCATTACCAGAGAGAAAGGGAGTGTTGGGAGGTAGAAGAGGGTAAAGGGGAGGTAAATAGTGATGGAAGGAAACTTGACTTGGTGTGGTGAACACACAAAGCCATATACAGATTATGTATTATAGAACTCTATACCTGAAACCTACATAATTTTATTAACAAATGTTTCCCCAATAAATTCAATGAAAACTTTAAAAATGGAAAAGAAACAAGTAAGAAAAACAAAACAAAAATTAATTATTTTTAATTAATAATTACTTACTTTTAGGATTATTAAGATGCTTTTTTTTTCTTCCAAACAGTAAGGTGGGTTGATACCAGTTGAAAAAAATAGTGGAGTGTGTTAGTGAGGAGAGGCTAGAAACTTAATGTCATGAAGAAAAGGATATAAATGGACAGTACCTTAGACAGCTAATGACAAGACTCAGAGAGGGTTGCCCTTCTCTCTCAGCTGTGGTAGAAACTGTATGTGAGAGTCTTCTCTAACCTACATGAAAACTCTTTCTTCAATCTCCATAGGACTGACTCTGAGCTTTTACTTTGTACTTTATTTTATTCTTTGAAGGCCAGAAAGGTGACCTACCTTTCCTTTGATTTAAAATTCTTGCTTTTCTTGCTTATAAACTACAGAATGCCTGGCTGTCTGGATTTGCACATAGAGGTCATTCAGAGATCTGTTCAAAAAGCACCACAACTGTGACCCCATAATGCTCTAGAACTAGGATTTGCAATCTTTATCAAAATCTTTTACAAATAGCACTTAACAACCATCCTTTCCATTAGATAAGTTCCAGGTGTATAAACATGGCTAAACATTTTCCATGCTGCCTTGGTAAGAAAGCATGTAAGACATGGGTAATTGATTGAGCAATGATTATAGGAAGTTCACATCATATTCAATCACCTCAAGAATGCTTATGACTTCCAGATTGCTTGTGGCATTGGGCTGATATCTTGCCTTTGAACTTCCCTGTTCTCACCTATAAATTGTGATGCAAAGGTTACATGATTATTTTCTCAAATGATCAATTTATAGACCACTGAAGCACAATGGCTGATCATGTCCAAGTTCAGCCCTGAACTTCCTCATAGCACAAGCCATGATAACTGGATACTCTTTCTCTTCACTTCATTTCTGACTCACCATTAGAGAGTTTTTAAATTAATTTGAATAAATGACCAACTCTAAGGCATACATTAGGAATCTGTGAAAGAAACTTACTATGATACTGAGTAAGCTGAGTTCACTTGTATTGACTTATTCCAAACCTCCAAACATTCTCCTCAGCAGATGTAGGAGAATAGTATAGCTCTAGCATGTGTTAGGGATACAGGGTACTTCCCCAGAAGCCTTGATGGTCCCAGACCAGCCCTACCTGTATACCTATAAAACTTAATTCTGGTAGACCTCATCCCAGATCAAATCTTATCTTCTGACCCAAAGATTAGAATCTGAGTGAGTCACTGCTTTGCTCTCTGATCCAGACCACCATGACTTAACTTACAAGGCCACCTATCCCACCCTACACACAGCCATAAGCACACACTAGCAAGAAGTATGGCATTGCAGATGAAATATGGCAAAGCTAAATTTTTCTGTCTATATTATTAATAATCAAAATAAATTCTGAACAACTCTGCTAGAGTCAACACTGAATTGTCTTCTTATTTTTTCTATAGAAAGTTTTACAGTACCATTGTCACATGAAAGGAAAATAATTTGTGTATACTTTAAAAGAGTGCAACCCTTAGATTGCACCTCTTCATTGTTGTTGTTCTTGTTTTGGCAACAACTTTACTGAAATATAATTTACATATTGACAGGAAGTCATACAATTATTCCATTTAAAACAATTACAATTCAATGGTTTTTAGTATATTCACAGAGTTACACAGCCATTACCATAATCAATTTGAGACATTTTTATCACCTCAAAAGGAAACCCCCACACCCTTTAGCTATAACCTCCCTTAACCCCTCCATTTCCCTCAGTCCTAACCAACAACTAATCTACTTTCTGTTTCTACATAGTTCCTATTTTTAAAAAAGAAATTTAGAGTGTTCTGAGGGGAGATTTAAAAAAATGGTTTCTGGACTTCCCACCAAGATAGAGGCATAGGTAAACACATGGTTGTGTGCCTCCTCACACAACCAAAAGAAGGAAAACAACAAATTTAAAAACAAAAAATGACCAGAACTAACAGAAAATTGAAGTGTATGGAAGTCCAGCTACCAAGGAGTTAAAGAAGAAACATTCATCCAGATCAGTAGGAGGGGCAGGGATTGGGTCAGGCAAGGCAGCAGCTGGCAGAGTGGGTGGTCCCACATTTGTGTGCAGATAAACTGGGAGGAGAAACTGGGGAGTGAGACAGACAGTGAAACCCAAGGTTCCAATGTAGGGAAATAAAGCCTCAAACCTCTGACTGAAAAAATCTGTGAGGTTTGAGGCGGTGTGAGAAACTCTCACAGGAGAGTTTGTTGGAGAAACCCACAGGGTCCTAGAATGTACACAAAATGACCCACCCAGGAATCAGCACCAAGAGAGCCCAATTTGCTTGTGGGTAGTGGTGGAAGTGACTGACAGCCAGCAGAGAGCTGAACAAGCAGTATCGTTCCCTCTTGGACCCCTCCCCCACATACAGCATCACAATGAAGTGATGTGGGTTGCCCTGTCCTGGCAAATACCTAAGTCCCAGTACCTAACCACATAACAGGCTAGCCGAGAGAAAAAAAAATGGCTAAAATGAAAGAACAGGTCAAAGCTCCAGAAAAAATACAACTAAGCAACAAAGAGATAGCCAACCTATCAGATGCACAGTTCAAAACACTGGTAATCAGGGTGCTCACAGAACTGGTTGAGTATGGTCACAAAATTGAGGAAAAAATGAAGGCTATGCTAAGTGACATAAAGGAAAATGTACAGGGAAACAAAAGTGATGGGAAGGAAACTGAAACTCAAATCAATGGGTGGACCAGAAGGAAGAAGGAAACATTCAACTAGAAAAGAATGAAGAAACAAGAATTCAAAAAAATGAGGAGAGGCTTAGGAACCTCCAGGACATCCTTAAATGTTCCAATATCTGAATTATAGGGGTACCAGAAGGAGAAGAGGAAGAGCAAGACATTGAGAACTTATTTGAACAAATAATGAAGGAGAACTTCCCCAATCTGGCAAAGGAAATAGACTTCCAGGAAGTCCAGGAAGCTCAGAGAGTCCCAAAGAAGTTGGACCCAAATGGGAACACACCAAGGCATATCATAATTACATTCCCCAAGACTAATGATAAGGAGAGAATCTTGAAAGTAGCAAGAGAAAGGGAAACAGTGACCTACAAAGGAGTTCCCATAAGGCTATCAGCTGATTTCTCATAAGAAACCGTACAGAAAGAAGGGGCTGGAAAGAAGTATTCCAAGTCATGAAAGGCAAGAACCTACATCGAAGATTACTCTATCCAGCAAAGCTTTCATTTAGAATGGAAGGGCAGATAAAGGGCCTCCCAGATGAAGTAAAGTTAAAGGAGTTCATCATCACCAAGCCATTATAGATGAAATGTTAAAGAGACTTGCTAAGAAAAAGAAGATCAAAACTATGAACCATAAAATGACAACAAACACAACTATCAACAACTGAACCTAATCAACAAACAAACTAACTAAGCAAACAACTAGAACAGGAACAGAATCAGAGAAATGGAGATCACTTGGAGGGTTATCATCTGGGAGGGGAAGGGAAGATAATGGGACAAAAGGTACAGGGAATAAGAAGCATAATTGGTATGTACAAAACCAACAGGGAGAGGTTAAGAATAGTATAAGAAATGGAGAAGCCAAAGAATTTATATGTATAACACACGGATGTGAACTAAGGGTGGGGGGAATGCTGGAGGGAGGGGAGGTGCAGGATGGAGGGGGATATAGGGCAGAAAAACATGGGACAACTGTAACAGCATAATCAATAAAATAAAAATATATTTTAAAAAAGAAGAAGAAATAAAGAAATGGTCTCTTAATATATTCTCTGGCTTGGATTTTCCTATTTCAATTACTTGATATGGATAAACAGACACTGGATTCTGCTCTCTGCACTAGAGTTGGCCTAGCACTCATAACTACACATAATGTTTACTTCAAAATTAAGGCAGAACAAAGTAGAATTTTCTAAGATTTTATATCATATCAAAGCTTATTATTGAAAAGGAAAAGATACCAGCATTATGATTAGAAAATGTCTTCGGTTTTAAATAAGCTTTCTTTCCTTTTTACACAACTTAATCATACATTGCATTGTACAGTAGAAAGTTATATTACTTGGAACTTCCAATCACAAGAGACAGAAATCTAACTCATACTGGCTTAAACAAAAGGGAAATTTATTGGCTCATGTGACCCCAGGGTTCTTTAGGTGCTGCCAATCTTATTATCAAGTTTCAGTCTTGTTCTTTCTGCTTTTCTTTGTGTTGATGCCATTTTAAGGCAGTCTTGCTGCCAGAGGTGGTGAGGTGGCTGCCAGCAGCTCCAGATTTACAACCTATCCTCTTAACTAACCTTGGTAGTAGGGAGCATGCCTCTGCTTGAACCTGAAACACAGTCCTAGAACTGAGTGTCTTTGGCAGTGATTGGTCTGGATTGTGTCATATGCTAACTCTTGAAGCTGGGGCAGGAGTCAGCTCTGCCTGGTCCACTTGACAGAGAAGGGAAGGAATTATTTCCCAATGAAATTCAAGTGTGGTTAAGGAGGTGGCTTGGGGATAGGTAAAAACTAAGGAACATGATTAAAGAGTATAGTAGCACGAGTCATAAAATCTGGGCTTTAGACTAATTTGCACTAAGCAGTTTTGTTACCTGAAGCAAATCATTTAATCTCTGTAGGCCTAGGTTCTCAGTTCTGCAAAATTACAGACTTTTGTATAAAAAGTCCTCGAAAGTTGTCCATTAGTTTAGAATTCTCATTTAGTGATGAATTGGCTAGATATTTTGGTGTCAAAAAGGCATGACTAAGTCTGATTTTCTTTGATAAAATCAATCAATATTTTTCATGGAAGAGTAATACATCCTACAGCAAATATAGTTCTGTCTGGAGTCATGAGTCAAATATAGTTCTGTCTTTGGTACCAAGTGTTGACTATAAGGGTGAAAGTTTTCTAACTCATTTTTTAAGTCTATAGTCTAGTCAGGGAAGTTAAAACCTTTATTTTTTTTTAGAAGAAGCCATGCTGGATGTAAGGTTGCTTTCAGTACTTTATGTTTGTATCCACCCTTGTAGTATTACTTACAGAATCAATGAGTTCTTGGAAGTAGCAGGGATCAATTAGGAAAAAAATGAGATAAAATCAGGTTGCTAACATATTTGACATTTTTGATAAGCTGCTAAAAGAGGGAGAGAAAAGAAAGAAAGAAAGAAAGAAAGAAAGAAAGAAAGAAAGAAAGAAAGAAAGAAAGAAAGAAAGAAAGAAAGAAAGAAAGAAAGAAAAAGAAAGAAAGAAAGAAAGAAAAAGAAAGAAAGAAAGAAAGAAAGAGAAAGAAAAAAGGAAGAAAGGAAGGAACGAAGACAAGAGGAAAGGAAAGAAAGAAGCCTCATCTCAAGTTCACTAGCTAGGAACTACACAATTGAACTGGAAAAAAGAGTGAGCCCCCAAAAGGTCAAGACATTTGATTAGTCCATGACTAGTGGTCAACGTAGGCAGCTGCCTTGGTGGGGAGGGGAAAGTATTTGGGTAGGGTGCATGAATATTTTTTAACTAAAGATTCTTGCTTTGGGTTGTTAAAAGCCTTTTAGTTTTACAAGTTTTCAATCAAAATGCAAATCCCTGAGTGCCCCACACATTACTGAGACTTAAATATCAATTAAAAATCAAGAATTATAATTGTTTTAGGAGTTCCATTAAAACTTGTATGCTTCATCTGTTTATGATCTTGGCTTTTGACTGATATAGATGAGGCGCTCCTCTGGGGTTTCAAACTGCAAGTACTCTAGGCAGGTGGACATTTTTCACAATGCAAGGAAAGCATTATTTACATGAAATTCAATATAAATGTTATCCTGAAGCATAAATTTGTTGCTGTCTCTTTAAAGATACTACACTGGCTAAACTCTACAGTATATAGGTTGGCTATTTCCACGGGGTAATGGGGCTTGATTTCACATAAAAAGTAGTCATTCAATCTCAGGTCTACCCCTAAAGTACTGTGGGCTGCTATAAATCTGGGCCTACTTTTTTTAAACGTCTAAAGAGGTTATGAAGTACATCAGCCAAAGAGACATGAGAAAACATAATAATGATCCATCTTGGCAATGCAATGTTCAATGAATGGGGGAGATGTGAGTTTAACAGGATGTAGGCTTACATTGAAATAAATAAACATAAATGAATACTGCAAGATTTCCATAACTGACATGACTGCGCAATTGCAAACATTGTATAAAGGATTAGTTGATACAGTAATGCTGTTCAAGCACATTGGGTAAATATTAGGTTTAAAGGTAACGGTACTTAATATATGAGTACTTACAGGATTAAGTGAGGTATAAATTAATACTTAGCACTTGAAAGGAAGTGCTAAAGAAGATGGTGTTGTAGTCACTCCACAGTGACCCACACTTTCTACAATACCAGTTTTTTTCTTTGTTTTGTTGCCCTTCTATCATCAATCTACTCCATGCAGTGACTCCAGGAGTTATACAATTTTAAGTAATAGACCCGTAGATACCTACTTTGGTTGTGGTTGTGGTGGGGAGGTTGGGAAGCTTTTACAGCTTTTCTTGAGAGGAACTTGGACCGAACTGAGGTTCCTGGTTAGGCTAGGACACCATCGTCAAATCATCGTCATATTTTTATCTCTTCTTATCAAACATTTGTATATCTTTTTTAGTACTAATGTGTAGTACTCCTAGGTATTTCAGGTAAAAAGAAATTAGTAAGGCATGAATTGTCTTTGGCTTCAAGTTGCTAATAGAGTACCATCTGTTTGGTTGATATTAAATATTTGGCACAACATTCCCCACCCCAAAGTTCCTGGACTTAGCAAGGACTAGCGGGATGAAATGTCTCTTCACCAAAACTCCATGCTTCAGATTATGTTTATTTTCTATCTTATCCACTTCCTAGCTATTGGTGCGTTCTCCTCTTGGCTTGGTTGCTCATTACTCACTTCTTGTTCCAGGATGTTGTCTTTTGCTGCATCCCCCCTTATCCCCAGTACCAAAACACCATGCACCTGAGACATCTCTTGATGTTAAAAACCCCATTTCCCTTTTTGTAACTGATGACTTCCTTCTAAGTAAATGTAGGGATTCTGATTTCATCCCTCAGTGTTCAGCTGAAAGGAGGGAAAAAGCTCATCTGAAACTATTTGAATTACTTGGCAAATTACAGAAGGAAAGATTTCTGGAGTTAGAAGCTACTTTTGTTCCAAATCAAAAACCTAGGGCCAAAAAAGGGAAGTGTCATGAGGTCAATGATGTGGATCACTCAAGGGCAAATGGGAAATTTTATTACTTCACTTCTGTGCTCTATTTACCATAACACAAAATATCACAATATATCACATCTTAATAAGTTCTGAAACAAGGAAGAGAGGGACAGGAACGTCTCATCTTACCTCTCAAATTATACCACACAAATGCTGCATATTATCCTAGTTTCTATTTTATTACCCACAAGGACAGTCTTGATAGTTCCAGGCTAAAGTAAATTGTCAGAAAGGTCTGAACAACAAGCAGGCTTGACAAATGTGATTTATGCTGCTTTTGCTTTTAAATAGTATTTTAGTGAAAATATTATATTTGGATTTCAACACTATTTGAAAAAATTTGTCAGGAAGAAAATAGAACATTGATTGTTTAAGACCCTTGGCATAGAGGCCCAGAAACCAAATTAATTTAACAGTATTTTTTATTTCCCAAAGAGAATACCATAAGTCAATGGGTGGTCATCATAGACAGAATTCAGCTCTAAGCCAGAGTGACTTGAATATCTGTGTGCTGTTTCTAGTTTTGAGGGCCAAGCAGATACATCGGAAATTTTGGATAAAAAGGGAAGTTGTATATTTAAGAGAGCTTGTTGATTTCTTTTTAAAAATCTGATAGGATTTTTGTTAGGATTGCTTTAAAATGTATATTTAGGAAACATTGACTTAATATTAAATATTCCTAGCCCCTAATGTCCTGTATCTTGACATTTATGTAATTCTTGTTTAATTTGTCAGAAATATTTTGTATTATTCAGTGTATAGGTTTTCACTTGTTTTGTTATATTTATTCCTAAATATTTCTATATTTGATGCTATTGTAACTGGCATTATTTTCTAATTGTTTATTGGTAGAATATAAAAATACATGTTTTTTCATTTTTTAAAATATTTTTGTTGATTATGCTATTATAGTTTTCCCAGTTCTTCCCCCTTTATCTCCCCTCCACCCTGCCCCCCAACCCTCCAGCATTCCCCCCCTTAGTTCATGTCCATGGGTTGTACATATAAGTTCTTTGAGTCCTCTGTTTCCTGTACCATTTTTTTTTATCTCTCCCTGTCTATTTTATGCCTACTATTATGCTTCTTCCTCCCTTCCCCCTCCCCACTGAAATCTCTCCATGTGATGTCCATTTCTCTGATTCTGTTCCTGCTCTAGTTTTTGCTTAATTTTTGTTTTTGTTGTTTGTCTTTTCTTTTAGGCTCATTTGTTGATAGTTGTGAGTTTGTTGTCATTCTACTGTTCATATTTTTGATCTTCTTTTTCTTAGATAAGTCCCTTTAACATTGCATATAATAAGGCCTTGGTGATGATGAATTCCTTTAACTTGACCTTATCTGGGAAGCACTTATCTGCCCTTACATTCTAAATGATAGCTTTGCTGGATATAGTAATCTTGGATGTAGGTCCTTACCTTTCGTGATTTTGAATACTTCTTTCCAGCCCCTTCTTGCCTGCAAAGTTTCTTTTGAGAAATCAGCTGATAGCCTTATGGGAACTCCTTTGTAGGTAACTGTCTCCTTTTCTCTTGCTGCTTCCAAGATTCTCTCCTTATCTTTAATCTTGAGTAACTTAATTATGATGTGCCTTGGTGTGTTCCTGTTTGGGTTCAGCTTCTTTGGGACTCTCTGAGCTTCCTGGGATTGATTTGAGTCCTGGTTTCCTTCCTGTCACTGTTGGTTCCCTGTACATTTTCCTTTCTTTCATTAGCATAGGCTTCATTTTTTCATCTAATTTGTGACCATATTCAACCAATTCTGTGAGCACCCTGATTACCAGTGTTTTGAATTGTGCATCTGATAGGCTGACTATTTCTTTGTCACTTGGTCACATTTTTTCTGGAGCTTTGATTTGTTCTTTCATTTAGGCCATTTTTTTTTTTCTTGGCTCACCTGTTATGTAGTAAAGGGCAGAGCCTTAGGTGTTCACCAGGGTGGGGTAATCCACGTGGCTTCATTGTGATGCTATATGTGGGGGAGGGGTCTGAGAGGGAGCAATGCTGCTTGCTCCAGTCTGTGCTTGTTTTTAGTAACTTCCCCCACTTCCCACAATCAAATTGGGCCCTTCTGGTTCTGATTCCCATATGGGTAGGCTTGTGTATGTTCTAGAATCCTGTTGGTCTCTCCAATGCATTCTCCTGTGAGTCTGAGAGTTTCTCCCACTGCCGCCTCAACCCTCACAGGTGTTTCCAATCAGAGGTTTTAAGGTTTTATTTCCCCAGATCTGGAACTCTGGGTTGTGTGGTCTGTCTTGCCCCCCAGTTGTTCCTCCTGGTTTATCTGCAAATGAATATGGGGCTACCCAGTACGCAATCTGCTGCCTAGCCAGGTCTTCAAGCCACCACCTTGCCCACCAGCCACAGCCTTGCCTGCCCTGGTCCTGCAGCCTCTGCCTTGCTGCATCCTCTCCGAATGGCTACCTGTGTCCACCCCTCCTATTGGTCTGGATGAATATTTCTTCTTTAATTCTTTGCTTGTCAGACTTCCATACAGTTTGATTTTCTGTCAGTTCTGGTTGATTTTTGTTTTTAAATTTGTTGTTGTCATTCTTTTGTGTGTACAAGGAGGCACAGTGTGTCTACCTATGCCTCCATCTTGGCCAGAAGTCTAAAAATACAATTTATTTTTGTATGCTGCCCATATATTGTGTCACTTATTAAATTCAATCATTAGTTCTATTAGCTCTTTCATAGATTCTATAGGACTTATTATGTATATGATCATGTCATCTACAATTATAATGACAATTTAATTGTTGCCATCCCAATATATGGACCTTTATTTTGGGCGAGTGCCTGTTTCTAGCAAAAGTGGCAAGAGTATGCAGCCCACCCTGACCAGGGATCAGACCTGCAACCTAGCTATGTGCCCTGACTGGGGTCAAACTGGCAACATTTTAGTGTATGGGATGATGCTCTAACCCACAGAGTTATGTTCTCTCCATGATGCTCTCCCCATGGGAAGATTTAGGACTGGGTGGTCCCACATTCATGTGCAGATAACCTGAGCCACCTGGCCAGGGCTACATTATGGCTTTTGATTGTAGCATTTAATCCATAAACATTTACAGTGGCTAGAGAGAGGGATGTATTTATTGTCATTTTATTATACATATTTATGTTCCTCTTTTTCTTCTCTAGTTCTTCTTAAATAAGTCTCTTTAACATTTCTTGCAATATTGGTTTTGTGATGATAAACTCCTTTAGTTTTTATTTGTTTGGGAAGCTCTTTATTTCTCCATCAGTTTTAAATAATAGCCTTGTTGGGCAAAGTATTCTTAGTTGTAGGTCTTATTTTTATCACTTTGAATATTTGTTGCCAATCCCTTCTAGCCTACAAAAGTTCTGTTGGAAAAACAGCTGAACTATAAGGGTAGCTCCCTTATAGGTAACTAACTGCTTTTCTCTTACTGCTTTTAAGATTCTATCTTTGTCTTTAACCTTTGACATTTTAATTATGAGGTGTATTTTGGTAGGCCTGTTTATGTTCATTGTGTTTGGGACTCTCTGTGTTGTTTTGGACATTTGCATCTCTTTTCTTCACCAGGTTAAAGTTTTCCATCATTATTATTATTATTTTTTTCAGATAGATTCTCAATTCTTTGCTCTCTCTCTCTTCTTTTTCTGGTACCCCTACGATGTGGATGTTATTATGTTGATGGTGTTCCAAAGTCCCTTGCACTATTTTTATTTTTTAAATCCTCTGTTTCTTTTTGGTGCTCTGACTGGGTGTTTCTGCCATGTTCTCTTACAATTTGTTGATTTGATCTTCTGCTTTATCTACTGTGCAGTTGATTACTTCTAGTGCATTCTTCATTTCAGATATTGTAATTTTCATTGCTGACTGGTTATTTTTATGATTTCTATATTTTTTATGTTTACTATATCTCTGTTTAAGTTATCATTGAGTTCATCTATTCTTTCCGTAAGTTGATTAAGCAACGTTAAAACCATTTTTTTGTTTTTCCCATTTTAAACATGTCATTTCTATTTATTTTTAAAATTTTTTATTGTGGTTTTTTTTTTCAAAACCATTGTTTTGAACTCTGTTTCTGGTGGCTTACTTGCCTCCATTTCATTTAGGGTTTTGTTTATTTGTTTGTTTTTTGTTGAGATTTATTGTCCTGCTCTTTCATTTCAGGCAAGTTTCTTTGTCTCTTGATTTTTTGGATCCTCGTATTTGTTTCTTCATATTAGGAAGAACTTCTTTGTCTCCCAGTCTTTTTAAATATAAGAATGATAGATTTATTGTTTTTCCTCCTTTTCCCATTTTTCAATCCTTTTTATTTTTCAATTAATATTTGGCATACATTATTGTATTAGTTTCAGGTGTACCTCCCAGTGATTAAATATTACATAACTTGCTAAGTGATCATTCTCATAAATCTTGCACCCATTTGACACCATATATAATTATTAGAGTACTACTGACTATATTTTTTATGCTGTACTTTACAATCCATGGCTATTCTGCAACAACTAATTTGTACTTCTTAATCCCTTCAAGTTTTCATCCATCCCCCCAGGCCCTTCCCATCTAGCAACTGTAAAAATGTTTTCTGTAACATGAGTCTGTTTCTGTTATGTTTATTTGCTTATTTATTTATTTTTAGAGAGAGGGGGAGGGAAGGATAAAGAGTGGGAGAGAAACATAGATGTGAGAGAGAAACATTGATCAGTTGCCTCTCATATGTGCCCTGACCAGGGATGGAAACTGCAACCCAGCCATGTGTACTGAATGGTAATTGAGCCAGTGATATTTCATTTTGCAGAGTGACGCCCCAGCCAACTTCACCACACTGGTTAGGGCTGTTTATTTATTTCTTACTTTAGATTTAATTGTTGATATATATGTATAATGCCATTTATATTTCATATTTTAACATTTTTATGGGTTTGATTTATTTATTTTTAGATAAGGAGCAGGGAGGGAAAAGAGAGAGAGAGACACATCAATTGGTTACATCTCCCATGCCCCCACCTGGGGACCTGGCCTGCAACCCAGGCATGTGCCCTGACTGGGAATCGTACCAGCAACGTTTCAGTTCTCAGGGTGGCCCTCAATCAACTGACACACCTGCCAGGGCCATTTCATTATTTTTTTTTTCTCCTTAAAGAACACCCTTTAACATTTTATATAGTACTGGTTTAGTGGTGATGAACTCTTTTGGTTTTCTCTTGCCTGGGAGGTTATTTATCTGTTTTTTTTATTTTTATTTTAAATGAATAGCTTTGTTGGGTAGAGTAATCTTGGGCATAAGTTCTTTCTTTTCATCACTTTGATTATTTCTTGCCAACTTTTCAAGATCTGCAAAGTGTCTGTTGAAATATCAGTTAGTAGACAATCAAAGCTCCTTTGTAGGTAACTAACTGATTTTCTCTTGCTGCTTTTGATTCTTTTTGTTTTTAACATTTTGCATTTTAATTATGATGTGTTTTGTTGTGGGCCTCTTTGGGTACATCTTGTTTGGGACTTTTTGTACTTCTTGGACTTGTGTGTCTATTTCCTTTGCCAGGTTAGGGAAATTTTCTGTCTTTATTTTTTCAAATAGGTTTTCAATTGTTTGTTCTCTCTCTTCTCTTTGCAGAACCATTATGATGTAAATATTAGTATGCTTGAAGTTATCGCAGAGGCTCTATACAGTATCCTCATTATGTTTGTTTGTTCGTTTTGGTGTTCTGACTGGGTGTTTGTTTGCTTCCTTATATTCCAAATTGCTGTTATAATTCCCTGCTTCATCTACTCTATTGTTGCTTTCCTGTAAAGTATTTTTCAATTTAGTTAGTATGTCCTTCATTTCTCACTTTTTTGTGCTGTTGAAATTCTTACTAAGTTTATTGTGCATCCTTAAAACCAGTGTTTTGAACTCTACATCTACTAGATTGCTCTTGTCTCAATTTTGTTTAGTTTTTTGTCCTGGAGTTTTGTTCTGTTATTTCAGCTGGGACATGTTTCTTTGTCTACTCATTTTGGCAGCCTCCCTGTATTTGTGTCTATGTATTAGGTAGAACTGCTATGTCTCCTGATTTTGGTAGAGTGGCCTAATGTAGTAGGTGTTTTGTATATTTGAATGGCACAGCTTTCTTGATCAACCCTGGTGGGCACTTGAAATGCACCCCCCACGTGGGCTGTGTACACACTTTCTGTTGTAGTTGAGCTTTGATTGCTATTGGCCTGTCAATGGGAGGGATTTACCTTCAGGGTGATCAGCTACAATAGTCAGCTGTACTGACTACTACAGTAGTCAGCTGTCTGTGACTACTGACTACTGACCTCCAGCAACTGTGGAGAATCAGCTGTGCAGTGGCCTACCTAACAGAGCAGGACTTACTTCAGTGGGGCTCTGCTGAGTCCACCCCTTGAGTATATCACTGGTGGTGATGCTTCAACATTGTCTGAAGCTGTCCACTGGGTACACTGGCTCTGAAGCCTCCCAGGAGACGCAGATCAAGGTCTGCTATTTCCTGTGTTCTGCCATCATGAGCTACAAAGCAATATTTGATATCTACTACTTGTTCTGGGATTGAATGTACCTAGGTAAGGCTAAACTGTGAACCAAGGCAGGCTTCTGCTAGTACCGGGGTTGGAGCCACCTAGCCAGAGGTACAAGGCATGCTAAGGCCAGATGCTGCCTGTTTGTAAGATTTTAGGAAAATCTGAAGCATGAGCCAAAACAGGTGATTTGTATGGAAAAGCTACTGGAAACATCTTGGGTGGGCCCAAAAGATTGGGCTGGGCCTCAGAGAATCACCAGGATGGGGCAACACTGGGAGCCAGGTTGATGAGTCTCAGATATGGCACCTGCCTGCCAACTCTGTGTGGGGAGGTTTCAAAACAGGAACAATGGCCTCTTCCAGCACTTCTGTCTCACTGGCTCTTGCACTGATGTCAGACACTTCAGTTTTTCCCCATATGAATCTGGTGCCTTTCATGCTGCTGCTCCAGTACTGGAGCCCAGAGAAAGTGAGTCAGAGAGAGAGTCCATGTGTGTGAGACCTTTAAGAGGAAATACCTGGACCTTCATTTCCCTCAGCCTCAATCCCTGCTGGTATATACAGCCAGAAGTTATGGGGACTTCCCTTCCTGGCATTGGAACCCTGGGATGGGGTGCCTGATGTGGAGATGGCACCCCTTGCCCCTCAGGGGGGATCTCTGCAACTGAGATATCCTTCTCAATTTTTATCGGCCACTCATGGGTGTTGGACCAGCCCAGTCCACATCTCTGGCCCTTTTGCTAGTCTCAATGTGACTTCTTCTTCAATTTTCTATTTGTAGGACTTCCATTTACCAGATTTTAGGCATTTCAGAATGTTGATTATTCTAGAATTTAATTGTAATTTTGATGTGGTTGTGGGAGGAGGTGAGTACTGAATTTACTGATGCCACCATCTTGCTTGGAAGTCTCTCCCAGTCTTGATAGCATGGCCTGTGAGGCTCAGTGGTACAGCCTCTCTGATCACCTGAGCTGGCACTCTAGGAATGTCCTTTGTGTTGGTTATGTGAGCCGTTCTGTTGTAGTTGAATTTTGATTGCAGGTGGCTTATTTGTGAGTGGTATTGACGTTCAGGCTGACAGACTATGAGGATTGACCCTGATCATACTGTACAAGCTGCTGCTGTGTGTGGGCTCACCCCATAAAGTGGAATTCACCTTTGCAAGGTGGTGCCTTCCTAAATCTTCCTTTGGATATGCAACTTGGGTAGCTAATAAGGTCATGCTCTGATGTGGTCTGAAGTTGGCCACTGCGTGTGTTGATTCCTGGTCTTCTAGGGAGAGACTCTGGTGCAGGTCAGTGTCAGATGCTGCCTATGACAATCCTGGACTACCTATCAGGAGCTACAAAGAAATTCATGTTTTTTGGCTGCCTGTGCCAAGCTTGGGTGCACATGGGAAGTATCAAGCTGTTTATAGAGGCCAGCTGCCACCACTACTAAGCTTGGAGAAGGGCAGAAAAAGCTCCAAGGCACCTAAGATCTACTTCTACATTCCAGTCACCTATTAGGCTCTGCCACTGAAAGAGCCTTTGGTGGTTGTGCGACTTGAATGAAGCAGGTTCTTAATGAGTTACCAGGTAGGTTCACCAGGTTGATGTAGATTCGGTTTTGGCAACAATGCTTCATCTAAGGCAACTCAGCAAAAGTCTCAGGGTATACCAAGGTCAGCTACCACCCATCTGAGGCCTGTGGACCTCTGTGTTGGGGCAGTATCTCATGGAGTCCTCAGCGTGAGGCCAGTTGAGTTTATCAGGCTAAAATATTAAGATTTGACTGTGTGCAGGGAAGGCCTTGCACAGAACCAGTGGCTCTGGTTGGGCATTCAGGGAAAAATGGCCCCAAAGCCACTCCATTCAGTTTCTCCTTGTGTATCTCTTACAGCCCCCAACTCTGTCTGGACTTCCTCAAGAGCCTTCCAAGAAAGATTGCAGCATGCCCAAGCTGTCCACAGTTAGCTGATTGCCCTGCAGGACGTGAACTTGGCAGGGCAGGACCACAGGTAGTCAGGAGGTTGGGGATAATGCCACGTGGAGGGGCTTGCTTGACCCAGGAAAGATGGTAACCTGTGGGCAGTATAGGAGATGGACTCAGCACAGGGATGGGCAGCTGTGTAGCACTCTGCCCGAAGCCACACAATGCAATCTCTTTCTGTATGACCCCACTGGTGAATGTGTTCTCCCTTATAGTAGTTTCCTTTTTATTTTGTTGATAGTTTCTTTTGCTGTGAATAAGCTTTTTAGTTTGATGTACTCTCATTTGTTTAATTTTTCCTTTATTTCCATTGCCCTAGGAGACATATCACCAACAATATTGCTATGCAAGATGCCTGAGATTTTACTGCCTATGTTTTCAAAGGATTTTTATGGCTTCATGACTTACAGTTGAGACTTTTATTCATTTTGAGTTTATTCTTCTGTGTGGTGAATGTTGGTCAACTATTTTTATTTTTTTGCCTATACCAGTCCAATTTTCCCAACAACATTCATTGAAGACATTGTTTTTACTCCATCATATGCTCTTGCCTCCTTTGTCAAATGTTAATTAACCATAAAGGCATGGGTTGATTTCTGGACCCTGTGTTCTGATCCTTTGATCAACATGCCTATTCTTGTGCCTGTACCAGGCTGTTTTGATTTCAATGGCTTGGTAGTTTGATATCAGATATTGTGAGACCTCCAGCCTTGTTCTTCTTTCTCAAGATTCCTGTGGTTATTTGGGTCACTTTTTGTTTGATATAAATTTTTGGAATATTTATTCTATATCTGTGAAATATACCATTGGTATTTTAATAGGAATTGCATTGAATCTATAGGTTGCTTTGGGTATTATGGACTCTTTAATGATGTTAATTCTTCTAGTCCATGATATGATATGTGCTTCCTCTTGCTTGTGTCTTTGTCAATTTCTTTATAAAATGTCCTATAGTTTTTCAGCATAGGTTTTTATCTCCTTGATTAAGTTTATTCCTCGGTACCTTATTTTTTTCTTGTTGCATTGGTAAATGGGATTGTTTTTTAGCTTCTCTTTCTGTGAGTTCATGATTGATGCCATCAATTTCTGGATATTAATTTTGTATCCTGTTACTTTGCTGAATTCATTTGTTAAATCCAGTAGTTTTTTTTAGTGGAGTCTTTAGGGTTTACTATGTACAATATCACGTCATCTGTGAATAATGACAGTTTTATTTCTTCCTTTCAATTTAGATGCTTTTTCTTTCTTCTTATCTAATTGCTGTGTCTAGGTCTTCCACTACTACATTGGATAAGAGCGGTGAAAACAGACATCCCTGTCTTGTTCCCGATTGTAAGGAAAACACTTTCACTTTTTGCCCATTAAGTATGATGTTGGCTATGAATTTGTCATATGTGGCCTTTATTCTGTTGGAGTATGATCACTCTATTCCTACCTTGCTGTGAGTTTTTATCATAAATGGGTGCTGGGTTTTATCAACTGCTTTTTCTGCATCTGTTGATGATATCATGTGAAGTTTATCCTTCATTTTATGTGATATATCACAGTTATTGATTTGCAAGTATTGAGCCAACCTTGCATCTATGGAATAAATCTCACTTGTTCATGGTGTATAATCTTTTAAAATATTTCTGGATCCAATTTGCTACTATTTTATTGAGGATCTTTCCATCTATTATCATAAGGGATATTGGCCTATAACTTTCTTTCTTTGTGGTGTCTTTATCTGGATTTGGAATGGGGATTATGCTGGCCTCATAAAATGGGCTTAGAAGTCTGACCTTCTCTTGAACTTTTTCAAATATTTTGAGGAGAATAGGTGTAGTTCTTTTTTGAATGTTTGGTAAATTTTACCTGTGAAGCCATCCAGTTTAGGACTTTAGTTTGCTGGGAGTTTTTAAATGACAGCTTCAATTTCATTAGTTGCTATCAACCTACTCAAGCTTTCTGATTTTTCCTGATAGAGTTTTTGAAGATTATATGTTTCCAGGAATTTGTCAGTTTTGCTCAGGTTGTCCAATTTGATGGCATATAATTCATAGTATTCTCTACAATACTTTATATTTCTGTGATGCCCATGGTTACATTGCCCCTTTTATTCTTGATTTTATTTATTTGAGTCCTCTCTACTTGTTTCTCGATGAGCCTGACCATAGGTTCTTTTTTAAAAAATATATTTTATTGATTATGCTAATACAGTTGTCCCATTTTCCACCCTTTATTATCCTCTACTCTGCACACCCCTCTAGCCCTCATTCCCCCCACCTTTAATTCATGTCCATATAAGTTCTTTGGCTTCTACCTTTCCTGTACTATTCTTAATCTCCCCCTGGCTATTTTCTACCTACCATTTATGCTACTTATTCCCTTTACCTTTTCCCAGTTTCACCCCTCCCCCACTGATAACCCTCCATGAGATCTCCATTTCTGTGATTCTGTTCCTGTTCTAGTTGTTTGCTTAGTTTGTTTTTGTTTCTTTAGGTTTGGTTGTTCATAGTTGTGAGTTCGTTGTTATTTTACTGTTCATATTTTTGATCTTCTTTTTCTTAGATAAGTCCGTTTAACATTGCATATAATAAGGGCTTAGTGATGATGAACTCTTTTAACTTGACCTTATCTGGGAAGCACTTTACCTGCCCTTCCATTCTAAATGATAGCTTTGCTGCATAGAGTAATCTTGGATGTAGGTCCTAGCCTTTCATGACTTTGAGTACTTCTTTTCAGCCCCTCCTTGCCTGAAAGGTTTCTTTTGAGAAATCAGTTGATAGTCTTATGGGCACTCCTTTGTAGGTAACTGTCTCCTTTTCTCTTGCTGCTTTTAAGATTCTCTCCTTATCTTTAATCTTGGGTAATGTAATTATGATGTGTCTTGGTGTGTTCCTATTTGAGTCCAACTTCTTTGGGACTCCCTGAGCTTCTGGGACTTCCAGTAAGTCTATTTCCTTTGCCAGATTGTGCAAGTTCTCCTTCATTATTTGTTCAAATAAGTTTTCAATGTCTTCCTCTTCCTCTTCTCCTGGCACCCCTATGATTCAGATATTGGAATGTTTAAAGTTGTCCTGGAGATTCCTAAGCCTCTCCTCATTTTTTCTGAATTCGTATTTCTTCATTATATTCTGGTTGACCGTTTATTTCTTCCTTCTGGTCCAAACTGTTGATTTAAATCCTGGTTTCCTTCCCATCACTGTTGGTTTCCTGTACATTTTCCTTTCTTTCACTTTTCATAGCCTTCATTTTTTCCTCCATTTTGTGACCATAGTCAACCAATTCTATGAGCATCTTGATTACCAGGGTTCTGAACTTTGCATCTGATAGGTTGGCTATCTCTTCATCGCTTCGTTGTATTTTTTTCTGGAGCTTTGATCTGTTCTTTCATTTGAACTTTTTTTTTTTTTGTCTCGTCATGCTTGTTACCTAGTAAGTTACCAGAGCGGGGCAACCCACGTCAACATGTGGTGGCATTGCATATGGGGGAGGGGTCCAAGAGGGAATAATACCACTTTTTCAGCTCTCTGCTGGCTGTCAGTCACTTCCACTGCTACCCACAAGCAAATTGGGCCCTTCTGGTGCTGATTCCTGGGCAGGGCAGGGGTGGAGGTTGTGTACATTCTAGGACCCTGTGGATATCTCCAAGGAACTCTTCTGTGAGGCTGGGATTTTCTCCTGCTGCCTCAACCCTCACAGGTTTTTTCATTCAGTGGTTTTGAGGCTTTATTTTCTTGCACTGGAAACTTGGGTTTTGCAGTCTGTCTCACTCCCCCGTTGTTCCTCCCAGTTTATCTGCACAGAAATGTAGGACGACCCACTCTTTCACCACCACCTTGCCCGGTCCACTAGCTACTGCCTTGCCCACCCTGGTACAGCCACTGCCTTGCTGCAAGTTCTCTCCACCCAGCTGCCCATCTCGGCCTTCCGATTAGTCTGGATAATTGTTTCTTCTTTAACTCCTTGGTTGTTGGGCTTCCATAGAGTTCTATTTTCTGGCAATTCTGGTTGTTTTTGTTTTAAAATTTGTTGTTGTCCTTCTTTCCATTGTGCGGGGAGGCACAGTGTGTCTACCTATGACTCCATCTTGGCCAGAAGTTCTGGATACATAGGTTCTTGAATCTTACTTATGTTTTCAAAGAACCAGTACTTGGTTTCATTGATCTTTTGTATTGTTTTTAAGTATTTATGTGATTTACTTCTTCTCTAATCTTTATTATTTCCTTCCTTCTACTTACTCTAGGCTTTTCTTGTTGTTCTTTTTCTGATTCTTCTCATGCAGGGTAAGATTATTTCAGAGTTTTCTTGATTCTTGGGGTAGGTCTGTAATGCTATGAACTTCCCTCTCAGGACTGCTTTTGCTGTGTCCCATAGATTTGGGGTTGTTGTATGTTGATTTTCATTTGTTTCCAGGTAGTTTTTACTTTCTTCCTTGATGTCATGAGTAATCTATTTATTGTTTAATAACATACTATTTATTCTCCATGTGCTTGAATGTTTTTGAGGGTTTTTTATTGTAACTGATTTTTAGTTTCACACAATTGTGATCCCAGAAGATTCTTGATATAACTTCAATCTTCTTGAATTTGTTAAGACTTACTATGTTTCCTACAGGTGGTCTATCCTTGAAAATGTTCTATGTGCACATAAGAAGAATGTAGGTTCTGCTGCTTTGGGATACAATGTTCTCTAAATATTAATTAAATTCATCTGTTCTAGTGTGTCATTTAAGGTCACTTTTTCCTTGTTGATTTTTTGGTCTGGAATATGTATGTACTGATATCAGTGGGGTGTTAAAGTCTCATACGATATTTGTATTGCTGTCAATCTTTTTCTTAAAGTCCACCAAGAGTTTTTTATATGTATATATTTAGGTGCTTCTATATTAGATGCATATATCTTTACAACAGTTATATCCTTTTGTTGGTTTGATCTCTTTAGTATTAGGTAGACCTTCTTTGCCTCTTCTTATGAACTTTGTTTTGAAGTCTATTTTATCAGTATTGCTATCCCAGCTTTGTTTTGATTCCATTTGCATGGAATGTATTTTTCCATCTCTTCATTTTCAGCTCTGTGTGAATCTTTTGTTCTGAGGTGAATCTCTTGTAGACAGCTGATTCATGGCTCATGTTTTCTCACTCATTCAGCTACTCTATGTCTTTTCATTGAAGCACTTAATCCATTTACATTTGAGGTTATTATTTATAGATACTTATTAACTGCCATTTTTATTCTTTATGCCTATGTTCTTCTCTTTCTTTATTTCTTCTCCTTTAACACTTCTTGCAATGCTGGTTTAGTGTTAATGAACTCCTTTAGCCTTTTTTTTTTTTTTTTTTTGGTTTGAGAATTTCTTTATATTACATTCAATTTAAAATGGTAGTATTGCTGGATAAAGCAATCTTGGTTTCAGATCCCTGCTTTTCATTACTTTGAATAGTTCATATCAATCCCTCTGGTCTGTAGTGTATCTGTTGAGAAATCAGCTGACAGCCATAAGGGAACTTCCTTGTAGGTAACTAACTGCTTATCTCTCTTGCTGCCTTTAAGATTCTCTCCTAAATCTTTGACATTTTTATTATGATATGTTTTGGTGTTGGTCTATCTGGGTTCAATTTGATTGGGACTCTTTGTATTTTCTAAGCTTGTGTGACATTTTCCTTCATCAGGTTAGAGAAGTTTTCTGACATTGTCTCTTGACTCAGGTTTTCTATCACTTGCTCTCTTTTTTCTCCTTTTTGTATTTCTATGAAGTGGATGTTGTTACATTTCACGTTGTTTCAAAGATCTCTAAAAGCCATCCTCCTGCTTTTTAATTCTATTTACTTTTGCTGCTCTGATTGAGTGATTTGTTTCTATCTTGTCTTCTAATTCACTGATTCAATTTTTTGCTATATCTAACCTACTGATTATTCCTTCCAGTGTATTCTTCACTTCAGATATGTCATTCTTCATTTCTGATTGGTTATATTTCATGGTTTCTATGTTGTTTTTCATGCTGTTGAGCATCCTTATAATCATTATTTTGAATTCTGGTTCTGATAAATTGCTTACCTCCATTTCATTTAGCTATTTTTCTTGAAATTCCTCTTGTTCTTTCACTTGGGGCCTGTTTATTTGTCTCCCCTTTATGGCTCTTTGTATTTGTTTGTATGTATTAAATAGAATGGCTCTGACTCCAAGTCTTTGTGGGGTGGCATTCTGTAGTAAGTGTCTTGTGGTACCCAGTGATGCAGTCTTGTTGATCTCCTGAGCTGGGTGCTCTAGGAATGACCCTTTTGTGGGTTATGTGGGTCCTTTTGTTGTAATTTGTTCTTGCTATAGTCCTGTTCAGGGGTAGGCTCAACCCTCAGGCTGATTGACTGTAAGGCTCAACCCCAGCAATGTATCATGCAAACTGATGTACAGGTGCTGACAGAATAAAACAAGAGAAGACAAAACTAAACCAAACCATAAACAACTCAACAAAAACAAAAAAACCAACAACAAAAACAACAACAGAAGAATAAGAAAATAAGATAATAAAAGACAAACAAAAAGAACTGGAGAAGGAAAATGAACTGGAAAAGAGGATATGATAGGATAGAAGGAAGAGAAAAGAGAAAATAATAATTAAAAAAGACTAGTTCATTTACACAATGGAATACTACATAGTGGAAAGAAAGAAGGTGCTCCTACCCTTTGCGACAGCATGGATGGAACTGGAGAGCATTATGCTAAGTGAAATAAGCCAGGTGGTGAGGGACAAATACCATATGACCTCACTTTTAATTGGAACCTAGTCAACAAAAAAAACAAGCATGCAAAAACATTGAAATTAAGAACAATCTGATGGTAACCAGAGGGGAGGTGGGAGGGGGTAATGAGGGGAAAGGGAGGAAGTGTTTTCAGGAACAACTATAAAGGACACATGGACAAGACCAAGGAGGGGTGTAATCAGGGGAGGGAGGTGGGGATGGCTGGGGTCGGGGGAGTGGTGGAGGGTAAATGCAGACAACTGTACTTGAACAACAATAAAATAATTTTAAAAAGTACTGGTTCAATAAAAAAATTGAAAAAGAAAGAATAGGAAAAGAAAATGTAAAAAACTTTAAAAAAGTGAAAAAATAAAGTAAGAAAAGGAAAAAGAGAATGAGACATGAAAGAAAAAAAAAGAGAAGAAAAAAGTGAAATAGAAAAGAAGGGTACCTGAATGGATGCTGAATTTTGTCAGATGCTTTTAATATACCGTGATATGATCATGTCATTTTTTCTTTCATTCTATTAATGTAATTTATCACATTTATTGATTTACATATGTTGAACCATCCTTGCATGACAAGGATAAATCCCACCTGATCATGATATATGGCCCTATTAATGTGCCGATTGATTTTTTTCTTGCTAATCTCTCTCTAGTTTCTTTGATTATAATATCATCCCCAATGTCTGCTATATACTGTATGTGGCCAAATCCTACCTGGTAAAATCCTATTGTCTGAAGCAGTTACCTTCTTTGAGTTTTCTGTCAACACTGGACCTTATGTATAGAAGACACTCAATATATGTTTTTTTTTAATGAAAATAAAATATAGTTTTACTGGAAAGGGGACTGGGTCTGGAGCAAGTCAGCCTCAGGCTGATCAGAGTCTAGAGGGTTCTAGACTCCATGCAGGAAAGATTTCATAACATGAGTCCAGGTAAATTTGAGAGAACATTTATTAAAGCTGGATACAGTGAAACGAGGAAAGGCCTAAGGCAGATGAAACAATAGGAGAGAGCCCAGGTGGGCTGCTTTGGCTCTTTAGAAATTCAGAGAAAAGAGGGCATTAAAGACATGATCAGGGTGTTAGCCTGGAACAAGCTGCCACTATCTATTGCTCCCCTGGTAGCAAGTCTTATGGGGACCCTTGGACTTTAGGAGAAAGAAGATTCACTCAAAATGGAGATTCAAGTGAGCATGCCCCAAGGAAAGTGCACCTAATTTTTGAATGTTTATCAAATTTTGCATTCCTGGTACAAACTTCACTTGGATGTGATGTAGTACCTTTTATATATTGCTATTCAAGTACAATTGTCTCCATTTTCACACCATCATGACGCCCACCCTACCCATCCCTGCCTGCCACCCTCAAGCCTACCCCTTTTGGCTTTGTCCATGTGTCCTTCGTACATATTCCTTGATAGCCCCCCACCCCCACCATTATCCCCTATTATCCCTCTCCCCACTCCTGTCTGGCTCCTGTCAAATTGTTCTTTATTTCAATGTCTCTGGTTATATTTTGCTTGCTTGTTTGTTTTGTTGATTAGGTTCCACTTGTAGGTGAGATCATATAGTATTTCTCTTTCACTGCCTGGCTTGTTTCACTTAGCATAATGCTCTCCAGTTCCATCCATGCTGTTGCAAAGGGTAGGAGCTCCTTTTTTCTTTCTGCTGTGTAGTATTCCATTGTGTAAATGTAGCAGTTTTTTGATCCACTCAATTAATGATGAGCACTTAGGTTGCTTCCAGCACTAGGCTATTTTGAATTGTGCTCCTATGAACATGTGCTGCTGGATTCTATATGCTAATATTTTATTAAATATGTTTGCATCTCTGTCTATGAGGATTATTGGTTTTCTTTTGGTTTTTCTTGTAAAATGTTTGGTTTCTGTGTTCAGTTAATTGATTATTTTTTATTATTTCAACTTTATCTACACTGTTGATTTGCTAGGTACATGTTTTAGTAGTTTATCTTTGGTCGGCAGTGTTTCTATTTAATTTATTACCTTGTACCTTCAAATAATATTTCAACACTTCACAAATACCACAGATGGCAAACACAAGGCCCATAGGCTAAATCTGGCACTCTACCTTATTTTATACAGCCTGGCACCTTGTTTCTATCAGGTGGCAGTGCCAAGTTCTCGCTTAACTGTTAAGGACTACTTACATTTATACATTCCTAAAATTACATTTGGCCCTTTGAAGACAACTGTGAGGCTGATGTGGCCCCCAGTGAAAATGAGTTTGACACCCCTGATGTGTACTGTAAGAACCACAGTTACCACAATTACTAGTTCCCTCATCTTATCCCATCCCCTGTGCTATTGTTGTCATACATTTTACTTTTATTTATGTCATAAACTCCATCATTCATTGATTGTTACTTTTTCCTTTAAATAATTATCTTTTAGGTAATTTAAAAAGTTTTTATTTACTCACATGTGATTTCTGGCATTGCTCATTTTGAGGGTTAAAGTCCAAGTGTTATTTGTTTTAAGTGTACTTGGAACATAATCTTATATTGATCATATATTAGTGTCAGGTGGACAATATAGTGATTTGAAATTTTGATAACTTACAATGTGATCATCTCACTAATTTGACTAATCATCTATCACTGTGTAAATTTATCACAATATTATTTACTGTAGTCCAAGTATTGCTCAGTAATCAATCATTTTATCTAAAGAGCTTCCTTTGATATATCTTGTAGAGAGATCTGTTGATGAGAGTGATGTTCATTTATCTAAAAATAATATTGTCTTCATTTTTTATGTAAAATTTAGTCTCTTTTTAAAGACTTAATATAAAAATAATTTAATATATCTCAATATTTTTATATTTAGTTTTTGAAATGATAATTATTTTGGATATAGTGGGTTAAATAACATATACCATTATTATAATTAACTTTAAAAAATGTGGCTACTAGAAAATTAAAAAATACATATATATGTGACTCACATTCTTTGCTAATATTATATATTGGACACTACTGAACTGTAAACAGTCTTTTAAAAGTATAAATGAATACCTGACAGTTGCTTAAAACCACCCAGTGACTTCTCATTGTGGTAGAGATTCTTGCCAGAGCCTTCTGGAATCCAGTATCTGTCAAACCATCCACCTTTGCCTCTTCTTGTTCTTATGGCTAAATGTGCTCTGAGCCCACAGGCCTCCTTCCTATTTATTACTTTCTTAGGGCAGCTGCCAGTGATCTCTCTCCCTGGCTTCTACTTTCCTTAATCCCTTTCATCCTCAGGTATCAAAGTAAATGTTTGGTCCCTGGAGACCTTTCCTTGAATTATTCTTCCCTGAAGTATTTTTTTTCCATGACCTTTACCAAGAGCTCTCCATTTCATCACTCTATTGATGTTTTAAAATAACATACAGGACATGAAATTAATTTGGTTTATTCATTTACTCACTGTCTCACCCTAATAGACTAGAAGGCACTTTTACCCCCAGTTTTTTTTGATATATTTATTGATTATGCTATTACAGTTGTCCCATTTCCCGCCCCCCTCACTCCACCCCCTCCCTCCCACATTCCCCCCTATAGTTCATGTCCATGGGTCATACTTATAAGTTCTTTGGCTTCTACATTTCCTACACTATTCTTACCCTCCCCTCTGTACCTTTCCCCCCTCTTTCCCCCTCCCAATCCCCTATTGATAACCCTCCATGTGATCTCCATTTCTGTGGTTCTGTTTCTAGTTGTTTGCTTAGTTTTCTTTTGTTTTGGTTTTAGGTGTGGTTGTTTATAACTGTGAGTTTGCTGTCATTTTTACTGTTCATATTTTTTATCTTCTTTTTCTTAGATAAGTCCCTTTAACATTTCATATAATAATGGCTTGGTGATGATGAGCTCCTTTAACTTGACCTTATCTGGGAAGCACTTTATCTTCCCTTCCATTCTAAATGATAGCTTTGCTGGATACAGTAATCTTGGATGTAGGTCCTTGCCTTTCATGACTTGGAATACTTCTTGCCAGTCCCTTCTTGCCTGTAAGGTCTCTTTTGAGAAATCAGCTGACAGTCTTATGGGAACCCCTTTGTAGGTAACTGTGTCCTTTTCTTGAGGGCCCTCTGAATAGATGCAAACTTTTGAATTAGCTCAGGAGAAATGGTTTCCTCATTTTCCTAAAATATAACCCAAATAACTTTACTGGTATGTTTACCTGATACCTTTATAAGGTATGAGTATGTACAGAAATGACTAAGAGATATGGCAGATCAAATGAAAGAACAGATCAAAATTCTAGAGAAAGAACTAAGCAATGAGGAGATAGCCAACCTATCAGATGCAGAGTTCAAAACTCTGGTAATCAGGATGCTCACAGAATTGGTTGAGAATGGTCACAAAAGAGGAAAAAGTGAAGGCTATGAAAAGTGAAAGAAAGGAAAATGTACAGGGACCCAACAGATGGGAAGGAAACTGGGATTCAAATCAACAGTTTAGACCAGAAGGAGGAAATAAACAGTCAACCAGAACAGAATTGAAGAAACAAGAATTCCAAAAGATGAGGAGTGACTTAGGAACCTCTGGGACAACTTTAAATGTTCCAACATCTGAATCATAGGGGTGCCAGAAGGGGAAGAGGAAGACCAAGACATTGAAAACTTACTTGAAAAAATAATGGAGAACTTCCCCAATCTGGCAAAGGAAATAAGGCTTCCAGGAAGTCCAGGAAGTTCAGAGTCCCAAATAAGTTGGGCCCAAGGAAGCACTCACCAAGACACATCATCATTACATTAACCAAGATTAAAAGTAAGGACAGAATCATAGAAGCAGCAAGAGAAAATGAGACAGTTACCTACAAAGGAGTGCCCATAAGACTGTCAGCTGATTTCTCAAAAGAAAACTTGCAGGCAAGGAGGGGCTGGTAAGAAGTATTCCAAGTCATGAAAGGCAAGTACCTACATCCAAGATTACTCTATCCAGCAAAGCTATCATTTAGAATGGAAGGGCAGATAAGTGCTTCCCAGATAAGGTCAAGTTAAAGGAGTCATCATCACTGAGCCCTTATTATATGAAATGTTAAAGGGACTTATCTAAGAAAAAGATAAAAAAATATGAACAGTAAAATGACAACAAACACGACTATCAACAACTGAACCTAAAATGCAAACAAACTAAGCAAACAACTAGAACAGGAACAGAATCACAGAAATGTAGATCACATGGAAGGTTAGCAGGGAGGGGGCAGGGGAGGATGGAGGAAAAGGTACAGGGAATAAGAAGCATAGTTGGTAGGTAGAAAATAGACTATAGAAGAATAGTATAGGAAATGGAGAAGCCAAAGAAGTTCTATGTATGACCCACGGACATGCACTGAGGGGGCGGCAGAGGGATGCAATGTAGAGGGGAAGAAAGGGGAGAAAAAATGGGACAATTGTAATGGGATAATCAATAAAATTTACTTAAAATAAATAAAATCTTTAAAAAATCAAACTGTATTTGTGAACATTTGAATTTTTCTATAAAAACTGGCTAATTTTCCTAATTAATAAATCAGATTTTATGAAATCTTTACTGGACAAGCAACTGCAAAATGTATTAGCCTATTGGAGAAACTCATCTTCAGGCTAACATAAAATTGGAAATTGTAATGTGTTTTATAGTACTAATTTTCAATTAGATATTTCTGTCAATTAGGTGTTTTATACTGCTATAGTTTAAAATCTGATGCTTAAAATATAGCTGCCAGTCCTTGTGAATTGATTATACCTTGAAAAGATATTGCAATGCCACATAGAATTCTGAGGTAAATTTGTTATTTATCAGTAAGGATGGTAACTAGGAACATTTTGTTTTTACCTCATTTAATGGTTATGGACAACTTATAGGGTTATCACAATCCTATTTTACTACTGAGAAAACTAGATCAGACATTAAATAATTTCTTAGGCCACAGAATTAATAAATGGCAGTGTTTAATTCAGCCCCAAATCTGTTTATCATTAATGACTTTTTTACCACCCAAAAAACCCAGCCCCATGGCTAGGTTCCCTTATGTGGCATAGCCTCTCAGAGATTTTTGGTCATGACATCACAACCCAGTACATGTATTCATACATCTACATGCTGGAAACAAAAGCTTCACAAACAGTTTTTACTTTTATTGACTGTGAAACTGTAATGGTCTGTCACTTTTTTCCCCCCAAAAAGTCACTACCTTGCTAGTAGTGACTCACTCAATTCTTATAATGACCCAGTAGCAGGTTTGTACCTATCTTTTGAAAGCCCCAGATCTAAATGCCTTTAGACATCTTGCAGCCATTCCGTCATAAAAAGTGCACACAGAGAATTTTACTGACAAATCAAAGCTGCATGGATCAGCTACTATACATCTTGTGAGTAATATATTCTGATTTCAGTTGTGTTTTCTCTGGCCCTTAGTACACTAATGGGATCTTTTTCTTCAGAAAAGATCCTAATGTAAAACACAATGACTAATCACTAAGAATTCAAAATGGATATAGTCTAAGGGGGTGTCTGTAAGCAGGAGGAAACACATTAGGTATTGGTCTATGATTTTGAGAGCAGTTTTATTCCCAAGATTAGTCTTTTTGTGAAAACACTAGAGTATCAAATACCATGGAACACCAAGAGCTTGAGTTTGGCTCAAAGGAGTTTTGTTCAAACCTAAGACTATTTTCTCTAGCCTCTTTCCCCCACCCACCATACCCACCTCAGTGCACATTTCCCTGTACACACCGTCCGAGCTGTACACCTCCAGGATGCTCGCAGAGGTAAAGCCCAGGCCAAATGTTGACATGTGTTAGAGTTGAGTTCTTCCCTGGTAGGCTTTCCTCCACTTCATCCCTTACGGCATAATCTTCACTACATATTTTCTTTTTTTAAGATATTGTATTTGTAGTCATTTGGGTTTAACATAGTATAAAGGCACGTGTGTACTTCAGCATTAACCATTCTGACCAAGAAAGAGCTTTCAATACTTTAGAGCTATAGATAGAAACCGAAGCAAAATTATTTCACTAATTCAATATTTTATTTGATGTCAAAGCATCTTAACTCTGAGTTGTATAAGGGTAATTTCATTAGTAATTTAAAAAGAAACAGTTCTAGAAAGTATCAATTGTACTACTAGAATTAAATTGAAAAGGAAATTAACTCAAATTAATGTATTGAAGCACTTATGCAATTCTTTCTGATATCCACTTACGTACAAAACTTTTTATAAGAAAGATAACCTTTTTATTGCCTTATATAATTTTATATTTTACAGTCATAATGCAAACTCATAAGCATAAATATACATGATGCAACCAAACAGCAATATAACTATTAAAAGATTTAAAACATAAAACTAGAATTTAACAGGCAAAATACTTAATATGGCTTTTAATGGAAAATAACTGTTTAGAAATGGTTATTGCCTCATTCTAGTCATTCCTTATCAAGTGAACATAAAATTATGATCTCCATTTAAAATGGTACACTTTATCCAAGTCAACATTGTACACATTTTATAATGTAGTATGCAATATGATTCATGGATTTTCTTAAATATATACATATATACAGATATACAGTACACGGACAGTTTTGTCTTAATACCCCCTGAACATGTTGATTAAAACTATTACAATAATTCTATTCCACAACTACTAGGAAAGTTGGCATAACTTCTTGATATTGAAGTTCAATCCTACAGAACTGAAAAAAAAAAGCAACAAAATGTTGGTTATAAATACAGTCTTTACAAAAACTTGAATAGTGGTCCCGCACTCATACTTCATATTACCATGAAAATATTTTATTCATTTAAAGGTATTTACATCTTGTTGTCCATGGTTTATGTTTGAAATATATTGAAGTTAAGAGAGAGAATATTGTAGGCAGGCCTATTTGTTAGGTTTTTCTACTTGTTCATTTTTGTGTAAATTCCAAATCTCTTCTTTTGAGTTGTTGTTTATTTCTATTTGCCTTGTATTACTGCTGCTGCTGCTTCTTTTGGTGCTCTGGGAACACTGTGTAACTTTACTTCTAGGAACAGGAAGAAAAGATTTAACTCTTAAAACACCCAACTCTGTCTTTGATTTACTGTTGCTGCATTCCATAGTTTGATGGCTGCTGAGAGGACTGACCTCCTGTGAGAGAAGAAAAACAAAGGACAAGTGTCAACATTTGACAGTGTTACCAACTTTTAATATCAGCCCTAACCCTTCCTCTTCTCTCTATCTGAGTACCCATGTGGGAGTTTCTCCCGAAACAAAGTTCAAAAGACAATGGAGAGAAGAAGTTGAATGATTAACTTCCTAAAGACGTAGTGATTTTCATCAGGCTCTTTGTGGTGTCAGAAAAGTGAGATACAGGAGTCAGTGAAGCAAGGGCCAAAGAGTCTGGGATCTCCTCACCAAGAGAAGCTTCAAAGAAATTATCAAACTGGGCCGACTATTTGTAGGCAGCTGTACAAATCAACTGTATCACCTACCTTTTCTGAGTGAGTCACCTAACTTTTCTGTTTTCTACTTCCAGATCTGTAAACTAAAAATTGGACTAAAATTCAATAATAATCAACAAAACTTTTTGATCATTAATTTTAGGATGAGCACTGTGCTAGGTGCCTGGCATACAGCAGAGAACACAAAAGAGAAACATCCTTGCTCTAAAGGTGCCCACGTAGTGATGGAGGTCCTGTGCAGCAACGCCATGATTAGGTGCCTCCAAATCTTCCGGGCTTGCTCTCACTGCTCCAGTGTCTGTTTCAGAACTCTTGCGACCATCTGGTCCATGTCTCTTTTTTCCCCACAAGGAAACTGAGCATTGGATAGGTAAGATGATCTGCCCAGAGTCACACAGTGATGAAGCTGGCACAAGGCCTCAGGCTCCCAACTTTTACCCAAGGTGTCTTCCCCTATATTGTGTTAAACTCCACCAACTAGCAACCGTGAAGTGACTTGCTGAGTGAGCTGCTCCAAATGCCTCTGAAGCAGTTGACATTGATTACTTTCCTTAGTTTTAAATTTAAAAGTAATAACACAACCAAACAGCAATGTGATCTTTAAAAGATTTAAAATGTAAAACTAGAACTTAAAATACTTAATGGAAAGTAACAATTGTCCTTAGTTGATAGTTGGATTCTCCTGGGTGTCTTCTTAAATCTGTAAAATGTGACTGGCTCATGGGCCTGGTAAGGCCAATCCCAATTTGTAATTTGGTCTAAAACCAAATTCAACACACAAAGAATTCGGAAGACACAACATGTTATAATAAGGATAACAGCTAATGAGTACATAGAACTCAGGAGGAAGAGAGGTGGGTGAAACTATAAAAAATTTTGCTGCAGTCTTTGACCCTCTGGAAATCAAAGGTAGTGCCATGTCCCAGGCAGAGCGAAGGCAACACACGGTGTGCTGTTTGCTTGTCTGCCACTTCATGTGCATCATGAAGGCAAGGGGGTTGCATCTTTATGATCGGAGGCAGGTAATGCTCATGTGAACTGAAGTACCAGGCAGCACCAGTAACAGCTAAAAACGTGGTTGGGGTTTTGAAGCTGGGCATGGACATGTGGGCTGAATCAGTCCTCAGAGGTATGAGGACAGGGCACGTGAGCGTAGAGAATCACTTGCTGAGTGAGGCTAACAATTCAATTCAGGACTGAGAGTGTAAGAATAGGGCAAATGACTGACACACACAGCAATGTTCCTGACACTCTGGCAGCCAAGCACAGGTTTTGAGGTGTTTTTCCCACAGCTAAGAAGTACCGGAGCCTGGGACCAAGAAAGTTAAGGGTGTTCACTGCTTCCTGAGCTAAAACCCAAGAGTTCTCTGTGTTAAACACATACGGTTACTATCAATGTTGTGCATACTCAGCTCAAAGAAAACCAGTTTGTATAGCAAGGCAGTGCCCACTAGTAGTCTTAAAGAAATATTATAGCTATTCATTCATTCATTCATTCAATATTGAACATCTGTTGGGAGCTAAGAGGATGCTATAATTTCTGCTCTCGAGGTGGAAAAGTAGGGGGCAGGAAGGAAAATGCTGTAGGGAAGACGGCATTGGAAATGGCGCTTCAAGGACGTGTAGGATTGTGACAGGTGAAGAGGAGCGAAAGGGTTCCATGGGTAGGAGAAAGGGTGGACAGACATGGAGAGATGTAGGGTTTGGGAATAGTAAATTACATCTAAAAATAAGTTACATGCAGGTATATCAACCCCTCTAAAGATACATTTGAGAGGAAAGGAATGGGGTGGAAAATAAGGATGACAGATCAGAGCTTTGTTTTAGAGTCATGGGTCTAACGAAGCCCCAGCTCCACCTAAGAACCACCAGGGAGCAAAACTCCATTGCCCAGGTTGCACCTCAGATGAATTAGATCAGAACCTTTAGGGAACATGGGCCAAGCACTGGGGAATAAAAAAATATCCTAAAGTGGACTTGCTTATGTAACCAAAGATAACTTTTGCTTTAGGGGGATTAATTTGCATTTTCATGAGAAGAAAACATTTGTTAGTATCTGCTTTTTCTATTGACAATTTAAACATGTGTGTATTATTTTTCTAATTTAGAAGGGTTGCTAACATGCCACACAATTAATAAACCCCACTACATTCTGTTACTGCTGTAGCAGTAAGGAACTGTATCGTGCGTGACAAATGAAGCCAAGGAGGGTAATTTACTGATTGTGTTCTAGTGTATAATGGTGGCTGCCAAGCTCCTCTAGGGCTACACAGGATAAATGATTTCAAGTAAGCCAGAGAGCTCTTACTTCTAAAGGGAATTACTTCCTGATAACAGAAGAAACTGGGCATCTGACCAAGAAATGCCAGCTGAGGAGAGAAAGGGAATGAGCTTGCCAAATGGTCAGAAGGTTGCCAAGGGAGTGCTATTTTGCCCTCTGCTGGCAGCTTCTGGGAAACACATGTTCTAGCCATTGGGGAAGTCCCTCCTAATGTGGTTCCATCAAATCACATTTCAACAAGCACATGGTTCTTTTTTTAAGAGCCCAGAGAGTATAAAAGGACGCATTTAAAAAAATATCCCTTTTAAAACAAAGCTGCTCTGAGCTTCCCAGAACTTATCCCCCTTTCAGTACTATTTTTTTATGGGTAGTACCTTACTGTAGCAACCAAACATGTTTATGTGACAGAGAAGTAGGGGTACAAAACTGTCTCCATTCGACATGTAAACAAAAGCAGCTGGTCACTACCAGTCAGCATTTTTATATAGAAAGTGACTTAGCCCTGCAGAAAACGGTGGCTCATTGTTCCCCTTCCTAGACCTTCATGGCTCCTTTCACTGACTATTCCACAAGGAATCCTGAAGAGCGGTCCTGGAGGCCCAAGAAATGTGCTCTGAGCCAAAGCTCAGGGACAGTTCCTGAACAAAATATTCTCCAGCCAGAATTCTCAGTAGTGACCCCAGGTCACCTCCTTTCATCCTCCCTTACATGCTCTCTAAACTATTCTGTGCTTCTAAACTGTTCCCAACTGAAGAAAGAAAAAGCAGACATGATGGAGTGGCCAGAAAGGTAATGCTCATCTTCACAGATAGTCATGTCATGTATTTTTATGTGGGATCTGTCTTGCCAATACCTCCCGGCCTCCACGTCTTTCCCCAACATATACAACTCACACAGTTTCACATAGAAGTCATCAGAACTGAAACCTCACAAAGCAGTGAGAGAACATGGACCCAGGAGCTCAGGGCTCTCAGGTGATCAGATAAGGATTAATAATTTAATGGTCTCACCACATTCACTTTATAATCCTGCTCTCTGCATTCCCCCCCACAGGTCTCTGAGCCACCATGGGAGGGGAGGAGAACAGGATGTGAACCCCACTGACACGGCTTGGTGAGCAAAACATACAATACTAAATGCCTCTATGAAATCTGCATCCTCACAAAGTAACTACTGGATAAGATAGTTTTATTGTTTCTCTTCACCCAGGTGCACCATGCTGGTCCATCTTTTGGAATTTACTAACCAATTGCAGAAGTTATTTTGAGAGGTTAATGACGAAGTCTTTTGGAATTCTGGCTCTTCAGTTTGACATTCTGACTTGTTTTTAAAGGAAAGCCTCTCACTGAGACATGCATGTTAGGGCAAGTTAAGAAACTAAACTAAAAAGGAGAACTTCTTAACATATAAAAGATCTTTATGTTATCACTCAGCCCTTTGCTGTAATTAACTCCAAAATTCCAAAATGCAGGAAATCTTAAAATTTCTCAAATGAAAACCTACACATTTTAAAATGGAACAACCAAGAAGACACAAATTACATTGTTTCCAGTTTTGGCATACACAAATGAAGACCTCAAAAGACACCTAAAATTCTGGGGTAAAGTTTTAGTTATCAAATAGAAAGTTAAAAAATAGTAATTCTTTTCTGGTTATTTCTAGCTATTATCCAAACAAACTTTCTAACTTTGCTTAACTAATGAACACATTTATCTTTATTCTATTTCTTATTTCACAGTTGTGGTTTAAAAATATTTTGTTATTTACACCGAAAAAAGATTTTTGAAGTCAATTCCAAAGCAATTCCTGTTTGCTTGATTTTGGAGGCAAAGGAACACTTACTTTTTGTGACACTGGCATTCCTAGATTATTAACAGTTGCTGAAAATGTAGGGTTGTTTCCTGGACTATGAAACCTCCTTAGATCATCCCTGGAATCAGCAATCTGGGAAATACAATTAATCAAGTCATGTTTTCACAGTTACACTGTGACACACTAAGGCATTATTTAAAATCACTGTGGAAAACAAGCACTAAAAGTGTTAATTTTCTCTTCTTCCCTGACGTGCAGTAGCTCTATAGAATGTATCCTCAAGTCTTGTACTGTTCACATAGCAGACTTGAAGTCTTCCTGTGAACAGCAAGTGCATGAGAAACAGCCTTTAAGGGAAGAGAATCTACTTTAAAGTCAGAAGGACATGAGCAGATGAGCCCTATAAAAAATCAGTTGGCAAAAAAAGAATATAAAAATTGCAAAATTTTAATCATTACCTTATTTTTCCAGTCGATAAGTGTTTTAGTTCATTTTCAGAAGGTTAAATGAGATAGGCTATTTGGCCCTAGAGATTATGACTTGCCAAATGAAATAGTTGAGATCTTTCAGTGGGAGCTGCACAAGTTATGCTCCCTTTCAAAAAAAAGGTATTTATCAAAGAAGTTTGGTCCAATTTGCTGCAGATAGCATGCAGAAACAGGTTGAACTTGATGCCACTAATGCTTTGAGATTTTGGGTCACTGATTCCCATACCTGTATCTCAGTTTTCACAGCATAAAGACTATGACTAGAGGCATTATATAGGCCAATTACTTTTCTTATTTGTAAGCAAAGTTGTTGCTGTTGCTCTGTCTTTGCTCTCAAAGATAGCTGCCAAAGCTGGGAAGACAAAAAGAAAAAAGCCTGACCAACCCAACTGAAGTTTACACCAATGCTGTCCAAAGGTGTTGGTGTGATTTGGGCTGATCTAAACATGCAATTTTAACTTCACACTTTTCAGAGGAGTCTAAAAAAGCAAGCTGTGCTTAAATGGAAATCCCTTATTGTATAAATGATATTTGGGAAGAAAGGGCTTTTCTAAGCAGGGTTAGCGTCGTTCTGATCTGGAGCATTAACCATGCTATTCCATAAGGATCGTTTTTCAGGGAATGAACATTATGATGTGGCTCCAAGACTTCCTGCTGTTAGGTGGGGCCATTTAACGTCCCCCTAATTCATACTGCTTACCTTGCTTATATCTGATTCAGATTTGCTGGAGCACATACTCTGAAGTTCCTTGACAAGGTCTGCTTCATCATCTGAATCCAGACAGAGTCTTTGATCCAAGTTCAACGTCAACGACAGATCATTCTCTAAAGACCTAACACAAAGTTCAGAAAAGAGTTTTTAAAGTGAGAGCCACCATCCAATTCCCAATATGGAAATCTAGACATTATACCTTGTTTTAACTTTGGCATGCAGTAGAAAAATTGTTTTAAAAATCCTTTAAATGTCATTTACTATAACAACCCACTTTCATAAGATTTTTGATAACTCTTACTCAACTCAACATTCTCAATAGGATAAAATTTTATTCACAAAGAAGTCCACTTTGACCTAAAACATTCCTGTCTCCTTACTCTTCCCTTTCTTCTCCATCTATAAGGCTAAATAAAGCTAAGACACCACATACTCTGTGTCATAGGGGACAGTATGATAATGGAGCAAATATGAATTTCAAACTTAGCTCAACCACTTACTAGCAATATGGCCATGGGTCAGGTTTATTTTAACACTTCAGTTTCTGGGTTTGCTTCTGTAATGGATTCCTTATATGTGAATTATAGAGTTACTGGGAAAATTATATACATAACGGATCTAACGGTGGGCCTCGCAGGAAGAAGCATATGGTGCTGTTTCCTTTATCACCTTTCTCTTCAACCTCCTCGCTTCTGTAATTCAGTGAACCAGGGACAGGGTCTTAAATGTTACCTGCCAAGTGATAGACCACACAATTTAATGGGCTACAATGGGGAGGTAATGGCAAACTGCCCAACATTTCTACTCTATGATCAACCAAATCATTGTTTACCTCAAAATTTGTAAGCTGAATAGATGGAACTGGAAAGCATTATGCTAAGCGAAATAAGCCAGGTGGTGAAAGGCAAATACCATATGATCTCACCTTTAACAGGAACCTAATCAACAAAACAAACAAACAAGCAAAATATAACCAAAGACACTGAAATTGAGAACAGGCTGACAGTGACCAGAGGGGAGAGGGGAGGGGATTTCAGGGGAAAAGGGTGAAGGGCTTGTAGGAACAATTATAAAGGACACATGGACAATAATGGGGTGGGGGTGGGTAGAAATGGGAGAGAGGTGGGGAGGGCTGGGGGTTAGGCTGGGGTGGGGGGAAAAGGCAGAAAACTGTACTTCAACAACAATAAAAAAATTTGTAAGCTGAAATAAACAACAGTAAGAACACAGGAAAAAATATTATTAGTTTAAACATTTAAGACCTAAAAGCAAACATCATACTATGTTTCTGTAAATCTAGCATTAAAAATATCAGTCATTTGAAGCCTGTTTAAAATGCAAAACACAGGATTTTACATACTTATGTCAAATGTATTACTAATAATTTTCAAGTTTGATAAAATAAAGCTAATAATATTCTAACCTTTTCAACAAATTGCTTTTTAAAACATTTTATTAACAGTATAATAACTGTACAACTAATAATGAGAGTGTTGTTCACTCCAAGTTAATCTGAAAAGGGAACTTACTTTTGTTTTGACAGAGAAGCGTTCCTGTTACAATTCAGCTGTGATATAGTCATATTTTTGATACCTGCAAGGAAAATTGTAATCATTTCAAAAAAAATGAATCATTGTCGTCCCTGTGCATCTTGAACTCTGTATTTAAAAGAAACACTTTCATATTGTTCTTGGATTGAATCCATCTCTTGACAGGTTTTGCTCAGAGCAGTGGCTCCAGATGTAGCTTCCTGCACAGCCACTGGGGGAAGGTCCTTGTGTATTTTCACAACTGTATTAAGCCCAGCTAATACCACCTGAGGCTGAGTTCAGGATCCCGAATTTTGCTTTTATCACTAGCCCCTGTTCTCATTAGTCAAGTCCCTATGTCCCTACCTTTGCCTTCCAGACTGACCTCATAAGTCAAGTGCAGTTTCTGACGTATGGACCCCCATAATGTATCACAGTGCGGCATTCGTAGTGCACTTGCAGAAATTCAACTTTTTAACTGCTGTGCATTATACAGAAAAGAAAATATGAACAGTATACAAAAGATACAAAACAGAAACTATCAGATTGCATTGCTTGCTAAATATATTGATTGTATCAGTTATATATACACACAAATGCATAGGTTTGTATGTATTAGTCATGATATAAAACGTACTTCTCACTGTGGGTTATTGTCAAAAGTTTGAGAAAATAATGTTATAAACCATTTCAGACTCCAAAAAAGTCTGTTTGTATAATATACTAAATTTTATAAGCACATTTAAACATTTAGTTGCTTTTGAGTGAATTCTAAAATTGTACGAAAATTTTTAGTACAACTTCTCTCTAAAGAATAATTTTAAAAATTTTTGAAGATTTTATTTATTTTCAGAGAGAGGGAAAGGGTGGGAGAAAGACAGAGGAATATCAGTTTTTGAGAGAACTTCAATCAGTGGCCTCTTGCATGCTCTCAGCTGGGGAGCTGGCCCACAACCCAGGCATGTGCCCTGACTGGGAAATGAACTGGCAACCTTTTTGGTTCCCAGGCCAGTGGTCAATCCACTGAGCCACACAAGCCAGGGCATGAGTAATTTTGAAAAGTAAACTGAATTTAATATATCCTCATTAAAAGAAGATAATCAGAGATAATGTCTCTAGTAGTTTCTTTACCTGTACTTTTGTCATTATTGTCAGAAAGCATTGACTAGTGGCTTTTTTAAATTAATGAAAGTGCCTAGGCTTCCAGAATCCTGTGACCTAACATCATGCCTTTCTGTTTTAGGTCAGGAAAGAAAGAGGCTGTGTCTTTCCTAACTTAATGACCTTCCATGGTGATCTGCATGGAAAGCAAAGTGGTTCTTATTTTGATATTCTTTTAACAATGGTATAAAAAAACCCAAATCAAGTCCAATGTTGTTATAATCCTATACTGAATGCAATTATCGGAAAAAATTATTGTTATAAAAAATACAATAACCATAGAGATATGTGAATCTTTGGTTCACTCATCTAACCACGATATGTGGTTAAAATTCATGGTCAACGAATTTTACTTTGTAAAATTAGTTTTTAGATTTTATAAATGTTTAAATTGAAATCTATGTAAAATATGGTTGCATATAATTTTATTAATCTTTCAAATAAGGTTTCATGTTTCAAAGAATATCTTAATGACATTATATCAAATAGTTTAAACTATAAAATAATTATTAAAATGTAAATAAATTTAAAATCATTTATAATTCAGTTTTCTGAGTTAGATATATGTCCATAATATTACTTTAAATTTATATTCATTTTATTGATTTTGCTTGTCAACAAGTATATATCTTGATAATTATTATTTAGGTAATTACTTAGCTCAACAAAGAAGCTGGTCCTAAACCCTATAGAAATTGTAACAAACTTAGAAATGATGGCAAAGAGACTGGATGGGTGTTCACTTATCTGGGTGCTTAGGGATTATTACAGGTGCCACAGGATTCGGGTCACATGCACTGAAGAAAACAGCATTAAACTGGCAAGAAACAAAAACATGGGCAGTAGAATCCTATGTCTCCAGGAGGGGATTTTGAGCAGGCAGCAAGGGTTTCTGAACCTCAGTTTTGTTATCTGTAAATGGAGATAATAATCCTTATATATGAACTCCTTTGCATACTATAATGGGATAAACAAGGAAAAGGTATAATTCTTTAATCCTTGCTACAGAAAGTTGTCTGGGGAGTCTCTGTGTTACACTGGGGGACTTTATTCTCTGACTCTAACATTCTTTGGGAAGTAATGGCAAGATCTTGAGGTCAGAATATATCCTGTTATAAATACATACAACAAAAAAAGTGTAAGTAAAACTCTCATTTTATTCAGTTACTCTCCATTTAGCCCCTAAAAAAAAAGTAGTCATGGATTTTCAAGACAGCAGTGGAATAGGTGGACCTTACTCTCACATCATCCCAGAACCAAACTGGAAATACATTAAACTGGGAAACAAGCACCCTGAATTACCAACTAAAGACCATCTGAAGAAGAGACTTAAATCGAAGGAAAGGAAGAAGAAGCCACAGCGAGACCACTTCAAACATGTTGGGCTGGCATAGACAGTATCTCCCAGGGGATTACGTCAGTCCCTTCCAAGAGGCCAGCTTCAGACAGTGTTGGAGCAGGGTTCAAGAAGCATCACAAATAGCATATCCAAAGGGAGATCACAGCAGGCACTAAACTCTGCTAAGACAAACTCCACTATTTTCTTTTTTCCTTGCTTTTCTTATTTTCCATTTCTTTTTTTTTCCTTTTTCTTTTCTATTTCTCTTTTATTCTTTCCTTTTCTTATTCTATTTTTCCATTTTTTCTTATTTCTTTTCATATTATTTTCTTCTCTTATCCTGTTTTTCTTTTCCTATAGCTCTTTACATTTTTATTTACTGAGTCTTTTTTTCATTTTCCTATCTTTGTTGTTTCTGGTTTTTTCTTTTATTTTGTTTAGTTTGCTTTGCTTTGCTTTTGTCAGAACCTGTACAGCTACTTGCACACCATGGTGGGGGTTCAGCCTCCCCACCAGCCAGACTGAAGGTCGATCCCACCCACAAACAGGCCAACAGTAATCAAGACCCAATTATAGCAGGAAGCTCATATAACCCACACAAGAAACATTCCTAGACACCAGCTCAGGAGATGAAGGAGACCACCAATGGATTCCACAGGACACCAACCACATAAGGCTACCCCATTAAGACTGGGAGTCATTGCAGTTCTATCAAATACATAGAAAAAAAAACCCACAAAGAGACAGCCACAATAGTGAGATAAAGAAACAATCCCAAATAAAAGAACCAGAGGAATCTCCAAAAAAAAAGAGCTACATGAAATGGAGGTAAGCAATTTATCAGATATGGAGTTCAAAATAATGGTTCTAGAGCTGCTGAACCAGCATGAAAGAGGATACAGAAAAGGAACCAATTAGAAATGAAGATTAACATATCTGACATCAAAAATACACTGGAAAGAATAAAAAGTAGGTTGCATGAAACAGGGGCTGAATCAGCAATTTGGAGACAAAGTAGGAAAAAACACCCAATCAGAGCAAAAAAAGAAAAAAGAATTAAAAAGAATAAGGATACTTCCATGATCTTGGTGATTACAAATAACCCTGCAATGAACACAGGGATGTTTATGTTATTTTTAATTAATATTTTGGGTCCCTTTGGATATATCCCCAGAAGTGGGGTCACTGGGTCAAAGGCGGATCCATTTTTAATTTTTTGAGGTGTCTCCATATGGTTTTCCACAGTCACTGCACCAATCTGCATTCCCACCAACAATGCACTAAGATTCCCTTCTGTCCACACCCTTGCCAGCTCTTGTTTGTTGACTTATTAAAGACAGCTGTAGGGAAAACGGAGTCAGTCAGGCTCCCTCACTCGGATGTCCAGGTGACTGTGACTTAGCAGTATTTATATAACCTTGAGTATGGGCCAGAATCAAGCTCTGTTATATAATATTTTGGCGCCCTGCTGGTTTTGTGTGCACTGAGTATATAAGGGAGTTGGGACTTCCTGCCGTGTGACATGCAGCTTGCAGCATGTGTGGATCGCCCCACCACAGAATAAAGGCATGCCAGGCATTCCCATGGCTCTGTGAATTTTCTTCTGTCTGCCCAAATCCCGTCTGAACCTACCTGGCCTTGAACGGCTGCAAGACAATAGCTGTTCTGTCAGGTGTGAGATGGTATCTCATCGTGGTTTTAATTTGCATTTCTCTAATAATTAGTGATGTTGAACATATTTTAATATATCTATTAGCCAATTTCCTCTTTGGAGAAGTGTCTGTTCAGGTCCTTTGCCCCATTTTTTAATTGGGTTGTTTGTTTTTTTGGTGTTGAGGTTTGTACATTCTTTATAAATTTTGGATATTAACCCCTTAACATATGTATTGGCGAATATGTTTTTCCATTCTCTGAGTTGTCTTTTTTTTTTTTGTGGATGATTTCCTTTGCTGTGCAAAACCTTTTTAGTTTGATGAAGTCCCATTTGTTTATTTTCTCCTTTGATTCCCTTGCCTGGGGAGATATATCTGATAAAATACTCCTACGAGCAATGCCTGAGATTTTGTTGCCTATGTTTTATTCTATGATTTTTATAATTTTGGGTATAACATTTAGGTTTTTGTGTCTATCAGCAGGTGATTGGATAAAACAACCATGAGGAATTTACACAATGGACTACTACTCAGTCATAAAAAAGAAGAAAATTTTACCCTTTGAGACATTGTGGATGGACCTAGAGAGCATAATGCTAAGTGAAATAAGGCAGTCTGAGAGACAAATACCGTATGATCTTACTCATATGTGAATCTAATGAACAAACTGAACTAACAAGGAAAATGGAGATAGATTTATAGGTGGAGGGCAGGATGATATCTAGTGGAGGGAGGGTAGAGGGACTGAGCAAAAAGGTAAAAGAACACATGGACATGGACAACAGTGTGGGGATTGCTGGGGGGAGGTGTGTATAAGGGGACTAAATGGTAATGGGAGACTAAATTATAATAAAGATCAAATTAAAAAAGAATAAGGATAGTTTAAAGGAACTTTGGGACAACACAAAATGTACCAATATCCTCATTATAGGGTACCAAAAGGGGAAGAGAGCAAGGGATCAAGATCGTATTTGAAGAAATAATGACTTAAAACTTCTCTAATTTTGTAAAGACAAAAAGACACACAAGTCCAGGAAGCAGAGAGAGTCCCAAATAAGATGAACCTAAAGAGGCCCACATCAAAGGGCAAATTTAAAGAGAAAGAATCTTAAAAGCATCAAGAGAAAAGAAGTTAATTACTTACAAGGGAGATCCCTTAAGACTGTCAGCTGATTTCTCAACAGAAACATTTCAGGTCAGAGGGGTTGGCATGAAATATTCAAAATGATGAAAAGCAAGACCTATAAGTAAGACTACTTTACCAAGCTAGGCAATCACTTAAAATTAAAGGAGAACTAGCTTCCCAGTCAAGAAAAAGCTAAAGGAGTTTGTTAGCATCAAACCAACTTACAAAATTATAAAATGGCCTACTTGAAGAAGAAGGTGGGAGAGGAGGAGGAAGAGAGAAACTAACAAAAAGAAGCTAAGGTAAAAGAATAAAATGGCAATAAGTGTAATCCTACCAGTAATCACTTCAATGTAAATGGCTTAAATGCTCCAACCAAAGGCATAGGTTAGCTGTATAAATAAGAAAGCAAGACCCAAATATGCTGTCTACAGGGACCTGCCTGAGAACAAAGCATACACACAGACTAAAACTAAAGGGATGGATTCAAGATATTTCACTGAAATAGAAATGAAAACTGGGGTAGCAATACTTATATCTGACAAAACAGACTTTAAAACAATGGCTCTATAAGAGACAAAGGGACATGGTATAATGATAAAAGGAACAATCCAACAAGAGGATATAACTGGTAAATATTTATGCTCCCAACATAAAAGCACTTAAATATATAAAACAAATCTTGATGGACATAAAGTGAGAGATTGACAATAATATAGTCAGAGTAGGGAAATTTAACATGGAATTGACATCAATGGATAGATTTTCAAGAGAAAATCAACAAGCAATCTTGAGAAAGAAGAACAAAGTGAGAGGTCTCACAATACTTGAGAGGCTATTGAAATCAAAACAACCTGGTACTGGCATAAGAACAGGCATGCAGAAAATTGGAACAGAACACAGTTCAGAAACCAACCCACACCCATATGGTCAATTAATATTTGACAATGGAGGCAAGAACATATAATGGGGTAAACAGTCTCCTTAATAAATGGTGTTGGAAAATTTGGACACACAAAAAAACTAGACTACCAACTTACACCATACACAAGGATAAACTCAAAATGGATAAAAGACTTAAATGTAAGTCAAAACCATAAAAATCCTAGAATTTGAAAACATAAGCAGTAAAATCTTAGATATCTCTCGGAGGAATATTTTTGCTGATATGTCTCCTAGAACAATGGAAATAAAAAAATAAACAAATGCAACTATATTAAATTAAACTTCTGCATAGGAAAAGAAACCATCAACAAAATGAACAGGGAATCCACTTTATGGGAAAATGTATTTCTCAGTGATACCTGTGATGAGGGTTAATATCCCAAATATGTAAAGAACTGATATAACTGAACACCAGGAAGACAAATAATCCAATTAAAAATGGGCAAAGAAACTAAACAGACACTTCTCCAAAGAAGACACACAGATGGCCAAAAAGATGGCCAAAAGACATTTGAAAAATGCTCAGGGTCACTAATCATCAGAGATGCAAATTAAAGCCATAATGAGATATAGCACCTTACAGCCACCAGAATGACTACCACCAATAAAGCAACAAACCACAAGTGCTGGTGAGGATGTGCACAAAAGAGAACCTTAACGCTCTGTTGGTGGGAATGCAGACTGATGCAGCCACTGTGGAAAACAGTATGGAATTTCCTCAAAAAATAAAAAATGGAACTGCCTTTTGACTCAGTGATACCACTTCTGGGGATATATCCTAAGAATCCCAAAACACCAGTTTGAAAGAATATATGCACTCCTGTGTTCAAAGAAGTCTTATTTATAACAGCTAACATATGAAAATAGCCCAAGTGCCCACCAGTAGATGAGTGGATAAAAATGCTATAACACATTTACACAGAGGAATATTAAGTGGCCATAAAAAGGAGGAAAGCTTATCTTTTGCAACTGCATGGATGGATATGGAGATTATTATGCTAACTATAATAAGCCAGTCAGAAAAAGGCAAATACCATATGATCACACTTATATATGGTATCTAATGAACAAAATAAACTGACAAACAAAATATTAGAAACAGGCATAGATACATGGAACAGACTGACAGCTTTCCGAGAGGAGGTGGAGAGGAGGGACTGGAGGAAAGAAGGTGAAGGGATTAGTCAAAAAATATATATGTACAATCCATGGACACAGACAACAGTGTGGTGATGGCCAGAAAGAAGGGAGAGTAGGAGGTGGGAAGAGGGGGGCAAAGGGGGACAATTGGGATATCTGCAATAGTGTCAATAATAAAAATAAAGGAAAAGAAAGATGACATAGCAAATACTGGAGAAGATGTTGAGAAAAGAAAACCCTTGTGCAGTACTGTTAGTAGGAATGTGAACTGGTACAGCCACTACAAAAAACAGTATGAAGGTTCCTCAAAAAACTAAAAACAGAGCTAACACATGATCCATCAATCCCACTTCTGGGTATATATTTGAAGAAAATGAAGCCATTATCCCAAAAAGATATCTTCACCCCCATGTTCACTGTAGCATTCTTTACTACAGCCAAGACATGGAAACAACCTAAGTTACCATCAAGAGATGAAGGATGAACATTATAAATATAATATTTACATAAAAAACGGAATACTATTGATATATATATAGTATATACATATAATGGAATACTATTCAGCCTTAAGAAGGAGGAAATTCTGCCATTCTGCCAACAACATGGATGGCTCTTGAGGGCATTATGCTGAGTGGAGTGAGTCAGAGAGAGAGGGATGAGTTCTGTATGACCTCACTTATGTGTGGATTCTCAAAAAACCAAACTCATAGAAACATTGTGATTACCAGAGGATGGGGTAGGGTGGGGAAATTGGATAAAGCTGGCTAAAAGGTACAAACTTCCAGTTATAAAATAAGTAAGTTCTGGGCATTTAATATACAATAGGATGACTACAGTTAATACTATAATGTAGCCCTGGCTGGTGTAGCTCAGTGGATTGAGAGCGGGCCTGAGAACCAAAGGGTTGCTGGTTTGATTCCCACTCAGGGCACTTGCCTGGGCTGCAGGCCAAGTCCCCAGCAGGGGGTGTGTGAGAGGCAACCACACATTAATGCTTCTCTTCCTTTCTCTTTTCCTTCCCCTCTCCCTAAAAGTAAATAAATAAAATCTTAAAAAAAATACTGTTATCATATAACTCAAAGTTGCTAAGAGAGTAAATCTTAAAAATTCTCATTACAAAAAAAATTTGTAACTATGTGAAGGGGTAGATGTTGACTAAACTTATTATTGTAATCATTTTGTGTTATATATGTGTATGTATATATATATATCTGAAATCATTATGTTGTACAGTTCAAACTTTTCAATGATATGTGTCAATTATATCTCCATAAATACTAGACATAAACAGTAATACATAAATGAATGGGTACGGCTGTGGTCCTAATAAATAGACCCTTGGTCTACTAGATCATCAGTTAATCAATGTATATGTATCTTATCTTAAAATTTCCACATAATGTGATATCTGAGAAAATATTTTCAATTTCATTATTTTTCCAAAGGGATATAAAGTACAGCATTTGGAATATAGTCAATAATATTGTAATAACTTTGTATTGTGCCAGGTGGGTATTAGATTTACCAAAGGGATCACTTTGTAAGTTATATAAATGTTTAACCACTAGGCTGTATACCTGACACTAATATAACATTGAATGTCAACTGTAATTGAAAACTAAAGAATTTAAAAAGTAGAGAAAAAAAGAAAGTCAGTCAGTCATAATTTACTAACACACAGTTGAGGTAATTACAAAACTCCAGCATGAATTAATATGGTTAAAAGCCACATTAAATTTTTAATAAAAATTAACAAAATACAAGCTAAAGTATGAGTATTAAGGAACAAAGTGTTTTATGTTCTTTTTTTAAAAAAATATTTTATTTATTTTTAGAGAGGGGGGAAGGGAGGGAGAAAGAGGAGGACAGAAACATCAATGTGTGGCTGCCTCTTGAGCGCCCCCCTACTGGGGACCTGGCCTGCAACCCCGGCATATGCCCTGACTAGAAACCAAACCGGCAACCCTTTGGTTCTCAGGCCAGCGCTCAATCCACTGAGCCACACCAGCCATGTTTTATGTTCTTAAATTTCAGGCATCATGTTCTCCTATTTAGAAATCCCACTCTATACACTTGGCATATAGTGACGCAAGACAAAGCAGTTGGAGGTGGTTCCTCAAGGCCTAAAACTAATTACATATATCAGAAATCCACCATGCATATGATGTTGGAACATCTTTTCATTCTTACTCAAGTACAGATTTCCTTTAGGAAGGACATTCATAATGTGTATAATTCCTGATTATCCTGTTATCAAAACCAAAAGAAATAGGTCTAACACCAAAGATAGATGTGTTATATCTCCTTTGTGAAAATGAAAACTTACGTATTTCTTTTTTTATAAATGACATCCCATTATATAGATTCTGTTTAATGATTTATTAGAATGGAAACTCTGTGAGGGTTGCTGCTTTTAGTGCTTTATTTCCGTTGCCTAGAATGGTACCTGGCAAATGGTACACATTAGATATGAAAAAGAAATATGTAAAACAGATTCACTTAAAAAGGCCTCAGCTGGTATCAAATATGTCTATACACATACCTTTAAAAATTTAAGGTTGACTTAAGGATGGCACATAAATGGAAAGAAATATGCCAAAGTGCAATTATTGAATTGCAAAAATTTAATTGTGGACACCACAAATGTCAAGTTAATTTTCAAAAGACCATTAACATGGTAAAGATAAATTTAATATCAGAATTCTAGTATGAAAAATTATTTTCAGTTAGGGAGCTCCCAAGTATTTTTGGAAATGTACCTACTATGTACTTTTATTCCATGAAAACGTGATTTGAGATACTCAGAATTTTGTTGAATGCAGAGTGAAAAAAAATTAAAAGAAAAGCACATTTGCATTGAGAACCTAGACCTTGAGTGCCCAGGTGCCTCTAGGTGGCATGACAGCCCCCTTACCTTTCTCACTCAGAACTGGCTTGTTCCAGGCAGGTGAAGACAAACGGCCAGACTTCTTGCGAGGACTGGTGCTCACCTTTCTCCAGGCACCACTCTCTCCTTTCTTCTTGCTGCAACTGTTGTAACCCGAAACAATGCATAAAGGGAAACTTCCTCCTTTGAAATCAGCTGTATGCTGGTCCAGCTCTGAAACAACACAAATCACATTTTGCCAAAAAGAAGGCAGTGATAATGCAGTTTCACAGTGTCAAGCAAAATGCACATTTCCAATTCTCAAAGAAGGAGACTCTTCAAAATCGTAGGCCTACTTAATATTGAAGCAGGAATTTTGTGAACCAGCACACTTCACTTGGAGTTCTCAAATTTAAACATTAGCCAGTAATTACAAAACAGACAGTTCTAGAGCAATGGTATGAAATGTTCATTAATGCTGAGATAATTTCTCTAGTTACAAGGAGAAAAACCAGAGCTCCCTAATAACAAATTTAAACAAGTTTTACGTAAGAGTGCAACTTCCCTCTGCTCCCAGCACTGACTCACATACCTGCTCTCTGGAGGGGACAGCCACGCAGAACAGCTTTATTGAGCAAGATACTGAGAGCAGCTTTAACCACAGCCTGCTGTCCTTGGCTAGGGTGCTTTTTAGCAGTTGTTTGCACAAGGCTAGGGTGTCTTTTCACAGAGGCTCTTGCCAATATTGCTTCTTGAACTCTGGGTGCAATGACAGCATTCCATAGTTTACACATCCACCTTGCAAGAGAGGGGCAGACACAGTTAGGACCAGGCCTCTCAGAAGTTACAGACAAGTCTACAAAGGTACAATTTGAAGACTGTAGAAAAAATGTAAGTTTTTCTAAAAATATGCTATTTTTTCCAAGTAGCTCTGGAACAAGTGTAATTATTCAACCTCAAAGTAGTTTGACTTTGCCTCAAAAATACAATCTATTTCAAATGAAACTGATTACCCTTCCCTCTCCTTTTGCTTTATATGATCCTTGAGAGCACAAATCAATGCTTGAGTGTGTGTTGGATGAATGCATGAATAAAACACATGGAAAGATACTTATTTCACTTTGGGTGGTGAACACAATGCAATATACAGATGATATATTATATAACTGTACACTTGAAACCTACATAATTTTATTAGCCAAAATCACCCCAATACACTTAATAAGACTTGTTTAAAAAGACATGGAAAGATAAATTTACAGACAGAAGAAGTCTGGAAAAAATGTTTCCTGAAAGTTTGTGTTTAAATAGCTTAAACTTATTTGCCTTATTTCCTTAATAAGAAACATATACTTTAATAATTCTGAAATTGAGATACATCTAAGAATCACTGGCAAATTAAACACTGCCCCAAGGCAAGGGCTCAGTGTCTGCACTCAGGTGGGCTTAGCCCTGCAGATGGGACAGGTCAACGAGCCTCAGGCGGACCGTTGCATTAATAGCTAACTATAGCAGTGGATCTTAAGCTCAAGTTTGGAGTACCCAATACCAATTAAAATTCCTTAAAAAGTTACATTTTGTTTTAGCCTTAAAAAACAGTTAACAAGATTAAAGGTATAGGGACAAAATCACATCTCCCAGAATAGGAAAGTTTTCAAAGCTATTAGGCAGTGGCATAAACTTTTTATGACTGTTAAAACTTGCCCCAGCTGGTGTGGCTCAGTGGATTGAGTGCCGGCCTGTGAACCTAAGGGTCACCTGGCCGGGGGTGGGAGGGTGGGGGTGAGGGGGTAGTAAGGGGTGCCTGAGAGGCAACCACACATTGATGTTTCTCTCCCTTTCTCCCTCCCCTTCCTTCTGTCTAAGAAAAATAAAATCTTAAAACATTGCACACTAAAAAATTGACTTTTAAAACTTACCCATGTATCAAGCATCTATCTACTGCAAACTTCTTTGTTACTGTCTAATGATATGTAATTCAAGAAAAAAAAGAAACTACAATAGAAAATACAAAAATAATCTGGTGTTCTACCATGTGAGTCAAACTTGCACAGTTACTCTAAAAGTGCTAAAGGGGTAAAGATGATAAGCTTTGTTTAAAAAAATAGCAGTTCCTTAATATGGCTGTTGGGAGACAATTCTCCATGACACATCTGCACATTGCGTGTCAGCATGTGTTCCACACTACCTTTTCAAGGATGTTAGTAGAGCACACAGACTTGAAGATGGACCCAGTGTCCCTTTCTGGAGCTGAGGGCAGGTTTGTTTCCTGACCAGGATGATGAAAGTAATGTCTCCTTCCAGGGAAAACGGTGGGCAGATCTGGCAGCAATCCCTTTAGAAGCGTGGGGATGCCCAGGCTCGAGGTCTACAGCTGTTGATGCAAATCCAGCATCCACCTGGGTCACTATGCATCACACAGGGGAATGTGAGGAGCTAGGGGAACCAATGAAATGTGAAGCCCAGGCTGGGGCTGTGATACGAGTGATAAAGTCCTTGGCCTCTGATCCAACAACCTGACCTTGGCTTGCAAACAGAGTACAAATCTCAGAGCTTCTTCAGGTCTCTACAATGACTGTGCTCCTGACAGGAAAGGCCAACATTGGATCCTAAAAATCTTGAGGCTCTGGGTGTGAAAAGGGTTAATTTAATTGTAATACTGATTTAAAAAAGGGCATAATTATATGCATAAATGTGTTTCTGCTCTTTAGTAAGAGAATGCTGTGTATATTTTAACAATGATTCTTCCTCCCCACTCCCAATTACCTGTAATTAAATTGAGTTTGTCTTATAATAAAGAAGATATAATATTTGTATTCCATTTTCCAAAATGGATTTCTTCCCTGGATGCTAGAAATCGCAGAATAAAACCTAACAGCTACTCACAGAACCCTTACTAAGCTGGATTGTGACCATTTTTTTCTACCTTTCAATTTCCTCCTGATTTTTGATTTCATTAACTGTATTGTTTATATGTCTGTTCTCATAAGCTGCTACAAAGAAAAGCATCATAAGTACATAAGTCTCATTAATATACAAGGAAGTTTTGAATTCACCAATAGAATATAAGGGTTTGGTTCTGGTTATGGGATACTTGACCAAATTTCTCATATGGGCCTTCCCAGGAGACACTGTACAGCCAGTCACACATGACGTTGATGAGTTTTGTAAGAGAGGGAAACTGCTATCTAGTTCTTAGTAAAAAACAGTTCCCTTAAGAGTTACCCAACAGACAAGTCATGGTTTCCTCTTGACACTTCATATCGATAACAGAAGGTGGCTGTCAGCATTCTCACTCTCAAAAAGAAACCCAAGTTGGCCATGGCTCTATTTTAAAAAGGCAAATAAAGAGAAATGACACTTACTTCACTGTCACTTGGGCATGTCCTGGGACTACAGGGCAAGACAGGAAATACTTTGGCCCAAGAAGTGCTTCAGGTGTGCCCAAGCGGGCCAGGCAGGAGTTGAGCTGGTGCCAGACGGCCAGGGCCCAGGCGACTGTCTTGCACACGGGGTCGCAGGGAGAGGGCACCTGACCTCTGAACTATAGACAGGGAGGCAGAACACAAGGGCTTGATTTAGAACAGTGCTTCTCTCCCTTTTGTTTTTAACAGTCCAAAATTAAAAACAAACACATTTAAAACTACAAAACAAAAATGTAGCTGAATCAGATTTTATATTCACTTGATGTAGTTGAAGGAGGGATAATATCTCAAGTGTCATCATGAGATACAGACCTGTAGCCCCTTATATGAACTAGAAAGGTTCAGACATAATGGAGCAATAAGTAGGTTAAGGAAACACCTTGGATGAATTCTTAAACATCAATTCTGGAAGAAATCGTTGTTCACCTGTATGTAAAAGACCTCATAGCATCTTGCATATATGTGCTCGTAAAAGGATTTTTGAATTAATGAAATAAAAAATAACATTAAATATTTTCATATTTTGGGTGATGAGATCCACATGGTACGTCTGGATCTGTGGCATGTTCACTTGTATTGATTTAATTTCCCTAGCTAAAATGCTAACTTCCTTAAAATGTACACAGCTCTGCTGATAAAAAGAAATTTATCTATCTTTTCTTTTTAGAATTTACTATCATATTAATAGATGTGGAAAAAGCATTCGATAAGGTATAGCACCCATTTATGATGAAAACACTCAGCAAAGGGGGATTAGAGGGAGTATACTTCAACATAGTAAAGGCCATATATGAGAAACCTACAGCCAACATCATACTCAATGGGCAAAAACTAAGAGCTTTCCCACTGAGATCAGGAACAAGATAAGGATTCTGCTTTTACCACTTCTATTCAATGTAGTATTGGAAATCCTAGCCACAGTGATCAGACAAAAAAACAGAAACTAGGAAAAAATTCCACTTACTATAGCAACAAGAAAAATAAATTACCTAGGAATAAACCTAACCAAGGAGGTAAAGGCCTGTGCTCAAAAAACTACACTAAAGAAAGAAATTAAGGAAGACACAAATAAATGGAAGCATATATCATGTTCATGGATTGGAAGTATTAATATCAAAATGGCCATACTACCCAAAGGAATCTGTAGATTCAACACAATCCCAATTGAAATATCAACGACATATTTCACAGATACAGAACAAACACCTCAAAAAATTATATGGAATCATAAATGACCCCAAATAGCCTCAGCAATTTTGAAAAAGGAGAACAAAGTAGGAGGGATCACAATAACTGATATCAAACTATATTGCAAGGTCACTGTAATCAAAACAGTCTGGTACTGGCATAAGAATAGACACATAGACCAATGGAACAGAAGAGAGAGTCCAGAAGTAAACCCATATCTCTATGGTCAATTAATACTTGACAAAGGGAGCTGAAGCATAAAATAGAGTAAAAATAGCCTTTTCAACAAATAGTGTTGTAAGATTTGGACAGCTACATGCAAAAAATGTGAAACTCAACCTCCAACTCACACCACACACAAAATTAAACTCAAGGTGGATAAAAGACTTAAATATAAGTCACGACACCATAAAAGTCCTAGAAGAAAACATAGGCAGGGAAATTTCAGATATCCCACACAGCAATATTTTCACTGGTACATCCCCAAGAGCAAGGGATATAAAGGAAGGAATAAACAAATGGGACTACATCAAACTAAAAAGCTTCTGCAGGGCTGAAGAAAACATCAACAAAATGGCAAGGGAACCAACTGTATGATACCTGTCTGATCTCCAAACCTGATGAGGGTTTGATCTCCAAAATATATGAAGAACACACACTACTCCACTCCAGGAAGACAAACAATTCAATTAAAAAATGGGCAAAGGACCTGAACAGATACTTTTCCAAGAAGGACATACAGAGAGCCCAGAGACATATGAAAAGATGCTCAACATCACTAGCCATCAGAGAGACACAAATCAAAACCTCAGTGAGATACCACTTCACACTGGTCAGATGGCCATCATAAACAAATCAACAAATAACACGTGCTGGCGAGGTTGTAGAGAAAAGGGAACCCTATTGCACTGTTGGTGGCAATGCACACTAGTGCAGCCACTCTGGTAAACAGTATGGATTTTCCTCAGAAAACTAAAGATGGAACTGCCTTTCAATCCAGTGATTCCACTGCTGGGACTTTACCCTAAGAACCCTGAATCACCCATAGCAGCGTTATTTATAATAGCCAAGAGCTGGAAACAGCCTAAGTGCCCATCAGTAAATGAGTGGAGCAAAAAAACTGTGGTACATTTACACAATGGAATACTATGCAGTAGAAAGAAAGAAGGAGCTCCTACCCTTCACAGACAGCATGAATGGAACTGAAGAGCATTATGCTATGTGAAATAAGCCATGTGGTGAAAAGACAAATACCATATGATCTCACCTGTAAGTGGAATGTAACCAACAAAACAAACAAATGAGCAAAACAGAACCAGAGACTTGGAAATAACCAAAACAGTGACCCCAGGGGAGGGGGAAGGGGCATAATGGCAGAAAGAGGAGGAAGGGGTGAGCAAAGGAACAAGAACAGGATTCATGGGCATGGATAATGGGGGGGAATTGACTGTGGGAGTGGGGGGAGGACAGGGTAGGGGTGAGCAGTGGTGAAAAAGGTATAACTGAACAATAAATTAAAAAATTAAGAATAAATAAAAATCTGTCATGATCTTTACCTCACCTTTTTGGCTATTGGCTGAAGTCATACAAGGGTTGTGCTCTGTTCACAAGTATGTATTTATGACCAGGCAACTGACTTTAACATAGCTTGTGTTTGAAGATTTCTCTGATTAAATTAAGAATTCCAGACATTACTTAAATGACTAATGGCAGGCACTGTTCACTGAATTACCAAAGCCATTCCTACCCCACCCTTTTGCCTCCATCTACCTCCTCTGACCCCCACACCCACAAATGCATGTCCATTCTCATCCTCTATGTAGCACAACAGACACAATTTTGTTCAACTACCTGATGGAGAGTTTTGATCTAAGAAAGGTAGGTCTGGGATAGTCTGGACTGAAGGGGTGGGCATGAAACCAATTCTGGTTAATGAAACATTAAAGGAAGTCTTATGTTTCTGGGAGTTTCAAAAAAAGATGCTTTCCTCCCCCAGAAGAAGACTGATAACACTTTTCACCCCCGTAGTACCCTGCTTCCTGCCTTTGAACACGTTTGTGTGAGTATGTGGTGCCTGAAGTCCTGCAGACAGACATTCTGCAATCTTGAAGGCAGAGGTCACAAGAGTCCCGCAGACCTGGCACCTGACGTCATGAGGTTGTGGGCTGATGCCAGCAAAACATACCTTGTGACATTTGGTATGGTGAGGGGAGAATGCCTCTTTTTGTGAAGCAGCTAGTGGTGGGGTATTGTGTGATTTACAGCTTAAAATACTGTGCTCATCCAAATGGTCCCATTGTGCAGGAATACATTTTTAAAAATCATGCTAAATCAAAATTTTATTTCAAATCTACCTTGACACTCAACTACTCACTGAATTTAAGATTATTAAATTAAATAGTCATGTACTAGATTTTGTTAGCCTTAAGCTAATTTGTTATTTGGGAGAATATATAATTTTTTTTAATATTCAGAAAAACCACTAAAAGTTATTATTACTCTTGAAAATGTATGAAAAGAGGCTCTGGTCAAGATGGCAGAGAAAGTAAATATACTCACCTCCTTCCATGACCATATCAAAATTACAACTAAACTGTAGAACAACAATCATTTAGAATGCCTGAAGATTGGTTGAACAGAACTCCTGTAACTAAGGATATACAGAAGAAGCCACTTAAGAGACTTGTAGGAGGGGTGGAGACATAGAATGGGCTGGTCCAACACTCATGTGTAGTGGATAAAATTCGGAGGGCTATCTCAGCTGTGGAGGTCCTGCCTGAGGAGAGAGGGTTCCCAGCTACATACCAGGCTCCCTAATCCTGGGTTCCAGTGTTAGGAAGAGAAGTCCTCATGATTTCTGGCTGTGAAAACTAGATTATGGCTGAGACAAAGGGCTGCTGGAGTCTCAGGTGTTCCTTTTAAACAGCCTGAACATGGACTTACCTGCTGACAGACACACTTGCTCTAAGCTCCAGTTGGTAGGGCAGAAGCTCAAAAGGTACCAGGGACATACAAGGAGGAACTGAATTGTCTGGCTTTAGCACAAGGGTTGGAGGGGCCGCTTTCTCCCAGACAGAAGTGCTGGCAGAGGCCGTTGTTTCTTTGCTGAGTCCTCCCCCTACATGCAGGTAGCTTACCTGAGTCTCCATCAATATGGCTACCACTGTTCGCCTGCCTTGGTGATTCCCAGAGACCCCACTCACCCAACTAGTAAGCCCACCCAAGTGATTTTCAGTGGCTTTTTCATATATATGGCCTGTCTTGGATCATCCTCTGGTCTTTCCTAAAATCTCTCAAAGGTTCACAAACCCCAAACAAGTAGCATCTGGCCTTCACATGCTGCATACCTCTCACTAAGCAATCCCCAGCCAAGCATTAGTGGTAGCTGGCCTCAATTCACAGCTTAGCTCTCTCAGGCACCTCCAAGCCCAGAAAAAGTGGCAACCATTTTCAAATCAACTCATAGCTCATACCAAGTGGCCCTGGGGAAGGGAACAAGCAGTGGCTGACCTTGGCCTGAACCAGAGGTCCTGCCAAGAGGCTCCAGAACTAACATATCAGGTGGCCAGCTATAGATCACCAGAGCAGCACCCAACCACCCCCACAAACAATACTTCCAAAGGGCAGACTTGGCAGACACTTGACCTCTGCAGAAGCAAATCCTGCTCTGTAGGGCCACCGCCTGCATAATAGCTCCTCCACTGTAGTCAAGGCCAGTTCCCACTACCAATCAGCCTAAGGGTCAATCCCTCCCAAAGATGTGCAGACAGCAGTCAAGGCTCAACAACAACAGGAAGACACACACAACCCACCTGGAGCACCCAGCTCAGGTGACCAGGGGGACTATGCCACTGGGCCCCGCAAGACACCTAATACCAAGACCGAGAGATATAGCAGCTCTACCCAATTCATAGAAACAAACACAGGGAGGCAGTAAAAATGAGGAGACAAAGAAACATGTCCCAAATAAAAGAACAGAACAAAACTCCAAAAAAAGAACTTAACAAAATGGAGCTAAGCAATCTATTAGATATGGAAGTCAAAACACTGGTTATAAGGATGCTGGATGACTAAGTGAGAATGCCATCAAAGTGACAGGAAACATAAACATGGACATAGAAAACATAAAAAAGAACTAATCAGACATGAAGAATACAATAACTGAACTAAAGAATACATTAGAGGGAATCAACAGTAGATTAGATGAAGCAGGGGATTAAATCAGCAATTTGGGAGAGAAGGTAGCAGGAAAAACGAATCAGAACAGCAAAAAAAAAAAAAGAAGAAGAATCTTAAAAAATGAGGATAGTTTAAAGGGCCTCTAAGACAACTTCAAGCGTAACAACATTCACATTATAGGAGTATCAGAAGGCAAAGAGAGAGAAAGGGATTGAAAACTATTTGAACAGACAACGATGGAAAACTTCCCTAACCCGATGAAGGAAATACAAGCCCAGGTTTTAGAGTTCCAAACACGATGAACCCAAAGAGGCCCACACCAAGACATATCATAACTGAAATGCTACAGTTTAAAGACAAAGAAAGAATCTTAAAAGCAGTAAGAGAAAAGTAGTTGGTTATCTACAAGGGAGCTCCCATGAGTGTCAGCTGATTTCTCAACAGAAACTTTGCAGGCCAGAAGGTATTGGTATAAAATATTCACAGTGATGAATAGCAAGTACTTACAACCAAGATTACTCTACGCAGCAAACTGATCATTTAGAGTTGAAGAATAGATATGTATGGTGCCAGGTAGGTACTAGATTTATTGGGGTAATCAATTTCTAAGTTTTGTAAGTGTCTATGTTGTACACTTAAAATTAATATATTATTGTGTGTCAACTGTAATTGAAAAATAAAACATTATTTTAAAAAAGAAAATGTACCAAAAGATAGAGTTCTAATTTTTCATGTGACCTTTTAATATTACTGTAGCCAGTTTAACAGTCATATATTAAAAGTAGCTTGAGTGGGTGGATAATGATGTGAAGACCTCATGGTAGCATTGGCTTCTCCTTAAGAAGAGTGATTAATTTTACAATCTAGTCTTCTACAGCATCTAGAGCTTGGTTAGTTAATATGGTAAAATCTATTTGCTTTTAGATAACTTAATATAGTCCAGAAACTGTTATGGATTTTATATGCCTTATCTTATTTAATCCTTGAATATTCAAATATTGCACTTGCCGAGGCCACAAAGTTAGTAAATGGTAGAACTAAACCCAGGTTTCCTGACACCAAATGCCCTCTCCTAAAAAGCTGTAGCTCTGGGCTGGTTACCTTAGTCACAACTTTCCTTCTTAAGGACCTCTGCAGCAGGCCCTGCATGGGCTCGCTGTCCCACCGCAGCTGCACCCAGCGGAAATGCTGCTGCACCAGCAAGTCAGAGCCCTGGAGACAGGCCTTCGCAACGGTCCCCATCAGAAAGCAGTTCTCATGGAAGTAGTAACACTCTGACGTTCCATTTCCTAAAACGAGCCATGTTATAGGACAAATGCAAATTAAAATAAGTCAAAGAAAGAAGAACGTGAAGTATATATAGCATGTACTCTGGGGACAGAAAGAGTAGAATGATCACATAGGAGCTTGCTTCTCAGCAAGGTCTTGTCTCACCTCAATCATTACCTTTTTGAAAAGTACAGGGGCTTTCTGTGCTGCGATTTTCCAGAGGTGCCAAGAAGTCCCCCAAGAACTCTGACAATGAAGATTTTTCCAAATCCTCTAAGATGATGATGATTTTCTTATTAACAGGAGTTTGTTTCACTGGGATCAGACAACCTGTGGTCAGAAATGAGATTAAGTGATTCAAGCTTTTACAACAATCTACATGAACTGGCAAACATTACAAAGTCTGAGGACATAAAGTGGTGGCAAAGATGTGACATAACAAGAATGCTCTTAAGCTGTTGAGGGAGTATAGGACTCTGGCAAACAGGCTGGCAGTATTTAATACAGTTGAAGACATACACACACAACCATCCCATACTAGTTCCCCAACAGATCCCAATCAGAATCAACCCAACTGTCCACCAGCAATGCAACGGATAAATAAATAGGAATATATTCAGGCAAGGGATATGAAAGTGAACAAGTAACCAGAGCAACAACACAAAGGATTATCACAACAAAGTAAGGCACAAAACACAAAAGATATGTACAATATGACTTCATCATATTAAGTTTGAACATGGCCAACATTACACATATAATTTAAAGATTAATATATTGGTAGTAAAACTATAAATAAAAGCAAAGAAATGATTACCACAAAAGACAGATTAATGGTTATCTGCAGAAGGAAGGGTTTGGGGACCTAGACAGGAGCCTGTGGGCACATTTTGGAAGCTGGGAATATTCTATTACTTGGTCTGATCAGTAGTTAAAGGGTTATTTTATTTTAAATTCATTGATCTGTAAATATGTAGGTAGTATATATTTTATAGGTGTATACTTCACAATATAAAAGGTCAAACTCCTTATATGACCTTTAAATTGCACATATATAATAAAATATTCATAAAATTAGGGAGATAAGACCTCAGAGAGATAAACAGACCCTTCCTTTCATTTTACAGGTCTCAGAGAGGTTACTGTGATGTGACTAGGGTTTTAGAACAGTGGTAACAAGGACTAAAATCTCTAGGACTTGAGAGTCTTGTTTTAGTGGTCCTCTCACTAAAGATAGGGAGACTGTATTGAATACCAAACTCAAATAAGAAAGAAAGTATATGGAAAGTTACAGAAAACAAATACATCAGTGGACAAAACATACTTGAAACAGTGCCTCAAACCTACCAAGCACTCAACTGTTAATCATATTGTAGTTAAAATGCATATAGTATTTTTCACTTCCTCTATACTGATAAATTAATACAAAAATTAAAGTCACTTTTTAATTGTTTAGAAGTCTAATGGCCCCCAGTCTTAGCCAATTTAACCTTGAGAAAAAGATCAGTTTAAAATGCTTGAGTAATTTTGTCAAATATTCCACTTTTCTCAAATACTCCTAATAGTGTATTATATACTCCCTTCCTCGTTACTATAGACACGATGCATTCTCACTTTCAAAAGAACTCCTTGAACATGGTATATGAATCTGTTCTGAGACTGAAAAAGCTTTTCTGGATGCTGTGAAGCTTTAAAAATTAGAAGGCTAGAAACACTAACACCTGCCTCTCAATTTAGTTGTATTTGTGGGGGCCACTACAGTAGTGCCTCGTGTGTGCTGGATCCCCTTCAACGCAGTTATTCAGTAAAAAGTGTTAAAATACTATGAGTCTTGGTATTCAAATGTTCACTCAGGAATCACTGATTATGGAAGTATAATAAGTCTATAGTTTGTTAAAACAACAATGATAAACTAACCAACCAATAATAAAAAATAGACCAGGTTGGATGGTTTATGTATATGCATTTCTGTAACTAAGCACTGAAGTATTGGGAACTGCCCTGCCTGGTTTCAGAGCTGTAACCCCCATGACTAAGGCTGAGTGAAAGACCTTGAGACCCTAAGCCACTAAGGAGATAAAGCTTATCTCCCTGGCAGGAGCACCGCCTCTGCCCATTTTACTTCACCCTGCCTGGCCCTCAGTACATGACCAGTTAGCCAATGATGGGTAAGATTCCTCAAGGGAAGGATGACCTAAGACAGGCATGGTCACAAGGGGGCCCTCAGGGAAGGACGTAGGGGGCTATGGAGAAAGGAGGTGATGGACCCTTGCCCCTTGGCTTTGACATAGCCTGAGTCCTCATTCTGTCTGCAAGAAGTCTCCTAATGTCTTGGCTTCCTTACTTCCCCTGCTCCACCTAAGCCTGAAACAATGCTGGAAGTGGGTACGGCGCTGTGCTGGAAAGGGTGGGTTTCCCTGAGCGATCAGGCCTAAGAAAGAATGCATAAAATCATGTGAAACCTGCTTTGCTAATATGCTCAATTTAAATGATAAGGGTCCAAGCCTGAGATGAGTTTGTTTACCCAAAGTTTTATGGTCCTTTAGCTATCTGACCCTGACTCAGAATAAGTTCTCAGAGTTCTTTGAATGTTATCTATTTGATCATTACTGCCTGACAGTGACTGATGAGCTTTCCATATATGCCCTGTATTCCTATGCAAAATAAGTCAATAAAAGCCTGTTAAGGCAAGGGTCAGGGCACTCTCCCCTTGAGAGAGTGGCTGTGCCATCCCTTTTCCTCCACAGGACTTGGTAGTCCATGTGAATTTGTCTCATCTCAGCCACAACGCCACGGACACTGCTTGCCTATGACCGTGTCACTAAAGGTCTCCAATTTTCCTTGATTTGTGTTAAGTGCCTGGCTAGTTCCTAGGGCCCTAAAGCTTCTGTATCCAGCCAGAATCTCTCTAGGAACATGTAACTACATTTCAACAAATGTTTACCCAGTGCCCCTTCACTGTGCTATATCATATTGGAGATGACTAATTCTAACTGGGGGATGTGGCATTTTAAACTGGACGTATTATAAGGAATGGCATCCCAATAGGTGGAGAGGTTAGGAGAAGGCTTACTAAGTATATGAAATGGCATAGGCAGAGAATGGAGGCTGAGCAGGACTGTCCTGGAACAGCTGCAGAGTGGCATGTCAGTGACCTCCAAGTTGATAGCTCCCTCCAGTCAAGACTGGTTGGGAGCATGTTGTGGCAACACACTGGTGCACTGGGATCAAGTAGCCAGAGCTGGGGCAGCTGCACGGCAGGCTGTGTCCCCTCCAGGGCTGCACAGTGTCATCACCTGGGGTCCGTCCTCCAGAGGCTCTGATTTAACTGGTCTGTGCTGGGCCTGAGCACTGTGTGCAGCCAGGGGTGGGAACGGCTGCTATGATCACAACCCAACTACAAATGAAAAGTGGAAGACCCAGAATGTCACGTTGGGAAAAAGAAACTACCAGCTCTGGGAATCAGTGGACCTCTTTAAGGAGGAAGATAAAAAGGATTTGACTACTGCTTTGAGATCTCACTTTGATGTGAAGAACTCATTGGAGAGGATAGAAACAGGAGAACACCCCTACAAGCTTTTATTGCTGAAAGCAGGAGGCAATGGGCACCTCATCGAGGGCCAAGGCAGAGAATGCAAAGGTGTCTTGAGAGACAGTCAGTAAGCCTTGGGGGCGGTTATCTTGAGAGAGGGCTGGGGAGGAAATCTTAGTGAGACTGGAGTTCCCACCCGAGGAGAGGTTGTGCAGGAAATGGAGGTGAGGCACAACAAGAGCAAGAGTGTACTTGGGGGCGGGGTGTGGGGTGCTAGTTTATATCTCAGGCCTGATGTGCCTGATGAGCGAGACAGCCCCTCTGAGATGTCCAGCAGGTGGTAGAATGTGAGGATGGGAGCAATGAGGGAGGATTCAGGATGCGAGCAGTGAGGGAGGATTCAGGATGCAAGGCCCTGCCAGGACAAGGCTCTGAGAGTCCAGATGAGGAGCAAGGGGTAAGCCCTGGAAGAGCCTCCTGTATGTAATGCAGTATCCAGGAAGGTGAACTCAGTCACGTACATGCTAATGAGCACACTCTCCTCATGTTATTACAGTAATTCCATCTTAATTACTTCTAAAAAGGTAAGTTTTCTCAAAAATTCAAAGAACTATTTTAAAATACTAATCTAGGGTTAATTTTTTTTTTACTACTTACTGTCACATGTAACTTTAAAAAATATCTGTCTGACTAACCTAATTCCATACCTTACACTGAGACAAATTTTGACCCAGCTCTAGTACATGTTCTCACTCTTCTTACCATATAGCAGAGGCAGGGGACATGGCTGTCTCTCAAAAAAGGCAATATGGAAAGGGAGACCTGGTTTTAAATGGTTTTAAAATAAACAAAGAATAACTCTTGCTAGTATAAGTGTTGTTACTTTTTTTGAAGTGTTCTGTTGTTCTGTCTTTTCTTCACTGGTACAATTTTTAATCTCCATATAAATTTTAAATTCTTAAAACTAATTATTTAAAATACATTTGCTATTCTTCCTTATGTTTTTTGCTTGCACACTTTATTTATTCATTCTCTGTTCACTGGCTTTCTTCTACAGATTTGTAGAGAGAAACAAAGGTTATATATGTGCTTTGCACAGTGGAAGATAAAATTCAACATTCTAACCTCAGCCCAATCCAAATAGTTTAAATCTCTTTCATGAGAGAAAATAAAATTAAACACCAGGAGGAAGCATAGAATGCCTTATGAATAAGTATATTCCTCACTTGTAGTAATGTAATTTGATCAATTTAATTTCTTGTTTAATAAAGCAAGAGAGTAACTGATAGATAATTGTTATCCCCTGATTATTCTAAAAGCTTGAGTGGAACGGCTTAGGAATACCTTTTCTTCTCTACTCTCCAGTCAAGAGGTAGACTCTCTATCTACCTCTTGACCAAAAGAACATCCCTGCACTGCACTTTCTGCACTATAGAACACGCCATACCATCGACAGATCTGACCCTCTTTTTCCCTCGAGATTCTCCAGCCCTCTCTGAAGCATTTGGTGTCCCCATCTACAGGACTTACAGTCTGCGTTCTCCAGGACCTCTTCACTGGTCACAGTCAATAGCAATGGATGCTACTGAGAAAATGATGGTGATGGTGGAGTGAGTTTTAGGAGATAAGGGTAGACAGCAGCAAGAGTAAGGTCAAAGGCCAGACCATAATGTTCTTGACATAACATTCAGAGAACTCTACATTTTATTCTAGAACCACTGCAGTATAATAGCAGGAACTATTATGAGCAGTTTTGTCTTCTGGACTGAGCCCTGTGGAAGCCCATGCAGGGAGGGGAGTCCAGAACAAACAAGAAGGGTTAGTGTTGAGGCCTCCTTAGGTTCTAAGCAAGAAATGAGAGTTGGTAGGGGGAATGTAGAGTAGGAGGTAGAAATGAAAGATAGGAAGCAGATTCCACAGAACTCAGAACTGACTAGAAATGGGAAATAAAGCAAACTGAGGAATGGATGATAATACTCAGGTAGCTAAGTTGGACAAACGCATTCAAGGTCTTAGCAGATGAACTACGTATTTGTGTCTTAGCATTGTTATTAAAAAAGGGAGATATTTGATGCTTATAAATGACTTATCTTTTACTTACCGATAATAATTACTTATTATCTCCAAATACAGAACAAAAATCCTTTCATATTCGGAGATGACACACCATTTCCTACATAAGAAAGTAGAGTGGAGATTTGGGGGGCCTCAGTCTACTGCTTAAAAACTTCATTTTTCATGCATTGTACAGCATGGTGACTATACCCAGTAATGTGATATTGTATATTTGAAAGATGCTAAGAAAGTAGATCTTAAAAGTTCTCATCACAAGAAAAAAATTTTTAAATTATGTATGGTGATAGGTGTCAACTAGACTTACTGTGGTGATCATTTTGCAATATACACAAATATTGAATCATCGTGTTGTATACATGAAATTAATGTTACATATCAATTATATTTCAATTAAAAATAAAATTTAAAATATACTTAATTTTTCAAATCTAATTAACTCTGTATCTCTATGCCCTATCGACTCCTCCCTTATCAGCCCTTGCACTCTCTAATCTTATTTCTTGCTGCCTCCACTCCATGCAAGTTCTTCTACTTGCTGACACCTGAATATGACTAGCATTTCTTTTTTCTTTTCCCATTCTATTTCCTGTATAAAACTCACCCATTTGTTCAACATATAATCATTGGCAATCAGTGTGCAAGGTAAATTAAAAATAAAGCTACACATTACTAGCCTTCAAGGAGCTCATCATATAACATGTGTTTGGGCCAATGCAAAAGCCCAAATAATATCCTCACTGCCTTGACCTATAGTGAGGTGGGAAACAGAGGTTTAAACAAAGTCTACTGCTGTTCATTAAAGGGAATTGTCATATTGGGAGGAATCAGAGAGACCTTCATTTGAGGTGTCCTTAGATCATTTTAACAGGGACTTTTCCTGTCATAGGTCATATCTATTTTAATCAGTACTATATATCATACTTTGTGTAGTACCTGCCATGTGGGAGTGTGTGTTGGGGGTAAGAGGACTGTGTGTTCACGTTAAAATTCTATGTGAAAACCTCAGCATGAACAAACACATGAACAGTAGAAAGAAACAAAGAACATGTAAGAAATAAACACCATATTTTGCTGGAACATAGGCATCTATTAAAATAAAAGTCAGATATTCTAAAGAAGACTTACAAATGGGCAACGGGTACGTGAAAACTCAACATTACTAACCTTCAGAAAAATGCAAATCAAAATCACAATGAGCTATCACCTCATGCTTGTCAGAATAGCTATTATCAAAAAAGAAGAGATAAGTCTTGGCAAGGACGTGGACAAAAGGGAACCATTGTATACTGTTGGTGGGAATTTGTGCAGCTACAATGGAAAACAGTGTGGAGAGTCCACAAAAATTTCAAAATATAACTACAATATGATCCACAATTTAGGTATATATCCCAAAAAGATGAAATCAGGATGTTAAAGAGATGTCTGCTCCCACTTATTCACTGCAGCATCATTTACAATAGCCAAGATAAGGAAACAACTTAAGTGTTAAACAAATGAATAGATAAAGAAAATGTCATTACACACACACACACACAATGGAATATTATCTAGCCATAGGAAAGAAGAAGAAAGTCCTGCCATTTGTGACAATGTGGATAGACCTTGAGGGCATTATGCTAAGTGAGGTAAGTCAGGCAGAGAAAAGCAAATACTGTATGATAACCCATGTATGGAATCTGAAAAAGCCCAACTCATAGAAACAGAAAGAGTAGAATGGTGGTTGGTGGCACCTGAGGGGACTGGAAAAATGGGGAGGTATTGATCAAAGGATAAAACTTTCAATTATAAAATGAATAAATTTTGAGGATCTAATATACAGAATGACTATGGTTAACAATCTGTTATTATACATATGAAAGTTGCTAAAATATGTTCTCACCAAAAAAGAAATGGTAATTATGTGAGGTGATGATCGCAATTGCTTTGCAATGTACAAGTGTATCAAATCAACACACTGTACCCAATAATCCTACACAATGTTATATCTAGATAAAAAATAAATAAGGGTCAAATAAGCAAATCAGATGAATGAATGTCCTTGGACAGAAGGTCTTGAATGGCATCAACTTAATTCAGTGGGTAATGGAGGGATGTGAGGAACAGGAACCACAGAAAACTTTTCATCAGGGGGTGGCCTCTGAGGGGCATTCAGAGAGAAGCAGCAACAGACAGAGCAGCGACTTACAGGAAAGCAGACAGAAAATAGGAAAAGGGGGCAGAAAGTAAGGTGGTGCCAATGGGGATGGAGGAAAATGCACACAGAGACCAACTTGGCAGGACATAACCGTGGATTGTCTACGGGACAGGGGTGATGCATCCATGAATGAGAGGACCTTGAGGTTCTATGTCAGCCTCATATTGCTTTAAAAATTGAAATCGTTGACAATACTGAAAGGACAAAATCCTAAATTTTCACATAAATTCCTAAATTTCTCGCTTCTTCCTAAAAGTTGCAAGACCTCAGGACACCGAATCTACACTTTTGCCAGTAACAAGCTGCTGGAGCTGAGAGCTACCTGCAAGGCAGATGGAGACGTGCCTCCTCCCTCCAGCCCTGTCCAGCCTGGTTCATCTGTTAATGTGGCTTGTTGGCACCAAGCCTGTGAATAAGACCTGAGTTTCTAGTATGAGGGACCAAAAGTCTTGTGCCACTAACCAAATTTGGAAATCAGTAACAGGAGCTCTTTATAAGATTTTCCCCATAGATTTAGAAATGTGAGTCATCCATCTTAGGTCACCTCATGACCTAATTCACTGCTCATCTATGTTCTTAGCTCTCTAGGCTTAAGTGGAATTCAGTCTGCAGTTGCTATCAATCTAATAAGGAGAGAAAAAATATTTTAGCTTCTTACTTTGAGATGAAAAAAGACAAAGCCGAAATATGTAGGGGCATTTGTTATATAACTAAGAGGGAAACACAAATTTTGGCACAGGTGTTTTTAAGGAGCAGTGGCTAGCAGTGATTCAGGTTGTGTTCAGGAGTCAGATGCTTGGGTTTGAGTCTTCTTCTTAGCTGCAGGACCTTTATGCAAAGTACTTAACCTCTCTCTCTTTTTTTTTTGAAGATTTTATTTATTTCTAGAGAGAGGGGAAGGGAGCAGAAAGAGAGGGAGAGAGACATCAATGTGTGGTTGCTTCTCATGTGCCCCCCAACTGGGGACCTGGCCCGCAACTTGAGTATGTGCCCTGGCTGGGAATTGAACTAGCAACCCTTTGATTCACAGGCTGGTACTCAATACACTGAGCCACACAAGCCAGGGCCAAAGTACTTAACTTCTTATCTCAAGAGTTTCATGTTTATAAATCAGGGTGTTTAGAATAAGGCCTACTAGAGTAAGAGCTTGATAAATTTTAGCTATTATTAATAACATCTTCAGAGGAAACAGTTTTCTGTAGCTAACATTCACTACTTTCTGGCCAAAGGCTACCCTGGGTACTCCAGCAACATTCAGATTCCAGTGGGATTTTCCTGTATCTAAAGTGTGCTTCTAGGAATCCTCAGTCCATTCCCAAATCTGCCTCTTAATTTTATTTCTTGATTTAGGAACTATTGGTCATTTCCTTCTTCCTAAGCCTGGTTAACAGCTGCCCTAACCACAAGACAGTACACCTGATCACAGCTCTAAAGATGACAAGCATCCCTCCCTTCAAAAGGGAGATTTGAATTTGGTTTTCAAACCATCCTTCATGTATCTTGCAACTGCCTCCCCCTTCACCTGCTCCCCAGGGCTCTCTGTGGCTTTTATTCTGTGGAGACTGGAGTCTGCTTCATTTCAGTTTTGTGTCATAGTCACTGCTATTCTATGCAGGGCTATGCTAATTCCACCTGTGGTGAAGCTTGTGGTCTTAAGCTCTGAGACCTTAAATGTAAAATTCATGAAAATGTTATAATGTTATAGTACTAATAAACACATTTAGTCTTGGTTCTGCTACTGTGTAGTTGTGGCAAGTTATTGATGTTCTCTGTGCCTATTTTCCCACCTTTGAAAGAGAGATAATTATATCTACTTGCATAGTGTTGTCAGAGAGATTAAATGCATGCAATATGTTTAGCAAAGTGCCAGTCAATACCGTACTGAAGGAGATGTGGAGAAAGTAGTTCAATAATAAAAATTATCATAACCAATCTCTCTCTCATTATCACTGTGCAATTCTAAACAGCATCAGTGATGCAATACTCAGTCCCACCAGGGTAGACTGCTCCCACCACTTCCTCCTTGGTATACTCTGGTGCCAGTAATACAGTAGGCTCACAACAGATGAGTTATAAAAAAAGATAAAAAAAGAAGAAATAAGTACAATGATGTAAAATAAGTACAATGATGTATATAAGTTTTTTACAATTGTTGATGTGTAATTTTTTGCAAATATTCACCTGAGTTCCTAACTTTCACGCCATAGTTGTTGAATAATTGAAAAGTTGATTTAAATGTATTTCCAAGCAACAAGTTTATTGCCTTTAATGGCATCACTGAAGAGCATGCCTTTGGTTATCACAATTCAGTTTGCTGAAATGGTCTTACCGCTACTGATGAACAGGTCTACCAGCTGTTCCTTAGAGAAACCAGCATCCACTTTGGCTCTCACTATTTCACAGGAGAATCCTGCAGCCATTTGCTTGTGCTGTGATAAAGAAGCATTCTGGTTAGTTCTGCACGTATTTGAGTTTTCAAAAAAAAAAGGAGAGGGTATGCGAGTAATTAATACCTTCATGCAGAGTGCAAGCTGATGTACTATGTAGTCCTGCAAGCTTCCTTCTGGGCCATGGAAAATGACAGTATGATATTGCTCAACCTATTAATAAACCAAGAAGAGAATTTAGGTGAAAATTCTAAGTTCAGAAGAGAAAAAGGTGGTACACAAGTGTGAAATTCCCATTCTGATTGTCCTTAGCCTTTCAAAGGATTAAAAGTAATATTTTAATTAATAAGCTTTATTCATTGAACATGTCATGTTTTTTACTTCCATGTGAAACACTGGAAAATATTATATTTATATATTTATATGTATTTTGTATAGTGCTTATATATTTAAAGCAAGAGATGGTATTTTATGAAAAAGCCTACTCCTTGCTGTATTATCTACAGCTTCAGTTCAGTATGTTAGCTGGGAACAGTGTTCCTAGCATATTTTGTTCCTTGCAGATGTTCTGTGATATTTTTTCTTTATTACCACTTGTAGATCTTTAGTTTGAGTCTTCCCAATGCTTATTTTACTTTTCAGTGATAAAACAGCAATGAATTTCAATAAGAAACTTTTGAAAAATACAAAGAAACATGAAGAAGCAGAGAAATCACTAAAGTAACCACTGTATTTCCTTCTAGCTTTTTTCTTTGCAAAACTGATGTATTTATATGTTTTTAAAAATATGTGAGCGTTATCTATTTACAGCTGTTGTACATCAGAGAACATCTTTGACTTTTTATGTGAAAAATATCTTGATGAGCATCAAAAATTCTTTGATAAACCAACGGTGTCCAAACTGGCCCATGGGTCACATGTAACTCAGGATGGCTATGAATGTGGCCCAACACAAAGTCATAAATTTACTTGAAACATTATGAGGGTTTTTTTTGTGGTTACACGTCACAATGTATTTAATGTGTAGCCTAAGATAACTCTTCTTCCAGTGTGGCTCAGAAACACAAAAAGGTTGGACACCCCTGATAGTATCCTGTTCTGAATTCAGTGTTTCAAAGAAATTTAGGTAGAGACTGATCACTTGTACTTTGTAAAAAAAAAAAAAATCTCCTACCTGGATGCCTATAGGATTTAAAAAAAAATATTTATCTTCACATATAAGGATATTTCATCTGAGAACATGTAGAGATGTAGCATATGTTGGGATGGAAAGCCAATGTCCTTCTATGTAGGGCAAAGACAGCGATGTTTGGAGCAAAATGTGGAGGGGAGGTCATTTTCCACTGCCATCACCCCAGAGCTGAGCTCCCACTCCCAACCCACATGCTTGGGAGAGGCTTTCTTCTTGGAAATGACTTTCAGAAAAGGACGTGCATAGGTAAAGTGCCAACCTAACTGGTATAGTTAGAGGTAGCTCATGTACACAGATTGAGCCACTCAAACTTAGAGAAATATTAAACATGAAAGGGTCTGTTTTCTCTTTATAATTTGGAATGGGACAATGTAAGTATACACTTATGTATGTACCTTTGTGCTGTTGTTGCTCTATTGTGCTCTGATGAGGCTACCCCTTGAGATCATAAGGGAAAACCACACCTTTGAGGGTGTGTGAGGTGACTTCTATGAAGACAGTGAGTTTGCCTGATTTGTCATTACAGGAGGAGGCATATTCTGGGATATGAAGGGAGGGCTTGAGGGAAAGCCCTTAGCGTGAAAGAGGGAACTCCTTCCTATCTGGGGTCTCTAAGGAGACCAAGACATGCTTAGAGGAACTCCTGAAAGTAGAGAAAAATGAGGCTTGACTACCAGGTCTCAGACCATGAGCTAAGGAGAAAGTGGTCCTTTAGGGGACTCCTTATGTTGTTGGACTTGGGACTGGTTTTAGGCTCTGCAAGACAACATCTGGTAGCCAGCAGCGGTTTTCTCTGGGTTTGAATACTATTCCGCTACTGCTAACCCTTCAATAGAAAAGGAAGTGGCTGGATTCACACTGGGACTAAGGCAGCCAACAGGGAAAGTGGTACGCCTGGAGGAAACACAACAGTGGTTGTAGCTGCCCAAGAAACGTCAGCATCCTAAAGCCACAGGATGAACTTGGCAGTGGTTGGTCTGGGCTGTTTTCTGTGGTAGGGGGTCTGTAAGCCAAGCAATGATAGACCTGCCAGCGATGAGCAAGACATGGACAGGGACTCCCCCACAGACATGTGAGACAGGATATCCTAGCAAGCTCAGCTGAGGTTCTGCTTCTAAGGAGTGAGGTTATGGAGCCACCAAACTGCAGAGGTAAATTATTACTAAAAATAATTTTTAAAGAATAATCTGTTCTCATTTGTACCTATGAGATGGGGAAGCTTGGGGGATAAATTCTACCTATAAAAAAAAAAAGTAACCCAAATTTGTCTACTTATGGCCTCTCTCTCCCCATTTTAAATGGAACATGGTAAATCCTGTAGATATGCATGGCCAGACCTCTTTTTTGGCTCAGACAATTTTCCTCCCATTATGTTTTTGGTAATTTCTCCTTTTCTAGTTCTACTAGTTCTAACCTATCATCCTATGTTAGAGTAGGCCGCTAGTTAGATATTAACAAGGAAAGAGGGAGCAAAAAACCCAAAACCATCCAAGTGGGTAAATAGTCTTATAGTCACGATGGGGAGGGGGGCAGTAAATGACATAGTTCCACCAGCTCAACAGGCCTGGGACAAACCACAGGCATCCTGAGAGGAGAGAGAAAGGGGCAGAGGGAATTGTCCATTATTAGCTCCTGTGCAGACCTGTACACAAGTCTCCTTGAAGTGACCTTTCCTCAATTATACCGATTATAATAAATTAGCATTGCGTTTTTGATACCCCCCATCCCCCATTGTGGGCAAACCTAGAGATTTGTGGGTAGGAGCCAAAGTGGTAGGACCCTATCCTAAAGAAAACAGGACAAGATTGGATAGCTAAAAATAAGCCTGCTCTTTTTAGGGACGGGATAATTCTAAATAAACTCACTCTTCTCCCAGCCCACCAGAACAAAAGGATAATAATCCCAAAGGATCCGAGCAGTTGCTCTTTGAGCTTACCTGCTCTCTCCCCTGAGAGTGTACTTTTGCTTTAAGGGGCATTTGCTCTTTCAGCCTGCTCACTCTCTCTCCCCCTCTGAGTGTACTTTCACTTTAATAAATCTAGCCAGTGCCATTTGAACCCCTCTTGTGTGTGTGTGTCTCTGAATTCTTTCCCGTAACACCTTGAAGAACCTTCTCCATCTGGTGACATTATCATGCTTATGTTCCCTTTCCGTGCTCTGCGAGGACATCTATCATCATCATAACTCTGTCCTCCTACATTCTGGGAGAGCTCAAGTTACACTTTTGACAGCACAGACTATTCCCTATCTCACTTCTGTTCTTTATTGTCTCAAATAGAGTTTAATGAAACCATTCCATTTTTAATTGTTGTCATAATTCCTTACCTTATCCACCACCTTTCCAACACTTTTCCTTTTAATCTGCACTCTACCATGGCTTTATTGTCCTGCTTTCATAGTCTATCTCCTTGCATTCTCTACAGAATAAACGTAAGTTTCCACTTTTTTCTAGTAATTTTTAAGGTGTGCTTTTCTTCTGAGTTTTGAAAATGATTAACTCTGCTCTTCTTCTGCAGTATTCTTCCTAAGTAATGTTAACTTGTCATTAGTATTTATGTACGTGTGAAATCACTGGAAGAATTCTGCAGTAAAGCAGGATGGGGGACTAGGACAGGCTTCATTTGGTGTCCACTAATTTTTTTGGCTGAATTCCTGCCTTAGGTCATTGGGTGGGTAGTGGGCTGGTGTCTATAGTTTATAGCTAAATTCTAGGATCCAGGGCTAGCTGCAGTGGACTGAACTCTTGCTGTTCACCGTGGCAGACAAATGCGTGAAATAAAACTGCAGCCCCAGGGAGCAGGATACGGCTACATCCACCGCACTGACAGTGTTTATCTAATACACTATCCAGATGTGGCACAGTCTCCCCAAGCCCACCGACTTCCTGCCAGGTATTCCCAGGAGCTTCCACCTCTGAATGAATGTGAAAGGACCTGTACTGACAGAAGGTAAAGGAGAATATCATGGCAGTGCAGAAAGCAGAGACTATGAAGTCAGTCAAGGTTATATGTCCATTTTCTAACCAATGTAAAGCTTGCCTTTTTAAATATTGGTAAGATAATAATAGTGTAGTAGGCAGTGAGAGAGGCATGAGCAGAGCAAGGGCGATAGGCCAGGTACAAAAGGTCACCCAGGGTGCAAAGCCCTGGGTACCTAGCAAATGGACAATTGTAGGGTGGGACCTCACTGCCAGGGTGACCTTTCCTCCCCTAGCACATCACTGGTCATGTGGTTTAGACTCTGCTGACCTTTCATATTGCTGGTCATGTAGTTTGAGCACTCCTTGGCATTTCCTCCTCTGGGATGTCACTAGTTCTGTGATAGACCCCCTTACAGGAGGAAAAAGGGGACCAGAGAATAGCCTCACACAATTCCCATAAAAACCCTTCCACAGTCACTCCCTTAAGCATTAAGCCCTAGAGATAATAATCTAGGACTCAGTTGTCTTTCAGCTCTAGGCCCCAAAAATCAGCAAGGCCAGGTGTGGGTGACACCATGGCTGACATCAGGACCCCCTGCCCTGGTGCCAACCAGTCAGCAGAGACCATGACTCTGAAAGGACACACCTAGGAAGCTGATGAATATTCTATTAAGATCCTTCCCTGAGACCTCCAGATAAAAGATAAAAACCCTCGAGACTAACAACTCAGCATAGCACTGTCTGTCTCTCTCGAACACCCATGCCTTTCTCCACCCTTTTCCCCCAGGGGGCACTCTCTCTCTTCCTGGAGTATGCCTGTGCCTTCTGCCCTCTCTGCCCCCCAGGTGCATTCTCTCTACTTTCTTTCTCTGAAGTTCCAAGGGCCCTTCTTTTGCCTGTGTAACTTGTTTCCTGAGCCCATGCAGCCCAGCTGGCTCACTTCTTCCATGGCTTACTCCTTCTACCTCTGTGACTTTCTACATAAATTTGCTTGTATTTGAGTCTTGGCTCTGAGTTCTTTCTTAGCCAGAACTCAAGTACTGAAGCTGATGAAACAAGGTCCAATTGTGGGTAACAGTCTGATGCCTTTTTGCTGCCAACAGTAGAAGGGTATTAAAAAGTGTTTTCCTACCTAATTTCTAGTTGGCCTCAAATAAGTAGGCCTGACACTCTCTTGCCCCTATAAAGGGAGTAGAAAGTTTTTCTAGATTATCATCAAAAAGAGAACTCAGTTCTATTTTTCTGTTATTGTGAGGTTTTATCACTTTTCAAAAATATTTCAGTGGGAAATACATTAGGTACTGCAAGCCAGGTGCAACTTTAAACCATAAGTCCTGAGCTCTCCAAGTTAATTTCAAACTGCCATGACTTATTGGGTAGAAATTCTCTCACAAAGAATGGATTGTTTCACAACAGTGAAATTGAATATAGAATTTCAAGATTTACTGAACATTCTACCTCTGAGATTTTCAAGTAGCATTGTTATTTAATCTTTTCTCACTTTTGAGAACAAGAGTGCTCTCTATTCATTACAGCTATCCTGTCAAACAGCCTGTACTTTTCTTAAGATCAATTTTGAAATCATATTAATAGCAAGAGACCCAGCTTTGCAGATAAGCTGTCTTCAATTTCAATACCTCATTTGTTCTCAGATTGTAGGCGTCTTTCAAAATGTAGGTATGAAACATTCAATGTAAAATTTCATTGAAAAGGCTGTTCACTAGCAGTAAGCATTTTGTATTCTCATAGACTATTATCCTTTCTGGAAAAGGGTAAACTACAAATAAGTGAACAAAATAAGTAAATAGAGAGAAAAACAACTGCATGCATTCCAATAGTAAGTTTCTCCTCACTCAGGCATTATCAAATTTTGTCAATGTTATTTTGTTCTATTTGGTCAATGATATGGTTGTGTTGGTTACCATTTAAGTTATGAACCAAAAACTTTAATTGCTGGGACCCTATTACTCTACTGAGACTGGTGCAAACATGCAAAGCTATGCCAAGAACATATAGTTAGCTATTCTAGCATTACCATTTACATTTCTCTAAATACCAAGATCTGAGGTATAACAATTATACATGCTATGTGCTTCCACCAGAGGGCTCTAAAGATAGGTAGTTAGGTAGATGGACAGAAAGACAGGCAAGCAAGCAGACAGATTTTTTAGGGTGAGAGGTAAATATTTTAATTGTATTAAAAGGAGATTTGTTCTTTGAAAAAGAAAATCAAAGTTAACTTCTAAAAAGGTGAACTGTAGTTGTCAGAATTATCCCCTAAGTGCATGCTTACAGTGTAACATTTTTGCTTATTAGTGAAGGAACTTGGGCCTTATCACCACAATTGGTACCAATCCCTTTTATTCTTGTGTCTTCACAGCCTATTCAGGAAGCTGTTACCACATGTCAATTAGTGCTTTGTGAGGCAAATGAATTCTGGATTAAATAGAACAATGACCTCAACAAAGGCCCATCCATCCCTTTAATTTTTCCCTGCATAGTGTTTTTTCTGCAGAAATGTAGTTTACAAGAGGAGCTCTGGTCTCCACTATGGTCAATGTGGCAAGTGTAATGTGGTTTCAGACTTGAGGCATTATCTCAGAATTGTGGCAATAAACTTCACCTTTTATTTGGAGTTTTATTTGTCAGAGTCTGAGGAAAAGCTTCTATAGTATTGAGACAGTTTCAGGCCAGGCTGTGGTAAGATGCTGAACTCAAAAAAGAATGAAAAATAGAAGGTCTTTACCAAGCCAATGAAATCAGGATAGCTAGGGCTTAACATGTCGTGGTTTATAGCTAGAACTTTCACATTGACCTCTTCTGGCACTTGGTTTTAAAGAAACAATTTATATATGACTTCAGAGCCACAAATGACAGTTACTATCAATTTATTCATATAAAATCTCCCAAATATATTTGCACATCCAGCATGGGAAATACACAAAACTAGAGTCCTTCTTGTTCGAGAAGGTTTTAACCATTTGCTGAGGTCCCTCTTAATAGAATAGGTATAAGAGAATAAAACTGAAGAGAAATTACAGTTCACAAATGGAAACACACATTTTCTATTTTTAAAAATTACCCCATTGAAACTGTAAAAGCCAAGTTCAGACTTGGTTACTAATTTCAAATAAAGCTAGGCCATCATTTATTAACATAAATATACTAACTTGGGTATTATAGTTATTTAAGGAAAAAGGACTGATGGACAACAGTGTGGTGACTACTGGGGGGAAGGGGATTTAAAGGGACTAAATGTAATGGAAAACTATAATAAAGATTATATGAAAAGATAAAAATACAAAACTCTGGACATCTTAACCATAACCCTCCTTTGTACCTAGGCTCTAGCACTCATGAACTCTTCCTGCTCCAGACTTCTTCTGTACTGACACCAGCGCAACTGGCTAGAATCTTCTTTCACTACAACCATGGGAGCCTAAGGATTCACTGGTATTGGAGCCACCTTTTCCTCATACCAGGAAACTGGCCTCCTCCTTCCACTGGGACGTCACCCAGCCTTGCTCCTCCACACCTTGAAAAAGATTAGACTGGACATGGTCATCTGCTAAAGAGATTGATGGAGATTTTTGTGGGCTGTTTTAGGTACATAACCAGTACTTATAAGATTATTTTTATGGGAACATAGCAAACTTATTTTGGGATTTATGAAAATAAATATAATCTCCTAGTAAGGACTGAAGCGGACAGCCAATAGGCAGAAGAATCTAAAGCATTATGTCCTGTTGAAATCAGAGTAGTACATTTTAAAAACAGGGTTCAGATTAGGGCTTCTAGCCAAGATGGAGGCGTAGGTACACTTTGCCGCCTTGCATGACCAAAAGAAAAACAACAAATTTAAAAACAAAAAATAACCAGAACTGCCAGAAAATTGAACTGTACAGAAGTCCAACAACCAATGACTTAAAGGAGAAACAATCATCCAGACTAGCAGAAGGGGTGGAGAAGGGCAGCCCAGGCAGAGAGAACTCACAGCAAGGCAGCGGCTGGAGGACTGGAGATCCCACATTTGCAATTGGATAAACTGGGAACAACTGGGAAAATAAAGGAACAACTGGGGAGTGAGACAGACCTCCCAAGCCAGGGTTCCAGTAGAGGGAAATAAAGCCTTAAAACCTTTGACTGAAAAACCTATGGGGGTTGTGGTGGCAGGAGAAATGCCCAGGCTTACAGGAGAGTTCCTTGGAGAGACCCACAGGGTCCTAGAACATACATAAAACCAACTACCTGGGAATCAGCACCAAAAGGGCCCAATTTGCTTGTGGATAGCAGAGGAATGAGAGCTGGCAGAGAGCTGAGTAAGCAACACTGTTCCCTTTTGGATCTCTCCCCCACATACAGTACCATAATGCAGCCATGTGGGTTGCCCCACCCTGGCGAATACCCAGGGCTCCACCCCTTACTATGTAACTGGCATGCCAAGACAATAAAATATGGCCCAATGAAAGAACAGATCAAAGCTCCAGAAAAAATACAACTAAGTGATGAAGAGATAGCCAACCTATCAGATGCAGAATTCAAAACACTGGTAATCAGGATGCTCACAGAAATGGTTGAGTATGGTCACAAAACAGAGGAAAAAGTGAAGGCTATGAAAAGTGAAATAAAGGAAAATGTACAGGGACCAATAGTGAAGGGAAGGAAATGGAGAGTCAAATCAATGGTTTGGAGCAGAAGGAAGAAATAAACATTCAACCAGAACAGAGTGAAGAAACAAGAATTCAAAAAAATGAGGAGAGGCCTAGGTACCTCCAGGACAACTTTAAATGTTCCAACATGCAAATCACAGGTGTGACAGAAGGAGAAGAAGAATAGAAAGAAATTGAAACTTATTTGAAAACATAATGGAGAACTTCCCTAATCTGGCAAAGGAAATAGACTTCCAGGAAGCTCGGAGAGTCCCAGAGAAGTTGGATCCAAGGAAGCACATACCAAGACATACCATAATTACATCACCCAAGATTAAAGATAAGGAGAGAATCTTAAAAGCAGCAAGAGAAAAGGAGACAGTTACCTACAAAGGAGTTCCCCAAAGACTATCAGTTAATTTCTCAAAAGAAACCTTGCAGACAAGAAAGGGTTGGAAAGAAGTATTTGAAGTCATGAAAGGCAAGGACCTACACATCCAAGAGTACTCTATCCAGCAAAGCTATCATTTAGAATGGAAGGGCAGATAAAGTGCTTACCAGATAAGGTCAAGTTAAAGGAGTTCATCATCACAAAGCCCTTATATGTGAAATGTTAAAGGGACTTATCTAAGAAAAAGAAGAAGATAAAAAATACAAACAGTAAAGTGAAAACAAACTCCCAACTATCAACAACCGAACTTAAAAAAACAAAAACAAAAATGAACTAAGCAAACAACTAGAACAGGAACAGAATCACAGAAATAGATATCACATGGAGGGTTATCAGCGGGGAGGGGCGGATGGGGGAAAAGGTACAGGGAATAAGAAGCATAAATGGTAGGTATGAAATAGACAAGGGGAGGTTAAGAATAATATGGGAAATGTAGAAGCCAAAGAATTTATATGTATGACCCATGGATATGAACTAAGGTGAGGGAATGGTGGGAGGGTTGTGTAGGGTGGAGGGGAAGGGGAGAAAAAAATGGGACAACTGTAATATCATAGTCAATAAAATATGTTATAAAAATACGGCTCAGATTAGCATGATCTATTTAAGTATTTTTCTAATTAGTGTGATCTATTCAAGTATTTTCTATTATATTCTTCTAATATAATAGTCACTTATAGTCACTAAATTATTAAAATACAAAGCTATGAATAAGCTAATAAAAACTAACTGGCTAAGAGAAAAGGTTGAGTTAATGGAAAAAGTTCAACTACTATAAATTATTAGTGATTAAAAACTCAAATAAGTTAAATGTTTCCATATTAACTCAAAGATGGAGATTTAAAATGTATTTGTATTAATTTAACTATTTAATGAAAGTATTTAAAAATAACATCATTTATTTTAAGTGCCTGATTTAAAGTCTTCGTTCCATATGGTTTTCTGCATAATGGCTTTGATACATGCATTTTATATAACACATTTACACATATAATAAAAACTGATTACTACAGTTCTTTCTTAACCAGTAGGTTAATAACTAGTATAAACTATGATTAAATGCATGTGAACAGAAGACAGCCTAAGTTCAACTCCTTCGGTTCCACCACTTCTTTGCTGATGACCTTAGGCAAATTATTGTGAATCTTGGTTTATTCACCTGTAAAGTGGGAGTAATTGGTATAAGTACCTACCTTATAGAATGATTAAATGAGACAATCTATATACTTAGAACAGAGCTTGGCATGTAATAAATGCTCATTAAAGTCAGATATTACTAGGTTTGTACCTCTATTGTACAGATTTTCAGGAATTCTAAGGCACAGCGGTGTGTATAAAATTATTTTTGTACATGCTAATTGCTCTGCTTCAAACACCCTCCCTAAGGCCTTCACTTCATTTGGTCTTCTGTTTACCTGCTACCACAGAGAAGACTTTCCTATCAACTCCATCTAAAACCCATCCCTTCCACTAGCTTTTATTTCCTCACCTGCTTTATTTTTCTTTATATTTGTAATTAGTGCTGGCCTCACATTATATGTATTTATTTGTTTGTATTTTATCTGTCTTCCCCACAGAATATAAGCTCCATGCATTTAGGGAATGCACCTTATTTATACATAGCTATATCCTAAATTCCTAAATGTCTGTATTTAGGAGGCTTTCAATAAATACTTGTTAAACAAGTGAATTAAATACTTACACAAAATATAAAAATGCATAACACACAGTCTCTCTCCTTAAGGGGTTTATAATCTTGTATGGAAGAAGAAACACTGACAACCATTATAGTATTCTATTGCCTCATTCATTTAAATTTTGAAGCAGTAGCTAAAGTGAGTGATAGATTTTATTTTCATCCACGAGTTAATTGTTAGATTAAAAACTTCCTTGCCTACACTCATTAAATTGAGAACACAGATAACAACAGTGTTCGTTTAGTGTCTGGTTTGCTGGTCATTGGTAGTCAAACTGCCTTATGCATTAGGAGGCACACACATAATTGCAACTGGAATGTGACCGGTGGATATTTCATTTGACAGATTTACTCAGACAAGGCTAAAATGCAGTTGTAATTCAGTTTTCTACTCATTTTATTACCTAACTAGGTGAATGGAAAGCTCTGAGCCATAGCCTGGTCTGGTCCAGAGACACTGAGGAAGGGGGAGGAGAGAAGGAAGTGGTTGTAGGATCTGACTGCATGGAGAGCTGAGGTTCACATTCCTGAAAACCAGCTGGTGGCACAACTTCAAGCTGCACGTAAGCAAAGGAATGAGACAGATCTCCTTCCCATTTGTATAAAACCCACAGGCTTACTTTGATGTATTAGAGAAGAGGAGCAAATAGGAAATAAAAAATGTGAATGTGGAAGACACCATCTCTCCTAAATTGTAAGGTCTTTGAATGTTTCTATGCTACTGTAGCTACTTTTACAAATGCCAATCCCAGCTTTGGGCCTAACTAGATCAATGGAATGGTTTTCAATACTTCTTTTCATGAGGGCTATTGGCTAGTCTTGATGGTCAGAAAGCAAGACTTACAACTGTTAATCATGTCACAATTTTGGTAAAAGAAGAGGTAGAAAAACACTGGAATCCAGTCAAATTTCTAAGCAGCAACAATCTTTGACCAACACAACACTAATTAAAGCAGCCACAGCTGCTGATTCCTTTGAATGAACAGAAAGCTGCCTTTGAATCTGTTTTTGTTGAAACTAGTAAGGATCCACTTGATTCCATTGGGAGAAGTGGAGATAAACAAGATATCTTTCATGTTTGCTTGCAGTTGAGCTAGAGACACTTTAAAAAAAAATTACTTCTTACAAATAAATTATTCTACAATACAATGAACACATTTATTAATTGCTGTTCCAGGTATTTTGCTGTTAGAAATTGTTGAAGTTGTACACTAGTATGTTGGTCTGGTGACCTGGTTACATTTTATAGGTTATTGGACCACAAAGATGTTTGTTTTACCTAGATTTTAAGATTATGGAAATTGGTATTATTTTAATCTTACTTAAAACCCCATGTTTATTGAAGGGGAAAGAGTGATGAACTATGGAATACACTGTTTGCTAGGGATACACTAAGGATTATCAATGTTTTTTAAAATTCTACATTAACTCTTAGAATGCTTAGAAATTGAGTGCTACATATGAGAACAGGAAAAAAGGCTAATTTTTTTTACAACTTTAATTATATTGAATAAGAATTTTCTGATCTGTATTAAAAATACTTCTTTTCATCAGGAAAAAAGATACCAATTCACAGTTAATAAAAACAATTTTTGTAAAGGATCATACTCAAACCCATTTACTATAAAAAAATCCTCACCCAAGGTTTTTTTTTTAATTGATTTTAGAGAGGGAGGGAGGGGGAGAGAGAAACATTGATGTGAGAAACGTGTGCCTGGACCAGGGGTGGAGCCTGCAACCTGTGGGTGTATTCGACGACACTCCTATAAACTCATCCAAAAATGATTGCTTAGTTAATGTTTTACACCACCAACATATATTAGTTTTAGAGAAATCTCACAAACAGACACACATTATGTATCAGGGACTGTATAACCCTGGCTTCATCACTTGGTAGCTATGTGGCCTTGTAACTATTTTACTTCTCTTTGCTTCAGTTTCCTCATCTATAAAATGGGTGATATTATCTATCCTGGAAGGATGTTTTCAGGAATAAATAAATAAGATATATTGCCTAACATGTAATAAGTACCAGACAAATGCAAAGCATTAAATTTATCCATTTTGTATTGAGGATTTGCTACTTACTCATGATAATCATACTCCCTACTTCTGTCTTTTAGTAACAGAACTGCCTAATATTAGCAGAGTTGCCCAGCAAAACACTACACTTGCCAGTCCCACCTGGACATGTGTCTAAATTTTGGTCAGTGGGATGAGGGCAAGAATGGTGTGTGCGACTCCCCTGAAAGGAATAGGCTTGCCCTCCAGGCTCTCCTCCCTCAGGTTGGAGCCTGGTGATGCAGTGGTGACTCTCTCAAACAGGTCACACAAGCCACGCCCCAGGGAATAGTGGAGCACTGAGGGAGAAGGTGCTGCAGGGGTCAGCCGGCCTCTTCACCCTCCCTGGATCTCTCACCTGCCAGGACTTCTATATTTGAGAAAAATAAACTTCTACACTATGTAAGCTATAGTTTTCTGTTTTCTATTAAGTGGCCAAATCAAAATTCAGACTAATGCTAATTTATTTGTTTTTTAGTTTTAAAAATCTATAGCAAGGCATCTTGGTATTATTTACAGCCATTCTCTTCCATATTGATTAGTTACTTGATATCAAGTCCTTGTTAGGGAAAGACAATCTTCTCTTGTTCAAATTACAACACTCAAAACTCACAGATGGTCTCTGGATCCAGGTAATGAACACCTGGATGGCAATGACAGAAATTCAGAACTAAGTGACCAGCAGCCTCCCAAGGAGGGGGCTACTGGGGAGAGTAATGGCGTCAGGGCACAGGAAATAGAGTGGGCAGAAGCTCACACTCTTAAACATCAAAATGGGCCACCCAGTGTGAGGGATGGGAGTGTGAGGCTCCACTCAGCAATGTCAGCAGTGTCCACCTACCAGCCTGAGGTAGTTCTGCAGCATCTGAAGAGGAATCATAGATGCGTAAGTCACACTACAGAGACAGCCTTCCTGAGGACCTGTAAGAAAGAAAAACAGAGAAGAAACATCAGCTGTAATCAGTACATTCACTATTTTACTGCAAACATTGTCAGCGCTTAGTTCCAATCTTCAGAAGGCTCTAGTCTTGGTCAGCATCAATGCACAGGTCTGGGTTCCCCCCTCAGGTCCATTCCCCAGTTCCATCTCCCCAACCACCCACAACTTTTGCTCTTCTCTCAATGCATTATTTGAGCCTAAAGGAATTTTCTAGGAGAATCTCATACTTTTAAAAAACTAAGTATTATTCAAACAATAAAATAAAACTTTATTAGTTGAAACTGAATTTTTAAAGACTCCATTCCCAAATATGGGAAATACATGATGAAATCTGTAGCCTTCGATTTGAGCTTTAATTTCCTTGTACATAAAATGAGGACAAACAGAAATATGTATCCCTTTGGGTTGTTATAAGGATTAAATGAATTTATACTTAAAAAAAATCCTCACCTGAGGATATTTTTGTTGACTTTAGAGAGAGAGAAAGGGAAAGAAAGAGAGAAAGAAGCACAGACGTGGGAGAAACATTGATCAGCTGGGCCTCCCATAAGTGCCCATCCCTGACTGGGAATCAAAACTGCTACCTAGGCATGTGCCCTGACCAGGGATTAAAAGCCTGCAACCTTTTTGGTGTACAGGATGATGCTCCAACTGAGCCACCCAGCCAGGGCATGAATTTATACCTTTTAATGTGCTGTAAACAGGGCTTAGCACATAGTAGGTACTCACTAACATTAGCTTGTACCAGTATAGTAATCATATTGATCATACACTGTACATGACAGTAACAAACTTCTTTTAACACCCTTTCTGTCATTCTTATCAGAGCATCAGCTTGGCCTCTGATTTGCTCCTAATGAAATGCAATCAAAATTGCAGGAATCAACAATCATCACCACAGGTGTCCTTAATGGAAGGTTCCAACAAACACTAATTACTTATTAGTGGTAGTCATATGTGCATAGCTAGAGGATGCAGGACTAAAACGTGCAGGTTTAAGAACTGGTACTTCTAAGTAATCATGAAGCAAATGCTCCATCAATGTTACCTCACTTTAGAATTTCTTTACCTGATAAAAGCACAGTGACTTGCTCTGCTTTATTCTTTCTCATAAAGTCCCATGGGGACAGGGTGGAGCTCTGACCTTCTGACCATGGCACACTTCCTAGTTCAAAAAAATTAAAAAAATGTCAAGTTTTAAAAGTAGCTTTTCTTCTAAAGGTTGATGAATGATCTCCTCTGTGAGAAACCTACTGCATAAATTATCAAATGCATAGAGAGAATTTGTAAGAGTCACAGGTGGTAAACTTGCTAGTACAACTTTAATGGAAGGTCAAGAAGATGACCTTCAAACTACAAGCTTCTCCAAAGTTGTCCTGTGTAGGTTTTGGGAGAAAACTTGAGCATGAAAATACAACTAAAGAGTTCTAGGGTTAAGTTTTCGAGAGCAGGCTGGTCACAACCATTCATTGTTCTTCCAGTGCCTACTTCATAAAGGCCAAGCATTTTGAGTGAGGTAACAGGTCCTTTACGATCTAGTCCCTGCCTCCCTTTCTAGTAAATTTTTAGATTCCAGAAAAAAAGCCCCCAGATAACCTCAGGTGCCCAGGAGTCTTCTCACAGTCCCTCTGCTCACTCTTACTCAGAAAGGGTCCTACTTCACAGGTGCCTTCTCTATGGAGGGATTAGTAATAAGAACTTGTTTTCATCCCCTTCCTTCCACAGATCAATTCTTAAATACCTATTCTCAGCATGTCCCCAATATACATGCCTACCCGACCTGTAACTTTCTGTTATCTGTTAGCCGGGGTCCTTTCAACTTTGCTTAGGTTATCAACACAGTAGAATGTAGACATATACATATATTAACAACAACAATACATAGTTACCAATTGTAAGTGGTTACAGCCAGGAACTAAACTAAGCCCTGTACCCAATGATTTTAGATCTAAAATTCTACTGGGGTGCCCCACCCTCAGTGATGAGCATCAACAGTGAAATCCATTGCTCAGAGGAAAATCTATATCTGATGGTGGTGAATATTCATCTTTCTTTGCCAGTTTCCAGATTAACTGGATGAGGGCTGATGGTAGAGGTCCATTTCTTTCCAAAATGGCTGCCTGACTCTGTTTATCAGACCCCTAAGGCTGACCCACACCTTTAATAACACTCTGCTGCATGGACAAAATGGGATGCTCAGAATCATTTCCAACTTTTTAAAATGCAATTATTTAATTATATATTTTTGTAATAATTATGGTTATTTTAGTGATCATGCCAAAGAGCTGTAAAAGTTGTTGTGAATGTTCTAAAATCTAGCAGTAATATATATTTTGAAAGGATATTAGCATATATGATCAAAGGAAATAAAACGCTTTCTATATAATAAGCCTATACTTTAATGGCATGGTGAAAACCACCCTTCTCTCTACCTGGACGATGCTTTTACAACACGGTTTTGTTGAGGTAACCAGGCTTTCCTATCAGATAGACTGGGGTTTGAGTCCTGACTGCTTTGCTTGTTAGCTACACTTCAGACAGGTTATCGTGTAACTTGTCTAGTTATCTGTAAAATGAGCCTGTTGTAGGGACTTCCTGAGGTGCCAATATAAACCACCCAGCACAATTCTGGCATAGTGCTAGCTGGTTACTGCAGATGTTAGTTCTCCTGGTTTTAGAGGAATGAAACTAACCAGGGATAACTAACATTTACAGGGCACTTACTTTGCTCACAAAAAGCAAATCTTATCTTTCTAATGTCTTTTGAGGCTGTTTCATGGATAGTCAAACCTCGGTTCTCGAATGTCTTGGTTCTTGAACAATGCTATTCTCGACCAAGTTGTTCATGGAAAAAATGCTTTGGTTGTCTAACAAAACTTCAGGTCTTGATTCTCTACCCAGCAACACTTTCATGCTGATAACTGTATGATCACCCACATGTCTCTCAGGTAACAAATAAAGGAGATTCGGTTTTTGAACAAATTGTTTCTCAAACAGTTTTCCAGAATGAATTAACTTTGAGAACCAAGGTTCCACTGTAACCAGCCATCACCCTGATTCATCCCATGTGGGAGATTTAAATATATCTTCATTAAAGTGCTTCTTCCAATTCTAGACTTCATTAGGACTCCTGTTCTTAGAGGTGTTAATGGACACACAGGGGTGTCCAACCAGTGGCCCATGGGCCACATGTGGCCCAGGATGGCTATGAATGTGGCCCAACACAAAATCATAAATTTACTTAAAACATGAGGGTTTTTTTTGTGATTATGTTTCATAATGTATTTAATGTGTGGCCCAAGACAACTCTTGTTCTTCCAGTGGCTCAGAGACGTGAAAAGGTTGGACACCCCTGGACAGCATCCCTGGAAATGCCCACGAACAAATTCAGAGCTGTGTTCAGTACTTGTGCATTAGCAAGCAGTTGCAGTGTGGTTACTTTCTTGCATTTATCTAGAATAGCAAGTACAATCACAAATCCTCATCGAGGGCTTTCGTATTCTTTACTCTCTGAGTATTATCTGAGGCATCAAAGCATTTTTATACCAACGGGAACATTATGTAATGGTTGCACTGTGAATACTCAAGTTTCAGCACCAGCAACTGCCACAAGTGAGCTTGAATGTGTTTAATCAGTGAAGTAAGTCTCAGGTTATGAAGCTCATAAACACAATAAACCCGGAAATTCAACTTTCTCTTCATCGCAGAACTGTTGATACCTAGCGTGATGGATTGCACACTGTCCGCACCGAGGCCAACGCTGGAGTCAGTGGTGTTATTAAACGTCACATCTTCCAGACTCCACCATTTATCAGAAGAGATGGCTTGGAAATGATTTGTCAGAGCCTGACTCACTGCTTTTGAAAAATCATCCCATGATGTCTGTTTGCGGATATTTAAAGCACATATTGTGTTTTCACATTCAAAGTCATCAGAACTGTAGTTGCCTGGTTGAATCTCACCCACTGAAATCCTTAAGGGTATTTTAAGAGCATCTGTGGGAAGAATAAGAGAATTAGAAGTTTAAAAAAATCCTGGTAGAAAAATAGCAAACTATAATGTAAAATAAGCAAATATGATCATTTTAAAAGTAAATCCAAGGGCAGCTTTAATATTTCTTTAAATAACATCAATTCAGTATTCTCACACTGGAGTAAACTTTGGTCTTTCATCTCTTCACGGTTTCTTTGGAACCAAGGTTGCTTGGGCTGCTAATCTTTCCTTGTATCTTTGGCCTTTTCTACTTCACTGACTCTTTCCCTCCAGGATGATTCTCAAGTTCTTTAAAAAAAATCTGTGAAAATATGGGCCTTCTCTGAACCCTAAATTCTCTGTATTGCCCTTTCTTCTTATCTTCATTGATAATGTCATGAATGAGGCAGGTAATATATACTTTATGTATATAAAGGCAACCATAGCATGAGTCTACAGGTCTTTAGCAGGGCTGTCGAGGACAGAACATTGTGGATACCACTCTTTCATAGGGTAGCCAGGAGTAGGAGCTGACTCAATGGCATGTAACATGCACAAGACTCTATAGGTCAAGGTGCTTAGGTTATGGCTTCAGTCACACAAACTTGGTCTCAGCCTCAGGATCAGCGGTCTCTTAGCTGTGAGTACTCAGTAAATTGCCTCCATCTCTCTATACCCCAATTTCTTCTACAAAATGGAAGGAAGGTACAATCAAGGTGTTAGGGAGAATAAATGAACTCACATTTGGAATGAATTCAACACACTGTTACATGGTAAGTACAACTAAGAATGTGATAAATGGCAAACAGTGTAGTGGAAGCTTCTAAAATGATCTTTCCAACCCCTCTGTGACACCAACTGACTGAGGCCCCACTTAGGTGGGTAGCAACCCCATGCACTTCCATTCGTATGAATTGATTTAGATACTTACCAAGTCACATATCATTATTCCCAAATCCTCTTTGTCTGTTAACTCATCACTATAATTAGTAAATTAAATATTTCATGAACTGATGAAATGAGTTACTATTCCTAAGAAAACTAAGTTGAACAATTTAGAGACACAAAGGAGTTTCTAGGAAAAATGTCATGGAATGAAGTATGTATGAGGCAATTACATAAAATTAGTAAACAATTTAATTATCTCTATACAGATACTGTTTTCAGTTTGTTTCACAAATACAATATCTGTCCAGAAAAAAGTCCAGCCATTTTAATAATGAGAATGGTTTCTTAACATTGATGTAACCTGGCAGCCAAGGAGAGTGGACTGGAATGAGCGTGTGTGAACAATGATGACTTCACTGTACTAGTAAGTGGGGGCGGTAGACACCAACCACTGAGTAAGGATGTATACTGTATGGCCATCACATTCAAAATGACTGAGCGAGGAAAGCAACGAATCTACATCAAATTTTATATTAAGCTTGAACATTTCTCCACAAAATCTATTTGGATGGTTCAGAAGGCTGCAGCTATGGGTAACTGGTGATTGATAACTTCATCACAACAACATGCCCACTCATGCATCACATCTCAAGCAGAGATTTTGGCAAAACATTAAATTACCCAGGTGAATCAGACCCCCTACAGCCCCGATTTGGCACCCTGATACTTCTGGGTTTTCTCCAAACTAAAATCACCTTTGAAAGGGAAGGGACTTCAGACTACTGGTAGCATTCAGGAAAAGACCATGGGACAGCTGATGGCAACTAGGAGAAATATGTGAGGTCCCAAGGTGTCCACCTTGAAGGGGACTGAAGTGTTATTATTCTTTGTTTCCTTTATTTGGTATCTTCTTCAATAAATGTCTCTATTTTTCATGTTACATGGCTGGATACCTCCTGGACAGACCTCACATATTTAAATCCCCAAATACTAGATATCATAGATGAAGCATTGAAGGTGTGGTCTGTTCAAACAAGAACAGTATGTAGAACTTCAGTCAGTAGAGACATACTAAAATGAAGACTTCCACCTAAAAAGTAGTAAAAAGTTACTTCAAGTTAAAATAAAATGTTTAAAAATGTGTATTTTTATGATCCCCATTTTTAAACTGGCTTTTCCCATTAACTGGCCAACTAGTGGATTATTTTCTTTTCTGGTTGTTAATTCTCAGTTCTCATCTTAGTTATCATCAGAATCTGACGGAACGGATGTCTCTGCTCTCTGAGGTACACTCCTACTGGATTTCCTCATACCTCAATGACTACTCTTTACTGTTGTTCCTTTGTAGGTCCCTCCACTTTTTCCAGATTTCTTAATGACAAGGTGTTGCAAGGCTTGTTTCTGTTATTTTCTACCTGTGTTCACTTCCTTAGTGATCTCATCCAGTCCCATGACTTTAAATATCATCTACAGACTGCTGACTCTCCGATTTACATATCCAGCTCATACTCACCTCCGAATTCCGCTGACTTGACATCTCCATATAGTTCTAACAGACATCTCAGATTCTTACACCCAAACTGAACTTCTGATCCTTATTAGCAAACTCTGCTTAGCCTGCAGCCTTACCCTTGACAGTTGACGGCAACTCCATCCTGCCAGTTAGTTGCTCAGGCTGAAAATCTGGAGTTATCCGCAAATCCCCTCTGTCATACACTTTATTTAAATTTTATTTTTCAATTACACTTTTACATTCAACATCACTTTGTATTACTTTCACATATACACCATTCCCCTCTCTTATACTTCAATTTCAATCCAGCAGGAAGTTCGCTTGGCTCAACCTTCAGCTATATCCAGAACCAAACCCCTTCTTCTCACTATTTCGCTGGCTACAATCCTAGACTGAGCCATCATTATTGTCTCTTACCTAGAATATTACATCAATGGTCTAGGAAGTCCCCTGATTTTACCTGTGACTTCCTACAGTTTATTCTCAACAAAGCAGCCAGTGAGACTATTAAAATGTACTTCAGATTCTGTCACACCTACACTTGAACACTGACATGGTTCCCCACTAAGTCCTTAGGATGCTGCAAATTTCAACAAGATCAGGCCCCCTAACCCACTGTATATTCAAACTTCTCTGACCTCTCTTCCTTCTTCTCTCCCTTTTATCATTCTAATTCCATTCCCCTGACAGTTCCTTAGACACACAGTATGCCCTTAGCTTAGGGCCTCTGCCCACCTGATGTTCTTCCTGGAAAACTCTAACCTGAGATATCTACATAGCTTCCCTTCTCCTCCTTCAAGTGTTTGCTTGGATGTCCTGTCAGTGAGTCTATCCTGTCCATCATTTTAAAAACTGAAACTCCAAAACCCATTTTAAAAACTCCAATTCTCTATCCTGCTTGATCTTTTCCATAGTGCATATTACCACCTCACATATCCTAGAATATATTATTTCTTATGTTTATTGTTCATTATTTTGTCTCTTAACATTAAAAATACAAACTGAAGTAGAATTACTTATATGGCTAGCTGATGGAATGGACTGAGCGATAATCTCAACATAAGACGTCATACATATTATTTTGTATGACCTAGCACTCCATATTCACAACCCACAAGTAAACCTTTCATATAATGTGCTGACAGCATATATTTTTCAAGCTGGAAGACACCAAAAAGATTACCAATTACCTTCATACACAGGTAGGCAAACAGATGTGGAGAGACAACTGATTTGCCTAGGTTCCTACAACCAGTTCATGGCAAAGCACCCAGCCATGATTTCTCGTACCCTCTTAGTCTCATGTCTACAAAGGTAACCTAAGTCAGAAGAAAAGAATAATAATTACTTAGACTTCTTTCCTAGGAAGATCTTTCATTATCTGAGTATCAACTAATTCTGTAAAAAAGCCATTCTACATGGAAAAAATAATTACCACAGCTGTGATCAATAGAGGTTTTTTTTATCATTATTACAGCTAGGGTTCAAAGAAAAGTAAGCAGAGAAGGAGAAAATAGCTGCATTAATATTTCTCCCATTGTCCCTGAAGCCCTACACTGTGGATGAGGGATGAACAGCGAGGCTGCGAAAGGTACTCACTCAGGTTCTCCAGCAGATGCTTGCAGTCATCAGTGGCGACATCATGTGCAGTCCGGCCACACTTATCTCTCCTCTCCGGCTTGAGTCCTTCATGCCTACACAGGATTCCTAGGCAGTTCTGTAGGACAAGAGCTCTATTACCTCATGTCCAAATGAATAAGCTTGAGCTAAAACCCCAAGGGAAAAAGTCTATTGCCCACAGCAAGCAAATTATGAATTCTCAGCCAGAAATCTTATTTCAATTCCAGTAACCCAAATATACAGATTATTCTTAACAATGTCTCAAAAAGCAAAGAGTGCTTCATTTAATCATGAATCATAGTATCAAAACATTGTTCCACAGAACAGCCTCTTAGGTTTCAAGAGAAAAAATATTAGTTTATTAATCACTTAGCTTGCACATTAGGAAATTAGGAAAGAAATTAGGAAAGAAATTGACTTCAGCAGAAAGCATCCCTCTGTGGTAATTTGGCAATGTAAAACAAAAAGCCTTATGCTATGACTGGATGCTACTTGCTGTCTTTTAGACTATGGACTGCTTTCCTGGTCACATAAGTGCAGGGCTCCAATTTTAACAATTCTGTCTCACAGTCCTTGAAAGTACTTTTATATTAAGATCTTACACTGTTTGTCTTTCTTTTAAATTTAAAATACATAAAGACCATAGTGGGTGAATTTTTAGAAAAACATTCCCAATAGATACTAAAGTTACATTCCCTCTTTTTCAGCTTTTATTCTTCTGTGCTGCTTAAGAAAAATCTTCACTCAAAAAATATCAATAACCTACAAACTGACAAGCCTTATTTTTCAAAAATCTTCCAACCAATGTAGAAGTAAATGCAAACATTTTCTAGTAAATAATTGCATGGCAGGACGTGACATCAGGCCATTTACCAAGGAACTCTACTAGTTCAACTTTGACCACTTCACGTTTTGTTCACTGATTTCCCACAGGAACAAGCACAAAACTGAATAGACCAGAGTCGATGAAAAGGAACGACTAACCAAAGCAAGCAACATCCTTTTCATCACTTATACACACACACACAGGCTTTGATATAAAACACCCTTTTTATGTTTGGAAAAACACATTCTTTTCCTTTTTATTTTACTATTTTAGCGAAGTAGAATATTTACATGGGATATATACAAATAAGTGTGCAGCTTGAAGAACGATCACCAAGTGCAATACTTGTGTAAGGAGCACTTTGTGAGCTTCCATCTCAAACTCTAGCCCCTCCACTCTCTCCCCACAGGTACCAACAATTCTGATTTCTAGTATTAGAAACTGGCTAGCCTGTTTATGAACTTTATATAAATGGAATCATAGTGAAGGCACAGTTTTATATTTGGCTTGCTTCAGTCAACATAATGTCTATAAAATATATCCACATATTGGGAGTAGTCACAGTCCATCTTTTTGTTTTGTTCTTTTTAAAATAACTGTGTGGTATTGTGTGATGTAAATATACCACAATATATAATCTCTTATTGATGGGCATTTGGGTCCTTCTACGAACATTCTGGTCCAAGTCCTTTGGTAGACACATGTATGCATTTCTGTTGAGTATGTGTATCAGAGTTGGACTGCTAGGTCACGGGGTATGCACATGTTCTAAATCAGTATATACTGCAAAGTGCTTTAAAAGAGGCTATACAAATTTCCACTCCCACCAGGAGAAGATGTGAGTTCCAACAGCTTCGTATTGCTCTAAAACATACTTTAAATGCAACCACAAGTTTACAAGGAAGTACAGGAAATCCCTAACAGCCAGAAAGAAAACCAAGGAGTCAGCTGAAACCACCAATTAAGTGAAATTTGAACAGGAAACCAGTGCTGGTTTAAGGGCAAAGCTGATAGAGACACATTTTGGACACTTGAGGGGATGGGAGACTAGGTCTTGGGGCACACAAATTGGAGAAGCTGAACCAGAGAAACCCGGGGTAAAGAAAATCTGCCCGTCTGCAAAGGGAATCAGCTCGGACATCCATTTCTCACTGCCTCTCTGCTCAGAGTAAAGGGGTTGCTCCTATAATTGTAATCAGTTTAGCTTTTGTGGGTTTGGGGTTCAGATTTAAGAAACCACTAAGTCAAGAAATTAATTGAAAATAAGGCAAATATATAAATAAAAATTCTAATCAAAGTGTTTTATTAATTTGTGCAAAAGCAGTGAATGCATAGGTAGTTAATGAGAAATTCAGAAATATTGACTTAGAGATTAACTCTAAAACGAGTATTAGGTAGAAAGCAGTCTGAACACTAAATTCTGTGAATTCCCAGATAATAAGAGAGAAAAACATATTTATTATGCAAGTTAGTACCTGCAGCAAAAGCAGGTAAGAGTCAAAACAAACCTGGATTGTAATCCTGCCAATATAAATTATTTTATCTATACCTTTGGTAAATCACTTAACATATTTTGCTTCAGTTACCTTATCTGTGTTTCAAATGTCTATTTTAATAGGAGTTGTTATATCATTTACATGAAAAGATGTATAAAAAGCTCTAGATCTTATATTCTCAGCACCTACTAAACTCTCAATATTTATTAGCTGCTGTTATTATTATAATCAACATAATCATCATCAGTTAGAAAACAGCCTGAATATTCAGTTAAGTGGTAATGTATTACAGCACATCAACAAATGCCACTAATATCAGTATAATTCTAGGTAATGTTATGTTAAATTACAAAGAGAAATGATAAAAGATGCAACCCCAAACTGTAAGATTTTTATTTCTGATGCCTACAGAATGTTATATATAATTTGTACTGCACTCAGGTAGGGCAATATATATAAGCAGTGACTTTCTCTTTAAGGAAGCACAAAATGTCAGGAAGATAGCAGGATAAGGCATATCCAAACACTGCTATAGGTGTGAATTCTACAGAGTTATTCTGGGTTCAGTGGGAAACACAAAGATGATAAAAACTTCACCCACTGGCACGTAACAATAGCTACAACAACTATTTGAGTGCATACTACCTGCCAGGCACAGTCCTGACACTTTCCAAGTATTTAGTGCTCATCTATCCATACAGGTGCTGTGTTAGGGCTGAGGACTGTGTAATGAATAAAATAATAGTTCTGTTCCTTAGGAAGGAATGCAAAATGTAGTAAAGAGTTAGACATGGGGAAAATATACACAGGAAAGGGAGCTGTTGAAATGATGAGCAAAGTTTTACTATGTAGAAAAGGAATAAGAGGGAACGGTGAAGAAAATAATCTGAGCTCTCTCTGATGGGTGGGATTGTGTGAAGAGGAGAAATGCTGTGATGATGCTTGGCACTGCTTCTGGAAATGGATTCCCAGGGGCCTTAATGGGGCAGGGTGTTCTACCCAAGTGATGCAGAGCCAGAGATGTAGATAAATGAGTCCAAGCCAAAGTTCTATTTATTAGTTACCGAACAGCTACATCTGTAATAACAGGGGCTTAAAAAAAAAGCAATGGCTTAGGCTTCAGCTTTTACTTCTACTCACGTCCCATTCATCAGAACTTAGGTAGGTGGCCATTCTTACCTGCAGTGGAGGGTAGAAAAAGTAAATCTTTATTTTCGGTGGTCAGGGGCCCCTCCGAAAACTGAGGGATCCATTTTTATAGAGGAAAGGTAGAAGAGATGTTGAGAGCTAGTGGACCATCTCTACCATGGTCCTTTAAGGAGAGCTGAGAAGCAAGGTACCAGTACCAAAGGGACTAAGAAGAAACCCCAAATCCAAAGAGCTAGAGATAAAATGAAAGTCAAGGCAGAGAACCAAGAGTTCAATATTGGACAGAGGGAGCAAAAGCAGTTTTCAGACACACAGGAGGTAAGGTCGAGTGCATGTGCTCGGAACAACCTTGGGTGTGGGTGTACCCACTGTTTTGCAGGGCAGGGGAGATGAGGGCTGTTAAAAATGGGAAATAAGGGCATAAGCAAAAAGGTAGATTTTGGGGTAAGTGGTGAAAAATGAAGACGGCTGGAGTGAGCTGTGAAGGATTGAGTGCTGAGGAGTTTGGATGCTTTTCTATTGACATGAGGATACGTTCAGGTAGCAAAGTGTCACTATCGGCTCAGTTCTGAAAACCAGTTAGTGCATTTGGATGACATATTGGAAAGGAAGAAGGTGACAGGAAGGGAGCTGTTAAAAAGAACTGTAGTAATTTATTCTTTGCTCCAACAAACATTAGTACTTTGGGCCAGAGACTCTGCTGGGCATATACAAAGATGGAAAAGTGATTTTGGAGAGGAGGCAGAAAAGAAGAGAGGCATGCAAACAATTACAGTTTTAAAGTACAAACTCGCTAATTGAAGTGTGAAGAGATGCCCCAGGAATATCTAACTCTTGGAAACCAAGACTTAAGCTGTTTTAAGATATTTTCCAGGCAGGGAAGGGTCAGGACAGGAGAGGAGGCCATTTGAGGTAATGGGAACAGCAGATGCAAAGATGGGGAGAGAAGAGAAAGCACAGGCTGCCTGCACAGCAGTCAGTAGTGTCTGGTTAGAACACCAGATGCACTTTGGAATGAGACAGAAAGTGTACCTGAGCAGGTTGACTAAGGCCAAATTAGGAAGGGACTTGTCTGCCATGACAAAGGTCTGGCACTTATCCCAGAAGTAATAGAGCCTTGTAAAGACATTAAGCAGGTAAACGGCATGACCTTTAGTCCTGTTTGCAGGGCCCCTCTGATGGCAGCATGAAGGAGCGGGAGTGACTGGGTGGAGAGACCCCATTGGCGCCTGCACAGCAGATAATAAGGGCACTCCAAGGACAGTGCTCATTGGGCATGGGAGAGGTGACATATTCAAACTTCTCTTATAAAAGAATAAAATCTAGAATCATATTGATAAGTTGAAATCATTAAGTTAGGAAGATGAAGCAAGTGAACACAAATGGCAGTTGATGTTTTCAGATAAAGAAAGGAAGAACAAGAGGTGTGGCAGACTGGCTAAGGAGCATAAACATGGGGGCCCAAGGATTCACCCACTTGGAGCTGTTGGGTAAAAGCAAAAATGGATATGTTCATCAACAGGGTTACCATGTTAATTCTCTAAACTGGGACACTTTTAAGAGAAAAAAGGAGGCACTGTTAAAAATTACACTGGTATGACAGGTATAAGCAAGAACTGCACTAGCCAGAGTGGGAAGTTTGTATCTCTAGTTATCAAGGAAATGCCCTGTAAACTGTGGCCATCTGGATGGATTCAGAAAATGGTAAGTTGGGCAATTTTGGAATGTCTCATAGATTGCATTCTGAGGGTCGATAAGGTCACTCCAGGGAGTAAGTACAGAATGGGAGAAATGGGTCAAAATCCAGATCAATGAAGGTGTTGGTGGGAAAGTCCATAAGCATGCTTGTTAGAAGTTTATGTCAGAATAATTTAGTTGGCTAAGTTTATTTATGCACTGCTGCTCAAATTAGGCATGAATACCATACTTTGCACTGAACACTGTGCAATGTGTGTTAGAAAAAATAGTCTTCCCTTTGTTTACACAGAGCTAAGTCAGTCTGGTCATTCAAAGTAATTTTATAAAAATTAAGAGAAAAATAAATAATCATGGAAAATCAAAAGCACAAGAAGAGATTCCAGAGAAAAATATTTCTATTTATCATGAATAATCTCCAGTCCCAAAGACATGGTTCAACTTCACAGGTATCCTTGTCTTTCTCCTCTCAGCCAGTTGTCCGGCTCTGTGTGACTCTTGATTACCTTTTTCTCCTTTCAGCCATAACCTATGAGGAGGGAATCTAAATCTCAGGGCGCCAAGTGGGCCTGTGCACCTCAGATACACACTTCATCCAGACCAACCAGTTGGGGGAAGATGGTACAGTGTGAAAAGAAATGCCCAACACTTGCCGGGCTAAAAGCCAAGGATGCATCAGGCAGATCACAATCCTCACACAATGCAAGAATGGCCTGAAGATGGCGACAAGAGGGCCACCATCTAATGAGAGGACAGTGGACCTGCCTAGAGATGACTTCTGGGATGCTGGAAGTAAATGTCTGGAAGACAGTTAAAAAGCCAGATGTGAAGATTTGGGTCTGGGACTAGTTATTGTAGAAGCCACAGCTGAAGCTACAACACTGGGTAAGTTCTTAAAAAGTAGGACTAGCCAGCTGCAAATGGAGCTTGGAAACTGCTTATGATTAAATAGAAGAAAAAATCTGGAAAAACAAAAAGAAAGCCTGGTCATCAAAGTAGGAGGGGGAGCAAGGAAGGGAGCAGTGTTGGGGGAGGAGTTTGCATTAAACAGTCAACCCAGAGAGACCGCGTAAGAGCATAAACGGTTAAATGGTAAGAAGCCAACGGCTTTGGCAATATATCAACTAGAACTCTAATCTCCTCCTGCAGTCAAAAAGTCGCACAGTCCCAAATATAAAGAATTTCTTTGTATGAGAGCTTCAACAGCAAAGATGCTCAAATACACACCATCTCCCTAATATGTTTCTGCTGCAGGAACTTGACATGTCAAACTTCTCATGACAGAACAAAGTTTTGCTAAGATACTCTTCTAACTATTCACACTAACTGATGAAAACAAAGGTTTATCCTCAGTGATTCGTTTAGCTCCGGAGTCACAGGCTAGTTTTAGAGAGAGGTACACCTAATACCAAACACAAAATAATGATTTGCATAAATTGCTTAACTGTTGGGAAGAAGACCAAGGACAAAAATAGAAAAAATACTGATTTGGGAATCTGATCTCCTATGAATCGACCTTGGGGAATTAGTTATATTAATTTCCAAGACAATTTTTTCATCTGTAAGACGAGGGTGTTAGACTGGGTGAAGTATATCTCTTTGACTCTGAAATCCCACAGTTCTTTATTGAAAAACATGTGAAAACTGAGGTCACCTTGGGTGACAGTACTACTACTTTACGTAGACTGGACACATATACACTACTGCAGAGAAAAAAAATTCATTTTTTAAGTCTACTTGTGGTCAGTGCAGAGTCTTTTTACTCACATGATTACTTCAGAACTGTTTATTTTTTCAGAAAACTGTTCTTCACAACTTAGTTGTAAATGGATTACCTCTCTGGAGAACTATCTCAGCCAGAATGTAAACTTTGTATTAGGCAAACGGCGCAAAAATATTTTCCAGTACCTTTGACTAGGAAGGAAGGCAGCATGCTATAGTGTGAAGAGTAGTTAAATACAGCAATATGGGCTTCATTCCCGACTTCTATCTATTAATCCTTTAAGGTTTAAATGTCCTTATAATCATAATTATAAAATGAAGAAGTTGGACTTGAAGATTAAGTATCCACTTCAGGGCTAAAAAATCTATTATTTTAATCTATTATTTTACTTAGATGTGTTTGAATATTGTCAGTCAAGCTCACTTTTTAAAATCTTTCTTTTCTTATTGAAAATTCATCTTATGCTTCTTAAAGTAAGAGAATACAGGGAGAGAAACATCCCATGTGAGAAAGAGGTCACAGTTCCTTTTACTCAACAAGGACAGAGCACCCACAATTGCCAAGTGCCTGGAACCCATGAAGGTAATCAAAGGTGTATCAAAAGCACCAGGACTAATAAGGAGTCATAATTAAAAAGCTGAGCTACAACACAAGCACCCTACACTGTAGGGTGACTCATGCCAGGGAGCAGGCTCCTCTCTCTGCCGAGCATAAGGTTCAGTAGCTGAATATTCTAGATCGGTCATGCTCAGGCTTTGTTTTGCTCTTTCATTTCTTTTTGTCTTCAGGTTGAATACATGTACCCCCACTCCTACCAGTAACAAGTGTACTGCATTATACTCAGAGATTTTCTTTAGGGGGTTAAGACAAGTTGTAAACTACCCCTTACATGCCTCACCCCACCAGTAAATAAGATTCATTGTCTTGGATTAACGGTCTATTTTCAAATTTAAACTTTCCACATTTCTCTTCTTTGTCTCCTAAAAATGTTATGTCAAATGCTGTTAAGTTCCATGCAAATCAATACATATTGTATATATATATAATAAGTTCACTAGATTTTGTATTTTTTTAAAGAATAAAATGAAAAAACTGCTATTGAAGAATACCTTACCATTAAACTGAATCACACCTTTTTCTCACTTAAAAAAAAAAACAAAAAAAAAACCCCACAACCAAAGTCCAAAGGTACCAGCTTCTTTTCTAGATCACAATTAACAGGAAGTTACCCAACCAAGAGCTCCAAATGCATACTTTTAGGTATTCCCAGATGTCTCCAATTGGATAGACATATCACAGCACACAAATTCAGCATGTCTACACCCACATTCTATCTTCTTGATCACACGATATCGCTCCTCTTTCTGGGAACATCACTGTTATCCTTCTATTCAGCTTCCTCATTTCCCATATCTAGTCTGCCTTCAACCCTTGGACATTTCTAGTCTGAAATATCTCTTATTATTTCTACTACTCCCATGATCTTTAAGCTAATCTCTCTTCCTTGACACCCACTTTTTCATAATCCAAAATCTTCTAAATGTTTTTGCCAAATTAATCAATTTAAACTAGAGAGATGATTATTTTGCTCCCCTGTGCAAAACCTTTCAATGGCTTTACTCTGACTAGTAAATAAAGCCCAAACTCCTCAATATGTCACGGAAGGCCCATACCATCCTATGAAATTCCCAGTCCAGTCTTACTTCTTCTCATTAGCCCAGTTGGAGCTATTACCCACCGGCCCTTCCCATTCTCTGTTCCTATTACTTCCTCCATCTGAACTACTCTTTTTTCCCCAATGACAATGGCAATTCTAGCCCACTCTGCAAGGCTCCAAATGCTATTAAGCTCCTATAGAATGAGTCATTTCTGAGCCCAACGCTCCTGCAAATCTGCTCTCTGAAATATGGGCATTCTCTTTTTTTCACCAAAAATAAAAATGTGCATTTTTCTACTGTTCCAACTGTACTCTTCTTTTTAATACAATGTCCACTGTAGTTGACATTCTGTTATCTTGTTTTAGTTTTTTTGTACTTCTCTTATCCTACAGCTGTCTTATACCCCACACCCTTGCCACTGACTAAAGAGTTACCTAATGGCAAAACTGATCCCTGCAAATGATAGCACACACAGTGCCATGCGCTCAGAAGCTTTCTAATAGCTTATTATTCTAGAGCATATTATTTCCAAAATGGCATAAATAGAAAAAGAAGTTTAAATGGATGTCCCACTATATCACTTCTTTAATATTCAAAATCTTTTTAAACTTTAACTGATAAGTAAAATCCAGAGCTCCCTCTATTAGCAGGACAGCACAGGTAGGCGTCATGAGGCTGTTCATGTTAGAAGGCATGTATTTGAGTCCAGGCCCTCCCTCTAACTAGTACGATGGGCTTGGTACTGAATCAAACAACCCAGTGGACTAAACCGACATGAGCTTCCCCCCCCTAATTTTAGATGAGATATGTCTAAAATTACTCCCACATTTCTTGTTAACAAACTCCAAACTTTTTTTTATGAAAAGTCTCATATACTCGACCATAAATATTTGCTGGACAGAAAAAAAAATCAGTTCATATAGATAGCTAGCTAATCATCTACTGCAATGGTATCATTCAGTCTCCTATTATTTAACTGACATCCACTCAGTCAACAGCAGACAACTTTGCCACTCAACAAATCACTACCGCATAATGCGGTCAGCTGCCCCAGGCACACCTTAAAACCCTTTGAAGCAGCAATATGGGCAGCAGTCCAGCCTTCTCTGTTGGCATGGTTAATGAGGTCTGCAGGAACAACAGGTTTGGCTGTGCCTTCAGGACTCTCTTCTCCCTGATGCAAGTCAAAAACATCCGACCTGATTTCTTCCTCATGCAAGGAATTTCCACGAGTTGGTGCTCCGTGGTACAGAAGAAGCTTGAGGCTGTCCACATTACCAGTGTCCACAGCTGCATGAACTGGTGTCCAGCCATCCTGAAAATAAAATGACCAGAGGAAACGGTTGATTACAATATTAATATTGAGAACAGTGTTACTTAAAGTTCACTTCTAAATGTTCCCAAGCATGGACCATTGAGCTGGGAAAAGCAGGCATTCCAATCCTGAATATCACTGATGAGTTAAGTTCTCTAAACTCTGTCAATTAGTGTATTGCCATTGCTATGACTCATGTTTGCTACTTTGTAAGAATTTCCATTTAAAATTTAACCATTTGGAGTGAGTAGGTGCTGCCCAGGTCAGTAACTAAGCATTATATGTGGAGAACCAAAATCTGAATTTAGTACTACAAAAGAGAGTAAACTTTAGCATAGAGTTTTAAAAATGTGTATCTAGCTACAGTGTTATTAATAATGTACTAAATAAATGCTATTATAAACCAGTTTTATTTATAGGGCAGAGTCCTAATTCTAGTGATCTTAAAATTTTGTTAATGATTCTAGAAGATTCTAGATAATAAGGAAAATGTAGGCATACAGGAAAAAGAGTCAAATTATTTCATTGTGTGCCTACTGGTCTCTATTGAGTGTTCTGTAATGGTAGTGGGTCACTGATACATCAAGTTTAGAAATGTTCCAACTAAAATGATGGGGCCCATTTTCTAGGATATGTTACTTTGAAGCCTCAATCATCCACTTAGCTGGTTTCTAGAGTAGACTCAACTCTTCTCTAGAGCAATGGTTCTCAGGCATGGTCCTGAGACCACCAGCATCAGTATCACCTGCAAACTTGTTAGAAATGCAAATTCTTGAGCATCACTCAAAAGCTACAGAATCAGAAAATCTTCAGGTGTGGTGAGCAATCCAGGTGACTTGAATGCACTAAAGTTTGATGAGCACTCTTCTAGGGAAAATCCTTGTCCCCTTGGAGTGTTACATTTTCTCATATAGAGATGAGTCTGCCTTCTACTTAGGTACTTATCTTCATAAGATTTTTAAGACTTTCATAAAAGAACTGAGTTTTATTTCGGTGATTTTTGTTTTGGGTTTATTTTATTTTCCTTTTAGCATGTTTGTTCATGTGGTGTTCTTATCAGTAGACAGTCTGTCCAAAGCCCAGGGAATCTCCCCCATTGTGCAAGATGGCAGCAGGGGGAGGTTCTCAGACCGAGTGCGAAAAAGCTAGCAAGATAATTGGATAGGAAAAAGGCCCCCACTCCAGTACCAGATTAGGGGTGGGACCAAGAGAAGGCAGACACATGCAGCACAGAAGTCAAAATGGTGCAGGGGGAGGTGATGAACCAAAGAAGTCTATCAGTCTAGCCTGGGGAAAGAAGGGATTGGTTGGGAGGTGGACCCACCCAAAGTGCTAAAAGTTTGGGAAGTTGATGGGTCATTTTGAGAAAGCACCTGGCCTATCTCACGCACAAGCTGATATCCCATGGGAACAAAAAAAGTATGCTTGTTCTCTCTGGCTCGTGGCTCACTGGCTCATGACCTGCACTGGCACAGTGCACTGCCTGTTCTTTCCTTAGCAGCCACAGGGCCCATGGCCTCTGGGAGGGAGCCTCTCTCACTCTTTTGCCCACCTGGTGAGGCTTTCACTGGTATGTTCATATGCTCTTTCCCAAGAGCACGCAACCTTGCAGCCCTAGCAGATGCATGGCCCATGGCCACATGGGTTCCACATGCAGGTTCCAAGAGGGAGTCTGAAATGGACAGCAGCTGGAACAACCTAAGCTACCTGGATGGCCACTTAGCAGCCACTGGCTGGCTTCAAAGGACTGTACTTTGAAATGTACTTTTGTCTTGGTTTTGCAGAGATGAGCTTTGAGACAGGATTCTGTCAATTTCATAGATTGTACAGCACCTGAATAAAACCTCTTTCCTCTTACACCAGCATCTGCTTCACCAGTTTGGCTTCTGTGACTACAGACAGCTGAACCTCCTTTTTTGGTTAAGTAATAGTGTTTCATATAGCTATACTAGACATTTTTAGTGACCTTCAGCATTTTTAGTGACTTTAAAAAATATAGGGTAAAAGACAGGGAGAAAACTAGACAATAAATAGTAACAATCTACATTAAGACTGAGCCATCTGATCATTTGCTAATGCTGCCCCTTGATAAAGTGGTTTTTTTTGTTGTTGGGTTTTTTTTTGCGGCGGGGGGGGGGGGGTCTGGTTCTATACTGCCTATCAGTGAAGTACTTGGCTAAGACCATGGGTCGTAACTGGAATACCATACAATGCTTGGATGGGCTCTGGCAGGCTCTAGCCAGGTAAAGCATTTCATGGCTTGTTCTTTGTTGGGCTGTGGACACCTTTACTTGGGTATCAGCCTTATGCAGCTACTGGAGTATAAGTGCTCTTAACCATCCCTAATTTACATTCTAAAGGTCATGTAGCCTTTCCTGAAAAACTTTCCATCTTCCATTCTCCATTGATTTCTTATTAAAAGTAACAAAGGATAATTATTTCCTTAAAATCCTCTATCAATTATACTGTTTACCTCTGTACTTTCAACAACTTGCTTGAGAGCATGAATTTCTGTGTTCTCCAACTTACAGGGATGGGACAAAGTTTTATGTGGCACTATTTATTTTTCATTCAGTTTGATAATGTAAAATTCATTCAGTTTTCACATTAAGGTAGATTTTCACAATTTCATACTGAAATCTCCATAACATCACAGATTTCTCAGATAAATTATATAAAATAGCATGAATAAATATAATACTAGACTATTCTCTCAGATTTTCAAAAATTAAATAGAAAGATTTTTTTTTAAATAGCTTTAATAGAATTTGATGGAAAATGTTTATACCTAACTTACTTCCCTGATTATACCCTTAGTTTTTGGTTCTTTTGGGAAATTGCTTAAGAAAGCCCAGATGAAACAGTGACCCATAAAATAGATAATGCACCTTTTTATCCTAAAAGTTTTAAGGATGTTTCCTGTGAAATGGATGCCCAGTATAGTCAATTCTCTATTAACAGAAGCAATCTAAGGTACAGATAACCTTTGGAAATTAAAATGTCTATATTTGTCTTTCATCAGGAATATGTTGGAGGGTGGTAATTACTATATAACATTATGGGAAGCTGAGATAACAAAAATAAAATAATGCCTGAGCCCAGTGATCATGATGGAAGCTCCTTAACTCCTCCAGGCCTTAGATGGGCCTCTGTCAGAGAAATGCTTGTCAGTGTACACAGGGCTGATTTCTCGATCTTCAAGTACACCGTGATAGCTTGATAAAGACAAATTTTGGAGGGTTAATTGGGAAGTTTTATTTCAAATGCATTCCCATGTGGCTGAACCAGAAGTACTATCCAAGGACTTTGTCAACCTCTAAATCTCTCTTCACCTGTGCAGCTTATACAGGCAGAATCAGAACTGTGTAGGGTTAAGTGAACAGTTACATCGCTGTGTTAGGTTTTACAGTGCATTTCCACATAGTGTTTCAAGTTCTGAGGCAAATTAGACAGTGACCCTGAATTCTGTGAGGTGCTGTACAATCTTAGCAATAACAAAAATCATTCTAGGAGAAATAGTCAACACAAATAACCCTCTTCCAGTGCAGGGCAAAGGTCATCACAAAACTCCCTTTTGTTTACACATTACAAGAGTAGTACATCAGTACTACTATTGATGATAATGATGATGATGATGATGATGATGATGGTAGTGATGCTGATGATGATGACAGCTAACATTTGCTGGATGCTTACAATTCCCAGGCAGTATACCAACCACCTTATATAGGCAGGCTCATTTCAATACTCCTAATAATGGTGACCACTATTAGCCTCATTTTGTAGAGAGATTAACCAAGAAAAAGAGAAGTAAGGTAACTTGCCCAAGGTCACACTAAATTGTAGAGACAAGGTTCAAGCCACAAGGTCTAATTTCAGACCCTGACTTCTCAGCCATTACACATTTTTTCTTTCCATTACCATCATTGCCATGGCCACCAAAGTTTATACTTCTATAGTACTCTATAAAATATATAATGCACCTTGAAAATACATCCAGAATTGGACCATTCCTCACTCTACCCTTCAATCTTGATCCAAACCATTACTTCTTCCCTCAATTAAAACAACAGATTCCTGATAGGCCTCCTTTCACCTTTTCTCCGCCTCTCCACTTACAATTTATTCTTGCCCCTGCAGCCAGAGTGATTCTTATAAAGAAGAGTTAGTTTATATCCATGTTCTGTTCAAAACCATCCAATCTGACCTCAAGTCCTCATCATGACCCACATCTCCCTGAGGTGCACCGAGGGTGCCACCTCTCTCCCATCTGAGGCCTTACTGTTTGTTGCTCAAGCCTGGCACACGGCACTCATCTCTTCATGGCCCATGCCCTCACTTCCTTTAGGTCTTGGCTCAATTGTCACACTTTCACTGAAGACTTTTCTGACCAGTTCTTGTAAAGTAACCCCTGCCCCAGGTATTCCTATCTCCTAAACATCCAACTACTATCTAGTGACTTATTTGTTTACTGTTGCCCTCTCCCCAATAGTGGAATATAAGATCAATGAGGGCGAGGGCTATTTTGGTGGCTTCTCTCTCTTTAGTCCCTAGGACAGCTGGTACTCAGGAAATACTTGTTGAATGAATGAAAAAAGTTAGGACACAAGCATTCATTTTGAATAAACTGTGGTTCAGAGGTAAAAGGTCTGGTTAGGCTTGTAGACAAGGCTTTTAGTTAGTAGAGCCTCAGAGAACAGATGTTGTCCTTATCCAATATCCTGAAAGCAAAACAAAGCAAAGTAACCTCTAGTTTTTTAACATATTTTATTTTTCTGGCTGTACAATTTGTAGACACATTATAAATTATACAACTAAACCCCTAAAACTGGTACTCACTCTAGTTTTTACACTTCGGTCACTTCCAGCTTCCAACAAGAGCTTAATACATTCTTTATTTCCATTTTTACAGGCCAAGTATAGAGGTGTCTGTCCTCCATCAGCAGCATGATTAATGTCAGCATCATATGCAATTAAGAATTCTACACACCTAAACACAAGATTATGATTAATAACAGAGAAACTAGGTTTGATTTCTGAAGTGCCACCTAACCAAAATATTAAATATTGATAATAATTATAAAATAATTTTGCACCTTCATATACATGAAATATATAAATATATAAAAAATTATTGTGGGTCTTATTATATGGGAACTGTTTTTTTTAACAAGGCTAGAAGATGTGTTTTAATCACAAACTTAATGACTCCCATGAAAATTTAAAACAGTAACCTTGATTAAGTGCTGAAACTTGGTTTATGACACTTCTCTGTAACCAACTTGTAAAAGTGGAATCCTTGGAATATATTTAACTTGTTGGAATGAATGACTTAACTGTGCTTGACATATATATTGTTAGTGGTTCAAAATAGTTTGAACCTTGAAAAAAGTCAGGCTGCTGAGTCATTCTGAGATTTTTCACTTGAGAAAATAACTATAAATAGCGCGAACAGCAGGGTACCATGTGTCTCTCCTATAAAAAGCAGCAAGGAGAGAGAAAAAGGTTGCCCTGGGGGGGAAAGACAGCAGAGGCTGTGCTGTCCCATAAAGGGCTGCTGGTTTACCAGGGAAAAGACACAGCTAAACAGAAACTCATTGTCCTGAGATTCAAGACGGTAAGAAATTACGTGAATGCAAGACTCAGTATCACTTACTAACTAGTGAAACACTGAAGCTTGAGTTTATAAAATTAGATGAAAATAAACTTAGAAAAGAGGACTAAATCATAGTTAAATTAAGAAGCAATTCACATCATCTTCTTTTTCTTTTCTTTTCTTTTTATTTTGGGTGCATGTTTTCTCATGGTTTCCCTTGACATTTGATTTGTGTGTATGTGTGTGTATAGATATATATGTATGTATATATATGAGAAAAATAAGTTACATATTAATACATGTATGTATAACATTCATATTTTAATTTATCAACCCCAGCACTCTTCTTTTTTATAAAGTGACCCATGCCTCTATTCCCACGACTATTATACTATCCAAGTGAGTGGTCCTACAGATTGCCCAGTGAAAGTACAGGTAAAAGTACAACCCAGAAGAAATCCTCTTGGAGGACTCAAGACGTGCAAAAAGTAGGAGCAAAATCTATAGTGTTCAATAATTACTCAGAGTGATGATCTGCAGGAAAAAATAAATAATGTATACTTTAAGGATGAATTGTGAATTTTGAAATTTTTCCATTTATAATTTTAATTGAATTTATTGGGGTTACACTGGTTAATAAAATTATATAGGTTTAATGGGTGTAATTCTCTAATACATCATCTGTATATTGTATTGTGTGTTTACCACCTCAAGTTATGTTTCTTTCCATCACCATTTATCCTCCCTTTACCCTGGGCTTACCTTCCCCCAGTTCCATTTCTCTCTGGTAATGACCACACTGTTACCTGTCTATAAGGTTTTTGGGTTGTTTGTTTGTTTGTTTGTTTTGCTTAATCCCTTCACCTTTTTAAATAACATTAGCATGAACCTTACAACCCATATTTTAAGAATTCTGAACTTTGTCAAAGCACATTTCTATCAGGATAGTGATGTAAAAAGTTGAAAACAGCTTGCAATCCCTGCAACCTGCTGTTTCAGCACAGGCCCAGAAAACCACTTAGCTACATTCTCTTTTAGTAAAATGTGACACAATTTAAAAAAATTATTACTACGTTCAACTGCCTTAATAAGCTACTGAAGGAATCACTGTAAAGTTATGTATATTTTAAATGATAGGCTCTTCTGGTTTTGTGCTCTCATTACTTGCAGTATGTAAAGTTTCTGCTTCTTTTTATGAGAAAACTAGGTAAATAACTGAGATTTAATACTAAATAAATTGCTACTAGTTAAGATTGTTACAAATAATACAGTCCTATGTTGTACTTTTAATGTCATCATAAGTAAAAACGTTTCTTTGTGTTGGGGTGGAAAATGGTGAAGAACGAAGTCTAACAGTCCATTAAATTGCCACATATATGTTGCTGTATTATCACAAGATGATCTTCAGAATCAAGTTCACTCACGTGAGGTTTGGATGCTGCATATTTCTCCACTTCCATCATACACAGCTCTTTACCAATTACTAAGAGCAATTTTAGGATCCTAATGTGTTTAAGTCCTCAAAAATATTTAGTAAATTTGACACTAGATTTTAAGCACTAGTTTACACATTAAGCCAGAACAAAATATGTGTGCAAATTATAAAGAGCCTCTCCTCATAAGAAAACAAAGAATTACTTACTTGAAATGTCCCTGAGAAGCTGCAGCACACAAGGGTGTGAAGCCATTTTTATCAGCAGCATTGACTTGGGCTTCTGCATTCAGCAGCAATCTCACACAGTCTACGGATTTTAACAGAAAGTCACTTTAATTCCCCATTCATAGTTTCACTGAGCCAAACTCTATACAAGCTGTAGATGGACACTAAACCCAAAGGACCTCTCCCATGCACAGTCCATCTGACAATTCTATCATCCGAATGTGAGACTCCACAGACTATTTACAAGGAAAGCAGCCTCTTTTCCTGAACATTGTAATACCCCAGACTCACCAGCTAAGACGTGATCCTTATTTGCTTTTGGTGCTTTGGGAAGAGTTGCTGATGAGTGAGAGAACTGTCTGTCATGTGTCAGAAAACATTTTACCAGATTTTTCTATCAGACTATCCTAGAATATAATATTATTGGATGGAGAACCAAGTCCATTTACTAAGTTGAAATACTGCTCTTCATATTTAGTAAACTCTTACTTTATGTTTTATTTAATCTTTAAAATGCTGTTGTGTCATGGTCATGCTACACTTAACTCCATGAATGAGGCTAAAGGTGGACCCATAGAAAGTCACCTGACTCAAGCATAAACAGCACCACCTAGATCTCACGTTCCTCTTGTCATTCACTAGATTCAATTTCTCTATACTACCGAAAATTCCCATAGTGCTTTTGAAGTAAAAATGAATCCCAAACTACTTTTAAAATAATGACCTACATTCTTAGCTCACTAGAACCTTCCATTTAATCCACTTGAACATGGCAAAGTTCTGACGACTTCCAAGGAAGCCACCTTATCTGAATTAATTGACAACTGTCTGGCTACCACAGGCAATGCTATTTGACTTTGCATTTGCAGTCAAATCCTCTTTTTCTTCACTAGCTTATGTTTTAATATATTTGACTAGGATTTGCACTTCAAGGAACAAAAATAATAATTCCCAGACTTCATCAATATGTCATTTACAACTGTACAACTTCTTAGCCTCTAAAACAATCCAAATAACTATGAATTGCTTCAACTACAGGACAATTTCAGACCCATGACCTTTCCTAACTACTAAAACCTTCCCTCTCTGTAGCATGCACTACAGTTCAGGTGCTTTGACTTTCACACACATCAGGTTTTTCTAACAGACAAATTAGGGCTGTTTCATCCTGACCAAAGTGATCACAGATGGAGGGCTTTATCCTACAATGTGCATTACAGTTACTAGACCTAAAATCTCTACATACGCAATACATTTCATTGTGCATAAAACAAAGATCACTTTTTTCTAGCTGCTAAACTTTTTACACTTTATAAAACTGTATGATTTGGATTTTTAGAAATGTTTACAAAAATATTTAAATCATAAAAAAAATTATCCAGTACTACCTGTAAGGGAAAATTGAAATACAAATTAAACTTTTGCTCATGACAGTGTTACAAAGCTTTTGACTCTCCATCCTCTTGCAAGCAGGTATTGGTATGATGCGGTAATATTATCACCATCTTTACCTGTATGTCCATTCTTAGCAGCAGAATACAAGGCAGAATGGCCATCTTCGCAGGAGTAGTTAATGTCCAGTCCTTCTTCATTAAGCAGCATTGATAATAAAGTGACATTTCCCTGGGCAGCAGCTTGCTGAAGAAGGGTGGGCCTGCCAGCCAGGGGGGCAGGACCACCACTCATTAGCAAAGGGGTTAGGGAGGGTGACCAGCCTGTAGGTTAAAGTGACCCTAGTTAGAGAGTAGGAGGGAGGACAAGTGACAGACATTACCCACTCCTTTCTCAATTATACACACACAGACACAGGAACGTGTATTCTTAGAGGATTATGTGGTTTCTAACGTTGTCAATCTGTTAATAGTTACTTAGCACAAATCTGTATTATTTCAATTTTATATCTACTAATTAACATACATGGTGACAAATTATTTGTAGACATCAGTCTTGCACAGATAAGGGTTACGGTGGGGACTGGTTTTAGGAAGCTACGATGGCTGTCTCATTTTGAAAGTTCAAATTCGTTTTCAAGGTTTCAAAGCAATTTGAATTTTAAAATTATGTAGAGATTTTTTCAATTTTGGTATCAACCTAAAAAAGTGAACTAATATCTTTAGGTGTAAGACAAAAATAATTGTAAGAAATAGAGATTTTCCTTTTTTGACAATGTTCCCAAGGTACTTGATTTTACATAAACCATTGAGATGGACCAAATACTATCAAGAAATTTACTTACACTCCTTGAATTTCCTTATTTGAGAATAAAAATAATGGGGGGTCAACTATTCAGTATCAACAGCTAATAGAAGCACTACATATATAATTGCATCTAAAATATATCAGCACAAGTAATCAATAGAATTGTAAAGATTGTATCATCTGGCCATCTTTATAACATGTATTCCAGATATTTTTAATCAGCCAACAGAATAGGACACTGTACACAGAGATTTAACAAAAATTATAAGAGTTATCATAGTTAGAATTTATCATCAGTATTTAGCAGCTTTAGAAGAGAATCTGTTAAGTGTGTAAAGTCGGCTGCATATAGCATGGAAAATTTTCTGAATTCTTCCTTGATCAAAAAGCTGTAAAAACAGTAAAGTAAAAAGATTTAATGTGACATAGGTATTTTGTGTATTTTAAGCTTAAATACCATTAACTTTCAAAATATATTTTATTTTCTTCCTCATGGAGCCTGAAATACCTCTAAGCAATGCTGATGCGAATATAAAGGCATGTGTGCATACTGTCAGCACTCAGGGTACAGTTTCTACATATATCCGGTAACATTCCATGTAGTAATGTATGCTGGATGGATGTTTTATATTCTCTGCACATTCTAGGTATATGGGTATTACATTGGTATGTATGTAATATTCAATTCTTATAATTGAATCTTAATTATTGGCCTTAAATTATTTTAATAAATATTAAGAGTACATATCAAAGGATTTCTCAGTATTTTAAAAATTCTTTGTAATAAAGCAGTTAATACAAATGAAACTAGAACTGCTTATTAAAAGCTGCTGATACTATATCTTCAAAATCAATTTATTTGGACCCATAAATAATTTATTGCTTTACCCTATTAGACTGCAATGACATACATTCAAATGGCTATAAAATTAAATATTTATCTAAACTTTGTGGTATTTTACCATTGATTCTCATTACCTCCTCTAACAAAAGTTATTATTTTTACTTCATACTTACAAGAAGGCTCCTCTCTGGTAGTACATTTTACCTTTTATATTAAAACAAACAAAAACCCACAAAAATTAAATCAGTACTTATCAGAAATGGATGATAAACAGAAAAACTGTCAACATCAAGGAACAAAATCTTGACCGAAAGGCAAACACAATGGCAATATGAAGGCATCGTACCCTGGTCCTCTGTAGAACCCCAGGGAATGTGGCTCACACTCTGTTTCTCTCTACTCTCTCTCTTCTTTCTTTCCTTCCCTCCCTTTCTGTCTCTCTCTTTCCCTCCCTCCCTCTCTCTATTTCCCTCTATCTCATCCAAGTGTTCTTGGTTATTGATATCCCTTTAATAATATTGCCCTGGCCGTGTGGCTCAGTTGGTTGGAGCAGTGTCCCGTACATGAAGAGGTTTGATTTGATCCCTGGAAAGGGCACATACAGAGGTTGTAGGTTTGATCCCCAGCTGGGGCATATATGGAAGCAACCAATCCATGTTTCCAATTCTTTCTCCCTCCCTCTATCTCCCCCTCTCCTTTCCTCTCTCTAAAATCAATAAAAACATATCCTCAGGTGAGGATTAAAAAAATGTCAACAGGTGTATATTAAATGGTTTGCTATTATTTGGGTTTGTTTTCATTTTTTCTATACAATTCTAAGTTTTGGAAGACAATTTAAATATAACTATATTTAACTGATGTATATGGAAATAGTCAACCTTAGATATAATTTCCTGAGAAACCCTATTTTTAGTGAAAAGCTATCTGAATGATAAAATATTTTATTGAAAACTTTCCTTAATCTTTAGACCACTCAAAAGCCATACAGTTAGTTCTCTGTTACACAAAACTGCAGGAAAAAAAAATATTAATTTTCTCATTACTTAGCAATTTGCAATGGGGTTTTAAATGATTTATAATGAAAAACTGTTAAAGTTTAAGTAAACTTTGTATCTGCACTATCATTTCCAATTTTCTCTAGGACAAACTTAAGTTATTGTAATAAACCTCCTATAAGTACTAGAAAAATAAAACTTTACCATGAGAAAAACTTTACCATTTAACTCACTTGAAATTACCAACAATGATAAAAATGATATTTAGTTGACTTTTTAAGTATGCTTAAGTAATGAAGAACAGATCTGAAGTCATGCAGCTACTTTAATGATGTTAGAAAAAGGTCTTCAGCTTTGCACTGTGACATGAAAGCATCAGGAAGGTGAGCATCTCACAGAACATGCAGTGGCGAAGGGAACAGACAGCACGTGCCGTGGCAGTGAAGAGTTGAGAACAGCTTCTGGCATCAGCTTCAGAGTGTGGAAAAGGTTAATATAGCTCAGATCAATCTCGCTTTCTGATTTAGCCTTTAAGCCAATCATACATGGTGGAGAGTAATTTTTTAAATGTATGTTTAAATAAGGGAAAAAGGTCTGAACCAAAATAAATGTATCGAATTAAAAAAAAAAAAAACAAAAAATCTCCAAGGGTATGGAAACTCAACTACCAGGGGTGATTCCTAGTTTAGGCTTCTCTTCCTCTAACAAGTCCAGGAAGAATAAGAAAACTTAATTTATTTAGAATTTAAAATGTTATTTAAAAATTTAGCATTTGGCCATAAAAATTGTTAATAGAGTTAGAGTAATTTACAACATAATTCATTGAAATGGTATCTTTTGCCATTGTGATCTTCTCAGTGCTTTATTAATCATAATTATTTATCATAGATATAGGCTGACATAGAAACACAGAATTTTAGAGTTTGGAAGATTGTGAGATCTAGTGGTTTTCCAAGGAGGGAGAAGGTAGTGAGTTGTTGGAGAATTCAACAGGCAAGTTTCATAAATCTTTTTGGTTTGGAATTATTATTACTTTTTGGTCCAATACTTTTATTTTTAGATGAGAAAACTAATGGTTTAGAGAGAATTTGCTCTTTAGGGTGCTAATTAGAAAGGGACAGAAATGGACTAACTCTGCCTTCTTACATTTAGCCTAGTGCTCTCTTCACCACTGAAACTGGAACCGACATCCACTATGTATTTGACAGATGTGCTCTGTCCCCATGCCCTGTTCCTACCAACTACAATGTCATGGATGGCTTTTTAGAAGAATAATGCCCTGCAATGAGCTTATGATCTGGAGAGGCACAGACTTACTTAGGCACAAATGGGTTAAGACGCAGTATAGAGGGAGCTCTGGTGCTTCCTAGTTGCAATGGGCAAGTCATCACAAATAGGGGCACTCTAAATGGAGAGCAGAGTCCATATCCTGTATCTCATTCAGAAAGTTTAGGCTGACCTACACCCACAGTGGAGTTATACATCCCCACTATGTAATAGCAGTATTTCCATCCCCCGAATACACTACATGTTCAGTAAACACTTGCTGAATAAATAATGACCTCACTGCCTCCATTTCAACTAATGCACCACACCTTCTAATCAAATGAAATACAAACCTGTTATCCCACCAAAGGTAATCCTGCAGTTCTGAAAATATTTTGGGCAAACTACAAAATCAGAGAATAAAAAGTAAGGAACGAGTTTCACATATTTCCAGTGGCTGCTATTTCTTTGGTTCCACTATTTACTCTCTAACTCCATAGATATAAGCCAAGGGCACTTTTCAGATGGTTACCCAAAATTCCACTGTATCCTATGCGGGTCATTGTGGTGAATATACAGTGGTGAGCAAAAGTAGGTTTACAGTTGTTTATATGGAAAATACAATAATTAATAAATAATAGCACAAGAGTAAATTGTTTCACGTACTCACGACTATAAACATACTTTTGCCTACCCCTACTGACAAAATGCTCGTCTGTCACAAATCCTGGTTTTCAAGCTTTTCCATTGAACCTTGGAGCACAGCAATGACCAACACAACTACTGGCAAAACATCAAGGTGCAAAGTAAAGACAGTTTTGTATTTCTTAAAAACTGACAAAATTTATATATCCCAGGAAGTGTTTTCTGTTTTATAGTTTGTGCATTTATGTAGATAACACTCCACTGCTCTGAACATTTTTGGAAATCTGTTTTGCGACTGCCTTGCAACCATACAGCACATTCTCTGATTCTCCTGAATGCCAGCAGAAATTCTTTCTTTGCAGGTGGATTTAAAATGTGGGAAACAGCCAACATCATCATTTTAGTTCAGGACAAGGCCATCTAGCTCAGTAATACCATTTTGGATCACATACGTATATATAATGCTGGATGCCCATAAAGACAGAAAAAAGTAATACTGAAGTCAATTCTAAAGCAAATTTTCAAAAATGCTTTTAGTAATGGTATCATTGAAGCAGCAATATCACCTTTAGTTATTCATCACTCATGCTGCTCTATACTCAATACTTCGCTCTTTGGACACGTTATATTAAATCCTCCTAACCATCACCCTCCCCACATTAGTAGCATAAGTTCCCATGAGAAAACTTGCTCAGTTCAAGAAAATGCACCCAGAACACACGGCTGTAAATGGCAAAGCCCATATTCCAACACAGATGTGACAGATACCAAAGTCCCTGCTGTTTCCAATTTTGCCCCTAAAATATAAAGAAAGCCTCTCAAGGAACTTAATTTCAAGGAGACAGTTTATAACTGGGTAAATAAGTCCTGGTGTGCTGCTCTCATTACCTGATAATTACCAACTACCTGTTTTTCTAGGGAGAGGAGATAACAGCTAGTGGGGGGGGAGGGGGGAGGTTAGGGGATCGAGGGATGGAGCAAAAAGGAAAAAGGACTCTTGGACATAGATAAGAGTGCGGTGATCTCTGGGGGGTAAGGGGGGATTAAGGGGACTAAATGATAATGGAAAAAATACAATAAAGATTAAATCAAAAGAAAGAAAAAAATTCCTAAAGCTCCCTCTCATCAGAATAGTCTCTGCTAACCACTAGGATCCTGTGAAGAACTAATCCAATCCAGTCACATTGTTAAAAAAACAATACTTCCCCTAGTACTTTATAACAAAAGGGAAAAATCCAAATCTTTATCAGCTTCTTTGTTCAAGAGTCCCAGAGTCTGTGACTTCGTAAAGCACAGCTGCAACGGACACCTTCTCTAATGTAGGCCACATGCTAACCACCTGCACTCAAGTGCTGGCAGACAGCTCTAAATGAGAGTAGATGACTCCTGAAATAAACTATACTTAAAACAGAGATTGATAAATATACACAATTTTTGAGGTTAAAAATGTTAACACCAAACTGATACTAAAACTTAGAACATACCAATTACAGAAGAAATTTAATCAACTTGATAATCCAAGTTGGACTGCAGTGTTAATAACTACTTGAAGGGATTGCTTTTATGTCATCTCAGACGGGGTAGAACTGAACACATAGTGCCTGGTGGTGACACACTAAAGTTGAAGTCTTGAGAGAGAAATATTTAATAAAAAGGAAAGTCTGTCTTCCCATGGAAATGCTTTCGTCTCAAAATCAATGGTCTTGGTGTGCTCCAAACCACTATTTTGGGTTATTAAAAAGCAAAAATGAAAGGAAAGCACTTAGCATAACAAAACCACAACTCATATAACAAGATGAATCACCATACCCTGGAGCCTTTAAAAAAAAAGGAAAGAAATATATATTAAAAAGTATCAAATTAAAAAAAGTTTCAAGGCAATGTGAAAGAAATTAAGGCAAGTGAGAGGACGGACCACATTCTTAAAAAGGGTATAATATTACAATCCCTTTACCTGATGCTGTTACCAGGAGGCTGTCTGAGGCACCTGTTCTACAGGATGAGGCACTAACAGGGTTTATGGAAGAGCAAAAGGCAATGGTGGTAGGAATGACAAGGGAATGTTCTGAACATGCAGGTTGGTTCAGTCCAGGGGGTTCAGCAGGCCAGGCACCCACCTGAGACGTGGCCAGGGCTGAAACGGCACAGCCTGCAGGTGCCACAGTTAAATCTATGGATGGTTTTGGTGGCAGCTGAGGGGAGGATGACTTAGGGAGATTCTCCTCACTTACGACCCTGCTCCCTTGGGGTAAACTGGAAGGAGGTGAAGCCACAGTTTTGTTATCCACTTTGGCCCCAGCACCAGAGGCCCTGCTGCTATCCATAATAACTTTGAATTGGGGGTGGGGTGGAGAAGGAGCTTGGGAGAGCCCTGGCTTTTTTGGAGGGATAGGAGGAGGGTTTCCTCTGTCAACTCGTGCTACACCGGGAGTCTTTACGCTGGTCCGACCGACTGGAGGGTAGGTGCCAACATCCGCTGTGGAGGTCACTCCAGGCCTTGGAGGTGCTCCTGCTTGAGGGCCTGTAAATCTTGAGAGTGCTTGGGTCACAGTATTCCGAGCCAGCTGTTTGGCCACTAGGTTGTCACGGCTTGTAGGAGAGACATCTCTTGATGGAGGACTTTGAGTAGTATTTCCATTTTGGTCTGGGTCATTTGCATTACCCTGGAATCTAAATCTAGCTGCTTGGATTCGTGGGTTTAGACCTGAATGCAGAGATGCATTGGCACATGGTGAATGTAAACTGTGCACAGGTGGAGCCTGTGAGTAGTTCTGGGGAGTTGTGCCTGGTGTTTGCACAGTGGGAGGGGCAGCATTATTGGGGAGTGGGGGTGTACTACTTGTTAAATCTGGTGTTGACACTGTGCTGGGTCCATTTTCCTCAATTCTGTTTGCACTTGGAGGTGGAACTGTGGGCAGAGAAGAGCCAGTCAAGTCACCGTGGGAACCCTGCCTGTCAATACCTGGTCTGACAGAGGCAGCACTGGTGCACACATTCCCTTTTGCATTTGCAGAAACTAGGGGGCTCCCTGTGGAAGGCTTTACAGGCACAGTCAAAGGCAACTTCTTCACATGGTCAGTGCCTTCTGTCACTAGGTCTGCCTGGCAAGCAACAGATCTTGTCATAGGTCCTTCTGTTCCCACAGATATGGAGACCAAACGCCTATCTTTTGTCTTCCGGGGGAGAGAGAGGCTTGGTTTGCTGTCATTTCCCCTTTTCAGTTGCTCAATCATTTTCTTCATCTTGTCTATCTCCTCTTTGAGGTCAGTGGTGTGTGCTTCTTCTCGGTGCAGCTTGGCACGAAGCTGTTCCCGTTCAGTGTCAAACTCAGAGAGCTGTTTTTCCATCTGAGCTTCCATTTCTGTGCTTCTTCGCTTCTCAGCAGAGAGTTCCTCTTCCAATGCATTACTCTTTTTCTTTTCCTCATCCAGTTTGGCCATTATTTCCTCCAGCTTCTGGGCCTCCTCTATGACCTTGCCTGACAGCTGTTTGCACTCCTTCACCAGCATCAGGACCACTTGCTTGTTCTTGCCACGCTCTTCCTCTAGGCAAGATGTCAGCTTCTTGTGCTCTTGCTCAAGGGTTTGTAGCTGAAGCTTTTCCATCTCCAGCTGAAAGAAATTCACAGGACAACTCTATTAACCTAAAGAGAATTCTTCTAGCCCAAGAAGTGCTTCTTGTGAAAGTTTTGTTAATTTTCTTATAATTACATGGTTTGGGTTAGCTAAAATACCACATTTTCAAAATGTGTTATGATATAAAAGATATTACTTTAGACTCATTCAAATGAGAAAATAGATGTAAGTGATTTTATGAAAAACATCTAAGTTACACCAATAAAGAATTTTCTTAAATCTACTAAAGTTAACTATAGAAAAGAAAAATAGTAATCTCATGCTTCAAATCACAGCACAGAGTTTATTTTAGTAAGTTCTATTTTTTTTTTTTGCAAAAATAAGAGCTCTGTTAGGAAATTGATTTTTTTAAGGCTTAATGCTTTAAAATTACTAACTAATCTTTGAGGTACAGTATAATGAAAAGTGCTAGTAAATAGCAGGCTTCAGTTAAAGTACAAGCTCCTCCTATATTTTCTAACTGTATTACTTAGCAGTTTTTAAGAAATCTTCAAGCTTCTTATGATGGGTTGTTGTAGAAATCATATAAAATTATATATGGAAGTTCTCTGAAAACTATAAAGAGCTAAAGAACTATCTTAGATCTCTAATCAATGTCAGTGAACCCAATTTCTGACCTCATCTTCTACTTCAGTCTCACTTGCACCCTTAGATCCCACTACATTGGCTTCTACTGAGTGTCTTGAACATTCTTGAACATAGTCCTGCCTTAGAGTCTTTGACCTTGATGTTCTCTCTGCCTAGAATGCCGCCACACATCTTCATGGAGGGCTCCTGCACTACGCAATGACCAAAAGAAGAGAATGGCTCCCTGCCCAGGTAGGAGTCTGGCATACTACTCATTTACTTTGGGTGCTTCCAGCTTTGAAGCTGTTGAATAGCATTGCAGTGGGTCCTATAAATAAGTGATCAGGAATACAGATAATTCTCCAAGAATAATTAGAGGCCATTGTTTATTCACATACACTCTATTCTACTATATAAAATTTTGGGGGTGATTTTATAAGTAGATTAGGTAAGATTTGGAGAAAAATAGTGTTGTAATATATTTATATATGTGTATTTTATTCATCTGGGTAACACAGATGAATAATTTGTTTATAGTTAAAGCACATTTAACTTGTCTAAATGCATCAGATAATAGGTTGCTGTGGAAGGCATACACAAAATTAGAACAAGAAAATTTTAAATATATTTTATATTAGCACCTCTTATTTTTAAAGCAATGCAGGAAAGAAACGATACCAATTTTCAGATTATTTTTAAAATGAGTTTTATAATTTATCTCTGACATATTTCTTGAAGAACCCTAAGAGCTACCTTCATTTTACAAAACAAGTAACTACAGGCCAATCTGTGAATTGCCTAATGTCATCGAGTTAATCAGTGTCAGAATTATGAAACTGAAGGTTCCACTTGTCTCAAGCTTTTCTCACCATATCACAGATCTTGCCCACGGCGTTTCTCCACTATGGGTCATCAAACTTTATTTTTGAAATGATAACTTTCATCTTAAGCTTTAGAATCAAATTGAAGACAGCCCTCCAACAGGAGATGAACTCAATCCCAACTATTTATGTAGAAAACTATACCACTATAACTCTCCCATAATTCATTTGTATGTTTGTCCTCGCATCACTTTTGCTTTATAAATATTATCTCAGGCTAACGTGAGTCCTTTATAATCTTACCACAGACAGAAGAACACAGAGGAAACCACATAACTGATGCACCTACAAACACATGGCTCCAAATTCACCTGAGCTCTGAGCCCCAATCATCTGTCACTCTACCTAACTCTGTTAGCTTCCCTCACAGGGATGTCCAATCTTTTGGTGTCTCTGGGCCACACTGGAAGAAGAGTTCTCTTGGGCCAAACATTAAATACACAAACACTAATGAAAACTGATGAGCATTAAAAAAGGTCTTTTTATAAGACCCTTTTAATCATAATTTATAATCATAAATTTAAAAAGTAAATTTATGATTTTGTGTTGAGCTGCATTCATAGCCATCCTGGGCTGCATGTGGCCTGAGGGCCGTGGGTTGGACACCCCTACTAGTTTACTTCATGGGATATTTAAACCTTTGCCACTCTGCCCTGACTGGTGTGGCTCAGCAGTGGGTTGGGTGTAGTCCCGCAAACCAAAAGGTTTCCAGTTCAATTTCCGGTCAGGCTACATGTCTGGTTTGCAGTACACGTCCCTAGTTGGGGGCATGTGAGAGGCAACCTATTCAATGTTTCTCTCCTCCCTCTCTTCCCCTCTCTCTAGAAATAAATAAAATCTCTTAAAAAACAAATAAATACATGGAAAAAGCTCTTCCACTCTCCCCAAAACTTCACCCAATGATTACTCAACTGACCCTCAGTCTATTCTAATGGATTTCTTTAACAAGATAATTCAGACTAACTTACATCATCTTCTATATCCTATCTCCTGCGTTAAGCTTTTTTATAGTCATGTCAATCCATATGTTCTTCCCTTCACTCTAAGGGAGAAAGGTTTCCATCTGTTGAAGTTCAGACAGTCTTCAGCAATCAACTTCATTCTCTCCTGTCACCTCTGAGACTTGCTACATTACTCACCACACTGCTCTTTATAAATATTAAACATCCCCTTCTCTACCAGCTCCTTACAATTAGTATAAACATACTCCCATACTTTAAAAAAATAAGTTTTACATTAAAAAAACTTTTTTGACCATTCTGGCTCAGGTACAAGGTTTTTGTGCTTGAAAAAGTAAGAGATAAGGCCCTGGCCAGGTAGCTCAGTTGGTTAGAGCAAGGCCCTGATACACCAAGGTTGTGGGTTTGATCCCTGGTAAGGGCACATACGAGAATTAGTAACTTGATGTTCCTCTCTCTCTCCCTTACTCCCTCCGTCTAAAATCAATCAATAATTTAAAAGAAAGAAAAAGTAAAAGATATAGTATTGAGTTGGCCAGAAAGTCTGTTTAGTTTTATCCATAAAATAAAAAACACATTTTTCATCTTCACCAATAATTATTGATTTGGATATTTTGAGTATGCTGGATATACCTGTGTGGTATAACATTGATTGTTCTCAATTAATGTTTTGATTTGATCTCGATCAACTTCAACTGGCCTACCCAATCATGGAGCATTGTCAAGACAGAAATCTTTAGCATGAAACTTCACAAACCACCTTTGACACATTTGATCACTGCACCTTCTCCATACACTACACAAATCTTTTTTTCTGCATTTCAGTTGCATTTTCACCTTTCTTGAAATAATAGAGCGTAATATGCCAAAAATGTCGTGCATTTCTTTCATGTTCAATATTAAAATGGCTATACAAATATTCACCAATTTTGATGTTTTTTTTAAATGCATACCGACATGACAGCTGTCACAATACATTCTAACAAAACTGTTTCGAATGAAGTTATTAAGACAACTAAGCACTACTAGAGACATCTTATGTACAAAACCAAATGAACTTTGTGCACAATACACAAAAATAGTGATTACAGATTAAATAAGGCAGCACGTGTAAAGCATGCGCCATTGTGCCTGGCACTAAAAAATGTTCAGTTTTCAGTTTATAATAGCAATTTGTGCTATTTAACAATGTGTTACTTTCGCACAATGTTTTTCCTCTGAAGACATATTACAGGATCTAGAGAATTGTCAATATTGAACACATAGATAAATGTTTTTTTTCATTAGATAGCAGTTGTAATTCAACAATTACAAAGTACAACAGAGGAAGTTCCAAAACCAGTAATGCTGAAATAACTTCTTTAGACTATCTTTCCTGCAAATAATTATGAACCTTTGAAAAATACAAAAAGTAACTATTTGAAGGGTCTGGAGAGCAATAAAGGTAGTAGAACTAAGAAAGGAGCCAATAGCATTGGACAAGATTTGCCCTTGTGTAGCTTTTCAAGTGAGGACAGTTCTCTGTCCTGATAGCACTGGCAGCATGAGCTCAGGCACAGAGCACCCCTTATTCTGGTCTGAGAAGGCAGAGGATGAAACTGAGGCTGCCACAATGAACCCACCAGCATCTTTGGTTGATGCTTGAATTACACATTCATCAGGGAGACTCCACACTAAATGACAGAGATGGCTGCTGAGTGGCTGAGAGAACTCAGCAAATATTTCAGCTATTGCCAACTACAAAGAGAGAGTGTGGAGTATGAATCTCACCAGGTTCACTGCTTCCTTGAACAAAATACATTCTTCAGAAGACAACAGAATCTAGGGTCTCTACCATATCATCCATAATGTTTAGTATACAACAAATTATTAGACAGCCAAGAATTTATTTTTTTAAAGTGATCCACTGTCAAGAGAAATATAAACTGGGTCCAAGATGATCTATATTGGAATTAGAAAACAAGGACCTTAAAGCAGCCATTGCCAAAGAAAATATGGTCACAATGAGGAACAGAATGGGAATGTTGGCATAGAAATAAAAACAAAAAAAAAATCAAATGATTATCTAGAACTAAAAAACATAATATCTAAAACAAAAAACTAGCTCACCAAATAGGCTTAATAATGGATTTGAGAGAAGAGAATTAAAAAGGACAATGAATTTGAAAATAGAGCAAAAATATCTAATTTAAGAGACATAGGAAAAAAAGATTGACAAAAGTGAACAGCACCTCAGTAATCTGTAAGACAATATAAAGTGGTCTAAATTCCATGAAAGTAGAGTTTAAAAAAGAAGAAAGAGAAAAATGAGGAAGAAAAACATATTAAAAGAAAAAATAGCAAAAAAAACGTACAAATAGGATTTAAAAAAAAACCTATAATCCAGGAAGTTCAGCAACCCAAAGCAGGAGAAATATAAAGAAAATCATACCCAGGTACATTATAGTAAAACTGCTGAAAACAAAGATAAGAAACAATTCTTGAAAACAGAAAAAAAAAGATATATTACATACAAATGATGGCTAAATTATCTCTAAAATATACAAAGCAAAAACTGACACAATAAAAGGGAGAAACAGAAAAATATATGATAAGAAGCTTCTCTCATAAAAAGAAAACTAGATTAAAAATCAGCAAGAATAGCCCTAACTGGTGAGACTCAGTGGGCTGGGCATCATCCTTTCAGCTGAAAGGTTCGATGCCTGGTCAGGGCACATGCCTATGTTGCAGGCCAGGTCCCCAGTTGGGGGTATGTGAGAGGCAACCAAGTGATGTTTCTCTTGCCCTTTGAAGTTTCTCTTCCTCTCTGTCTCCCTCGCTTTCCCCCCTCTCTAAAAATAAACAAATAAAATCTTTTAAAATATCAGCAAGAATATAGATCTTAATACTATGAACATGCCATGGCCTGACATTATGGAACAGGACAGTCTAAGACTACAGAAGATGTAGTCTTTTGCACTTGCTAAATAAGCTAATCAAAACCACCAAAAAATTATGGAAGACTAAAATCTTACAGAATATGTTCTCTGGACACAGTAAAATTAAATTATAAATAAATCAGAATAAGATATTAAGAAACTCCAAAATTCAAAAATAAAAAAAACATAGTTCTAAATAGTAAAAAAGTTTAAAAAGAATCACAAAGGAAAGTAGAATACATTTGGGGCTGAATGACAATAAAAGCAGAACATACCAAAATTTGTGGGATGCTGTGAAGGATGTTTAAAGGTAGCTAGAGCAGAGGACAGAGAGAAATTTATATCTTTAATTGCCTAGCTAGAAGAGTTATCTGAAATCAATCATTTGAGTTTCATCTTAAGAAGCTATGAAAAGTTAAGCAAATTCTAGGAGGAAAAAATGAAAGAAAAGAGACAAATGATAGAGAAATTACAAAAGCCAAAAGGTTTTCTTCTAAAAGATTGATAATACTGTTAAACATTTAGAACCAGCAGGTTAATACAGAGAAACACAAATTGCAAATAACAGGCATAAAAAAGGAGATAATCACTACAGAATAATATTAAGAGAATAATGAATAACTTTGTGCAAATTCAACAAATCAAATTCCTCTGAAACACATTTTATGTCAGAGTTGACATAAAATGGCACATAACATTAAATGGCTTTATATCTTTTAAAGATATCAAATTCACAAAAACTTTTCCTCAAAGAAAACTTTTCCTAGTTCATATGGCTTTCTAGTGACTTCTACCAAACATCAAAGAAAGAAATAATGCCAAACTTATATATACCCTTTCAGAAAACACAGGGGGAAATGTTCACTACACAAACCTAGGACTACCATCAGTCAAAACACCAAGTATTTATTTAATTTACAGAAAAATTATCACTCGTGAACACAGAGACAAAACTCCATAGCAAAATATAGGCAGACTGAATCCCCCAATAAATAAAAAGAATAAAAGGTGACCCACTGAAGTTTACCTCAGGAATCCCAAATTGCTTTAATATTTGAAAACCAATTAATGTTTTCAAAAGATGAAAGAGAAAACTATGTAGGTGGTTGCAGAGCAGCAATGGAAAGGCAATTAGTTCTAATTCAAAGTGGAACACAAGAGAGGGAAGCGATTGTGGTCATTTGTAAATTGAGAAAGCAAACTGCATATTTGTTACAACCACAAAATAAATATTCTTATGACATTTAATTAGATCCATTATTGCTTCACCGTATCTTTTAATACTCATTGCATTCTTGTCTTCTTCTGCAACTATACACCCCCACCCACCTGCCCAATATTGGTAAACAAATAAATGACAAAATACATTAAAATAATTTTTTTTTCTTTATAGGAGCTGGAGCTCCCAGTCAGCAGTTAGGGCTCTGCAGATGTCACCTGTGTCTTTCTCTTCACCTAGAGTTTCAGAGGGAACAGAAGACATGGATCAGGTGAACTGCCCTCTACTCTGTTTCCGCTCAGAGCCACAGACCTCAGTAGCCGGCTCCCCGTTAACACTCGCTGCAATGTGCCTGGGGAGTCAAAATGCATGTTGAAATGTAACAATGAATCATAAAAAAAAAGACTCAGACATGAGCTAAAAACAATCACTCATGTACAAAATGTCCTAAATACTCTTCCTAAAAATGCTCTTTTAGATGATTTCCTACCATGTTGTCCTTAAATAGAAGTCTAGAAAGCAACTTAAAATTAAATTATATTTTATAAACCTTTACATAATTAATTAGAGACCACTGAATACAATTGGCAGAACAGTACAATTTGTTATAATAGGATGAAAAAACATGAAAGAAATTAAACAAAATGATTACTCTTTTCTGGTCTAACTGTCACTTCTTCAGCTGTCTAGCACCTGAAACTCCTTCCTGTGTTAGAATTCGCCACCTTATTATTCTCCCCTACAGAAGTGAAATATGTCCAATAGTAGCTTTCCTAGTCCTCCCTGTAGCCAAAGAGAGGGTTGTGGGCCCTTAGCCTGACCAACCAAATGCACCTCTTCTTAGGCTTCAAATAAGAGATGTAAAGAAGCAGGGCCAGGAACGCTGCCACTCAAGACCCAGAGCAGTGTTGGCTGTGGTGCTGCCTGGAGTCTGCAACTGGCAGACTCTCGAGCATCACCACTTAAGACTAGATCCATAGTGAACATTTGCTATTGGTGATGTTGACTGGGAGGAATTGGTCCCCTAACTGTCCCAGCCATGCTCTATCCTCCTGTAAACTAACCGGGAAACGCTTTTTCAGCTTAACTCAATAAATACTGGCTTCATTTGCTCACAACAAAGAATTCTGCATGATACATCTATTACCATGCAACCAACCTCATAATGCTGAACTGCCACCTAGAAGAAGCTATACCCAATGCACAGAGCTACTTCTAGTTTTTACACTGGTGAAAAAAAATTTTGCCCCCTTCTAAATTTCCTACTTAGCTTCTTACTTTTAAAGGCTCTGCTCAAATTAAAAGGTCTTTCCTGTTTCAGGGTTTTTCATACTTATACTTTCTAAGTATGGATAAAATGATTGAAAACAAATTAGGATAGAAACTCTATTAACAGATGATGTAAAGCAACTTTATTAACAGATAATAAAAAGACAACTACCATTCTATCCTAGGTTACTAGCTGTAAACGAGGAGTAGATTACTAGAGGCAAAGTTCCCCATGATGATTATTCATTAGCTTATTCAAAGTGGCTTTAAGAGCTCAGTCCATTTGCCAAATTGATTCTTGCCCAAATTTTCCTGGCACACAAACTACCGGTTAACCCTCCTATTAGTAGTCTCAGTGGGAACCAACGCATGAATGAGCACCGAGCCTCTTCTCTCTCCTGGAGAGGCCAACCAGAGCAGCGCTCAGGCCAAATGTCTCAGAATTACCCAAGAGCTGTGCCCAGTGTCAGATAATAAATACTTGAATTGTAGATAATGAGGCCTTTGCTTTCCCTGACTCTCACTCTGGCAGTAATTTAAAGAACTGGACTCATTGAAAATAATGGATTTTTTTGTCTTACTATTTTAAATTTCTAAAGCTGCAATTCATTCTACATGCATGGGAATTGAAGATGTCTGGTTAAAATACTTACTTTCAGGACTATAGGTGACAAGTAATTTTGTTGCTTAAAAGATGACTTTGGTGTTTCTGGCCTTATCAGCTGATGTAGTATTTTCTTTGTAAGATTCAGGATAAGAGTACAAACTGTAACTTTTCTTACATGACATAATCTACTAGAGGAAAATATCCTTCAGGGACACAGGGCAGCACTGCCCTTCAGAGCGAACCTCCACTGAAGCTACACAGCCAGTGAATTTGTCCACAAAGGACCACTGTATCCCCGTTACATGGGAGACAGATCACTGGCTCATTTCATGTTATCCTGTCAGGACTCAGGACAGAAAAAAATCGGCTTTCATTCCCAGCCAGGTTGGAGATGACCCAGTCATTCAGAAACAAACAGGATGTAAGGTGATTTTTTAAAAATTAGTTAGATAATAAAATTTTTGATTCAAATCAAAATGAGTTTCTTCTTTTTCTAAAAGAGAAATAGTAGATAAAATGCACAACTGAAGTAAAATTTAGGAAAGCATGCATTTTTATATATTAGGTGAAAACTATAATGAAAACCAAATATTTCTTGATTTTTGATAATACAGCATAAAATCCAGCAGATATACTTTATTATGAAATAGTTCATTTGACATGTTAAGAACATAATTGAAAAGTGTCCCATCCAAGTAATACAAATGAGCTTCAGTGACATCAGCTGAAATACATTGGATCTTGCTTATGTGGTTTGTGGGGATTTTTGACAATGTTCGGAAACCTCAGTGGGTTATGCAGAGGGTCTGCAGCATCCAAAGTAAAACTGTTTGATTCCACCTCACATCCATGCAAAGCCTTCAGTTCTTCCTTCTTTAATATATTACCCAGTGCTTTAGTTTTCTACATGTGACATGCTGATGAAAATGTTTGCTCTTATTCAACACCCATACGAGAACACTGACATACATACGTTAATGCAAAGATATAATTACAGGGAAAAGACATACACATTAAATGACAGTATCATGAATATTGACAGTACAGTGCATTCAGGTTGATAAGCAGGTGTTACATGTAAGCTATAACAAGTTCTCTGAAAAGGACAAATAGAAACATTTTAATTTATGCTTTAATGATGGTTGGAAGAACATACTGCTCTTTATTCTAATTACACTACACATCATTAGCTTCCATGATTTCCTCACTCTCTTTTCTAATAAATGGAATTAGCCGTCTTGGCTGCATATCAGAAGGACAAAATTTAAACTTTCATTTCCTCATGGCTGATGATAGTAAGCTTCTATCACTCAGGACTCTTTGAACCAACTACTCATGCGCAATAAATAAGTGTGTGTTGGCCGGGGAGGTGAGGAGTGGGGAGGAAGTCAGTTTAAATGAAACATGTGAGCGGGAGCCTGGAGGTCTGCAGCAAACACAGCTATCAGACCCGAGAGGCAAGTCTGAGACTAACCAGGACTTCAAGATGACACAAAGTGAGATTGCATGCAAATTTTCATTCTAATTCTCCTCATGCTAGTTTAATTTTCCACAGAAACAATTTAAACGAGCTTTAGTTTTAAAGAAACATTTGAGACAGCTGGATAACGTAAGTTAGGAAGGCCATCGCATGGCTGCATGACTGGATTGTCCACTAGCAGGTAAGCATATCTATGGCACTAGAAAAGGGAAGTTCAGAAGAAAAAATTCATATTTTAAAGAAAGCATTAAACTCACCATTATGGAAAACATTTCTTTGTTAAACATCTTTTCTGGTTCAATGTTGGGTTTTTGTTTTTTTTTTTAATTTTGAGTGACATTTGGGAAAAAAAAACAGAATCTGTCAGAATTTTGAATTTCTGAGTACTTATCCGAAATCTTTTTGAACATACAATATTTAAGAACAAAAGATAACCTCAGAGACGGTCTCTGCATTCTACACTGTATTATGGGAAAAATGACCGTTTGAAAGTCTCAATACCTTCTTTTGTCTGCTCTCAGCAGCAGCTAGCTGTGTGGACATCCTTTCTTGCATTTTTCTGCAGTGGGCCATGACTGCTTCAAGGATGGAGAGGGGGTTGGCACAAACTGGTTTCTTGTCTTTATCGCCGGCACCTGCTTCATAGTCTCTCTGCAGTGCCAAGAATGGGTCGTTTAAATTAAATCTTCCATATCGTTCCTGGATAAATACCTCCTTCCTGCGAGCCTAGAACAAAATCAGAGGAATGTACTGAAGAAAGAAATGAGAAGTTAAGGTGTTGAGAAGGTTCTGTGATTACTTTTCCAAATGGAATTCACAACTCTTTTGAGTAATGGCTTGTGTATGATATTAGGCAGAGAGCAAGATGCAAAGGGGAGTTTGACCCCAATTCCTGACTAGCCTGGCATGTCATTGCATCTACTTTTAAATTTTCTTCCTTTAAGAATATAGTCTTTTAAATTACAAATGATACTGATATATTTTTCCCATGATGCCCTCTCCTTCAAGGATCTGTTTTAGTGCAGCCTTTTCTAATTTAAAGTAAAAATCAGAATGATTAACAATTAAAATAAGTTTTAGCAAAAGTTCAAAAATAAAATTATCTCTGTTGACAGAACTTATATATTTCTCATAATACTTATGAAGTCACAAAATATAAATCTCCTACCAATTTTGTATAGACAAAAAAATTTATAAGGATATTTGCTAAAGAAGAAAATACTTCATGAAATTTTTTTAGTTAAAAATTCACAACACTCTCATTTTGTGAAGTTTAAACAACTATAAAAAACCTCCAGAAAATTTAAGAATATATAAATATCTTCTTGGGCATTGAAGGTCATTAAAATATAGTTCACAGAATCCCAGGAAAGAATGTACCCGCATTTTACTCTAAATGTCAGTCCATCAGTGTTCAAAGTTAATGGCACATCCACGTGGCACTAAATGCAATTTTTGATAATTACCCTACTATAGTCTTTGCATAAAATGGAAAATTGCAGTAAAAATATATTGAAAACTAGCTACATTCTTCTAACTCAGGTCATTTGGAAGAGCCCCTAGGAAAAAAATTATTCTATGCCACTGCCAGTGGAAAAACGGAATAGTTTATTATAAATCAAGCTTAATTGTCCCAAATGTTAAGTGTGTTTTCTAAAGATATATTACATACATTTCCTCACTTTAAAAAGCAACCACACTGAGCTACACTTTTACATTTTTAGACCACTGTCAGCAAGCCAACAACTAGATAAACACAAGTGCAAATGACAAATGGGAAAACTTAACATTTTGTTTTCCTATTACCAAATTAGATCAATTTGGAGATGCAATTTACAAAAAGTCCAATTTCACCATTAAATTCAAGCAAGTGTTCAGAGCATCATTCGAAACTTAAAAGTTACCATGGTTTACGAATCAAAAAGCATTTGATATTTTATGTAGTCTCTTATGTAGTCAATACATTGAAAAAATATCACTTTAGAGGTGCAATTTCAAAAGGAGTTTCATTTTGTCATTCACTTAATTTTTACTCAGTGTAGTAGTTCATCCCCCACTGGATGAAATCTTAGAAAGGCCCATGGTTTTCTAATTACTTTTATCTAATACAAGTCCTGTAGTCACTGTAAAACATAAAACAGTCTCCACCTGGCTATTAGAATCTCCAGCTTCAGTGGTATGACAGCTTACCTTCCCCACCTAGGACCTGCTGCAGATTTACATGCACCACCTGGGAAAGGAGTGTTTATGAAAACAAACCTCTTTTCATCCGAATCATCTCTCCCCGTTCCTAAGCTGTTTTTAGTCCTCTCTGGGTTGGAAGGGACTGGGCAGACGATGAAAATGGAGGTCAGAGAAGCAGGAACATTCTACCTGATTGGTTCACTAGCCTCATCAATGAGTATGGCCAGTATTTAAAGCCTATTCTTTCCCACTTTAGAGCAGTGGTCCCCAACCTTCTTGGCACCACAGACTGGTTTCGTGGAAAACAATTTTCCCATGGACCCGGGCTGGGGGGTCATGGGCAGTGGGGAGGCAATGGTTTCAGGATGATTCAAGCACAGTACATTCAAGCTCACCTCCTGCTGTGTGGTCCAGTTCCTAACAGTCCACAGACCAGTACCAGTGTGTGGTCCATGGGTTAGGGACCCCTGCTTTAGAGGACCACTCCTTCTCCCCTGCTGAGACCCCCTTCATCATAGTTTCCTCAAGAGAGGTAATAAATGTAGGACAGACTACAAATGGTAATCTGTGGCATTCCAGTAAAAAAATGAAAACATAAGACTGTTTATTTAAAAAATTAAGAATTTCAAGATGGTAACAGCATCCTATTTAACCAAGTATGGGGCCCTGGTTAGGGCCTGCCTTTTTGCAACTGCACAGGTTCCACACCCATGAAGGTAGCCCTGCCTACACTTCTTGTGAAGAATCTAGAAAGCAGTTTTTGTGGGCTGAGGTCCCATGTTATCCAGTCTTCTTTATTAAATAGGACCTGAACCAATCTCGTTCCCATCCTTTGATGTCGACGGCCCAACGTAATCTACAGGAAACACTCATGGGTCTTCATCTAAACAAAATCTGGCAGTGCCAGATGACTCTTGAAATCACCACTGTCATTTCTACAGGATTCCAGCTTTTTCATCTCCACTTAGATTCTGACCACCAAGGCCTTCAGGAGAAAGTTATTAAGTCAACTTGTGTCCTTGAAGCCTGTTTCTCTTGAGATGAAAGGAAAAGCAACTAGATGGGGCAGGACTCAGCACAGTCTCTCCAGAGATTTTGTCAAAGAACATTTACTCTTTGATTAAAAAAACAAATAAATTAAAAAAAAAAACCTTTCTCTATAACCTCCAACAACTAGGTTCTTTTATACCCTCAATATGGGTAAGGAGTTTAAAAATTAAAATTGGATTTCAAAATTTCTTTACAAAATTGTGTATCTTCATCCTTACTTTAGTATCCAATACATTACGGGTCCCCTGCTGAAACACATGCTTTAACAACCAATTATAATTACTTGACGTATACTCACATGTCCAATATATTTTATGACATACAGTGCTATAACACACTCAAGCAACTTCTTAACCACACAGGTTATTCTTAAATCAGAGTGAACTTTTGATAAGTGCATTAAATTAATTTTATATTAATATGAGATAAATACATGTATCACTGACCTGTTTCCAGTTTAAACAGATTTTATGTTCAAAAAATATTTAATACTATTTTTTACTAGTGTGCAAACGTTTTATGTGTTTTTTGTTGTGTTTGGTTTAGTTTTAAAATGACTACTTTAAATGATAGTCCTACTGAGACACTGTTAAATGTGGGCAATTTTTTTCTCTGCTAAAAATGTACAATTGTATCCAAGATCATCAACAAAAAACAGCCAGTGATTTTCTTTGTAAAATAACTTTTATGATGAAGTACAAGATACATGCATTCAGTTCCTTTAAGGGTATCAGTAGTGGCTCTGTATTTTCTGCCATTCATTTCAAATTATTTTCTAAGTTTCTTGTGATTCTGTCTTTGCCATATGAATTACAGAGAAATTTTTTTCAAAAATTTTCAGATATTGAGAGGTTTTTCTATATAGCTCATTGTTATTGAATTCTCAGTTACTTCTTTTGAGGTCACTGAATACATTCTACAAATACAAAGGTCAATTAAGATGATTGATAATACTGGACTTCTGGCCAAGATGGAGGCATAGGTAGATAAACTTTGCCTCCTCTCACAACCAAAAGGACAACAACAAATTTAAAAACAGAAATAACAGACCTGATAGAAAATCAAACTATATGGAAGTCCAACAACCACGGAGTTAAAGAAGAAACATTCATTCAAGCTGGTAGGAGGGGCAAAGACAGGCAGTGGAGGTGGAGAGAAAACACAGCAAGGCAGTGGCTGGTTGGTGGAATATATGTATATTCTTATACATATATAAGAACTTATATGTATGACCCATGGACATGAACTAAGGAGGAGGAATGATGGTGGGGGGGTACAGGGCAGAGGGGAATAAAGGGGAGAAAAAAATGGGACAACTGTAATAGCATAATCAATAAAATATATTTAAAAAAACAGAAAAAACATAAAAAAAGCTTTTCTTTACATTTTTATTCTGATCTATAAACTATGGCTTGTTAAAAAATGATGATAGTTTTACTCAATATTTCCTGTTTTTAGTGTTTTTTCTTATCAACTACTAGTTGTTCATCAACTACTGAGAGGTATTAAAATTTATGATTATTAAATTATCTGTTTCTCCTTTTAATTCTGTCATTTTTTGTTTCAATATCATATATTTTAAGGTTTTGTTACTAGTCACACAAATATTTCAGCTATTGCCAACTACAAAGAGAGAGTGTGGAGTATGAATCTCACCAGGTTAAAATGTAATTTATAAATGTATAAATTACATTTATAATTATATCTTTGTGAGGAATTATCCCTTTTATCTCTGTAATACTGGGTCTGTTTCTGAATCTTCATTCTGTTTCCTTTATCTTTCTATTCATAATTCGCCAGTACAAATGCTTTAATTTGTACTAAGTGCTACCAACAAGTGGGACAAGCTTCCTTCACAAAAACCAGTTTCTAAACATTCCTTTGCTATGTTATCAGCTCATTTTTCTAGATGAAATTTCAATTTATCAATTTCTAAAAATCAATTATAATATTGATTAGAATTATGCATACTTTAGACCAGGGGTGTAAAACTCATTTTCACCAGGAACCACATCAGCCTTGTGGTTGCCTTCAAAGGGCCAAAATAATTTTAGGGCTGTATAAATGTAACTACTCCTTAACTGTTAAGGAGTTGAAATTACATTCGGCCCTTTGAAGGCAACTGCAAGTCTGATGTGGCCCCTGGTGAAAATGAGTTTGACACCCCTGCTTTAGACACACACTGGAAGAAGACATTTCCATGAAATTGAGTCCTGTCATTGGAAAATAATCTTTGTCATTTATTAAAATTTGCTTCTGTATCTTATAAAAGTTTGATATTTTCAAATCAATTAGCATAAATTTAAGAATAATGTGATCCTTTTTACATGTCCTTGGCAATATTCCCCATTTCCTTAATTATCTGTGTACAGTACATATTTTATCTTGATTAAAATTGGTAAAGTGTTCTCAGTGCTGGCTGCTAATCAGAACCACACTCAGCTTTGTCCAAGCACTCAATTGGGAAGTCTATCAAGAGTCCCCTTAGTACTTAATGCCCCAGCCAAGGACAAGAACTAATAACCAATTTTTTGTTCCTTTATGTACTTTTGTACCATTACTTATTTTTATGCTGATTTCTAAGTAGGAAAATCTCTACGTCATTTATTTTCCAAGTAGATTTTAGATGGGAATATTTTATATAGTTGTCAATCTCAGGATGATTTTTTTCTTCTTACATGATCACCACCTTGTCTAGGTAAAAACATTTATAAGTGATTTCCTTCAACCGAGATACTGTTTTATCGCCTTTGGCTTTCTGCAGTGAACAAGAGCAAGTCTACACCGGGCAGCGTTTTCTCACTTGCAGGTAAACCTTGTGCTTTTCTGCCTAATTAATTTGTTCTTCTACCCTTAAAATTAATAAATAACATTTAAGATTATTCCTAGTGTTGGCTGGTATTGCCCTGGCATGTAGTCTTTTTAATCTAAAGATTCTGCTACATTTTGTTTGTAGCATCAATTCCATTTGTTCTAGTCTCTTCCAAAAACATGAGTTTCTCTCCTAGGGAATCTCCATTCTGTATTGTCCATGTACATATATCTTTTCTACTTTATCACTGTATTCCCTTCCTCTGGATTCTGGGAGATCTTAATTTTGTTATGGAGTCAATTTTTTAATAGTGTTGATTTTTCACTGTTACTTTAATATATGCTTTGTTTCTCCTAGTTCATTTTAAATTCTCGTAACAACCATATTAAGTAGGTACCTCATATTATAAATAAGAAAACTGAAGTAGAGGGTAAGGGGTTTGTCTGAAGTTGTAGGGCTAGAAGTGGTGGATCTAGGACTCACCCCCAAATTCTTGCCTCACAGATCTATGCCCAATTCTGTGTTCTTTTCCTTAGCTTTGCTAGTATCCTCTCTCTTCATCACAATCTGGCTTACCTACCACTCAGTCCCTTCAAAGCCTATGTTTCCCTGAATTTTAAGACACAAAGCAGATGCTATCTAAAAATTACTTTCTAAAATTTACTTGTTTCTCATAATTTTGTCAGCTATATGGTGTTCCCTTGCATTTTAAATGTTATCTTCCTTTTTTTTCTATGCTGCAAATCTTTCATAGGCCTTTTCTTTTTTCTTTTCTTTCCTTTTTTTCCCCCTCTCTATCTTTGGATAGTAGGAGTCAACTCATATCTGGCATTTATCCTGCGCAGGGCAGGTAGAGTCTCCTCCAATATCTACTTCAGAGGGTTGCCATCAATATGCTTCTCTAATATGGGGAATCAGCGGGCAGAATGATGCAAATTTACATCACTTTCAGCTGACAGTAAGAGAAGTCTGAGCTACAGCCCTTGCAAAGGATTGCAACACAGAACCTGCCACTTCCGAGTTATATATATAAGGGCTGATTTACTTCACTGCCCTGGGTCTGCACCAGTTCCACAAGGATAATAGCTACCTAACCCATGAAATAACGCATGTAAGGAACTTAGCAGTGCCTGGACAATCATGAACATGTAATAAGTGACAGCTATCATTTCAATAATGACGACACTCTTTTTGGCTTGTTTTTTCCTATTTTTACGTTGTTAGTTGATCTCACAAATGGGAGGTTGGGAGTCAGATGCTAGTGCCAGTTTCCACGTTACTCAGAGCTCCTGGGAGAAATCTGCCAAGTGTCCAGTGTGCTGGATGATTGTTTTCACGTGTGCGCCCACATGGGTACAACTATTCTGTCTCTTCCATTACATCATATGCCTTAAGGGGAAAGCCTGTGCTTCCCAAGTCCATAATTCTAGAGCCCCCTCAGTGTGTGTGTGAAGCCACGCACTGAGGGTGCACTCATGAAATGCTACACATAAACAGAATCTATGTGCCCCTGGCAGAAATGAACTCATCATCATCCCACAGTTACAGAAACACGAATATGACACTCTATGGACAGAGAAAATAGAAATAATAAATACTTTTGAGAGATTTTTTTAAAGAATTACAGAACAAAAAGCACAGAACAAAATACAACAGAATCCTGTTTCAATACTACTCTTTAATATATAAAATCAAATGTTCTAATGTAAATCAAATGATGTGTTCTGAAGCACCACCTTTAGAGAAAGGAGATACTGTTCTGACATAAACTTCAGAAACTTTGCCATTATGAATGGAATTCAGATATCACATGTAAATATTCTATTTGTGGCCCTAAAATAACAAATGTATTTCATTTGCTCAAGTTGTAAATCATATTCTTCATGCTAAGTTTTCAACAGTTTTTATATTTTGAGTAAACTGGTAGAATTTTCCAACAAAATAAATAACCCCATCAAAAAATGTATCAAAGTTTGTGACATTAGATTGCAGCAGCAACATAAAAGCTCCTGGTAAAGAGGCAACTTAGAACAGATGTAGGAAAATATGTTTTCAATGACTAAAAGAGAGTCGATTTGATTTGACCACTGATTTAAAAAAAAAGTTTGAAAAATAGGCTTTTGTTGAGTGGTCAGATACTGTCTACTTCTGGGGACCGAACAGTCCTGTACCAAGCACACCGGCTGGGATTCTGCGGGTACCTCCCCTTCACGTGTGCTGGATCAAATTCGTGTTCTAAAAATCACCAAAGAGGTCTTTCTCCCACTTTCATGTTATTCGCATCATCATGACTGCACAGAAGTATTTTCTTAATTGGTTTTAATCATCTAGGACTTTTAACTCATAAAAAGAAAAAAAAAACAGCATTAAACATCTTTCCTAAAAATGAACATATAAGCAGTTATCCAAACAACCAAACCAACCAACCTCAAGAAAATGCAAGGTAGCTTCCTTGAAATGTTTCAACAGTTCAGGAATGATGTAGTTAGCCAATATGATAATTTCAGAAATACCTATTATTTATAACCCAAGGGGAAAATGTGGAAACAGTGTTAACATAAGCATGCCTATGTAAAATTTTTAAAAATTGAAAAACAAATAAATAAAGGCATTGTCTTGTCTACTGGGGACATGTAACAGATAACTTATGTGGACAGAGGTTGTGATTAACAATTTAAGATAATCTCCCTTTTATAGCTGCAGGAAACATAAGCTGGCTTGGTTAAAAATAAATTCCCCAGGACACAAAGAGAGAATGATGGAGACAGTTTTGCTCTTGGTGCTGTGCCATTTCCCAACTCCCCACAAAACCCCCTTTGGTCACAGAGGAGTAACTTACTAATCATGAGAATTGCTGAGCATCAGCAAAACATAAACAAAAAGATCTTAACATTCTCACCTTCTACCAGCTGAACCGGCTCTCTTGCTATCAACAACAATCAAGGGAAAAGGAAGGTCAAAGGTTGGAAAGCAGTTTTTATTCAAACACTGCCAGTAATTTTACCACCATTAAATGTTCCCCAGTTCTTGAAAGGATGTATACCTGCTGCTTCTCCCCACAGCAAACCAGAAAATGGCTGTGGCGGCCAGAAAAAATTTACTCCACAGATCATAGAACCACCTTGGGAGAAAGCAGAGTCCCTGGCAGGTAACTTCATCATATGCCTGCATAACTGTGTGTGCTCCTTTATGTGCAAATTGTGAGCTGGACACTCCTGGCTACTCTTCAGTCAGGGGCACAAGGACCTAATAGGCAAAAGGTGAGGAAAAGAGCTGATTGTTTTAAAGCGACAGGCATTTCTCAGAGCAGGACAAATGTCATTTGCAGGAACAGGGTAAGACTCCATTTCAGATCATGGAATTTTGTCCCTCTTCATTGTACCTGGTGCAAGGACAGCTGCGAAAATGCTTTATAATCCATCAAATGTGGTGCATAGGTTGGCTGATATTATTAACACGAAACTGGTCATTTATCACAGGCCTGTTTGTGTTGGTTCACATCAGTAAAAATGCTCAACTATTTGTATTTTTGCTAGACTTTTCTTTTTACTTTTCATCATTTACTCAAGCAAGGTCTACATATGGGCCATTTTTTCTACAGCAACCAGCTGCCCTTCTCTTCTTTATTGTGCTGGGCATCTGAGAGCAGAATGGGAAGGGGTACTTAACTAGTCTGTAATATAGAATAAATTATGGAATACTGTAAACATGTGTTATACATTATGAAACAGTGGAATGTAGAGTATTCTCCAAAGGAGTTTAGGCCAAGATGAATGGTAATCATTTCCTGAGTCTCCAACATGATTTATGACTGTCTGTGATCAATTTCTGAAGAGTAAACCTGAACTATAGTTTTAAAGTTTATTCTTGTAAGAATCCAGCTTCTCCTCTCCAAGCTATGCCACCCACTTTCTCACTGAAAGACGCAGTGGCCTTAGACCAGATGACACTGCTTCTGTGTAGGTGGCACATTACAGTGCTGGCTGGAGTTTGCTGCAGGAAGGAGGTCAGGACTCTGTCATTCCCTCCCCCTCTGTTCTGGAGCAGCTACTGAAAGCATCTGTTTTTGTCCTCTAATATCCTTAGTCTCCTGTTAATATTCCTGGAGAACATAGGACAGTGAAATAAAGTTAGTTAGAAAGAAAAAATTAAGGTCACCACCTTTGCCAAAATCATGTAAACTCTCAAAACTCTGATCAGTTATAGGGAATTGTTACATGTAACTAAAGCCTGTGGTGACAGTCCCTCAGCCGGAGTAAATAAGGCTATCATTCATATTAAAGGTAATAACTTCCTTTTTATCCAAATACCTTTGCTTTGTATACAAGATCGATCAGATTATGCTATGAAATGTCCCAGAAGACATACATCCCCTAGGAGCAACGACTAGGAATGGGGTATCCAGACACACTTGTCACCCATTCCTGTGAGGAGCTGTACCCCCATGGGGCTAGCCAGCAGGAAAGGATTCATGTATAATTTTACTGCCTCTGTGCTACAGTAAATGAGCCGAATGTGAATAACATCCAAAACCCTGGTCTCAGCCCCACATTCGTAACAACTGACCTAACTACACATCTGAATTTCTGAAAGAGGATCTGTCAGAGTACACACAAGGCATCATGAGAGCTGTCTGAGCTGACTCGGTACAGCCATGCATTGAAAAGATCCCTCTAAGATAAGATCGTGCTTGGAAGTGAACGCACAGACTGTTTTGCCTGTATAATCTATTTTTAAATATTGCTACCAGGTATGGATACTTGCAGCTAGCTGTGTTTGAGAAGTAAAGGATAACATGTACTTTCTTGAAATTAGGCCTCACATCTATAGAAACATTTCCTACTCCATTTTTGTGGAAGAATCCACAAAAATGACAAAAAAAATCAATTTATTGAAGGAAAAATCTTAATAGCCCATTTCCAAAATAATTCTTCCTGAAGCTGAATTAGGATTCAGTAACAGTCTTAATTTTATTAGTATTTCCCAGTGTTAAAATGACCCTAACAAACAAAATATTTTTAAATACACATGACACATATGAACAGGTAATCAAATTGTCTTTATATCATAAAGGATAATAATCACATAAATGCACCCTTAAAAGTGATCTACGTTAGAGTGTTTTTTTCTATGATCCTGTTGGGCCACAAAGTCACACTAGAAGTCCAGCATCAAGGGCTCCCTGGGTATCTTCTAAGGTCAAGAAATTCATCAGCACTGTAACATATTTAGAATCTACCCCAGGGCTAATAATAAGCCCATTAGCCAACATCTGAATGAAAGCCCCAGAGACACATCAGAACACAGTATGCATGGTATCTCTATTTCTTTTCTCTCACTTTTCAAGTGTGAAGATTTTGAAATTAAGATTTGGAAATGAGAGTAAAAAATTAGAAATCCAAACATAGAGCCACTGGAAGCAATGTTGTCTTCATAGTTGACACATTATTTGGAGGGAGAAGAGCCCCAGAAAGGCATGAAAGCTGCTAACCAGCTGATGGTTTTTCTACAGCACTGGACTATTTTTTCCTTCATTACAAAGGATTCATTGGTAGAATGAACCACACTCTTCCCTGAATATATGGCCCTGGAGGCTGCCTGCTCCTCATAGGAAATAAATACCTCTCAGCCTGAATTAATTGAAAAAGTAATGATTGTTTTTGTTTGACAAGGCCATAAATGGAATTTATATTTGAACTACCCTTTGGGGATGAATAGCCTAGATTACTAAATGGTCAAAGAATCCTATTGGCTATAAAGAAGCTAATGATGTTTCCACATGTAAGCTTTTTTTTAAAAAGTAATGGATGTTAAGGTAAGGTATAAATCTAATTATGGATAAAATATTTACTGGTTACTGTATTTTCATATAAAACACTTGGGAAAAAATAAAACAAAAACGGCTTATCTAAGAGTTTAATGTCCCCCACACCCCACTTCACTAAAAAATTTTCTACAATCTAGGAGGCCTTGAATTATGTGAATAAGCAAAAGGATCAGAGCTTACAATTTACTAATGTCCTTGGCCTCAACAGCCTCCACTTAACTCTCCTCAATATTCTCATGTCTTGGTGTTGCCACAGATAGTCAGGGAGTGCCAGGGAGTCTCCTCTATAGGCCCAGATGGTACAGGGGGAGGTTCTTATAGTGAGCGCACCAAAAACTAGGAAGTTGAATGAACAGGACCCAAGCACGCCAAAAGTTAGCCAGATAATAGGATAGAAAAAAAGGCCTCCCCTCCTTATCCTTTTAAGAACCCTGGACTTGAGCAGGAAGGGGAATGGACTTTAACACGGGAGTCCACCATTCTCCCAGGTCACAGCACCTGAATAAACCTCTTTCCTTCTGTACCAGCAACTCTATCATGGGTTTGGCTTTCACTGCAGCTAGCAGCTGAACCTGTGATTTGGTTTCAGTTTTTGGTGACTCTCCTGGGACAGTGCGGACCTTGGTAAGTCCTGGAGGGCCTGAGCAAGGGTCCCAATTGCCTGTGGCAGGCTGACCCCAGGAATGGGACTCAGCAGGTGCTGAGAATTTTTCAGGGAATTTTCCTGCACTCCTTGTCAAGGTGTCATACACCTGAAAGACTTGCCTGGTAAAAGAAAACAGTTTTCTGGGGAGCAGGGAGACTCCAAGACTGGGTAAGTTGAACTACTGTGCATACTGGCGGTCCTCCATCCCTGCCAGTTGGACTTCTCGCTACTTGGAATTCATGCCGTATGGGCTTTATGCAACTTGGGTCTGGTTAGGACCATTTGGAGCACCAGTTGGTAGGCTGTTCATGACAATTGAGCTTCACGCCACCTGGGCTTTGTGCCACTTAGGAAGAGTTAGGATCATTTGCAGTACTGGTTAGTAGACTATCCCTGCTTCTTGGGCTTCATGCCACTTGGGTCTGGTCAGGAATGCTTGCAGTATTGGCTGGCATGAGATAAGATGCTATGACTTGCTTGTGAATGCTCATTTGGATTAACAGAATTAATAGATCCAAGTTTTGTTCATATTTTCCGCTTAGTCTAGGGTCCTTCTATGCTTATGGTTTTGGGTTTGTACTGTCATGCCATCAGGGGTTGTTCTGGTTTAACTCCTGAAAGGAGTTCGGCCCAGTGGGCCGAATTTTAGTAAACCAGTCTATGTACAGCTATGATCCAATGACTAAGAAGTAAATGGTTTTCTATTGTAACATTTCTTGGCCTATGCATACTTTAGACTATGGGGTAAAATGACCTCTAAATAGTTCCCTAAATTAGTTCATCATCATACAGTTGGAACTGTTTTGTCAACAGTCAGGGAAATGGGATGAAATACCTTATGTCCAGGCATTTATGTTTTTACACACTAAGGATTTGACAAAGAAAGGGAACAACCTAATGATGCAGAGAAGGGAAATGGACTTAAAACCGCTCCCTGAAGTAAGACACAGTAACAAAAAGAAAATGGGGAGATGAGTCTCTTTAATGCCCAGGAGACCCAGGATTAGTAGCAGGAAGATTTCCCCCACTACCACCCCAGCTGCTAGATACCCCTGAAATAGGGCCCAGAGAGGTGACAGCCTCACATTTTTATGATGAAGGAATGGTCTCTCCCTTGAAGACCTAGCAGGGATTCCAATTTCCCCAGGGTGCATCTCTATCCAGAGCAGGACAATTCCCTTTGAGGCCAACACCCTATAGGCCGAATAAACCAGCTCACTGGCCACTACTGGGCCCATACTCCATTTTCCATATCAGATTTACTGAATCAGAAAATTCCAAACTCTCATATAGGGAGGATTCTCAAAAAATGGCAGATCTTATCACCTCCATTTTTGTCAGTCACCATCTAAACTGGGAAGATGTACAGGTTCTCCTTAATATCCTACTAATAGGAGATGAAGGCAGCTAGTTAGAGATAAGGCTCATTGCCTCCATCAAGAGAATCCCAATGTGACCCCCAACCCAACTGAGGTGATTCCCTCGATAGAGCTAAACTGGGACCAAAACAGTGGGGACCTAGTCTGGAACATTGCAAAGGTGCATATTAGAAGGGCTGGCAAAGGAGTGCCTAAACAAAAGAGCCTGAACAAGATATGTGCCATCCAACAAAAAACAAATGAAGACCCTTCTGAATTGTGAAAGGATCTATCAGACCTATTAAAAGCATACTGATGCTGATTCACAGGCACAAGAAAATGTCTACATGATAAATATGACTTTTATTGGGCAAAGTGCCTCAGACATCAGAAGGAAGCTCCAACGTTTAGATGGGACATTGGGAATGAATCCCTCCCAGCTGGTAGACATAGCCTTTGATGTTTACCTTGGACGAGAAATAAGGAAATAAAAACAGGCCACCGTTTTCATAGAAACAGTGTGGGGGAAACCAGGAGAGGTGGGACCCGAAAGAAAAAGGTTTTGAAAACTCCACTAGATGCCAATCAATGAACCTATTGCAAAGAGGAAGGGTTTTGAAGAAAGAATTGCCTGGAACTCAAAAAGAAAAATATTGATAAAAAAGGACAGAAACTCTTGCCAAGAAATGTTAGAAAGAATGATGAATCTGATGATGAACAAGGAGGCCCAGGGACTACCCATGATACTTCTCAATCTATTACTATTTCCCCGCAGGTGTCCTGGGTACAAATGACAGTGGGGAACAAGCTAATTGACTTCCTTATAGATGTGGGAGGTTACATAATCAGTCAGCACTTAATACAAAACTAACCAGGAAAAGTTCAGCTTACAAAAGGTGTCAGTTACTGGAATGAACAGACAATTACAAAAACAAGTGTTCCTTCAACCTCTAAATGCCAGCCTGGGGATCAAAAACTTTTGATTAGTTCTCTCTACATGCTAAACTGCCCCATTCTATTGCTAGGCCAAGATTTACTTTGTAAATTGCCTGCATAAATAACTTTTCCCCCTGAGAAGCAGCAATTAATGTTTAGGAGTCCCACTAGAACATGCTCTCCAGCTCCAGGTGCTCCAAACTTGCCCAGAAGGACTCAGATGTGAACTCCTCCCAGAGATCTACAAGCAGGTTGCTAGAGCCATTTGGGCTGATGGAACCCCAGGTAGGACAATTAACACCCAACCCGTAAAAAGTAACCTAAAGAAAGGCCATGGATCCCACTAAGAAATAATACCCACTTAAAAAAAAAAAGAAACTTCAGAGCACAGGTGGCAAACACAAGGCCCACAGGCTGAATCCGGCCCTCCACCTTGTTTTATCCAGCCCGGCACCTTCTACCTGGCAGCAGCACCAGGCTCCTTGCCTCTAGTTACGGAGTAGTTACATTTATACAGTCCTAAAATTACATCCAGCCCCTTGAAGGCAACTATGAGGCTGATGTGGCCCCTGATGAAAATGAGTTTGACACCCTTGCTTTAGAGGGAGGGGATTCAACCAATATTGCAGAAATTCTTAAAATCAGGATTAATTTTACTATGTCAGTCTCCCTACAACACCCCCATTTTGCCAGTCAAAAAGCCTCACACTGAAGAACATCAATTTGTATAGGACCTTAGGGCCATAAATAACATTGTTCAGGACATTTATCCTACTGCGCCCAACTCTTATACTTTCTTGACTACAGTGCCCAGGGGACAGCAAATGGTTTTCAGTCCTAGACTTGAAGGATGCTTTTTTCTGCATCCTAATAGATGAACAGGCTCAAATATTATTTGCCTTTGAATGGCAGGACCCAGAAACTAAAACCACACTATGATCCTGTTGGACTATGTCACTAGAAGGATTTAAGAATCCCCCCACTATATTTAAGGAAATATTAGCAGAAGATTAAGGGACATTAAATTTAAATCAAGAATTCTTCTATAATATGTAGATGACTTAACACCTACACTGATTATAAATATGTCTTCATGGTAGTCCATGCCCATGGGGTAATATGGAAAGAAAAAGGACTCAACCTCAGGGAATAAGGACATCAAACAACCAGACTGCCATAATGCACTGCCCAGGACACAAGAAGGATGGTTCCCAAACAAGCCAGGGAAACAAAACTGCCAACAAAGCAGCAAGACAAGGCACCCGAGGGCCACCACTTCTTGGGGTTTTAATTCCCCACCTTGACTAGTGAGAATTTCCATTACACAGAATAAGATGAGGAATAGGCCCACAAATGAGGGTTCTCTACCACTAACCCTAATTCTGTATGGGAGATCAACACTCATGGCATGATCTTACTCCCTGAAACTCTAATATGTCCCATCCTCAAACACCTACATGAAGGGACGCATTATGGAAGGGATACTTTAAGGAACCTCATTAGACCACATCTGAAGGACTCTCATTTACAAAGAACCACTCAAAAGATTATCCAAGACTGTTGGATATGTGACATAAACAATTTTAAGACAGAATGTGCCCCAACAGGAAAGGGAGTACAATATAAAGGGATATGCCATTTGAGGACTCGCAAGTTGACTTTACACAGATGCCTAAAACCATAGGAAACTTTAAATTTTTATTAGTTTTTATAGACACCCCTTCTGGATGGGCAGAGGCATACCTCACTAGAACTGAGAAGGCAACTGAGGTAGCAAACCTTCTACTCAAATAAATAATTCTTCGGTTTGGACTTTCTTACATTATTCAAAGTGACAATGGGCACTTTTGGGCACAAAATTAATCACAAAGTGAACAATTGTTCACTTCAGAAATCTCCCAGAAGACAGGACAAGCACTACAGATTCAATGGAAAATGCATGCATCTTGGAGACCTCAATCTATATGGAAGACTGAGAACATGAGCCACAAAATAAAGACATGCCAGGAAACACATTTGAAATGGGACCAGGCACTCCCTATTACCTTGCTCCAGATTAGGGTAGTGCCCCAATGCGTGCTTAAATTAAGCCCTTTTGAAACAGCTTATGTGAGACCCTTCCAGTTTCCATTTTAGGAACACCCCCTTTGAAAGGGACAGCACTTCCCAAAGTCAAGTAACAATGTTACATTTTATTTTATTTATTTTTTGACAGTTGCTACTGATAACGCCTTTGTCCACATTTCCCAGACAGTGGCTTTCTTGACAAACTTATCCTGCTGTTGGGTATGTCACCCAAAGTCCCACTCTGGATTAGATCATGGGGATCCTTTAGTCTCTCCAGTATCTGATTTCACTATCATTCCCCCTGCACTACTAGGCATACTCCTCACTAAATACTTGATTCCTTGTCTACACAATAGGTCTCCCTTTGGAAGCCCATCTGCAACACTGCCTCTTGAAATATGAAGCAGTCTACTAGCTTCGCTTGTTCAGCAGTGCCATCCTCTAAACATCGCATGTTCTTCTGCCTTCCAAAGTCAGCCATCCTTCCTCCTCACATGAAGGCTTCGTTCCATTATTGACCCCCGTCTTCTTTTAGTAGACAGCAAGAATATCTGGACATTAGATAGTCTTATCTAATCCCAGGGATGGATAAAAACTAAGCCCCTTAACAGCAGGAAGAAACTGTATATAATAAGACCTCTATCTATTTATCCTCATAAGATTAGAAGAATCCAGAGTTTTGAAGGCAAGAATTGTTACTGTAGATAGTCAAGGAGCACTGGGGAGTCTCCCCCATCAGCAAAAATAGTGCAGGGGTAGGTTCTTACACTGAGTGCACCAAAAGCTAGAAAGATGAATGAACAAGGCCTGAGTGTACCAAAAGCTAGAAAAATTAATGGATAGGTCCTCAGCACACCAAAAGCTAGAAAGATAAATAAATGTACAGGACCTGAGAGTGCCAAAAGCTAGCAAGACAACTGGGTAGAAGAAATGCCCTCGCCTCCCTATTCCTATATGAACTTTGAACTTGAGCAAGAATGGGGGATGGTCTTTGACACGGGAGTCCACCATTCTCCCGAGTCACAACACCTGAATAAGGGTCTTTCCTTTTGCACTAGTACCCTTCTCACAAGTTTGGTTTTCATTGAGGCAGGCAGTTGAACCTGCATTTCAGTCTACACAAAGATCTCAGTTCCTTCCTTTTCCCCCAGTGAACCTCTCACTCAAACACTTCTCTCCATCCAGTGTAGAGCTCATGTTTTTCCAGATGCTATTTCTTCAAACCATTATTTCTCAATATTGTATGCTTGCATCCAACCAGAACATTCCATCTATGCTTTCTCAGGAGGCTGAGCAGCGTTAAAGCACACAACTGCATATTTTAAAGCCAACTCACATTTGAAGTCTACAAATTCATCTGAGCTCAAGGAGCCAAGACTTCTACAGGTCTAGATGATACTGGCTAAAGGAGTCTTATCCTCCCACAGGGACCTGGTTACATGGTAGACATTCCAAAACTTCTCTATGCTCCTAACCCATCTTTAGTCTCCTCATGACATCCAAACTTGCTTTCCTCCTGCTGCTGGTATTCCCGTTTTATTAGTACTCTCAAAATTCTGTTTTCTCCCTTATCATCTTTCTGAAAGGAAACTGTCTCCAAGGTTAATTAATTCTATCTATGCTTCACCTTCCATCCCTACTTTTATCTTGAAGCTGCTATAAACAGTACTCTGTGACCAAAATTACTTTTCCCAGGCCCTTAAATTCAACTGCCTGCTAAATTAATTAATCTGTATGTTTCAACAAGACCAGAAAACTCAGTAAGTACCAAATAGAACTCTTCATCTTCCCCACCTCACACCTTTTACCTCACATATTCCCTGCCTTGGCTGTGGCACCACAACCCTACAGCTCGCCTGAAACCTGAGTGTCAACAGAGCTACCACTTTCAACCCTCTCATACCCACAGCTGATCAGTAAAGGCTTATCAGTGCTACACCCTAAATATTGCTCCTATGTGTCCCCTCCTTTTCATTCCAGCCATCACTGCCTTACTGTAGCCCCTTGTCATCTTTCCCAGTAACACCTGCAAGAGTCTCCTGGGTGGTCTCCACATCTCCAGACCTGACACCCCTCCAGTCAATCTTCCTCTTTGTTTATAAGAAAGATTACCCTGAAATACAGGTCTAAGTTATTACTGCATTGCGCAAAATTTGTCAGGAGCTCTTTATTACTTCCAATGCAGTTACAAAACCATCAGCTATTCAGTGGCTCTAATGCCTTCCTTGGGCTCTTCTCCCTCCAGTTAATGTGTCGGCTGAGGACAACATTTCTCTCAGTGGCTGTATGTTTAGATTTCTAATTCTTTATTTTCACTTCCAAATCTTATTTCCAAGTTCTTCACACTTGAAGAATGAATGAGAGAAAAGAAATGGGGATACCGTGAATAGTGTGTTCTGAATGTGTCTGTTTCACTCAGACATGGGCTAATGAGTTTATTAATCGTGGAGTAGATTTTAGTATATCAAGGTGCTGATTAATTTCTTGGCCTTAGAAGATACCCAGGGAACCCTTGATGTTGGCCTCCTAGTGTAACTTTGTGGCTCAACAGGATCATGGCAAAAAACACTCTCCCAGGGCCAGCTGATGATTACAGATAGCAAATGACTCTCGGGGAAGTGTGACTTTCATAAGTAAACCAACCAATGTAGAGCCCACACCCCACTTTATCACACTCTAACACTTTAAGCCACTATTCCCCTGCCGTTGTCACCACAGGGTCATGCATTAGATAATTAGGGGCAGTCCCTATATCCTGGAGCCTTCTGGAATTATTCAAACTAGCCAAACTATGCCTACTTATCTTGGCTTGTCCTTTCCTTCACAGGGAAACCACAATAAAGGCTTTGCCTGTGCTTTGCCTTGCTCCTTCTACCTCCTGACTGAGCCTGGTGCTTCCCCATGTGGCCCTGTGAGGCAATGCTGTGCTTCCTGTTTCTAGGGATCTGAGTACAAAATTTTCATTCTTCAAAAAAGTCATTTTCAAGTTTGTGTGTCTTACCATATCTTATTAAAACAAATCTTGTTTTACATTGTAAAATCAGGTTAAACTAAAAAACTATTTACAAGGTCCTGAGTTCACCATGTTGTTGCATAACTCTGTGTAGCTGGTGTGTTGTATTCTTCTTATGAGACCCAATTTCAAGTTTATTTTTCTCTGCATAGCCTTTTCTGACCACTCCAATGCTGAGCCACTTCTCTGTGTGCCAACACTGTATTTTGCATATAGCCTTCACTGAACATTTGCTATTCTACCACAACATAGTTATTTGCTTGAAAGTCCACCTCTCTTCCAAAAAAGCTATGCTGTCAACTACAAGAAAGATACTGGCATATTCATATTTATTATGAGCACTGAGCGTAGTACACAACAAGAACTCAATGAATTCTTCATAAACTAATTTAAATGTACATAAGTAGTGTTAGTATTGAATAGTGTTGATGACCAGCTTTGCTGCTTTGAAATAGAGCTTTCCTATTAAGAATTTCCAGCTGGAAGTTGATCAGTAATAATATATACATATACATAATATATAATTATACATATTTATATACATATCTAAATCTATATATAATATATAATGTTATCACATATATTTTATTATATATTGTGTGTGTATGGATAGATAGCATCTTCAAGGTGGCTCCACCAGTCAGATGTATTGACTGATTTCAGAATGTATTTTTATACATAGTATTTGGCTAAGGGTATTTGATATAACCCGAGAATCCACAAAACAATACCTTAAAAAATCAGAGAAGACAAATCTGATTCTGACGTAGTAGTAACTGGGAACTTCCTACTTAAGACTTTCTTGTCATTCACTCCATTTAGGAAATGATGTAAAACACACATCTAAACAAACTGATCTCATTTCCTCCTCATGAAAGGCAAGTTATAACTTCAATGTTAAGTTGTTAGACTTCAAGGTAAGTTCACAGTTTGGGGAAAATATTTACCTATGTCAATTTATTAGAGAACCATGATAAAATTAACACTGAAAATAAATAAACATTACTTTTTAAAGTGGTATTCCTACATTTATCCATCTTAATTTTTGGAGAAATCTCATTTAAGGCATTCAGTCAATTGCTTTCAAGAAGTAATGAGCTTTTATAATTTGTTCTGTTTTGCTTTGAACACAGGAAGAGGAATGCACAGACTAATTCTCGTCCACATGGAATGTGCTATGTTGGGTTTACTCATGTTCTCAAAACAAAAGAATTCTGATCCTTCAAAAGCTACACAAAGCCAAAAAGTTCAGGTGTTTCTTGTTTATTTAGAGGTGTCTTCTGAAAATGCCCGGAAGGTATGCAACAGTGTTCCAGTTTTCCCACCCCCCTCAGTAACTGTCAGCATCAGCAAAAGGAAAACAGCTTACAAAACTCACGTCGTTTGGTGGGTTTCTGAACCCAAGTAAGCCAGTTGCCACATGTGGATGGATGCTCTGACCAAGCTTCCAACAGGGATGGCTAAAGTTGCCTTTGAAGAGTGTTTGCAGGAGCAGTCCTCTCTGAGCCCCAAGGACATCATGAAGAGTTATCAGTGTGTCTTGTCCACGTGAAAGATAAGCACACTAACTCACGGGGCTCACTCATCTTGCCTAAAGCTAGAGGGGTCTGGTAGAGCATCTGGAAAGAAACAGGAGATTCTGGAGATGCAAAACCACATAATTCATTCTAGAATAAAGACTCTAGTTTCCAACTGCCTGGATTTGAATTTTGGCTCTAAAATTTCCTACCTCTGTGACCTTTGTCAAGCTGTTAACCACCCTAAACCTCAGTTTCTCATGTGTAAAATACAGATAATACCTAAGTCATAGGATTGTTTTAAGGCTTAAAGAGATAATTACTATACAGTGCATAGCATGTTGCCTGACACAAGAAGCGTTCAGTTCTGTCACTCTCAGTAAGAGAGAATAAGAAAACTTATACACTACTTACAAACTACTAGATTAAGAAGTTTGGGCTGGAGGGTGGGTTATAGCAGGCACTACCAAGAGGGATGTTCCTACTTCCTCCTGCTACTTCAAGTTTTAAACACAGGCAATGTTCTTGGACCAGCAAGCTAAGACCTGCTGCTATAACTTTTGAAAGACTATTTTTTAGAGCAGTTTGAGATTCAAGAGGGAAGTACAGAGATTTCCCATACACCTCCTGTCCCTATAATTGCATAGCCTCCCCCCAATATCAACACCCACTACCAGAGTGGTATATTTGTTATGATTGATGAACCTACATTGGCAAATTATAATCACCCAAAGTCCACAGTTTACCTTAGGGTTCGCTCTTGGTCTAGTACATTCTATGGGTTTGGACAAACATTATGACATATCCATTTATCATACAGAGGAGAGCTGCTGCCCTCAAAATACTCTGTGTTCTACCTCTTCATTCTTCTCCCCCTTTTCACTCCTGCCACAGCCACTGATCTTCTGACAGTGCCTGTTTTGCCTGTTCTAGAATGTCATATAGTTGGAATCATGCAGCAGGTAGCCTTTTAGATTGGCTTATTTTACTTAGCAATATGCATTGCAGGTCATTTCATTTTGTCACTGATTAATATTTCATTGTCTGGATGTTTATCCATGTTGTCCTACTGAAGGACATGTTGGTAGTACCCAAATTTGGGCAATTATGAAAAAAGCTCCTGTAAACATCGATATGCTGATTTTTGTGTGCACATAAGTTTTCAACTCATCTGGGTAAATAATAAGGAGTACCATCGCTGGATTGTATGGTGAGAATAAGTTTAGTTTTGGGTTTCTTTTCCTTTTTCACCCAAGGGCATTTTTTTCTTTTCTTTTTAGACAGAGAGTAAGGGAGAAGGGAGGAAGGAAAGAAACATCAATGTGAGAGAGAAGCATCAACTGGTGGTCTGGAGTATGCGCTGGAAATGGGTATTGCACATGCACAGACTGGGGATCCTATGCACCTGGACCTGGGACAGAACCCGCAACCTAGGCATGTGCCCTGACCGGGAATCAAACATGCAACTTTTTAGTCACAGGACGACACTCCAACCAACTGAGCCACACTAGCCAGGGCAAGAGAGTACATTCAGTTTTGTAAGAAACCTCCAGGCTGCCTTCCAGAGTGGCTGTACCACTTTATATTCCTATCTGTAATGAGCGAGAGTTCCTGTTGCTCTACATCCTCACCAGCGTTTGGTATCGCCAGAGTTTGGATTTTGGCCATTCTAATAACTGTGTGGTGCTGCTAAATGTTTTATCATTTCATGTTTTTTCCCCTCATATGTTTCTCTTTAATAGTGGTCTTTATGAATACTGACTGAGAGGGTTAATAAAATATAAGTCCTATAGAAGATACTGCTAGATAGAACAAGGGTCTCAAGGTCTGGGCCTTTCTTACTAAATGCTATTCTTGCTAAATGTTAAAATGTAGCATAGCTTTTTGCAGACCATCTTTAAACAGGATGGGCCTCAAAGGAACCCAACCCAGTAAGTCTAGCCAACTGAAATCAACATTCAATGAGTAAACAGTGTATATAAGCAATGGCTAAGTCCCCTCTCAGGGAGGCATAGCTCTGGACATGAATCTAGTCTCCTATTTACTTGCCATAAGAAAATAAAACTACCTCATGACAACCACGTCTCGTTTTTGAATAGAGCATTCCAAGTGGTGAACCCCTTGAGTTCAGTAACAATATCCTAATGCTCCAGCTCTAGCAATATTGTACTTTTCAGAGAAACCAGGGCCATTTTTGGTGATAGAGTTCTGATTGACACCACTTAAGTCCTTGGGTTTAGCCACACCTAAAATCTAGACTTATTCCTGTGATTTTTCAGTTACATGAACCAATATATTCCTTGGAAGGTATTTGGTTTCTATCAACTGCAACCAAAAAAATTCTTAGTAACAGTGACTCTTAATTCCATGGTTTGTAGCAATACCACCAATAACAACAAATGTTCAGTGTTGTCATCCACCAGCCTAAGAAACTTTAACTGCTCTCTCAATCACTGTACTGACAGCATTCTTTTCAGATTCTTTCTGATTTTCACTTATCCTCTCTTGGTACTTTCTGGCTACCCTTTTTGCTCTTATATTCTTCCCGTGACTTGCCCTAACCAATCTCTCCCAGTTAAGGAAATATAAAACTATCGGCATTTAAAGAATGGCTTAGAGGCCCCAGAAAGGTGGCATCCACCTGAAGCTGAGACCTACAAGGTCCTTCCTTCTCAGCCTCACCTCCCACTATATTATCCCACCCATTAGTCCATTTAAGCCCTACCAACCCACAAAGACCACAACAGAAACAAATCACTGTTTAAAATAAAAAATGTTGTAGATTATTTATGCAGCAATAGATAACTAAAATATTGGCCTAAGGGACACAATCTCCTGAGAGAAGACACAGAGACTTCACTAAGAGGTTAAGTACCACACTCAGTATTGCACTGAATAGTTCAATGCTTTCTACAAATCCTCCTATGCATCAGAGCCCTTCTTTGGTGTTAAAAATCACCAGGGTAAAGTGGGAAAAAAACTAGATTCTAACACTAAGTGCAGTTAACTGGCTGAGCTGCAGTTCTCTACTGTGAAATGGAGCACATTATAGAGCAGGGGTGTCAAACTCATTTTCACTGGGGGCCACATCAGCCTTGTGGTTGCCCTCAAAGGGCCGAATGTAATTTCAACTCCTTAACAGTTAAGGAGCAGTTACATTTGTACAGTCCTAAAATTATCTCGGCTCTTTTAAGGCAACTGTGAGGCTGATGTGGCCCCCAGTGAAAATGAGTTTGATGCCCCTGTTATAGAGAATGCACGGCACAAAACATCAGCATATTCCTTATTGCAAGTATTATTAAAGGGCTAACATAATAATATATGACACTGTAATGGGGAGGAGTGAAGCGTCGAAGACAGTCTGTGTCACCCCAGCAACCAGGAACTGCACATGACATGTGCATGATACAGCAAAAAGAGTCGTGGCATAGGGCTGGCACCAAAAGCTGAGGAGGTAATTGGATGGGAGGGACATGTCCTCCCACCCATTCCACTGTGCAGGGGATTATGGGGACAGTTTTAAAAAGCAGAGCACATGGAAATTGGGTGCTTTTGCTCCCCTACCTCCTGGCTGGTTGGTCTGAGGCTGGGTGATGAGTTTCCTGAGCTGGCAGGCCTTGCCAGGATGATACCTTGAGCCCTGCTCAAGTGGTCCAGGACCTGCTTGGCCAGGAGTGCAGCAGGCTGGTAAGGGGGCAGAAGAGAGGCTGGTGGGCTCAGGCAGGAGGCTGGTGGGGAAGCCCCACCCCTTGCCCCAGGCAGGACACCTTGGCCACTGCCAGTAAAGGCCTGCCAGGACAGGCCTCGAACCCATCCCCAAGAGCTCTGGTCCTGACCAGGAGTGCTGTGGGTGCTAGGCTCATAAGAAGGGGGTAAGGAGGCTACGGCTGGAGGGTTCTGGGAGGTGGCACAACCAGGCGGAAAGCCCCGTGCCCCTCCCCCCCACACACACATGAAGTCTCAGGAAGCCACCTCAGCAGCCACCCAACAGCTGCCTGCGCATTCCTCTGGCTGGAGGTAGATCCCATCAAGCAACCTGCTGTGCATATTTTAAATTTAAAAAATTCCCTCTTCTTTTCAATTCAACTCTGTCTCTAGAGGTTTTGCCTATGGGCAGTTAGCAATAGGACCCCCCTGGGTGTGCAGTTATAATAATGGTGCCTAATGTGGGGCCTCAGCTGCCTGTGGCAGGTTGACTCCCCCTCACAAAGAGTAAGGCTGTGGGGCTTCCCCGTTACTAGGAAGTTCTTTACACTCCCACTAAAAGTTTGGCTACTTAAACATGCCTGGCAGATGGAAAGAAAATGGGTCTGGGAAGGGAGCTGACTCTGGGAAGGAGGATCACCTGAGTTTTAGGGCTGTGAATTGGGGTCTGAGTGAGAACAGGACAAGTTTGGGGAAGGCCATTGTTTTGGGAAGGCCTGTTTGTGCAATTGGATGGCAGAAAAACCTGCTTGTGAGCATTTGTTAGAATAACGGAGTCATGGATACCAGTTTTCTCTGTATGTTTCCAGGATGCCTGGCTTCTTTTGGTCATAGGGTTGGGCCTGTTGTGTATCTGGGCCAGTAGAGGCCATTCGGGTTGGTTCCTGAAGGGAGCCCACCAGGTGAAATGTTAGTGTACTGGGATATTTTCAGCCATTATCTGAGGTCCAAGGAAGTATTGGTTCATTACTGTACTACTGTGTGGGCTATGTGCATTTTGGATTGGCGGTAAAGGGGGCCATGGATGGTTCCCTAGATTACTATACTATTATGCAACTGGAACAATATTGCCAACAGTTACATAAATGGGATGAAATCAGTTATGTCACTGCATAATAGGATTTCACCAGAGACAAAGATCCATATGATGGTGCAGAGAAGGAAAAGGGACTTTAAACCACTTCCTGATAGTACACAGGAAGAGAAGGAGAATGAGGAAATAGGCCTCATTAGTGCCCTGAACCCAAGGGACATAAGGTTCCTAGCACCTCCTCCACTGCTACCCCCACTGCTAGTTATCCCTGAAGTAGGGCCTACAGAGAAAATGGCTCCACCCCTGTATGATGAGGGATGGGTCTCCCCTCAAAGACCCATCAGGGCACCCAATTTGGTCAGCGAATATCCTTATTTGGAGCAAGGCAGTTCCCTTTGAGGCAATCCCCCATAGGCAGTGTAACTCAGGAAGGCCAGCCCACTGGCTACTTTTGGGCCTGTACTCCATTCTTCATTTCAGACTTACTGAATTGGAAAAATTCAAAACCCTCAATAGGGAGGAACCTCAGAGAATGGCAGAACTTATTGCCTCAATTTCTGCCACTTATCATCCAAACTGGGCAGATGTACAGGCTCTCCTTAATATCCCACTAACAGTAGATAAGAGATGGCTGGTTACAAATATGGCTAATAAAGAGGCTCAATGCCTCCACCAAGAGCACCCTAATGGCATCTGCAACCCAGCTGGAGCAATTCCCTCGACAGAGCCTGACTGGAACCCAAATGGTAGGAGCCTAGCCTTCCTGGAACATTATAGAAAGTGCATACAGAAAGGGCTTAAGAAAGGAGTGCCCAAGCAAAAGAGACTGAGTGTGATAGAGACTTTTCAGCAAAAGCCAGATGAGGACCCTTCTGAACTTTTGGAAAATCTATCAGACCTACAGAAAGCACACTGATGATGATCCACAGGCACCAGAGAATGTGCAGATGGTGAACATGATTTTTATTGGGCAATATGCCACAGATATCAGAAAAAAACTCCAGAGTTTACATGGGACATTGGGAATGAATCCTTCTCAGCTGGCAGACATAGCTTTTAAATTCTACAATGGCCAGGAACCAAGGAAGATAATGCAGGTGTTCTTAGAAACAGGGTGGCAAGATGAGAAGAGGCAGGACCCTGAAGAGAAAAAAGAGAGGCCCACTAAGTACCAGTCAATGTGCCTATTGTAAACAGTAGGACCGCTGGAGAAAGGAGTGCCAAAAATTCAAAAGGGAAAGTAGGGATGGAAACCTTTGCTGGGAAATGCTAAACAGGCAAGCGGAATCTGATGATGAATGAAGACCATGGGCTCCCTTGGACATCTCCTGACCTATTAACCTATTACTCTTTCCCCACAGGAGCCCCAGGTACAGTTGATGGTAGGAAACAAGTCAATTGATTTTCTTGTAGATATAGGAAATCCCATGGCATACCTGGGATTTCAACTGAAACAGGGCATTAGGAGCTTGATAGTGGATAGAAAACTAGCCATTGCTACACGAAAACCCCCAATCCCAGGGAACTGAAAGGAGCTTTGTGGGTTCTTAGGGACTGCAGGGTTATGCCAAATTTGGATTCCAAACTTTGGCCTTATAGCAAAACCACTGTACAATTCCTTGAATGGACTGGACTCTGAACCTTTAGAATGGACAAGGGATTGTCTGGTAGCATTTGATACCTTGAAGGAAAAGCTGATTTTGGCTCCTGCACTAGGATTGCCCAACTTACAGAAGCCTTTCAAATTCTACATTCATGTAGAGGACTGGACTGGGTTTACTAACCCGAACTCTGGGAAACATCCCCACACCCAGAGCCCATCTCTCAAAGAAGTTGGATCATATGACAAAGAGATGGCCATCATGTCTTCGAGCAGTGGCAGCTACCTGTGACTGCTACCTGTGACTACAGTGGCAGCTACCTTCTACAGGAAGCTGAGAAGTTCACTTTGGAACAGTTTACTACAGTATTGATCCTAACTCTGTTGGAACAGGAGGATATTGGCTGACAGCAGGGAGGAAAATACCAGGCCACTCTGTAGGACAATCCAAAAATGTTGCTCTGAGAACTACCTCAACTTTAAATCTGGCCACTCTGCTCATAGACTCAGAGGAAGACTCAGCCCTCCAGCATGACTGATTGGAAATCATTGACCAAATTTATACTAGAAGGACAGTTCTACTGGCCCAGTCACTGGTAGCACCAGACTGGGAGCTATGTACAGAGGGGAGCAATTTCATGGACAATAGCCAACAATGAGCTGGGTATGTGGTAGTCACCATAGCCAAGGTAATAGAAGCCCAGGTCCTTGCATCAAGAACCTCAGCACAAAGAGCTGAGCTGATAGTCCTCACAAAAGGATTAGTACTGTCCCAGAGAAAGAAGGTTAACATATACATAGACGGCATATATGCCTTCATGGCAGTCCATGTCCATGGAGCAATATGGAAGGAGAGAGGACTCTTAACCTCGAGGAACAAGGATGTTAAACATGCAGAGATTTTACAATTGCTCGTGGCAGTGAATCTTCTGAACCAGGTTGCCATAATAAACAACCCAGAACGCCAAAGGCACAGTTCCCAAATGAGCCAGGGAAACCAAACTGCTGATAAAGCAGCAAGACAAGCAGTCAGACGGCTGCCACACTTAAGGTTACTGATCCCCTACTCGGATTTGTCAAAATTTAAACCTCAGTACATAGAACAAGATGAGGAATGGGCCTATGAATGGGGATTCACTAACACTGATCCCAATTCCATATGGAAGATCGACACCCATGGAACGATCTTACTCTCTGAGACTCTAGTGTATCCTATCCCATCCTCAAACACCTACATGTAGGGACCCATTATGGAAGGGATGCTTTGATGACCTCATTAGGCCACATTTGAAGGGCACTCATTTGCAAAGGACTGTTCAGAGGATTATCCAAGCCTGTCAGATATGTGCCAAAAACAATCCTAAGACAGAACACACCCCAGTGAAAAAGGGAATACAATATAAAGAGTTATGCCCACTAAAAGACTGGCAAGTAGACTTTACACAAGTGCCTAAAACCACAGGGAATTTCAAATTTTTATTAGTTTTTGTGGACACTTTTTCCAGATGGGTAGAGGCATAGCCCTCTAGAACTAAGAAGTTGACTGAGGTGGCAAAACTACTTAGACAAATAACTCCTAGGTTTGGACTTCCTCACGGTATTCAGAATAACAATGGAGCATCATTCACTTTGGAGATCTCCCAGAAGGTTGGACAGACACTGCAAATAAGATGGAAATTACATGCATCTTGGAGACCTCAATCTACAGGAAAAACTGAGAAAATGACTCACAATAAAGAAGACCCTGGCAAAATATACCAGAAAATGCATTTGAAATGGGACTGCATATTTCCCATTGCTTTGCTCCGGATTATGCTGGTGCCCAGTAGACTTAAGCCATTTTGAAATAGTTTATGGGACACCCTTTCAAATCTCAGTTCTGGGAGAATCCCCCCTCAGATATGGAGCACGAGTCAAAAATGAAGCAATATGTACAACATGTAGGGCAAACACTAACCATTCTGCACATTTGCTCATTGCAGGTCCATGTATCTGGAGTGTGTACAAGCCCTTATACACACTCCAGCTGGGTGACTGAGTCTTTCTTAAGACTTGGAAGACTCAAGGACTTTAACAGCAGTTACCCAAACAATGGAGTGGTCCCTATTACATAGAACTGACAACACACTCTTCTCTAAAGCTTATGGGAATTAAGCCCTGGATCCACCACACGTGAATAAAATGGATACTGCCTGAGGAGAAATTAAACCCTACTACTGTGGTTGATGCTGAAAAGAAAAGCTGGACCTGCACTCCAGAGATTTAAAATTTCTCTTTTGGAATAAGACAGTGGGCCCCAATGCAAAGTGACAATGTTCCTTTACTTTGTTTGTAGATTTAGGGGCTTTTAGCTGCCAGATACTGAATTTGAGTGGTTCTTTCCGTAGTTAAAAGGAAAAGGACTGAAAGTGTGTTATGGTTATTCCTTAGCAAGTGAGAAAGTCTATGAAGGTTGCAGGAAGTGTGCAGAAAGTTGTAGGCATATAGAAAGCTAAAGAAAAGGTTTGTGAAGGTTGTAGAGGCCATAGAAGGGTATGAATTTTTTTTTTTTTTTGAGAGGAAAGAAACCTCAGTGCTTGGGTTCAGTTATTCTTTGCTTTATATTTTATTGTTTCTTGTTTTTTATCACTGGGGACTTGGGAAACGTGGGCGTTCTGTGTATATTGGGAACCCTCTCTCTCTGCCATTTGGGGCTTGGTGTCATCTGGACCCCATAAAAGTTTTGTGGTATCAGTTTGTATGAGAACATGTCTCTGTTGTTTGCAGCTCTGTGCCATTTGGACCTAAGAAAGGTTGTGTAGTGCCAGTGAGAGCCAGTTGGGGCGAGAGAGCATGTCTCTGCCATGATACCGGGTGGTCAGAGCTCATGTCTGTCAGAACAGTGAACACAATGGTGGCAAAAGAATGCCTTGGGGCTTTGTGCCATCAGCACCAGGAGAATCCAGCTGGGGAGAACATATCTCTGCTGTTTGGGACTTCATGCCATTTGGACATAGGAAGGTCATCTGGTGCCAGTTAGAGCCAGCTGAGGCCAGAGAATGTCTCTACCATTGGGGCCTCATGCCATTTAGGACCTGAAAAAAGTCTGTGACTGGTTGGTAAGGAACAAGATTCTAAGGCTAGTTTCATTCCATCCCACTCCCTCCCCATCTTTTTTGAAATCTGTCTTTGCTTAAATTTTTTGTTTTGTTTCTGTTTTAAAAAAGAAATCAAGGTTTCTAAGTGTTAAAACTTCACGTTATATTAGGAATTAATGAAAAATGTAAGGCATGGAAATGCAATTTTGGTGGATATTGGAAGGAAAAGGATTTTCCTTCTTGCTTTGTATTTTTCACCCTACTTGATCTCTCTAGAATTTGGCATTCTTAATGATGAGTAATGATATAAAATTTCTTTTATATGAAACCAATAAGGCCAGTTTCAAATTATGGTTTTAATAATCACGACTTTGACTGGAATGTTATGCCTCAAGGTGGAATGCCTGGGCTCTGATTGTTATGTTACCAGAATGCCTTAAGGAACTAAGAATGACTTCGGAACCTAACAAAAGCCCATTGAAGAAATGGCCTGGTACCTTTCTGGTCATGTGGTTCATGGCAGTCTTTCCAGGGAAGGAACGAAGGTTTCTTTCCTGAAAGACAGCGAGGAGGATACTTAAGTCTTTGATGGGAACCTCAAAGACTTGAGGAATACAGGTACTGCAGGCAAAGCTGAACGACAGGTGTGGGGCTTGGCTTCTGTGCCCTGAAGGGTTGACTAAGGGTCAATCTAAAGGTTCCTTGTGTAAGTTCCAGAAAGCAGATTTGAACAGTCTATGTGATCAATTGTTGCTTTTGTTTTTATGCTAACAATGAGGCGAAATTGAAAACTGGCAGTCTTTTTGATGACAATGAGGGTGATCTTAAGGAGAGGAATCAAGGTTTAAGGAAATTACAGTGGTCAGCCATGAACATCAGACTCTAGTGCCGCTGTCTTCAGAGTTTGTTTTCACTTGAGAGTTGAACTGGTTTCACTTGATGATATCAATTGTCACTGTTTAGTATCATTTCAGCAAAGACCATGCAAGTGAACGTCTTCTCAAAATACAGTCTTGCAGACATAGGTATGGTGTAGGCCTCACTTAAGAAGCCAATCCCCATCATTGCCTCCTGGGACTCAATGGTGTGGCTGGACTAAACTGTTGAGTTGGTGAAGGATGGGGTGGCTTCTTGGCTTTACTTTAAAGCTGCTTTTGTTTTCTGCCATAATGGTTCAGATAGAAGGGGTCCAGAAGTGTTAATGAGGAGAATCTCAAGATATTCCCCTCAGCCTGATTTTAGTAGTAGGCAATAGGGATTTTGACAGGTGTGACACTGTTTGCAAACCTTCCTCCAAGGAAGCCACTTTTTCTTAATTGGGGACACTGTAGAATTAGTTCCTACCTTCTGTTATTTCGTTGTTATAATTTTGATTGTGCCTAACCCTCTTGCCAAATTTGTCACCTCCAGAATAAGACAACAATGCCAACTCATTTAGTAATACCATCTTTGGACACTGCATATGCCACTTTCCAGGGACACCACTGACCTGAATGTTGCAAGATCTTCCTCCCTTGTATGAAGGCTCTCCTCCACACCAGACCCCCTTTTGTTAGGGACCTCTGTACCAGGGGATAGGTAGGCCTATGCTCCTTGGCCAGCAGGAGGTAGTTACAGAACCATGAGACCTTCATCCATCTGCCCTAGCAACTGGGATGACAAGCTCATGATACAGGAAAAAGAGGCACACAGGGCTGTTGCCAAAAGCTGGGTAGGTAATTGGATGGGAGAAATGTACCATCCCATCTACTTCTGCTGTGTGGGGGATTATGGGGCAGTTTTAAAAAAGAGGAACACGTGGAAAACCTGTGTTTTGTTCCTCCATCCCCTGGCTGGTGGGTCCAGGCTGGGAGGTGAAGTTCCTGAGCTGGTGGGCCTTGCCAGGAAGATTCCCCGTGACTCTGCCAGAGTGCTCCAGGACCTGCCTGGCTAGGGGCATAACAGGTTCTGGTAAGGGGACAGAGGGGACACTTGGGCTGGCAGGCTCAGGGGAAGCCATTGTGGCTTCCTCTCACCCACAGCTCACAGCAGTGCAGTCCTGTTGGATATGGCCCCAATGCAGCCAGGAACAGGCCCTGCACCCATCCCCCAGCGCTCTGGGCCTGACTAGGAGCATTGCAGGTGCTAGGCTGGAAAGAAGATGGTGAGGAGTCTTGGGCTGGTGGGTCCTGGCAGGCGGTGCAAGCAGGCAGCAAGTCCCGTGCCCTTCCCCTGTGTGCAAAACCATGGGAAGCCACTGCAGGTGCAACATGCCAGCCACCCGCACACTCCTCTGGCGGTGGGGGGCCATCAAGAAACCTGCTATGCATACTTTAAATAAAAAAATCTTTTTTCCTTTCCACTGGACTCTGTTTTTGGAGTTTTTGTCTGTGGGCAGCATGTGGTAGGACTCCACTGGTTGTTCAATTACAACGCTTTGTTTGGGGATATAACTTAGAACACTACAGGCAATTCTTCTCCTGAGACTCTCATCATTATACAAGAACAGAAAGAGGAATTTTTAAAATTCATTAACATAGATTAACTGCAGTATCACAGGCCCAACCTTTGAAAACCAACCTAGCTATTAAACAAATTTAGAGATCTGAATTCAGTCTTTTTTTTTTTTTTTTTAAACAAATGATTAGCTTTTTAACAAGTAATCCAATTTGGAAGGCTTGGAGCAGAAATTCACCAAAATCTACTATTTAATTTACAGCACTTAATTCCTATATATTACCTTTGTGCCTTTACAAAAATTGTAATTGAATAGTGGCATATAAAATACTGTAAGAAACCTTCACAAAAATAAAGAGTTTAGGACTTAATATAGTTCCTCTAGGCTTGTTCCTAAAAATCCTTTTAATAATAAGCATTATGTAGCAACTGGGAACACAGCACCATTTCACTATTTAGAATTTCTTTATTTCTTTAAAGTGTTTTCTATATTTGTGTTTAATAATATATAAAATGTTCCAAATGGGACTTTTTAAAAAATTCTCCAAAATGCAATTTCCCCAAGTTCATGGTCATTTCCCAGAGAAATATGTTGAAATTAACTTTAAGGCCTCCCTATCCATTCTATTCAATGTAGGAACCTGCCTATTATTTTCTTACTACAAAATCTTGCCACAAGTACTAATATTTTCCCACAGTTTGTTCTCATCTTCCTATCTGGCACATCGCAAGGGCTGTTACTACTAGAATTTGCAAATGCAGCCTCATTAAGTCTTGACAACCACATTAAGATAGCTATTTACATGCTACTTGTCAAAATGGTAAACTGAGATTTAAGGTATGGGAATAATTTTCCTAAAAGTCACAGACCTAAAACAGGCAAAGACTGGACTTAGTTCAAAAGCCCTGATTAATACCACAGAATTGCCTTAATAATGTCATCTAGTAGTTGGTAAAATCCTTTAGTAATGATTAAAGGTATCGCGAAAATGAAAAACTTCAACATACTCATACTGGGACAAATCATTGTATTTACTATACTATTGGGTTGGCCTAATAGTTCATTCGATCTTTTTCTGTTAAGATGGCTCTAGTACCATTCAGTTGTCTTTAACTTTATTCTAAACAATTTTGTTAGATTGTACTTTGACAGCTGTAATATAAGTATGCATTTACAAAAATTTATCAAAATTGGTGAATTCTGTGTAGCCATTTTAATATTGAAGATGGAAAAAAGCAACATTTTTGGCATATTATGCTTTATTATTTCAAGAAAGGTAAAAATACAATTGAAACACAGAAAAAGGTTTGTGCAGTGTATGGAGAAGGTGCTGCAATTGATCAAATGCATCAAAAGTGTTCTGTGAAGTTTTCCGCTGGAGATTTCTCACCGGATAATGCTCCATGGTCGGCTAAACCAATTGAAGTTGATAGCGATCAAAATCGAGACATTAGTTGAGAACAATCAATGTTATACCATGAGGGAGGCACCCGACATACTCAAAATATTCAAATCAATAAAGTTATTGATGAAGATGAAAAATGTGTCTTTTATTTTACAGAAAAACCTAAAGGGACTTTTTGGCCAACCCAATAGATTATTCACTTCAACAGTATCCAAGCACTAGTCTTGTTAATTGTTCTCATGAGCACTTTGGCCACAAAGTTAATTTAATAAAAATGGTACTTTTATCTAAAGAAAAAACAAGGTCAAATCTCTGACTTCAGGAACAACATGGTAGAGTGGCAGGCACCTGGCACTATGTCCCAGTTCTGCTCCCAGATCATTGCTGGCCAGCTGCAGGATCTGACCCACAGCCCCGGCCCCACCCTCAGCTTCATCATCTATAGCACGATTACCTCAGGGTCCCATGGAGTAACACATTTCACATCTATAAAATTCCTCGAAAGTGGTTTTTAAACCAGGCTTTGACCATTAAATGTTTTTTTAAAGATTTTATTTGTTTATTTTTAGAGGGAAGGGAGAAAGAGAGAGAGAGAAACCTTGATGTACATGAGACACATCTATAAGTTGCCTCTCACACATCCCCAAGTGGGAATCTGGCCTGCAACCCAGGCACATGCCCTGGCTGGGAATCGAACTGGTGACCTTTTGGTTCTCAGGCTGGCACTCAGTCCACTGAGCCACACCAGCCAGGGATAAATATTTTTTTAGAACCATTACCAAATAATAGAATTTGATTAACCTAAACTTCTAAAAGTATGACTCAAATTATTTTCATGACTAAAAGATTCACTATTTTATGTGGAGTGTAGAAATTAATAAAAACAATCACATATTTATATTTGTATATGTGTGTACACATATAAACATCTGCTTAAACATTCTATAAATATTTAGGGCACACATTAAAGGGTTTTGAAGGCTGAAAAGTACATAATTGTAACTAAATATCACAGCTTTATTGAACCTATTAGCTTTTGAAATGTTTCTAGTCCCAGAAATAAGCTAGAAGGGAAAAAATTCACCTTCTGTGCAAAGCAGGACAACTCGGCAACAACTAGCACTTCTGTCAAGAGTCAGAGAAGGGGATATTTCTAATTCTTGTCAGTATCTCCAGTGTCAAATTGAAGTAAGGCATATCACAGAATCAAAAAAATGCATTTTCCCTGCCCGCACAACATACTCCCCACATATGTGAACTATTATCACACAGGTGCATTATTTATAAGCACATGTCTGCAGTGCTGTGCAGTCATCTAACAGAACTAGTTTTCAGCAGCTGCAAGGTGTATAATTCTCTCTCTTTGGAAAGGAGTCTGGGCTTCTCCTGCAGACAATTATTTCTAGTATCACTGGGAGAAGCTTTGTTTTCTGGCAGGAAATCTAAATTGTGTGGGCAAACCCCACGTAATCCAGATAGAGGTGGCCACTGAAAGGCCTTTTTCTTTTACTCAGAGATTGCCACGAAAGAGTTGTGAATTGAAGGATGACATGAGGTGACTCTTCTAACAATTGGAAAACTCTGACTGCTCTGGAGAATACAGACTAGAGTGCAGAAACGGAGGGGACTAGTTAAGAGGAAAGAGGGTTTCCATAGGAAGAGTAATTGCCCCCAAAATATCCATGTCCTAATCTCTGACACCTGTCAATATATTACCTTACTCGGCAAAGGAGACTTTGCAGATGTGATTAAGGATCTTGAGATACAAAGATTATCCCAGATAATGTGGGTAAACTGAATATAATCACATGGGTCCTTGTAAAAGTGACTAACAGGAGGAGAGAAGAGGTGGGGGAAGAGAGGAAGGGAAGGATAACAAAACTCACAGCTATATTTGAAGATGAAGAAAGGGACCACAAGCTAAAAAATGCAGACAGCCTCTAGAAGCTAGAAAAGCCCATCAGAAGGAACAGAGGCCTGACAACCCATCTTAGACTTCTAGCCTCCAGAACTGTAAAGTAATAATTTTGTATTTTTTTAAGCCACTAAATATGTGAGAACTTGTTGCAGCAGTGCTAGAGGCTCAATGTTTTTATTCTCCTAACATTATTATGTTGACACCTGATCCCTAATGTGATGGCATTAGGCAATGGGGGCCTTTGGAAAGTGATCAGGTCATGAGGATGGAACCTTCATGAATAGGATTAATATGCCCTTATCAAAGAGGCCCCAGAGGTTCCCTTGCCCCTTCCACCATGTGGGAACATGAACCAGGAAGAGGGCTCTCACCAGACACTGAATCTTGATCTAATCTTGGACTTCCCAGCCTCCAGAATGATAATAAATAAATGTTTGTTGTTAAAGTCACTCAGGCTATAACATTTTGTTATAGCAGCCCAAATGTACTATGACAGCAACAGGAAATTAATACAGAGAAATGCTAGCGGAGATGGTGGGGAGTGAGATTGTGCATTTATCTTACAGTTAGAGCCAACAAGATTTACAGAGATTGGATGTGGGACATGGAAGAAAAAGAGGAAACAAGTCTTACTCCAAATTTTTTATTTTGTTTTTTTTTTCCCTGGCAATTATAAAAATAGATGGACTTTTGGCTGGGATAGTATTAGAAAAAGCCTGATTAGAGCAGGTCCAAGGCAGAGTGGAAGAAAAAGCATGGCATCAGCTAGTGGACAACTATTTAAAGGAGTTTTGTGGTAACAGGGCAAAAGGAAAATGTAGCAACACAGAGGGCCAGAACCGATTTGAGGAAAAATCTGATGATACAAAAGGTGCGGGTAACTGCTTAAGAGGTGTCCCTGAATATATGAGCGGGCACAGAGCCATGTACACAATGGTCAGCCGACCCTGAGTCACGAACATAAGAGTCTGCCCACAGTGAGGGGAGGAAAGGTGAGTATATGGGTGCAGATGCCATTTGGTGATGTGATGTGAGAGAGTAGGGAAGTTCTTTCTGATGGCTTCTATGCTCTCAGTAAAATTGAAAACAGCTGAGAGTAAGGCAAATGAGGGTGCTAAAGGAATGTCTCAAAAGACACAAATGTTTAAAAAATCTAGAGTAAATCTCTAGAAATATGATACAACTGTCAACCAGCACAAAGGACCAACAAGAGGACGTAGTCATGCATTTAAAATGAGACCTGGCAGAAAGGTTGGATGGTTTTTCTCCAGCCTATACAATACTGCAGGTGTGGACAGGAGGCAGACAAAGTTGAGTTTAACAAGCACTGGAGTTTTTCCAAGTGAACAAAGGCAAACTGAGAGCACTGAGAAAATCAGGGGTATCTGCAAAGAACAAACTGCAGCAATAGCTCATGTGATCTAAGATGGGTAAGGAGATTTCCAATGAATAACTAAGGTTTCATTAAATATTATGCAGTGATGAAAAACCACAATGGTGAAGAAAATCTGGTGACATATTCATAATATACTGAGAAAGTAAACAGGCTGCACAAATTACTACATAGAGTATGATCCCATTTTGAGAGAGATATATTATGTATGTTCATTAAGGCAAAGAAAAATGGCTACTTCTGAAAGGTGGGAGGATATATTTAGCAAAATTATTACAGTGCTATAAAAATGTTGTCTAATGTCAATTAGCAGTACTTAAATTCTAATGTATATGCATAAACTCATAACATAAAAATATCTGTGTTATAGGCGGTCATCATACATTCTTAGAAAAAATGTTATAAACCAAAATTACCTGACATCAACTCTTATTTTCTTTTGGAACATTGATATAACTGTTTCCATGCTCTTGCTCCATGTTCAGATTTTCATAGCTACTGCTTTGTCTAACCACATTTGAATGTAAATGATGTACTGTTCAGTATGGTAAACATGTACATAAAGTGATTAACCAAGGAACATTAGCAAATGATAGGAGATTATACTGGCAAATGGTTTGAAGGTCACCCAGCCCATCTGTTTGTTTAGAGGAACTACTTGAATGTCTAGTTCACAGGAGAATATCAAAAAGCTGTGCATTTAAACTTCCCACTGTCTTGCCCACTCCTCAACACCAAACTCCTTCATTTCTACCCCAGCTACTCCAGCTAAGCATCTGACTCTCACTTATGTCCATGGATGATACCCAAACACACGCATTTACAGCAAGCTACTGCATTTTATGTGGATACTGTTGAAAACAAGGCTGGATCACGTTACCCAACACCTCTGATTTGAAGAGGCAGTAAAGAAATTTTATACTTCAATCTCAGATGGAGCTTGCCTCCCTGGAAGTAACTGCCATGGCTTTTTCCACCAGATTATATAGGAGAGTGATTAAGAAGATGCATTCGGAGTCACAAAGGCCTGGCTTCAAGTTTTGGGGCCACACTTGTCAGCTGTGACACAACACATTATTTAACCATGAGCCTTAAAGTGATAAAGTGAGACAGCAATAGTATCTCCTTCAAGGGAGACTGGTGAGGATTAAATGAGACAATCCTCATAATGTGCTAAATAGCACTCCTGGCAGATAGGCCTCAGTAAATAATAGCAGCAGTTTTCTAGAGTTTTAAAACACATTATTCCCAAATTCTCTGATACTCCTCCCAGGTGGTCAGGTCTATGTATCTTCCCCTTGAATCACAGCCCTGTGACTACTTGATAGATGGAATATAATGGAAAGTCACCTTGTGACTGAGACTTTGAAGAACTGGCAGATTCTCTTTCCTGTGTCTTAGGATATTCACTAACAGATCCCAGCCACTTTGTGGCAAGGAAGCCGAAGCAGTCCATGGAGAAGAACCCAAGCCCCCTGCCCACAGTGTCCACTGACATCTTAGCCAACAGCCAGCCATGACGGAGCCAGCCACCGTGGAAGCATATCCTCTAACACCCACGGCCACATGAGGTGCAAATAGTGAGCTGTCCCCACCATGCCCAGCCTAAACTGCAGATTTGTGAGCAAAATGAATGACTACTGTTGTTTAAAACCATTATGTTGTGGGGTGGTTTGTGGTATAGCAATTCATGACAAGCAGGAACATGTTATTATCTTTGCATCCTTTCTTCTATCTAGCAGAGAGGATCACAGGTTAGGACCTTAAAGAGTGTTCATAATAAGACTCAGACATCTCCAGAGTGAAAAATCCTCCCAGGAGATTTCTTTCTGTGAGTAAACAGAGAACTCCCTGGGAAAGAATTTATTTTAACCTAAGAAAACACAATCTTAGTCCTCATCTCACCTAACCCATACCAGAGCTTGGCAGAACCCTAAGAAATTGAGGCTTCTATAAATATAATGGAGCTTTAAAAAATTCTCTCTAAAGCCAGTTCCACTCTGCAATGATCTCAAATAACCCAGTGAATGCTAAATACGGGAGACTAACATGCACTTTGAAAAACAAGGAATCACGAGACCACCATCTGCATCTAAGGAAAGAGCAGATGGAGACAGAGCACAGCAGCTGATACACACACAAAAATAACTTTTGGGAATATCGCGCAAAATCTAGAGACACATGGTAAGTAGGGATCAAAACAGAGGAACATGGTTATTTTCTTTTTATTAAATATATTTAAAATGTTAATATTTTACTAAGGTACTAGTATTCTTCCTGACATTTTTACATGGCTCTCCACAGTGGGTCTTAGGAACATATCCATTATGGTACTTAATGATAGTATAGAAGAGCATCATTGATGTTTTAATTATGGTACATATCATGATGCCCAGTACCTCTGTGCTGCATTTATCACAAATAAGATCTACTAATCATGGTTAGTCTCCCTGCCTGGACAGTAAGTTCAATGACTACAGGGACTGTCTAGTTTACACTCTCTTCCCAGGGCTCAGCACCAGGCATGACAGAATACATCCAATAAATATTTGTTGGGTGAATGTGGAATGACTAGCACTCAAAAGATTATTGAAGGAACTGTAGTTTATGATGCCTGGATTAAGTGTGAATTCACATGGGGCAGAAACACAATATCCTTTAAAAAAAAGTTTATGTCACAAAACACTGAAATTGCTTTAGAAACAACTGGTCACTGCCACAGGTTAGAAAATAATGCATTCTTATGCTGGAGAAGTTTTTACTCACAATCTCTTCTCCATCTATTCACGTCCTTCTATTACTCCCTAGTAGGATGTCACCAACATTTAGAACCATCACCCACAATTCAGAGTTTTATAGAACCCATATTTTAATAAATGTCAATTGTAATTGCTTCCTCAGAACCAACCATTCTCTCCCTTTTTCTGCCAATCTACTTCCAAAAGTGGTTAACGTAATCTCCCTTAAACACTTTTTATCATATTCTTTCCCACCCCAGAGTCTACAGTGAATCTCAATTGTCAACTGTTTGAAATTTAAGTTCATTAAGAGTTTGACATATTAACGATCTCCATTAAGGGTTTCTAAAGCTCTTCCATTAATTGTCCTACCTCCCATCCCTCCAAACCAAACGTGTATCTTATTCCCATTCCCCAAATGGGCACAAAAATGCATAGGAGCTCTGATACAGCTGAGCAGAGTTGATGGAAGATGTCTTCTCAATCACACCAGTGAGGTTTCATTATTTTGTCAAGACGGCCCAGAAGGAAGCCCAATGTACTTCTCAGAGTGTCTATGAAAGATCCCGCCCCCGCCCCAGTGACTCATGGAAAGAGACTCATCTACAGAAAATCATTATCAATTATAAGTTAACTTTCAGGGATTTATATAAAATAATCTAACCTAAGACTATTAGATTCTGTTGAATTAGCCTTTGTGAAGGAAAACCTGAACTTTCTATCAAGACCGATGACAGATACATCACTATACTAAGTATTAGAAATATTAAATGCTTCATTGGTAGTAAATCTACCATTGCCCTGACTACATAATCTGCCCTCCCAAATTTTCTACAACTACTACTGATTTGGGGGGGAAAAAAATCAAAGGATTATATAACTCAAGAAAATCAGTACAACAGACTTTCATAAAAACCAAAGTAAATTCCTATTTGATGACTCAATTTACCACCTGCCAATTTTTAGATGTAAGCAAAAACAGAAAAACAAACTGATCAAATACCCCAAAAATCAAAATATGAGATATAACTATAAGAGACACATTTAATAATGACTGAAATGTGATCAGGACAGTAACAGCAATTCCTCAGCTGTTGCATCCTTGTCCATTTCAAAACTTCCCCTTCATTTCCTTAACTTGGGTCATGCAGCGTTCACACATGCTCCAACATGTTTCCATCCAGAGGGTGAGAATATCCTAATTACAGAAAAGTACAAACTCTTCTGTACTTTGCGTGATAATTAGTGAGAAGAAAACATATTAATGGTGCTCATATACACTATCATAATAGTCTTTCAATAAGATCCTAGACGTCTTTCAGGATTTACTTCCATTTATCATTACCTGCAGTCAATGGGAGGGAACAGCAAATGAATGATTAAACACAGAAGACTAACAATTGCTATGTTGCTTCAATTTCTGTGAAGCTTTTGACATTTACAATTGATTACAGGCGTGTGGGAAATGTTCTGGGAATTCACAGCATTTAAAGTAAAATAAAGGATCTAGGAATAACAACCTCTCAGCTCTAGGAAAATGCTTAATTTCATTAAAAATGCCTTTGAAGCAGAGGCATGGTAAGAGCCAAGGAGTCAGACAGAAAATGGCTTATTATTCTGAGTCCGTTTCTCCTTTACTAAAGTGAGGTACTGTCCCTGATCTCAAACGATTTCATAGCAATGCCAGGAGATAGTGCATGCAAAGTGCCTGGCACACAATAAGAGGCCAACCATGTTAAGCCCCACACCATCTCCGTGTCCTGCTCCAACATCAGCCTGCTGGAAACAGAACACCTCAGGACTCCTGAGCACATATACCAAATGGCATCGCCCCTTTTCTTGACTTGTTTGTCTACTGCCTAACACATAATCATGGGGTGGAGGAAGGAGGTTGAAGAAAAAATTGTTTTGGTTTATAAGGACTGAATCACCTCCTTCCTCCTCACTTTTAGAAAGCTGTGAATAGAGGTCATTGTAAACAGAATTATTCATGCAAAATTTAAAATAATGCCACTGAAAATCAAAGATTTAACATCATAAAAGAACATGCTGTCTAAACATGCAGATGCAGGGAGTGGCCTGGTATGCTGAGGATAAATGTTTAAAACAATTCACAGGTCTAATTTTTATCATGACATTCCTACACACATAAAGTCATTTTAAGAATAATTAATACATATCATATTCCCAATACACTAGAAGTTTTTAAAGTTCCTAAGCCCTCCTTGGGGTCTGGGGGTGAACACATAGTTTTGCTTTAGAGAAAGTCATCTGGACATCTGACAAGTCACTTCTCTCTCTCCAAGACACTCTTACAACTAACCTTTCAGCACCCAAAGTGGCCACCTGAGCCCACAAAAATAATACTGACCCCAGTTCTTTCCAGCCTATCGTCATATTATCCAAAATATCCACCTAATTTCACTGTACTGCTTATTTCCCACTAGTCGTAGGCCTGCTGTGAGGATAAATGAACAGATTAGCCTTTTTTCCATCTGGCACCCTCCAACTTGAGGAGTATGAGTTCCTCCCTGGGAATAAGAGGCAATGCCCACTCCTTGAGAGGAAGCAGGCAATCTATCCTGGAACTTTCAAAGTGTGAGAAGGAGAAAGTTCACGGGGAAATCTTTCCACTAAGACTGAGATTCAACAACAAATATCTTCTCAAGCACCTACTATGTACCAAATATTATCTTGTTTCATCCTTAAATTCAAACAAAACTATATCCGTGTATTAAGGCCTGAGCAGTGAAATAATAAAACATCCACTGAACCTCATTTAACTAGGGATTTAAAGGCCACCTTATAAAGGCAGAATGGGTGCAGTGCCCAGACGTCAGCAAACAGGTCATTTCCCCCTAACTTGGTGAATCTCAACCTCTACTGTAAGTAAAAATTATTACTTGAATATACAAAACCATGTTTGAAGTACTTTATGGATAAGTTCAGAGCTTCCCAAGGGTTTATCATCTGCAATGTTCTAACCATTAAAACAGAAAGCCCACAGGAGCCGCAACCCCACTTTGATACAGGCAAGGTGCCTAGTGTGCCTGGCACCAAGACCAGACTGTCCACTGCCTGATTCTATAGAAAAAAACTCATGAGAAGAGTTCAAAGCTGTTGAAGAGCTTGTCAGCTCTAGCATTTTTATTTCATAGGGGATAATTATGTGAACATAACCCCTGTAATTGTCCACTTCAAATAGGCCAACATGCTTGTATTGGAGCATAACAAAGTCAGACACTACTGAAAAATTTTTTACATTCTTGCCGGGTCACTTTTAGCATTACATGAAGCACTATTCTGCAACTGTATCCAACCCTATCAGAAAAAGGTTTTAAAAAATTGATTTTATAACACATAAGCCTTTAGAAACATATAGTAATCTTAAGGTCTAAAAGAAGGCTTTTAAAAATCAGGTTCATTCAGCTTAAAAATCTAAACTGAAATGAGATGAATTAGACTGGAAAAATAAAACTGAATATAAAATTTTGCCTTTTAAAAAAGTTCAAGTGGGGAATTACCTTACAAATCTTATTTTATGTACACAACACTATAACTAAAAACCATAGTCAGCTCATCTTAACAGTCTGAGAAAAGACACTGTTCACAGCTAAATGACACATCTTTCCATGAGGAAGCACACTTTCCATGCCCTGAAGACAATAATTATAAACATTTGAGATATTCACATTTCTCAGACAACCAATATGAGTTTCTGCCTTCACTCTGGCTTTCCTGCGAACTTTTCTCTGCCTAGCAGTTAGAGTGGTCTTTGTCATTTTTCCCTTGAAAATTGTGGTAACTTTTAAATATTTACATTTAATAGATTAAAACTTTTAATACAAAAGATAAAATATAACATAATCGTGCTATGAGAGTGGTCTTTTAGAAGATGTGTGTCAAATCACAGGTATACTTGAGCTTAAACACTTCAAATGGACATCCACCTGATACAGGGTGAAATTCAGCTTTATAACGGCCTCTACCCTCCAGCATGGTTGGGTCTCAGCATAGCTCTGCACCTGATCTTGTGCCATTCTCTCTCTAAGTCTGACTTCTCTAAGTTCCTATAAGTTGCCAAACTCCTTCCTCTCTCAGGGTCTTTGCATATGTGCTCCCTTTGCCTGAACACACTTTTTCCAACTGAGTTTACAACATCCTTCCTTCAAGTCTCAGGCAAGGGTGTCCATTCCTAAGAGAAGGCCTTCCTCTCCCAATGTAGAGTATCATCCCCCTTAATCCCTCTCATAGTATTCTTTCCTTTTCTTCCATAAAAATAATTTGTACTTAGATGGTTTGTTTATGGTTTAATGTCAATCTCACCCATAAGATTCTAATTTCCATGAGAAAGAAATGCCCCATGTCCACCATCCTTGAAGTCAAAGGCATGCCTAAAGACAATAAACATCAGTTGAATAAATGAATCCATGGATCATCTCTTCAAATACCATCTGAAAGGTGGGATATAGCCTTTCCTTTCTTATTTCATTTCTTCAACAATTATTTATATTTTGATTCACAAAATTGGAAAGGCAGGGGATCCAAAATGGCTGCAGAATAGCTAGAAGCTCTGTCCACTTGCTACCAGACTCAGAACAATCTTGTAGATAAACCACAGAGCAATAAACTCGAAAATCCATCTGACAGTGAGTGAAATAATGTGTGAGTGAGTGTGTGCACAGATGAGTGTATGGAGCGTGTACCAAGAGCCTGCCCGCCTACAGGGCACTCGGCAGTGGGTGGTCCCAGCTCTCCTACTGCAGGAACTGCTGCCACCACTGCCCAACCCAGCACCTCGGGCTGCATAGATATGGGGCAGGAGCCATTTTGAATATTTTAAAATATCCTCCTTGGAAAGAAGCCTCTAGAGTACTGGTACCTTGGTGCCCACACATGTCTCTGTGCCCTGTGCCCTGGCAGGGCCATGCAAACCACTGCCACCAGGAACTAGGATCCAGGAACTACAGTACTTACTGGAGAAGGGGCTGTTGCCTCCCTGACCTCAGGCACCATGGGAACAGCAAATGGGACAGAATCTGACAGAGACGGCTGCAGTTCAGCCTAGGAGCCACGAGACCTGGAGGTGGTGAGAGATGTCCGGGGTGGTGCTGGCTGCAGTAACAACATGGCTGGAGCAGGCCCACCTAAGTCTGAGAATCACTGGTAGGAGTGAGAGCACCATCTGGGAGAGATACAGAGAGAAATTTTCTAAAACTGTAAGAGGCTCTGGCAGGCTCTGGCCAGCCCTGACATAGAGACTATGGGCTTTTTGGGAGGAGGAGCATGTGGAGAACAGGCTCCCCAGGGCTCGGTGCTGCTTGAGGGCCCTACAAAGAAACTCTTAAAAAAGGAGCCAAGGCCAGACAACAGATTCCACAGGGACCCTGTGCACATACACACAAGGACAGCCAGGAGCTGAATGCCTGAGGTTAGCTGCTGCCAGGCAGGTCCCCTCACAGGCAGGCTTGCCCAACCGCCACCTGAGGGATTACATGCTCTGCAGATCAATGAGGCCAGGTTCAGGAGTCCCCTCCTGGGCACATATCCACAACTGAAAGCTAAAAGCTCTGAAAGGGCCCTTTCTACCAGACACTATAAGCTATAGCATTCCTCAGGCCCTGATCAACTGAAACCAACAGAGTAGAGAGATTAGAAACAGGCACAACAAGGGGTGTTTGGGGCCCTGCCCAGCCTCTGTGCCTAGACAGTGCTGCTGTCTGCACCCAAGGGGAAAGAACTGCCCCTTTTATAAAGATTGGCCCCTCACAGGAAATTGACAGCTAATTCACCAGAAACCATAAATTATTGGAAAGAATCTGAGACAGACTAGGTCCTGTGGTGGGGGAGTGGTGGGGGTGAAAACACTCCCACAATCACACCTAAAAACTGAACAGCACCCCCAGGGGGTTTCCCAGTGTTCCCACCCTCCCAAATGTACCTGAGGCCCCATCTGGAGACAAGTGGAGAAGGTACTAGCAGTCCTCTCGGGTCATTAAATGAACCATCCCTGGCCCCGGGCAGAGGGAAAGCCAGCGGGGCAGAACAGTAGGGTCTAGTCAAATCTAAAGGAGACAGCCACAGACTGTGGATCACTTGTAGTCTTGAACAGGCTGCCTATAGACCTGAACAGACATTTCTCCAAGGGGGACACACAAATAGCCCACAGGCATATGAAAGGATGCTCAACATCACTAGCCAGAGAGGTGCAAATTAAAATCACAATGAGATACAACCACATAGCATTCAGAGTGGTCATCATTAATAAATCAACAAACAAGTGCAGGTGAGGTTGTAGAGGAAAGGAAACCATAGTGCACTGTTGGTGGGAATGCAGACTGGTGCAGTCACTGTGGAAAACAGCATGGAATTTCCTCAAAAAACTAAAAATGCAACGGCCTTTTGACCAGCAATTCCATGGCTGGGATTATACACTATGATCCTAAATCACTAATTCAAAGAACCTATGCACCTCAATGTTCACAGCAGTGTTATTTACAATAGCCAAGTGCTGGAAACAGCCTAAGTACCCATTAGTAAATGAGTGATTCAAAAAGCTGTAGTACATTTACATAATGGAATACTACCCAGTAGAAAGAAAGAAGGAACTCCTACCTTTCATGACAGCATGGATGGAACATGGATGGATGAGTGAAATAAGCCTGGCTGTGAAAGAGAAATACTATACGATCTCACCTGTAAGAGTAACCAAATGAACAAAACAAGAAAACCAGAGGCAGGAAAACAAGAAACAGACTGACAGCAACCAGAGGGGAGGGAAGAGAGGGATAAAGTTGGAAATACGTGGAAGGGAGACATCAAGGAACATGTAGGAATGACCCGTGGACATGGACAACAGGGTTGGGATTTACTGTGGGAGCGGGGGTTGGGATCGGTGGAGAAGAGCAAAGAGGGAAAAATTGGGACAACTATATTAGAACAATAAAATATTTAACAAAAAAAGAGGCTTCCACCCAAGATGGAAGTGTAGGTAGATAAACTTCACTTCTGTAAACAACCAAAAAAGGATAACAACCAATTAAAAAAAATAAAGAAATGCCAGAAAGTCAAACTGTATGGAAATCTGACAACCAAGGAGTTAAAGAAGAAACATTCATCCAGAATGGTAGGTTGGCTGGGGACAGGCCGCCGGGTGGAAAGCACACATGCCAAGGTGGCAGCTGGCAGACTGGGTGGTCCCACACTTGTGTACTGATAAACTGGAATGCACAACTGGGGAGAGAGACATACTGTGCGACCCAGGGTTCCAGCACTGAGAAATAAAGCCTCAAACCTGTGGCTGTAAAAATCTGAGGGTATTGCAGTGGCGGGATAAACTGCCAATCACACAGGAGAGTTCGTTTGATGGGCCTATGGCATCCTAGAATGTACACAAGACTACCCACCTGAGAATCAGCACCTAGAAGGGTGCAATTCACTTGTGGGAAGCCAGGGAAGTGAAGGAAAGCAGGGTGAGGGCCAAGCAAGTGGCACTGTTCCCTCTCTGACCCCTCCACCACATACAGAGCCACAAAGCAATGAAGTGGGTTGCGCCACCCTGGCAAATACCTAAAGCTCCACCCTTAACATTGTAATAGGTGGGACAAGACAAGAAATATGGCGAAATGAAAGAACAGATCAAAGCTCCAGCAAAAATACAGCTAAGTGATGAAGAGATAGCCAACCTATCAAATGTACAGTTCAAAACACTGGTAATAAGGATGCTCAGAGAAATGACTGAGTATGGCTGCAAAATAAAGGAAGAAGTGAAAGCTATACAAAGAAGTGAAATTAAAAATATATATATATATACAGGGAAGCCACAGTGAAGTGAAGGAAACTGGGACTCAAATCAGTGATTTGGAGAAGGAAGAAATAAACATTCAACAAGAATAGAATGAAGAAACATGAATTCAAAAAAATGAGGAGAGGCTTAGGAACCTCTGGAACAACTTTAAACATTCCAACATCTGAATCACAGGGGTGCCAGAAGGAGAAGCATAACAGCAAGAAATGGAAAACTTATTTGAAAACATAATAAAGGAGAACTTTCCCAGTCTGGCAAAGGAAATAGACTTCCAGGAAGTCCAGGAAGCTCAAAGAGTCCCAATGAAGTTGAACCCAAGGAAGCACACACCAAAGGAGTTCCCATAAGACTATCAGCTGATTTCCCAAAAGAAACCTTCAAGGCAAGAAGGGGCTGGAGAGAAGTGTTCAAAAGCATGAAAGGCAAGGATCTACATCCAAGATTACTCTATCCAGCAAAGCTGTCATTTAGAATGGAAGGCAGATAAAGTGCTTCCCAGATGAGGTCAAGTTAAAGGAGCTCATCATCACCAAGCCCTTATTCTATGAAATGTTAAAGGGACTTATCTAAGAAAAAGAAGATTATAACTATGAAAAGTAAAATGAGAACAAACTTCTAATTATCAACAATGGAACCTAAAAAACAAAAACAACAACAACAAAAAAGAAACCTAAGCAAACAACTAGAACAGGAACAGATTCACAGAAATGGAGATCATTTGGAGGGTTATCAGTGGGGAGGGGGAAGGGGGAGAATGAAGGCAAAGTTACAGGGAATAAGAAGCATAATTGGTAGATACAAGTACACAAAGGGAGGTTAAGAATAGTATAGGAAATAGAGAAGCCAAAGAACCTATATGTACAACCCATGGACACGAACTAAGGTGGGGAATGCTGGAAGGAATGAGCTTACCTGGTGGAGGGGGACAAAGGGGAGAAAAACATGGGAAAACTTCAATAGCATAATCAATAAAGTATACTTTAAAAAAAAGAAAATTGGAATGGCAGATGAGTGGTCTTAGTTTTTCTTTCTAAAACAATAACCAAAGACAGGACAGGCAGACTTTCGAGTACTGTTTCAGACCCTTGTTTCCTCTTAGAATGAAACAATCATCAACCTTGGCAAAGGAAATTCACAGGTGGTGGTTAAAATGTTATTAAAATACCTCAAAGGAACACCTGGTGTTTTCAAATCAGAAGGAGCTAATTCTAAAAAGGAACTGTTAGTTAAACTGACAGTTCTCCAAAATATGATAATATTCAAAGTGTACAAAAATATATTCCTGGTTTCATCCCTTTTGTAACCCTGAATCTATCCTGTACCCAGTGTGGATCAAGTGGTACATCACTGAGTGGGGAAAGCCTCATCTTTAGTTTGTTCTCACAATATCCTGATGATTAATAAAAAATCAGCATGAAAATATTGCTCAAGTGACTTCCATTGCTTATTATGTGGTAGTGATCAACATCTTGCTTTCTCAGTGGCATCACCTTCATTTCTTTTTCTTTTTTTTCTTTTTTTTCTTTTTTATTTTTTTATTATGCTATTCAGTGATTGAGTAGAGCTACTTCTTCTAGTACATTTAGGAAAAACTAGGGATGAACTGATTAAGTATTATTTTTTTAGTGAATAAAGACAAAGAACATCAAAATTAGTTATCTGATACAAGTCAACACTGAAAATATTGCATGTCACCAGGTATAGAATTTATTTTAGAAAAAGGATACTGTTCTACTTAGAGGAAAAACATGAAAAGATGTTTATAAAATGTTTATTGAAATTTTTTTGTGCCAATCATTTTTTATCCAAACTTTGGAAGTAAATATAATAGCAACACTTTTTTTTCAAATAGTTTATAGTTTAACTTATACAGACAACAATAAGACAATATTGTAACTGATGACTTGCTCTAAGTCAAGAGAATAAAAACCACAGAGAGAGTTTTTCTCTTCAGTGAGCAGTATATTCCTTGCATTTTCCTCACATAACTATGTATATGCACTCTTGGTCCAATGAAAAAGCATTATTTTGTCTGATATTCTATTTTTTTTATTTCACTAATAGTAAATGTTCATCAGAAAAAAAGGAAATTTCTCAGAAGAATCAAAATGGATATTTACCATGTTTGACCTACTGGACAAAATACAAGGCTATTGAAAAATCTCCAGATATTTGTATTTTATTAAACCTGATTTGCTTGCAGAAACAATATAATATTTGGTCAATTCTCTTCCTTTCTCTAGACATGAAATGAAAGCATTATCTTAGCAGACAGGGACAGAAACAATTATGTTTTCATGAATTCAACTCTGCTTAGCAAATTAATTCATTCATCAAATAAAATGAACGACACAAAAAGGTATGTTTTGCTCAATCAATTGCCTACAATCATAAGAGAATTTTGAAATGCAAGGGGCTGTGTGTTTTACTTAACTGAAACCAGAATATTATTCTGTTATCATTATTTAGCAGACATGTCACATGAGGAATAACCTCACAATACTCTGTAGTATACCAGAAGCTGCTTTCAGCATTATTCTACTTAATGCTTTTATCTTAGTTAAAGAAATTTCCTTTGTTCTATATAAAAATTCCAGCATACACCATAAAGGTTTTTTGTTTATTTGAAAAATACAGCATTTAAGTCCTGCTTTAAAAACTAATGCAATTTAAATATGTGGAGTGTTTTATGAGAGTCATAAAATATTAAAATGAGCATTTTCAGATTAATTTAACTTTGATGAAAAATATTTCACAAAAATATTATATCATAGTAATATGTACCTGCATAAGTAGAGTTCTTACAGTTATATCATGAAATATAGTTTTAAAAGTGGTATTTTCTTGACCATCATTACCTAACATCAGTGTTTCCCAAGTGGGGGCCATTGTGTTCCCCATAGGAACACAAGTAGGGAGGTGCTCCTGGCATGCAGTGAGTAGACAGAGGCCAGGGCTACTGCTAACCATCCCAAAATGGGAAAGTCAGCGCCTCTCCCAACAGTAACAACAACAACGACAACAAACAGACAGTCCCAAATGTCAATAGCGCAAACCTGCTTTAAAACAGCACTGCTAAAAACATTTTTTAAGCAAATGAGTTTTGAAACCAGTAACATCAGATTTTCAAAAATAGTATGGAAAACACTATGGAATTTCCTCAAAAAACTAAAGATGGAACTGCCTTTAAATCCAGCAATCCCACTGCTGGGACTATACCCTACAAATCCTGAATCACCAATTCAAAAGAACCTATGCACCCCAATGTTCATAGCAACACAATTTATAATAGCCAAATGCTGGAAGCAACCTAAGTGCCCATCAGTAAATGAGTGGGTCAAAAAACTGTGGTACATTTACACAATGGAATACTATGCAGCAGAAAGAAAGAAGGAGCTCCTACTCTTCGCAATAGCATGGATGGAACTGGAGAGTATTATGCTAAGTGAAATAAGCAGGGCAGTGAAAGACAAATACCATATGAGCTCACCTATAAGTGGAACCTAATCAACAAAACAAACAAATGAGCAAAATATAACCAGAGACTTGGAAATAATGAAAAAACTGACTGACCAAAGGGGAGGGAGGAGGGGGATAATGGGGGCCAGAAGGGGAAGGGGCAAGCAAAGGAACACTAGTAGAAGACTCATGGGCATAGACAATGGGAGGGGATTGACCGCGGGAGTGGGGGGTGCAGGGGAGGGGAGAGCAATAGGAAAAAAGGTGGGACAACTATAACTGAACACCAATAAATAAAAAAAATTTAAAAAGAAAAAATCATTTCAGGCAAAATCTGAACATACTGAGTTATAGTCTAAGAAAAGTAAATATAAAGTCAAGGTATACAATTTTCTAGATGGACACAATTTCAGCATAATAATAAACCCCCACTTATATTCACTTCAAACTTTTTTTTGTGCCTTATATAATAGGTATTCAACAAACATTTCAGGGAGGGAGAGGATCTATCTTCTTATAACATACTGCAGAACATTTTATAAGAGAACTTGAAACCAAGATAATGGACTGCACTAGATTATTTAGATGCGTTCTAAAGTCCTTCCTTCTTCCATAATACTAAGATGTTCCCAGGCAGCCAGAGTGAGTTCCCAGTCTCCTCTGTAGCCAGGTATTTCCACAAGAGTTCTCACCAATGCACATGTGTGCAATGCTTAGAAGCTACTGGTCCTTCATTTCCTCTCTTGCCCCTTTTACCAGAGTTTGGGATATAGAGGTGGCATTGACCCAGCTTCAACCATGCAGATGAGGTAATTTCCTAAGGAGAGCAGTAAGGTAGAAAAACCTAGGCTGTTGAATAACCACTTGGCATAGAGCTGCCTCTCAAGCAGAGATCACTAAACTCCAGAATGGTATGTGAGAAATAAACTTCTTAATCTATCACATTTTGGGTCTGTGTGTTGCAGCCACTAATACACGGCAAATCTATAATTTGACATGCCCTATGATACAAGTGCTATAAGTGCATTCTACCTGAAGAAATGTTAAATTGGCCAATTTTTTAAAAAAGTTTTAATGCAAACAATACTTGAAAATCTGGATTATGTAGTCACTGATAGCTTGGAAGGAAAAATGGCCATGTCTACAATACTGTAATTCTCAACTATCCAATCTAAAAGGAAAACAGGATACAAGAAATCTAGAGCTAATTACTCAAACAATACATTGTTGCAATGACATAATATGTACATAAACTCATGCTAATAATAGCAGACTAGACCCTGTAAAATGTAGCTGAAAACACAACTTTGACCCTTAAACTTTTATGATTATAGGATTTCCATTTTCTTGCTTTTTCTCTTGACTAAGATACTGATTAAAAAATAGCATTAGCCAGAGGGAAGGAGTGAAGGCCAAAAGATTCCACAAACAAAACGATTAGCACTGAATAAATGATTACTGGATAAATTATATATTCAAATTTTGAATATTTAATTAAATTTAATTCAGAAGGCTTTTTGTCTGTCTTGGATTTCAGAAAATGTAACTGCTTCTTCAAAATACTTTCCTCCAAACTTTATTTGAACACATATATTATTCAAAGATTTACTCTTGTTTTGTGTCAATGAGGGGGAATCATTGAAAAACATAGTATTTCTTATGCAATTCAATTAAAATATATTTCAATTAAATAGCTTTCTGCAATTCGTATTTCCATCAATATTTCTTTTAAAATATAATCCTCCCATAAAAATTAAATATCTCAAATATTACGTCTGTTATAAAGTCATGGAGTTGTTTTATTGGGTAATATTTTTACCTTAAATATACAAAAACAGTAAAAGTACCAAGACATATATTGTAGTTTCATAACACCCTCCTCCCCAAATCGCATTTATGGATTGTACTGAAAAGTGTATTGCCATTAAGTCAATGATTTATGCAATTTTCAATGATAATTTGAAGATTAAAATCATCAAGTTAGCATTATTTAAAAAGTAATAGCTTGGTATGGAAATATCTTTTTAAAGTTTCTAAAATTCTAAAGGATTTGAAAGCCTCATAAGACAATCATTTCTAAATTTCAATAAAGTTCAGGGTACAAATTAGGTATCTTTATATATAAAAAAATCACAATTTACATATTAATTTCAAAAACATTTACTATATGCACAAAATATTACTTTTGCCTTATTTTAAGAAAACAAAATACACTGAATAGCAGCATACTTATTCCTCATTGAGTAGATGTTGACTTTTAATTGAGGACTAAGTTTATCTCATAATGTAAAATACAAATATAAATTTCCAATTCTCTGTCCTTTCCAATTTCTTTCTGGGGCAACCACAAGTCACTAAATAATATTCTATTACTAAAGGAAAAGGCAACTAAATAACAAGTCTGGACCCAAGTATTTCATTAGTTTCACTGGCTGCAGTGAATACCCCCAAGGGAATAAGTGTGAATCACAGTGAGACTAAGACAGCTATGACAGGTATATGATAATGACATTATTACCTACTCTTAACAATATAATAATTTAAATAAATCAATCACAATTCTCAATTTAAAAAATGACAATGAGCTTTAAGAATCTCCAATATACCCAGTTTGTCCATGCAACCTTCTGACCTGAGGTAAGTAAAAATCTCTTCAGGCTTCTTTTAGTTTGTTTGATTTTAATCTATACATGAAGGAGACCGGTATCACCCACTGGCTCTCCACAAGGACAGACACACTGTAGGTGTCAATTTGGAAACAAGTCACAGCATTTTTAGTTTTCACAGTGATTGGCCCTAGGGGCAGAGCTAGGGATCTTCCACACATCCAAGGAACAGTCCCATGTCCCCCAAAACTTTCAAATGTCCTTCTGTTCATTACTTTCAACTGAACCTTTGGTGTGACTGTCTGAGCCTAGACTAAGAGTAACTTCTACTCACATGTTTCATTTTTTAAAAATATATTTTATTGATTATACTATTACAGTTGTCCCACTGTTTTCGCCCTTTTATTCCCTTCTCTACCATACACCCCCTCCCACCAGCATACTCCCCAACTTAGTTAATGTCCATGGGTTATACATATAAGTTCTTTGGCTTCTCCATTTCCTATACTATTCTTAACCTCCCCCTGCCTCTTTTGTGCCTACCATTTATGCTTCTTATTCCCTGTAACTTTGCCTTCATTCTCCCCCTTCCCCCTCCCCACTGATAACCCTCCAAATGATCTCCATTTCTGTGATTTCTGTGGTTCTGTTCCTGTTCTAGTTGCTTGCTTAGTTTTTTTTCTTTCTTTTTTATTTTAGGCTCACTTGTTCATAGTTGTGAGTTTGTTCTCATTTTACTTTTCATAGTTTTAATCTTCTTTTTATTAGATAAGTCCCTTTAACATTTCATAGAATAAGGGCTTGGTGATGATGAGCTCCTTTAACTTGACCTCATCTGGGAAGCACTTTTATCTGCCTTCCATTCTAAATGACAGCTTTGCTGGGTAGAGTAATCTTGGATGTAGATCCTTGCCTTTCATGCTTTTGAACACTTCTCTCCAGCCCCTTCTTGCCTTGAAGGTTTCTTTTGGGAAATCAGCTGATAGTCTTATGGGAACTCCTTTGGTGTGTGCTTCCTTGGGTTCAACTTCATTGGGACTCTTTGAGCTTCCTGGACTTCCTGGAAGTCTATTTCCTTTGCCAGACTGGGAAAGTTCTCCTTCATTATGTTTTCAAATAAGTTTTCCATTTCTTGCTGTTATGCTTCTCCTTCTGGCACCCCTGTGATTCAGATGTTGGAATGTTTAAAGTTGTTCCAGAGGTTCCTAAGCCTCTCCTCATTTTTTTGAATTCATGTTTCTTCATTCTGTTCTGATTGAATGTTTATTTCTTCCTTCTGCTCCAAATCACTGATTTGAGTCCCAGTTTCCTTCACTTCACTGTGGCTTCCCTGTATATATATACTTTTAAATTTCACTTTGTATAGCTTTCACTTCTTCCTTTATTTTGCAGCCATACTCAGTCATTTCTCTGAGCATCCTTATTACCAGTGTTTTGAACTGTACATTTGATAGGTTGGCTATCTCTTCATCACTTAGTTCTATTTTTGGAGTTTTGATCTGTTTTTTCATTTGGCCATATTTCTTTGTCTTGGTGCACTTGTTACATAGTAAGGGGTGGAGCTTTAGGTATTTGCCAGGGTGGCACAACCCACTTCACTGTGTTATGGCATTGTTTGTGGGGGAGGCATGAGAGACCAAACAATGCCACTTGCTCAGCTCTAGGTGGGCTTTTTAGTCAGTTCCTCCACTACCCGCAAGCAAATTGGGCCCTTCTGGTGCGGATTCTCAGGTGGGTGGGCTTGTGTATGTTCTAGGACCAAGTGGGTGTCTCCAAGGAACACTCCTGTGAGGCTGGGAGTTTCTTCTGCTGCCGCAATTCCCACAGGTTTTTACAGTCAGAGGTTCTGAGGCTTTCTTTTCCCCATGCTGGAACCCTGTGTTACTCCATCTATCTCACTTACTCCCAGTTTATCCAGAAGCGAATATGGGAACACCCAGTCCACCAGCCGCCACCTCGCCACCATCCTCTCTGCCCAGGTGGCCTGTCTCTTCCCCTCTTACCAGTGTTGATGAATATTTCTTCAACTCCTTGGTTGTCAGACTTCCACACAATACAATTTTCTGGCAGTTGCGGTTGTTTTCTGTTTTTAAATTTGCTTTTGTCCTTCTTTTGGTTGTATGAGGAGGCAAAGTATATCAATGTATGCCTCCATCTGGGCCAGAAGTTCTACATATTTCAGTTTTAATGACCACTGAATTTTTCAGGGATTCAACCCCCATGTAAATATGCTCTTTGGTTCTGGGGTTTTAGCAAGACTCATCCCCATTTCAGAAAAATCATTTCACCCACCCACCACAAATCTGCTCACTGTATATGAATTGACAATATAGCATACCTGGATCAGAATTCTTTTGCAAAGATAACAATTCATGGCAATGCTCTGAACAGGTACAAATAGCCACATACTTTATCCTGTCTTCCAATAGAGTCATTACCGAGTTCTCACATATTACAATATACAGTATTTTGATATAAATTTATTTCCTGTTACTTTATATCACAATTAGGACAATGTATTGGTTATTTTTAACATAACCTACTTATACATGCAATTATCCATTAATTTCATCGTGGGACAGCAAGAATAACAAAGTACTTTAATGAAATGAAATACTAGGCCTGATAGGGATGCAGAACACTGACCTAAATGTCACGTAAGGCTCCTTGCATCTCCATCATCCCTCATTCTGTGAAGAACTTTCAGTTTGGTAATAAGCTCTGATCATTAGTAAAGATTTACCTCTACTTTCACATTTGAAAATATTGCAATGAAATTCAAAAGAGAAAGACATGTGGTTGCTGAAAAATTTGTGTGAGTAATGGGAAATGCCATATAACATAATGATGATGACTTTTACAGTTAATAGAGAGGGATAGAAACATACCCTAAGGTAGAACAGGAGCCTTCACTTCTGTTTGGTCTCAAGAGGCTACACTACTGACCTCACAGGTGATGTGCCCTGGCCTCTCCTTGGAGCAAGGGTCATACATTTTAGTGCTATTCTGCCTTAGCAATTATTCCATAAAGCTCCTTCAAGAAAATATACACTGGTATGCAGTGCAAATGTTCCAAATGTGGAACAGGACAAAAACCTCTCACAACCAAACTGTGAAGTCTACTTGGCAAAGCTTGTCATTCAAAAAAGCAACACTTTCAAGTGAATACTTGTTTAGTTATACTGATATAACTATACTCCCATTTTTCTGAGGCAATCATTCTCTGTCATCAGACTGAGGAATAATCAATATCCCCACTGTATTAATTTTCAGTTTGTGAAAAGGTACTGAAGTCATTATTTCAGGAACTGTACCATCCCTTGCCCACACAAATGGATTCTCAACATATCTACTTTCTCCATTATGTCTGACCACCCATTATCATTACTTCTTTCCCCTACCATATTAGTGCCCACTGGAGGCAACAAGTGTTTGACATTCCACAGATTTGCATATGTTAAAATAAACTCCCTAAAACAAAGTGTGAGGAAATACTCCCTGGTGAAAATAGGTGTCCATACTTCATGTATAGTAAATATATCCATCTTGGCCAAATGACTTACATTTGGCTCACAAGCCAAAATAAGCGAAAGATTGGGAACAACCGATTAGAAACTTCTGCTTTAATAAAGTTTAACAACATTTTATTTTTTTAAAAAATGTATTGAGGTATTTAAGTAACATATTAGTAGATAGTTCTTCACAAATTATGAAAAATTCAAAATAACTGTAAGATCAGATGAAAAAGTAATATTTGAAGATATATAGACATAAACATTTATTTTTTAACTTTTCTAAGTTTCTGAAAAGAAGAAATAACAATTTATATAGAAAGGAAAAAGCTCTATTATCAGCAATATCTTTTTTAAGTGATTCTTCCAATTTTTCTTCACTGATCATACATATCAATTTTCTGAAACCTATGTCTTTAACCAAATAAACTCATGAAATATAAAATGATTTGGGAATAAAAAGCACTTAATTCTCAAGTTTCCCATATAGTTGGTATTTGGATTTATAAAGATTATGGGTTGATGTCCAGAATAAGGGACACATTTTAGCATGACGAAACATTTTAAATCTATACGACAAAAATTAAGGAAAAGAAGCTTCACCACTGGCCCCTCTGAAAAAAGAAATGACACAGCAATGGGACTCAGCCCTGGAAAGCTCTTACCCGCAGGGCTTCGATGACTAGGTCTCTGGCCTCCAGCTCCCCTTCCATCACGCTAAGGAGCATCCGGAGCTCAGACTTACTGAGGGTGTCCACATCAAACTCTTTTTTCTGTAACAAAAATGTTTAAAAAGCCATGAAAAAGCTATTTCTAGGAACAAGACACATGTCTATGTATGCATCCCCTTTAGAAGGACCATGCTCTTTACTTTGGTACTCCTGCCCCCCCATCCACCCAACACACAGACATACAGACACACACATGGAGCAGGTATGCAATGTATCATTGTTATTCCAGTGGTTCAGTAAATCCAAGAAGCACTAGGGCCCTGGCTTGGCAGCAGACAATCTGCCCTGACCTTGAAAAAGGAGGGGTAAAAACCCTAACGTCAACGTCATAAATCTCTCCATTAGGCAGACCTATTTTCCCAGCCTGCCTGGACATCTAGATACAGAATCTCTTCAAATTGTGACACAAATTGAAAAGTACCTAGAATCTGCATCAAAACAGGCCCAGAGTATTTGAGGAGAAGTTGGGAGGGTAGCCAAGAAAGCGCAGAAAGTATTCCTAGAATGGCCCCCATGTAAAGGCTCCTGGAAGGTTGTTTTAAATTCCAGAACATCCAATAATGACAGGTCATGTTTTTATAACACTCTGCAGTGGAGGCTACCAGCTGGCAGCCTACAGCCAAACCTAGCCCACAGATATGTGTTAGTTGGACCACAAAGTGTTTTGATTTTTTATTCAGCCAGCATTAAAAAAAACCTTAAGATGTCACCAAAAAATCCAGATCTCTGCCTTTTCTTCAAACTCAGATAACTGGGAAACCCCAGATGCACATTCCCATGGGGTAATATGCACAGCCAAGTAGCAGCAGCCCCTTTGGAAGGAACAAGCTCTTTACTTTGACACACACACACACAGCCAGCAGTATACACTTTTGAAAGGCCTGGCCCACCACCCACATTTCATTATCTGGGCCTATGGTGAGGTGAGTCTCGGGCCCCTGCTATGTGGTTATCAAATGCTTCCTGATACAATGCTTCTGTAGCTTCTTGCTATTCCAAAGGCGGCTGAGGCTGGAATAAATGAGCCTCCCAGAGTCCCAGCAAACCACGAGGCACTGGCTCCAGGGCCCTGGGGGTCATAATCCTCACCTGTCACTCCTCCAGCCCTGCTGTCTTCTCTGCATTCCTCTCCTGGGGACTGCATCCAATATCACCACTTTAAATCCCACCGACCTACCACTGATTCCCAACTTTTTGTCTCCCACTCTGCCCGCTATCCTCACAGCAAGTTTTATGAGCAAGTCTTAGGGCAGTCATGTTCCAGGTGAAGCCGAGAGGATGAGTATGATAGCTCTGCCTGGAAGTTTTCCACAGCCTCAGCTCCCTCCACAGCACATGTTCTGCTGAGCCCTTCTGGGGACAGACTCATTTGATAAACCCAGTCACCATCAGAGGGCGGGGAACACATACTCATCCCCAAATGTCTCAAAATAGCCAACCTCAGAAGCCAAACTTTGGGACATTCCATCTCTTCACACTTGCATAGAACCCAATGGTTTCTAAAGTATTGTCAAAAACCAAATCTAATCTGGAAGATATCCTCATGTCTATGTTTCAGTTGAAAAACCCACAAGTCAGAGAAGTGGATAATGTGCCCAGACCATGCAACCAGGAAATGGCAGCACTACAACTAAGTGCTTGACTTGTCTACACACTTTATCAGCACAAGCATTCTAGAGAAGAAAAGAGTGCCATTCTTCATCATAAACAAATCAATAAACAACAAGTACTGGCGAGGTTGTGGAGAAAAGGGAACCCTAGTGCACTATTGGTGGGAATGCAGACTGGTGCAGCCACTGTAGAAAAAAGAGTATGAAATTTCCTCAAAAACTAAAGATGGAACTGCCTTTTGACCTGGCAATTCCACGGCTGGGATTATACCCTAAGAATCCTGACATACCAAATGAAAAGAATCTGTGCACCCCAATGTTCATAGCAGCATAATTTACAATAGCCAAGTGCTGGAAACAACCTAAGTGCCCATCAAGTAAATGAGTGGATCAAAAACTGTGGGTACATTTACACAATGGAATTCTATGCAACAGGAAGAAAGAAGGAGCTCCTATCCTTCACAACAGCATGGCTGGAACTGGAGAGCAATATGCTAAGTAAAGTAAGCCAAGCAGTGAAAGACAAATACCACATGATCTCACCTGTAAGTGGAACCTAATCAACAAAATAAAGCAAGCAAAACAGAACCAGAGACATTGAAATAGAAAAACAAAGTGACAGTGACGGGTCAAATCAAGGAACCTGTATAAAGGACCCATGGACAAAGACAACAGTGGGGAGGAGTGAATGTGGGAGGTGGGGGTGGGTAGGGCAGGGGAGAGTAATGAGGGAAAAAATGGGGACAACTATAATTGAACAACAATAAAAAAAATTACACAGACAAAGAAAAAAGAAAAATAGTGCCATTCTATCAGTCAGCTAATGAGAAGTAGGTTAGCACCTATGTAACTGACCCTACACTACCCCTCTGACACAGAAATAAACATGGCAAGCATATAAATGATTACAGGGGCTTTCAAACAGGCATTGACCAGAAACTGGTCACTTCTCAGTGTCAAAGGAAACTTCTACAATGTTATAATAATAGTATAAAGGGGAAAGAGACCAGAGGTTGTGGTTCTTGAAAGATTTTAAAAGGATCTTCCTCTTAAATTTGTTTCTTTTTGCACATACATTAGAAAGGCAGGGGCTGAAAAAGAGAAAGAAATGAAAAAGCTGTAGCAAGCCAAACCATGGGTAGCTCCAGGAGGCTTCAAAGTTTAACTTAGAGACATTCCTTGTGACTAGTAAAATCCAATACAGTAGGGCTCAAATCTGCTAATACAGTGATGTCAGAAAGATCTGATAGTCCAAATGTTCTCAAATTCAGACACAGAGAACAATCATGCGGTGACCTTGTTAACACAGACTGCTTGGGCTCCACAACTGGAGCTTCTGGTTGAGTTATGTCTGAGGTGGGGCCCTGAAACTGCCTTTCCAACAGGCTCCTGCTGCTGCTGCTGGGCCAAGGGTTGCACTTGGAGAACCATCTCTGCAACTTACCCTAGTCTCTGTCTTCTCAGCTATATAATACAAAACTGTCCCACAAAGTTCTTATGAGGATTGAACAAAAACATTAATTAAGTGCTAAATAAAGATGTGATTGTTATTAAACCTGAGCACCCAGGTGTTTTACATAGGGAGGGGTGAGATATTGGCTACAAGCCTAATTCTTTGAAAAATCTACTAGCCCAAGTCCAATAAACTCAGTTTATTGACCATGACAAAAGACAGACAAACTCTCTTATCTTCATTTTCCCCACCAAGATGGGAGAGTAAGATGCAATTCTTATGTGCTTTAGAGCAGCAATTTTCAACCAGTGTGCCACAGAATTTTTAAAACATGCACTACCCATTTAGTCAGGGACACTGACCTCTTTTCCCTTAGACTGTCACATTTAAAAAATGACAGCAGCCAACACAACAATAGTTGTCCAATGTAAATGAGTCAAAATTATAACTATTTGTTTTTGTCAGGTCTGCAAAACATATGTTTTATGGTATGCCACAGAATTTTAGTAATTAGTTTATGTGTGCAATGAGATGAAAAACGTTGAAAATCACCACTTTAGAGGGTAGTTTTTTTTTAATGCTGTTGCTGGTTGTTCTAAAGGTTTTTATTAATTGTATATTTTATTGGCTTTGTTTCTCCAAAGTTTCATAAATAAAGCACTCCATTTTAAAAACTAATACATTATGAAAGACATTGCCAAGATTCTTATACACATTAAGAGTTAGGAGACCTTGCCCTGATTCCATCATCATCAACATCACAGATGTGACTTGCAAGCAACACTTGTTTTTCAATAAATCAGTAAAAAGGGAAGTTCATTAAAATAAAAAACATAGTTTCAAGGGTTCTTGCTAGACCATAGATTGTTACAGACTGTTAAAAAAAATCTGGCTCTCATCATAATATATAGGGTTGGCCAAAACATTTGTTTGTTTTTTTCCATAGATGTTTCTAGTAGCACTTAGTCGTCTTCATAACTTCATTCAAAACAATTTTGTTAGATTGCACTGTGACAGCTGTAATATCAGTGTGCATTAAAAAAAACTTTATCAAAATTGGTGAATTTTTGTGTAGCCATTTTAATATTGAAGATTGAAGAAAATAAGCAACATTTTTGGCATGTTATACTTTATCATTTTAAGAAAGGTAAAAAAAACACAACTAAAACACAAATAAGATTTGTGCAGTATATGGAGAAGGTGGCTGTGATTGATCGAATGTATCAAAAGTGGTTAGCGAAATTTTGTGCTGGAGATTTCTCCCTGAACGATTCTCCATGGTTGGGTAGACTAGTTGAAGTGATAGCAATCAAATCAAGACATTAATTGAGAACGATCAACGTTATATCACATGGGAGATTGCGGACATACTCAAAATATCCAAACCAACAGTTATTGGTGAAAATGAAAAATGTGCCTCTTATTTTACAGAAAAAATCCATACAGACTTTTTGACCAATCCAATGCTAAGTGATATGTTATTTTTACAAAAAAAAAAAAAAAAAAAAGAATATACTACTTCCTGGCCTACAATAATAAAAATGCTATAAAATTTTCAAATTGTCATTCTCTGATGCTTGAAGTTTCCATCCCCTATTCTGTCAAAACAGAGTAAAAGAAAGCACATGAAAACATCACAGGGCATAAGACTTTGGTTATTTTACAAATAAATTCAAAGCATTTTGGTATTTTTAGAAAAATAAAGATGCCCAAAAGCAAAAATCCAAATAAAAACATGTTTCATAGGAAGTGACATGTATCTCGTCTGATACACATACAGCACAAAAGTACTCAGATATAGAAAAAGTAACGAAGTTTTCTTGGTTTATGAACAAAATAATTATTCTAAATCTTACAATATTTTTAAACCACTTTGTTGAGGTATGAATGACATACAAAATGTTCACATATTTAATGTATACAACTTGATGATTTTGGAGGTAAGTGTATAGCCATGAAACTATCACCATAATCTATGCCATAAACAAATGTATCACCTCCAGAAGTTTCCTCCATCCTTTTTTTAAAATCCTCACCCCAGAATGTATTTATTTATTTAAGGGAGAAAGGGAAAGCAGAGAGAGGAGAGGGACAGGGAGAGGGAAGGGAGGGGGAGGAAGAAACAGCAATGTGAGAGAAACATCAGTTGATTGCTTCCCTTTTGCTCCTTGACCAGTGATCAAACCTGCAATCTAGTATGTGCTCTGACTGGAATCGAACCCACAACCTTTTAGTGTATGGGACGACCCTCTAACCAACTGAATCACCCAGCCAGGGCCCATCCTCTTTTTTTGATGAATGTTATAGTTAAAAAAAAACTAACTTGATAACCTAATCTGCAAAAGTAAGATACAACAAGCCAAGATTCAAATGCCATGCTCACATAAAAAATTAGGGACCTACATCGGGGCCCCCGTGAAAATGACACCCCTCAAAAAAAGTCACAGCAGACATGTTCACAGACTTAGCTTTATTATTACTGTACTTGTTTTTCCTAATTAACAAAAGATGATCCAGATCTCATCTTTTCGGTGATGGCAAGGCACTCAAAAACACACACACACACCTGCTAGATTTGAACTCTGGGGGCTTCTCCTCTGCCCATCATGTTTTCTGCCTACCAGGAAAAGCACTCCAGAAAAGTGCTTAATACCAAATTCTACAAATCTGGCATAGGAAGCTTAAACTAATCCAGAGTCTAGTCATCATACAGAGAGCCTTCTTTGGGACATAAACAAATATATATAAAGAGGAGACACAATCTCAAACCCTTAGTGTTCAACACAGCCATTTTCAACAGCTGGGAATTACTTCAAGTGGGTGTGGGGAGGGCATTCTTTTCTAGTTTCTCACATAGGGTAAGAGAGAAAGGGCGGGGGAGGGGGAGAGAAGGGAACCTGGCTGAATTGTCATCTTAAATGGTCAGAATTGAACAGAAACCAATACCAAGTTTCCTTCAAAACCACTCCCCCCAACCTGCCCACAAATTAAAAAATGCTGGGTTTATGTATGCAATTCAACAGTCACAGCCAAACAAGGCCAGAAGATCCACATTCTTTAAGAATTAATGGAGTCAGCAAGTAAATGATGTGTAAATAAATACTAGAGGCAACTAAATAACTAATAGTTCCATCATTTCAATTCATTGTTTCAAACACCATTCAAAATAATATAAACAGGGCAACTGTGTGTGTGCCTTTAAAGCAGCACACTAAAAACTTAGGGTCAGCTCTCTATGGTCACAGACCTCAAATCAACCAAACTGCTTGGGGTCTTTCATGCAAGAGAAGCAACTCAGTATACCGGAAGGAGGTAAAACTGACAAGTAAATAGATTGTCAGAAAGGAATCCTGGTAATGGATGTAATTAATTTTAAGTACAAGAAAACTGGAGTGAAAAGCAGAAAAGCAGGGATGGCAGCCTCTGATTATTAAGGACAGCTATCACCCTTTCTTCCTTCAGAAGTCCCATCAATCCCTATTTTCTCTTTGGAATAAAAGGGCCAGAGCTCAGATCAAACAAATGTCTATTTCCACCCCAACTCAGCTTTCCAATGCTACATCAGTCCTATGTGAGACATGAATCAACTTAACATGTGAGCTGGCATCCAGATCCAATAATTGTCCATTAAGAAGCTTATAATGAACTGAAGAAGATCATTTGGGTTATCTGCAGGTGGCAAATGTCAGCATGCTGATTTTCCAATAAAGAGGCTGAGACGTAGATGGCTAAAGGATATTTTTTTAATTACTTTATTGTTGTTCAATTAGATTTGTCTGCATTTTCTCCCCAGTCCAGCCAAACCCACCTCCCTCCCTAGCTTCCACCCTCCCCCTTGGTTTTGTCCTTGTGTCCTTTATAGTAGTTCCTGAAAACCCTTCTCCCCACTATACCCTCCCCCCTCCCCTCTGGCTATTGTTAGACTGTTCTTAATTTCGATGTCTCTGGTTGTATTTTGTTTGCTTTTGTAGTTACAAAGCCCTCCTATGGAAGAGCTCAGGCCTTCAGAATCACCTTGTTGCCTTTTCAATGAAATATTAAAAGGTCAAAACCAAATCGTTTGAAAAAAAAGCTATCTACTCCACAGAGCAAAGTTAACACACTTACAAAAAAAAAAACAAAACCCTACATTCTATTCTGAAATAGCTCACCACCTAGCGAGATTTACAAGTACAAATAATTTTAAAAAGCCATCATCAAACAACTGTGACAGAGTGGTATAAGCTACTGAAACTCACATTTTCAAGTAGGAAGTGATTAAATGCTAATATCTCAAGAAACTGTCATTTGAGGATATTTAATAATAAAATGACACAGAAACATTAAAAAATGACTTTTTAGATTCAGCCTCAAACTATTTGGTTACTTACTAACAATTTATTCCGAGACAGCACTTTTCTCCCTTAAAATCAGGATTTCTTCATGGATTTCATATTGCTCATGGCATTAATACCATGATCTAATTTTTGTATAGTTATTTATAACTAATGAAACTACAAATTTAAAAACCCTTTGCTATCAATGTCATCACCATCTTTCTTGTAACGGGTCTCCATTTCATTACATAATTGTCAAAGACAAAGGACAAGGTTCCTTTTCCATGTTATATAAGCCTTGCAAAGAAGCTCCAACAGAGAATACCATTAAGTACACTTAAATAAACTCTTCCAAAGCAATATTCAGATGTGCTTAGTGCTTCGGTGGCAAAGCATGTGGGCGTGGAAGGAAGACAATGCTGCAACTTTCCTAGGCACACTCAAAGTGGAATTCTAGTCCCACATTTCTGGGCCTATGCAGATGATTCCAAAGCCTTGCCTAACCTCCTTCTTCCAGCTCAGTCTTTTCTTCCCTTTTCCTGCTTCCAAACTTCCCTGTTTTTGCCTTGATACCCGGTGGGTGATTGGGCCTTGATTCTATCACAGGAAGAATTCAGGATGGGGAGGGGTATACTTACCATCTCACCACCACATTCCCAGCCTCAGTCAGTATTTTGAAGGGAAAACAACTCTAAATGAAAAACTAAGAGTGTTGGATATTAAATTAATTTTTGTAAAAAAAATCTGTAAAGTATCTAAAACGTTATTGAGAAAAGCAGCTCAGAAAGGGATCACATACAAATGAAAATCAAAAAAGAATAAGGATCATCCTTCTGAAACAAGAAAACATCTGTGATATCTATAATGTTAATTATTACAAATCACAGGCCAAGAGTTTCATTACAATCTGGTAACTCACAAAGTCAGTTTTCCAATGAGCCAATCAATATTAAGTATTATGACGCAGCCTCTGGGTGAGCGCTCATTTTCTTCATTCAATAAATATTGGTGAAACACCTATCACATTCCTGACACTGTGCTAAGCAACCTTTGCTTTCCTTTATAAACAGAACCCACACAGTTGTTCTTGAAGGAGGAAGCTGCTCCCTCCCAGCCACAGACCTGCTCTCTATATGATAAACAGCAGATATTTGTAAGTGGCTAAGTCTATAGAACGTTTTCTCACCTTACAAAATTACCTTAAACAGAAGAGAACAGAACCAAATGGATTCAAGTACAGAGAGGATAAATGCTTTTCTTTAAACAAAATTGCTCCTGTGAGAAATATAATAATAACAATGATACCAACAACAATAATTAAGTCTAAACAACAGGTACAAAAAGAAATATATAACCTATTATGTAAGAAGGAAAAGATAATAGAGTGAAAAGCATCACATTGAAAGCAGTTATATTCTAATCTTAAGGGAATATTTTAGTCTATTTCCTTAACTTCTAGGCTATTTTTCTAAAGCACATAATTGATACTGAAATTGAAACTTACATGCTCATCTTTGAAAGCCCCTCACATGTGGTCCGGGTTACCTCTCAAGGAACCCTACAAAACTCTCGGCCACACTTGGACACAGCTTCCTGTGGTCTCCCTGTCCAGTCCTCTTACTTCACAAGCCCCAGTTCAAACACCATTCTTCTGTGGAATGTTTCCAGATCCTTCCACTAGTAATCCGCTCCATGATTCTTCCTCCCCAAACTCCTAATGCAAATTGTTTGTGCTCTCATGACACCATCATCTCTGACTTGATTCCTGGTCTATGTCAGTTTCTATCACCCGAATGTGTTCCTTTAGGAAAGCAAGTACGTTACTCATGATGCCTCCATCTCACTAAGTGCTCAGTAATGTATGTCCAATCTAGATTATTTTCTACTTAAAAATTACGCTGTGAAATTTTCAATTTTCTATAGATGCCATATAACTGTAATAGAGTTTGTTTTAAAGAAAGCTTAGCAAAATTGCTAAGGAGTTTCTTTCATTGTATTTATGTTCAACAGTGTGTCTGGAAATGAAAATTTCAAAGTGCTGGCTTTTTATTTGTTTAACATCACTGTTGTACATTTTTAACAAAATTATTGTTGAAGTTTGTTCTTCTCACCATCACCATGACAGAATTTGTATCTACCTTCTGCACATAGCTGCTTCAGAAAAGCCCAGAATGACAACAATGTTGGTGAAGCCCTGACTGGTGTGGCTTAGTGGGTTGGGCATTATACTGCAAACCAAAAGATTGCAGATTCGATTCCTGGTCAGGGCGCATGCCTGGGTAGTGGGCCAGGTCCCTGCCTGGAGCCATGTGAGAGGCAACTGATAGATGTTTCTCTCACACTTCAAAGTTTCTCTTCCTCTCTCCCTCCCTTCCCCTCTAAAAAATAAATAAAATCTTTAAAAAAATAACATTGGTATGCTTTCTAAACAAAGGCTTAAAAAGATCTCCCTTTTCCTTTAACTTTTAAATTCTTTGGTGACAATAAAAAATAAAAAGTTCTGTTTTCCATACTGTCTTATTCATTAAGGGTTATTTTCAGAGTAGAAATAGCAATATAGGCTATAAAAATCATCACATTTGGCTAAGGTGCTCAAAATAACCCAGGTCTCTTGGCATGGTTCACAGCAAAAAAAACCAAACAACTATTATTATGATCCTATTGAATAATGTGGCTGTTACACAGCTTTACACTTGGGATGCTTTCAGGATTTAAACAGCTAAGAACAAGGGTTGCAAACTAAATTTAAAACACTCCGCTGAAAATCATATTAAGCTGAAAACTATAAATTAAACTTGTCTCTAAGCAACAATCTAAATAGTCAAAACTTAGTGAAAACACTTACTTTCAAAAATAGCCTACTGCTTTAGAGTCTCCACTGGCTTATTACTGTCAAATATACAGATAAAAATCCATTGTATGTAAACTGAAATAGAGTAGAAAAAAAATCACAAAAAAACAAAAAAACCCTGCAGTTTCCACAAACCCAAAATGCATAAAAATGTCTTTGATTTTTTAATCATTATTTAAGGAACAGTTATAATGACAAATATCATTCCTCAACCTAGATTTTCTTTAATTTAAAAATCAGTCTACAGGACAAGTGCTGATACGAGAGGACCATGCTTTTTAAGTGAAAAATAAAATGCTCAGTTTACCGCATAGAAGACATCAAAATTTTACTATAAACTCAAAAGTTATTTAAAAATTTAAAAAACTATTAGATTAAGAATCCTTACTGCATCTCCTCATGACACTAAAGAATTCTACGGAAAAAACAAAGGATTTGGACTTCCACAGCTTTACCCTGGCTATCTTGTTACCAGGGTGAAATGATCAAGTCCCCCAGCTCTACATTGAATTCAATGTAGACTCCTGGAAATTTTCAACATTAGAAAGGGAACACTGACCTGGTTAACACAAAAATCTGCATCCAAGGTTCTGTTTACAATCTAACCAAATAAAACTACAGATCAGCTACAGATCATAAGTCAGATGTTTTTGTTTGGTTTAATTGTCAAGTGATTAAAATACTGAGGCAAGCAGAAAGAAGCCTGTTCTTAGACGATTAAACAAACAAATTCAACCTTCCTGGGAAACAAGAAAACACATACAAACAGCTCTTTTTCCTCTCACTCCCTCTCCTTACCATCTCTTGGGGATGAAGGTATCAGATCATTTCAACTTCCCAGAGAGGCTTGTTTTAATAGCAAGCTTCCTTATTGTACTTCCCAGAGGGGAACTGATTCACTGCATGACGAGTTGACGAGTTGAAATTTTAAGAAAGTTCGCATTTTCCAGGCAAAAAAAAAGAAGAAAAATCAATTTTCCTTAAAGTTTCTAATCTTAACTAGCCAGTTTCACAAGTAGAAATCAGCAGCCCTCCTCCTCCTCCGGTTTTCCTGCTCTCCCTGTTTTTTTTCCTTCCCAGGCTTGGCGGCTCTCACGCCCGAATAGCTTCCTGCACATCTCTCCTCTCCCGCTCCAGAAGGCCTCACCTCCAAGCTGAGAGGGAGGAAGTTAAAGCAACCCTGGCTATTTACACCTGGCCCTGCCCTCAGCTGCTTCAGGTCACGGGAAGAACTGAAAGACGCGCACGCTCCTCGCACTCCATCCCACCCGGAATCTGGCGAGTGGGATAGCGCCATGGGTGGGAGGGGCTCCCCCAGTTGCCTTTCTTTGCAGATCCTTGCAGCTTTCGTGAGGCTCCTTCCCAAACCCCGAGAACGTTGTTTTCCCAGGAAATGTGGGTCCAGCTCTCTCTCAAGGTAGGGCTGGAAACCACCACTGAGACTGTGCGCGCGGATATTCTGAGGGTGAAAGTGGAGACCAGCGACGAGTAGAGGCTCATTCGGTCTCCAGACCCCCTAGAAGAACACTGTGTTGACACCAGGTGCTGAACTTCCACCTCTGCCGGGTACCCTCTCAGGAAGAACGGGGACCTTTCCGTCACGCCCGCCCCCGCAACCACCACCACCAAGTGGTGGGGCAGGCAGACAGCTAGGACCCGAAGCGCGGGCGTTCGGCGGCAGCAGTGCCCACAGCCGGGCACCGGGCCTCTCCCAAAGGGCCTCAGCACACGAACACACACAATAGGCATCCGCACACCTGCTTGGTGATGATCCGCGCCCCCCTCGCTGCTTTCCCGGGTCCGCTAAGAGGTGTCAGGCACCCCTAAGTAAGGCACGCGCCCACAGCCACGCGAGCAGGGAGAGGTGAACAATGGGAGGGGGTGTCAAGTTCACCGGGAAACACACCCCGACCCTCACCCCTGGCCAAAGGCGACCACAGCCAAGGGAAGGGCGTAGGGGTCGCACGGGACGCACGCGGAAAGCCCCGACAACCCAGCGGTCGGGGATGTTTCCCGCTGGGCTCGGAAAGGACGAGGGGGATCCCCAGCCCAGGCAGCCGCCTCACCCCAAAGGCTCTGGCCTCTGGCCACGAGGACATCCCGAGGAAAGGCACCACGGGAAAGGCGCACAGCGGGGAGCCCAGGCTTTCAGGGCGCCCCGGGTCGCAAGCCGGGTCCAGCCGGGACACTGGCCCCAGTCTACTCGTTCCCCGCGCCCTCCCGGGGACCCCGGTTACCGCCGCCTCCGCCGCGGCCCCCGCCGCGTCCTCCGAAGCGCGGGAGAAGTCGGGCTCGCAGCTCGCGCCGTCCGTCGCCATCTTCCTGCTCCAGCCGGTCCCAACGCGAGCTCGGAGCGGCGGCTTCAGGTTCGGCCCTCTCGGCGCGGGTGGCGCTTAACCCGCTGCGGTCCCGGGGCGCGGGCTCTCGCAGCCTCGCAGCCGCCGCGTTCCCTCCGCCCCTCGCTGCCGCCCCCGCCCCCGCCGCCTTAACCCGCCGCGCGCCGGAGCGCCGCCCGCGCCGCGGGGTTGGGCTCGGCTCCCCGCGCCCGGCTGCCCGGCTCCGCGGGCGGGTCCCGGGAGGTACCAGAAATGGGCACACGCCCAGGCCCCGCTCTGGCCCTGCGCGCAGATGGGGAATCAGAGCCCCCGGTTGCGGTGAAGGAAAGAAGGAGCCCAAAAGGTGATTCGCCCAGCACTGTCCCCACCGAGACGGCGGCGTACAGACAGACCTGATGAAATGTCAGGCCTCCTGATCTGAATTCTCTGTAACATAGGGAAATCCTTTACTTCAGCCCCTCTGTCCCACCGCTAGGAATCACATAAGGCGCCCGTTTATTTTCTAAGTTTTTGTTTGTTTTTGCAAGACTGGCGCCAGGGCGTTTTCATCTTCTTGGTATATCTACCTGGCTTTGTTTTACCGTATTGTTGCCTCGTGACCTTCTCCCCAAACCATGAACTCCCAAATCAAAATGCTTTCTGCTACCCTTTATTTCGTTGCACCTGGCTTCTCAGCCCATACCTTTTTCTATACAACCTCTTTTTCAAAAAAGCTGAAGCAGGGCCCCCTTTGACCCCAAGTCTGAGATATTTTACGAAGGGCTAACCGAGAGTGCCATTGCTTCTAAAAGGAGGGTCTCTACTTTTAAGAGAATTTAAAAGAATTGCCTCTATACAGTGGATACACCCCCCCCCCAAATTCCTAAAAATTGATTTAACGGGAATTATAGATCTTAAAAGACATTTCATGAGATTGAGTTAGGCTCAAATTCTCAATTTTCCCTTCTCACGTCTGGTTCAATTCGAACCCCTCACTGCCAATTCCCAGAAAATCTATCACCTTATCAAGACCGTATGGTACAGGCCTTCCCAAATCACCAGATCGCAAAAATGTGTTGAAAGCACAAAATCAAATAGAGGCATTCAAGCTTTGTATCAAAGAAGTAAAATCAAACCACAACCAAATCACAGACTTGAAATACTGGAAGATGAATGCATGGAATGTTGAGTCCAAGGGTTACAGATCAAACCTTATTTTTTTTAAATGGCAGACACCTATCAAAAGGTTTTGGCACTTTAATTGCTTCATTTCCCAAATTGGGTCTAAACATGACACAAATCAGAGCAGACAAAATCCTTTCTGCAAAGGCTCTGAAATCGTTGACCAATAAATTGTATGAAGTTTCCTCCCAGAAGAGGTCTACATCAAGAAAGAACTTTCACGTGGAACCTTGGGGTTAAGGGTCCACAGGTTTAGAAATCACCTCAAGTTTATCCTATAAGCGGAGGTGCTCAGTAATTCATTTCCTTTGACTTTATAGCTCCTTCCTCTCTTAGCCCTATGATTTTTATCCCCATTCATTATACCACTTTCTTTCATTAAACACTTTCTCTGAAAATGCTCAATAGGGAATAAATAGACTTTATAAGATGAAAGAAAAGTATTTGACAGTTACAGTTACATGCTGAACTGAGAGTAAAAAATTAAAGTTGGGACCAAAAGCATCCCTTGTTCTTTTCAAAATGCATATTCACACATTTACAAGGCAATGAATTTTCGCATACTGATACTTGACACTGATGTTGAATTGCTATTCAAGAAGTTAACTGACTCACTTTGCGGGGAGGAACTAATAAAATAATAAACTTCACTTAGGGGTTAAGAACTAAGAATATGACATGGCAATATTTCTGGGAAGCAAATCCCAATTATTTTACACAAGCAGCTCAATTTTTTAAAAAATCATTATTGGGAAGAAATAGCTTCTGTTAGTCTAAGCACAATTAAAGAAGAATAACAACACAAATGAATCCCTGAGTGATTTATCCCTTCTCACTTCTTTTTTTGTAATTTATGATTTTATTGTTTAGCAAAATGAAAAATAAACAGGGGGGGGGAAAGTCACAGGAAAGCACATTGTTTAAGTGCCAAAAGCCAGGACCTTGGAAGTAAAATACAGTTTTTATCTCTACCTTAAGCTGGCACTGCCCACTGGCCAGGGTTGAAGAAATGCCCCACCCTACTGCACAGAAATAGCACACTAGGAGTTAATTCTAAAGGGAGGACACTTGCTGGCTTAAATTCTCCCCTGAGAATTAGTCTTGTTGAGATTGAGATTGCAAATTAACTCTTTCTGAAAGGCTTTCTTTGCACAAAGACAGGATGTATTAGAGCCAAATCAAATATATCTGAAAAGGTAGTAACTTGATGGTTTTAGAAATTAAATCTTTTGAAACTTCATTAAACAGGTTTTAAAAAAAGAAAAGGACATCCCAGAGCTAAAGTGAATATTTCTGAAGGTAGGGGAAAGCTGAAAGTATAAATAGGAAGAAAAAAATCCCTATAACAAATTTGAAAGTGATTTTTTAATCAGTAAATTACTTGCAGCCTATAAAATGGAAGGAGAGATACTGAATACATTGCAAGCAGAAAAAACTAGTTACATTGTTTTCTCTTTGAACTAGTGAAGTAGATGACCTGACAAATGAATTTAAACAAATTATTTTCTGACCCCCCCCAAAATGCAAGTGTTTGTGCTGAGCCATAGCACCTTCTTGGACCCACAAAATGAGTTGCTGCAGCTAGGAATACAGACTGTGGGGAGGACGGTGGGGGGCGGGCAGTGGTGGGCAAGTGGTTTTCTGATTAAACCAAGGCTTTGGCCACATCAGCCACATTCTCAAATCCACTAAACCCAAAACCCAGAGAGTTATACATAGTGATGCAATAGGATGCTTCCTCCCATGTGAAAAGATAAAGGAACATACACATATCTTAAAAACAGTAAGAGAACTCTCTATTTCAGTCAAATAACAACATTTATGTTAACTCCAGAGAGCAAACCATATGTTATCATGTCTTAGTATTGCCAAATGACAAAATTATAGAGTAGCAAATCAATTGCGACTGTATCCACAAGGCTGTAGTTACACAATTTAAATATTCCAGAGCACACTTACCCCTGTCCACACCACTGCAACCAATTTAAGCCCCAAATCTTGACACAGGGAACTCTAACAAAAAGCACACGGGAGCTTGAGTGCCCTGTATCTATAACATGTTTTTGAAACCAAGACATTGCCAGAAACAAGTTCTCATGTGACCTAACTACATTCCCTCATAGTTAACTTGTCATTATCTACATGTGCTTAGGCTCTTTGTGGATTTTACTCAGTAACTTTAGCCCTAATGTAGTTAGCCACTCCTGTCAACAACCTATGGTTTGGAAGGCCTCCTCCACCAACTGTAGTTGGCTTGTGCCAAGGGAATGCAAGCTAATTTGACCAAGTTAAAGCAAAATGTAATTAGGAAATTAAATCTGCTAGGTAGGAAGCAAGCCAAAGCTTAACATAAATACATATTTATAATCACTTCCAGCCCCTTTTAACACTACCTCTAGCTGGGAACTTAATTTGGTCATTCAATGCTAAAGTGATATCCAAATACAAGGTTTTATTGAAGAATTAAAATACACTACTAACACTATTCTGCAGTCTGGTCACTCTAAAGACAGAAACTGGAACTGATACAGAACAATAGAGCAGTGCTGGTTTTGCTCTATTAAATGTTTTTTTTAAAAAGCCATCACTTTTTGGTTGGATTCTTATCTGCAGAAATCATTTACCAGAGTAAGTTCTAATGCAGAAGGATGTTTTAGTGAAAAAAATGTTGTGGAATACCAATTTTAACAAAGGAGTCTGGCCCACTACTGTCCCTCATCCACCTGAATTGGAAATAGATCAGAGTATTTCCATGTATTCAGCCTCTTTAGCTACTCCACCAGCCTGCAGTATGTGGTTACTAGGCAACCGCTAATGCAGAGGTGTTTATACCATTAGGCATTAATTATAGCAAGCTTTATTTTTCTTAGAAAGTTTTAAAACTATATAAATAGGTTGTGAGATCAGCCCCTTTTCTCCTTTGATTAAGAATGAAGAGATAGCTAAGCTGTAAAACCAAAGCTGAGATGTTCTTTTCACTATGGGTTTGTATTGTACAGTTCAAAAGGAAATGTAGTGTTTGAAGCATTAATAAGGAAACTAAAGAGTAGACCCTTCAATTTTAATAAATAAGGAGATAGCATTCATGATTAATTCAGTGATGATTTACTTATGATACAAAAAGCGGGAGAAAAGCCATAAATGTATAGCTGTCCCATGTTAAGTTGTGAAATAAATCAATACACCAACATTTCCCAGACAATCATAATCATTAGCCAAATACCAAGTTAATGCTGCTTTAAATATCGTTGGAATTTTTGAAACATGAATTCCACCTTATCCTACCCAAAAGCTCACGTGATGACATTTTTTTGATTGATTAAAATCAGTTGGGTTAATTTAAAATCACCTGGAATGGGATGTCATTATTTGAAAAGAAATAATATAACTAGGGAACTTTCCAGAACACTCGGTGAGAAGCGGAGGAGCAGCGGCTTTCGGAGCTGCGCGCAGTAACGCTCTCTTTCCCGCTCACCGGCTGTCAACAATGGTGAAAGAAACCACTTACTATGATGTTTTGGGGGTCAAACCCAATGCCACCCAGGAAGAATTGAAAAAGGCTTACAGGAAGCTGGCCTTGAAGTACCACCCTGATAAGAATCCAAATGAAGGAGAGAAGTTTAAACAGATTTCTCAAGCTTACAAGTTCTCTCTGATGCAAAGAAAAGGGAATTACATGATAAAGGAGAGAACAGGTAATTAAAGAAGGTGGAGCAGGTGGTGGTTTTGGCTCCCCCATGGACATCTTTGATATGTTTTTTGGAGGAGGAGGAAGGATGCAGAGGGAAAGGAGAGGTAAAAATGTTGTGCATCAGCTCTCAGTAACCTTAGAAGATTTATATAATGGTGCGACAAGAAAACTAGCTCTGCAAAAGAATGTGATTTGTGACAAATGTGAAGGCCGAGGTGGTAAGAAAGGAACAGTAGAGTGCTGTCCCAATTGCCGAGGCACTGGGGTGAAAATACGAATTCATCAGATCGGACCTGGAATGGTTCAGGAAATTCAGTCTGTGTGCATGGAGTGCCAGGGCCACGGCGAAAGGATCAGTCCTAAAGATAGATGCAAAAGCTGCAATGGAAGGAAGATAGTTCGAGTAGAAGATTCTAGAAGTTCACATTGACAAAGGCATGAAAGATGGCCAGAAGATAACATTCCATGATGAAGGAGACCAAGAACCAGGACTAGAGCCAGGAGATATTATCATTGTTTTAGATCAGAAGGACCATACTGTTTTCCCTCGGAGAAGAGAAGACCTTTCATGTGCATGGACATACAGCTGGTTGAAGCATTGTGTGGCTTCCAAAAGCCAATGGCTACTCTTGACAACCGAACCATAGGCATCACCTCTCATCCAGGCCAGATTGTCAAGCATGGAGATATCAAGTGTGTGCTAAATGAAGGCATGCCAATTTATCATAGACCATATGAAAAGGGTCGCCTAATCATCGAATTTAAGGTAAACTTTCCTGAGAATGACTTTATCTCTCCTGATATACTCTCTTTGCTGGAAAAACTCCTACCTGAAAGGAAGGAAGTAGAAGAGACTGATGAAATGGACCAGGTAGAACTGGTGGACTTTGATCCAAACCAAGAAAGATGGCGCCATTACAATGGAGAAGCCTATGAGGATGATGAACATCATCCTAGGGCCGGTGTTCAGAGTCAGACCTCTTAGTGCAGCCAGTGAATGACACTGCTGGCATTTTATACACAGTAGTGAATGAGTGAAGGACTGTAATCATAATATGCTCACTACTTGCTATTGTTTCTGTTTTAATATTCAACTATAGTAGTATTTTAAAAGTTAAATGAAGAATAAACTCAAAATATAAAAAAATAATATATACATACCAAAAGTTGTTCAGTTAATCAATAAATAAAAAACAAAATGTAATTCACAATGTTTATAAAACAATGCCATTGCTAGACTTGAAGGCTTAATTATATTTGTGATTGAAGAACTGAAAGGGAAAAAAGCTTTGGTTGTGTTATTTCCTTTCTAGGGAAGATGAAGTCATTTTGGAGAATAATAAAGAAAGAATTTTGACAAATCAGCATTAAGGTTTAATGAAATAGAATGTTTTATTCTGGCAATTAAAGAAATATTTAACCACTAAAGTAGTTTAATGCTGGCAACACAATATTTTTTCCTTATGGAAAAACAGAAATAGTCACATACTGGCCATTACTATCAGAATCAACATCCCTTTGTCGTTACATCATCACTTAATGCTCACAATTTATGACTTCCAGTATTAATGTCTTTTCTGTTGAGAGTCAATTCAGTTGAGATGTATTTTACCACTACTATTTTCTCCCTTCAATATCTGTGAAGGATGTAATTTTGTCAGCTTTCTGTCTTCACCTCCTGGCCATTGGCCATCCAAGGGCATAATGCCATCTGGATCATAGGACACCTTTGCTTGACATTTTCTGCTTGGATAAACCCTCCACCTCCACCCAATGTGGTCATAGATACCCACTGGAAAGGTGATGGGAACCAGTTCTCAGAATTTAAAATCTGAGGTGGTGGTAGGGAGGAGTTGAACTGAATCTGCTCAAGAAACCCTGAGCGTGAGCAATGGGTAAAGGCACCCCATTTACAAACACCATGTTGTATGGTTCTATTTCCTGCAAAAATCATTTTTAGAGATATAGAAACAAATAAAAGTAGAATCATAGATTCATATGTGAGTAGTAATGCAATAATTTCTAAAGAAAATATTTTCATGAGCTTGTAAATTAGGTTATAAATTCTCAGTTATGATGCAATCTAACTTACCAATCTTTTTCTTGTATGGTCAGTGTTTTGAGTCCTGTTTATGAAATCTTTTCTCAACTTCTTACTTTCCTAGATGCTGTTTTCTATTGGCTTTCTTAAAGTCTAATCCTGCATGTGCTTGGCTTAGAATGTAGCCTAAAATTTGAAACAAAATTGTATACAGAGTTTTTGGACTTTTTCTCTTAAATTTCTTCCTCTATGGCTCTTTGTCTTTCAATTCCTGGGTGCTTAGGTAACCCTGAAATCCTGACCTCTATCTCCTTAGTTCTGTAAACTCATCTTTATTCCCCAATTGTGCCCCACCTCCCTTCTAGCCCTTCTCTCCAGAATCATAGCTCCCCAAGTCTCGCCTGCATTCACATACATGTTTCCCTTTTTTTGTTTTTCAACAGGAGTGTTGGACCAATTTGACTAGAACTGAAAACCATACATGCTTACTTTTAGAGAGAGTGTTTATAACTAAGGAAAATTCCTAATGTTCCCTTGTCTAATTGGATTGTATCCAGGACTTCATTGTTTGTTTTTTTAGAATGGGGATGGGCATAAACCCACCTAGACTCTCCAGTTACCATTGACAAAAATCCAGGCACTGATCTGTTAATTCATCTATAGTCAGACATGAAAAACCATGTTGGCAATAAAGGATGACATTGCAGTAGTAGAGTATAATGCCATGGTGGACAAACTATTGTCAGTCTTAAAAATTTAGCAATATTTCTCTCATTTCTAGGGAGTGGCATGCCTGCATGGTTTTCAGAAAATGAGAGAAAAGTTAGCGATTGAAAAGCAGAGAAGAAATAGTGTGAGGGTGGCCTTAGGTTTCCCTCAGTGAAAAGACAGATGATTACATGGACGTCTTCAAAGAACAAAGATATCTTGAATGTGAAGATCCTGGCACATTCTGGAAACTTCGTAGATTTTCTGAACTTCAAGGTCAAATAAAGTCTGGAAGGTCTATAAGAATATTAACTCCAAACAAATTGTCAATACCTAACACACCAAAGCAGTCAATAAAAAATATTTAATCAACTTAATTCAATGGAACAAATGGGTGGATAGTAGCAAAGATAGATGAATACACAGATGAAGTAAATATAATTATTTACTTTTTTATGTTATTGACAGCTTTGGTATTGAAGTGAAACTTATGGATTCCTTCTCAGAAAAAAAAGTTAAATAATTTTTATGTTTTGCTTTATGCATTTATCTAAATGCATAAAACAAAACATAAGATCATAAAGAAAACCAGTTATACTCAAATTCAATAATCAAAATTCTGAATATAAAATCAGATTTCTAATGTAGCAATAGGTGTGCTTTTTATTATTACAATAAGTAACATGATATAATGGTGCGCCCCATAATTAATGTAATTTTTAAGTCTCTGTGACTGTAAATGACATTTTGTGATCTCTGTATCAATTATATTGGGATTATACATTATCTGTGATTTCTACTGTGACAAAGTAATGGGCACTGCTGGGTCTACTGTGGTCTGTTGCCTAAATTCATAATTGAAGTAAATTCTAACTGTTGAAAGTTAGTGAACCTGAAAGTGTCATTTATTCATTTTTTTTTATTGCCATGGAGTTGCTATAGAATTCTATCTATGATCCCCATTGTTTAAGAACCTTATGCTATAGATATTAGATACAGTTCATACTTACTAAAATGAAAATTTTAGATGTTTAGTGACACATGTTATTACATATATAATATAGAATGTATATTTATATAAAATTACATACAAATATCTTTTTAATTTTTAGGGGGGAGATTAACATTTAGATGTGATAGGCAAAGTAGCTTATCCAGAGAAGAGAGGTGCAAGATTCTCAAATATCACACTCCTCTCACCCCAAACAAAACAACTCAGGTCCTATACTGTATATTGTTAGCTAAATACAAGGGTTACATGATTAATATCCTACTTCTAGCTTTGTGATCTTCGGCAAGTACTTCTCTCAGTTATCCTTTAAATGGCCATCATAATGGCTCTTGCCTCCACAGGGTTATTGAGAGGATTAAATCAATTAATTCATTTAAAGCACTTAGAGTAGAGTCTGGCCCCCAGTGAGGTTTCAAATCATGACTATTTTCATGCTCTGCACACACCTATTAAAAAGTGAACAATCACCCTAATATATGTGGAATTTCAGAAATAATTTACTGAATTTAAAATAATTCGAAAATTACATAACAGTCTTAACTAGGTTATTTTTATAATTCTTTTTATTTTAAAACAAATATTCCAAAATTTTGGAGTATTAAAAACTTTTTAAAAAATATATTTTATTGACTATGCTATTACAGTTGTCCCATTTCTCTTCCCCTTTTTCCCCTTTTGCCTGCACCCCCCTCATACCCGCATTCCCCTCTTCAATTAATGTCAATGGGTCATATATTTAAGTTCTTTGGCTTCTCCATTTCCCATACTATTCTTATCCTTCCCCTGTCTATTTTGTGCCTACCATTTATGCTTCTTATTCCCTGTACCTTTTGCCCCATTCGCTGCCCTCATTCTCCTTGCTGATAACCCTCCATGTGATCTCCATTTCTGTGAATTTTTTCCTGTTCTAGTTGTTTGCTTAGTTCGTTTTTGCTTTTTTTTTTTTTAGCTTCTGTTGTTGATAGTTGTGGGTTTGTTGTCATTTTACTCTTCATAGTTTTGATCATCTTTTTCTTTGATAAGTTCCTTTAACATTTCATAGAATAAGGGCTTGGTGATGATGAAATCCTTTAACCTGACCTCATCTGGGAAGCACTTTATTTGCCCTTCCATTCTAAATATAGCTTTGCTGGATAGAGTACTCTTGGATGTAGGTCCTTGCCTTTTGTGATTTTGAACACTTCTTTCCAGCCCCTTCTGGCCTTCAAGGTTTCTTTTGAGAAATCAGCTGATAGTCTTATGGGAACTCCTTTGTAGGTAACTGTCTCCTTTTCTCTTGCTGCTTTTAAGATTCTTTCCTTATCTTTAATCTTGGGTAATGTAATTATGCTGTGCCTTGGTGTGTGCTTCCTTGGGTCCAACTTCTTTGGGACTCTCTGAGCTTCCTGGACTTCCTGGAAGTCTATTTCTTTTGCCAGACTGGGGAAGTTCTCCTTCATTGTGTTTTCAAATAAGTTTTCCATTTCTTGCTGTTCTGCTTCTCCTTCTGACACCCCTATGATGTTGGAATCATCAGATGTTGGAATGTTTAAAGTTGTCCCAGAAGTTCCTAAGTAGTTCTCCTCATTTTTCTGAATTCTTGTTTCTTCATTCTGTTCTGGTTGAATGTTTATTTCTTCCTTCTGCTCAAAATCACCGATTTAAGTCCCAGTGTCCTTCCCTTCACTGTTGGTTCCTGTACTTTTTCTTTTATTTCACTTTGCATAGCCTTCCCTTTTCCTCCATTTTGCAACCATACTCAACCATTTCTGTGAGCATCCTGATTACCAGTGTTTTGAACTCTGCATCTGATATACTGTGTATCTCTTCATGGCTTAGTTGTATGTTTTCTGGAGCTTTGATCTATTCTTTTATTAGGGTCATATTTTTTTTGTCTTGGCGCACCTGTTATGTAGTTAAGGGCAGAGCCTTAGGTATTTGCCAGGATGGAGCAATCCACATCACTTCATGGTAGTGCTATATGTGGGGGAGTTGTCTGAGAAGGAAGAGTGCTTCTTGCCTAGCTCTCTCCCGACTTTCAGTCACTTCCTCCACTACCCACAAGAAAATTGGGCCCTTCTGGTGCTGATTCCTGTGTGGGTGGGCTTGTGTCTGTTCTAAGACCCTGTGGTGTATTCTCCAACAAACACTCCTATGAGGCTGGGAGTTTCTCCTGCCTCCACAACCCTCATAGTTTTTTCAGTCAGAGATTTTGAGGATTTATTTCCTGGTGCTGGAACCCTGCATTGTTCAGTCTGTGTAGGTGCCCAGTTGTTCCTTCCCATTTATCTGTACGCAAATGTGGGACCGCCTGCTCTTCCAGCCACTGCCTTGCTGCAAGTCTTCTCCGCCCTGGCTGCCTGTCTCTGTCCTTCCTAGTGATCTAGATGAATGTTTCTTCTTTAACTCCTTGATTGTTGGACTTCATACAGTTTAATTTTCTGGTAGTTGCAGTTATTTTTTGTTTTTAAATTTGTTGTTGTCCTACTGAAGAAAGAAATTAAGGAAGACACAAACAAATGGAAGCATGTACCATGCTCATGGATTGGAAGAATTAACATCATCGAAATGGCCATACTACCCAAAGCAATTTATAGATTCAATGCAATCCCTATTAGAGTACCCAGGACATATTTCACAGATATAGAACAAACATTGCAGAAATTCATATGGAACCATAAACAACCCCGAATAGCTGCAGCAATTTTGAGAAAGAAGAACATAGCAGGAGGGATCACAATATCTGATATCAAACTGTATTACAAGGCCACTGTAATCAAAACAGCCTGGTACTGGCATAAAATCAGGCACATAGACCAATGGAACAGAACAGAGAGCCCAGAAATAAACCCAAGTCTCTATGGTCAATTAATATTTGACAAAGGAGGCAGAAGCATAAAATGGAGCAAAAATAGCCTCTTCAACAAATGCTGCTGGGAGATCTGGACAGCTACGTGCAAAAAAATGAAACTTGGTCACCAACTTACACCATACACGAAAATAAACTCAAGATGGATAAAAGACTTAAATATAAGTGGTAACACCATAAAAGTCCTTGAGGAAAACATTGGCAGGAAAATCTCAGACATTCCAGGCAGCAACATCCTCACAGACACATCCCCTAAAGCAAGGGACATAAAGGAAAGAATAAACAAATGGGACCTCCTCAAAATAAAAAGCTTCTGCATGGCTAAAGAAAACAGCACCAAATTACAAAGAGAACCAACAGTATGGGAAAACATATTTGCCAATGATACCTCAGACAAGGGCCTGATCTCCAACATATATAAAGAACTCACACAACTCCACTCCTGGAAGACAAACAACCCAATTAAAAAATGGGCAAAGGACTTGAACAGACACTTCTCCAAGGAAGACATACAGAGGGCCCAGAGACATATGAAAGGATGTTCAGCATCACTAGTCATCAGAGAGAGGCAAATTAAAACCACAATGAGGTACCATCTCACACCAGTCAGAGTGGCCAACATAAACAAATCAACAAACAAATGTTGGAGAGGATGCGGAGAAAAGGGAACCCTAGTGCACTGTTGGTGGGAATGCAGACTGGTGAGGCCACTGTGGAAAACAATATGGAATTTCCTCACAAAACTCAAAATGGAACTGCCCTTTGACCCAGCAATTCCGCTGCTGGGATTATACCCTAAGAACCCTGAAACACCAATCCAAAAGAACCTGTGCACCCCAGTGTTCATAGCAGCACAATTTACAATAGCCAAGTACTGGAAGCAACCGAAGTGCCCATCAGCAAACGAGTGGATCCAAAAACCATGGTATATTTACACAATGGAATTCTACGCAGCAGAGAGAAAGAAGGAGCTTATACCCTTTGCAACAGCATGGATGAAACAGGAGAGCATTATGCTAAGTGAAATAAGCCAGGCGGTGAGGGACAAATCCCATATGATCTCACCTTTAACTAGAACATAATCAATAGAAGAAAAAAGCAAACAAAATATAACCAGAGACATTGAAGTTAAGAACAATCTAACAATAGCCAGGGTGGGGGGGGCAGTGGGAAGAGGGGTAACAGGAACTACTATAAAGGACACATGGACAAAACCAAGGGGGAGGGTGGAGGTGGGGGAGGGAGGTGGGTTCACCTGGGGTGGGGTGGAGGGATGGGGAGAAAAGGCATACAACTGTAATTGAATAACAACAAAAATTTTTAAAAAAAGAAAAAAATAAATTTGTTGTTGTCCTTCTTTTGGTTGTGTGAGGAGACAAAATGTGTCTACCTACTCCTCCATCTTGGCCGAAAGTCCCGATATTTTAACTTGAAACTTACTTATATATTCCCAATATTTTAATTGGAACTCCAGATTTTCTACCTTAATTTCCCTTGAAACTTAGTCACATATTCCTCCAATTATCTTTAGAGTGAATCACAAATTTTCAATTATTAAAAATTTCTATGCAGCAATATTTCTTGCTTCTCAGGAGAGCAGTGGTGAATTTTTAATCAGTGTTGATTTTGGAACAACTGTGAAGAATATTTAAAAGAATATTTTCCAAATTTTTTTCAGGGCAAGCATAGTAAAAATAATAAGAAAAGGTTATAATAAAAACAATATAAGTAACAGCAACATTTCCTACTAATTATAAGGATCTGCTGTTTCTACCTTCTTCTTCTGTAGAAACTACCTGGAGTCTCCTTACCCAAGGATCCCACTGAGTTGAAGCTTTCAGAGGCTGGGTCTCCTATCTCAATTCCAATAGCTCTGTCCTCTCTGTTATCCATTTGGAATCAATCCTATTTTGCCTTGTGACATTACTTGATCATGCAAGTATAAGTATTGGTGATTGTTTTCTATAAAGTGCCGTATAATAAACATTTAGGCTTGTGGGCCACGTAGTCTGTCACAGTGACTCAACCCTGCCATATGCAATGTGAGAGCAACTATAAGTATTGGGCTGGATTTGTCCCACAAGCCATATTTTGCTTACCCCTGTTCTAATCAAAATCTATATATGTTTTACAGTATTTACAATTAAATTTTGTGTTCCCAAATAGATTGTAAATTCCTGGCAGACAGGAAAGTCTAAACATTACTTTGCAACACCTGTAAGACTTTGGCCTACAATGTTTTGATCATTATATTGGTTGATGAATGCTTGTTTGTTGACTGCTAATTGCTTGATTTTGTGTGTGTGTTTGGGGGATGGGGTGCCTCAGAAAATGACACATTCTTTTAATGGCAGAGACCTTGGCTGTCATCCATTCTCTAACTATATAGATGAAATCAAGGCCCAGATGGATTTGATTTTGGCCATACAGAAGGTCACTTTTTATGATTCAAACATAAATGCAATTCTAGTGAGCAAACTGTGTCAGCCTTCCTTTAACATCCAAATGAAATAATGTGAGGTCTCATCCCGTACAACTCTATGTCTAGTGCCCTCCTTTTTATTTCTAAGGATTTCCTAAAAGTGTTTTCAGTCCCCTGATGTTAGACCTTTCCCTGCTGTTCTGAATCCTTACCTTTGACCTGCTTGCCCTCATATTTCCCAATAATGCCATGTTTTACTTTTTTCTGCACAGCAGAGAATCTATTCTTAGCTCTTTCCACCATAAAACAACTTCTCCACATTTTAAACCCAACACATCTTTTAATAAATATAAAACTCCAATTCCCTGCTGATTCAGAAACACATTCTCCCAACTGTGCTGAAAGTCACCAACATTTGTGTATTTCTAGCAGCAAAGAAAATGGTTAAATTTTACTTCTAAGAGTTTGAATCCTAAAAACAATTGTTTTCTAAACACAAAATTGCACCGTTATGCCAAATATGCTTTTTCTTACTACACATACACTGCCCATGCCTCCAGAGATTCTAATACCTACCTCCAAACCCAGAAATCCATGCCCCTCCCCGTAAGAATCACTATATCATAAAAGAGCTGAATATAGCTCTAATTCTGGCAGAAAACCTAGGGTACATTTACAGAGTAACAAGGCTCAGATTAGATCATGGTAACATTCTACCACTTCTGGAGTCACACACAAAGCAGACAGCTAATTTTACATAGTTTGCTGGAGGGAAGTAAGACATCCTTTACCGCCCTATGGAAAAAGATTTTATGCCTACAAGTGACTTCAGAATATGTGCATAATCAAAGACTTAAGTAATCCAAAGAATAGAAATACATGGCTCACATGTAAAGAAACAGCACTGGAGTGCAGATCAGTGATAGCAATAGTGGTGTGAGACTCCTAGCTGGATTAAGGATTTGAGAAGTAAAACAAAAAGGTGGCCCAGAACTAAGGGTATTGTCTCAACTATGCCTGGCAAAGGATGATCATTAAATCTTTACAGGGAATGAACAGGAATAAATATTAGTACCCCACTATATGTCACTTGTGGTTGTCAAGTAACATGACACCTGAATAGAAGTCTCACTCTGCAGTATAATTCTCAACTAATCTTTTTGATGATTCATCAAGGTGTTATAACTAAACTGGGGAACAAAACTGGGTAATAACCTTTGACCTTTTATAGGGCATAATATGTCTCCATGTGCTATTATATGTTATGTTGGATATTTTACCTAAATTTAAAACTTCAACCAAATCCCTATAAATTGGTTCTTTTATTATCTTTTACGCAATAGAATAAAACTGTGGCAGAGGCAATGCTATGTTTTTGCTAAGGCCCATTCAATTACACAAGAATATGGCATTTCTCAGGCTTCCAGGTAGTTTGGGGTCAAGTGACTAATTCTGGTAACCTAGCTGTAAACCAGGGATGTCAAACTCCAGGGGCCACTACAGCCTTGTGGTTGCTTTCAAAGTGCCAAATGTAATTTTAGGACTGTATAAGTCTAACTACTCCTTAACTTTTAAGTGAGAGCTCAGTACTGCTGCCGAGCAGAAACAAGCACCCGGCTGGATAAAACAAGGTGGAGGGCCGGATTTGCCCGTGGGCCTTGTGTTTGCCACCTGTGCTGTAAACAGAAGTGACACATGTAATAACTTCCTGGCCAAAGCATAGAGAATGGCTTTGATCACTTTTCAAGGGATCTAGAAGTCAACAATTCCACATGGCATAGGTCCAAAGTATATCCTTAAGTCACTACCTGGATGGCAGGTGACCCAGAGATCTGCTGGGTGTGAGAAGCAATGCTCATTTTGTTACACCACTGATATGTGGGCAGTAATTATTACCACAGCATCACCTACCCTGTTGTAACAAATACAGAAATTTAAAAAACAAAGAAAATAACTGTTTTGATCTTTAAATTACTGGGAAAAAGTTGTAAAAATGAATAAAATTAAAAGTTTGAATTAGATCCCTGGCCAGGTGGTTCAGAAGGTTGGAGCATCGTCCCATACACTAAAAGGTTGTGGGTTAATCCCAGGTCAGGGCACATACAAGAGACACAAGAGGCAACTGATAGATATTTCTCTCTCACATTGATGTTTCTCTCTCTTTCTTTCTGTTTCTCCTTTCTCTCTCTCCTACCCCACCCCTCCACCCTTTTCTCTCTTTCTAAAATCAGTGAATATGTCCTTGGGTGAGGATTTTTCTAGAAGTTTGAATTAGAAAATAATTTAAAAGAAATACAATTTTGTGGAATTCTATGGTATTCATTACCTGGAGATAATGAGAAAAATCACAACCTTAGATTACATAAAAAGTTATACAAACAATGAATTTTTAGAAGTTGGAAATAGATTTGCTGAATCTAAAATATAAGAACTTTTGGTTTAAAAAGTTACTGTCCTAGATAAAATCTATTCTATTCATCAGTAGACCCTAAAAATTACAAAAAATACACAAAACTATTTACTATATTGTAAAAAGGAGAGTTGTTTTCATGTACATTTATATTATGCAAATTAATTCCCTTTAATTTATTTCCCTTCCCCTTTAATTTATTCATGGCCCTTTCCACTTTAAAGAAGACTAGTTTCCAATGCTTTAGGTCAGGTGTCATTAAACTATGATTTGCAACCTAATTCCAGCCTTAATAAACCTTTACTCGATCACAGCCACGACTGCTAATTTATATACTACCTGTGACAGCCTTTTCTCTGAAATAGCTGAATTGACTAGTTGCAGTGGAGACTGTACGGTCTGCAAAGCCTAAAATTTTAGTCTTAGGCCCATTTTAGAAAAGAGTTTGCTGTACACTACAATAGGGAAAGCAAGACCACAGAAAAAAATGTTAAAACAAACACAAAAAGTTTTGTCCTTTAAATCTTGTGGAATTCTCCATGGTGTTTTTAACTATGTGCAATTTTGTTCTTAACACACTGACTCTTTCATCTTAACATACAGAACCTATACCATGCTGAAATGGACTGAATGTCTGTGCCCCTCTACCCCACACCAAAATTCATATGTTGAGACTCTTATTCCAGTGTGATTGATGATATTTGGAGATGGCGCCTTTCAAAGGTGGAGCCCTCATGAATGGTATTAGTGCTCTTATAAGGAAAGGCCAGGGAACTAGTTAACTCTTTTTTTTTTTTTTTTTTGCCATGTGAGGACACAGGGAGAAGATAGCCATCTGCAAGTTAGAAAGAGAGCACTCACCAAGAACCCAACCATGCTGGTTTCCTGATCTCAGGCTTCAAGCTTCCAGACCTGTGAGAAATAAATTTCTGTGGTTTATAAGTCATCCAGTCTTTGGTATTTTGTTATAGCAGCCTAAACTGACTAAGACATGTGGGTAGGATATAAAAATCACAACACCTGGTCTGGTTATCTCAAATTCTGAATGAGATTAGTAAAAAGTAGTTTAAATTCACAATATGTATGGTTCATCTTCAGTACATGGCTATGTTACTTTTAATTATTTTTCCAAATTATCTTGCAACACTTTAAGATAATTTTATTTTCTATCACTCCATAACATTCTTTTTGTGTCAATTCAGATAAATTTCTTCACCCTTTCTCTTATATCCTGTATCAGGGAGAATAGAATTTGCTTATAAGTGACAGAAAACTTGACTACAATGGTTTAAGCAAATAAAGATTAATATTTTCCTCCCTTACTGTAACAAATTGGGAGGTGAGTATCTCCTGGTGTTGTCTTAGCAATGCAACAAATTCAAGGCTTGTATTTCTTGAATGCTCTACACTTTCCCTTATGGTCAGAAGATAGCTACTGCAGCACCATCCATCACATTCATATTTGAGGCAGAAAGAAAAAAGGAAAAGTTAACGTAAACCATAGATGTCCCTTTTACCAAGAAAGCAAAAACTTTACCAGAAACTCCAAGCAGAATTTTATTCATATGATTTATCCTCCAGAACTAAGTCTCATGGTGACATGGCCACCCCTACCTGCAAAGACAAGCAGTGTTTAGCCTTTCTCTCTCCTAAGTCGAAGCAGACCAAGACAAAGGGGCTGGGAAAGCGAGTTTGCGAAGCAATGCAACAACTGCTGCATACACATTAAGCTCATTTCTGCCTCCATGTTCTTCCGCTGTGTAGAATGCTCCCTCCATCTCTGCTTCTTCCAAACCCTACTCTTTTTTTTCCAATGTCCAGCTTTACATTCATCTCCTCCATTAGAATGAGGCATACTCTGAAACTTCCAACAACCAAGATCTTTCCTTTCACTGAACACGTTTTTCACAAACAAAGCATATAAAATCTGTTTTCAAAAAACTGAATTTTGCTCTACTAATCTCACATACTTTCCTTATTGTCCTCTTAATGGGATACTTAAGTTCTTGACGGCAGGACTGACTTCAATGTTGTCTCTTCAGTGTTTTCTACAAGAGACAGTCTCTTTCAGGTAAGAGTAAATGGTATACAAAAAATTAACTCTTTTAATTTTATTAGTTAGTGGTTATGTCTAAAAGGAACTCATAGAGTTTATTAATGATTGTTTTTTAAAACTATTGCATAATTTATGTCTTTACAATAATGAGACCGAGCCCTTAAATCAAACACAAGTGTAACTTTAAAGTTACCTCTTACACATACTGATACCTTTAACATTGTTATAAGATAAATACACTGACTTTAAAATGCAATGTATTTTTATGTAATAAAAATTATGTTATTGGTTTTTTGGAAGCTGATTACTTTGCTTGTTGGGATGTAAATAAGAACTCTACTTCACGTGTATTACATGGGAAGCCACTATGCTGACGCTTTCTAAAAAGGTGGATTAGCCAGGAATTTAAGCAGGAATTTGGGTTCTAAGTAACTCAAGAGGTTGAAACATTTTTTAAAAAAGTCCTTTCCAGGTCCTCTAAGCACCTTTTAAAAAACTCTATAGTGTGTTTTTTTAGCACCTCATTCCTCACAAGGTAAATTTTACTTTTCTCCTCTTTCTTTGTTAGAGCTTTGCATTTTCCTTTCTGAACTAAGTATCTTCAGATTTGCTTTTCCATATGAAATACATGCCTTTTCCTCACAATGGAATAATTCTTTCTCCAAACAAATTACCAAATTACCTGGAAATTGTTTTAATTCTTGGGTGGAGATTTGAATGACAGAATATAATTTATAATAATAACTCACATGAGCAAATATGGGGTTGCTTTTGAAAAAAAGGTAAAATAGGAATTAATGCAAGAAATTCCTAGCTGATTTAAAGTGAATCTGAGTACAGACATACCTCATTTTGTTGTGCTTTGCTTTATTGCACTTCACAGATGTTGCGGTTTTTTTACAACTTGAGGGCAATAGCCTCTACCAGCAAAAAGATTATGACTCGCTTTATTGTGGAGGTCTGCAACTGAACCCACAATTTAGCCAAGGTATGCTGGTAGTGGGTACCAATTTCATCTTAGAACAAGCTTCCCCACCAACACAAACATGCTCTAGAGAGGACACTGAAAATCTGAAGTAGGAGAAGCTGTAGGGCTATAAAGTAATGTCCAGAGGATTTGAGGTTAGAAGAACTGGGCAGGCTGTAGAAGAGATGAGAGAATGTGGCCTTCACAGAGCTCCACTCCTGGCCTCCTTCTCAGGGAGTAGGCTTTTACATTGAGAACTAAACCATGCACCTTTTGATGTTATGCCACATCAATCATGTGTTTTTATATACTGAATAACTGCCTCTCTCAGCAAGAGGGAAGAGCCAGCCAGCTTCTTCAGCACAAAAGACACCAGTTTTGTAGCTCATGAATTAACCCTTTTATTTCCAGATAAACTCTTTTTCAGAATAATGAAAACAAAGAAATAACATGTTTCAAATGATTGGATGGCAAAAGTAAATAGTGATTATCTTCTGGCTAAACTTATGCTGGAAACTCTAAGATCATTACCTAATAATTTAGAATGGCTACTAAAAAACAGAGGTGGCGGAGGGTAGAATTAACAAACAGAAAACATTGGTAGCACGCATTCAGTAGCATTCTGCATCCAGTTGAGAAGAGCAAGGGACCGAAGTAGACACGGATTCATAGAGGATTAGTGCATACTTGATGTTTGGGAGAACTGAGTTGTCTAATTTTCCATGTAGATTTTTCTAGAGTAATGCTTCTATAACCAAAATGTATCTATAGACAGTTATAGATTTAATACATCTGGATGGGTCCTAAGACTCTACATTTCTAACAATCTCTCAGTGTTGTGGCTGCTGCTGGTCTATGGACCACTCTAGGAGGTAACATGGTACTAGAGGGCTCTAAGCCTTAACTCATCAATCTCAACCCATACTCCAAAGCAATGATGTAACCTTCATTCTCCTTAACTATATAGGGTTTCTGCAGGTCTACAGTCTCTCCTGCTCTAAGCCCCACCTTTAGTTGGACAAGATTAGTGGTGGCCTTTTCAGCTGTGGTCTGTCACTAGATGTAGGTAGATAGTTGGTGGACTGCAGGTTCAACTGTATTATTTTCAAACATTATAGGGTTTGCTTTATTAAAACATGACATAAATTAAAACATAAAATAGAACAAAATAGAGAGAGGGGGAGAAGACTGTTCATCACATAAAATAACTAATTCACCTAAGCACATGGGTTTTCTGATGTCTTTGGTGTATGTAAAACATATTTCAGGAAAAAAATACAAGAATAAGTTTACATTCAAGAACGTATTTGTGGTGTTAAGCAAGTAATTTATCCTGCTCTGCCATTGGATCAATGCCCAAACAGGGAGTAGTAATGATACCTTACTTTCATATATTTAGTTACAGGGCACTTTCATTTGCATTATCTCTTTAATCCCTATAATAACCTTTTGATGTAGGTGTTATTATTATTTTACAGATGAAGAAACAAACTGAGAGGCTCTGTGCCTAATTTCCTAATGAATAGGTGACAAACCTCAGCCTTAAAACCAGGTTCCTGGATCCACTTATCTTTCTAGCACCCTACATATTCAGCAATAGTTTTCAAGCTTGGTTGCATACTGAGATTCCTGAAACAGCTCAAAAAATGCTGATGCCTGGATCCCACCTTCAGACATTCAGAGACAACTGGTCTAGAAAGTGGCCTGGGTATCTGAATTTTTAAAAGTATCTGAATTTCTCAACCTCAACACTATTTACATTTGGGGACAGAAAATTCTTTGTTGAGGAGGGCTGTCCTGTGCATTGTAGGATGTTCAGCAGCATCCCTGGCCTTTACCTTCCAATTGTGACAACCAAACATTTTCAAACATTGCCAGATATTCCCGGGGTGGGGGACGGGGTGGTGCAAGATCACTCAGTTACAAAGCACTGTTGAATGTACAAAGTGTGAATGGATAACTGATAAATAGTTAAATTATCAGCAGCAACTGTCAGTTTATTTGTTCATTTCTTAATTTACTCCACTCATATCCAAGGAGGTGGAATAGTTCATCATATTTGCCTTTTCCCAATTTCATCAAAATTATGTGCCAAACCCAACAAATATTTTTGGAAGACTATATTTATGTGATGATTATCTGATTTAAAGGTAAATTGATAGTTCTGTTCATCTGCAGTTTTTAATTCCCTCAATTACATTTTGTTTGTGTTACTACATGCTGGGTCAGTATTTCCCAACCTCGCCTGATGATACCAATCACCTGATTTGCTTGTTCGAACAAACAATGGATTTGTACGCAGAACTACTGTAGGCAGAACTATTTGTAGGTAGAACTAACCCAGAACTACTGCATCAGAATTTCCAGGGAGAGACCAGATGATCCAGATAATTTCTCAAGTACCCTCAGGTAATTCTAATCACTAGGAAACTTTGGGAAAAACAGGGTAAACCATGGGGGATACAGAGATGAATAAGACACAAGGAGACATGTAATCAAATTATAATTCATGCTGGTAAGAGCAGAGATGTGAGTATGTAGAAACCTGTAATGCACTATACAGGAGGGAGTAATTTGGTTTGAGAGTGTTGCTCAGAAAGGGCATATGTGAGAGATGATACCTGTCTTGCAGTTTGTAGCATAAGTAGAGCTAGCCAGGGGTACAAGGTAAAAAAAAATTACATTTCAGGTGGTAAAAAACAACAGGAGAAAAAGCTTCCTGATTCCAGTTCCTAGTTGCCTAGTCTACAGTCATGCATGTAGTAGATGCTCAATAAGTATTTATTCTTTGGTCAACCTTAAATTCACTGCCCATTTATCATAGTGATCTCTTGCCAATTATTCCACATACTCAGCATTATCCTTAAATGGGCATGAGAAAACTTTGCCTAGGCTAAAACATTGCCAGTAGATGAACATTTTGCTTCTCACTTAAGCCCTCAATATATCCAGATTTAATTTTTATTATCTCCAAATTAACTTCCCTGCCTTTGTTTGATAGCTGCTGATTTTTAAAACCTTATCCCATAGTTCTTTGTAGTAGTTAAATTATTAAGTGACTATTGTGCAGGCATAAAAGAACTCAGCAAGCTCCTAGGGAATATTATTGAGAACATGAATAGTATTCTGGAGTTGTGCAGAAGACCTATCTTCAATGGATGATGGCACTGGCATTGCAAGTCAACTGAAAATTCTCCTACTTTGAAGGCTGCTTTTCATGAATTTTGATAAGATGGGGCTGGTTCCATACATGGCCAACTCAGATGTAATCTCTTCAAAATGGCTTTCTATAACTACCCACTCACTATTTCCTTCATCCTTCTCTTTATCTTTTTCTTCATAGTATTTATCATTCCCAAACATTATGCTATTTACCTGTCTATAAATGTTGGTAGCTAGTGAGGAGATTAGGTATGGGAGTTCAGTATAGGGTTCAGAGTGAGCCCCCAAACCCAGTGGAAGCCATAGGTTGTGTCCTATCTCTTAAGTTACTGTCAGTAGTAGGCATTCTTCTCTAGAAAGTCACTCACAACCTAAAAATGGCTTCCATATTAAAAGTGAGCTCTCTATTGACATTACCTTCAAACTAAATCCTGCTTCATGCTCTATATACAATTGTGTTCTGGAATTCTTGGCTCCCAATGCCTGGAACCCTCCTCCCTATTGTCTCTGGGGCATTCTAGCACCTCTTTTGAGGGTTGTTGCTCAAATGTCATCTTATCAGAGATTTTTGCAGGGTAGTCATTGTGGTGCTCTCAAATAATCCTTATCTTCTATGCCACACATACAAGACAATATTATTTGAATAATAGAATAAATAGACATGGCTGCTCCAACTGCCACAGAACCTAGAAGAGCAGTATGTCAGGCACACCTGGAACCCCTCTGAGAGGTAGCAATTGGCCGGCTCACTGTTTAGCAGTTGTGCCCTAGCAGCTGTGTTATCAGTGTCCAACAATCACGGAGGGATTACTTCATGCTAGGTTCTTTATTCATCCCAAAGATGTTTTTGTTCCAGGCACTTTTTAAATTAAGGGACAAAATAATGAATAAAGCAAAGACCCGTCTGTCCTTAAGGTTACATTCCAGTAAGGTGAGACAGAAAACAGAAAAATAAACCTTTGATGACCAGGTGCTATGAAAGTGAATTCAGCAGGATAAACAGATTAGAAAGTAATGGGTGTGGGATAGCCATGTGAACAATTTTATGTAGAGAGTGAGAAAATGTCTATTAGTTTCCTACTTCTGCTGTTAACAAGTTTCTACAGACTTGGTGGGAAAACAACACAAATTTATTATCTTTCAGTTCTGGAGGTCAGAAGTCTAAAATACACCAGCAGGGCTGTATTACTTCTAGATGCTCTAGGGGAGAATCCATATCCTTGCCTTTTTCAGCTTCTAGAGGCTGCCTGCATTCCTTAGGTAATGATCCAATCCTCCATATTTAAAGCCAGCGGTGCAACATCTTGAAGTTTCTCTCCTCTCAATCTCACTGTTTCTTCTTATGAGGCCCAAGTGATTATAATGGGCCCAGCTAGACAGTCCAGGATAATCTCCCCAACATGACATTCTAAATCACACCTGCAAAGTCTATTTTGCCATAAGCTAATATACTCACAGGTTCCAAGGAATAGGTTGTTGTCATCTTTGGTGGTGGTGGTGGTGGTAGGGGACATTATTCTACCTACCACAGTAGGATTCTCTGATGAGGTGACATTTGAGCAACAACCCTCAAAAGAATTACAGGAATGCCATGTAGACATCAGGGAATGGGGGTTCCAGGCACTGGGAGCAGCAAATGCAAAGGCTGTGTGGGAGAATGAACTTGGCATGCTCAAGGACTGGTAAGGAGCTGAGGGAAGAGAGAGCACTGTGAGAGAGGGCAGTGAACTTGGGCGAACAGGTCAGAAGGGTAGCAGCAGAATGAGTCAGGTGTGTAGGACCTGGTAGGCTGTGTCACGAGCATTTGGATAACCTCATCAATCTTCACAACTACCAGATAAAGTAGCAGCTATTATTTGTTTTCTTTTTAAGGTTAAGAAACCAAGGCTTAGAAAGGTTAAGTACACAGCTTCCGAGAGTTTTTTTCCTGGGCTATCTGATTCCAGAGCTTTCACCCATGGCCCCTCTACCACACTGCCTCATCACATTCTGAAATTCGAGGAGCCTACATTGAACTGGACCTGACAGTCCTGGTTTAGAGGAGTGAGTAGATTCACCAGTGTGGAGAAAATATCCATATCCTCTGGGTCACTACTTTGACTGGGACTCAGAAGCTGAATCAATGGGACAGAAAGCACAGCAGCAAGGCCTAAGTAGCTGCCCTCCTACCAATTCCCCACGTGACAACAAAATTAAGGGCTGAGGTTGCTGGTGTGTAACCAATATTAAGCCAGGTAACCTTTCTTGTCCTTCAGGTTTTCTATCTGTAAAAATGATAATGCAGAGCTGCAAATGTACCTTGCTACTAAAAAATAAGAGAGAGATTCAGACTAATATGAGCTTTCAAAACAAAAAAAATGGGGGGCTTTGTGTCATCAGAAGACACTGCCTTAACAAACAATTATCCAAAGCTTTCTCCCTGATAGTAACTTCTGGTGCTTTCTCGCTCTTTTTCTGATATTTGATTGACAACATTTTTTTTTGAAGAAAAGCACCAATTACCAGAAGTGCCTTTATTTTGTATTGCATATATTAGTTCCTTTTCTCTGCCTTAACATTTTTGCCATACGCTGTGGTAAAAGACAAGGAGTCTTGGGGTGATTTTACAGGTTGTATCCCTGAGGGGCTTCTGGGAAGAATAGAAGACTTCTGGAAGTTTTTCTGTCACAAAGAGTGTTTCCTCCTCCTTCCCTGAGTTCTGTGCCCAGTGAATACAGTGCATTTAGGGAGGAGAGTCAGGCTCAGTGGTGGTTGGCATTGTTGCTAGAACATTCCAGCCATGTAGATGATTAATAAAATTAGATGTTTGTAGAAAATTGGGCAATTTAAAAGCAGAGCTACGTGTTCCATTCCAAATACCTTCTTGGTTGTTTAGAATAGAATTGTTAAGCATGCCAGTTGATTCTTCAGTTCCCAGTATTATAACTCCCACTCATGGCTTGGAAATTCCTTTGTGGCATCTACTTACAATAGTCAAATTTCAAAAGTTAAATGATACACATTAAGACTAAATGGGCCCCCATGGCTGCTTGTGTTTTTGTTGTCTTGTCAGGAGTCAGGGACCCTAGAGAGGCCTGTATTGTTCATGTGTCCTGAGCTTGAAGAAATAACACATGGCCCACAGGGCTAGAAATCATAAAGCATCTCCCTTAATGTGAGCCATATCGCAGCTCCCTGCTCCCCCACACGGTGCTGCCCACAGGCTCCTGCCACTGAGCCTCCCCAACGTTTCTTTACATCTGCAGAAGGGGGGCCAAGCATTTTGTTCCATCTCCCACATCTTTCTTCCCACCTCATCCTGCCCCGGGTGAGTGTTTTCGGAACTGCAAACCTGCCAATAAAGAACAACAGACCTGAATAACCAGGACAAGTTCAGGGGAGGTCTGAGAAGTGTCCCAAAGGGAAAAGTTTGCCTCATGGTCTTCTGGTCAACTTATACAATGGAGTAGGAAGCACCACCATGGTGGGCCCAGGGAAAAATGGACCTTTGTGCAAGTGGAAATACAGGGTGAGTTAAAGGTAGGTTTACAGTTGTTCATATGGAAAATAATATGATAATGAATAAATAATACAAGAATAAACTCTGTTTCACATACAACTATAAACTTACTTTTGCCCCACCCTATATATCCAGTTGTAGAACTTGCACATTTAAATATTCAATGATGAAGTTATTATACATATAGTGTCTCAATTTTTAGACACCGAGGGCCCCTGAAGTGAACAGAACATGCTTCCGATTCTTCAAGGACTTCCGTGACCCAAGCCAAGCCTCATCTAGTTATCTGGCTTCAGCATTTGGTGGAGCCTGCTCAGCTGGCAGAGAGGAAGAACTGGGAATGGAATTGGGAAGAAATATATTTGAGCTTAGCTTTTCCCCTTACTAATTCTATGAACTTGGACAGCTCGCATACCCTTCTGAATCTCAATGTGCACGCAAGAAAAATGGGTGTAATGTTTCTCTGACTGGGTTGTTGTGAGGCACAAATGAGATAATGCATGGGGGTTACTTTGTAACTTGTAAAACTACAAAAATGTAATTTATGAATATCATTAATGGAAAAACCAAAATTAATTCATTGGCCTTGTACTCATTTAATTTCTTTGTTCTGTTTAAATGTGGTAACCTTTTTTCAAAAGAGGTATAGCTATGTTGTCAATAATTGATATCATTAGAAATCAACTCATTATTAACATCATTTTCAACTGGCTGATAAAAATGTAATAATGAAGAATTGCATTAGGTATAATGAAATAATGAGCCTACCTGAAGTAGTTGTAAAATATGTAATGTTTCAAAACAATGGGGCTATTTTGGACAGCTGACCAAGGAGGAGGGTTGGTTGAACCTGAGCTGAGGTCTGCCTAACACAATCAGAGTTAGGCATTTCTGTCTACAAAAGAGGTGGTTTGTTTACATGGAAGCCCATTTCCCTTTGACCATGACAACTGTGTATTTTTCCACTAGTCATGATTTAAATGTAGCAAAAAGTATAGAACATGGCCTGAGTAATATGCTAACTGAAAATGTCGGATGTCCATGATGATACCTGGAGGTATGTGTGCTGTAACGTCAATTTCAATAACTTTAGGCATTGCCACTCTCTGAGCATGGCCTTTCTCTTGTCTTCATTCTCATTCCCATTTTTCCTTTCTTCTGCTTGTTATTCTTCCTTCTTTCTCTCTCTCTTTTTTTAAATCAGCTCTTTGTCTTTTTAAGACCTTTAAATGTGTCCATCGAATGTGACCATTCGATCAGATAGACTGCTTCAGTCAGTGTATCAAATCAAACCAATATGTTTTGGTTGAACTCCTTGCTCTTAAAATGCTGATATCCAATAAGGGAGATTCTCTAATGATGGACCTGGAATATACTATTTTGTCCTGTAGAGAGAGAGGTACATACAGGTATGTTTGGGAAAAGAGCAAACATCGTGTTAAGAAAAAATGAGGCAAGTGTAGTTATCCATTCAATATACTCTGAATTGAACATGAAAGGACAGCAAGGCTGTTTGACATACTAGAAGTACACCCAGGTAATCTAGCAAAGAAGACGTGCTGGCATTGTAAATTGGTTGAGTGACCTTTGAGGAGAATTAAAATGCTACATATAGCTCTAGTTAAATATTTTTCATTTTGTCTTCTTAGTCTGATAAATCTCTGAGAAATAGAGACATATAGATGCAACCTACATCTTTACCCTTAATATTATTGTGACTTTCTGAGTTTTCCCACTAATTACAGTGATTTTCTCTACATTCTCATTTGCCAGAATATGAATAAGAGAAATGTCTTAATGATATGACTTATTGCAGAAGCACAGTAGGTTCAGAAGTAGATAGCAAAGACCTCATATATTTTTTTTTGTTTTCATGACCAAGATTTCAGAAAAATAGATATGAATAATTGAAACTAGTTTTCATAGGACTGGGAAAACTCAGTTGTCATTTTAGTTGCTTCTACATTTCTAGCTCCCATATTATATGTGCTATCAACCCTCCAAAAATACAGAACTGGGGTATACATTTGATTCTTATATTGCTTGGGACCTAGCCTTAACATCAAAGAATTTTTCATATTCTCATCACATCCTTGAATCCAATTTTTTAAAATGGAATTCTTTCAGCCTAAAAAGAAACATAGTAGAATCTTCAATTTGGTTGATATTTATTGTTTTGCTCCTGCCATGAAGTATATTATCAACTAGGTTACAATTTGAGAATCTTTCTTAATCTTTTCTGAATTTCTCACAAATAACATAAGTATAAAAGGATTTTAGTAGAAAACATTTATTCACCTTGATTTAAAATAAAAGTATATCTATTATTTATGGTGAATTGTTTTTAAAATGACTAATAGAAGACACCAGGTAATATAAGCAAATGTTAACAGAAATATTAAGCTCATTAGGAATACTTTAAAATACATATAGTCTTTTATTTAATATGAAAATCTGTGTTTTTGTTAGGTTTGTAATATATCATATATTGAACAAATAAATGGAATAGTACTTAAAATTTTAGATATATATTCTTAGTGTAGATTGTTTCTATCCTCTAAGGTAGGAACTGTATCTTAGGCATTTGCATTTGCTTAGTACCAGGCAAAATACCCCATTCAGTCAGTTTCTGGTAACTTATGAATGGGCTCTGCCTGACATTTCATCCTCCCCTGATTTCAGCCCCTGCCCTGCCTCCCCCCATCTCCAGAAATCCCAGGGTTTTATTATTTTTTTGGTCTCTATTGAGTCCTTTTTTTCTTTTAGCATCTTCCACAGCAGTCACTCAAACTTGCCTCAGGGCCTTGGAACTCCCCAGGCCAGGCCCAGAGGAGGTGCAGGCCATGGCTCTGCACCATCAGCACTTCTGCTCCAGGACTGGACCAGTGCTGAGCTGCAGGGCACTGTAACAGCAGCAGAAGCAGCAGCATATCTCAGAAAGCAGGTTCCTGAGAATCTTTTAGTTCTGTGGCTTGTGAAGCTGTTCCTTAAATACCTCGGCTCCAGTGTTAGCTGAGCATCCCCACACACAGTGAACAACACATTTCACTAAAGGGTAACCCATTACTCAAAAGCAAGTTCTTCATGCACTGACAAGGTTGTGATGGATTTTGTGTTACATAAAAAGTGTTTAGGAGCTCCACAAAGAACACATCTGCTTCATTCTCATCTCAGCGAGACCCTACCACTCATATGCTCCTCATGTTTGGCAAATGCACTCTCTCATTTTTATCACATCAAAATTAACTTTAATGCTGCTTCTATGAAGTAAAAATTCCAGTGAAAAATGACAACATACTCAACATGATTAATATCAGGTAGAATCACCCATCATTTTTTCCATGAAATTGTTTATTTTAAAATTGAATTCATCTATTTTTTAAAACAAGTTAAATAAAATGCATGGGATTTGACTTAATAACCAGCTATTTATTTTTTCCAAATCTTTGTCCACCTATCCCTCTTCACATTGCCTTTTCTCTCCCATCCAAAATGACCTTCTGCTCATTCTTTGTCCTCTTATATCTTCTCTTCACCATTAAGCTTCTCGCTCTCCCCTCCATCCTACAACCAACCACTCCCCACCTCTCATATTCTGACTTACCTTTCACTAAACCCTTTCTCTGGAAAACTAGTGGTGGTCTCTCAGTTGCCATTCTTCAGATAATTTTTTAATCTCCTTATTACTTTCTTTCTGAAGCATTTTTGGATCCCATTTTAGTTCATCTTTTCTCTTTATGTTACATTTTCCTTGCTTGCTTTAATTTATACCCAGAACATCTATATTAGCCAGGGTTCTCCAGAGAAACAGAACCAATAGAATATATATGAGATTTATTATAGAACTTGGCTCACATGGTTATGCAAGTCTAGAAGCTCCATTTGCCTAATGCAAGCTGTAGTGCCAGGAGTGGTGTAAATCAGTCTGAGCCTGAAAGGCCCAGAACCAGGAGCTCCAAGGTCCAAGGAAAGGAGAAGATGGGTCTTGGCTCAATCAGTGAGAACAAATTCTCCCTTCCTCCACTGGATGAGTCCCAACCAACTGAGCCACACTGGCCAGGGCTGTCTGCTCATTTTTCAAGGAGAAGTTAGGTACTACCTTTATGTGAAGCTTAGCTTTTCTTCTCTGGGCACACATGCTTCCAATGTTAAACAATCAACAAGGTCATTTTTGTCAACCTCTATTAGATTGTAACCTTCTGGGAGGCTAAGTTATGTGTTCCCATCTATGTATTTGTGTCACATACACATAGTGTCTAACATCGTAGGAACCCAATAAATATGTGAGTGGGCTAACATAGGTTAATAGTAATAGTAATAATAATAATTAATAAAACAAGAATAAACTGTATTTCATGCACCCACAACTGTAAACCTACTTTTGCCTAGTCCTATATTTGTTAAGGCAATGAATAACTGAATAAATGAGTAAAAAAAATACTAAAACAGTTACTAGCTTCAAAGCCATGCAAAGCCAGGTATTTTCCATTTCAGCTTCTTATCTTGATTCTGTGCAGGCACATCCTTAATTAAATTCTGGGTCCATGACAAGCCTTGTGCAGCGTGATTGTATTTCTATCTAAGATGATGATAAAAATATTTACGTGTAAATGAGACAATACTCAGTTTTAGAGAAGCACTATCTCTTAGTACTCCAAATAAACTCCATTACCTGTTGGGAAATAAATGAAAATGAATCCTCTACAGTCATGGGTTTTCAGACCAATTTCCCAAGCAAGAGCTCATTTCTTGCTAAAAGTAAATATGCTCCCCAAGCTTAGGAAATCAGCTATTGCTTGTGTATACACAGGCACTGAGGATGAGCTCACATCTCATTCAGGATCCATGAGCTTTGAAATGAGCCCTGAGTGTGAGCAAGACATCTGTAGTTTCCATAAATTCCATTTGCTCAAGTTAACAACCAAACCCTACATTTCTAGATAATTTAAGTTATGAAGACACCTCATATTTGAACCATTTGCTCTTGTCTCTACATAGAGAACTATTTATTAACTCTAGAAATAAATCAGGAAAATGCCTCATTCTTTTGGTGGTTTTAATGCTTTCTTCCTTTTTTCACTCATTCCCTTCTTAAATCTCTTTAACGGCCATCTTAAATTGTCAATGGAAGGATGTGATGATTTACTATGTGCCAGCACTAGGCTAATTAGCACAGTCATTTTAATTGATTTTAATCCTCTTAACAACCCAATGAGATGGATACTATTATCATATTCATGTACAGAGGAGGAACCTGGTGCAAGCAGAGGACAAGTCATACAGCTCACAACTAGTAAAGCCGGGGTTCGAACCCAGGGCTAATTCCAGAACTTTGTCACCATTTGTGGTCCATCTCATCCAAAGTATCCAAAGGTTAAAATTTGTGAGATGGAAAATTATTCCAGCTTCTCTGAAACTACCTCACACTCTACTTAACAAAAATTGCACACATCCCATTATTATTATACTCTTTCATGTGTACTTCAAAAAGCAAGTAGGCTTACAGCTAGTGTTGCTAATTCTGGTTTGTGAGATATAATAAATGGTTCAGGGGCTAATGTTCTAACGAAAATGGAGGAAGTAAGGAGGAAACTTTTCTATTCCCTGATCATATTATTGAGAAATAACAAAACAAAACAAAATCTAAGAAAATGGAGAAATTTCAGGTAAAACAGCAGTGGCAAATTTTTCTTAAAGGATGAGATGATAAATATTTTGCATGTTGCAGAGGCTTTGCAGTCTGTCACAACTATTCAACTCTGCATTTGTAACACAAAAGCTGCCATAGGTAATGTGTAAATGAATGAGTGTGGCTGTGCTCCAATAAAACTTTATTTACAAAAACATGTGGTAAGCCAGATTTGGCCAATGGGTCATAGTTTGTTGACCCTTGCTTCCAAGTGTCCAAATATATTCCTTACATTGTGTGATCAACCCAGATATTTGGAAATACCTAGATAATTAGGAAAATGATGATAAATGATGGGAGACTAGTGGCATTTCAGTTCTATCAAGATTATTTTTGTGCTACATAGCTGTAGTCCCACTGTTTTCCTGGATGTTATGAGTTCAAATGGAGGTGATCTATTTAAACTCTAGAAGCAGGCAGTCTGGCAATTTGTGGAATCAAACTGTGAAGGCTTAAAAAAGCTTTTGACAGCTATGGAACTATGTTCATACAATTTAAAATTGAAAACTTAGCTGGAAGAGTTTGGATTCAGACTCAAATTCAGATAATGCAAACAAAGGTGCTATAAAACTTTGCAGAAAAACCAACAAGAGAAGCAGAGCATAGAGGTATCATTGTCCAAATTGACAAACTGCAATTTTTTTCCTACAAAAGCATTAAAAACAAGAAAAATGAGAGCTGTGTATGTAAGTTTCCATTTCATGGGTCTATTAAAGTTCTGATTTATTAAAAAATGGCAAGCCTATTTTAAGATCATTGTTATTGATATTTTCAGATGGATTAGGATGGTGGAGAAGTGTATGGAAATGTAGTTTTTGAGTTGAGAGCTCCACTCTGCCACTTCCTGAGTGCCCAAGTCCTCAATCCTCTCTTAGGCTGCACATAAGCCTGGCACCTGCTAACTTCTCAGAAATGTTTGCAGAAGTGATGGTGTCTCTCTTGATTTCCTCTGCCTGCAGGTATGGATCTCTGCTTTACTAGAAATAAAAAGGAAAGCTCAGTCTGGATGTTAAATTCTAAAACTGGCTTGAATGCTAAGGTGAAAAGCTTATAACTATTCCAAGCAAGTGATCCCAGGCTACAAACAGCTTCCTCATTTTTACAATCATTCATTACCAGTAGGTCTTTCTGCCCAGCCTTTCAGGGATAGAAAAGAAAATGAAATTCTCTTCTTAGGGCTTTTAGGTACCATTAAAAATAATTTGTATGTAAACCTGTTGTATGTATTTCATACTTTGTTTAAAGAAAAGATGTTGCCCTTAAGTGTGTGTATGTATGTATGTGAGAGATTGAGGGGCTTGGGGGCAGCTAATGCAACTCCTCTGGGCAATATACACAATGCAGAACCAGGGATGCAGAGAACTGCTAAAATTTCTTCTTAATTGACCACTTTACTGATATTTGAGAACAGGAAAATATCGATGTACTGCAGAAACCTGTGCACATCTTGTTCACTTTATCTCTGTCTTAGGATTGGGGTAGAAGTTTCCAAACCCTTACATCCCTACTCTAAATTCCATAGATTTGAGGGAGAGATGAATACTATACGAATAGACAACTAAGGTAAAAAGACAATTACAGGTAGTGAAAAGGCAGTTAAGAAAATATGGTTAGGTGACTGGGACTATACTTGTACGGTCTGTGAACCAGGGGGTCACAGGTTCAATTTCCAGGCAGGGCACATGCCTGAGTTGCAGGCCAGGCCCCCAATAGGGGGCACACGAGAAGCAACCACACAGTGATGTTTCTCCTCCTCTCCTTACCCCTTTTGTAGAAATAAATAAATAAATAAATAAATAAATAAATAAATAGAAATAATTTGAAGGAGGCCTACTATGTGCAAAGTGTTTGGAATATTGTTCTACATTCCTAAACCCTCTAGGATACTTAAGCTATATTTTGTTGTTTCAAACCTTTTCCCTCACCAATTCTATTATCATTTTTATTTCATGTTCTAAGAAACTAAGGGCTGCACATATCTGCCCTCATTAGAAAGTAATGAGGTCACACGTTCACATCATCAACCAATCTAAACAGTTCTCTGTATAAACTAATTCTGAAGTAAACAATGCTCTAGGAATTAACTTCCTCACACAATAATATCAGAAAGAAAAGCTGCAATGAACAAAGACACCACATTTTTTCATTTTTTCTAGTGTAGTCATTCCCATTCAGATGAGGGTCCCAGAATTTGTATATGCATATGTATGTGTATATGTATATGTGTTGGGTTGGCCAACAAAATGTGTATTTTTTCCATAAAATAAAATACATATTTTTCATTTTCACCAATAACTTTATTCATTTGGATATTTTGAGTATGTTGGCTATCTCCAACACGGTACAATGTTTATTGTTCTCAATTAATTTCTTGGTTTGATCTCTATCAACTTCAACTGGTCTACCTGACCATGGAGCATCGTCCAGTGAGAAATCTCCAGCACAAAACTTCACAAATCACTTTTGACACATTTGATCAGTCACAGCACCTTCACACACTACACAAATCTTTTTTTGTGTTTCAGTTGCAATTTTACATTTTTTGAAATAATAAAGCATAATATGCTGAAAATGTTGCTTATTTTCTTCCATCTTCAGTATTAAAATGTCTACACAAAAATACACCAATTTTGATAAGTTTTTTAAAAAATGCATGCTGATATGACAGTTGTGAAAATACAGTCTAATAAAATTGTTTTGAATGAAGTTAAAGACAACTAAGCACTACTAGAGCCATTTTTGCAGAAGAAATCAAGTGGACTTTTTGGTAAATACTGTGTATACGTATATGTATATGTATATGATGGATGAAGACTTGGTAATTCTTCAGTGGCACCACCTACCCTTCTAGGCCCCATCCTAGTGTATCTCATTTTGGTCTTGGTCTCTGTCTCTGCCTGGTGGCTGCAGTCATGGGGCAGAGCTCATTGTCTTTCTGCCCCAGGTGCTCCCAATATCCCTTGTAGTCTGGGGCAACCTGGGGAAGGAGAATGACTATGTCAGGTATCAATGCTTTGTAGCCATTTAGGGGATCTGGCTTCTTTTTTAAATTAAATTTAATTTTTTTACCTCACCTGAGGTGTGCCCTGACCGGGAACTGAATGTACAACCTGGGTTTATGCCCTGACCAGGAACTGAACTTGCAACCTTTTGGTCTACAAGGTGGCACTCCAACGAACTGAGCCACACTGGCTAGGTCGGAGATCTGGCTTCTTCATTCTGGCTGCCCATTGACTGGATTTCAGTGCAGTGGGCTGTCTTTTGAAATCCAGAGCATGTCCAATCCAGAGCATGTCCAGTGGCACAATGGCCTCTCTTTAGACAACTCTGCTGGGCTGCCACTCCTGCTCCACATTTAGACAGCTCTTCTTGGATCACATCTTCCCCCCTCTTGCAGCACCTTCCTTATTGAAGGTTGCAAGAAGTAGCCAACACCTCCACAATCCTGATTTTTCTACGAAGTCCTGTAAAGTTCAAAGCTCAGTGAGGATAGGCACATGATCTGAATAACAATAAATAACCTACAAAGATTAACTAACTGCTTTGCTACTAAGTTTCCTAACTCAATATGGAGAAACTGCACCTGAACATAGATAGCCATTTCCACATTTTGGATCAGTCCCTCTCAAAACCTCTTTTCCAGTTACCAATTTCAGCATCAATTAGGGCTCTGTTGGTTGCCAATGGCACAAACTCCACCCAAAGTAGCTATACAAGTGAAGAAACCAAAAAGCACAGATTCACTAGACAGCAGTGCTGTTTCAACAAAAATATAATTTGAGATTCATATGTAGTATGAAAGTTTCTAGAAATGATACAAAAAAATAAAGGAAATTAATTTTAGAATCTAGTTTATTTAAAATAATATAGTGTTATAATTTCATATTTATTCATTATAAAAAATTGTTAGTGAGGTATTTTACAATCTTTTTTTCACACCAAATCTTTGAAATCTGAGTTACTTTAATCATACAGAACAATTCAATTTGGACTAGCCACATTTCTAGTGTTCACCAGCTACATGTAGCATGTGGCTACCACATTAGATAGCACAGCATTGAAGCACATAATGGTGGATCTTAGACTTGAAGGAGTTCATTACAAACACCTTCCCTTTTGTGTTATGGCTTAATTTTGTGTGCTTCTGATCTGCTTTCCCACTGTGCCTGGGCACTATATGGCTACCAGTGTCTCTGCACTCCCACACTCAGCTTCATCATCAGAGAGGAGAAAACATTTTTTCATCTCCCCGTCAATCACTATTCTCCTAACTACTCCAGTTCAAAAAAACTTTGGGAAGAACTTTGACTGTACCCGTGTCAGGTAACTGTTTGGTCAGGGGAGGTAAGATTGGTCTAGCTCGTGATGGGGGTGGAGTTCTGTGACAGCTCCCAGACAAAACCTTCTGACTAGAGCTCTCCAGAAGAAGAGGGTTTGCTAAACCACAAGAAGAGGAAAAGAGGTGCAGTGAATATATACCATATGTGAGGAAGAATAAAAATGGCTTTTTATGCAAATACTATGAGTCTTTATTCTCAGATGAACCGAACACCTGAAGATGGAGAGAATATGTACTTGCTAAGCAAATATTCTATAACAGGTTTGGAATGTCAGGAAAATGAAAATGACAGCTCCATTTAACAAGCAACTCTTTAATTACACTTATTTTTGTTCCTTTGTTAAACAGTAATCAGGAAGTATAATAAATTGATTTCGTAGTTAATATTAAATCATAAAATGTTGTGTTCCTCAGTAGGAATGAATGTGTGGAATGTCTGAATCAAAAAAATAAATATTCAGGAGTTAACAGCGTTTTAGAATACAGTCATGATAACTGATTTACAAAAAAGAAAAGATGTCAGAATCACATAAAACTCTGATAAGCAACAGACCCTACTGATTCCAGAACCTTTCCAATTACTGTCGTTTTGCAAATTTCTTCCTGGAAAGATTGACAGATGTACAAGTGAAACTTTGGATCTTTTCAGATCAAAGACAGAATAGAAACTGCTCAGGCTGCTATGGCAGGTGATCATTTTAAGATGATGGCTGTTTACCTTAATCCCCTGGGACCATCAGCAGCTTTCAATGCTGTGAGTATGAGATGCTAATGTTTCTCTTAAATGTTCTGGCTAAAGGAGTCAGCTTTCTCCAGGGTAAGTGCTGTCCTGTCTAACACGCTGTACCTGAAGATGTTCCTGTGCTGAGTTTAAACTGGTACCAACTGTAGAAAATGTATTGAGAATTGATGAGTTGAAAAAAATATTTTATAACTTTTTCTTGAGTTCTGTCTCTTCCATGGTTTGTGGGAACATCAAAAGCAAACAATGTCCATTATAATACCCACTTCATCACAAGATTAGCTGTTCTCTAAGCAAAGGTGCTCATTAAAAATATATCTCACCTGGTCCTACCACTGGAGACCTGAGTATTTCTGGGTGGGACTTAGGAATATAGATGTTTCACAAACACTGCAGGTGATTCTAATATAGATCACACTTTAAGAAAACCTACTTTATTTCATAAGTGTGTCAAGCTAATTCTCCATTCTGATGATGTAGGGAGGAATAAACGAAAAATAATGAGAAATGAAAATTCCCTTTATGTAAGGTCCTTGAAACTTCTTTAATCTATACGTTCCCAGGGAAGAGAGGCCCTGGAGGAGGGCCAGGTGTCTGAAAATTCTGAGATAGTGTTACAGGAGAAACTCAGTTCTTCTTGCTGATGCAATAAAGAATTATAGATCATCAAGTCCATTAGCTTGCAAGGAAAGTTTATTAGTGATATGTCCTCATGGAAGAGAACAGGCCTTGCTGAGGTCAGGGTGAAAGGCATGGGCTTGGGTGGCAAAAAGCAAGTGTGGCAAGACCAGGGGTGGCAAGAGCATCAGGTCCTTTGTCTTTAGGACTTATACAGTTGTCGGGATGGGGGTGAAGGTTTTACACATTGATTGGTGGTGCCAGCTTCCCCCAGGGGTATGTTACTACCCAAATGTAGGTATGTGTGGAGGTCTGTTAGTCCAAATTCTTATGTTGCTTCAGACCATATTTGTTCATCTTGTAACACAGATGCATCACAGGAGGCAGTTAATTTAAGTTGAGGCAGTTACCCAAAGTTATTTATGGGCTCTTTCTGTAAGCATTAGGGACACCTCTTATAAAACTGATAGTTACCAGAGGTAGGCAATTAACCACAGTTGCTTTAGGGGCTTCTTTTTGGGCACTATGAAGACCTTCCTCTTCCCCTTCTAGTCATCAATGAATACATTGGGATGTATGAATACAGTTTCAAAGACTTTCTCTCCCAGGTAGTGGGAATGATACATACAGAATTTCAAGGGCTCCCCTTCTCCTGTGCTATCATGGCGTTTCTTGTGATGTTCAGAACACCTGGCAATATTATCCTACCAGGCTCACGACTGCTGAATTAGTGGGTGAGACATGTCTCCTCCTTCTACCTGCTGTGGTTTACTGTGTATCCTACCTAACAATAGTATGCAACATTTTGTACACAAACACACTTTTCTGGAGAAATACATCCATAGCTTTTACCAGATACTCAAAAATTCTCAAGCACTGCATTAATAGCTCCCTACTGACCACTGAATTAAGTACAAATCCCCTCCAACTTGGCATTTAAGACATGCATAAACTATTGTAAATTCCCTTTCTAGTTTTTCTCCCACTCCTCTGCATGTACTCCAGCTCCTGTCAGAGACTACTGACTGTCCTCTAAGTTTGTTCCTATTTCTACCCTATCTTATTTCAGGTTTTAATAGAAAATTATCATAGACTAGATGACTTAAACAACTAACATTCATTTCTTACAGTTCTTGAAGCTGGGAAGATCAAGATCAAGGTGTAGGTAGATCCAATGTCTGGTGAGATAGCTCTTCCTGGTTTACAGATGTTAGTTTTCTTATGTCCTCACTTGGTGAAGAGGAGGATGTAAAATCCCCTTTCTCATCCTCTTTTTATAAGGGCAACAATCCCATTTATGAGGCTCCACCCTCATGACCTAATTAACTTCCAAAGACCCCAACTCCCAAACACATCCCATTGAAGATTGGCTTCAATGTATGCATGTGGGGTACACACAAACATTCAGTCCATTGCATGTTCCTTTGCCCATGTTTCTTCGACCCAGGAATCCCCTTTTTGTTGAAACCCACAGTCATCCATTTTCTATTTTCAGTATCATCTCATATGTTTGAGAGAGATCCTCCCATTTGGGTGTGGTTTCTTTTTCTTGTAAGCCACCTTCTGCTAAGTATTTGGTTTGAATCTGTTTTTTATATTAGAGTTACTTGCTTCATATTTTATGCTTCTAACTATAGAAGAATTGATTTGCAATTATCTCTGTGACCGCTCTTAGTGCCAGCCCTGCATTTAGCATAGCATCTTCCACCTAAGATATGATACTAAATAAATATTTGTTAAGTTAAATGAAACAAAATATTCACTTTGGGATGTTATACACTTATATGAATAAGCAAAATACCTTTCAACTCTTTTTTAGAAACTAAAGGTAGAACATGTAGTGTTTTTCCTTTTTTGGAGGGGGAGCATCTTCAATAGTGAAAAATCATTGTCTTTGAGAACAAATGGATCCCAGAAAAAAGTAAAAAATTCATGTAAATTTAAGTCAGTTGCAGCTGTAAATAAATATTTGTGTAAGACTGATACTCACATGGTTCCAAAAAAACTTGCACAAGACATTTAAAAAGCAAGAGTTACCTAAACCTATTGCACTGGAAGGCAGAACTTTTTTAAGCCAAGGTTATTAAGTTATAATTTACATAAAATATAATGCACCCATTTTATTCAATCCCCACCCCAATCCCCTGAACAACCACTGATCTGACTTCTGGCTTATAGTTTTCCCAGCTTTCTCCAGAGTAAATGGAGGCATACAGTATGTCATGAGTGTGCCTGGCTTTTCTTTTTCACTTAGCACAATGTTTTTGAGATCAAAGGTGACTTTAAACAGAGGACATCACTCTTTTGTGCATTCTCTAGATATTATTGATAAATTGCAACAGGGAACCCAGCATACATTTTCTGCTTAATTGGTGGCAAATTCTGCAGAAATTGCTGAATTCTGAGCAAATTACCTCAGAATTGGTGGCTTAAGACAAAAACAAAAATTTTCTCTCGTAGTTATAAAGGCAAGATTTCTAAAATCAAAGTGCCAGCAGGCCTATGATTGTTCCAGAGGCTTGAGGGGAGATTCCATTCTTTGCCTCTTTCTGGTTCTGGTGGCTCTTGGCATTCCTGGGCTAGTGACTGTTTCTCTCAACTCTTTCTCCACGTTCACAGGAGCTTCTCTTTTCTGTGTATTTTTCCTTTGTGTGTCTTTTTTAAGGATGCTTGTCAATAAATTTTTAAGACTAACATGAATATTCCAGGATGATATCATCTCAAAACCCTTAATTTAATTATTTCTGCCAAGATATTTTTCCAAATAAGGTCACACTTACAGGTTCCAGGTATTAGAATGTAAAAGCATATCTTTGGAGTATTCACCATTAAACCACTACAGTCTACACTTCAATCCTCCAAAATGCACATCTGTTCTAGGTACAAAATACATTCATCCCATTCCAAAACCACCACAATGGCTCAGCCAATTACAATGTAAAGGCTAAGCTTAAAATCTCATCTAATTATCATAAACTCAAAAAGTTCAAAATCTCATGATCTGGATTAAGTATACCCAGTTAGGTATAGGAGAGACTCTGGGTTTTATTGATCCTCAGGCAAAATTTCTCTCCATCTATAGACCTATGAAACTAGAACTCAAGTTATCTGCTTCCAAAATATGGTAGTAGGATATGCGTAGAAAGACATTCCCATTCCAAAAGGGGAAAAAAGAGAATGAATAAAGGAGTAACAAGCCCCAAGCAAGGTCAAAATCCAGTGGAGCAAATTCCATTTAGTTTCTGTGGCTCCAGGCTCTGCCCTCAGCCCACCACAGCACTGTGTGCCCTGTGCCTATAGCTCCAGCTTCCGCCTCTGCACCCATGCTCCTGCCCACTGAGTCAGTTTTTCTTCAGAGTAGTTCTATCAGCGCATTTCTTAAGTGTAGAATTTTGTGATTCAACAGCTCTCTTTCTCTTTGTCCTCTCTCTCTGTTGCCCTCTGCCCAAGCTGGCAGTGTTTTTGGTTATACATGCTTAGGAAAAGTTAGATATGCAGTGTGGCTTCAGCACCAAAAGCATCTGAGAAATGTTGGACTCTCTGTTTAACCTCCTGTGACTGTTTAACTCTCTTATAGCCTCAGGCTTGGCTGACTACCTAGAAAGTTGGAATGGTGCCCAGAGATAACCCCCCAGGAAGAAGGTTCTTGAATATATAGAGTGTGGATAACTGCCTGTGATATCTGTTAATTTAGAAGTGCACTGTTCTTTCTGGTGGTCTATGTTGACTACCCACCATAAGATTTTGCTATTAACCCTTATGAAAAAGAAACTCTGCCCTGAGAGAGGGTGGATTTCTTCCTGGCCAGCCACCATTGGAAACTACAGCTGGTTTGCCTGTGTATGTAAGTTTCTCCTATTAAAGCTCTTATAAATTTGAATAAAGTTATTAGTCAGCTCTTTGAAATCAATCCTGAATTTAGGCTTTTGGGGATTTCCCCCAACAACATAGTTTCAAAAACCTTGTGGGTTTCTGTAGATGTGATTAACATGTATAATCAGTTGACTTTATATAAAGAAGATTATCCTCACTAATCTAAGGGAGCCTGATTTAATCAGTTATGTTAGGAGCAAAACTGAAGCATTCCTAAGGAAGAAGAAATCCTGCCTGTGGAAGCAGCATCAGCCCCTGCCTAAGAGCTTCCAATCCTCTTTCCTGATGGCCTGCCTGACAGGTTTTGACTTCTGTTCCTTCCTCACCATCATAGTTGCTGCCACCACACATGCTGTCTCTGAGGCTCTTCTATAGCCCTCCACTTTCTCACCTAGTTTTAAGAGTTTTACTACAACTCAGAATAAAACACAAATAGGAGATAACAAATGTAAAAAAAATGGAGATTTTACAAACATTCCCAGAGAGCTGCAAAATCTTAACAGTCATGGATCAGCTCCTAGCTGTTTCTGAAAGAAGAAATAGGATTCTTCAGGACTTTTATTTATTTGAGGGAAGGGCTCACCAAATAATTTCTTCTATTAATCTTTCTCTAGGGCATTTCTCACTAATTTGAAGGTTGACCAGAGGTAAAGCAATGGATTCCTCCTTGTCTTGTGTGACCAGCCTTCCTCTCTACTGAGGCTGAATTCCTCACTATTACCTCGCATGTCATTGGCTGAAGGGTAAAATTATATGGATTTAAATGATAAACAGTTTAATACTGCTAATAAGCAAAATTTGTCTAGTCCAACAATATGAATATTTTTAAAATACCAAGATTCATAGTTCTGGCCAAGATGGAAGCATAGGTAGATATGCTTCACTTCCTCACACAACCCCCAAAAAGGAAAATTACCAATTTAAAAACAAAAATCAGTATTCGTTTTGGCAGCACATATACTAAAATTGGAACGATACAGAGAGGATTAGCATGGCCCCTGCTCAAGGATGACATGCAAATTTGTGAAGCGTTCCATATTTTTAACTTAGCAAAAGAAAAAGAATGACAAAATTGCCAGAAAATCAAACTGCATGGAAGTCTAACAACTAAGGAGATAAAGAAGAAACATTCATCCAGACTAGTAGGAGGGGCAGAGACAGGAAGTGGGGCGGAGACAATGCATGGCAAGGCAATTGGCTGGTGGATGGGGTGGGTGAAACTGGTGAACTGGGAAGTCCCACACTCCCATATGGGTAAACTGGGAGGAACAACTGGGGAGCAAGAGAGATCATGCAACCCAGAGTTCCAGAGCCAGAAAGTAAAGTATCAAAAATTCTGACTGTAAAAACCTGTGGGGGTTGAGGTGGTAGGAGAAATTGCCAGTCTCATAGGAGAGTACATTGGAGGGACTCATGGGGTCCTAGAAGGTACACAGCCCACCCAACCAGGAATCAGCACCAGGGAAGCACCTGAAAGAGCACAATTCATTTATGGGAAGCAGGGGAAGTGATGGAAAATGGGGCAAGAGCTGAGCAAGTGTCATTGTTTTCTCTCTGATCCCTCCCCCATGTACAGAAACACAACACAGCAAAATGGTTTGCCCCACCCTGGTTAGTACCCAAAGCTCCACCCCTTACAACATAACAGGTGTGCCAAGACAAAGAAATGTGGCCCAAATGAAAGAACAGATCAAAACTCCAGAAAAAGAACTAAGCAATGAAGAGATAGCCAACCTGTCAGATGCAGCGTCCAAAACACTGATAATCAGGATGCTCAGAGAAATGATTGAACATAGTCACTTAATAAAAGAAGTGAAGGGCATACAAAGTGAAATAAAGGAAAATATACTGGGAACCAAGAGTGAAGGGAAGGAAAGTGGGTTGCAAATCAAAGATTTGGTACAAAAGGAAGAAATAAACATTCAACCAGAACAGAATGAAGAAACAAGAATTCAGAAAAATGAGGAGAGGCTTAGGAACCTCTGACACAACTTTAAATGTTCCAATATCCAAATCATAGGGGCACCAAAAAGAGAAGAGGAAGAACAAGAAGTTGAAAATTTATTTGAAAAAAATAATGAAAGATAACTTCTCCAATCTGGTGAAGGAAATAGGCATACAAGTCCAGGAAGCTCAGAGATCCCAAATAAATTGGACCTAAAGAGGAGCATACCAAGACACATCATAATTAAATTGCCAAAGATTAAAGAGAAGGAAAGAATCCTAAAAGCAGCAAGAGAAAAGATGAGAGTTACTTACAAAGGAGTTCCCATAAGGCTACCATCTGATTTTTCAAAAGAAAACTTGTCAGCAAGGAGGGGCTGGAAAGAAGTATTCCAAGTCATGAAAGGCAAGGACCTACATCTAAGATTATAATATCCAGCAAAGCTATCATTTAGAATGGAAGAGCAGATAAAGTACTTTCCAGGAAGGTAAAATTAAAGGAGTTCATCATCACCAAGCTTTTATTATATAGAATGTTAAAGGGACTTATCTAAGAAAAAGAAAAAGATCAAAAATATGAACAGTAAAATGACAACAAACTCACAACCATCAACAACTAAAAAAAACAAAAACAGACTAACCAAACAACTAGAACAGGAGCAGAATCACAGAACTGGAGATCATTTGGAGGGTTATTGGGGGGAGGGGGGAAGGGAGAATGGAGGAAAAGGTACAGGGAATAAAAAGCATAAATGGTAGGTACAAAATAGACAGGGTGAGGTTAAGAATAATATAGCAGCCCTGGCTTGTGTGGCTCAGTGGATTGAGCGCTGGTCCATGAATCAACAGGTTGCCAGTTCAATTCCCAGTCAGGATACATGCCTGGGTTGTGGGCCAGATCCCCAGTAAGGGTCTTCAAGAGAGGCAACCACATATTGATGTTTTTCTCCCTTTCTCCCACCCCTCTCTCTAAAAATAAATAAATACAATTTTTAAAAAAGAATAATATAGGAAATGGAGAAGCCTAAGAACTTGTATGTATGACCTATGGATATGAACTAAAGGTGGGGAATGCTGGAGGGAATGGGGGTACCAGGTGGAGGGGGGTAAAGGGGAGAAGAAAATGGGACAACTGTAATAGCATAATCAAAAAAGTATAATTAAAAATCAAACAAAATATCAAGATTCAAAACATGACTATAATAATCAAACTTATCATTGCTAATTGGATTTCCAATGATTCATTTACTAGGGTGAGTGACAGGAACTTTTAAAAATGAATGCTGTTGGTATTGATACCAGTGTAAACTGGCCCATGCTCTGAGTGAGGGAGGAGCCACAGGAAACACCTGAAGCAGTGTGGGCGAAGCCATGCTGTCTGGGTAAATAAGCTAGTGCTGCAGGTGATGACACATTTCCCCACCCCTGGACAGAGATGTGGCAGGAGAAATCATTGCACTAAGCATATGTGAAGCTAGTGAATTGTTTAACTAAGGGAAAAGGCCTCCTGCTCCCTTCTGGTACATGGTCGTAGGGGGAGGTGTTGTGCTGGGAAAAACCTGCCAGTCTAACCTGGGTAAAGGACAAGATAGGCTGGTGGGCCGGACCCTCCTGGATCCTGTGGAAGTTTGGGCCAAGAGATTTAAACAGAGGGAAGGGATAAATATCCACTTCCTCTTGGACCCAGAGCATGGGTGTGTGGTCTGAGGCCTGCAGGACATTTTTAGTCCTGGAACCCATGCAGCTAATGGCAGTGCTGGCTCTCCATGCTGCTACTGGGAACAAGCTAAGCCAACTGGATGATTGTGCTGCAGCCACGTGTGGTTCCTGAAAGACAGTATTTTTAAATGGGAAAAGGAACTGTGGGCACAGCTGGGAATAGTCCGGCAGAAGGTGACTGAGTTCTCCTCTGGAAGTTCTGGAGGAAATGGACTTTGAGGAAGGAGCCTACCAACCTCCAAGATCATGCAGCTTTTTAATAAAAGACCTCTTTCCATTTCACAGCTAACCTCTGTCTCTGGAATTTGCCTATCGGTGGTGGTGGGCAGCCAAACCCCACTTCTGTTTGGTAACAGTATCATTCACAAATGCTCAGGCAGTAGAGAGAATGGTCAAAAATCTGCTTTATTTCCTATTTCTGTACCAATAAAGATAATTTTATTGCAGAGAAATGGATACCAGAAAGACTTTGTTAAACAGAAATGCAGCAGTGTTCTACATTTTTCACGATACATTCACTCTATGGGATTCAAAGCTTTTACTGACAAATTTAGGATCATAGTGTTTCAGACAAATTTAATATTATAGTATTAATAGGAATTAGCATGTTCATATGTTGTCTTTCCATATTCAAGCTCAACAAGCAAAAGAGCACAAGATAAACTAATACATCCTGAGATTTTGTAAAAAGAAAATTGGATAAGTTCAAATGTGAATATTTTTGATCAAACTTTTCAGTTAACTCTGAAAATGTGCCACTGTGTCCATGGTGATTTTCCAAGTTCCAATGAGTGCCAGCAATGTGGTCACAGGTGTGCAATACCGTGCTATGGAAGGAAAGGAGATGCTAAATGATGAAAAAATGCAATTTTCTATTTTTATATCTCATAAATGCCCCTAACTCCCTTGCCTCCTTTTTTTCTAAAAACTGTCTTTGAAATTGGAGAAAATATGTATCCAAGAGACAATAAAGGCCAAAGCTTTCAAATATTCCTCTAGAAATTGAATGCATCAGAGCTCCTTCAAATAGATCTTTTATTCTTTAGTTTAAATTCATTTACCACATTCAGGTCCAAAGAACTTGATATATAATTGGGTTTTGCTGCTATGATGATGGTAATGATCAATGTTCTTTAAATTTTAAAAATATTTTCAAATAAATTATGTTGAGGTGTAATTTCTCTATTCTCACTTTTCCGAGAGTTTTTATCTAAAATGGATTCTGGCGGGTTTGGGGGCGGAAAGAGGCGGTGGAGGCCGCTGGCCAGGTGTGGGCGTGCACAGGGTGGTCGCGGACACAGAGCCTCCGCCTGGTCTCCCCAGCCTAGAGCATCCGGCCCTCATCCCGGCACGCAGCACCATGCCCCGCCCCCCCCCCCCCCCCCCAGTGGACAAGCTGCTCCTGGAGGAGGCGTTGTAGGACAGCCCGCAGACTTGCTCTTTACTGAGTGTATTTGAAGAAGGTGCTGGCACCTTCGAGGACTATACCAACCAGCTGCTCCAGGCGATGCAGCGCGTCTACGGAGCCCAGAATGAAATGTGTCTGGTCACTCAGTAGCTTTCTAAACAACTCCTGGCGTACGAAACACAGAATTTTGCTCTTGGCAAAGGCAATGAAGAAGTAACTTCTACACTTCACTATTTTTCCAAAGTGGTGGATGAGCTTAATGTTCTCCATGCAGAGCTGGCTAAACAGTTGGCAGACACAATGGTTCTACCCATTGAACAATTTTGAGAAAAGGATCTCACAGAAGTAAGCACTTTAAACAATCTGTTTGGATTCGCCAGCAGTAAGCATGACCTCTCCATGGCAAAATATAGCAGGCTTCCTCAAAAAAAGGAGAATGAAAAGGTGAAGACTGAAGTGGTGAAAGAGGTGGCAGTCTCCCAGCGGAAGCTGCACCTTTCATCCCTCCAGTACTACTGCGCCCTCAACGCGCTGCAGCACAGGAAGCACGTGGCCATGATGGAGCCCATGCTGGGCTTTGCCCATGGACAGATTAACTTTTTTAAGAAGGGAGCAGAGATGTTTTCCCAAAGTATGGACAGCTTTTTATCCTCTGTCGCGGAGATGGTTCAGAGCATTCAGGTGGAACTGGAAGCTGAAGCAGAAAATATGCGGGTGTCCCAGCACCAACTCTTCTCTGTTGATGAATCTGTTTACACCCCAGACTCTGATGTGGCTGCACCACAGATCAACAGGAGCCTTATCCAGAAGGCTGGTTACCTGAACCTTAGAAATAAAACAGGACTGGTCACCACCACCTGGGACAGACTCTACTTCTTCACCCAAGGAGGGAATCTCATGTGTCAGCCCAGGGGAGCTGTGGCTGGAGGTTTGATTCAGGGCCTGGACAACTGCTCTGTGATGGCGGTGGATTGCAGATCACCACTCCCAATGGGAAATAGGGAATAATCCTCCAGGCAGAAAGCAGAAAGGAGAATGAAGAGTGGATATGTGCAATAAACAACATCTCCAGGCAGATCTACCCGACTGACAACCCCGAGGCAGTCGCCATCAAGTTGAATGAGATGGCTTTCCAAGCAGTGACTCCCATTACAAGTGTTACAAAAAATCAAGAAAGCCCGTGCCCCAGCCAGAACTGGAAAATTCAGAGATGCAAAATGACGACATTGTTCCCGAAGCGACAGTCATTGTACCGGAAGCTGAAGAACTAATTGCACCTGGAACACCCATTCAGTTTGATATTGTACTTCCTGCTACAGAATTCCTCCATCAGAACCCAGGGAGCAGGCTATCAACCCTTTTGGTGAGACTGAGGATGACGCATTCCCAGAAGCAGAAGATTCACTTTTGTAACAGATGTTCCTAGTTTGGTTTTGGGGACTGAGGGCAGTTAAAACAGACCACACTACCGAAGTGATTTACGAAGTGATGAGACAAGTATTGGCTGCACGGACTAGTCATAACATTTTCCGTATGACTGAGTTCCATCTTATGGCCACCAGTCAAGCTCTGAGATTAATAGATCCTCAGACTTGAGTATCCAGAGCCAATTTTGAGCTTAACAGTGTCACCCAGTTTGCTGCTCATCAAGAAAACAAGAGACTTGGTTGGCTTTGTGGTCCACCTGCCTGAATCCATGGGCAGAGAGTCTCTGAGCACATATGTTTTTGAAAGCAACTGGGAAGATGAAAAGATATGTTATGCTATTAATTTGGGAAAAGAAATCATTGAGGTTCAAAATAGAAGCAAGAGGACTCACCTGGAGGCATACATAGACAAGTAAGAAGGAATGAGGCTAGAGGACAGAACATAATGAAAGCTGAGCCAAAGGGGTTTTAAGTGTATTTTAAGCCTTTTCTTTTCTCCTTCTTAAACTCCCATTACCTCAGGATCCGGAAGCATTGGCTCAATTAATGCTGTCCACACCACTAACCAATGGTGGAAAGTGTGTACCATTAACTGATCAACCAGATGACAGTGATGGAATTCCAGGTGAAAACAGAGGTGCAGAATCTGAAGCATAACTCTTGTGCCTTTGCGGGAAGAGCACCCAGAAGAAGAGCTACCTCCTTAAGGCTCTCCAATTTCTCTGACACACAGGCACACGGCCTGGTTTCAGAATGCTGACAATCGCTCATGGAATCACTCACTCTCATGCCTTGGTACTGACACTTGGGAGGAGACAGTAAGAAATGGTTGACAGCATTCCTAGCCATCTACAAATGTTACTTTATGTGCTTTGTGGTAACTCCTTTTCTTACATTGTTATTCAGTGTGCAGAATGAAAGTTATGAGAAAATGCAATGTTCACTTTATTTGAATTTCATCTCTTCAGTTTCCAGTATCCTTTTTTAAAAATAGCAAAAGCCTAGATTTACAATTTTATAAACACTAAATATTTCCTATGAATATAATCTATTTTGTATTTTACTTAAGCTTTGAGTGCCTGTCATTTTGAAAATCATGTATTTATAATCAAGTTTTTCTCATAATTGGACTTACCAGCATTAATCTGTGCATTTAGGAGACAAGCCCTTCTTTGAGGCCCAAGCACTAGCGAAAATGCAGGTCGAGTTCTGATAACTGTTCAGGCATCATGCAGTAAAACAACTAGCAGATGCGTACCAAGAAAGATGTTCAGCTTCACAGTGGATCCTCAATGAACCAGCATTCTGAAGTTTATGGTCCTGTAGATAGTATTGTTTTTAGTAGTAGATCTCCATGGACAGGATGCAGTTCTGCCAGGTCCTCTTTCTTCTGAGCCAGACCCTCCTCAAGGAAGGAACCAAGTAATTTTAAAACTCACTTGAACAGTTGGTGGTGGGGCTTGGTATAAAGTTTCTACTTCCACTCTTGGCACCCCAGCAGACTCCACTCTTCCCTCTGATACATGAAATAAGTACAATGATCTTGAATTGGTATAGTGTATTTAATTATAACCAAATTCAACAGAATGTTGTTGTCTTTGTAATAGATTAACCTAGCAGTAAATGCTAGCAAATAAAATCTATCATTCTGTTTAAAAAATAAATAAATAAAATGGATTCTGGTTTCTATCAAATGCTTTTTCTGCATTTATTGATATGATCATGTGATTTTTATTTTTTATTTTGTTTATGTGATGAATCACATTTACTTATTGCATCCTGAGAGTGAATCCCATGTGATTATGGTATATTATCATTTTAATGTATTGCTGAATTTGGTTTCTAATATTTTGTTGAGGATTTTAGCATCTATGTTCATCAGGGATATTGGTGTATAATTTTTTTTCTTCTTAAGTGTCTTTATCTGGATTTTGGAATTCGGTTAATGCTGGTCTTGTAAAAAAGCTTGAAAGTCTTCCTTTTTAATTTTTTTGGAGTAGTTTGAGAAGCATGGATTTTAGTTCTTCTTTGAATGTTTGGTGGAATTTACATGTGAAACTATCTGGCTTAACACTTTTGTTTGCTGGGAGTTTTTTTATTATTGCTTCAATTTCATTCATTGTAATTGGTCTATTCAGGTTTTCTAATTCTTCCTGATTCAGTTTTAGAAGATTGTATGTTTCTAGAAATTTATCCATTTCTTCCAGAATGTCCAATTTGTTGTCATACAGTCATTCATATTATTTATTTATTTTTACAATCCTTTGCATTTCTGTTATGTCAGTTGTTACTTCTTCCCTTTAATTTCTGATTTTATTTATTTGGGTCCTCTCTCTTTCTTGATGAGTCTGGTTAAAGTTTTGTCAATCTTGTTTACCTTTTCAAAGAAGCAGCTCCTGGTTCATTGATCTTTTCTTTTTTTTTTTTTTAGTCTCTATGTCATTTATCTCCACTCTATTATTTCCTTCCTTATACTTAGTCAGGACTTTGTTAGTTGCTATTTTTCTAGTTCTTTTATGTGTAGGGTAAAATTGTTTATTTGAGCTTTTTCTTGCTCCTTGAAGTAGGCCTGTAATGCTGTGAATGTCCCTCTCAGGACTGCTTTTGTTATGTCCCATAGGTTTTGGATTGTTTTGTTTTTGTTTCTATTTTTCTCCAGTTAACTTTAGATTTTTTCCCCTTGGTTTCATTGTTAACCCATTCATTGTTTATTAACATGTTATTTAGTTTCCACCTGCTTGAATGTTTTTCAGTATTTTAAATGTAATTGATACATAGTTTCATACCATTATGATTAGAGAAGGTGCTTGATATTCTTTCAATCTTTTTGAATTTATCGTGACATTTTGTTTCCTATATGTGTGTCTATCCTTGAGTGTGTTCCATGTGCACTTGAGGAGAATGTGTATTCTGCTGCTTTTGGATGAAATGTTCTATAAATATCAATTAAATTCATCCAATCTCATGTTTTGTTTAAGGTCGTTGTTGTCTTGTTGATATTTTGACTGCAAGATCTCTTCATTGATGTCAGTGATGTGCTAACATTCCCTACTATGACTGTTTTGCTGTCAATCTCTCCCTTAATGTCCACCAAGATTTTCTTTGTGTATTCAGGTGTTCTTATGTTGAGTGCATATATGTTTACATGGGTTATATCCTCTTGTTGGATCAATCCCCTTAGTATTATGTAGTGACCTTTTTCTTCTGTTGTTATGGACTTTTTTTGAAGTCTATTTTCTCTGATAGAAGTATTGCTACCTTGGCTTTTTTTTTTTTCACTTCCATTTGCATGGAATTTTTTTTTCCATCCCTTCATTTTCAATCTGTATGTATCTTTTTTTCTGAGATGGGTCTCTAGTAGATGGCATATAAATGGGTCATATTTTCTCATCCATTCAGCTACCCTGGCTTTTGATTGATGTATTTAATCTGTTTACATTTAAGGTTTTATTGATGCTACTTATTTATTGTATTTTATTATTTTCATCTATGTTCCTGTTTCTTTTCTTCCTTTTCTTAAGGTAGATCCTTTAACATTTTTTGCAATACTGTTTTGGTGGTCCTTTAGCTTTTTCATTTTGGTCTGAAAAGTTCTTTATTTTACTTTCAATTTTATTTTATTTTATTTTACTTTGTTATTTTATTTTTATTGTTGTTCAAGTACAGTTGTCTCCATTTTCCCATCACCACTTTCCCCTCCCCCAACCTCAATCTTACCCCTGTTTGGCTTTGTCCATGAGTCCTTTATACATGTTCCTTGATGACCATTCCCTTTATACCCCTCATTATCTCCCTCTCCCTTTCCTTGTGGTTACTGTCAGTTGTTCTTAATTTCAATGTCTCTGGTTATATTTTGCTTGCTCCTTTGTTTTGTTGATTAGGTTCCACTTATAGGTGAGATCATATGGTATTTGTCTTTCACCACCTGGCTTATTTCACTTAGCATAATGGTCTCCAGATCCATCCATGCTGGGGTGAAGGGTAAGAGCTCCTTCTTTCTTTCTGCTGCATAGTATTCCATTGTGTAAATGTACCACAGTTTTTTGATCCATTCATTTACTGATGAGCACTTAAGTTGCTTCCAGCACTTGGCTATTGTAAATAGCACTGCTATGAACATTGGGGTGCATAGGTTCTTTTGAATTGGTGTTTCAGGACTCTTAAGGTAGAATCCCAAGAGCGGAATCACTGCATCAAAAAGCAGTTCCATTTTTAGTTTTCTGAGGAAATTCCATACTGTTTTCCACAGTGGCCGCACCAGTCTGCATCCCCACCAAGAGTGAACTAGGGTTCCTACTTTCAATTTTAAATGCTACCCTTGTTAGATAGAGTAGTCCCAGTTATAGATCCTTGCTTTTTATCACTTTGAATATTTCGTGCCAATCCCCTCTCGACCTGAAGTGTTTCTGTTGAGAAATCAGCTGACAGTTTTATGGGTGCTCCCTTGTAGGTAATTAGCTGTCTCTTTCTTGTTTCTTATAAGATTCTTTTTTTTGTCTTTAACCTTAGTTATTTTAATTATTATGTGTCTTGTTGTGGGCCTCTTTGGTTTTATCTTGATGGGACTCTTTGTGCTTCCTGAACTTGTGTCATTTTTTTTCTTCATCAGGTTAAAGAAGTTTTCAGCCATTATTTTTACAAATAGGTTTTCTATCTCTTGCTCAGTCTTTTCTTCTTTTGTTACCTTTATGATGCAGATGTTGTTACACTTGATGCTGTTTCAGAGGTTTCTTAGGCTTTCCTCATTTTTAAAAATTGTCTTTTCTTTTTGATGCTCTGCTTGGAAGCTTACTGTTATCGTGTTCTGTAAATCACTTATTCAGTCCTCTGCTTCATTTAACCTGTTGTTGATTTCTTCTAGTGTATTCTTCATTTCAGATGTTATATTCTTCATTTCTGATTTGTTCCTTTTTATGGTTTCTGTGGTTTTAATGCTTACTGTCTTTTAGTTTAAGTTCTCACTGAGATCATCCATTCTTCCCCTAAGGTCTCTGAGCATTCTTATAACCATTCTTTTAAACTGTACATTTGGTATTTTTGTTGCCTCCATTTTATTTAACTTTTTTCTGGGGATAATTATTGCTCTATCATTTGTGGCATGTTTTCGTCTCCCTATTTTCTCTTTGTGTGTTAGGTAGATTTACTATGATCCCAAATCTGTTATGATGGCTTTACAGTGTAGTTGTCTTATTGGGGTCAGTGGCACAATCTTCCAGATCACCTGAGCTCAGTGCTCCAGGAATGTTTCTTGTGGGTTATATGCACCCTCCTGTTGTAGTTGAGTCTTGAATGCTATTGTCCCTTTCATGGTTTGACTTAATCCTTCTGGCTGGCTGACTATAAGAGTAAACTTTGATTACTATGTATGAAATGCTGTGCAGGGGCTGTCCTCCCAAGGCTGCATTATTCCTAGCAGGGTATGGTACCTGCTGGAATCCTCCTTAGGGTGCTGCTTATATGGCTAGTTGGGTGGAGATGTGGTATGATCTGAAGCCCTCCACTGGTTGTGTTGGTTTTGGGTTCACTTAGGCATGGTTCAGGTACAGGTTGACATCAGACATGTGTGTAACCAGCCTTGGACTACCTGTATGGAGCTACCATACCATTCACTGTTTGTGGCTGTGTCAACTGAGCCTGGGTGTGTGTGAGAGGGGCCAATCTGTGTACAAGTATTGGCTTCTTCCATCTTATACTGTGGGCAGATCTATAAAAATTCTGAGGCTTCCTGATGTCCACTTCCACCTGTCAGCTATTCTACTTCCCATTGAGGTTGCACAGCGTTCTTCCAGAGCCTTCTGAAGAATGAGTACAGTGTGGGCTCAGGCTGGCTACAAACCACAGACCCTTTCACAGGTTGTGAGCTTGGTATGTCAGGAAGATGGGGCTTATTGGTCCCTTACTTAGGTGCCACACTGTCAGGCACTTAATGAGGGAAAGTGGCTCCTAACTACTGAGATTCTGCTAGAGGCTTCAATTCTAGCTCCCCCAGAAGGAGTGCACTGTAGGTTCAGGTTTGATGCAGCCACATCCCTTCGCAGGGCCAAACTCAGCAGGGCATAGCCATGTGGAGGAAATTTTTGTAGGTAAAGAAACAACATCTGAGAGATATGAATGAAAATAGCTCATAGTATGTGAGTAGTTCAGAAGGGATGCAACATGGAAAAATAAGGGTTGGTTAGGAAGTAAAATATATGATGACATTATTCCCTTATGTATTATGTATTCTCCTACTAGAATTTAAATTTCATCAGGGCAAGGACTTATGTTATTCTGCTTTTTTTTTAATCTCAAGCAAATACCAACATTTCTGAAACATGGGATAAATATACATATTGGTTGAACAAAGATATTAATCATTTATCTATTACTTATACAACTTACTTGCCTCTAACATCCTTTTTATCCATATCCTATGTGCCAGTGTGTTACTTCTTTAGTAACTTAAAAACTTTACTTTTCTTTGTGGCCTCTTATCTCTCTTACAGATTAGAAGCTCTTTATGAATTGTGGTTATTGTTATAGCTACTCGCATATAGTAGGCACGCATAAATGTTTGCTAAATTTAAATACAGAAGTGTAAAATACTCCAATACGATTATTCCCTGTTTCATTGTATGACATGAATATGGAAGATGCTGGAAGTAGGGCAGAGAAAAAGATACAGATGCAAGCTAACCTTCCTTCACAGTTGTGCCTCTGGAGGCTGTTTGCTATTACTGTTACAGAGAAATGAAAGCTACATGGCACACACAGGCATTTTATAACATGTATAGTCACAGTGTAGCATATGAGTATCATAGGTAGCAGTTTCCAGATAGCTATGTCTTTTCCTACATAGAATGAGTAACTCAAATGTTTTTTTCAAGCAATTTTGATGGACCAAAACACATTTTGAATGCTCAACTCCCCAACATTTTTGTGCATGGATCTTTTTACATAAAGAAAACATATGACTCCCATGGAGCCTGGTGGAGTGATTTAGGGAGGTCAAAACTAACAGTACAGCCAGTGACTATCAACTCCCTTTACAGAGAACTATCACTGGAATTTTTCGAACATTGTTTTCCCTTTCCCTCCCTTCACTTGTGACATGGTGCTTATAAAAATGTGTAATCTTTGCTCTCTAGGATTTATAACCAGGTACAGAAGAGAATTTAATAAGCAACCATCAATCTAAACCTTAGCTGCTACAGTGATCAATTGTCTTTATTCTTAATGGTTAGATTAGGTCCACGCAAGGCCAGGACCCTATCAAGCCAATGTACTGTTGTACCTCAGTGCCTAGCACACAGTAGGCAATATTTGTGGGGCAAAGTGTTGAATCATTCCCTATTGAGTAAAAGAGATTTGTTGTCTTACCAATTCCTCATGATGATTTTTGTAGCTCCTTATAAATGTATTCTTTGTATAAGGACTAGTCCAGTATTCATCAACTACTTAGTGTGTGTGTGTACATGTGTGTGTTCCATAGGAGAGGCATGCTGGAGAGTGAGGTATGGTAGAAAGAGTGCTAGATTTATAATCAGTCTGAGTCAATTCTGTGGCATTCCTAGATATGTTACAGAAGTAAGTCCCTTCATTCTGAGACCCATCTATCTAGTAAGAATAGTTCCTTTCCTGATGTCCCCCAAAGCTGCTATATAGGAAAGTATTTGCAAATTACCATGCAATACAACAAAGGTAAAAAACTGTTTTCCCAATGTACAGTCAGTAGGGGTGAATTGGCTGTGCTCATAAAGCAGTTTGGTGAGCCTTCTTGACCACTAAGTGTTCTACTGACCTTACCATTGATAGCTGTCAGAACACTCATGAAGGCAAATGCCCCTTGCAGCAGGTTCAGTTCCTTCAGGAGGCAGATAACATCACAGTGATGGTACATCCTGTACAAGAATGGCATGGCACATAGGCATAATAATAACTTCTCACACTTGGCTTTATATTTTTATTTTTAAATCTTGTATATATTGTCTATAAAAGGGTTTCAGAGACTGACTTTCAGCTCTTCTCTCCTGAAGAATACCTGCTCTGAGGTAAATACAGGCAGTGCTAATCTATGTTACTAGTTTACATATTGACTGGGAGTGGTTTTGGCAGCTTCACAAGGGATATAAATCTAGATGTGACAAGAAAGCCAGAGTCACACTCTCATGTCAATCCATCCTTAGGCTTAATGTTGAAATGCAGAAAGCATCAGAGAGTTAGTACTTAAGCATTATCAATCACATATGTGTGCATGAATACACCTGCTCCTTTCCTGATGTAGGACAAATGTAGTGAAGGACAGAGGTGCACTGAGTGCTGGAAAGAGAGGGAGGGTGAGTGGAGATAAAGTCTGCAAAAAGCTAAAATTATGTTGATTTCCATTTTGTGCCATCTATACATATTAACTCACAATCAATTACAAAATTAGTTTAAACATTCTAGGGAAAACCTGCATGTTCAAGTCATCTTGTTCTATTCTATAAGTGGAAACTAATCAACAAAACAAATGAGCAAGCAAAAGAGAACCAGAGACATGGAAATAAAGAATAGAAGGGTCATCAAGGAACATGTATAAAGAACCCAGGGACAAAGACAATGGGGTATGGGGAGGATTGAATGTGCGAGGTGGGGGGTGGGTAGGGCAGGGGAGAGGAATGGGGGAAAATGGGGACAATTGTAATTGAACAACAATACAAAAATTTAAAAAAATAAATAATTTAAGTGCATTACATACTTTAATAGCTACCACAAGTTTCTTGGTTGGTCAAAATTTCGTCCTGTTCATGCTGTGAAGATTCCAGGTTGATTTCTTTTAAATTAATCCCTTCTTCTTGTGAAGTATACATTATAGAAATGACAGTGGCTATCTAGATGAGCAAATCATTCAATATTCTTTCTGGTACCTTTGGCAAAGTCTTCATTTTGGAGTATCAGGATTTTGATCAGGCATCCTGAGTGTACAAGAGAATAGTAAAATTTCCACAAGAGTTCCTCCTTCCATTAAGAAAAGAAACAGAATTAACTATTCTTAAGGATATACCTTTTATTCAACACTTCTTCAGTGCTCCTTGAAAAATATTCAATCTTTGCCGAGTTGAGTTCTTGTGGAATCACAAAACTCTCTGGAATTGTCTCAGGAATACTCTAGGAAAAGCACTTTATTCATCATGTGTGCATACAAAGTTAGAATTATGAAAACTTTGGAAAATGAGAGAGTGCTGGAACATTTGGGGAGGTACATTGGATACAGATGGAGTTCTTAGGTGAAAACAACAGACCCCTATCATAGTATTGTACACAGTAAAAAAAAGTTTTAAAGAACACTATGCAGATCCCAAACTCTCTGGGAGTTCAGAGAATGGGCCTTGGGAGCTATGGAACTAAACCACACACTGAGGTTAATACAGAAGGTTAACCTGCTATTACTACTCAGCACAGATAGCTAACTTGCCTCACTGCTACTTAACACTTGATTCTAGAACTTCCATCACTGCTTCTCTACAAGCTGGATGTCTCTGTGGTTATTCTTTTTAGAAAACAGATTCCCTTTGGTACCTGTTTCCACATGTTTACTTCTTTCCATATAGTAATTTCATGTAGTATATCTGACTGTTTTTACATTAACTTCAAGGAAGGCTGGGAAAGGGTTTCTGAATTCTACCCTAGGCCTATGGGACACAGTAAGGGAAATACTCCAAACAATATGAGGGGAATTAGAATGATACTGGTAATATCAATGATAAAAGTCCATAACAAAGTGTTTTTACTTGCTCTTTCCCCACAGCTAATGCAGGATTTCATCCCCCACCCAGCAAATACACCTTTAATATTATGTGGGACATCCACATGACTCTTACCCATGCTCATAAACAAATCTAATGCATTACTAATTAGGGAAAATTTAAATACAACGTCGCTCAATATTTCTGGTATTATATTCTGTTAAAAGGGTGTCAACATGGTCTTGATTACACCCCAAAGTCTCATAGAACTTTTAGGAAAACATTATCTTTTGGGTTTTAATTGCATTCAAGTCTGTGTCTTTATCACTGGCCTCAGGTATGAATCCCATGGGTGCTGGGCCCTGTGCAAAACCTAAGTGATTACACACTCCACTTATAGCAGGACTGTTCATGCCCCCAGGGTAACTGAACTTTACTGCTGAGTCAAACTGCTTCCCTTTTACTAAAAGATGCTTTTTCTTCTGAAAGATGTCTCAGTGCCTCCTATAAACAAACTTCTGGATGACTTGCCCATAAATCTGCCAAACTCACCAGGACATTTATGAATCTTCCTTAGGCACTACCATGTTTTCTCAGCTTTTGTATATCTGAAGTCTTTATTTCACTTCAGGTTTTGAAAGAAATTTTGGCCAGATATAGAAGTTTAGATTGGTAGTTTCCTTCTTTCAGTAATTTAAAGATGTCACCCTATATTCTTCTGGTTTACCATATTTCTGATGAGAGTCTGCTCTCATTCTTATCTTTGGTTCTCGGTACACAATATGTCTTTTTTTCTTTGGGGGCTCTCAAGATTTTCTTTTATCACTAGTTTTTAGATACCTGAATAAAATGTACAATGATGTTATTTTGTTTTTATTTATCCCTTTTGGGGTTATGAGCTTCTTTAAAACAATTAAATTGAAATAAAGACATTTTTAGACATATAAAAGCTGAGAGAGTTTATTTCCAACCAGGCCTGCGCTAAGTTGTGTGATAGCAAATGTTTAACAGGTAGCTCACCAGAAGAACAACCCTAGATCTGTTGCATTTTCCAGTTTTCATGGTGTAAGTAACCTTACTATGGCCGATTTCAAGGTATCAACCAGTCATCTCTGAACATAGGGTAGGGAAGGGATGCACATAATTAACTCTTGAAAACCTATGTGAGTTGGCTGTAGTGTACCATTGCCTGCACTATAAGAAATAAAAAAGGAAGTCCTTCAGATAGAAGAAAAATGATACCAGATAGAAACTGGGATCTACATAAAGGAATTAAAACCACTAGAAATTAGAAGTATATGAGTGAAAATATATGGGTAAATATTTCTAATCAAATGTTTGGCTTTAAAAGATAAATGACTTCCTAAAGCAAAAATAGTAACAATGTAGAGCATAAATCCTAGAGTAAGCACTAAAAAGCAATGGCAATATCAAGAAAGCAACACAGCTAATGAAATAATAATAAAACATAGAATTACACATAAATTACTCAATCTACCTCCCCCCCCCCCCCAAAAGGGGCAGGATGAAGAGGAAAAAAGAAGCAAAATAGATAGTGCAAACTGAATATCCAAGCCAACCATTTTATTATTATATGAAATTTAAATAGTCTAATCACTCCAATTTTAATGTAGAGATTGTCAGATTGAATTAAAAGGCCTAACTATATGCTGTTTGTAAGAAACCCACTCATATATATTAATCTTCTCATAAGAGGTCACAAGAGGTACTTGTACAAATCCAGCTGAGGGAAGCCATTGATGATCTGTACACATGAAATCTTAACATTTGAGAACATAAGATGGTGGCGAGATAAGTGGGAGCAAAGTCCACTTCCCCTTGGTACCAGGGAAACGCCTCGCTGATCTGAGGAACAGAGCGAACAGCCAACGGTATTCCAGCATATATGAAGATCGGACACCAAAGATAGAGGACATTGAAAGATCAGATGGTGAGGAGAGTGCTTAAGGACAATAAGGCCCTTGGGACCAGTGTGGGGACCAGGGTGACTGAAGCCCCCCCCCGGCTGGGGCACAGGGTCTGCTGCAGGATTCTTGGGAGAGAGCCAGGCTGGGCTGTGTGAGAGGCCAGGTGCTTGTTTGGACCAGGGGGGGCTTGAATAGGAAGAATTTCTCAAAAAGAAAAAGAAAATAGAGTTACTCGGCGGAGAGTTAGAGAACTCTCCGCAGCAGCCGTGGCCTCTTGCGCCCCATCCCCTCAGCCCCTGGACTGTGAATGCGGGATAAGCAGCCCCAGCACACAGGAGAAGCCTGGTTGCACACACCCAGATCAGTGGACTGGGCACCCACACCTGAAACCCCGAGTGGGCGCTCAAACCTGAAACCTTGGGGGGGTGTGCACCTGGCTCAGAGGCTGGCTGGACCAGTGCACAGGCCCAAAGCCGGAGATCAGCCACCTGGCTGCCCCCAGGCGACAACAACTGAAGCACACATTCTGAACAACTCCCACCTAGCCCCTGCTGACAGAGCCCTGCAGGGCCTACTTGCTCTCTAGGAGGAAGGCAGAACGCCCAGCAGAGGGGAGCTGCAGGCTAGGGGAAACTGCAGTCCCCAGAAATATTTGACCCAGTAGGGGGATGAACTACCCTGAAGGAGCACCAAGAGCCCCTAGCATCTAAGACAGCAAAGAGCAGGAAGGTGGAGTGTGAGTTGCCCCTGATTGGTGCACCTCAGAGACAGCACAGCTGGTGACCTAAAGGCCTAGGGGGGAGCAGAAGGACCCTGAGGAACTGGATGGGAGGCTGAACAGCAGGGAAGAGTGTGGCTTAGGAAGGGAGAAAAGTGAAACCAATCTCTCAAAACACCCACTCCCGTTTCATGGACAGGAAGACCAGCAGAACTAACCTGACCAATTTAAAGCCAGTACAAGATTTTTTTTTTCTGCTTTCCCTCTAAATTCCTTCTTTCTTTCTGTTCTTCTTTCTTTTTTTCTTCCTTCTTCCTTCTACCCTTTACTTTTTTATTCCTTCTTCCTGACTTCTTTTATTTACTTTTATTTTAATTTTTGTTAAAATTCCTTCTTCTTATATTTCCTCTGATCTTTTTTTTTCTTCTTCCTTCTTTCCTTCCTTCCATTCCTTTTCTATTCCCTTTTTCCTTCCTTCCCTACTCCTTTGTTTCCCCCTTCTTTCTCCTTTTCCCACAGGTGAGACAATAAAACCTGGAGCTCTGAAAAGACCATAGTTAGACCCTCTTAGACCCATAAAAGTCAGCTCAAGCCCAGTGAGTGTAGGAGGTTAAGGAGATGGCACCACTGAATCCCATTGGCATTCTACCATAGAAGTTCATGCCATAAACCCAGGGAGTCAGAATAGATGAATTTAAGAAGCAGAGGCTAACAAGAAGAGTCTCACAAACAATGGGAAGACAAAGAAACAATCCCCAAATGAAAGGAAAGGAGGAAGCCTCAGAAAGAATGCTGACTGAAAAAGAGGAAAGTCAACTATCAGATACTGAGTTCAAAGCAATGGTTATCAGGAAGTTCACTGAGCTCTCTGAACTCACAGAGAACTACCAGAAACTACAGGGAAACTACAATGAACTCACTGCAAACTATATGAACGTAAAAAAGGAAATAGAAACTATCAACAAGGGTCAAGAGGAAATGAAGAATACAATTTCTGAACTGAAGAACACAGTAGAAGGAATCAAAAGCAGACTCAATGAAGCACAGAATCGGATCAGCGAGCTGGAGGACAAAGTAGAAAAAACACTCAGAAAGAGCAAGAAAAGGAAAAGAGACTCAGAAAGAATGAAGAGGGATTAAGGGAAATGCAGGACAACATGAAACATAATAATATCCCTATAATAGGGATACCAGAAGAGAAGAAGAAGAGCAAGGGATAGAAAACCTATTTGAAAAAGTAATGATGGAAAACGTCCCTAATTTGATGACAGCAAAAGTCACCCAAACCCAGGAAACACAGAGAGTCCCAAGCAAGAGGAACCCAAAGAGGTCCACTTCAAGACAGATCATAATTAAAATGGCAAAATTCCAAGACAAAGAGAGGATCTTAAAGGCAGCAAGGGAGAAACAGGAAGTAATATACAGGGGAGCCCCAACAAGGTTAGCAACTGACTTCTCAATGGACATGCTCCAAGCCAGAAGAGAATGGCAAAACATATTCCAAGTAATGAGAACCAGAGGCCTGCAACCAAGGCTACTTTACCCAGCAAGGCTCTCAATCAAGATAGAAGGCCAAATAAAGAGCTTGCCAGAAAAAAGAAGTCTAAAAGAATACACCTCCACCAACCCAGCTCTGCAAGAGATGCTAAAGAGACTGCTTTAAGGAAAGGAAGGAAAAGAGAAAGAGAGAGGAACACAGGTAGGAAAAAATGGCAATGAATAAATATCTATCGATAACAACCTTAAACGTAAGTGGATTAAATGCTCCAGTCAAAAGACATAGAATAGCTAAATGGATAGGAAAACATGACCCACACATATGCTGCCTACAAGAGACCCACCTCAGGACAAAAGACTTACACAGACTGAAAGTGAAAAGCTGGAAACAAATTTTCCAAGCAAATGGACAGGAAAAAAAAGCAGGGGTAGCAATACTCATATCAGACAAAATAGACTTCCAAAGAAGGGCCATAAAGAGAGACCCAGAAGGTCACTTCATAATACTCAAAGGAAGAATCCACCAAGAAGACATAAACATTGCCAATATATATGCACCCAACATAGGAGCACCCAAATACATAAAGAAAATCTTGGAGGACTTCAAGAAAGATATTGACAGCAACACAATTATAGTAGGGGACTTTAACACCCCACTATCAAAAATGGACAGGTCTTCCAAACAAAATATCAACAAGGATATTGTGTCCCTTAACAATACCCTAGAGGAAATGGACTTAACTGATACATATAGAGCTTTTCATCCCAAAGAAGCAAAATACACATTCTTTTCAAGTGTACATGGAACTTTTTCAAAGATAGACAACATGATAGGACACAAAGCAAGCCTCAACAGATTCAAGAAAATTGAAATCATATCAAGCATTTTCTCTGACCACAAGGGACTGAAACCAGAAACCAATCCCAAAGGAAAAACCCCAAAACACTCAAAATCATGGAGACTGAATAGCATGCTATTAAACAATGAATGGGTCAAGAACGAGATTAGGGAAGAAATCAAAAACTTCCTGGAAACAAATGAAAATGAACTCACAACAACCCAAAACCTGTGGGACACAGCAAAGCCAGTCCTGAGAGGGAAGTTCATAGCAATACAGGCCTACCTTAACAAGATAGAAACAGTTCAAACAAACAACCTAACCCTACGCCTACAAGAACTCGAGGAACAACAACAAAGACAGCCCAGAGCAAGCAGAAGGAAGGAAATAACCAAGATCAGAGCAGAACTAAATGACATAGAGACTAAAAGCACAATTCTAAGGATCAATGAATCCAGGAGCTGGTTCTTTGAAAAGATAAACAAAATCGACAAGCCTTTAAGTAGGCTCATCAAGAAGAAAAGAGAGAGGATCCAAATAAACAGAATTAGAAATGAAAGAGGAGACATTACAACTGATACCACAGAAATACAAATGATTCTAAGAAATCACTATAAGGAACTGTATGCCAAGAAATTTGAAAACGTAGGTGAAATGGACACATTTCTAGAAAAATATAATTTTCCAAAACTGAAAGAAGCAGAAAACCTGAACAGACCAATAACAGCAGACAAAATTGAAGCAGTCATCAAAAAACTCCCAACACACAAAAGCCCTGGACCAGATGGTTTCACAGGAGAATTCTACAAAGCATTTAAGGAAGAGCTAATCCCTATCCTTCACAGACTATTCGAAAAAATCCAAACTGATGGAAGACTCCCAAACTCTTTTTATGAAGCCAACATCATCCTAATCCCAAAACCAGATAAAGACACAACGAAGAAAGAAAATTTCAGGCCAATATCGCTGATGAACATAAACACTAAAATTCTCAGCAAACTATTGGCAAATTGCATCCAGCAATACATTAAAAAGACCATACACCATGACCAAGTGGGATTCATCCCAGGGATGCAAGGATGGTACAATATTCGCAAATCAATAAACATAATACATCACATGAACAACAACAAAGACAAAAATCACATGATCATATCAATAGATGTGGAAAAAGCATTTGATAAGATACAGCACCCATTTCTGATAAAAACACTCAGCAAGGTGGGAATAGAGGGAGCATTCCTCAACATAATAAAGGCCATATATGAGAGACATACAGCCAACATCATACTCAATGGACAAAAACTTAGATCTTTCCCACGAAGATCAGGAACAAGACAAGGATGCCCTCTCTCACCACTCCTATTCAACATAGTATTGGAAGTCCTAGCCACAGCAATCAGACAAGAAAAAGCAATAAAAGGCATCCAAATTGGAAAGGAGGAAACAAAACCGCCATTGTTTGCAGATGACATAATAGTGTACATGGAAAATCCTATGGACTCCACCAAAAAACTACTTGACCTAATAAATGAATTTGGCAAAACAGCTGGATACAAAGTCAATACTCAAAAATCAAAGGCATTCCTGTATATCAACAACGAAACTGCAGAAACAGAAATCAGGGAAGAAATCCCGTTTGATATAGCAACAAGAAAAATAAAGTACCTAGGAATAAACCTAACCAAGGAGGTAAAAGACCTGTACTCGGAAAACTACACAACACTGAAGAAAGAAATTAAGGAAGACACAAACAAATGGAAGCATCTACCATGCTCATGGATTGGAAGAATTAACATCATCAAAATGGCCATACTACCCAAAGCGATTTATAGATTCAATGCAATCCCTATTAAAGTACCCATGACATATTTCACAGATATAGAACAAACATTTCAGAAATTCAGAAGGAACCACAAATGACCCCGAATAACTGCAGCAATTTGGGGAAAGAAGAACAAAGCAGGGGGGATCACAATACCTGATATCAAACTGTATTACAAGGCCACTGTAATCAAAACAGCCTGGTACTGGCATAAAAACAGGCACATAGACCAATGGAACAGAACAGAGAGCCCAGAAATAAACTCAAGTCTTTACAGTCAATTAACATTCAACAAAGGAGGCAGGAGCCATAAAATGGAGAAAAAATAGCCTCTTCAACAAATGGTGTTGGGTGTAGTCTGGACAGCTACGTGCAAAAAAATGAAACTCGATCACCAACTTACACCATACACAAAAATAATTTCAAGGTGGGTAAAAGACTTAAATATAAGTCATAACACCACAAACGTCCTCGAGGAAAACATTGGCAGGAAAATCTCAGACATTTGACACAGCAACATCCTCACAGACATGTCCCCTAAAGCAAGGGACATAAAGGAAAGAATAAACAAATGGGACCTCATCAAAATAAAAAGCTTCTGCAAGGCTAAAGAAAATAGCACCAAATTACAAAGAGAACCAATTGTATGGGAAAACATATTTGCCAATGATACCTCAGACAAGGGCCTGATCTCCAAAATATATAAACAACTCACACGACTCCACTCCAGGAAGACAAACAACCCAATCAAAAAAAGAGCAAAGGACTTGAACAGACACTTCTCCAAGGAAGACATACAGAGGGCCCAGAGACATATGAAAAGAGGCTCAGTATCACTAGCCATCAGAGAGATGCAAATTAAAACCACAATGATGTACCATCTCACACCAGTCAGAGTGGCCAACACAAACAAATCCACAAACAAATGTTGGAGAGGATGTGGAGAAAAGGGAACCCTAGTACATTGTGGTGGGAATGCAGACTGGTGCGGCCACTGTGGAAAACAGTATGGAATTTCCTCAGAAAACTAAAAATGGAACTGCCCTTTGACCCAGCAATTCCACTGCTGGGATTATACCCTAAGAACCCTGAAACACCAATCCAAAAGAACCTATGCACCCCAATGTTCATAGCAGCACAATTTACAATAGCCAAGTACTGGAAGCAATCTAAGTGCCCATCAGCAAATAAGTGGATCCAAAAACTATGGTATATTTACACAATGGAATTCTCCGCAGCAGAGAGAACGAAGGAGCTTATACCCCTTGCAACAGCATGGATGGAACTGGAAAGCATTATGCTAAGTGAAATAAGCCAGGTGGTGAGTGACAAATACCATGTGATCTCACCTTTAACTGGAACATAATAAATATTAAAAAAAAGGAAACAAAATATAACGAGAGACATTGAAGTTAAGAACAATCTAACAATGGTCAGGGGGGAGTGGGGAGGGGACAGTGAGGAGAGGGGATTACAGGAATTACTATAAAGGACACATGGACAAAATCAAGGGTGAGGGTGGAGATGGGGGAGGGAGGAGGGTTCAGCTGGGGTGTGGTAGAGGGGTGGAGAAAAAAGGCATACAACTGTAATTCAATAACAATAAAAATTAAAAAAAGAAATCCTAACATTTGAAGAATTGTTATAATTCGTATTTTCAAAGTATTAGACAGTAAATTTATACCACCTGTAAGTTCAACTAGGCACTGAGGTGAAGGGATACAAAGGATGATAGCATGTGATCTCTAAATTTAACAACAGATTAATCCTATTCTAAGAAGAATAAAAGAAATTTATAATGTTCTGAATTTTGAATCAGAACATCTAGGTGGGTAGTCCCAGTCCTACATTTTATTAGCTGTGTGGCTTTTGCTAAAGCCTACTTCTCTGGGACTCAATTTCTTTTTCTGTAAAACAGTGAGTTCTCTGGGTAGGTGGGAAGTCTTTTATCAGACCATTAAAATATTTGTGAGACCACCTCACAGCCCTCTCAGACTCTGTATACATTTAGGCTGAGTTGACAGGTTCTGCCTAACTTACTATGTATTTTGAGAAAGCTCACCAGCAATTCCAATGAACAGCACCTCCCCCAACCTCATAGCCTAACCACCGGTTGAAGGTCACTGAACTAGATAATTTCTATGGCCCTTTCTGTCTATGGTGTTTAATAGTTCTCTGTTTTGTCCAGAATTAATATTTGAGTGTTATTCAAATTACCTCAAAAAAATTTGCAGCCACCTACTAGGTCAACATTGATAAGCCCCAGGCTCGGCTTCTTGGCATCTTGCCATTCTTTTCAATTGATGGATTGGAAATGTCATTCAGTAACTCTGTTGATTTATCTATGGATATTTTATTTCAGAGTGATTGCATAGATCCAGTAAAGAGTACACCGTAGATGCTCCTATTTAGTTGTCCATGCAGCTCAGTTCACCATGGCTGAAGTGCTTAGGGACTGTTCAATACTGCCTTGTCTAGGGTGGCTGGCATTGATCTGTTGAAAAATCAATGAAGTCTGTGCTTTGGAAGAGAAAGTACTAAATTAGTTTCACTGGTTCACAAAACTGGAAAGTAGGTCATTGCCCGACATTCCAGTAATTGCTGCTGGCTCTTCAGCAGCCTCAGTGGGCAGATACTGAGGACAGAATAACAAAGTCTTGGGGTCAGAGGGAATGAGGCCCTGTGATTCCAAGAGGGCACAGCCAAAGCATAGTCTTCAAAAAGGAAAGGAGGAAGCCCTCATTCAGCTTTCATCCAGGGCAGCAGGAAATAATTTTCTGATACATCATATGGTTTGTTTTAGTTTTAATATGTCAGGGAGGTTTCCTTTAATTATTTTCCCATTATTTTTGCTTTTTTAAAAAACGACTTTACCCATTCCTCCCCTAAGAGTGCTTGAGGAATCTGTGTTATTTCATTTCAAAGATGTTACATTTCAAAAGATTTGTAGAGTTAAGTCTTGGCAGAAAAGATGGGGTTAATTAAGTAAGAGTGGGTTGTGTTCTAATTTTCCATTCTTAGAATGAAAATTGTTTTAATTGTAAGGATTAAGCTAGGGGACTATAAATTCTATTCTAATAATTATGATTATCACCCTCTCCTACATAGGTCAAAAGAGAAATCCCACTCAGGGAAGCCACCAATGATTTCAGAGGGAAGGAGATGGAAGGAGTCAGAAGCAGAGGGGAGACAGCTCTGGTGTTAGCTATCTTATAGCACACAGTGTGTCATTCCTGTGGCCCTTGGTGGAGGCCTACACTATATACTTAACCAGGGCTAGACCTTAGCAAAATCAAGAAGTAGGAGAATTATTTTCTTCCTGACTTCACACCTCAGTTCCTTTTTTGATTACCCTGACTCCCAATGCTCCTCCTTCCATTCTCCTCTTCTCCCTGCAAAGAAGGTGCCTGTTGTGCTCTCAGTTACCCATCAACAAGGCCATGACATAGCTTAGCTGCAGGAGGCCCCATTTAGAGATTCAACGGGCAATAGTGCCTGGACTTGGTCAATCGCCTATTGCTTCCATTGAAAAATCAAAAGGATTTAAGAAGAACCTCACACTCTAGTGGTGGAGCGTCAGGACACTTGTCAGGGGACAAGAGAAAGAATTGAGGCGGTAGCTTTCTAGTGTTTTAGTGCCACTGTATTTGCAAGGAATTGTGCATCAAATGACCTTGGCATTGATTTTTGAAGAATAGTATCACTGTTTCATGGTTTACTCCAAGGATGTGATGGGGAGGATAGGAATTTGTTGCTAGAGATATTGTGATATCTTCAAAGTGCTGTGACATATTATATTTTTCAGAGTCTTGACATCATTAAGGGGATGGAGAAATCAGACATTATTATGTCCTCTATATCAAGTTGGATGCTAAAGATGAGAGAACAAGTTATATTCCTCATATTCACAAGTGAATAGAATAGTTGAGCTCCTCTAGACAGTAAGTTTCCGGCCTCTAGAAGTCAATTGTTCTGCCCCTTAATCTGCCTTGTTCTAAGCCTTTTTTGTGCATGTGGTATTAGTTCTACACATTCTTTTTTATGGTAAAGAGTTCTATTTGGCAGCAGGTCCACTTAGGACTATGAAACAGAAGCCAAAACAAACATGTTTTTTTTGTTGTTGTTTTTTAGTTCAGATTCTCTTGGAAACAGAGAAGCTTACCTGCTAATGCTTTATTAGGGGTGAATCTCAAGACATTAAGAGTGAAAGGAAGAAGGAAATGAAACAGAGGAGGAAGAAAAGTTTAGTGGGACTTGTGATACACCATCCAGATCTTACTTCAGGAATGATGGGTTTTTTTCCCCCAGCTGCAGAAACTGATGTTAGGATACAGTCCTTAGCTATGAGCCCTGTTCAGGAACTGCCTTGGATGAAGAGAGAAAGACCTCATCCTAGTAATACCCTCTTCCCAGACTAGACTACAAACAGTGACTGCTCAATGCAGCAGCAAAAAGGCCTGAACTTCTTCCCTCAATTTGAGCAACTCTGAAGGGCGACCTCAGTTCTAGAATTCTTCATGGAGTCAGATGAGACCTTTGCTGTGACTCATCATAACCCAGCTTTTCCCCTTGCCCACCTCTGTTTCCATCCCTTCACAAGATTACTCCCTAAAAAAAACTTTCTTCATGTCAGTCTCTGTCTTATTCTGCTTCCCGGGGAATGCAACTTGCAGAAATACATGTTATGTTTTGTATTAGGGTTCTGTTAACTCTCCTGCCCCCTGACTGAAGCTTCCCTGTCTCCTTATAATCCTTCTCTTTCAGGGGTATGTTGATGAACATGTGGGAGTGGGAACAACGTATGAAGATTTTTGTATTACATGCAATATCCACTGAAGAACACCTATCACAGAAGAAGCGCTAAAAACCATGTACACAAAACAACTCAGGCAGTTGACATCAACTACCCTCTGTCATTGGCTACTTAATGTTGCCATAATAAGCACATGAGTGAAGTAGCCATGATAGCAGGGCCCAACTATATGAGCTCAATGGCATCTAGTTCTGCTGAGTTGGTCTGAGCTATTATTGCCATTGCCAAATGTCCAACCTGCCATCAGGAGAGACCAATTCTATGTCCTTGATGCTGTCATCATCAGTGAATAAGTCACTTGGTGGCAAGTTGACTACATTAGTATCCTTCAGCCTGAATGGTCCAGAAATTAATTAACAGTAATAGATGTGCATTTCTGGTATGGGTTTCCCTTTTCTGCCCACAGGACCAATCCAAGGTCTTATAGGGTTTTTGATACACTAGTATGTGATCGCATATGATATTGCTTTAGACCAAGGGACCCAGTTTACATCAAAAGGAAGACAAGAATGGGCACATGATTATATCATGAACTTCACTACTTAGAAGGTGCTGGCCTGACAGAGCAATGGATTGGCCTGATGAAGGCATGGTGGAAGCACAAGCTTAGAGGCAGTAACTTGCCAGGATGGAAAACCTTCCTTCAGGATACAGTATATAATCTAAATCAATAATTATTTATGATATTGTGTCTCCAATAGGTAGAACTATGAACTCCGTGTGTCTAGAGGTCCTGGTTCTAAGAAGAAACATTTCAACCAGAGGACACAACAAGAGACACATTGAACCCTAAGCTATGACTGCTCTCAGGGAAGTTTGGAGTCACCATTCTGTCAGGGTTAACTGAAACTGAGATCAGGCCAATGTTACACGAGGAGCCAAACAAGAAATATGTTTGGTTTTCAGGTGATCCACTTGTCTGTCTCTTTGAATGGTAACCATGTTTGCAAAGAGCATGGTGCTCAAGAGGCTCAGCCTCCTCAAGGATGAAGGTTATGCTGCTGAGTTGGCCAATGAGATCAGCAGAAGGGTCTGCTGAGGGTGAGGGGAACCTAGAATGGATAAGAGAGGAGGGAGATGATCAATATCAGTTGAGGCCTTGAGCCCACTGCACCAGTGGTGGTTACAGTTAACCTCATTAACCTTCCTCTTATAAGTTTCTCCCAGAAAAGGGGCCCATCTGAGTCCTAAAGGAGCTTTTCCCAGCACTTATGCAGAGTCGGATCTGAGCAGTGCAGAGGTACATTGAAATAGATGCTGTGATGCATCCCCCAGGCCTCCTTCAGGAAAGGTGAACTTATTCCATTAACTGCTGGGACTGCTGTCAAAAGAGGGCCCTCAACTGTCAACCGTCTTCAGCATCTGCCTCTCTCTAGGTCATGCTGCCTTTCTAGGACAGCTCACATCCAATGACTGGTTGAGCAGGAGTAAAGTACCCCGTCCTCTTGTTCCAATTTGGGGTAATTATGTAAGGCCATCAAAGCTTCAAAGCTATCTATAGGTATGGCTGATATTTTCACTGAGAACACATCACAACCAACTTCTTTCTTTGCTTAAGCTGCTACTCCCTTCCCTTCTATATGCATTGATCCCAAGAGTATTCTCTAATATAGCACAAGAAGTTTCATCTTAGAGCCTGCTTCCCAAGCAACTGAGCCTGTGACAGAGAGCAAATACAAGGAGGTATATTACCAATGTGACTACGTCAATCACCAAGCATGCCTGGTTGCTCACTTTTCATAGGGCATTTCCAGAGAGATTGTCTGAAGGGACTGTACCTCAGAACTCTTCATGGGGGATATTGAGAGAGGCGAGGAAGACAGAACAATTTCTTTGTTGGCTCCCTCCTCTTTCCCATTGGTCAAAGTCTGCTCCGTAGTGTGACAACACCTCCATGCTTCTAAGTAGGGTCACTCAGCCACTGCAGGTGACCACTGGGGAAGCCAAATCCTTCTCCTGTTCCACCAACCAGTGCTCAGGTACAAAGGTATTCCTTGTGAGTCAGGAATTCACAGGGGCTCCCAAATCTGTAGTGGTGGCAGTTACAGCAAACAGAATTTCTGACCACAGACATGGCATGAACCATGAACATTGACACTCAGTCAGAAGATAGAGCAAATGACTGAGTAGACAGGGCTGAGTGGATTTGCTAACATAAACTATAAGCAGTACAAGTAGTAGGGATGTATATACACATTTTTTTCTGATCAATCTAGTTGTATATTTAACCTATTATAAAATACTTACTTTTCTCATTTGATTGTGAAAGAGGAAAGAAGCAGAATAGTGAGAGTGGCAAAATAATAATAGTAATATTTTAAATAAATTTTATGATTGTATAGTGCTTTACAGCTAACAAAAATGGAAAAGTGTGCTACTTTTGTAGAGGAGAAATTTGTGAGACATGTTTTCTCTAGTCACCCACTAACACTTTAACTTTCTCTGTTAGCAAAGGGGAGAATTTGATGGGTGGGATATTTCTAGGCCAAAGGAAAACTGGGAAGAAGCCCTAGAAGCCTGGGTGTTAAAGGACATTAGAGGTGAAATATAATCCAACCACCTCCCTTTACAAATGAGAAAGCAGATCTAGGGAGAGAAAATGAGCTCTGTGTCAGCTTTTGATTTAGGAAGAAATGATTAGGAAAGAAGTGATTGTATTCATGTTAAAATTAAATAGTGTCCTCATTAAAACTCTATCTCTTAGGAAGACTTTCATTTACTAAATCCCTATTATCTTCTGTGGATTCCACATTTATTATTTTCTTTAATTAACTGATTGATCTTCACAAAATCCTAGGAGGTGTATATCATCACACTTATTAATTAAGAAGTTTAGTAGCCTATACAGGGCCAGATAAAAAATTAGTATAATGTTCACACAAGAGCATTACACTGACTCCAGAAGTGAAGTAGCTAAAGGATTATTGAAACCAAGAACAATGAAATCATATTTTCATTTTAACAAGCTGTTTCTATTTCCTTTTCATTTTGAGTTAAAGCATCAAAGATTTTAAGACAATGGTTTACTCCAGGTTAATAAAAGCTTATCTTTCTGTTTGAATCATAAAACACTGACATAAATATGAGCAAAATCATCCAGGAAAGACACATTTCCAAACCTCCTCATCACAGCCTGCAATGTATTAAGTAAGCCAAAGTCCTCCCACCCTAGTATCTCCCTGTCTAAAATGAGAGCATTCTGCTTCTGGGTCTTCAAGTTTCCTTTTAGCTCTAAAACAAGCAAAACAAAACAAAACAAACACAACCACTGCCGTTCTGGATATTTCTTTTGTTTTGTGGTAATGAAAATCTTTAAAACTTCCAAGAATAAGAACACCAATGAATGAGGAGGGGCGGACTCGCTGAAATACTGATGCATTGCAGACATAGGAAGTGCTTCAGCAGAGTGGAGCCTCCAAGTGAGCATTCTGACCTCTGCCTGTGGTGGTTTAGATTAATTGGCTTATGCTGGCTGGTTGCACAGCCCATGGGGAGCCTGGATGCTCTCATTTACAGCATAGTCATAGCTCAGGTATTGCTTGGTAAAAGAATAAAGTGATCCATTTAGACCCAACTATCGGATCACTCACAGGGAATAATTTTTCTCTTAATTTAGTCATTGGCTTTTTCCTCCCCCTTTCCCTCCATCCCTCTTTCTTCTGTAACACTTACTGTGTAGCAGGCAGAGTTCTAGGTACTTTATATATATGTATTAACATATTTAGTCTGCATAACAACCCTGAGAAAGGTATATTTGTTATTATTATTTTATAACAAATGAAGAGGCACATACATAAAAAGTTAATTAAATATCTTTGGTCACATGGTAACTACATTGTGGGGCCAGGACTTGAACCCAAGCAGCTTGACTCAGGAGTCCACTCCCAGAAGCTCAATGTCCTTCAGGTTTCATGCTGAGGACACATGCTTCCTATTTCCCAGTCTTCGCTTAATTCAAAGCACCTTAATCGGCTCGTGTACAACTCTGGGAAGACAGTTGGAGTGCAATTGCTAGTTCTTAAAAGCATTGTTTTCCTTGGGACTGCTTGGGATTGTACTTGTTACCTATTTTATTCACTCATCTATTCATCATGTCCAGCTTCAAAGTGATCTGTAACTTTCCAGCACTCCATGTTCCATCCACACCTGATGTCCTTTGGCATTTTCTTGCCTCCATGCATCTTTGCCTGTGTTCTTCTTACTGCCCATAATGCCCTTCCTTCCCTGCTGTACTTGGGGAGCATTTTCCATCCTTGTAGCCTTACATTTCTAATCCATAGGTAGAAACATCAGAATGACTTACTCGTGTGTTCTTTACCCCCTCTGGATTGAACATCCCCTGCAGAATATAACAATATTTTATTCTTTTATGTGTCATTATCTGTAAGATAATACAATAAAGGCACAAAGTTAACATACAAATATTTTACCAGGAAAAATTTAAATGTGAGGAAAATCCTTTAAATGTGTCTGATATCTAAAATGTTAATAAATCTTTAGGTAAGAATTGTATTGAAAAAAGTTCATTATCTTCTTACTTTTTCTCTAAGACCTTCAACCAGCAATGAAAAAAATATGTAAAGAGAGTATAATGAAAAATGCACAATAAAAATAAGCTTATGCTACTGTGTGTATCCCAATGTGATTTGTCACAAACTTCCCAGTACCCAAGGGTCATTCCCTTCCATTTGCCTGATGCCTGGCTGGCCAAGATGCCCATTTCCTGCTACATGAATTCTGGAACTAAGGGTGCTCTCTGTATAAGGTAGTGTGTTTATCTAGGACCTAAGAGAGATTACTGAAAACTTATACCCAGTGAGAAGGACCCACTCGACTTTATGTTCTTGTTGGAGAGAAAGACTGTGGGAGATCCTTCCATTGCAGGTAAGACTAAACTGAGGATGGCCTGGCTAGGGTACTTCCACTGCCTTAAAACCCAGGAGCAGAGACCTGAGCATACATGTGCTACAGCTGTGTTTGTTTGACACTAGAAGCACATAATGAGGATCTAGTAGAACCTGCCTACAATAGGATCAGGTCCTCAATATTCTCCCCCTCAGCTAATAGAGGGAAAACCAACACGAGGAGCAGACCAGAGGAGAACACAGCAAATAATGTGGACAACTGAATCTGTAGCCTAGTGGAAGAGGTGGATTGATACCAATATTTAATTAAATTTTGTTGTGTTTTGTTCATTATAAATAAGTAAGAATAAAACTAACATGTGATTCATGGCTGAATAATAATAATAATAGTAATAATAATAAGCTAGACAAAAATAGCATAATTAAATTATTGAGTGACTTTTAGACTTCCACGAAAGCCTCCCCAGAATACATTTAGAGCCTATTTAGAAAAAGAAGGTAATTAATATTCTATGATAGGAAATTCAATGACTAATTTTGCTTAAAATGAACGATGTGTGAACTCTAGTCAGCTCCCTGTTTTCTTGAACATAATACAGGTTTCACAATGCTTTATTCACTATTTTGAAAACCAAAAGTTTTTCATAACTCATTTGGTGGCAATATCTGATCTGAACTTAGCAGTAAAACTAGATCTGAATGGATACAAAGCTGTTTATAGTCTTTACTTATCCCACGCATTGTGAATTTATACATGTCTTAGCAGAAATAGGAATGCATTTAATTTAGTGGTGCTGCCCCAGATTTGGAAGAAGGATTTTGCTGTCTGCCCATTTTGCCTTTTGAATACTGACAAACTCTAAATTCCAAAACACCTGTGGTTCCAAGGGCTTAAGGTATTAGATGGTGAGCTTATAAATTGATAACAATCTCTCCCTGGATGCCAGGCTTTTTGTCATCTCAGAGGCCAAATGCATTTTGAGTGGTAACCAACCATCAGCTTAATGCTTTATCCCTTAATGTCTGCACATGAAAAAAATGTTAAATTTCTTGTTGGATTCCAAAATGAAGCAGGGAGGTTATTATTGTGCCTTTTTCCTCCACATAAAGATTTGAATTTTTAAAAATTGCTAATATTAGACTGGTTTATAAAGTTATTCTCCTTTATATCTGGGATGATGTCCATACTAGCCAATGAAGGTTAAAGGAGAGCAGTGTTTTTTTTGTATTTCCTAAGCCAGCCAATCAGTTTTAGGGATAGAGTACATGGTTCTCAGATATAGACAGTACTAGACTCTAGTGATACATAGTTCTCTTTGATAGACAATTCAAAACAAAGACCAGATTTTAATTCCTAGAAGTTAGTAGTGATTGAGTCACACTGCAGAGGATCTCAGTTGTATTTTTAATTTCTTATTTGTTTTAGTCTAGTGCTCTGCACACAGCAGGTAAGAGGTGGAATGTTAGTTATAAATCATGAGTTGGTTAATTTGCTTTAGGTGTGGGTGAGGGTGGGAGAGCATGAAGCCATTTGGAACAAAGTAAGCTTAAAAGGGAAAGAGTAGTAATACTTCCTTAGGAAGCGAGCAAGTTTCAGAAAAGGTCAGTAATGCTCTGGAATTTCCACATAAGCCTATTTTTTAAAAGACTTTATTTTTTTATTTTTAGAGAGAGGGGAAAGGAGGGAGAAAGAAAGGGAGAGAAACATTGATGTGTGGTTGCCACTCATTCACCCCCTACTAGGGACCTGGCCTGCAACCCAGGCATGTGCCCTGACTAGTAATCAAACCAGCAATCCTTTGACTCATAGGCTGGCACTCAATCCACTGACCCACACCAGCTGGGGCTCACATAAGCCTATTTTGATAGGGTTTTTCTTTTTTCTAGAACACCTTTCTCTCCCCAAGTCTGTCTTCTGCTTTTCTATATGGTTCAACATTAGGTTCAAATGTCACTAACTCTAGGAAGCTTGTGTGCATGTATGGTGCAGATCTTTTGTACAGAATACTTATTATTTCCAACTTATGCAAATAAATCATTATAACTAATTTTGCATTTAGAAATAATTTTAATAGAAGTTTGGTGATTAATCCATATATATCCTGATTGAACAATTCCTGTTTAATGTTAGGAGACAGCTCATTTCATAAGTATTTAAACATAATGTCAACATGTGAACCTGGAAAATTCAGAAGAAAATTGAATAATGACATATTCTGTGTGTGTACCTCAACAGATATTCCACTTTCTGTAGATTGTTTCTTTCACTTGAAAAAAGATGACTATTTTCTAAAGGAAAAAATAAAGACACCTTTAGAAATGAGTGTACAAAAAATTCCTTCTTTAAATCAAATATTTTCTGGGGAACTACCCTGCCTGGTTTCAGAAGCTGTAACCTCCTGTGGCGAAGGCTGAGTAAAAAGATCTTGGGACCACAAGACACTAAGGAGACAAAGCTTATCTTCCCGGCAGGGGCACAGCCTCTGCCCCCTTTACTTCTCCCTGCTTGGCCCCGGGGTGAATGACTGGTTAGACAATGACTGGTAAGATTCCTCAAGGGAGGGATGACCTAAGACAGGCACAGTCATGAAGGGGCCATCAGGGAAGGACTTAGGGGACTATAGAAAAGGGGTGATTGACATTCACTCCTTGGCTTTGTCATAGCCTGAGTCCTCATTCTATCTGTAAAAAATCTCCCAATCTCTTGGCTGCCTTACTTCCCCCACCTAACTTAAGCCTGAAATAAAGCCAGAGGCAGGTGTGGCCCTGTGCTGGAATAGGCAGTTCCTGGGGGTGATCAGGCCTGAGAAAGAATGCATAAAATCCTGTGAAAACTGCTTTATAAGAATATCCTCAATTTAAATGATAAGGGTGCAAGCATAAAATGAGTTTGCTTCCCAAAGTTTAATGGCGCTTTGACTATCTGACCCTGACTCAGAATAAGCCCTCATAGCTCTTTGAATGTTACCTATTGTTTGATCATTATTGCTTGACAATGATTGATGAGCTTTATGCCCTATATTCCTATGCAAATTAAACCAAATAAAAGCCCATTGAGGAAAAGATTCAAGACCCTTCTCCTCTGAGAGGTTGGCTACCTTTCCTTCCTAAGCAGATAATATCTTGGTAGACTTAATCTCATTCCCCAATGGCCAGGGGAGCTCTGCTGGACAAAGCTCCCCACATTATTTAGAAGTTACGTGAGTGTAATGTGAGATACTGCCTTGTTTTGCAAAATAGCCTAAAATTGGTAACAGTTTGTAGCCTTCACCAAGGACTTCTAGTGCCCTTTAAAACTGCCTTCTCACAGCTTCCATGAGGGTAACCTAGAATTTTGGCTCAGGTATGTTTTCATCCTTCAGAAATAATACTGTTAATAAATTTTTTCAGGCAATACTTACTTGAATTTATATCTTTAAGCAATTTCTTGTCCACAGTTGCTTCTTATATCTTCTTTTTGAATTCATTTTGTTGTTGTTACTTTTGCTGCTAATTCTTTTATTGAGAGGTCTTTCTATGCCTGCAAATGTATTTATTTTGCTCTTTGTCTTGAATAAGCATCTCCCTTAGCATTAGCACTTTTAATATATTATTTTATTTTGTTCAGGTGTTTATTTTGTGAATAAGAAGACTGTGTTCAATCTAGTGTAATTGCATTGTAGGAAATCTACAGTGCAATCTATAATTTCTCTCCAGTAGCATTTCATATTTATATTTTTTCCTTGATAGCCTGAAATTTCACTGTGGTGTATCTAGCAGTATATTTTCAAAAATTTATTTATCTTATTCACATTAGGTAAGATTTTTTTCAATTTAAGGATTCATGCCTTCGATTTTTGTAACAATTTCAGATATTGTTTTTGCAAATATTTTCTCATACCATTACTTCTACTCATATTCTTACTTATATGATGTCTATCCATAAGGTATCCAGCCATGTAATATGAAAAATAGAGATATTTATTGAAGAAGATACAAAATACAAGGAGCATTTTACATAGGACAATGACTCTTCAGTCCCCTTCAAAATAGACACTTTTGGACCCCATACAATCCTTCCAATTGCCATCAGCTGCCCTGTTGCATTTTCTTGAATATAATTGACAGTCTGAATTCTTTTACCTTTCAAAGGTTATTTTAGTTTTGGGAAAAGCCAGAAGTCATAGGGTGCCAAATCTGAGCTATAGGGGGGTTGAGTCACCTGGGCGATTTGATGTTTCTACAAAAAACTCTGCATGAGGTGTGATGCATGGGTGGGCATGTTGTCATGAAGAAGCTACCAATCACTGGTTGCCCATAGCTGTGGCCTTCTGAATCACCTGAGTAGTTTTGTAGAAGAATGTTCAAGCTTCACGCAAAATTTGATGCAGATTCATTGCTCTACTTGCTCAGTCATTTTGAAGGCAATGGTCACTCAGTAGACATGCTCACTCAGCAGCATCTACCACCCCCACTGACTAGTACAGTGAAGTTTTCATTGTTCACACATGTACTCTCCTTGGCTGCCAGGTAACATTGATGTCATGCAAACCAGTCTCATTATATTAACAATGACTTGACTTTTTCCAGACAGACCTTACACTTTGGAACTTGTCAGTCTATCTTCCATTTTCCTTAATATCTTGTTCACAGTTTTCATCCCTTCTCTACCTATGTTGTATTCTGAGTTCTTCTGTTCTAACATACTACTACTTTTATTTTTCTATGTCTAATTTATTCTTTAGTTCACCTAAAACACTTTTTACTTTCAGAAACTATTTTTTAATTTCTCTCATTTATGGTTGGTCTTTTAAAAATATATTCCTGCTCTTGTTTTATAATTTTATGTTCTTATTTCTAGGATGCTATGCACTCCTATATCTCTGAGAAGTTTAAACATACATATTAAAATGAAGAATGCTATCTTATTTATATTTTATCATTTGTGAATTCTTCTGATGTGTGAATATTTTGGCTGTGTCACATGACAGGGATTTCTTTATATGTTTTATAATTTTCAGTTGTCAGTGTATCATCCAACCTTATTTTTAATTAATTAATTAATTTATTTATTTATTGCTTATTTTGTTTTTGTCTTTTTTTTAGGTTCAGTTGTTCATAGTTGTGAGTTTGTTCTCATCTTACTGTTCATATTTTTGATCTTCTTTTTCTTAGCTAAGTCCCTTTAAAATTTCATATTATAAGGGCTTGGTGATGATGAAATCCTTTAACTTGACCTTATCTGGGAAGCATTTTTATCTGCCCTTCCATTCTAAATGACAGCTTTGCTGGATAGAGTAATCTTGGATGTAGGTCCTTGTCTTTCATGATTTTGAACACTTCTTTCCAGCCCCTTCTTGCCTTCAAGTTTTCTCTTGAGAAATCAACTGATAGTCTTATGGGAACTCCTTTGTAGGTAACTGTCTCCTTTTCTCTTGCTGCTTTTAAGATTATCTCCTTATCTTTAATCTTGGCTAATGTAATTATGATGTGCCTTGGTGTGTGCTTCCTTGGGTCCAACTTTGGGACTCTCTGAACTTCCTGGACTTCCTGGAAGTCTATTTCCTTTGCCAGATTGGGGAAGTTCTCCTTACTTATTTGTTCAAATAAGTTTTCAATTTCTTGCTGTTTCTCTTCTCCTGACACCCCTATGATATGGATGTTGGTATGTTTAAAGTTGTCCCGAAGGTTCCTAAGCCTTTCCTCATTTTTTTGAATTCTTGTTTCTTCATTTTGTTGTGGTTAAATGTTTATTTCTGCCTTGTGGTCCAAATCATTGATTTGAGTCCCAGTTTGGACTTATTGTTCCATTCACTGTTCCCTTCACTGTTGGTTCCCTGTGTATTTTTCTTTATTTCACTTTGCATGGCCTTCACTTTTTCCTCTATTTTGCAACCATACTCAACCATTTCTCTGAGCATCCTGATTACCAGTGTTTTGAACAGTGCATCTGATAGGTTGGCTATCTCTTTGTCGTTTAGTTGTATTTTTTCTGGATCTTTGATCTATTCTTTCTTTTGGGCCATATATTTTTTTGTCTTGGTGCCCCTGTTATGTAGCAAGGGGCAGAGCCTTAGTTATTTACCAGCCTTTATTTTTATTGACACCTCTCTGAATCCAGTGGTTTCATGGTTGCCTTATTTAGATCTCTGTGTTGTTTAGTACAATTAAGGTAGTTTCTTAAACTTTTTATTTTTGCTATTTCTGTTTTGTTAAATTACCTCATTGAAAACTTTATGATATCCCTGTTTCCTTTCCTTAAGAAATACATAAGCAGATATACACATACTATTTTATTTATAACTTCAGGAAGTATATAGGCCCCTCAAAGCCCAGTAATTGATTCTATAGGGGGATTTAGATCTCTGGTTAAGAATTCTGGACTAGAGGTTTATACATTTTGTCTAATTTGTGTAGAAAAATTATAGATGTATGACCTTCTTGCAGTACAGCATCAGTTACAATTATCTTGAAAGATTTTACTAGGACCACAGATAAACCACACATACTAATATTTTAGCCTTCCTTCCTTACAGATGTGTAGTAGTAGCTTCCTGTGTTTTTAATTTGCATTTACTAAAGACTAATGGTGTTGAGCATCTTTTTGGGTGCTCATTTGGATTCTGAATATTTTGGGGGTGAATAAAGTGTCTGTTCAAATCTTTTGCTTATTATTTAAAACTTGGTTATTCGGTTTATTACTATTGGGTTTTTAGAGTTCTTTATACATTCTAGATGCTAGTCTATTATCAACTATATGGTTTGCAAATATTTTCTCTCAATCTATGGTTTGTCTTTTCATTCTCTTAGTAATGTCTTTCAAAATACAGAATTTAAAAATTTTACTAAGCCCAAGTTAATTTTTTTTTCTTTTGTGCATTGTGTTTTTGGTGTTGTACTTATAAAATCTTTGACTAACCCATAGTCATGAAGATTTTCTCTTATGTTTTTTTAAAAAGTTTTATAATTTTAGGCTTATGTTCTATTTTAAGTTAATTTTTAGAAGTAATATAAAGTTATTATATATTTTCAACTATATTTAAAAAATATTTTATTTCTTCCTTTTATTTGGAACTGAGGGGGTGAGTTATGGACTTGTTTATCCCACCAAATTGACACTACATTATATAGTGCTTTTATTCAATAGCTCATTTGTTTGATATGCAAATTAATAATATACAGGTTAAGTGGCTAGTTTCCAATTAAAGAAGGAACTGACTGGTCAGGCATGAAGTACTGGTTAGTGCAGAACAGTGTTAAACCATTCTTTCTGACTCTCAACAGATTGCCTAACTCTTTGAAACTACAGCACTGGGAAAGTTATTTATATAATGAGACCAAACCTGTACATTATCAAATACTTATTTCTAATTCTGTAGTATGTATCAATGGACCCTGAATAAATCAGTGCATAGGCAATCAGTAAATTGAAAATATAGTGTCTGTTCATGATCCATGAAAACATCTCTTCAAAATAATAGTGTTTATAAAAAATATTCAATGACTATACATGTAATAATGGGAACTGATGGGGTAAAGGTTTTCTATACTGTTTTGAACTTTAATATATTTTTCTACCAAGTTTGTAATATTAAAAATTGCAGAAATTCACACTTTTTTAAAGAAAGAATAAATTAAATCTCTTTGTGACCCAGAAAAAAAAGAGCTACTTTCATAACTAACAAACATTTTTAGAGGGAAAAGGAAAAAAAGGAAAAGATTTCAGAATGAGGCAGTAATATATGGAATTCATATTCATGCCTACTTTGAAAAATGTAGGTCACTCTGATTCTACTTCATCTTTTACATAAATATTCCAAAATTTATAAATGTGAATTATAAGAAAAGAGTCTTTTCATTTTCACCTTCCTGAGGAAAACTACTGCTAATAATTTAAACTGTACAAAATGTTTTTAACCAACTTTTCTCTTAGGATGGGACCATGGTTGATTGAGGATGTGCTTCACTTGGAATGTAAGACCTTAACAGGGTACTGACACTGATGAAAATTTTTATGTGAAGCAAGATAAAATATTTGTTACTTTGGAGAAAGAAGAAGAATAAGAGAGACAGAAAACTGAGATGAGCTGGATCACAGACAACTGTCTATCCCCTGTCAAGAACTTCTCCCCTCAGGCCCAATATCCTCAAATCTTCAATAAAATGCACACACAAATTACAAAATGAATAATATTGGACATCGTGTGAAAATGGAGATGAAGCCAGACTCTTTCATCTTGGACTAACACAGTGCAAACAAAGGCATCATGTGCAGATGAGGATCCTAAAGAGGTATGCACAGCTACTAGCAGAAAGAATGGATTTTCTCACCCTGGCCGGTAGCTCAGTGGATTGAGTGCCAGCTGCTAACCAAAGGGTCACTGGTTCGATTCCCAATCAGGGCACATGCCTGGGTTGCAGGCCAGGTTCCCAGCAGGGGGTGTGCGAGAGGCAACCACACATTGATGGTTCTCTCCCTCTCTTTCTCCTTCCCTTCCCCTCTCTCTAAAAATAAATAAATATTATCTTATAAAAAATTATTTAAAAAAAAAGAATGGGGTTTCTCACATAGGGCTGTGGAATTGGGGTTTGGATCAAGTTTATCCAGATCTCTAGGGATAAGGGAGGCCTCCAGTGGGGATATCATCTGAGCTACATATAAGTTTTACTGATATAAAAAATAACAGGGTAGTGATATAATATTTTCTGATATAAAAGCTTTCCACAAATATTATTCAAAAGAAAAAACAAGTTGTATAGCAGAATTCCATTTTTCCACAAGTCCACTGGAAGTTTAATTCCAAAGAGAAAATTTGTTATGTGAACCTGATCCACATTAGGATGAGTTTGGAAACAAAAAACAAGTCCTGGCAGTAGAGCTCAAGAAGAAAGAGATCAGGGGAGGGTGAGGAAAGTCAGAGTTGTGGAGGTGCAAGAGAGAACAGACCCTTCAAAGAGAGGTAGGGGCAGGAAAGGCCACATCACTTGAGTCCAGTGAAAAATGGAAATCTGGGACCCCCTGATAAAAATTATAAGGAATTCCATAATGGCCACTGCAGAGCATTAAATTATGTGCTTCTATGTGATCTGTCCAATGCCACTGGACAGGTGAGATGTCCATGAAGCTGTCCCTGACTGAGAGGACACAATCAATAATTCCTGTGCTTCATTGCACATTTTTTTCTTTTTCTTTTAATTACCATTTTTAAAGAAAACTATTTCTTTTCCCCAAAGAAAACACATAGTGAGAGGGTAAAGTTTTACTTGCCCCAGATCTTCTTGCTTACCATCTAACCTTGCCTCATTTCAGCCAGGCAGCTTGAAAGACACTTCCTGCAAGTCCTCTTAGTAATCACCATTAGCAAGTCTTGCACACTGAGCAAGATCTGAAACCTCTCATGCACTTGACTCAAATGCCATCTGCTTATTATTTTGCATTTCCAATAAAGCTACAATCCTACTTACTTGTTATAGGAACAGTGTGGTGAAAAGAGCAAAAATACCTGGCATGCAGTGGGTTTTCAATACCTTTTCATGAATCAATGAATTAATCAAAATTTCATTCTAGTCCCGGTTCTGCATGTTTCTGGGGAAGTACTTAACATTTAAAGGATTCAGCTTCTGAAAAATAATGACTTAAGATAATTATCAGGTTTAAAAATGTCTATTGATTTAATGTGTAGAAAGATTCATATAAAAAGAGAAAGAGCTGAAAGGCTAGTAGAACTTATTTCTAGCAGGTGTTCTCTCTGCCTTGGAAAAGAAACATATAAACTATTGAAACAGGAAAAATTTGGTAATCACCATTTCTTGATTTCCATTCCATACTCACTTAATATTTATCTGTAACTTCCACAATAATACATCCACAGTTGCACTATTTGTTTATTCTACATATCCACTGTGCTGTTTCTTATGTGGGAGAAATGACTAAGGAGGTTAGGGTGTGACCTTATTTAGTTGCACATCCAGACTATTATTATCTGATAACAATTGAGGTCAAGGTTTGTAACTCTGTATGTTGTTCTTTGGGAAGACCAAAATTGGTTGTCCCCATGAGCCATCTCTTGAAGTAAAAAGTATACCCCAAAGCATACAACTGCTGTTATTTCCAAGAGAAATAGCAATAGAAACAAGCAAATAGCCAAGAAAATGGCATTGCATGGGATTTGGTATAGAGCCTAAACACAAAGTTTCCCTTGAAATGAGGCTTTGTGTATCAACATAAGAATCAAGATGTTAATCACCATTACTAATATCAGCTGATCCAGTCTCTTGGAAACTTAAAATTTTTGCAGGGGGGCAGAACCAAGGAGGGAAAATAGTGACCACCTTATTTGCAGTTAAATGTCTACTTTGGACTCGCTCAATTTAGAAGTGGAGCTATAACTGACAAAAAATTTTTTCCTGACAAATTCTCACACAACTAAAGTAACCTAATAGCATTCAATTACCTAAATTTACCACAGCTTTTTTATCCACTGATCTACTCATGGGCTTTTGGGCTGCTTCCAAATCTTGCCTATTGCAAATAACACTGCAATGAACATAGGAGTACATATATTCTTTTGAATTAGTGTTTTAAGTTTCTTCGAATATATTCCCTGAAGTGGAATTGAAGTTACATGTTAATATTTGGAGGTAACTCTACACTGCTTTCCACCAGGGCTGTACCAATATTCATTTCCAACAACAGTGCGTGGAGGTTCCTTTTCTCCACATCCTGCCGACCCTAGTTTGTTTATTTATTGGTGATCAACATTCTGACAGGTGTGAGGTGATATTTCACCGTGGTTTTAATTTGCATCTCTCTGATGATTAGTTACATTGAGCATCTTTCCATATGTTGATTGGCCATATGTATGTCCTCTTTGGAGAAGTGTCTATTCAGGTCCTTTGCCCCCTTTTTAATTGGATTTTTGGGGTGTTGAGTTTTATAAGTTCTTTGTAAGTTTTGGATATTAACCCCTTATTTGATGTATCGGCAAGAATCAGTGGGTTGTCTTTTTATTTTGTTGATGGTGTCCATTTACACAATGGAATACTATTCAGCTGTAAAAAAGAAGAAAATTTTACCCTTTGTGATAGCATGGATGGATCTGGAGAACATTATGCTAAGTGACATAAACTGGTTAGAGAGAAAAATGCTATATGATCTCACTTATATGTGGAATCTAATGAGCAAAATAAACTAACAAACAAAATAGAAACAGACTCATAGATTCAGAGAACAGATCGCTGTCAAATGGATGGGGACTAGGAGTCTGGGTACAAAAGGTAAAGGGATTAAACAAAAAAAATCATACCAAACCAAAACAACACAAATACCTCATAGACAACAGTATGGTGATAACGAGAGGGAAAATGGTGTAGCGGGAGGCAGGAGAGAGTAAATGGGGAATAAACGGTGATGGAAGGTAACTTGACTTGGGGTGGTGTTCACACAATACAATGTACAGAAGATGTGTTACAGAATTGTAACCCTGAAACATACATAATTTTATTAACCAATGTCATCCTAATAAGTTCAATTAAAAAGAAAAAAAATTGCAAGTAAAAAAATGAAGTAGCCTAATAGCAAATTTAGAATGATTGTAATTAATGAGATTAAGTCTAATTAACAGACTTTTCATGTTGAACATAATACCACTTATTGCCTTTTCTTATTCTGAATTTTCAATGAAATTGATGATTTGAACAAGATAACTTTGTCTGGGAAAATTAACTCTAGTAAAAAAAAAAAAAAACCCCTGCAAAATCATTGAGGTTGTAAGACAGTTTACTCCAGCAAGAAAGTAAAATAAATACAGAGCCAATTATGAGGTAGTAGAATGACAACTGGACTTGAAGTTTAAAGTTTTAAATTGTAGCTTTGCCACTTATTGGGTTGAAGCTTTACTTAGACAAGTTTGAAAACCACCACAAACTTTATTTTCCTATGTAGAGATATATAATCTGTATGTAGCTCACAAGGTATGTTGTGAAATTTATACCATAGAACAACATCATGTTTGCATCTATGTTGTGCAAATAATGTGCATTCTCCTCAAAATTACAATACGTGACTATGTGCCCTCTTTTATGCAGTTAACACTTTCAGAAATGGATTTTGTATACTATTTTTATTGTAAATGCTATAAATACTACTTTCACACATATGTATAAAATCATGCATGCTATTCCTTATGGAATAAGGGATTTTTGTCAGTAACTTTAACCATGTGTGATTTTCATCTTATGAAATGACTTCAAACATAATCCCCACATAAGTTGTAACTCTACTAGTTTTGGAAGTATTTTGCACATCATAAAGACCATACAGGTATAAGATATTATTGATATTTTTGTTTTCTTTGAGGACAACCAAAATACAATTAAAAAAGAAGGAAACATTTTACATGAAAGTGTTTTCTTATTATTTTTCTAAGCTGCCCCAATTTTACATTTAGGTGAAATAATATGGCGGTTTAGTGTTCTGGCTTTAATCCTTAAAAACTACATTCGTATTCATTTAAATATCTATGGGCTTAATAACAGTAGCTTGATTTTAACATAATATTATGTATTTAATGTTTATTATAAGTTAGTTTTTGAATCATAAACTAAGTTTAAATGCACTGAATAAACATTTTTGACAATAGATGAGTAACCAATTTAAGATTCTTTATTTTTGTTCCGTGGTTGCTAGAATCTCACTAATAATTTTCAAAGAACTGATTATTCAACTAAGATAATAAACAAATATTTGTTTTATAAAATAAAGAATACTTTAAGTTATAAATTACCAAGTGTTAGAGTTGCATACATTTTAAAGATGATTTTCTACTCTCTTGTATAATTTAGCAACAGAAATTATAAAAGGTGAAGTGATTTGGGTAAAGTCAAGCACATATCATGGAGAAGATGGAACTTGAGGCAGGAAAGTTGAAAGTCAGTGAGAACAAGTCAGCTCAGCAAGGACAGTTGAACACAGCCTGCTCCTGACCTTTGGCCTTGCTAAACTTTTCAGCAATATCAGAGCTTTTTGGCTGGTTCTAGAAGGGCTCCAGAATAAATACATGAGGCCTCAGGAAAGCATAGAAGGATGTCAACTTCAACATGTTCAATAACATTTAGAAAAATGCTGTAAATATATTATCATCAAATTATAATTGTATGCTAGCAAGACTTTCTCTTTGTTTTATTTCCACTTTTGGTAGGCTAAATGATTTTCCTTAATTTTTAAATTTATGTTCCTCTATTATTAAAACTTATTCTAAGTATTTAGGTCTAGCTTTTATCCCAAAAGGGTTTTCTGGCATTATAACCTCCAGGAATATGTGCAAATTTCTAGTGAGACGGTATTGGATGTGAATCCCGCCTCTAGCACTTGTTAGATATGTTAAATAAGACAGTGATTCTCTGAGCCTCTATTTCCTCCTTGTAAATAGGGATAATATTGCACGGTAGATGGAAAGATTAAATGAAGTATATAAAGTGCTTAGTATAAAGCAGGCCCTTTATCTTCAAGATGTCAAAATTTTCTCATTTTCCTCAAAGAGAAGTAATACCACCTCCAGAAAGGAGAGGAATGCCTCTTTCATGGAAAAAAATCATGTTTGAATAGAGTTATTGGTCTTCTTTTATGATTTTCTCTTTCTGGCATTTTTGCGGCACCTTTCAGATCACATTGTAAACATATTTTTCCAGGTTTATTGAAGTGTGATTGGCAAATAAAAATTTTATGTATTTAGGTTGTACAATGTGTATGTAAAGGTGAACAATGTGATAATTTAATATGCATATGCATTGTGAAATGATCACCATAATCAAGTTAGTTAACATATCCCTCATCTCATAGTTACCATTTGTGTGTATGTAGTGAGGGCACTTAAGATCTCTTTTTTCAGCAAATTTAAAGCACATAATACAATACTATTAACTGTTATTATCATTCTGTATATTAGAACCTCAGAATTTATTCTTAAAAAATGTTTATTCTTATTCTATTGTAGTTGCCCTAATTTTTCCCATTTGCCTTCCTCCCAGGCCCACCAATCACTCCCACAGTCAATCCCCACACCATCGTCCATGTCCATGGGTGATTAATACATGCTCTTTGACTAGTCCCTTCTGTTTCTTTCCACCTTATCTACCTTGCCCCTCTCCTCTGGTCTCTGTCAGTCTGTCTCATGTTTCCATGCCTCTGGTTTTATTTTTCTCATTTGATTCTTTTGTTCATTAGGTTACACTTATAGGTGAGATCATCTGGTATTTGTCTTTCACCCCCTGCTTATTTCACTTAACATAACAGTATCCAGTTCCATCCAAGCTGTCGCAAAAGGTGAGAGTTCCTTATTTCTGCTGTGTAATATTTCGTTGTGTATATGTATCACAATTAAGAAAAATTTATTGTTATTCATTTACAGTTGTCTGCATTTTCTCCCCATCCCTCCAGCCCACCCCAGCAAAACCCACCTCCCTCCCCCACCTCCACCCTCCCCCTTGGTTTTGTCCAAGTGTCCTTTATAGTAGTTCCTGTAAACCCCTCTCCCCATTGTCCCCTCCCCCCTCCCCCCGGCTATTGTTAGATTGCTCTTAACTTCAATGTCTCTGGTTACATTTTGTTTGTTTTTTTCTTTTGTTGATTATGTTCCAGTTAAAGGTGAGATCATTTGGTATTTGTCCCTCACCATCTGGCTTATTTCACTTAGCACCATGCTCTCCAGTTCTATCCATGCTGTTGCAAAGGGTATAAGCTCCTTCTTTCTCTCTGCTGTGTAGAATTCCATTGTGTAAATGTACCATAATTTTTGGATCCACTCATTTGCTGATGGGCACTTAGGTTGCTTCCAGTACTTGGCTATTGTAAATTGTGCTGCTATGAACATTGGGTGCATAGGTTCTTTTGAGTTGGTGTTTCAAAATTTGTAGGGTATAATCCCAGCAGTGGAATTGCTGGGCCAAAGGGCAGTTCCATTTTTAGTTCTTTGAGGAAATCCATACTGTTTTCCACAGTGGCTGCACCAGTCTACATTCCCAACAACTGTGCTCTAGGGTTCCATTTCTCTACATCTTTGTCAACACTTATTGTTTGTTGATTTATTAATGATGGCCATTCTGACAGGTGTGAGGTTATATCTCCTTGTGGTTGTAATTTGCATCTCTTTGACAACTAGTGATGTTGAATATCTTTTCATATGTCTATGGGCCATCTATATGTGCTCATTGGAGAAATGTCTATTCAGGTCCTTTGCCCATTTTTTAATTGGATTGTTTATCTTCCTGGTGTTGAGTTGTATGAGTTCTTTATATATTTTGGAGATTAAACTGTGTTCGATGTATCATTGGCAAGTAGTTTCTCCCATATGGTTGCTTCCCTTTTCAATTTGGTGATGCTTTCTTTGCCATACAGAAACTTTTTAATTTGATGTAATCCCATTTGTTTATTTTTTTAATTTATTTCCCATGCCCTAGGAAATATATCAGCAAAATAGTGCTACTTGGGAAATCTAAAATTTTACTGCTTATGTTTTCTTTTAGGAGTTTTATGGTATCACAACTTATATTTAAGTCTTTTATCTATTTTGAGTTTATTCTGGTGTATGGTATAAATTGGTGGTCTAGTTCCACTTTTTTCCCCCATGAACCTGTCCAGTACTCTCAAAACCATTTATTGAAGAGACTATTTTTATTCCATTGTATGCTCCTGCCCCCATTGTCAAATATTAATAAACAATAGAGACATGGGTTTAATTCTGGGCTCTCTATTCTATTCCATTGACAGATGTATCTGTACTGGACTGTTTTGATTATAGTGGCCTTGCAGTATAGTTTGATATCAGATATTGTGATCCTTTCTACTTTTTTCTTCTTTCTCAAGATTGGTGAGGCTGTTCAGGGTCTTTCTTGGTCCCATGTAAATTTTTGAAATGTTTGTTCTAGATCTTTGAAATATGCTATTGGTGTTTTAATAGGAATTGCATGGAATCTATAGATTGCTTTGGGTAGTATGGACATTTTAATGATGTTAATGCTTCCAAACCATGAACATGGTATATACTTCCATTTATTTTTATCTTCTTCAATTTCTTTCTTCAGTGTTCTTTAGTTTTCCAAGTATGGATCTTTTACCTCTTTGGTTGAAATTGTTCCTAGGTACTTTATATTTCTTGTTGCTATAGTAAATTGGATTTTTTTCCTCTAGTTTCTCTTTCTGATAGTTCATTGATGGTGTACAAAAATGCCAGTGATTTCTCAATCACTGAGTATGTATCTTGTTATTTTGCCAAAATCACTTATTAGGTCGAGTAGTTTTGTGGTGGAGAATATAGGATTTACTATATATACTTTGTGTTATCTGTGAAAAATGACAGCTTTACTTCCTCCTTTCCAATTTGGATGTCTTTTTTTTTTTTTCTTTTTCTTGTCTAATTACTGCAGTTAGAACTTCTAGTACTAAGTTGAGTAGAAGTGGTGAAAGTGGACACCCTTGTTTTGTTCCTGATCTTAAGGGAAAAGCCTTAATTTTTACACATTGAGTATGATGTTGGCAGTAGATTTCTCATATGTGGCCTTTATTATGTTGAGGTATGTCCCTCTATTCCAACTGTGCTGAGTATTTTTTATCATAAATGGGTGCAAGATTTTATCAAATGCTTTTTCAGTATCCATTGATATGATCATGCAATGTTTGTCCTTTATTTTGTTTATGTGGTGTGAATATTGTAATATACTTGAATCCCTTGGATGAATCCCACTTGACCATGGTGTATGATCTTTTTAATGTATTGCTGGAATTGGATTGCCAATATTTTGCCAATATTTTCTCCTCTATGTTCATCAGTGATATTGACCTGTAGTTTTTTTTTTTCTTTGTTATGTCTTTACCTAGTGCAGGAATTAGGATAATACTGGCCTCATAAAAAGAGTTTGGGAGTCTTCCCTCTTTTTGAACTTTTTGGTACAGTTTGAGAAGGGTAGGAGTTAGTTCTTTTTTGAATGTTTGGTAAGATTCACCTGCAAAGAGATCTAGTCCAGGGATTTTGTATGCTGGGAGGTTTTTTTTTTTTTTGATTACTGTTTTAAAATTGCTAGTTGTTGTCTATTTAGGCTTCCTCATTCTTCTTGATTCAGTAGTAAGATATTATGTTCCTAGAAATTTATCCATTTTCCCCAGGTTGCCCGATTTTATGGCACATAGTGGTTCATAGAAATTTCTTATAATCCTTTTTATTACTGTGTTATCAGTTGTAACTTCACCTCTTTCATTTCTGATTTGGTCCTCTCTCTTTTTTTCTTGATGAGCCTGGTTTTAGTTTTGTCAATTTTATGTGTCTTTTCAAAGAACTAGCTCCTGGATTCTTTGATCCTTAGATTATTATTTTTTTACTCTCTATGCAATTTAATTCTGTTCTGATCTTGATTATCTCCTTCCTTCAATTCACTCTGGATTTTGTTTGTTGTTGCTTCTCTAGTTCTTGTAAATGTAGGGTTAGGTTGTTTATTTGAGGTTTTTCTATTTTCTTTAGGTAGGCCTGTGTTATGATCTTCCCTCTCAGGACTTCCTTTACTGTGTCCAACAGGTTTTGGGTTGTTGTGTGTTCATTTCATTTGTTTCCTGATACTTTTTGATTTCTTCCTTGATCTTGTTGTTAACCCATTCACTGTTAAGTCATTCACTATTTAATAACATTATTTAATAATAACATTACTTTGATAGCATTATTTAATAGCATGTTATTCAGTCTCCATGTATTTGAATGTTTTTGAGTGTTTTCCTTGAGTTTGGCATCTAGTTTCAGGCCATTATGATCTGAGAAGATGCTTCTTATTATTTTAATCATCTTGAATTTGTTGAGGCTTATTTTTTGTCCTACCATATGGTCTGTCTTTGAAAATGATCCATGTGTGTTTGAAAAGAATGTATATGTTGCTTCTTTGGGGTTTAATTTTCTGTAATATCAATTAAGTCTATTTGATCTAGAGTGTTGTTCTATGCCACAATATGTTGTTGATTCTTTGTTTTGAAGATCTATCCATTGTTGTCAGTGGGATGTTAAAAATCTACGATGTATTGTAATCGATCTTTTTCTTGAAATACTTCAACATTTTCCTTATAAAGGGGCTTCTATGCTGGGTGCATATATGTTTACAAATGTTATATCCTCTTGTTGGACTACTCCCTTAAGTATTATGTAGTGACCTTCTTTGTCTCTTTGGCCCTGTTTTGAAGTCTATCTTGTCTGATATAAGTATTGTTTCCCCACCTTTTTCTCATGCCCATTTTATTAGAATATGGTTTCCATCTTTTCACTTTCAGCCTGTATACATCTTTTGTTCTAAGATGGGTCTCTTGTAGACAGCATATATGCAGGTCATATTTTCTCATCCATTCAGGTACCTTATATCTTTTGATTGGAGCATTTAATCCATTTACATTTAAGGTTATTATTGATAGGTATTTATTCATTGACATTTTTCCCTTTGTACATATGTTCCTCTCTCTCTTTTTTCATCTTCTTAAACTCCCTTTTGCATCTCCTGCAATGCTGGTTTGATGGATGTACTCTTTTAGCCTTTTTTTTCCCCTGTCTGGGAAGCTCGTTATTTCACCTTACATTTTAAATGAGAGCCTTGCTTGATAGAGTAGTCTTTGTTGCAGGCATTTGTTTTTCATTACTTGGATCATTTCTTGTCATTTTCTTTTGGCTGCTAGTGTTTCTGTTGAGAAATCACCTCATAACTTTATCAGAGTTCCCTTGAATGTTAGTAGATGCTTTTCTCTTGTTGCCTCTAAGAATTTCTCTTTGTCTTTAAATTTTGCATTTTTAATTGTGATGTGTATTTGAGTAGGCCTCTTTGGGTTCATCTAGAACCCAAAGGACCCTCTGTGCTTCCTGGACTTGCATGACTTTTTCCCTCACCAAGTTAGGAAAGTTTTCTGTCATTACTTTTTTAAACAGGCTTTTGTCTCTTGATTCTTTTCTTCTCCTTCTGGTATCCTAACATGTGAATATTGTGTTTTTTGTTGTCCTTCAGCTCCCTTAAATTCTCTTCATTCTTTTCAGTCTTTTTCACTTTGTTGCTCTGATGGGGTGTTTTTTTTTTTTTGACCTATCTTTCTACTTGCTGATTCAACTGTCTGCTTCATCTAGCCTGGTCTTGATTCCTTCTAGTATATTCTTCATTTCAGATATTGTATTCTTCATTTCTTCCTGGCTCTTATTCAGAGTGTTGAAGTCCTTCTGAATACTGATGTAGTTCCCACTAATTTCCTTGTAGCTCCCACAGAGTGCCTACTACTTCTCACTGAGTTGTTTGAGCATCCTTATAACCATTACTTTGAACTCTATGTCTAATAGATTGTTTGTGCTAATTTCACTTAGTTCTCCTTCTAGGGATTCTTCCTTTACTTTTGATTGGTGGTTGCAATCAAAAGTAAAAGTATTGGAAGCAAAATCCACACCCACAAAAATATTCCCCAACCACAACCACACAATCAACAACAAATGAGCAATTATTAATAATGGTGGAGATTAAGACTATCATAAGAAAAGAAAAATGAATTTGAGGTTACTAACAGAAAGAAAAATGATTTTGAGAGGGTAGAGGGAGGAAAAATAATAAAAGTAAGGAATAGAAATAAGGCAAAGAAAGAAAATAAACTTTACAATGTAAATAAAAAGGAAGGGAAGAAGGCAAAATGGAGTAAGAAAAGGGAAGAGCATAATATGAGGTTTTAAAAAATAGAACAAATAGTGGAAAAATAGGAACAAAATTGAAGGAAAACAACCACATAGCAATATCAATGGCCAATGAGCAATGATTAATAGGGGTGTAAATAGAATAAGAAGGAAAAAAAGGGAAAAAAAAGATTAGGAGATGTATGATGGAAAGAGAAGTAATTTTGAGAGGATAGAGGGAGAAAGAGGTAGTAAGAATAAAGAATAAAATCCAGGCTAAGATAGGGAAAAATAAAATTTAAAACAAAAAAGGAGGGGCAGGGGAAAGGCAAATGGAGTAGGAAAGGGGACCAGTAAAATGTGAGATTTGAAATTCAAAAATAGTGAACACCTAGCAATAAAATTGAAAAATCGTGTCATGTCAACAACAAATGAGCAAAGGTTAATAAGCGTAGAGCGAGAATAAGGGAATTATAAGAAAGTGGAAAAGGGAATGAGATGACTAATGGCAAGAAAAGTGGTTTTGAGAGGCTGGAGGGAGGAGAAATAGTAAGAGTGCAGGATAGAAACAAGGATAGAAAGGGAAAAAGTAAAATTTAAAACAAAGATAAGAAGAGGGAGAAAAAAGACAAACTGAAGTAAGAGAAGGGAAGCGTAAAATATGATATTGAAATATAACTATAGTAAAAATATTGAAATAATAGGAACAACCTTAAAGAAAAAGAAAAAATGTTAAAAAGCTATGCCAGAGAGAAAATAATGCAAACATTGAAGAAGACCATCGTGGGATTCATCTCAGCAGAGTCTAGTGTTTGCCACTGTCTTCTCTTTCTGGATCAACCCCTGGTGATGTCAGATGGTATCCTAGTCTAGCCCTATGCAGCCTGTTTGTTCGTGGCTATAAGAGATTCACAATCTATGGCTATCTCCTTCAGGCCTGGCTGGTCTTCCCTGTTCTACCCTGCTGCTTTCCATCAGCATAACACCCAGGAGTGGTTTATCTAATGTCCAATGGCAGAGCTATTGGGCATTTCCCCTCTTATTTCTTTGTTGGCAGAGCCACTGCATATGCAAGCATGGGGTCCCTGCCCTGCAATGCCTCAGCTTCCCTCAAGAAAAGCCTCGATGGGGCACCCACGCTGCAGTCCGAAGACATGGGCCAGCTCTCTGCATGCTCCATCTCCCCAAAAAGCAGAAAATCTCTCTCCACCAGAGATGTCCACAGCCTGCCAGTACCTCTGACAGTTTTAGGAGTTAGAGTTTCTTTGTGGAACTCTCCCAGTTGGTGCTGCAGCTATGGACGTGCAGCTTGCTGTGTGTGTGCAGCCTAAGTCTCTCAGACTTTGTGTATCCTTCCAAGCCTCTCCGGTTAAGGATTGGGTGGTTTCCCTGTATGGGACCAGGGCCCTGCTGCAGGAGGAGAGGGAGCCACTAAGATGCATTTTCTGTCTGATCTCTCTTCTGCTGCAGGCACCTCACACAGGGCATTCCCCCCTCAACTTATAAAATCTCTTACTGGATGGTGCAAAAATCCTCTGAACCCCTTGGCTTCAAAAATTCGTTATCAACTGAGATTCCATTGATGGAAGATCAGATGAAAATCTGTGCTAGGGGCACAACAAGCAATTGGACTTCCATCTACTCAGCTGCTGTCTTCAGTCTCCAGAATTTATTCATCCTATCACTGGAAGTTTGTACCCTTTGACCAAAATCTCCCCATTTCTCCCACCCCCAGCCCCTGGTCATCATTGTTCTACTCTCTGGTTCTATGAGTTCAACTTTTTTTGGGTCCCACATATAAATGAAATCATACAGCACTTGTCTTTTTATATCAGTTTTATTTCACTTAGCATAATGCCCTGCAGGCTTATCCATGTTCTCACAAATATATTTGAGTGTTTGTATTTCATTTTTGTTATCCATTCATCTGTTAATGGACATTTATTTATGTCTTGGTTATTGTGAACCATGTTGCAATGAATATAGGAGTACAGATATCTCTTCAAGATAATTTCATTTCCTTCTGATATATGACCAGAAGTGGGATTGCTGGATAATATGGTAGTTTTATTTTTTAAAATTTTTTGAGGAATCTCATAATTTTTTCTATAACTATACCAATTTACAGTCTCACCAACCATGCACAAAGTTTTTCTTTTCTCCATATCTGTGCCAAAACTTGTTATTTCTTATTGTTTTTCTTTAATTAATAGCCATCTTAAGAGGTGTGAAGTGATTTTTCATTATGATTTTCATTTGTATTTTTCTTGATGATTAATGATGTTGAGCACCTTTTCATATATCTGTTGGCTATTTGTTTATTTTCCTTAGAAAAATGTCTATTCAGGTACTTTGCCCATTTCTAAACTGAATTGTTTGTTTTTTTGCTATTGACTTTTGTGAGTTCCCAATGTATTTTGGATAATAGCCCATTATCAGATATATGATCTGCAAACATTTTCTCCCATTTCATAATTTTGTTGATTATTTTCTGTGAAGAAGTCTTTAGTTTGATATAGTAATCTACTTGATTATTTTAACTTTTTTTATCTGTACTTTTGGTGTCATAGCCAAAAAAAAAAAATCATTGCCAAGAACAATGTCAAGAAAACTTTTTCTATATTTTCTTCTAGGATTTTAGAAAATCATTTTAGATCTTGCACTTACAGTTTAGTCCATTTTGAGTTAATTTTGTTTAAGATAAGGGACCAATTTCATTCTTTTGCATGTGGATATCCAGTTTTTCCAATGCCATTTATTGAAGGAACTACCTTATTCCTACTGTATAACTCTTGGTACCCTTGTCAAAGATAGTTGATTGTACATGTGGGCTTTTTCTCTCAGCACATTGTATATTATTTTTATGAGAACACTTTGTTTCTCAGTTTATTGACATGAGTGTTCATCAAGAACAAGAACAAGGACCAAAGAAACCTTGTTATTGGTATTCTGGAAAAGTCTTTTTACTGGATTATTTCTCTTGCTATTTCCTCTTGTTAAAAAGGAGTAAGAGAGTTCTTGTCTTAAAGGGAAAAATGTATAATCACTAGATATTTGATATGCAGTCTGAGTCACCATCCTTTGGGAGTCTTATCAAGTCCTATCCTCATCCAGATGCTTATTGGCTAATAATTGCCTTTGTCCCTGGCATGATTATAGGCAAAATTTGACTTTGTCATTTAGGCTTCCAACACAACCTGGAGTAATGATAAATGCAGATGGCAAGTAACATTAACCTTTTTAAAAAAGAATTATTTATTTATTTTTATAGAGAGGGGAAGGGAGGAAGAAAGAGAGGGAGAGAAACAGCAATAAGTTGCTTTTCCTATGTGCCCCAATCGGAGACCAAACTCTCAACCCAGGCATGCGCCCTGACTGGGAATTGAGCTGTCAACCTTTCGCTCTCCAGAGAGAGGCCCAACCAACTGAACCACATTGGTCAGAGAAAGTAATATTCACCTTTACGTTTGTTCTCAAACAAGACCTAGTGGGAGCAAGAAGTCATTAAAATATCTAGGTCTAAAAAGATAGCAACCTGACCCAATGTGGCAAAAGTGACACATTTACTATGAAGAGTGGCTTCACAAAATATACACACCAGCCAATAGGACAGAATGTTTTTGCTGCTTGGAAGAAGTTGAGGGAATCTGAGAGTTAGTGTTGTCATACCAATTTATCTTAATTTCAGCATTACTCAATGTATCTGTATAAGAGATGATGCCTTTCTCAGTAGTGATGGGAAAGAGCCTGAGTCAGATGGAAACAATGCTCTTCAAAAGGCTTCTTTGATCACACTAGCTGAAAGTGGAGCTTTTTCCTTCCACTGCTCTCTGTATCAGTTTTTTCTTTTGGTCATATTCCTTTAAATAGAAGTGATTTGTGTCTCCACCTAGCATAGTTTTAAAATATATAGTAGATAATAAAAATGTATGAAATTAATACATAAATGGAAAAGTGAGAGATGTGGTTTGGCCCCATTCAAAAAAGTAAGAATGGGGGTGGAGGGGTGGGGAGAAAAGGCACACAACTGTAATTGAATAACAATAAAAAATTAAAATTAAAAAAATAAAATAAAACCATTTTCATTTCAAAATATACAAAAAAGTAAGAATGGGATGAAAGTAACCAAGAGAAAATGAGCATAGAATTGCTTGAATTTGCCCAGAAGCATGGAATCATAACAAGCCTGCAAAATATTTTTACTAGTTCAGTCCCAATTCTCCACTTTTTTTGTCAAAATTTTTTTTAACTTTTTCTTGTGCATATATTTTTACTCTTTTTATCATCTTTACTTCTCATTTTTTAGTGTTTTATAATTTCGCTCTCTGAAGTTAAAAATTCAGTGAAATTAAGCAATTGTTACTTTCTTTAAATTACATCATAAATTAATTACAGTCAGTAAATTTTTTCTGAATTCTGTATAGACATCTGGCTCCCTGTCAACCCTCACTCATTATTAACATCAATAATGCTAATTTCATTTCCTTGTGGAGTCCTGGTTGACAACACCTGATGCAATTAATCAAAAGCACAGTGAAAGCAAATTGTGGACAGGCTAATTCTTTTTCATAATGAAATATACATTGATAGATAATTTTGCTAATAAGGAGTTCAGTTACTTTATAAGTTGGATCTTCCCCTCCTTGTAAGCAACTGGTAAGGATTAGTGTCCTTATCTTCAGAGAATTTGAGGCTCTAATTGCACAAGGGTAGTCAGGATAGGGCCAAGCTTGCTCCTAAATTAATGTAATCAATCTCCTGAGTCATTTTTCTTCTAAAGAAATCTATTAAGTGCCTCTAATATGAAGACAATCATCAACCACGCAACAAATGTGATAACAAGCTTTCTGTGTAGTTATTGGAAAAAAGAGAAACTAGGTGAACCCTTAGCTTTGCTTCTGGCTGTAAAGCCATCTCATATATTCTTTAGAAAGTCACAGAATCTACTTTTTATTTCCTTTCCCCCTATATTATGTTAAGTCAGTACAGTTTACAGAGAAGATGGCTCATAAAAAGGTTGTAACTGAGTTTAAATGACTTAAGACTTGAATTCATTCAAGGCTACAAACACTATTAAATTCTTTTAAATAATTTTCTGCTCTATATATAAAAAGAAAGTATAATTTATGTTGTTAAGGGCATAACAGGGAATTACAGAGATATTGTCATGTTAAAAGATATTGTCATTGTTTTTGTTTTGGGGACAGTGATCTGATCAATGCCATGAGAGAGTTAGAAACAAAATGAATAATAGCTTAACAATGGATTTTCAAACCAGAGTATTGTTTCCTATAAATATTCCAAAAGTATCTGAAACAATATTATGTCATTAGAGAAGAGCCTTCACAGCTTTCAGTTTTCATTTGGTTGTTAAGGCTTTTACTTTTTGTTTGTTTTAAAGTAAAGACACTCTTCAACACATATTGGAAACCATACCATTTCTGGTTGGGGAGGAATGCCTACCACTTTATTCCACACAAGTATTTATAAAAATGGTTGATTCTGCAAGCATTGGTCTAATAACTCTTATTTTGCTAAGAAAAAATTTAAACCATGTTTATGTAGCCTTCCTCTGGATTGACATGCATCAGTATCCTTCTTTTTTTTAAATCCTCAATCGAGGGTATGTCTAATGGTTTTGGAGGGAGGGATGGAGAGAGGGAAGGAAGAAGGGGGAAAGAGAGAAAGAGAGAGAGAGAGAGAGAGAGGAAGGGAGAGAGAGTTGAGAGAGAGTTGATTGGTTGCCTCTGCCAGGGATTGAACACCAAACCTAAGTATTTGCCCTAACTGGGAATGGAACCTGTAACCTGTCTGGTGTTGTACAGGATGATGCTCCAACCAACTGAGCCACTCAGCCAGGGTGTATCATTACTCTTCTCCTTCTTTGTGGACACTATGAAGGTCCTGAAAAAGCATATAGTGCTCTAAAGCTACCACTATTGGATAAAATAGTTGTCTTTTGTTTTGAAAGCTGACCACAGTGTAATCTCTATTGATTTCTGAATATTCAGATATTAATATTGACTAGAGGGTCTTTATTCTAGTATGAAAGCTTTGAATTCAGCAATCTTATCCATTTAGTCTATGAATTAAATTCTTGCATATAGAAACAGTTATGCATCTGTCTTTATATTACATACATATTTATCATTATATATCTATATATGTGCTTATATTCCTGTTTATCCCATGAAGACTTTAGGTGTTGTTAATAGTAAATACATGCAATAAACTTCCAAAGTAAAAATTAAAAAAAAATAAAACAGGGAAAATCTAAATTAGCATAAAATAAAATAGTCTAGGGGAAAGTGTTAGGGAGAATATATACCTAAGCACGCTACAAATTCCTATTTAGTTGCTAGAACTGAGCCATAAACTTAGTTCTGAGCTTTAAGAATGACAAAATAATAATATAAACAGAGACAAATGAATTGTCTTCATTATATAGAAAGGTTAAGAAAAAGAGAGAAGGTCCTCAGGAGGATCCCAGCTTCTGCTTAACAGTTAACTCTTTTTTTTTAAGATTTTATTTATTTATTTTTAGACAGATGTGAAGGGAGGGAGAAAGAGAAGGAGAGAAACATTAATGTGTGGTTGCCTCTTGCATGCCCCTTCCTAGAGACCCAGGCATGTGCCCTGACTGGGAATCCAACCAATGATCCTTTGGTTCACAGGCTCGTACTCAATCCATTGAGCCACACCAGCCAGGGCACTTAACAGTTAACTCTTAATGGATTCTTTCATGGGTTTTTGTGTTGGGGGCACTAGTGGAAGTAGTGGACAATATCCCCAGGAACAATCACAAAACCATGCCCAGTAGTATGTCCAGAGGAAAGTTAACAGGTGGTCTTTTATTTCAATTAAGTTCTCATTATGTTCATGGGGAAGGAAGATAATATAGTCCATAGAGTTTTGATGAGTAGTTTGGTTCTGCATAAAACATACTCTTCCTACAGTTAAATAGGTGAACTGCATTAAACATACATGTAGATAATGCTACTATTGAAAGTGGCCTTATAGAAAGTAATGGCTATGGCCTTTTGAGCAGTTACTATGAACAGGGCATATATGAATGTGCATTTTCTATGTAATTTTTCTTAAGATTAAAAAAATTTATCATTTAAGCTTCTGTATTTTAGAAAATGAGGACATAGAAGCTGAAGAGAATTTAATATACCTACAAAAAGGTGAGTGTGTGTGTATATTTATTTTCAATTGACAAAATTAAGGCTGTTTCTACCTGCTCCTGGCTGAGGATTCCTTGGTGGTGTCCAGGCATGCTGATTTGCAGGACCCAAGATGGTGGAGGAGTAAGTGGAAGCTACACTAACCTCCTCCCAGGACCAATCTGGAAATACAATAAAATTGTAGAGAAATCATCCTGAATAAACAGCTGAACACTAGCTGGAGAGAAGATTTATACCCATGGACAGATGTAAGAAGCCACATCACCACAATGAGATTGGTAGGGAGTGCAAAGGAGGCACAAGAGGGCTGGTTCAGCTCCTACCAGTGGCAGCTGAAGCTTGGGAGGGATATTTCAGCAGCTGGGGTGTTCCCCCAGGAGAAGTGTAGGGTCTAAATTCCAAGCTTGGCTCCCCCACATATAGCACCAGAGCTGGAAAGGAACCTGGATAGCATCTATCTGTGAAAAGCTTCAGGGCTTCTGTCTGCCAGAGAGAGATAGCTGGAGACCCAGAGCCTATTAAAGGGCCAATGCACAAAATTTCACTTGCTGTCACTTACTCTAGGCTCTAGCAGAGGGAGGGCAGAGTGGATTAGAGATGCTTGAGGAGAGCCGGGGGTTGGTGACTCTGGGAAGAGAACTGAAGGGACAGCCATCAGGATCCCTGTGCTGAGTCATTACCCCTACTGCAGGAGCCATCTTTCTCAGGCAGAGCACTCCTCCCCAACTGGCATCTGACTGAGGGGAAGCAATAGCTCCACCCACAGGAATTACTCTGCCCCACACTGTGGTGCTTAAACCAGGCTGCTAATTACTGTTAAGGCTCTATTACTGATTAGTTTAACAACTAAGGCAGAAAATACAAAGAATTAGCCAACATGGGAAGACAAAGAAACAGATGCCAAATGAAAGAATAAGAGAATTCTTCAGAAGAAGAACTAGATGAAATGGAGGCAAACAATTTATGTGATAGAATATTCAGAGTAATGAATATAAGGATACTCGATAGGATGAAAAAAAATAGAAAACATAAAAAAGACCAGTCAGAAAAAAACATGCAATATTTAAATAAATAGTACACTAGAAGGAATAAACAGTAACCTACATGAAGGAGAGGATCAAATCAATGATTTTGAAGACAAGGCAAAAGAAATGACCAGACAGAGCAGCAAAAAGGAAAAAAATAATTTAAAAAATGACTTGGATAACATGAAGCATGAAAACATTAGTGTCATGAGAATACCAGGAGAAGAGAGTGAGCAAGGGATCAAGAACTTATTTGAAGAAATAATGACCAAATACTTCCCTAATCAGATGAAAAAAAAAGACACACAAGTCCAGGAAGCTCATAAGTCCCACAAATTTGGACCTAAAGAAGTCTATACAAAGATACCTCGTAATTAAAATGACAAGTCTTAAAGACAGGAGAGAATCCTAAAAGCCACAAGAGAAAGGCAGGTAGTTACCTACAGGGAGCACCAATTAGACTGGCATCTGATTTCTCAACAGAAATATTTCAGGCCAGAAGCATGTGGGATATTCAAGGTGATGAAAAGAAAGGACCTACAACTAGGGCTACTTTACTCTGCAAGGCTACTATTTAAAACTAAAGGAGAAATAAGGAGCTGCCCAGACAAGAAAAAGCTAAAGGAGTTTGTTAACACCAAACCAGTATTGCAACAAATGGTAAAGGGCTTGCTTTAAGAAGAAGAAAAAGACAAAGTGAAAGGAAAAAAAAGCAGAGGAAAATAGTCTAACAATAAAATGGCACTAGAGTTTGGAGAACCAAGATGGCGGCGTAGGTAGACACACTGCGCCTCCTCGCACAACCAGAAGTGACAGAAAATCGAACGGCAAAGGGGTCCGACACCAAGGAAATACAAAATAAACATTCATCCAGACTGGTAGGAGGGGCGGAGATGGGCACCGGGGTGGAGAGGACACACGTTGCCGTGGCGGGACTGAGACTGGCAGAGTGTGGGACAACGGGGTAGGCAGTCCGAGCACTAGCAGACCCTGCAACCCTACATTTGCACAGATAAACCCAGAGGGCCGGACTCAGAGTGGTGGAGAGCGGGTCAGGCAGAGCAGTAGGTAGCACCCCGGGGCCCCACATTCGCACACAAATAAACTGGGTGAATGGCGGGGAGCAAAGCACACTGTGCAACCCAGGGCTCCAGCTGTGGGAAATAAAGCCTCAAACCTCTGATTGAAAGCGCCCCTGGGGGTTGGGGCAGCAGCAGGAGAGACTCCCAGCCTCACGGGAGAGGTCTTTGGAGAGACCCACAGGGGCCTAGAGTGTGCACAAGCCCACCCACTGGGGAACCAGCACCAGAGGGGCCCAGTTTGATTGTGGGTATCAGAGTGAAAGACTGAAATCCGGAGGAGAGTGAGGCGGACGCCATTGCTCCCTCTCGGCCCCTTCCCCACGTACAGCATCACAGCGCAGCAGCGACCAGCATTACCCCACCCCAGTGAACACCTAAAGCTCCACCCCTTAAAGTAACAGATGCGCCAAGACAAACAAACAAAAAATGGCCCAAATGACAGAACACTTCAAAGCTCCAGAAAAAATACCACTAAGCGACGAAGAGATAGCCAACCTATTGGATGCACAGTTCAAAGCACTGGTTATCAATATGCTCACAGACTTGGTTGAATCTGTTCGAAAACCAGATGAAAAAATGAAGCCTATGCTAAGAGAAACAAAGGAAAATGTACAGGGAACCAATAGTGATGCGAAGGAAACTGGGACTCAAATCAATGGTATGGACCAGAAGGAAGAAAGAAACGTCCAACCAGAAAAGAATGAAGAAACAAGAACTCAGAAAAATGAGGACAGGCTTAGGAACCTCCAGGATATCTTGAAACATTCCAACATCCGAATTATAGGGGTGCCAGAAGGAGAAGAGGAAGAACAAAAAATTGAAAACTTATTTGAACAAATAATGAAGGAGAACTTCCCTAATATGGCAAAGGAAATAGACTTCTGGGAAGTCCAGGAAGCTCAGAGAGTCCCAAAGAAGCTGGACCCAAGGAGGAACACACCAAGGCACATCATAATTATATTACCCAAGATTAAACGCAAAGACCTACATCCAAGATTACTGTATCCAGCAAAGCTATCATTTAGAATGGAAGGGAAGATAAAGTGCTTCTCAGATAAGGTCAAGTTAAAGAAGTTCATCATCACCAAGCCCTTATTATATGAAATGTTAAAGGGAGTTACCCAAGAAAAAGAAGATCAAAAATAGGAACAGTAAAAGTGACAGCAAACTCACAGTTATTAATGACCATACCTAAAACAAAAACAAGAGCAAACTAGGCAAACAGCTAGGACAGGAACAGAACCATAGAGATGGAGATCACATGGAGGGGTGTCAATAGGGGAGAGGGAGGGGGAGAGGGGGGGAAGGTACAGAGAATAAGTAGCATAGATGATAGGTGGAAAATAGACAGGGGGAGGGTAAAAATAGTGTAGGAAATGTAGAAGCTAAAGAACTTATAAGTATGACCCATGGACATAAACTATAGGAGGGGAATGTGGGAAGGAGGGGGGGGCTGGATGGAGTGGAGTGTGGGGGGAATGGGACAACTGTAATAGCATAATCAATAAATATATTTAAAAAATAAAAAAATAAAATGGCACTAAATATGTCACTATCAATATTCACCATTAAATGTAAATGGCTAAAATGCTCCAACCAAAAGACATAGAGTAGCTGAATAAATAAGAAAATAAGACCCATATATATGCTGCCTCTAAGAGACCCATCTCAGATTGAAAATACACATAGACTGGGAGAGGGAAGATGGCGGCAACATAGGTGGGAGCGGAGTCCACTTCCCCTCAATGCCAGGGAAATACCTAGCTGATCTGAGGAGCAGAGCAAACAGCCAACAGTATTCCAGCATACACGAAGATCAGAGACCAAAGATAGAGGACATTGAAAGATCTGACGGTAAGAAGAGTGCTCAAGGACAATAAGGTCCCCGGGACCCGGGACTGCAGGGTACTAGGGTGGCAGAAGCACCAGCCCAGGCGCAGGGGCTGCTGCAGGAGTCTTGGGAGAGGGCCAGGCTGCGCTGTGAGCACCCAGGTGCTTGATTGGACCAGGGGGGCTTGAAAAGGAGGAATTTCTCAAAAAGAAAAAGGAAATAGAGACACTCAGGGGCTAGTTAGAGAACTCTCGGTAGCAGCCGAGGCCCCTGGCGCCCCTCCCCCCTCCATCCCTGGACTGCGAGCTTGGGATAAGCAGCACCGGAGCCATGGTGCTCACCTGAGGTCCGGTCGCGCGCGCGTGTGTGCGCACGCAGATTAGTGAACTGGGCCCATACATGAAACCCCGGAGGGGCGCCCACACCTGAAACCTCCGAGATCATCTGGAGCAGAGGCTAGCTGCTCCACCCACAGGCCCAAAACCTCAGAACCGAGTGCCACGTGATTCAGTCCCAGGGCGGCCCCGCCCACCCGAGAGACTCAAGCCCAAGGCAGCTGGATCGGCCCCCCAAGCGCAGGGCCGGCTGGATACGCGTTTTCCAAGCACGAAGCCGCTTGCAAGCGTCCTAACCCCAAGGCGGCTGAATCCACCGCCTGCGCAGCGCCAGCTTCCCAAGCCCAGGCTGCTGGATCGGCAGGCTGCGCGCTCCGAGCACAGAGCCGCTTGAGAGCGTCACTAACCCAAAGCGGCTGGATCCCCCTGCTGCGCGCGCACTCATACCAAGCCAAAGCGACTGGAGCAGCCGCTTGCGCATCCCAAGGACAAAGCTGCTGGATTGGCTGATCAATGGCAGGATTGCCTGCCAGGGACCACACCGACAACGCCTACCTAACACTTGCGCACCCTGCAGGGCCTACTAGCTCTCTAGGACAAAGGCAGAACACCCAACAGAGGGGAGCTGCAGTGATTGGAGAGTCTGCAGGCTGAACAACAGCGAAGAGTGTGACCCAGGAAGGGAGAAAAGTGAAACCAATCCTTCCAACCACCCCCTCCCGTTGCACAGACAGGACACCAGCAGAACTAACCTGACCGGTTTAAAGCCAGCAGAAGATATTTTTTTCTTTTTTTTTTTCCTTTCCCCCTGAATTCCTTCTTCCTCTCTCTTTTTTTTTCTTCATTCCTTCTTCCTCCCATCCTTTACCATTTTTATGTCTTCTTCCTGCCTTCTTTTATCTATTTCTATGTTTTAATTTTTGTTAAAATTCCTTCTTATCTTGCCTCCGATCTTTCTTTATTCCTTCTTCCCTCCTTCCTTCCTTTCCTCCTTTTCTATTTCCTTTTTCCCTCCTTCCCATCTTTGTTTTGTTTTTGTTTTTGTTTTTTTTTCTTTTCTTTCTTCCCCCCTTTCTCTTTTTCCCACAGGTGAGACAACAAAACCTGGAGTGCTGAAAAGACTAGAGTTAGACTGTGTTAAACCCATAAACGTCAGCTCAAGACCAGTGAGCACAGGAGATTAAGGAGACAGCACCACCGAATCCCATTGGCATTCTGCCATTGAAGTTCATATCATAAACCCAGGGAGTCAGAATAGAGCAATTTAAGAAGCAGAGGCCAACAAGAAGAGCCTCACACACAATGGGAAGACAAAGAAACAATCCCCAAATGAAAGGAAAGGAGGAAGTCTCAGAAAGAATGCTAACCGAAAAAGAGGCAAGTCAACTATCAGATAGTGAGTTCAAAGCAATGGTCATCAGGAAGCTCACTGAGCTCTCTGAGCTCAAAGAGAACTACCAGAAACTACAAGGAAACTACAATGAACTCACTGCAAACTATATCAACATGAAAAAGGAAATAGAAACTATCAACAAGAGCCAGTAGGAAATGAAGAATACAATATCTGAATTGAAGAACACAGTAGAAGGACTAAAAAGCAGACTTGATGAAGCAGAGGATTGGATCAGTGAGCTGGAGGACAAATTAGAAAAAAACACCCAGAAAGAGCAAGAAAAGAAAAAGAGGCTCAGAAAGAATGAAGAGGCAATAAGGGAAATGCAGGACAACATGAAACGTAACAATATCTGTATAATAGGAATACCAGAAGGAGAAGAAGAAGAGCAAGGGATAGAAAACCTGTTTGAAAAAGTAATGATGGAAAATTTCCCTAATCTGAGGAGAGAAAAAGTCACCTAAATCCAGGAATCACAGAGAGTCCCAAGCAAGAGGAACCCAAAGAGACCCACTACAAGACACATCATAATTAAAATGGCAAATTTCTAAGACAAAGAGAGGATCTTAAAGGCAGCAAGGGAGAAAAAGGAAGTAACATACAAGGGAGCCCCAATAAGGTTAGCAACTGACTTCTCAATGGAAACGCTCCAAGCCAGAAGAGAACGGCAAAAAATATTCCAAGTAATGAGAACCAGAGGCCTGCAACCAAGACTACTTTACCCAGCAAGGCTCTCAATCAAGATAGAAGACCAAATAAAGAGTTTCCCAGACAAAAGAAGTCTAAAAGAATATAGCTCCACCAAACCAGCTCTGCAAGAGATGCTAAAGGGACTGCTTTAAGGAAAGGAAGGAAAAGAGAAAGACAGAGGAACACAGGTAGGAAATAATGGCAATGAATAACTACCTATCAATAATAACCTTAAACGTAAATGGATTAAACGCTCCAATCAAAAGAGATATAACAGCTGAATGGATAAGAAAACATGACCCACACATATGCTGCTACAAGAGACCCATCTCAGGACAAAAGACTTACACAGACTGAAAGTGAAGGGCTGGAAACAAATTTTCCAAGCAAACGGACAGGAAAAAAAAGCAAGGGTAGCAATACTCATATCAGAAAAAATAGACTTCCAAAGAAGGGCCATAAAGAAAGACCCAGAAGGTCACTTCATAATACTCAAAGGAAGAATCCACCAAGAAGACATAAACATTGCCAATATATATGCACCCAACATAGGAGCACCCAAATACATAAAGATATTCTTGGAGGACTTCAAGAAAGATATTGACAGCAACACAATTATAGTAGGGGATTTTAACACCCCACTATCAAAAATGGACAGGTCTTCCAAAAAAAAGATCAACAAAGATATTGTGTCCCTTAACAATACCCTAGAGGAAATGGACTTAACTGATATATATAGAGCTTTTCATCCCAAAGAAGCAAAATACACATTCTTTTCAAGTGTACATGGAACTTTTTCAAAGATAGACAACATGATAGGACACAAAGCAAGCCTCAACAAATTCAAGAAAATTGAAATCATATCAAGCATTTTCTCTGAATACAAGGGTCTGAAACTAGAAACCAACCCCAAGGGTAAAAACCCAAAACACTCAAAATCATGGAGACTAAATAGCATGCTATTAAACAATGAATGGGTCAAGAATGAGATTAGGGAAGAAATCAAAAACTTTCTGGAAACAAATGAAAATGAACTCACAACAACCCAAAACCTGTGGGACACAGCAAAGCCAGTCCTGAGAGGGAAGTTCATAGCAATACAGGCCTACCTTAACAAGATAGAAACAGTTCAAACAAACAACCTAACCCTACACCTAGAAGAACTTGAGGAAAAACAACAAAGACAGCCCAGAGCAAGCAGAAGGAAGGAAATAACCAAGATCAGAGCAGAGTTAAATGACATAGAGACTAAAAGCACAATTGAAAGGATCAATGAATCCAGGAGCTGGTTCTTTGAAAAGATAAACAAAATCGACAAGCCTTTAAGTAGGCTCATCAAGAAGAAAAGAGAGAGGATCCAAATAAACAGAATTAGAAATGAAAGAGGAGACATTACAACTGATACCACAGAAATACAAATGATTCTAAGAAATCACTATAAGGAACTGTATGCCAAGAAATTTGAAAACGTAGGTGAAATGGACACATTTCTAGAAAAATATAATTTTCCAAAACTGAAAGAAGCAGAAAACCTGAACAGACCAATAACAGCAGACAAAATTGAAGCAGTCATCAAAAAACTCCCAACACACAAAAGCCCTGGACCAGATGGTTTCACAGGAGAATTCTACAAAGCATTTAAGGAAGAGCTAATCCCTATCCTTCACAGACTATTCGAAAAAATCCAAACTGATGGAAGACTCCCAAACTCTTTTTATGAAGCCAACATCATCCTAATCCCAAAACCAGATAAAGACACAACGAAGAAACAAAACTTCAGGCCAATATCACTGATGAACATAGACGCTAAAATCCTCAACAAAATATTAGCAAACCGCATCCAGCAATATATTAAACAGATCATCCACCATGACCAAGTGGGATTCATCCCAGGGATGCAAGGATGGTACAATATTCGCAAATCAATAAACATAATACATCACATCAACAACAGCAAAGACAAAAATCACATGATCATATCAATAGATGCGGAAAAAGCGTTCGATAAGATACAGCACCCATTTCTGATAAAAACACTCAGCACAGTGGGAATAAAGGGAGCAGTCCTCAACATAATAAAGGCCATATATGAGAGACCTACAGCCAACATCACACTCAATGGACAAAAACTTAGAGCTTTCCCACTAAGATCAGGAACAAGACAAGGATGCCCTCTCTCACCACTCCTATTCAACATAGTATTGGAAGTGCTAGCCCCAGCAGTCAGACAAGAAAAAGCAATAAAAGGCATCCAAATTGGAAAGGAGGAATGAAACTGTCACTGTTTGCAGACGACATGATAGTGTACATGGAAAACCCTATAGACTCCACCGAAAAACTACTCAACCTAATAAATGAATTTGGCAAAACAGCTGGATACAGAGTCAATACCCAGAAATCAAAGGCATTCCTGTACACCAGCAACAAAACTGCAGAAACAGAAATCAGGAAAAAAATCCCATTTGATATAGCAACAACAAAAATAAAGTACCTAGGAATAAACCTAACCAAGGAGGTAAAAGACCTGTACTCAGAAAACTACACAACACTTAAGAAAGAAATTAAGGAAGATACAAACAGATGGAAGCATGTACCATGCTCATGGATTGGAAGAATTAACATCATCGAAATGGCCATACTACCCAAAGCAATTTATAGATTCAATGCAATCCCTATTAGAGTACCCAGGACATATTTCACAGATACAGAACAAACATTGCAGAAATTCATATGGAACCATAAACGACCCCGAATAGCTGCAGCAATTTTGAGAAAGAAGAACAAAGCAGGAGGGATCACAATACCTGATATCAAACTGTATTACAAGGCCACTGTAATCAAAACAGCCTGGTACTGGCATAAAAACAGGCACATAGACCATTGGAACAGAACAGAGAGCCCAGAAATAAACTCAAGTCTATACGATCAATTAATATTTGACAAAGGAGGCAGGATCATAAAATGGAGCAAAAACAGCCTCTTCAACAGATGGTGTTGGGAGATCTGTACAGCTACGTGCAAAAAAATGAAACTCGATCACCACCTTACGCCATACACGAAAATAAACTCAAGATGGATAAAAGACTTAAATATAAGCTGTAACACCATAAAAGTCCTTGAGGAAAATATTGGCAGGAAAATCTCAGACATTCCAGGCAGCAACATCCTCACAGACACATCCCCTAAAGCAAGGGATATAAAGGAAAGAATAAACAAATGGGACCTCATCAAAATAAAAAGCTTCTGCATGGCTAAAGAAAACAGAACCAAATGACAAAGAGAACCAACAGTATGGGAAAACATATTTGCTAATGATACCTCAGACAAGGGCCTGGTCTCCAAAATATATAAAGAACTCACACGACTCCACTCCAGGAAGACAAACAACCCAATTAAAAAATGGGCAAAGGACTTGAACAGATACTTCTCCCAGGAAGACATACAGAGGGCCCAGAGACATATGAAAAGATGCTCAGCATCGCCAGCCATCAGAGAGATGCAAATTAAAACCACAATGAGGTATCATCTCACACCAGTCAGAATGGCAACATAAACAAATCCACAAACAAATGTTGGAGAGGATGTGGAGAAAAGGGAACCCTCATGCACTGTTGGTGGGAATGCAGACTGGTGAGGCCACTGTGGAAAACAATATGGAATTTCCTCAGAAAACTAAAAATGGAACTGCCCTTTGACCCAGTAATTCCGCTGCTGGGATTATACCCTAAGAACACTGAAACACCAATCCAAAAGAACCTGTGCACCCCAATGTTCATAGCAGCACAATTTACAATAGCCAAGTACTGGAAGCAACCTAAGTGCCCATCAGCAAACAAGTGGATCCAAAAACTATGGTATATTTACACAATGGAATTCTACGCAGCAGAGAGAAAGAAGGAGCTTATACACTTTGGAACAGCATGGATGAAACTGGAGAGCATTATGCTAAGTGAAATAAGCCAGGAAGTGAGGGACAAATCCCATATGATCTCACCTTTAACTGGAACATAAGCAATAGAAGAAAAAAGCAAACAAAATATAACCAGAGACATTGAAGTTAAGAACAATCTAACAATAGCCAGGGCAGGGGTGGGGGGTGGGGGCGGGGACAGTGGCTAGAGGGGATTACAGGAACTACTATAAAGGACACATGGACAAAACCAACGGGGAGGGTGGAGGAGAGGGAGGGAGGTGGGTTCAGCTGGGGTGGGGTGGAGGGATGGGGAGAAAAGGCATACAACTGTAATTGAATAACAATAAAAAAAAAGAAAAAAAAAGAAAATACACATAGAGTAAAAAAGTAAAGGATGGAAAAAGATATTTCGTGCAAATGGAAAGGAAAAAATTTTGAGGTACCACTGCTTATAGCTGACAAAATAGAGTTTAAAACCAAGGTTATAGTAAGAGACAAAAAAGGACACACATAATGATAAAGGGACCAATCGAGAAAAAGGATATAACCTTAGTATGTATGCGCCCATCAAAGGAGCACCTAAATATGTGAAGCAAATCTTGATGAACATAAAGGGAGAGATTGATAGAAATGCAGTCATAGTTGGGGATTTTAACACCTCTTCGACTTGAATGGGTAGATATTCCAGACAGAAAAATCAATAAGGAGACAGCAAACTTAAATGACACACTAGATCAAATGGATATAATCGATATCTTCAGAGCATTTCACCCCAAGGAGAAGAATATACATATTTTTCCACATGGAATGTTTTCTAGGATAGACTACATGTTAGGACAGAAAACAAGTCTCAATAAATTTAAGGTGATTGAAATTATATCAAGAATCTTCTCTGTCCACAATGCGATGAAACTAGAAATCAGTCACAAGAACAGTGAAAAAGATACAAAGATATGGAAGCTAAATAACATGTTATGAAACAATGAATAGGTCAACAATGAGATTAAGAAAGAAATCAAAAGATATCTTGAAACAAATGAAAATTAGGACACAATGATCCAAAATCTATGGGACACTGAGAAAGCAGTCCAAAGAGGGAAATTCATGGCATTAGAGTCCTATTTCAAAAAAACAAGAAAAAGCACAAATAAACAATCTAATTTCACACTAAAAGGAACTTGAAAAAGAACATCAAACAAACCCCAAGTAAGAAGATCAGAGCAGAAATAAATGAAATAGATCCTCATAAAACACTACAAAAATCAATGAATCCAAGAGCAGGTACTTTAAAAAGATAAACAAAATTGAGAAGACTTCAACCAGATTCATCAAGAAAAAAAGAGAGAGGACCCAAATATAGGAAATCAGAAATGAAAGAGTAGAAATAACAACTCACGTCCAAGAAACAGGAAACATTGTAAGAAAATATTATAAACAACTATATGACAACAAGCTGGACAGCCAGGACAAAATGGATAAATTCCTAGAAATATAAAAATTTCCATTATGCTAAGTGAAATAAACCAGACAGTGAGGGATAAATACCATATGATCTCACCTTTAACTGGAACATAATCAACAGAAGAAAAAAGCAAACAAAATATAACCAGAGACATTGAGGTTAAGAACAATCTAACAATGGTCAGGGGGGAGTGGGGAGGGGATAGTGAGGAGAGGGTATTACAGGAACTACTATAAAGGACACATGGACCAAATCAAGGGGGAGGGTGGAGGTGGGGGAGGGAGGTGGGTTCAGCTGGGGTGGGGTGGATGGATGGGGAGAAAAGGCACACAACTGTAATTGAATAACGATAACAAATTAAAATAAAAAAAATTTCCAAAACTAAATCAGGGAGAATCAGAGAATCAGACCAGACAGATTACACCTAGTGAACTGAAGCAGTATTCAAAAAAAATCCCAACAAACAAAAGCCCTTGACTGGACGGCTTCATAGATAAATTTTATCAAATATTCCAAGAAGAATTAACATATTTCCTTCTCAAACTATTTCATAAAATTCAAGAGGAGGGAAGGCTCCCAAACTCATTTTACAAAGCCTGTATTATCCTAACTCCAAAAACAATAAAGATACTACGAAGATATAAAATTAGAGGCCAATATCCCTTATGAACAAAGATACTAAAATCCTCAACAAAATACTAGCAGATTGAATATAATAATGCATCAAAAAGATCACACATCATGATAAAATGGGATTTATTTGGGGAATGCAAAGTTGTTACAACATTCACAAAACAATAAATGTGATTCATCCTATTACAAACATGAAAAAAAAACATATGGTCATATAAATAGATGCAGAAAAAGCATTTAATAAAATCCAGCACCAATTTGTGATAAAAACTGTCAGGAAACTGAAATTAGAGGGAACATACCTAAACATAATAAAAGCCACATATGACAAGTCCACTGCCAGCACCATACTCAATGGGCAAATACTACAAGTATTCCCCTTACGAATGGGAACAAAACACAGGTGTCTGCTTTCACCTCTCATATTCAACATAGTACTGGAAGTTCTAGCCACAGCAATTGGACAAGAAGAAGAAATAAAAGGCATCCCAATTGGAAAGTTAGAAGTGCAATTGTCATTATTGGCAGATGACATGATACTGTACATAGAAAACCCCAAAGATTCCACCAAGAAACTACTAGAACTGATCAGTGAATTCAGCAAAGTAGAATACAAAATTAATATCCAGAAATCAGTTGCATTTTTATATGCCAATAATGTACTAACAGAAAAGGAAATTAAGAAAACAATCCCATTCACAACTGCTACAAAAAGAATAAACTACCTAGGAATAAACCCAACCAAGGATGTAAAAAATCTGTATTTGGAAAATTACAGGACACTGAGAAAGAAATAGAAGAAAATACAAATAAGTGGAAGCACATTCTGTGTCCACGGATAGGAAGAATTAACATCATTAAAATGTCCATACTACCCAAAGCAATCTATAGATTTGATGAAACTCCTATCAAGATTCCAATGATGTATTTCACAGAAATAGAACAAATATTTCAAAAATTTATATGGAAGCACAAATGGCCCTGCATAGCAACAGCAATCCTAAGAAAGAAAACAAAGTTGGGGGAATCATGCTACCTAATATCAAACTATATTGCAGGGCCATAGTAATCCAAACAGCGTGGTACTGGAATAAAAACGGACACAGATCAATGGAACAGAATAAAGAGCCCAGAAATAAACCTGCACCTTTATAGTTAATTAATATTTGACAGAGGAAGTAAGCATACGAAATGGGCTAAAGATAGTTTATTCAATAAATGCTGTTGCAAAAATTTGACAGATACATGAAGAAAAATGAAACTAGAATACCTTTTTACATACCACACAAAAAAATAAATTCAAAATGGATCAAACAAAACCTTAAATGTTATACCTGAAACCAGAAAAATTGTAGAAGAAAACATAGGCACAAAATGTCAGACATTGCTCACAGCAATATTTTATCAGATATTTCTCCCCAGGCAAGGGAAATATAAGAAAAAAGAATAAACAAATGGGACTACATTAAATTAAAGAGTTTTTTTTTCTTTTCACATTTTTTATTGTTATTCAAGTACAGTGGTCTCTATTTCCCACCTCCACTCCTCCCCATCCAGCCATCCTCACTTCTCACCCTTGATCCTACTAAACTAAAACGTTTTTACACAGCAAAGGAAATTAACAAAATGAAAAGACAACCCACAGAATGGGGGAACATATTCACTGATACAATGTGATAAGGGGTTAATATCCAACATTTATAAAGAACTTACAAAACTCAACACCAAAAGAACAAACAACCAAATAAAAAAATGGCTAAAGAACCTGAATAGACACTTCTCCAGGGAGGACATACAGGGGGCCCAGAGATATATGAAAGGATGCTCAACATCACTAGCCATCAGAGACGCAAATTAAAACCACAATGAGGCACCATTTCACACCAGTCAGAATGGCCGTAATAACTAAGTCTACAAACAAGTGTTGGTGAGGTTGTGGAGAGAAGGATCCCTAGTACACTCTTGGTGGGAATGCAGATTGGTGCAGCCACTGTGGAAACCAGTTTGGAATCTCCTCAGAAAACTAAAAATGGAACTGCCTTTTGACCTGGCAATTCCATTGCTGAGATTATACCCTAAGAATCCTGAAACACATGTTTAAAAGAACCTATGCACCCCAATGTTCATTGCAGCACAATTTACAACAGCCAAGTTTTGGAAAAAACTTAAATGCCCATCAGTAAATGAATGGATCAAAAAACTGTGGTACCTTTTCACAATGGAATACTACCCAGAAAAAAGAAAGAAGGAGCTCCTACCCTTCACAATAGCATGGATGGATCTGGAGAGCACTATGCTAAGTGAAATCAGCCAGGCAGTGAAAGACAAATACCATATGTTCTCACGTATAAGTGGAATCTAATCAACAAAACAAACAAGCAAGCAAAGTATAACCAGAGGCACTGAAATAACAAACTGACAGTACCCAGAGGGGCAGGGAGAGGGGGATAATGGGGGAGAGAAGAGGAAGGGTCATCAAGGAACACATATGAAGGACATATTAACAAAGCCAAGTAGGGTAGGGTGGAGGGTGGGAGATGGGGATGGGTGGGGCAGGAGGAGTGGTGGGGAAAAATGAAGACAACTGTATCTGAACAATAAAATAAAGAAAGGAGAGAGAGAGAGAGAGAGAGAGAGAGAGAGAGAAAGAAAGAAAGAAAGAAAGAAAGAAAGAAAGAAAGAAAGAAAGAAGGAAAAGAAAGAAAGAAAGAAAGAAAGAAAGAAAGAAAGAAAGAAAGAAAGAAAGAAAAAGAAGAAAGAAAGAAAGAAAGAAGAAGAAAGAAAGAAAGAAAGAAAGGAAGGAAGGAAGGAAGGAAGGAAGGAAGGAAGGAAGGAAGGAAGGAAGGAAGGAAGGAAGGAAGGAAGGAAGGAGGGAAGGAAGGAAGGAAGGAAGGAAGGAAGGAAGGAAGGAAGGAGGGAAGGAAGAGAAAGAAAGGACTGAACTAAGAAGTAAAATGGGGACAGACTCATAGTTGGAGAGCAGGATGACAGCTAGAAGGATGCAGGGTGGAAGATGGGGTGGAGGGATTGAGCAAAAAGGGAAAAGGACTCATGGACATTGGCAACAGTATGGTGCTTGCTGGGTAGAAGGGCATATAAGGGGACAAATGGTAATGGAAAAAATATAATAAAGATTAAATTAAAAAATAAATAAAATTGACAAAATTAAAAGAAAACATAAAAAATCCAACATTGTGCTGGAATATTTGAACATAACTCTTCAACAGGTGCTATATCACAGGGAAAAATTAGTATAAATATAAAAGGTTTGAATGAAAAAATAAAATTTTTTGGTTTACATCAGTATTCCCCAAACCTCCTTGATGGCCCTATTGAATGAGAATCTTCAGGAGTAGACTCAGAAGCTGTAATTTTAAACACTGCCTCAGATGGGTCTGATCATAGAATAGGTTTGGTAAACGACCTAATGAATACATGGAAATTCCTATAACCAGTTCTGTTCAAGTAACAAGGAACATTTACCACAAATTTTAAACATTTACTGAACATGACAATGCTTTGGCTATATAGAAAGGCAGAGTAAATTCCAAAGAATTCATTGCACATGGAATTCCATTTCTGACTATGATTAAACTAAATTACAATAAAAAAATAAAGCTTAAAATTAACACTCATATATGACATGCAGAGCAAAACAAAATAATTTGGGGACATTAAAAACACATTTTTAATAACTTGTAGTTTAAAGGAAAAGTTGGAAATTCAAAAATACTTAGAATTGCACAACAAAGAAAATATTATAACTTAAAACTTTGTAAATGTTGGTGAGTGGTATATAGTAAGAAATATTTATATTGAAATGCTTTATGAGAAAAGAAGAAGCCTGGAAATTAAGAAGTTACCCATCTATGGTAAAAAGGTGATAAAAAATGGAATAAATTCAAATAAAGTAGAAGAAAATATTTAAAATAAAGGCAGAAAGTAATGAACTAGAAAAGAAAGACATGAGAGAATCACAAAAGCTAAAAATTGGTTTTTGAATAGATCAAAAATAATCAAAAACTTTTTGGAAAGTTTGATAGAGGAAACAAGAGATAACTTTCAAAGAAATAGTTTAAAGATAAAGAAAGATAAAGATAAAGAAAAGATAAAGAAAAGATAAAGAAAAAAACATGCTGTGATGCTAAAAATTTTGAAAACTTTGAAGAAATGGATAATTTCATAGGATAATACAATTCATCAAAATTGACTGAAGAAAAAAAGAAAATATAACTCTATAACTATTAAAATCATTACACAAGTATTTTTTAAAATCTTCTGAGAAGAAAAATGCCATGCATAGAGATAATAGAGATGAATTTGAGGGAGATCATTCTTATCTTGGCATAGAAAAAGAGAGAACATTCCATATTTCATCTTATGAGTCTAAGTGACTCTGATGACCAAAGCAGATATATGTGTGAAGGCACTAGGATGCCAGTCTTACTTATGAATATGAATCCACTGATATTTTTGAGTAACAAGTTACTTTTACAATTTTATTAGTGAAATAATTATTTTATAAGTGACATAATATAATTCAAATTATATTATTAGTGCCTAAAAGATTAGCACTGTTATATCTTTCTGGCAAATTGACAATTTGATCATTATGTAGTAAACATCTTTATTTCTAGTAATGTTTTCTGCCTTAAATTACAGTTGTGTATTCTAAGTTAATTTCACCAGCTTTCTTTTAATTAGCAATTTTCAATTACATTTTAAATTTTCTATCCTTTTAAAATTTTCTGTGCCTTTATGTTTTAGCTGAGGCTCCTATACACAAATACCTCACTGTATTGTTTTTACATATTTTAACAGGAGAGGAATTGGTCCATTTACACATATTTTGGTTAATTTGTACTAAGTTTCAGCTGTCTTTCTTTTTCTTTTTTTCCTTTCCTGTCTTCTTTTAAGTCTATAGACTTATTATTATTCAGTTTTTTTCCTACTCTACTGTTTTTGATGTTTTTGATTCTATCTTTATTCACAAAGTCCTTGAAATTTTACCATGCTTACATAACAAGATTTAAGTTAATACATGTATTTGCCTCCTCCTGAATAGCTCCAGGACCTATGAATATTTAACTCCATTCACCAAATATACTACCTTTTAGGTTTCATGCTATTTTGTTGGTTACTTTATAGTTCTTTGCAACTTTCAATTATTTTTGTTTTCCAAATTGAAAATAGTTATTATTGCTTTGTTCAGTATTTGTTTACATTTCTTCTCATCTTTAACATTTTCTCGATTCACCAGTTCTTGCATGCTAGATATTCTTTTTGGGAAAATATTTTTATCATTCTTTAGGTTTTCTTTACTGAGAATCTATTGATAGTAAACTTCAGTTTTTGTTTTTCTAAAAAATAGTCTTTCACTCTCTTCTCTTTCTTGAGTGTTTGTTTTGAGTATACACCCTAAATTTAAAGTTATTTATCATCAGATTGATGCATTAATTCCATGTCTCTGCTTTCCATTTTTGCTATTGAGAAGGCAAGGCTTTAGATTAATTATTTCTTCTTTTCAGCTAGCCTGACTTTTCTTTCTGATTGCTTTTATGATCTTTTATTTTCTCTTTGGATTTCACTGTGGTATGTTTTGATATGGAATTTATTTGTATTTACCCTGTTTTGAATTCAATTGGTTTATTTAATCTGAAGATAGATGCATTTTCAATTCTAGAAAGTGCTCAACCATTCTTTTTCAAAAATATTTTCTCTTTCTCCTCTTTTTTAATTCTTTCTTTCCAGAGTTTCAAAGGGATATATTTTAGGCATTTATCATCCACATTTCAAGTGCTCCTTCATAATTTCTATCTCTTTTTCTCTCTCTGCTTCACTCTAGGACAATTTTTAGGATCTATTGTCCAGTTTGTGATTTTCCTTTGCAGTTGTCTGATTTGCTGTAAAAGTCTAACATTTTAAAATTTCAATAATTTTATATTTCACTTTGAAAGTTCTTTTTGATTTTTTCAAATATGACTGTTTTTGAAGAAATAATATTTTCCTTATTCATGGTTTCAGTTATTTATTATATGTCTTAAGCATATTAAATATGCTTATTTTATGTATTTTGATCAATAATTTCAATATCTGAAGTCTAAAGATGTTTTTACTGCTAAGGCGCTTTTTTTTTTTTTGCTGGTTCTTAGTCATGGTGCTATTGCCTGTCATGTTTTAGGATTTGTTTTTTTTTTTTTACTATGAGTTACATCTATTGCCATGTTATACATGGGAATACTTTGAGGTCTGAATTGAGGAGGCATTCTTCCAGAAAGGATTTGCCTTTGCTTCTACCATGCATATGGAGATGTGGAGATGTTGCAAACTCAGGTGCACTTTGTTATAATTATTGAATTCAGGTTGCAGAAGACAAATAATATAATATCAAGCCTCAACCCCATAAGTCTGGCCTTTGGCTATAAATTTTTAGGGCAGGTATGTTTCCTCTTTCTCCAAAGCCAAGGCTGACAAGTTCCCATGGGTGGATTTTGTTTGTGCATTTTTTTTTTAATTTCTGCCTCACTCTTTTGTGGAGGATATAGTCCTTCTTGGGTCTCTCTATGTATCATGGGCCTCCCACTTGACCTCCCAGAACATGTGCATTCGAGGCCTTGCCTCTGGTCTCTATGCATGACCACTAATCTGATGATGCAGCCATACTTCTCTTCTTCAGGGATGCATGGCCCCAAGACTTTCCTACCTCGTCAGTATTATGCTCCTGCTTCACATTCCTGCCTCAGAAAAATTTCCTTATTTGCTTGCAAATTCATATATGACTTAAATGAAGTTTACAAAATATTTTGGGCACATATTGGTGCTTGGCAGGTTTTAATATTTCTAGTTCATCCTAACATTGAAAATAAACGCCCAGGTACATTTTTGTAGTGGTGCATAACTGGGCAGTGGGAGCAGGGGTGGTGACGGGGAGCAGGGTGTCTTTCAACTCTGGATTTCACAAATATGAAAGATTGGTTAAGAACTATAGAAAGTTTGCTAAATGTTTAGCTTAAATATAAACAAATATACATTAATCAAAAATGCAGATAAAGCTAGAGAGTAATGCCACAGTGCTATGGTATGCTTGAACTCTTCTCCGGGAGCGGCAAATTCTTTAGTTGTCATAATTACGCCCACTGTCTTTTGCCTTTTAGTAATATTGGTCCATACTAGTGGATATTTTAGTTGCTGAGAACTTGCAGTCTTTATGTCTGTCATGAATCTGATTTTAGTGTCTATTGATTATAGGCCAAAGCTCTAGCTAGTCTATTGTTCTTATTACTTTACGTATTGTGCATGGGCTTGAGGTATATAACTTGCATCTGCCTCACACTCATAAATCATTTTATTATCACTTGATTTGAAATACTTTCCATGTATCGTTATAGTGAGAAGAATTCTAATGGCTTCTTGGTTTTGGTGGGAAGGAAAGGAGATCATGATCTGATCGCAGGGCAATATAATAAAGACACTGTAAGTAAGTTTTGGGTTAAAAGCCCAGGGCTTTTTTTTCTATCTTCTTTGTCTGTTTTAAAAATGTGACAAAAATGTATTAGTGAAGATACAGTTTTAATTGCTATGATTGAAAGGCTGCTTGGAGGTGCCAGCTAGAACCATATGCTAGCTAAAACTCAAAGTGCTATTACTAATGGGGAAAAGGAGAATAGATATAGAGAACAACCAACAGACTCCGTGGAGGGTAATGGCATGAGTCCATGCTAGGTATGTAAGTTGTGGACAGACTATGAAGAATGTAAAGTTAAATATTTTAGTCTTTGTCTGATAGGTAAGAGGAAACCATGGAGGTGTTTAAGCAATGAAACAGTGTTCACTTCATATAGAAAAATTAAGTAAAACCACACTTTTCAGAGGAGCCAGGCATAGGAAAAATACCAACCCCCCCCTTGAAATTGTCAGAATTATATTCAAGTCATTGTTTAATACTCACATGTAAAGGTTCACAGTTTTTATATGATGTATATATCATTTCTGCATCAAAAAGGCCTGTTTTAATATAAACATATTAATCATTAAAACTTTTATTCTGAAAAGATATATTTTTAGAGAATGTGGACTTCTGGTGATGTATCTTCCCTTATCTGTCTGTGGATGTCCGTTGAAAGGGAATACCTGACATTTACCATAAAATGATAGCTTAAATTTAATTTGATATTCATCTTTATTTTTAACATTCCCTTGGGTCATTTCTCAAACAACAGATTTAGTTAATTGGGTTGACCCAAGAAATTAAGAGTTTTTTATATGCTCATTCCTCTTTACAAATGGAAATGGGCAAATTGTTATTCATTTGCTCCTCACTTCCCTAGAAGAAATTTTGACCTAAGTACATTGCTGTTATTAAAAGTTTGAAAAAGAATAAAAATTGTGAGTTTCTTCTAATAACAATTTTTGCCATTTTTACACAGGCTTTCTACAAAAAAGATTTTAAAGGAAAGGACTTCACTGGTGTTTTGACAAAGTGTCAGTTCACTTATTAAGTGACAAGGAAATTAAGATGTAGGTTGGATGTATATAACATTCAACATGACTGAGTTATCTATTTTCCTGTCTGTTATGGTTTTGTTTTTAATAAATATTAGGCAATTAGTGATGTGGCAGTCATTAGTTTTTGTCATTGATTAGCTAAAATAATAAGACCAAATTATATTGCTTCATATCCATGAAGATTAAGCTGGCTGGGCACAATTCCATCATTTGCTGGAAAGGAAATAATTTTCCAGTCATGTCCTATTGTAATAATTGGCATAACTTTGTGAAGAATTTATACCCAACCAATTTTATTTCTTTCTACAACTGAGTGATGAGACATTGATTCTGTAAATAATTGAATGTCATTCCTGTGACATTCCAATCAATCAGTTAGCAGAGATGATCTACTCAAGTGTCTCTTTTCTTCCCCATTTTTAAAATCATTTCTATTTTTCAATTACAGTTGACATACATTGCTATATTAGTTTTAGGTGTATACCCCAACCATTACATAACTAAACGATCATCCTGATAAATCTTGCACCAATCTGATACCATACATAATTATTAGAATATTATTGACTATATTCCCTAAACTGTATTTTACATCTCCATGACTATTCTGTAACTACCAATTTGTACTTAATCCCTTCACTTTTTTTCACCCATCCTCCCACCAAAGTGTTTCTCAAACTGTGAGGCTGTGAGTGCTCAACAGACTTCTCTTATTTAACATCTGATTTCTTTTTCACTGATTTGTTTTAACTCTATGCCCATGTTAGCACATTATTTTTTATCCTTTATTTACAGTCATCCTTCTATTGCATGTTCCCAAATAAAATTTAACTTTTGAAAGAAAAAACCCCCATAATTTAGGTTGAGTGCCTCTATATTAGGAAATTAAATAAAGATTCACTTCACTTTTTTACAGAATGAAAATCTAAATGGTACTGGTTTTGTAGTTCAGTGTTATGAAGCATTGCACCAAGACTGTTAAGACTATTAAAGGATAGAAATATTTTTAAAAGTTTGAATCAAAGTAGATAAATAGCTAACTGAAGAATTTAAATGGAAGCTGATAAATTCTTTAAAAGATTATGATTGGAGGCTTTATGAGGATAATTTATTTTATTCTGTGAAAGAATGGTGAATTTGACCCACTACAAAGTCATGCATCTTAGGTCAGCTGGGCTGCCTCTGCTATTTGGTAGTCCTTTCAGCCCTCTACTGGGAATTGCATGGGCTCTCATCTGTAGGAGACCTGTATGCCAGATCTTCTCTGGTCCCAAATCTTTAGGCTACACAACACTGAAGAAAGAAATTAAGGAAGACACAAATAAATGGAAGCATATACTGTGTTCATGGATTGGAAGAATTAACATCATTAAAATGTCCATGCTACCCAAAGTGATCTATAAATTCAACATAATCCCTATCAAAATACCAGTTCCATATTTTACACATAGAGAACAAATATTTCAAAAATTTATATGGAACCATAAATGACCCCGAATAACCTCAGTAATTTTGGGAAAGAAGAACAAAGTAGGAGGGATCACAATACCTGATATCAAACTATATTACAAGGCCACCGTAATCAAAACAGTCTGGTACTGGCATAAGAACAGATACATAGATCAATAGAACAGAATAGAGAGCCCAGAAATAAACCCATGTCTCTATAGTCAATTAATATTTGGCAAAGGGAGAAGGAACATAAAATAGAGTAAAAATAGCCTCTTCAATAAATGGTTTTGGGAGATTTGGACAAATGTATGCAAAAAAATGAAACTAGACCACCAACTAACACCACACACCAAAACAAACTCAAGATGGATAAAAGATTTAAATGTAAGGCATGTCACCATAAAAATCCTAGAGGAAAACATAGGCAGGAAAAGTTCAGATATCCCATGCAGCAAGTGTTTTTGTTTTGGACAAATATATTGTACTCTGTGTACTGGCAATCAACTTCTGTGGCACTTAGGGAGACTTTCCTGCTCAACATCACATCCTCATTTGGAAATGTGGCTTTTTCTGATAATCTGTGCAGAGCAGTTAAAGGCGCGAAAAGACCTTTGTATGACCAAATTACAGAGGCCCCCTGTCTTATGTGAAGTGTAAAGTCTCACACACTCTAGGTTCTCCTCTCCAGTTTAAGATGGAAACATACTTATTCAGAAGGTTTTCTTTTCTAGACTTCATATATTATTGATGCTTAATGAAAACAGAGTAAAAATAATCTTATCTTCAACAAAGTCACACATATGAAATTGCTTCTATCTTCCTAGAATTTCACATTTCCCTTGCTTTTGGAAGCTAGTTGCGTTACCTCCACTACTACCACCAACATCCCTTCCCCGACACACACAAACTCAGAGAAAGGAATTTTCTTTTTTTTTTTTAATCCTCACCAGAGTATATGTTTATTGATTTTAGAGAGAGATGGAGGGGGAGACAGAGAGAGAGACAGAGAGAGAGAGAGGGAGGGAGAAACGATTAGTTGTCTCCTATGTGTGTGCCAACTGGGGATCAACCTGCAGCCTAGGTATGTGCCCTGACCAGGGACTGAACCCACAACATGGATTGATGCTCCAATCAACTGAGCCACCCAGCCAGGACGAGAAAGGAAACATTCTAAACATTCTGTACAGAAGCGGTAAGAGGATTAAAAAATAGAAAGATATGTTTTCAAATGGAAGTAACTGCATATACTTAACCTGCCAAAACTTCCTTTATGCAAAGAAGAATTACTTTCAAGGCCATTGTGCTTTATCTATAAATGACTGCATTTCTATTTATGTTTTTCTACTGTTAAAATTTTAAGGTATGTCTTTGTGATGCCATGTAAACATAGAAAAATATTAATTGATGATTCTGCCACTAATCCTCAGAGAAATAAGGAATAAAGTGAATAAACAAATAAGTAGTTATGAATTTAGAGAGATTATTTACACTAGAAACCCTGCATGTCAATTTGAGGCCTATTTTACACTCAGGTCAGTGAATACCCCACCATTTCCTGCTCAGCTCTGTGTCACAGATATGGAGATAGTAGCTAGGTCTCTCAGGTCGCATATGAATGGGTTTGAACAATGAGGGGCACTGGCAGAAGGCTGGAGGGCAAGAGAAGGGAAGAAGCCAGGCTATTTCTCTGCCCCGCCCACTCTATTTTTAGTACAGGTTGGACAGATGCCACTTTCATTTCATGGCTCCAGTCCCCACTGACAAGCCCTGATGGCCCCAGTGTCCTTTGGATGGCTCAACCCCAGGGGTCTCCTAACACTGTGGCTTCCCATGTCCCTTCAGCCTGGGGGTGAGAGTGGCTTCCTAAGGTTGTTAATCCCCACTGGTTCGTTTCCTTCTTATCTTCTGTGTAACCAGTTCCCTGTATTAAGTGTCATCTGTTCTAGATACTCAAAGTGGTTTCTGTCTTCCTGGCTGGATAACAAGAGACAGACACATCCTGAATATTTAAAAAAAAACCCAATCATATGATGACTCTATTTCTTATAGATATATTTTTTATGAACACAGGAAAAAAGTCTGAGTATACCTTAATAAATATGCCGACATTATTCACTTGTTTAATCACTTTAATTTGAAATTAAAATCACCTCAAAACATTTCCATTATTTCATTTATGATTTAATATTTCTGATATCTCTCCTTTTTTCTTACACTCAATATTACTTTGTATAGGTTTTACAGTAGGCATTTAGACAGACATGAGCAGAGCGAGGATGATGGTCCAGGTGTAGAAGGTCACCAGGCAGAAAGCCCCGGGTGCCTAGCAATGTGCAAAACTGGGTAAACAAGGACCTTGCACCCCAGGGTAACCTTTCTTCCCCTAGCATATCACTGGCCATGCAGTTCAGATTCTCTCTGGACCTTTCTTCTCCTGGCATGTCGCTACTCATGTGGTTTTAGAGGAGGAACTCTTAGGGGAGGAACAAGGGGCCAAAGAGTGTCCTCATGCAACTCCCATGAAGGCCCTTGCACAACCACTCCCTTACACATTAACCCTTAGGGATAACATGATCCTCAGTGGCGTTTCAGCTCCAGGCCCAGAAAAGCAGCAAAACCAGACAAGTGTATCACATTTGCATATATGTATCCCAATTTTTTTTATCTACTTGTCTATTGATGGGCACTTGAGCTATTTCCAGATCTTGGCCATTGCAAATAATGGTGCAGTGAACATAGGGGTGTGTATATTCTTTTGAATTTATGTTTTGAGTTTCTTTGGATAAATTCCCAGAAATGGAATTGCTGGGTCATTAGGCTGCTCCATTTTTATGATATTACTCTCAACACTAAGTCTACAACATTGAAATTTTATACCAGCTTTAAAAAATTATTACTCTTCAGGAGGTACAAAAGTTGACATTGCATTCTCCCAATGTTTTAACTTATTGTCATGATTTTACTCCTGGCCATCTCATCTTTGGCCCACACTTCCCTTTCTCATTTTCCAGTATGTCCTCTTTTTCTAAGTCAGCCACAAAGGAAAACAGTGCTTTGGATGTTAGCTTTACTTAAATCATTCAAGCTAGGGCACTCTTTTGATTCAATGAATGAACCATTACTCTTAGGGGCTCAACAATATTTATTTGGTGCTTTTAGTGTATAGCTCTGCAGTACACATTAGGGGAAGGTAAACATGAAGGAACACAAAACCTCTCCCTGGTGGCTGGGAAAAGGAAGATCATTTGGCCTTCAAGGGACCGAAGATACAGAAAGACATGAGTAATAACTATAAAAGAAAATGCAGTCACAGAGAGGGACTCACACTTAAATGCTGTGTGGGTACATTACATTCTGAGTACTGAATAGAGCAGGTGAGAATGGTTAAGAACCACATCATACAGAAAGTGAACTTTAAGCAGAAGGGACCAAGCAGCTTTCATGAAGAGAGAGGGAGAAATGGCATATCCGGGTAGGGAAAAGCTTATATAGAGTTTTAAAATTCCAGGAAGAAAAGACCAAATGGACTTTCTAGATAGATAGGAACAATGAGAAGGGAATTGATTATGAAGTGATGGGGGAAGACAGGGAAAATCAGACACCTGGTGCTGAGTACGGAGCAAAGTCCTGAGGCCATCCCCACTGTGATTCTAGCCCCAGTCATGTGGATCACCCATGGAAACTTCCAGCCACATGTTTATAAGCGTTCAGCCTCTACTCACACTAGACAGAGCTCTCCTGAAAAGCTTCTCTCATAAATTATGCCTCAAATGATGTACATGCTTTTGCCAAACTGTTTTCCTTCACTTTGTAACAGTGTCTATGTTTTAATCTCAGGAAACCTGACCTTTGGATAAACTAATTTTCACCTAAAAATCCACATATGGCATTGAAATTCTCTGAACTTGAACATGTAAACTCTAAAGAAGAATTAAGTATGTTTTCTATGATGTTATGAGGAATAAGAATAATGAGTTTAATGAAGTCACTATTTGTGAGAATATGCTGACCTTGAATCTAAGATATTCCCCTCAGCCAAGGAAGAGCTCACTCCCGCCCTCAAAGGGAATGTACTTGAGATGACTTGCAAATGAAGAGTGTAACTTTCTAGCACAATTTCTCTGGATAAATAAGCAAATGTTACAATTTTTTTACCAGTATGCCACTAGAAATATTGAAAATTGCAGAAAAACCAAAATCTGCATTTGCTATTAGACACTTCCTTCCTCAGGCAAAATAGTCCAACGAGCAGCCTTTTTTTTTTTTTTTTTTTTTTTGCACTTTATGCTGATATCTTTACAGGAAAACTCCATGAAACCCTTCCTTTTTGACTCTACAAAGCATTTCAGCATCAAAACAATTGTCAAAAGGGTGAGGCTGTTGTGTCATAAGCCCAGGTCAAGCTGTTCTCTCCAAAGCAGAGGTACAGAGCCAAAAGTGAACAACACTGATTGGAGCAAGCAGGCTGGTCTTGGGTGCGCGAGTAAAGGTAGACCCTGTACTTAACAGGGGGTAAGCTCTTTTAAGCCATTTTAGGTACCAGCACTGAATAGCTTTGTCAAGAATTACTTATGTCCTTTAGAAGTATATTTTATGATAAAATATAGCTACTTATCCATTCATATCCTTGAATGTGAAACTTTTTTTTTGGTTTGTAAGTTAAATAGTAATGACCTAGAACAAATATGTATAAGGACAGTCACATCAGACTAATTGGCACTGGTGTTATGTAAAACTCCTTAGAGAAATCTGGATTAAATGTTAAAATAAAAGGAAAAAAGGAAAGCCTAATTTTTGAAAAAGGAGGACAATTGAATCTAGAAAATGCTCCTTGTCCCTTTTTAGCACTTCATGCCTCATTTTGTGCATGAAATAACCAGATATATTTCCTGTGGTCTTTCCAACTGCTTTCCATAGCTTGCAAAAATTAAAGGGTATTATTGGATTAAGAACAAGCAAACACTGTGCTCATTCTGTCAAACAGGCATGATGTGACATGCTTAGAAAATAGGCTGTGCTCATTTTCATTAATTTATTTCAAAACTTCTCTCAGTCAAAGGGTACTTGTAGGTTTAATAACTTTCTGCTATAGACTGTAGCAGATGTATTAGGCAGGATTGGTGAAATATAGCCGTTAACATATAAATAGGATGCCTTATCAAGAATACATTTTAGAGTTGGTGATAGAACTTAAAAATCACTATGTAATACCATTACTCTTGGCAGCTTTTTAATTTGACATGAATGCTTTAGTGATTTAGGAAAGTGCCAGAAGGATTTATTGACATGAAGCAGATCAATTCATATTAGAAAATAGGGACAAGAACCAAAATATCTTTTTTCTGACCTCAATATTCTCCTGTTATAAGCAGAGAAGATTGAAGAAATATCTAATTAGCACCCTCAATACTAATATTAGAATTATTGTTTTCTTAAATTACATTCTAAAGTAAATAGTGATTGTGTCTAGGAGTTGTGTTCTCAATGAGAGCAACTATATCCCTGGACAGCACAAGTTCTATCAAGTTCAAGTAACAGTTTTATCAATTATAATGTAAGGAGTGAATTTCTAAGTGAATCCTATATCTTTTTAGAGAAAGAAATGAGAGAGAAATATCAGCTTATTAAACTATATCAGTAGTTACAATAAATCCTTCCTGTCATGTTGATGGTTATTTCCATGGTAATGAGTTTACAAAAATAGCTAATATTATGTTTTGCTTAGAAAATCAAGTTTGCATGTTTCCTCCAGCACAATTACTATAATTGGCTATGGGAGCTATCACTGGGTTTAATATTACTCCTAAGCAACTGTGGTGAGTACAGTGGTAGAGGTATGCTCACTGCGCACAGAGAGCATGGAGGAGGGTCACCTATCTCAGGCTGTCCAGCAAGATTTCCTGAAAGAGGCAATGCCTGAGCTGTGTTGAATGCAGGTAGGAGTTAGTTGAAGAATGAAGGAAGGGCTGTGCAGGCAGAGGAAACAAAAGAGGAACAAGAAAATAGTAGAGAAAGAAGCAGAGAACCAGGTTTTAGGTGTCATTATGCCCTACTGAAGATCTTTATCTGGAAGACAATGAGGGTCTGTAGAGAACATTGTCACTTTACATGCCAGGCATCTGTTATTTGAGAAAACAATTGTATCCTGAACTTTCCTTGGAGGGTCATACCAATATCTTATAGCATCTGAGCATTTAATTCTATATTAAGGACTCACTGAAAAAGTTTATGTAGCATGTTTTGGTAATATACAATTTAATTTTCATTATTTATTATCCTAGCTACTTTGTGGTTGTCCTTTTTTATTTTTTTTATTTTTTGTGATATCTGCATATATAATATATACCAGGGAGTAGATATGTGAAAGTGAACAATTCACAGTATCTGCCTTCAAAGATTATATAGCCTATTAGTATATATTTTGAATAATCCAAAGATATATCATTACAATGAAATTATATTACAGAGAAAGAAATGCTATCACAGGAATATAGTCATAGAAATACAAAGGAGAATCTGAGAAGTAAACCACTTGACTAGAATGGGTAAAAGAGGACAAGAGAAGGCTTGCAGCAGAATCTGAGTCATGGACCATGTCTAAAGGCCAAAGAGAGGGATAAAGAAGGGGGTGGTAGGGAGCAGGATGGGGGAAATGTGGAGAAATCCCTTTCATGTCTCTCTCCCTTTAATGTTTAGGAAATAGTCAGTGTTTTACTATTGCTGGAATATGGGGTTCATGTGAGACTGTGGATAAAGCTATGTGAGTAGTTTATGGACATTTATTCCTTGGAGATCAAACAATTAAATACAACTAATAGCTGAAATCAAATTTAGGTCTTGAACTTAAGGACTTCTGGTCAAGATGCAGGTGTACGTAAATCTACTTTGCCTCTTTGCACAACCAAAAGAAGGACAACACCAAATTAAAAAACATAATAATAGCCAGAACTGCCAGAAAATTGAACTGTATGGAAGTCTGACAACCAGGAAGTTAAAGAAGAAACATTCACCCAGACTGGTAGGAGAGGTGGAGATGGACAGCTGGGCTGGAGAGGACTCACAGCAAGGCAGTGGCTGGTGGACCATGTGCAGCAGTGGCTGGCAGAGCAGGCAGTCCCACATTTACATGCGGATAAACCTGGAGGAACAACTGGGGAGTAAAACAGACCATGCCATCCAGGGTTCCAGCATGGGGAAATAAAGCCTTAAAACCTCTGACTCAAAAATACCTGTGGGGGTTGAGGCAGCAGGAAAAACTCTCAGCCTCACAGGAGAGTTCACTGGAGAGAACCACAGGGTTGTAGAATGTACACAAACCTATGCACCTGGGAATCAGCACCAGCAGGGCCCAATGTGCTTGTAGGTAGCAGAGGAAGTGACGGAAAGCCACTGAGAGCTGAGCAAGCAGCATTGTTTCCTCTCAGAACCCTCCCACACAGCACCACAAGGCAGTGACATGGGCTGCCCCACCCTGGCGAATAACTAAGGCTCCTCCCCTTAGTATATAACAGGTATGCTGAGACAAAAAAATATGGCCCAAATTATAAAACAGTTTAAAGCTCCAGAAAAAATACAACTAAGTGATGAGGAGATAGTCAGCCTATTAGATGCAGAGTTCAAAACACTGGTAATCAGGATGCTCACAGAAATGGTTGAGTAAGGTTGCAAAATGGAGGAAAAAGTGAAGGCTATAAAAAGTGAAATAAAGGAAAATGTACAGGGAACCAACAGTGACAGGAAGGAAACCAGGACTCAAATCAATGGTTTGGAGAAGGAAGAAATAAACATTCAACCAGATCAAAATGAGGAAACAAGAATTCAAAAAAATGAGGAAAGGCATAGGAACTTCTGGGACAACTTTAAATGTTCCAATATCTGAATCATAGGGATGCCAGAAGGAGAAGAGGAAGTTTATTTGAAAACATAAAAAAGGAGAACTTTCTTAATCTGGTAGAGGAAATAGACTTCCAGGAAGTCCAGTAAGCTCAGCAAGTCCCAAAGAAGTTGGACCCAAGAAAGCACATACCAAGGAACATCATAATTACATTACCCAAGATTAAAGATAAGGAGAGAATCTTAAAAGCAGCAAGAGAAAAAGAAGCAGTTACCTACAAAGGAGTTCCCATACGACTATCAGCTGATCTCTTAAAAGAAACCTTGCAAGCAAGAAGGGGCTGTCAAGAAGTATTTGAAGTCATGAAAGGTAAGGACCTACATCCTAAATTACTCTATCCAGCAAAACTATCATTTAGAATGGAAGGGCAGATAAAGTGCTTCCCAGATAAGGTCAAGTTAAAGGAGTTCATCATTACCAAGCCCTTATATATGACATGTTAAAGGGACTTATCTAAGAAAAAGAAGGGGATCAAAAATAGAAATAGTAAAATGACGACAAACTCACAACTATCAACAAACCAACCTAAAAAAACAAAAGCAAAAACAAAAACGAACTAAGCAAACAACCAGAACAGGAACAGATGCACAGAAATAGAGATCACATAGAGGGTTATCAGCAGTGGGGAGGGGGAGGGGAGATAATGGAGTAAAAGGTACAGGGTATAAGAAGCATAAATAGTAGGTTCAAAATGGACAGAGGGAGGTTAAGAATAGTATGAGAAATGGATAAGCCAAAGAACTTATATATATAACCCATGGACATGAACTAACGTGGTGAAATGATGGCGGGAAGGGGGTACAGGGTGGAGGGGAGTAAAGGGGAGAAAAATGGGACAACTGTAACAGCATACTCAATAAAATATATTAAAATAAAAAAAGACCTTTGGGAGAAGCAAACAAATATTTAGGTGTTGACTCCAAATACAAAAGAGATATTTATCATACCAGTAGAGTAGTACAAAGCTCATATGGGAATAAATGGTAAGTTTACTGCAGTAGAGAATTCTAGGTACTGCACTGTCGGCTAAGGCCAGGCTATTACTGATGTTTCCTTTTTCTCTTCCCTGTGGATACTCACTGTATCCACAAAATGATCTATTGTTTGAAGAAAGTGAACAGGCAAGTACTCAAATATTGAATTACTTATTTGGCCTGTTTCACTTAGTATATTCATACATTGTTTTGGCTTGGGTGTCTAAGAGGGAATGTGGATTGGACCCCCTCATACCATTTATTTGGGTGTGACTTTTTGGTGGTTGACAGTTTGAGCTCTTTTCTTTTTCCCCTTTTAATTATCTTGTCTTAAGTATCATTTCTATTCTCTGAGACTTCTCCAATAAATCTATCATGGGAGGCTCAGAATCCCACAAAACAAAATGTAGGGTTTTTTCTTTCTTTTTTTGTAATAATGCTTCCTTCAGAAATTGGCAGAAATCCTACTGGTATTATAGGTGAAGGTAGAAGAGGCTCTCCACGGTGAATGTCATAACTTGGAAACAGGAGAGATGATTGAAAAGTACGAACTCCCAAATTTTCTCATCTCAGCGCCTTTTCACATATATCGGTTCTTTTACCTGAAATATTCATATGCGGTTCATTGTATTTGTCCTTTCTTTTCCTTCGGGTCATCAGAATGGGCTTTCTTAGTTGTCTTAGGATCCCATTCTCACTCTCTATCACTGCCTTCTTTTTGATTCTTCTATAACTTCTAGTTGGTTTCCGGGCTTGTCTTTCCCATGAGAGTATTGGTTTGTAGAACCTTTAAAATTAGATGGCTAGCTCCCACTTAAGATATTTTGATTTGTGGAGTCTGAGGTGAAGACTAGGTATCAATATTTTTAATAGCTCCCTGGATGATTTTAATGGGCAGCCAAGTTTTAGAACTACTGCTCTCAACCAGTGCTTCTCACAGTGTTGTCCCCAACAGTATCAGCATCACTTACAGCATCAGCATCAACAGTATCAGTATCACTGGCAAACTGGTTAGAACAAGGGAGTGGGAGGGGGAGAGTGGGGGTAAAGGTACAGAGAATAAGTAGCATAAACAGTAGGTAGAAAATAGACAGGGAGAGGGTAAGAATGGTGTAGGAAATGTAGAAGCCAAAGAACTTATAAGTATGACCCATGAACATGAACTATAGGGGGGAATGTGGGAGGGAGGGGGTGTGCAGGATGGAGTGGAGTGAAGGGGGGGAAATGGGACAACTGTAATAGGATAATCAATAAATATATTAAAAGAAAAAAGAAATGCAAATTCTCAGCCTCCACCATGGGCCTATTGAATTAGAATCTCTCCAGGTGATTTTAACATGTGTTAAAATGTAAGAACTGCTGCTCTAGAATAAAGTCCATCAGGGTTATTCCTTGTATCTGAATATTGAATAAATTATATAATAAGTGTATGAATGGTTTACTCCTATAGAATTGAATGCAGGTGATCTGATACCAAGATATTTTCCTTTATTAAGACATAAGAATACATTTATTCTACTAGTCGTTACTAAGAAAGTATGTTGTACCAGAGATAGAACAACAGCAAACATGTGATTTTCTGAACTGCTGTCCCAGCAATTTTCTTTCTCAGCCTCATTTATATTGTTTCAAACACTATAGCACTGGTGTTTTGACAAGGGTGCTATTTTCACTTCTGTGACTTCCACTTCTAATTCAAAGGTGGTGAAGTGGAGAGGCTATTTATTAGATTCCATTGGTAACAGATTAACACACACTTTCTTTCTTTTAATTTCCCAGTAAGTGGGTCACTAATGGCCTGCCCAACCAAATTAGGGGATGCTTACCTCTTCCTCGCTGACCTTCTATGTATGGCATATGAACAGTCCTCTGTTAGAAGCTGCGTGTTGCTATTATCTGTACTCCTCCCTGGCACCATCTGGAAACCTCACTATTCTCAGAATGCAAGGTGCGTCCTCTCCATTCTTAGACATTTTATCATGCTGAGAATGCTCAGGCACTGGGAGGAGTGTTGGGGTTGGCTTACTAGAGAAAAATAAAGAAAAGATTATGTACTCTAAGTCTAGTGTGAAGTTGATATATAAGCTAGAGAGAAACAGTATTAGTTCAAGCTTCTCAGAAGTGAATTATGCCTCCCCTTGGAGAGTGTTTCTAACAAATAAACTGCAAGTTGCTGCCAAAAGTGGGTGCTAATCCTGTAGCTCGAGCTTGTTTCTGGAATTATTATCTATATTGTGTCACTCTCCCAAACCCTAGGGAGAAATGATGCTATAGCTCTGCATTAGCCAAAAGGGCTGTGCCTGCAGTTTGCTCCCCTGCCAGGGGTGCTCTGGAGAGCTATCTTCCCAGATCACAGGGGCCTAATTGGTGCATTTCAATGGTTTTCTTATAGGGGCAGCAGCAGCAGCAACTTTGAAGGGCACTGCAAGGGCTTGCTCCGCAAAGACGCCCTACCTTCTCCTACCTGATCCTTGATGGCTAAAATTCCCAGCCTTTGTCACTCCTTTAAAAGGTAGAAATTCAGTACTGTTTGGGTAAATTTCTTTCTGACCATCTCCGCTTTCACTTCCTTAGTTTTCACCTTTCTAAGGTTCCTGAGTATTAGATTGACATAGATAAATCATTTTAAAATAATGAAGAAAAAGAAACGGCTCAGATAATGAGACCACAAATAAAATTATGGGCTCTGCTCACTTACTCTGAGAATTAGGCAAAACATGTCATGCTGCATGACAAATGGAATTTGTACATACCTGAAATGCACCACATTCCTTGAATGTTGTGAAAAGAGTGAGTAGCCAGCTGCAATGATGAAAATCCACTGTGGAAACTAATCCTGCCACTAGAACCTCCCTGAAATGGTAAATAAAGAAACATATTCCCGGACCATAGTATGCATATTTTTGGTAGAATATATGGCATGATGAACATCTTGACCATAATATTCAAAACATCTTTATGCCTGAATGACTTTAGTTTCCTGTTTCTTCACTCCTTTGTATTGAGACAAGAAGGTCCCTATTATATGTGGGGCAGAGGAAAGGGGGAGGGCTTAATGGTAACACCTCAGTCTACTCTCTGCCATTAGAGCCTTAGCTCAAAGCTGTTCATTACTTTAGGCCATTTCATGTGGATGAACTCTGATGCAGAAGAATGAGGATGGATCTAGAAGAATAAGCCTGGTAGGTGGGCTGGGGTCATATGAAGATAATGGGTACCTGGTCTTGAGTATAGTAAAATGTAGCAATGAAAATGCGATGTTCATAAAAGGAATGATAAATCACCATATACTTCCTAGTTGTTTGCTCTGCAGTCAGAGTATATGTTTGAAGATTCAACTCCAATCATACCATTCCTCTGACTACTTCAGTGGCTATTCATTGCAGAGAGTCATGTTCAGATTAACTCCTGTTCACCTCTCAGGTCTTATTTCACAGTCTTGTTACATGTTCTTTTGATACCCTATGATTGTAAAGGCCATTATAATTTTATTTTGATAAGTGACTGTGTACTTAGTTTATTAATATCCATTTCCATTAAATTACAACCTCTATGATGAAATTTGATTTTGCATCAATGCTTTATTTTCAGGATGTCCTACACAGACTTACTCAGAGTAGATGTTTAAAATTTATTTGTTAAATGCAGGGTGAAAGGACAAGTTTTGGTTGGAGAACATAAAGTGTCTATAGACAAAACATAGGAAAGGATATAAAGAAGTAGATAAATATTTGAAGCTAAAAACACTGTATTTCTCTCCTTGGGGTTGGGGTAAGATGGGTACTATTTTGTTAAAAAGTCTGACTGGGATAAAGGTTTGATGTTAGCTAAATTTAAATCTAATAGCTTATCTTTTCTATTCTACATGCATTATAAAATTTAGGTAAAGTTGTGGGTAGGTATTTGTTATTGGGATAAGGGAAGTGGTGGTCAATGCCTATGCATCCAAATATATTGTCTTTGACACTATTTTTATTTTTAATTAAATCATTTTAATTGTTATTTTATTAGAGTTGACCCAATTTTTCCTCTTTTACCATCCTCCACCCATCCCACCCCCTGCTCCCAGAATCAACTCCCATACTGTAGTCCCTGTCCATGGGTCACTCATACATGTTCTTTGTCTAGACACTTCCCCTTCTTTCCACCATTATCCCCCTTCCCTCTCTGCTCTGATCACTTTCAGTCTGTTCCATGTTTCCATGCCTGTGATTCTGTTTTGTTTGTTAGCTTATTTTTTCCATTAGATTCCTCTTATAGGTAATATCTTATGGCATTTGTCTTTCACCACTTGGCTTATTTTACTTAGCATAATATTCTTCAGTTCCATTCATGCTGTTGCAAAAGGTAGGTGTTCCTTCTTTCTTTCTGCTGTGTAGTATTCCATTGTGTAAATGCACCACAGTTTTTTGACCCACTCATTTACCGATGGGCACTTAGGCTGTTTCCAGAACTTGGCTATTGTAAATAACTGCTGTTATGAACATAGGGGCGTATAAGTTTTTCTGAATTGTTGATTCAGAATTCTTAGGGTATATTCCCAGCAGTGGAATTGCTGGGTCAAAAGGCAATTCCATTTTTTAGTTTTTTAAGGAAATCCATAGTGTTTTACATGGTAGCTTCACCAGTCTGCATTCCCATCTACAGTGCACTAGGGTTCCCTTTTCTCCACATCATTGCCAGTACATTTTGTTGATTTGTTAATGATGGTAATTCTCATAGATGTGAGGTGATATCTTATTGTGGTTTTAATTTGATCTCTCTGATTGCTAGGGATGTTAAGAATCTTTCCCCATGCCTATGGGCCTTCTGTATTGTCTCCTTAAAGAAGTGTCTATTCAGATCTTTTGCCCATTTTTTAATTGAGTTGTCTTCCTTGTATTGAGTCATATGAGTTCTTTATATATTTTGGAGATGAAACCCTTGTAAGACATATCATTGGTAAATATATTCTCCCATACAATCAATTCTCTTTTCATTTTGATGATTTCCTTAGCCGTGAAGAAGTTTTTTTAGTTTGATGTAGTCCTATTTCTTTCTTTTGTACTTTATTTATCTGCCGTAGGAGATATATTGGCAAAGTTATTGCAACATGGGATATCTGAAGGTTTTCTGCCTATGTTTTCCACTAGGGCTTTTATGGTGTCATGACTTATATTTAAGCCATTTATCCATTTAGAGTTTATTCTGGTGCATGGTGTAAGTTGGTGGTCTAGTTTCATTTTTTTTACATGTACCAGACCAGTTCTCCCAACACATTATTGAAGAGGCTATCTTCACTCAATTTTATGTTCCTGCCCCCTTTGTCAAATATTATTTGACTGTAAAGACTTGGGTTTATTTCTGGGTTTTCTATTCTGTTCCATTGATCTGTGTGTCTGTTCTTATGCCAGTACCAGACTGTTTTTATTTCAGTGGCATTCTAGTATAGTTTGATATCAGACATTGTGATCCCTCCTACTTTGTTCTTTTTTCCTCAAGGTTGCTGAGGGTATTTGGGGTCTTTGGTTCCATAAATTTTTGAAATATTTGATTTATATCTGTGAAATATGCCATTGGTACTTTAGTAAGGATTGCATTGAATCTATAGATTGCTTTTGGTAGTATGCATATTTTTTTCTTTTCTTTTTTTTTATTTTATTGTTATTCAATTACAGTTGTATGCCTTTTCTCCCCATCCCTCCACCCCACCCCAGGTGAACCCACCTCCCTCCCCCACCTCCACCCTCCCCCTTGGTTTTGTCCATGTGTCCTCTATAGTAGTTCCTGTAATCCCCTCTTCCCACTGTCCCTGCCCCCCGCCCCCCCCCCCCGCTCTGGCTATTCTTAGATTGTTCTTAACTTCAATGTCTCTGGTTATATTTTGTTAGGTTTTTTCTTCTATTGATTATGCATATTTTAATGATGTCAATTCTTACAATCCATGAATACGGTATATACTTCCATTTATTTGTATCTTCCTTAATCTACTTCTTCAGTGTTCTATAATTTTTTGCGTACATGTCTTTTACCTCCTTAGTTAAATTGGTTTGTAAGTATATTATTTTTCTTGTTGCTATAGTAAGTAAGATGTTTTCCTAATTTTTCTTTCTGAAATTTCAGTATTGGTGTACAAAAATGTCATCAATTTCTGAATATTGACTTCATATCCTGCTATTTTGCCAAAATCACTTATTAGGTTGAGTAATTTTATGGTGGAGACTATAGGGTTTTCTAAGTACACTGTCATGTTGTCTGAAAATAATGACACTTTTACTTCCTACTTTCCAATTTGGATGCCTTTTATTTCTTTTTATTGTCTGTTCGGTGTGGCATAGTACTTCCAGTACTATGTTGAATAGAAGTGGTGAGAGCAGACATCCTTGTCTTGTTCATCTTAAGAGGACAGCTTTTAGATTTTGCCCATTGAGTATAATGTTGGCTGTAGGTTTCTTGTATATGGCTTTTATTATGTTGCAGTATCCTCCTTCAGTTCCCACTTTGCTGAGTGTTATTATCATAAATGGGTGCTGGATTTTATCAGATGATTTTCAGCAACTATTGATATAATCATGTGATTTTTGTTCTTCATTTTGTTTATGTGGTGCACTACATTTATTGATTTGCAAATATTGTACCATCCTTGCACCCTTGGGATGAATCCCACTTGATCATGGTGTATGAATTTTTTAATGTATTTTTGAATACAGATTGCCACTATTTTGTTGAGAATTTTAGCATCTAAGTTCATCAGAGATATTGGCCTATAGTTTTCTTTCTTTGTTGTGTCTTTACCTGGTGTTGGATTTAATATGATACTGGCCTCATAAAGAGTTTGGGAGTCTTCCCTCTTCCTGAATATTTTGGAATAGTTTGCAAAGGAGAGGAGTTAATTCTTCCTTAAATGTTTGGTAAAATTTACCTGTGAAGCCATCTGGTCCATGGCTTTTGTGTGCCAGAAGTTTTTTGATAACTGCTTCAATTTCACTAGTTGTTATAGGTCTATTCAGGCTTTCCACTTCTTGATTCAGTTTTGGCAGATTGTATATTTATAGAAACTTTTACATTCTCCCAGGTTGTCCAATTTTTTGGCATATAGTTGTTCCTAGAAGTTTCTTACAATAGTTTGTATTTCTGTGGTATTGATTGTAACTTCTGTTTCATTTCTGATTTTATTTATTTGGGTCCTCTCTCTTTTTTTCTTCATGAGTCTGTTTGAAAGTTTGTTAATTATTATTATATTTTCAAAGAACCAGCTTCTGGATGTATTGATCCTTTGAATTCTTTTTAGTCTCTATGTCATTTAATTCTGCCCTGATCTTGATTTATTTCCTTCCTTATACTTGTTCTGGGAATTGTTTGTTGTTTTTCTTTTAGTTCTTGTCAATGCAGGGTTAAGTTGTTTATTTGAGATTTTTTTACCTTCTTTATGTAGGCCTGTATTATTATGAACATCCCTCTCAGGATTGCCTTCACTGTGTGCCCTAGGTTTGGGGTTGTTGTGTGTTCATTTGTTTCCTGATACATTTTTATTTCTTCCTTGATCTCATTGTTGACCCATTCATTATTTAATAACATGTTATTCAATCTCCATGTATTTGAATATTTTTGAGTTTTTCCTTGAGGTTGGTTTCTAGTTTCAATCCATTGTGATCTCAGCACATGCTTGATATGATTTTTTAAAAATTAGTTAATTTTTAAAAATCCATAGTTATATGTTTATTTGTATATTTGTATATATTTTTAAAATTTTATTGTTATTCAATTACAATTGTATGCCTTTTCTCCTTATCCCTCCACCCCATCTCAGCCAAACCCACCTCCCTCCCCCACTTCCACCCTCCCCCTTGGTTTCGTCCATGTGTCCTTTATAGTAGTTCCTGTAATCTCCTCTCCTCACTGTTCCCTCCCCACTCCCCCCTGGCTATTGTTAGATTGTTGTTAACTTCAATGTCTCTGGTTACATTTTGTTTGCTTTTTTCTTCTGTTGATTATGTTCCAGTTAAAGGTGAGATCATATGGTATTTGTCTCTCACTGTCTGGCTTATTTCACTTAGCATAATGCTCACCAGTTCCATCCATACTGTTGCAAAGGGCATAAGCTCCTTCTTTCTCTCTGCTGCATAGAATTCCATTGTGTAAATATACCATAGTTTTTGGATCCACTCATTTGCTGATGGGCACTTAGGTTGCTTCCAGTACTTGGCTATTGTAAATTGTGCTGCTATGAACATTAGGGTGCACAGGTTCTTTTGGATTGGTGTTTCAGGGTTTGCAGGGTATAATCCCAGCAGTGGAATTGCTGGGTCAAAGGGCAGTTCCATTTTTAGTTTTCTGAGGAAATTACATACTGTTTTCCACAGTGGCCGCACCAGTCTGCATTCCCATCAACAGTGCACTAGGGTTCCCTTTTCTCCGCATCCTCTCCAACATTTGTTTATTGATTTGTTTATGTTGGCCACTCTGATGGGTGTGAGATGGTACCTCATTGTGGTTTTAATTTGCATCTCTCTGATAGCTAGTGATGCTGAGCATCTTTTCATATATCTCTGGACCCTCTGTGTGTCTTCTTTGGAGAAGGGTCTGTTCAAGTCCTTTGCCCATTTTTTAATTGGGTTGTTTGTCTTCCTGGAGTGGAGTCGTGTGAGTTCTTTATATATTTTGGAGATCAGGCCCTTGTCTGAGGTATCATTGGCAAATATGTTTTCCCATACAATTGGTTCTCTTTGTAATTTGGTGCTATTTTCTTTAGCCTTGCAGAAGCTTTTTATTTTGATGAGGTCCCATTTGTTTATTCTTTCCTTTATGTCCCTTGCTTTAGGGGACATGTCTGTGAGGATGTTGCTGCGTCAAATGTCTGAGATTTTCCTGCCAATGTTTTCCTCGAGGACTTTTATGGTGTTACAACTTATATTTAAGTCTTTTATCCATCTTGAGTTTATTTTTGTGTATGGCGTAAGTTGGTGATCGAGTTTCATTTTTTTGCACGTAGCTGTCCAGATCTCCCAACACCATCTGTTGAAGAGGCTGGTTTTGCTCCATTTTATGCTCCTGCCTCCTTTGTCAAATATTAATTGACCATAAAGACTTGAGTTTATTTCTGGGCTCTCTGTTCTGTTCCATTGGTCTATGTGCCTGTTTTTATGCCAGTACCAGGCTGTTTTGATTACAGTGGCCTTGTAATACAGTTTGATATCAGGTATTGTGATCCCTCCTGCTTTGTTCTTCTTTCTCAAAATTGCTGCAGCTATTCGGGGTTGTTTATGGTTCCATATAAATTTCTGAAATGTTCATTCTATATCTGTGAAATATGTCATGGGTACTCTAATGGGGATTGCATTGAATCTATAAATTGCTTTGGGTAGTATGGCCATTTTGATGATGTTAATTCTTCCAATCCATGAGCATGGTACATGCTTCCATTTGTTTGTGTCTTCCTTAATTTCTTTCTTCAGTGTTGTGTAGTTTTCCGAGTACAGGTCTTTTACCTCCTTGGTTAGGTTTATGCCTAGGTACTTTATTTTTGTTGTTGCTATATCAAATGGGATTTTTTTTTCCTGATTTCTATTTCTGCAGTTTTGTTGCTGGTGTACAGGAATGCCTTTGATTTCTGGGTATTGACTCTGTATTCAGCTGTTTTGCCAAATTCATTTATTAGGTTGAGTAGTTTTTCGGTGGAGTCTATAGGGTTTTCCATGTACACTATCATGTCGTCTGCAAACAGTGACAGTTTCATTTCCTCCTTTCCAATTTGGATGCCTTTAATTGCTTTTTGAAATATATTTCTTAAAGCTGTAGATAGTGATTTCTCTGATTGATATGGGCAAAATTAATTGAAAACTTTCTGGAAAGGATTCATCATTCTAGGTACCATTAAGAACATTTGTGACTCATGGAGTCACAAATATCAACAAATATCAAATATCAACATTATCAAGTGGTCAAAATATCAACATTAACAAGAATCTGGAAGAAGCTGATTCCAACTTTCATGCATGACTTTGCGGGTTCCAGACTTCAGTGGAGGAAGTAATTGCAGATATGAAGGAAACAGTAAGAGAATCCAAATTAGAAGTGAAGCATGAAGATGTGACTAAATTGCTGCATTATCATGACACAACTCAAACTGATAAGGAGTTGCTTCTAATGAATGAATAAAGAAAGTGATTTCTTGAGGTGGAATCTACTCCTGGTGAAGATGCTGTGAAGAATGTTGTAATGACAGCATAGAATTTAGAATATTACATAAACTTAGTTGACAAAACAGTGGCAGAGTTTGGGAAAAGTGACTCCAATTTTGAAAGGAGTTCTACTGTGGGTATAATGCTACTAAACAGCATCACATGCTACAGAGAAATCATGAAAGAAAGAGTCTACTGATGCAGCAAACTTCAGTGTTCTTTTATTTTAAGAAATTGCCACAGTCACCCCAACCTTTAGCAACCAACACCCTGATCAATCAGTAGCTATCAACAATGAGGTGAGACCCTCTACCAGTACAATGATTATGACTTGCTGAAGGCTCAGATGATGGTTACAATTTTTAGCAATAAAGTACTTTTTAAAAATATTCTGGAGGACATGCTTATTGATTCTAGAGTGAGGGGAAGGGAGGGAGAGAGAGAGGGAGAGAAACATTGATGTGGAAGAGAAACACAGATTGGTTGCCTCTTGTATGTACCCCGAATGGGTACTGAACTCACAACCCAGGCATGTGCCCCAATTGGGAATTGAACCCATGACCTTTCAGTTTTTATGAGATGATGCTCCAACCAATGGAGCTGTACCAGCCATGGAAATAAAGTATTTTTTAATTGAGTTATGTACATCAATGTTTAGATATAATGCTATTGCACACTAAATTGACTACAGTGTAGTATAAACATAACTTTTATGAGCACTGGGAAATAAAAAAATTTGTGTGATGTGCTTTACTGCAATACTTGTTTTTACTGTGATGGTCTGGAACTGAAACCACAGTATTTCAGAGGTATGCCTGCATACTAAATCAGATAGGTGCTTAATCAACGTGCCTACTTGTGAGTTCAATGGTGAAATCCAAAGTTATCTTGGGGTAGAGATTTTGTCTTGTTTACATTTGTGTCCCAGGCATCTAGCTCAGTGCCTGAACTGACTCTTACCTTGAGGTACTTCAGTACTTTGAAGAAGACTTAACTTCATTAGGCCTCAGTTTCTTTTTTTTTAAATATATTTATTGATTATGCTATTACAGTTGTCCCATTCCCCCCCCAACTCCACTCCATCCTGCCCACTCCCTCCCTCCCACATTCCCCCCCTATAGTTCATGTCCATGGGTCATGTATATAAGTTCTTTGGCTTCTACATTTCCTACACTATTCTTACCCTCCCCCTGTCTATTTTCCACCTATCATCTATGCTACTTATTCTCTGTACCTTTACCCCTCTCTCCCCCTTCCACTCCTTTATTGACAACCCTCATGTTCTAGTTGTTTGCCTAGTTTGCTCTTGTTTTTGTTTTAGGTGTGGCCATTAATAACTGAGTTTGCTGTCATTTTTACTGTTCCTATTTTTGATCTTCTTTTTCTTAGGTAACTCCCTATAACATTTCATATAATAAGGGCTTGGTGATGATGAGCTTCTTTAACTTGACCTTATCTGAGAAGCACTTTATCTTCCCTTCCATTCTAAATGATAGCTTTGCTGGATACAGTAATCTTGGATATAGGTCCTTGCGTTTAATCTTGGGTAATGTAATTATGATGTGCCTTGTTGTGTTCCTCCTTGGGTCCAGCTTCTTTGGGACTCTCTGAGCTTCCTGGACTTCCCAGAAGTCTGTTTCCTTTGCCAGATCCGGGAAGTTCTCCTTCATTATGTTTTCAAATAAGTTTTCAATTTTTTGTTCTTCCTCTTCTCCTTCTGGCACCCCTATAATTCGGATGTTGGAATGTTTCAAGATGTCCTGGAGGTTCCTAAGCCTCTCCTCATTTTTTTGAATTCTTGTTGCTTCATTCTTTTCTGGTTGGATGTTTCTTTCTTCCTTCTGGTCCACACCATTGATTTGAGTCCCAGTTTCCTTCTCATCACTATTGGTTCCCTGTACATTTTCCTTTGTTTCTCTTAGCATAGGCTTCATTTTTTCATCTGTTTTTCAAACAGATTAAACCAAGTCTGTGAGCATATTGATAACCAGTGCTTTGAACTGTGCATCCGATAGGTTGGCTATCTCTTCCTCGCTTAGTTGTATTTTTTCTGGAGCTTTGAAGTGTTCTGTCATTTGGGCCATTTTTTGTTTGTTTGTTTGTCTTGGCGCGTCTGTTACTTTAAGGGGCGGAGCCTTAGGTGTTCACTGGAGTGGGGTAATGCTGGTCACTGCGCTGTGACGCTGTACTTGGGGGAGGGGCAGAGTGGGAGCAATGGCGCCTGCCTCACTCTCCTGATTTCAATCTTTCACTCCGATACCCACAATCAAACTGGGCCACTCTGGTGCTGTTTCCCGAGTAAGTGGGCCTGTGCACACTCTAGGCCCCTGTGGGTCTCTCCAATAACCTCTCCTGTGAGGCTGGGAGTCTCTCCTGCTGCCGCCCCAACCCCCAGGGGCGCTTTCAATCAGAGGTTTGAGGCTTTATTTCCCGGAGCTGGAGCCCTGGGCGGCACGGTCTGCTTTGCTGCCCACCGTTCGTCCGGTTTATCTGTGTATGAATGTGGGGCCCCCGGGGTGCTACCCACCACTCTGCCTGCCCCACTCTCCGCCACTCTGAGTCCGGCCCTCTGGGTTTATCTGTGCAAATGTGGGGCTGCAGGGTCTGCTAGTGCTCAGACTGCCTGGGCCATTTGTCCCACACTCTGCCAGTCTCAGTCCTGCCACAGCCACGCGAGTCCTCTCCACCCCGGTGCCCGTCTCCGCCCCTCCTACCAGTCTGGATGAATGTTTATTTTCTATTTCCTTGGTGTCGGTCCCCCTTGCTGTTCGATTCTCTGTCAGTTCTGGTTGTGCAAGGAGGCACAGTGTGTCTACCTACGCCGCCATCTTGGTTCCTCTTTCAGGCCTCAGTTTCTTTATCAATACAATGGCAATAATAACTGACTCTCTTAAGTGTGTTCTATAAATAACATAATAATAGACCAAAACCACTTTTGATGTAGTTTAAAAGTTCAACCCAGTCCAAATAAAACATCATTTTAACATTTTCAGTAGTTAGCTTTATGTTTCAACTCCTCCTTTTTTCTTATAAACTGACATAGATAAGAGAGCAAGTCAGAACTCTAATCCACAAAGACTATATTATATAGTCAAGCTCTCAAGATTTAGTTCAAGAAATAAATCACCCATAGAAATTTTTGAGCACTACCCCAACACACATACACATAGGCACACTCTTACTGAAGTAAAATTTGTCATGCACTCTTTGGTGCCATAAAGGCAGGAATTTATTTTATTCCAGTATTGAGAACAGTAGTCCCTGTATGGTAGGTAGGTCTTTAATATCCTTTAAATAAATGAGTGGACTTCAATTTATTAAAATAGTCCAGCAATAGAGTGATTTGATTTTTCAGGGAATATAGAATGTGTGCTGCATCTCTATATGAGTTTTATTTATTGGGTTGGCCAAAAAGTCTGTTTAGATTTTCCATAAAGTAAAAGACACATTTTTCATTTCACCAGTGACTTTATTGACTTGGATATTTTAAGCATGTCAGCTGTCTCCTGCTATTGACTGCTAGTGAGTAGAGGCCAGGGGTGCTGCTAAACATCTTCCAATACATAAGACAGACCCACAGAAAATAATTATTTGGCCAAAATGTCAGTAAGTACTAAGAAACTTTGCAAACCTCTTTTGACATTTTCAATCAGTCACAGCATCTCTCATACACTGCACAAATCTTTATTTGTGTTATTATTTACTGTGAAATAATAAAGCACAATATGCTGAAAATGTTGCTTATTTTCTTCCATCTTCAATATTAAAATGGCTGTACAAAATTAACCAATTTTGATGTTTTTTTAATGTACACTGATATGACAGTTGTCACAATATAATCTAACAAAATTGTTTCAAATGAAGTTAAAGACAACTAAGTGCTACTAGAGCCATCATACAGAAAATAAACAAACTTTTTGGCCAACCCATATATCTTCTGTTTATGGATAAGAAAATGGAACCTCATAGAGATTAAGAACTTGCTCAAGGTCATTCAGCTAGAAGGCAGCTGGTGTGGGATTTAATCTCCTTCCTATGGTCATATGTTGTGTCATACTGCCATGAAGAGTCACTTTTCTAACACGCATTACATTTCGGATCTAACCTAATTAAGTCCCATTTGATGTAAAATAATCTTCTTACAGACTGAATGATTTGTCCTTTAACGATTAAGACTTCATTTTTGGTTGGAGGACCAGGATGGAAATAAAAAAAAGTTTAGGTTATATGGCCAGGCAAGTCTCTTTTGAAATTTGTGAGCTGGACAATGGGCAAATCACTGGAGCTCTTTCAGCCTTCATTTATATGTTTTTTAAGAGACAAAACACTATTTGCCTATTCGATGTCACAGGATAGAAAGGACCATATAACAATATGTGAAAGTGTTCTGTGAAATATAAAGTGTCATAAAAATATTTTTAAAGGTATATCAGGAATCGCTGTACTGGGGGAGATTGGGTTAAAGTAAAACAGACAAGTATTTGAATTTATTTTTGAATTTTGAACCTATATATGAACACACACACACATATATATATATATGTTCTCTTTTCATATAAATCTTTAAAATGAAGATAAGTTTGGAGTAATTTATGGGGTCTGTTTAGTTGAGGCTTTTCTATTAATTGTGACCAAGAAGACCCAATGGAACAGTTTACAAGCCTGCAATGAGAAGGCTTGTTACCATGTGGCCTACTGCTTGGAGCAGATGGAATAACACAGTTAGTGCTAATTAAAATCTTCAAAGGGTCTTCAAAGGGTAGCAGTAAATACTACATATTCCCTTTATTTAAAACACTAGCAGATGAAGAGTTCTTTTTTTTCTCCTTAATAAATATAGGATTCCCATCTGTTATCTTCATAACAATGTACCATGTAAAGCAGAAGAAACAAAAGAATAGAAAAGAGCGTGTGATTCTCTTTCACAGCATTCTGTTCTAGAACTAGACAATGCCATTTTTCTCCTCTCAGTCAAATTTCCCTTGAAAGCCATGTATGGCCATTGGTCAGTCAGTGACCAGGTAACTCCCATTATTTCAAAAATGGTGATAGATACTGGAGTTTGCCTCACTTAACACCCATCCCAACACCCTATTAGCCTGTCTTCCTAGATGTTCAACAGTTAGAATGCAGCCATGTAACCATACCTATCCCCAGGCAGTCCTGTGTGTGAGAGACTTGGCTGTGAAAGTCAGCAACGTGATGAGAGACTCTTTAAGCAGGTGGCTACCAGAGTACCTGGCTCTTTTGTGGAAGTCACGGAAGAGTTTCTGGTGGCTGGCCTTAGCTTGTTAGGTGGCAAGTACTGGACCGTGGGGGCAGCAGTGGCCTTTCAGCCATAAAAATCCTCTGAGACAATTGGGCATTTTTCATACTTGTTGTGTCTGTAGCTGATTATATACAAGCTTGTTTTCCTGGACCTCCCAGAGAAGTCTGTGAGCTACTTAGAATTCTTTAATAATCCCTTTGTTCATACTAGCCAGAGCTGATTCTTCTGCCTATGAGGCCTGACACTTATTATAATTAACACACATGTGGTTTTAACCAAGGAGGACATAGATCTATTGGTACATTTTGGCAAATACCTCTAGTCACCTAACCAATAGCCTTTTACCCATTTCTTATTCACAGAATCCTATTTTGCAAGGATAGCAATAGCCCAGCTAACCAAGGAAATATCCTAGCTTCTCTTACAATTAAGCACAACCGTGGACACAACTCTAGCCAAAAGGATATCAGTCAAGGATATCTGGCTAAGATTTGCTCCCCTGATATACTGTATTTTGTCATGTGTAATGAACACTTTTTGTGCCAAACTTTTGAGGGAAAATAAGGATGTGCATTATACATGGGTAGTACTAATTCTGTATCTATATAAAAGTTGTTAATTGTTTATTTATGCTTATGCATTAAAAGTGTAACTCTAGAAAGCAGTAAAAATATCCATATGCAAAATAACACCATGCAATACAATAATCAGTTTTATTTCTAAATATAAATAAATAAGAAATTAAAATGAAAGGTTTTTTTCCTGGAAGTTTGGGCCAAAAACATGGGTGCACACTACACACGGGAGCATACTACACATGGCAAAATATAGGTGGAAGGGCAAGTCCCCTTCTGCTTCTTTTCTGCATGAAATATAGAAGAAGCAGTTGGGACTTCAGCATGCTCCTGAGGACCATCATGGAAAGGCCAAGAGAGTGGCAGAGACCCTGACTTGACATCTATGAGCCTCAGTACCAGTGCCGGCAGCAAACACATGCATTAACTCCAGACTTCTTGGTGCATGAACAAAATCCACCTCCACTATCAATTTCCAAATACCATTATACTGGGGATTAAAGTTTTAGTATGTAAATCGGAGAGGGGGACATAAACATCCATAGTGGCAGCAATTTTAAAAACATGCATCTATTGTAACAGGTAGCCTATCCCATCCTATATTAGCATGGGCTAGATTACTAAAGAACTTCTCAGTTACTTTCCTCATAAGTTGGCCCTTGTTTATTTATTTTTTCCCTAAAATAAGGATAATTTTAGGGTAATTTATGGGGCCTATTTAGTTGAGGCTTTTCTATTAATTCCAACCAAGAACACCCAATGGATTGGTTTGCAGGCCTGAAATGAGAAGCCCTGTGATTCTTTTGCCCATTTAGTAGGTAAAGAGATCCTGTCTCTCCTGCTAGGATCCCAAACTCAATTCTTAAAGGCAAAAAGTAGAAGCTACAGGGAGACAAATTGCAGCTGTCTATATAAAAGACTATTCTTCCAGAGCTCCCAAATACCACAGAAACTTAATTAAATGTAATGAGTTCTCAGTCACTTAGGTTGTTTAAACACAGGTTAAATGACCTTTGGGAGGAGATGTTCAAAAGTTAATATTTATATATTAGGCCATGATCAGAAAAAAATGTAAGTCCCTTCAATTTTACAGTTCTTGGATCTTGAGTCAACATCTCTTTCACACATACTTTACACTTGACTACCAGGAACTTGTTTTTTCCACCTATCCTCTGCTATCTTTGTGATGAGCATTCCACCTTCAATTCCACATGTGCTATGTGTCCTCTTTTTTATCAGGTACAAAGAAAGGCTGTGGGGAGGAATTGAAACCATGAGGGCAAAGATGAGACAGATCAGAAAAAAAGAGTGAATGATGAAAGGACACGGTTAGTGCAGAAGGAAAGGTATTGAGTTTCTTAAAGCAGGAGTTGGAAGTGAGTAGATTAAAAATTCAACAGCTAAGTGGGTGGAGGGGAGGTTAGGGTATGGAAGGATTGAGAAAAAAGGGAAAAGGACTCATGGACATGGACAACAGAGTGGTCATTGTGGGGGAGGGGTATAAGGGGACTAAATGGTAATGAAAAAAAAAAACTTTCAGAAACAAACAAAACAAAAGTTGAGTTAGGTTTAGTTCCTAGAAAAGAAATTCTCTATAAACTTGAGAGCATGAGGACCACATGAGCATCCAGCTTAGGGTGCTGGAGAAGGACCTGGAGAACAATTTCACCAATGGATGGAAAAAATGTGTTAAGCAGAAAGTCTACTTTCCTCACACCTTCAAGCTAAAAATGATTACTCAATGGCAGAGAAGCACAATGGGGTGAAAATAGACCACACTTATATTTAACAGTGCCAAATGTGAACCTGTGATATGCTGACCTGTTTGCACTCTGATACTTTGGGACTTCTCACCTGTACAAAACTAGTTCCTTGCACTTTAAATAGTTTGTCTGAGTATGATATTCCTAATGACTCACTACAAAGGCAGTATCCTGATGGTGGTTGGAGGCAGTACTGTGTTCACCATGTTCCTGTGCCCTTTGGTCAAACAGGTAAGAAGATCAGTGGCTAACACAGATCCTGAGTAGAGGGATCCTGGCTGTCTATCACCTGATCTCCTTGTTTATCTGATCAATTCTGTTTTCTCTAGCAACATTCCCTTTGGTCCAGAGAGACACCACATTTTTTGCCTGCTCAGCCCAAGTATTATTCAAGCTGAAAAGTGCCTTAATTTCATCTCATGTTCTTTAGCCCTTGGTTCCTTAGCTCTTAGCATTTGCTGACTAATGTTTCAGGTGGTTTCAAGAGGCATCATTCCTCAGTAATGTAAATGATACTTCCCTACTAACTAAACCATAAATCCTCAGAATGGGGTCCCCAGCTTAGCTTGCCTTCAACAAAGCTGGTAGAAAAACATACCCTGCTTTGTCTTTGCTTCCTCTTGGCTGGCTTTGAGGCTTCACATACTCTGCATCCTACCCCTGCAAATTCCCTAATAGGGTGCAAGCTGCTGAGGAAGTGACTGGCAGACTCAGCCTGGAGCACCCATTCTATTTTCCACCATGAGTCATCGTTCTTTCCTTGGCAGATGCTGCAGGGAAATACTCCCTGAAAGATTTGCATAAGGCATTCACAGATGCAAAATGATTCTACTTCCCAAACCTACCAGTATGTAATGTCAAGCAGTCCTACAATTCAGAGAAAAGTGTGTGGCCATCAGAAAGGTTGGATTGTGCTTCCTGAGACCCTGAGGAATACTTATTCAGTTGTTCTCTACTGGTGGCTGAATTCTTGTGAAAACTACATTGGTCCTTGTCTTCCAAAATACAAGTAGATTTTTCCTTCAGATACAATTATTATTTGTTGTGAGAAGAATACAAATGACAAAGAGCTTTTTTGATTTGTATTGGCAGCCCAATAGGCCAAACATCACAAAATTGGGGACATATCTAATCCTTCCACTCCTTTTTATTGCCACCTCCCCCTAACTTTCCTTTCATCCTATTTGTTGAGGAGTGTTCCTTGTCTCATTCAGGTATAGCTTCAAGGCCCATTTCATCTTAGAATGCTTCATAGACTATTAAAATGGAAAGTCATATTACTGAATATTTAATACAAATTGCATGGATGCCTGCAATTTAAGGCTGTGGGAAGACTCCTTGTTAAATTCATAATGTAATTGTTAACATCATTCATGTCATGCTAACTGTATTCAGTTTTGTTAATTTATACTAGACCTCTAGAAGGCACATAAATTCAATTTAATAAATATTAATTCAATTTAATAAACACTTGTCAAGAGCTATATGCATAGTAGCATCTTTACCTAGCATTATACAAGAATATAGCTAATAAGTATTTTTTTGATAAAAACTGTATTTTATAATATATTATGCTGGGGAGAGCTTTAATTTTTGTTATAGGATTTTTTTTAAAGAGAGAAAAGTAATGACTGCTTTTCCTTTGCAAATCAGGATTTTATTGACATTTCAATCTATTATACAGGGTCTGGCACAAAAGACACCCCTTTAATTACAAAATCCTTTATTACAAAATCATAAGCATGTAATTCTGTAACATAACAATATCACACTAAAGCACAGCATAAGACATTTTAGGTAAAATGTTCAAATTAAAACTATAAACCATTACATCCATACTATTAGTCTACCAGCCATTCTCAACCAGGCATTACTTTTGCCAGAACCTGTATTTCAGAGAACTTCTAGACATTCTTCAAGTAAAGTTTTTTCTTTTTGAATAAAAAAAATCGTGGAAAAAAGCATTCTTTGCAAAATTGTATATTTTATGCTAACATTTTTTTTAAGTTTCAAGAAATTAAAGGGAATGACCAAGTAACATCCAGGAAAATGATTATTCCAAGTCCTATATGTATTGTAAACAGTTGGCTCTAAGACATTTGGCAACAGTTGGCATCACAGACATTTGTGATGATTGGAAATGTATTAAGTTTGTTATTAGTGTCAATCTCAGTCATGATTGATCATTTAGCACATAATGATTGAGGTTATTTTCTAATAAAATGGGCCAACATGAAGAACATACTGTCTAGAATTATGGATCTTCAAGTTCCAAAGTAATATAAGAGAATTGTTGGATTGTATCTCCCTACGAAAGGAAGAACTGTGTCTGTTGAGACTTTAATACTTCTTGTGCTTCTTCAAAACAAAGCTTGAGACTTCTGGCCAAGATGGAAGTGTAGGTAGATATACTTTCCCTTCTCACACAGTCAAAAGAAGGGTAACAAAAAATTTAAAAACAATTCAAAAAACAAATTAAAAAAATACCCAGAACTGCCATAAAATCTAACTGTATGGAAGTCCGACAACCAAAGAGTTAAAAAAAGAAGCATTCAGTCAGATTGGTAGGAAGGGCAGAGATGGGCAGCAAGTGTGGAGAGGACATGTGGCAAGATGGAAGCTGGTGAAGCAGGTGGTCCCACATATGCATGCGATAAACCAGGAAGAACTACTGGGGACCATGACAGACCTAGCAGCCAAGGTTCCAGTAAGGGGAATTAAGGCCTCAAAGCCTGAAAAAATCTGAGGGGGTTACAGCAGTGGGAGAAATTTCCAGCCTCACAGGAGAGTTCATTGGAGAGACCCATAGGGTCCAAGAATGTACACAAAACCACCCACTCGGGAATCACCACCAGAGGGGCCTAATTTGCTTGTGGGTATTGGGGGAAGTGACTGAAATCCCACCAAGAGCTGAGCAAGTGGCATTGTTCCCTCTTGGACCCCTCCCCCACATATAGCATCACAACACAGTGGTGTGGGTTGCCCAATACTGTCAAATACCTAAGTCTCTGCCCCTTACAAGGTAACAGGTGTGCTGAGACAAAAAAAAAATATGGCCCAAATGAAAGAACAGATCAAAGCTCAAAAAAAAAAAAATACCCAGCTAAGTGATGAAGAGATAACCAACCTATCAGAAGCAGAGTTCACAACACTGGTAATCAGGATGCTCACAGAAATGGTTGAGTATGGTCACAAAATGGAACAAAAAGTGAAGGCTATACAAAGTGAAATGAAGAGAAATGTAAAGGGAACCAACAGTGAAGGGAAGGAAACCAGTACTTAAATCAATGATTTGGAGCAGAAGAAAGAAATAAACATTCAACCAGAACAGAATGAAGAAAAATGAATTCCAAGAGAAAAAAAGAAAAGAAAAAAATGAGGAAAGGCTTAGGAACTTCAGGGACAACTTTAATTGTTCCAACATCTGAATCATGGGGGTGCCAGAAGGAGAAGAGAACAGCAAGAAATGGAAAATTTATTTGAATAAATAATGAGGAGGACTTCCCCACTCTGGCAAAGGAAATAGACTTCCAGGAAGTCCAGGAAGCTCAGAGAGTCCCAAAGAAGTTGGACCCAAGGAAGCACACACCAAGGCACATCATAATTACATTACCCAAGATTAAAGATGAGAGAATCTTAAAAGCAGCAAGAGAAAAGGAGACAGTTATCTACAAAGGAATTCCCATAAGACTGTCAGCTGATTTCTCAAAAGAAACCTTGCAGGCAAGAAAGGGTTGGAAAGAAGTATTTGAAGTCATGAAAGGTAAGGACCTACATCCAAGATTACTCTATCCAGCAAAGCTATCACTTAGAATGGAAGGGCAGATAAAGTGCTTCCCAGATAAGGTCAAGTTAAAAGAGTTCATCATAACCAAGTCCTTATTATATGAAATGTTAAAGGGGCTCATCTAAGAAAAGAATAAGATCAAAAATATGAACAGTAGAATGACAACAAACACAACTATCAATAACCAAACCTAAAAAACCAAAAATGAACTAAGCAAACAACTAGAACAGGAACAGATTCACAGAAATGGAAATCACATGGAGGGTTATCAGCTGGGGGGATGGGGAGAGTGGTGGAAAAGGTACAGGGAATAAGAAACATAAATGGTAGGTACAAAATAGTGGGAGGTTAAGAATAAAAAAAACCCACAACACTTGATCTTGAGACAGACTTGAAATATAGCATGAAGTCATTGCTTATAATCTTCTCTTAAAATGTCACAACTCAGTGACCTTGTAGTGAGTCTTTGGGAGTCAATGATAAGAACAGCATAGGTAAGAGTATAAACCCATTCTGATCTTGCTCAGAGGCAGGACAGGTTGTTGCCTCCATGAGTAATAGGAGCCATGCTGAGAAAGGTCACCTGCTACAAAGTAATTCTCCTTCCTGGTGTTAGTGCACCTGCTGTGGGATGGACATTATATTTGGTTCTGCTTCTTAGTAACCACTTGATTTTCTTAACAGCAAAAATAGCAGCTACCAATGAATCTTACAGTGTACCAGGCAATTTAATCATAAGTATTTATATTTATTCACCTGTTTAATTCTCACAACTCTGAGAGGCACATGGTTGTACTGTCCTCATTTTATAGGTGAAGGATATGAAGGGCAGGGAGATCAGAAAATTTGTCTAACATGAAAGGCAGTTAAGCTGTGTAATCTTTCACTATTAGTTTCTTTTTCCATAAAATGAAGATCATTTTACATACATCGCAGGACTATTGTGAGAATTAAAGAAATAATAAAGGTAAAGAATCTAGCACATAACAGATACTCATTAAATAGACATATTAATCACCCCGGCTGGTGTGGCTCAGTGGGTTGAGTGCCAGCCTGCAAACCAAAGGGTTGTTGGTTTGATTCCCAGTCAGGGCACATGGCTGAGTTGCGGGCCAGATCCCCAGGTGTGCGAGAGCCAACCACACATTGATGTTTCCCTCCCTCTTTCTTCCTACATTCCCCTCTCTAAAAATAAATAAATAAAATCTTTAAAAAATAAAAAGAGATATTAATGATTATTTTAGATTAAATGACCTCCTAACACCCTCCTGATAAGAACCCATAATGATCCCTCATTTTATTTAGATGTTGCTTATCTACCAAACTCACAAGCCACCAAAAAGAACCAAAAATGAAGCACAGATCAATCAAAATAGTCTAATCTAAATAAGCAATCAAACAATCCTCTTGCCCATTACCCTAACAGAGACCTGGGAGCCTTGCTAGAGCCTATTTATGATAAAGAAGCACTCACTGGTTGTAAGGAGTTTGGTTGTAAGGTTCCCAACTCACAGATGATTAGAAATGCAAATTACAAGGGGAAGAGTCTGCTTGGAGCAAGACTTGACAGCTGTCAGTCTGGCTGTAGTAAGGGAACTAGAAGCTCTCAATAGCCAGACAGGAGAACTCAAAATGCAGACCAGTCTGGACTCTCTCAGGACAGAATCCCTAATAACAAGTTACCAGCCCTCTGAGAGGCCTATCCTGGCATCTTACCGCCCATTTTGTCAGCGTTGCTCTTTCTCCTCTGTGCCCCATTGCCCTGGTACAGCTTCTACTGGCCTACTATAGTAATTTGTTGTCAGTACCCTCATGCTAATTTGACTTGAAGATCTTTAAATGGCAAGGGCATTATTGCATTCATGTTTGTATCTCTATCTCACATAATGGATGTTCAATGTATGCTTATTAAATGAATGATTACTGATTCAGTACATGATAAGAGAGATAAAAATTTAAATTCATGTTTTCAAAGATAGGGAGCAATACAAAGATCACTGAGAAACTTTTTATTCAAAGCTATTACAGCTTTTAAAAGTTTTCACTTAAAAAGGCAAGCTTCAACAGCCTGGAAAATTAGTGTCAGTGTGGAGCATTTCATTACCTGAGGGCTCTGGATGAAGTTGGCATTATCCTGTCCATTAAGCCACTGGGGAGAAGAGGAGAGGGACCTGGGTCTTAATGAGCCCTTGGGAAATTTAGTGGGAAGGGAGAAAGAAGGCACAGGAGACAGATTCTGAATACTGAAGATGAATGTGATCAATGTCACAATTGTACTGAGGCCCAGCCCTTGTTCTGCACTTTGCCCAGAAAATGAAGTGGCATTTTAGAGGAAGCTTGGAAAATTGATTTGAGTTACTTTGGCAGGTGGCATTAACCTTATTCATGTGAAAGAATGAACTAAGGCAGGATAATAAAGTGAGACAATAATTCATCAGCTAAATTATGAGGTGTCTATGCTTTAGGGAAAGATGCTCTTACAAAACACAGAGAAAAATCCTTTGACTGACAAAGGGGACTAGATCCTGAAAAGACTAGGGAATAGAGAACCCATGAGTATCAAAACTGTTTATTTTGCAGAGCTGAGGTAAGGAGGATAGTCAGAGAGGAAGCAAATATGAATGATTATGGTGAGTGCTGGGGATAAAAGTCAGGAGGGGTTATGAGCTGCAGGTCTGATCCAGAGATGGGACAGAGACAGAAGACATATTAGGACTGTTTGGGGGATATGGATTCAGAGAGGTCTCGTGCCTATCTTTTAACTGGAATAAGAAAAGCAGCAAGACCTCTGAGTAGAATACCCTACGGACTGGAGAAAGATGGCAGCGAGATAGGTGGGAGCGGAGTCCACTTCCCCACAACACCAGTGAAATACCTAGCTGATCTGAGGAGCAGAGCGAACAGCCAACGGTATTCCAGCATATATGAAGATCAGAGACCAATGATAGAGGACATTGAAAGATCTGATGGTAAGAAGAGTGCTTAAGGACAGTAAGGTCCCCAGGACCTGCGCAGGGACCAGGGCAGCTGAAGCCCCGGCCTAGGTGCAGGGTCTGCTGCAGGATTCTTGGGAGAGAGCCAGACGGAGCTGTGTGAGCACCCAGGTGCTTGTTTGGACAAGGGGGGCTTGAATAGGAAGAATTTCTCAAAAATAAAAAGAAAATAGGGGCACTCAGCGGCTAGTTAGAGAACGCTCTGCAGCAGCCATGGCCTCTGGTGCCCCTCACCCCTCAGCCCCTGGACGGTGAACACAGGATAAGCAGCCCCAGCGCTCACCTGAAGCCCAGCTGGTGCACACCCAGATTAGTGGAATGGGGGCACACAGCTGAAACCCCAGCTGGCCGCCCACACCTGAAACCCCGGTGGGGCGCCCACACCTGAAACCTTGGGTGGGAGCACACCAGGAGCAGAGGCTAGCTGCCCCACACACAGGCCCAAGGCGGCAGACCGGCCGACCATGCATGACTCAGTCCCAAATCGGCTGACAGACGGGCCGCGTGACTCAGCCTCAGAGCAGCTGACCAGCTGGCGTGGGCGACCCAGGCCCAAATCAACAGATAGGCTGATCAACAGCCTGGCTGCCTGCGAGGGACCACAGCTAAAAGCACCGGTTCTGAACAACTCCTACCTAGTCCCTGGGCACAGAGCCCTGCAGGGCCTACTAGCTCTTTAGGACTAAGGCAGAACACCAAGCAGAGGGGAGCTGCAGGGCTAGGGCAGACTGCATTCCCCAGAAAGACTCGATCCAATAGGGGGCTGAACTACCTCATAGCAGCAATGAGAGCCCCTAGCATCTAAGATAGCAAAGAGCAAGAAGGGGGAATGTGAGTTGCCCCTAATTGGTGCAACTCAAGGACAGCACAACTGGTGAATTAAAGGCCTAGTGGGGAGCAGAAGGACCCTGAGGAACTGGACTGAAGGTTGAACAACAGCAAAGAGTGTGGCTCAGGAAGGGAGAAAAGTGAAACCAATCCTTCCAACCACCCCCTCCCATTGCACAGACAGGAAGACCAGCAGAAATAACCTGACCGGTTTAAAGCCAGCAGAACACTTTTTTTTTTTCTTTCCTCCTTTCCTCCTGAATTCCTTCTTCCTTTCTGTCCTTCTTTCTTTCTTTGTTCCTTCTTCCTTCCTTCCTTTCCTTTTCTATTCCCTTTTTCCCTCCTTCCCTTCTCTCCCCCCCCCCCCTTTCTCTTTTTCCCACAGGTAAGACAACAAAACCGGGAGAGCTGAAAAGACCAGAGTTAGACCGTGTCGTACCCATAAACATCAGCTCAAGACCAGTGAGCACAGGAGATTAAGGAGACTGCACCACTGAATCCCAGTGGCATTCTACCATAGAAGTTCATACCATAAACCCAGGGAGTCAGAATAGATCAATTTAAGAATGGGAAGACAAAGAATCAATCCGCAAATGAAAGGAAAGGAGGAAGCCTCAGAAACAATGCTAACGGAAAAAGAGGCAAGTCAACTATCAGATACTGAGTTCAAAGCAATGGTTATGAGGAAGCTCAATGAGCTCACTGAGCTCACAAGAACTACTAGAAACTACAGGGAAACTACAATGAACTCACTGAAAACTATATCAACATGAAAAAGGAAATAGAAACTATCAACAAGGGCCAAGAGGAAATGAAGAATACAATTTCTGAATTGAAGAACACAGTAGAAGGAATGAAAAGCAGACTTGATGAAGCAGAGGATCGGATCAGTGAGCTTGAGGACAAAGTAGAAAAAAACACCCAGAAAGAGCAAGAAAAGGAAAAGAGGCTCAGAAAGAATGAAGAGGGATTAAGGGAAATGCAGGACAACATGAAACGTAACAATATCTATATAATAGGAATACCAGAGGGAGAAGAAGAAGAGCAAGGGATAGAAAACCTGTTTGAAAAATTAATGATGGAAAATTTCCCTAATCTGAGGAGAGAAAAAGTCACCAAAATCCAGGAAACACAGAGAGTCCCAAGCAAGAGGTACCCAAGGAGGCCCACTGCAAGACACATCATAATTAAAATGGCAAAATTCCAAGAAAAAGAGAGGATGTTAAAGGCAGCAAGGGAGAAAAAGGAAGTAACATACAAGGGAGCCCCAATAATGTTAGCAACTGACTTCTCAATGAAAACGCTCCAAGCCAGAAGAGAATGGTAAAACATATTCCAAGTAATGAGAACCAGAGGCCTGCAACCAAGGCTACTTTACCCAGCAAGGCTCTCAATCAAGATAGAAGGCCAAATAAAGAGTTTCCCAGACAAAAGAAGTCTAAAAGAATATAGCTCCACCAAACCAGCTCTGCAAGAGATGCTAAAGGGACTACTTTAAGGAAAGGAAGGTAAAGAGAAAGAGAGAGGAACACAGGTAGGAAAAAATGGCAATGAATAACTACCTATTGATAATAACCTTAAATGTAAATGGGTTAAATGACCCAATCAAAAGACATAGAATACCTGAATGGATAGGAAAACATGACCCACACATATGCTGCCTACAAGAGACCCATCTCAGGACAAAAGACTTACACAAACTGAAAGTGAAGGGCTGGAAACAAATTTTCCAAGCAAATGGACAGGAAAAAAAAGCAGGGGTAGCAATACTCATATCAGACAAAATAGACTTCCAAAGAAGGGCCATAAAGAGAGACCCAGAAGGTCACTTCATAATACTCAAAGGAAGAATCCACCAAGAAGACATAAACATTGCCAATATATATGCACCCAACATAGGAGCACCCAAATACATTAAGAAAATCTTGGAGGACTTCAAGAAAGATATTGACAGCAACACAATTATAGTAGGGGACTTTAACACCCCACTATCAAAAATGAACAGGTCTTCCAGACAAAATATCAACAAGGATATTGTGTCACTTAACAATACCATAGAGGAAATGGACTTAACTGATATATATAGAGCTTTTCATCCCAAAGAAGCAAAATACACATTCTTTTCAAGTGTACATGGAACTTTCTCAGAGATAGACCACATGATAGGACACAAAGCAAGCCTCAACAAATTCAAGAAAATTGAAATCATATCAAGCATTTTCTCTGACCACAAGGGGCTGAAACTAGAAAGCAACCCCAAAGGAAAAAACCCAAAACACTCAAAATCATGGAGACTGAATAGCATGCTATTAAACAATGAATGGGTCAAGAACGAGATTAGGCAAGAAATCAAAAACTTTCTGGAAACAAATGAAAATGAACTCACAACAACCCAAAACCTGTGGGACACAGCAAAGGCAGTCCTGAGAGGGAAGTTCCTAGCAATACAGGCCTACCTTAAAAAGATAGAAACATTTCAGATGAACAACCTAACCATACGCCTAGAAGAACTTGAGGAAAAACAACAAAGACAGCCCAGAGCAAGCAGAAGGAAGGAAATAACCAAGATCAGAGCAGAGTTAAATGACATAGAGACTAAAAGCACAATTGAAAGGATCAATGAATCCAGGAGCTGGTTCTTTGAAAAGATAAACAAAATCGACAAGCCTTTAAGTAGGCTCATCAAGAAAAAAAGAGAGAGGATCCAAATAAACACAATTAGAAATGAAAGAGGAGACATTACAACTGATAGCACAGAAATGCAAAGGATTGTAAGAAATTACTATGAGGAACTGTATGCTAAGAAATTTGAAAACCTAGATGAAATGGACACATTTCTAGAAAAATATAATCTTCCAAAACTGAATGAAGAAGAAGCAGAAAACCTGAACAGACCAATAACGGTAGACAAAATTGAAGCAGTCATCAAAAAACTCACAACACACAAAAGCCCTGGACCAGATGGTTTCACAGGAGAATTCTACAAAGCATTTAAGGAAGAGCTAACCCCTATCCTTCACAGACTATTCGAAAAAATCCAAACTGATGGAAGACTCCCAAACTCTTTTTATGAAGCCAACATCATCCTAATCCCAAAACCAGATAAAGACACAATGAAGAAACAAAACTTCAGGCCAATATCACTGATGAACATAGACGCTAAAATCCTCAACAAAATATTGGCAAACCGCATCAAGCAATACATTAAAAAGATCATACACCATGACTAAGTGGGATTCATCCCAGGGATGCAAGGATGGGACAATATTCGCAAATCAATAAACATAATACATCACATCAACAACAGCAAAGACAAAAATCACATGATCATATCAATAGATGCGGAAAAAGCGTTCGATAAGATACAGCACCCATTTCTGATAAAAACACTCAGCACAGTGGGAATAAAGGGAGCAGTTCTCAACATAATAAAGGCCATATATGAGAGACATACAGACAACATCATACTCAATGGACAAAAACAGAGCTTTCCCACTAAGATCAGGAACAAGACAAGGATGCCCTCTCTCACCACTCCTATTCAACATAGTATTGGAAGTGCTAGCCCCAGCAGTCAGACAAGAAAAAGCAATAAAAGGCATCCAAATTGGAAAGGAGCAAATGAAACTGTGACTGTTTTCAGATGACATGATAGTGTACATGGAAAATCCTTCAGACACCACCAAAAAACTACTTGACCTAATAAATGAATTTGGCAAAACACCTGGATACAAAGTCAATACTCAAAAATCAAAGGCATTCCTGTATACCAACAACGAAACTGCAGAAACAGAAATGAGGAAAAAAATCCCATTTGATATAGCAACAAGAAAAATAAAGTACCAAGGAATAAACTTAACCAAGGAGGTAAAAGACCTGTACTCAGAAAAATACACAACACTGAAGAAAGAAATTAAGGAAGACACAAACAAATGGAAGCATGTACCATGCTCATGGATTGGAAGAATTAACGTCATCAAAAGGGCCTTACTACCCAAAGCAATTTAGAGATTCAATGCAATCCCTATTAGAGTACCCAGGACATATTTCACAGATATAGAACTAACATTTCAGAAATTTATATGGAACCATAAATGACCCCGCATAGCTGCAGCAATTTTGAGAAAGAAGAACAAAGCAGGAGGGATCACAATACCTGATATCAAACTGTATTACAAGGCCACTGTAATCAAAACAGCCTGGTACTGGCATAAAAACAGGCACATAGACCAATGGAACAGAACAGAGAGCCCAGAAATAAACTCAAGTCTTTATAGTCAATTAATATTTGACAAAGGAGGCAGGATCATAAAATGGAGCAAAAACAGCCTCTTCAACAGATGGTGTTGGGAGATCTGGACAGCTGCATGCAAAAAAATGAAACTTGGTCACCAACTTACACCATACACAAAAATAAACTCAAGATGGATAAAAGACTTAAATATAAGTCGTAACACCATAAAAGTCCTCGAGGAAAACATTGGCAGGAAAATCTCAGACATTCGACGCAGCAACATCCTCACAGACATGTCCCCTAAAGCAAGGGACATAAAGGAAAGAATAAACAAATGGGACCTCATCAAAATAAAAAGCTTCTGCATGGCTAAAGAAAACATTACCAAATTACAAAGAGAACCAACTGTATGGGAAAACATATTTGCTAATGATACCTCAGACAAGGGCCTGATTTCCAAAATATATAAAGAACTCACACAACTGCACTCCAGGAAGACAAACAACCCAATTAAAAAATGGGCAAAGGACTTGAACAGACATTTCTCCAAGGAAGACATACAGAGAGCCCAGAGACATATGAAAAGATGCTCAGCATCACTAGCTATCAGAGAGATGCAAATTAAAACCACAATGAGGTTCCATCTCACACCCATCAGAGTGGCCAACATAAACAAATCCACAAACAAATGTTGGAGAGGATGCGGAGAAAAGGGAACCCTAGTGCACTGTTGATGGGAATGCAGACTGGTGCGGCCACTGTGGAAAACAGTATGTAATTTCCTCAGAAAACTAAAAATGGAACTGCCCTTTGACCCAGCAATTCCACTGCTGGGATTATACCCTACAAACCCTGAAACACCAATCCAAAAGAACCTGTGCACCCCAATGTTCATAGCAGCACAATTTACAATAGCCAAGTACTGGAAGCAACCTAAGTGCCCATCAGCAAATGAGTGGATCCAAAAACTATGGTATATTTACACAATGGAATTCTATGCAGCAGAGAGAAAGAAGGAGCTTATACCCTTTGCAACAGCATGGATGGAACTGGAGAGAATTGTTAAGTGAAATAAGCCAGGCGGTGAGGGACAAATACCATATGATCTCATCTTTAACTGGAACATAGTAAATAAAAGAAAAAAGGAAACAAAATGTAACCAGAGACATTGAGGTTAAGAACAATCTAACAATGGTCAGGGGGGAGTGGGGAGGGGACAGTGAAGAGAGGGGATTACAGGAACTAGTATAAGGGACACATGGACAAAATCAATGGGGAGGGTGGAGGTGGGGGAGGGAGGGGGTTTGGCTGGGGTGGAGTGGAGTGATGGGGAGAAAAGGCACACAACTGTAATTGAATAACAATAAAAAATAAAAAAAAAAAGAGTACTCTAAGGATGTGGCTTGGCACACAGGCCTGCACAGCCCCCTGGTGCCTCCTCCCTGATTCGACTCAGGAGCACAGTAATTCCTGTGTGCTTATGCCTAGAAGGGAGGGGATGAGAGGCTGTAAAGAGTCCCTTATTTCATGGACACTGCTGCATGACCCTGAGAAGTCTATGTTAGGTAGCTCAGGGAAACCTAGAGCCCAAGAAGCCTCAAATGGGTTCCTGAGTGGACCCTACCGAAAATCAGATGGGAAAGGGGAAAGAGAAATGTGGACGCTAATGAAGATAGAGGACCAACTGTATTAGAGTCAAGCCCCTTAGATTATGCTTAAGCACTAAACAAGGCCCAGAATTATATTAGAATCTCACAGTACAATGAATGCTTCTGTGATAGACCGTTTCATAATTGTAAAAGCACCCGCCTTTTGCTACATCCTGACTGACCCTAACCTAAACCCACCACCAGGAACACCTACCCAGGTGGGAGCCAAAGGCCTCTCACTGTGCTTTGGTTTAAGAGGATGGAAATAGCATACTATTGACCTATCATAGATTTCAGAAACAAGCAAAATCCAAACTTGAAAAAATCACTGTGTCAATTGCATGGCATGTAATGAAATAAACTGAAATGAGCTAAAGGTGAAAGTGTGCAAAGCCTTCTTTCTGTGCAGTCTCAGGGCTGCTTGCTTTACCAGGGAGCCTTGACTCTCCTCTACAAAGGTACCTGGATTTCCCATCTGAAGTCACCTCCTCTGGTAGCTCTGTGGCAGTCCACAACAGAACAGGTCAATGAAACCTGTGTAACTCCTCACTGAAAGTGCAGAGAAGAGCATCCCCCCCCCCCGACCTGCATTCTTCCCATTTCCATAACCACAGATTTCTTTCTGTTATTCAGGCAAATGCCTGGGAACGTACTATATTTTGCCATGTATAATGAGCAATTTTTGGTCCAAATTTTTGAGGGAAAAATAAGAGTGCATATAATACATGGGTAGTACTAATTCTGTATCTATATAAATTTTTTTAATTCTTTTATTTCTGCTTATGAGTTAAAAGTGTAACTCCTTTAAAATCCTTTTATAGTACAAAAAATTATAAAATTCCTTTATAGTCCAAAAAACAAGTATCTAAATATAAATAAATAAATAATTGAATTAAAAAATTAAAATGAAAGATTTTTTCCTGAAAGTTTGGGCCATAAATGTGGGTGCATATTATATACAGGAGCACATCATACATGGCAAAATACAGTAATAAGGAGAGTTCAAATGAGCTGAGGGTTCTGGTTCAGCACATTTTCTTATCTTTTATGAAGTTGGTTTCTGATGCTGTTCATTCACATTTCATATTCTTTGTGGACTATATTTAGTTTCCACATTTTATAGTTTTTAGAAACATGAATTATGTTTCACATGCAAAATGAAACCTGTGAAATTTTCCTTCTCCCTGAGTGAAAGAACTCTCCTGTCACCTGGGGCAATTTTGCAAATTTTGCTGGAAACAAGAATCAGGTTTCACCAGTAAATACAGTTTTATGCATCCTAGAAATTGTACTGAAAATAACATGCTAGAGGTCAATTGAAATGTAGCTCCTTGCCTTTATAAAACAATCTGAAATAAAACTATCCAGACAAATTATCACCATTATCTATGCTGTCAACAGAGAGGCAAATAAAAACAAGTAATTTTGTTTAACACTGAATTAGTCAGCTTGGGCTGCCATACAAAATATCATAAACTATGTGGCTTAAACAACAGACACTTATTTCTAACAGTCCTGGAGGCTGGAAGTCCAAGATTAGAGTGCCAGCATGGTCAGTCCTAGTGAATGCTCACTTCCTGGCTTGCAAATGGCCACCTTCTTGCTTTGTTCTCACATGGCTGAGAGAGAGAGATTGATTTTTCTATCAGATTAACACCTCAACCTTATGACATCATTTAACCTTAAATGCCTTCTAAAGACTCTATCTCTGGATACAGTGGAATTAGGGGTTCAACATATGAATTAGGGGTGTTTTAATTGGTTTGAAAACTTTCAACATATGCTAGAACAGTGGGAAAACAGTATAGTGAGGGACCACTGGGACCTACAGTTTGGAAACAAACAGTATCTCATTTGGTGAATAACAAAGCCATTTCAAGGTTTATGAGTCTACCAAACACTAAACCTTTCTCGTCACAACAGTAATGTTCCCTTGAACATAGGGTTTCCCCTAAAATTAGCTGTTTGTGAATCAGCCAGAGCCATTGTCTAAAGGTAACACTAGTGAGAAAACAAATCCTTTATGTACTTTATTAAGATAACTTTCAATAAATCAAATCCTTCCCTCAATGTCACATCATTCTACACTCTCTCTCTTCATTCTCTCATACAAGTTCCTCATGCTGTTTAAGAAATCTGTAGATGAAGGGTTAAGATCTCTGTTTAGTTAAGACCTCATCTTTCATCACCTGTTTACTTGCTTCCAAGACCATGACTAGTGTATATTATCCCACAATAATAACTAGATTCCACGGTTTCATCTCTTCCACAGCTCCTATCTTATGCATCACCTGAACACAAAATCTCTCTTTAAGTTTCTGTACCATTATATTTCCTGTTTGTAAAATTCATTTGGCAATTAACTGTTTACTGCAGTCTTTCTCAGCTTCAGACCTGTTCTCAGATACTATTAGTTCTCTATGAGAACTTATAAGTGACTATATGTGCATGTATGCCTTTCATTTCAACAATAATCTAAAAAATACAAGTATGCTCTGGATCATCTGATGAATCCTTATAACAGAATTGCCTTATATTTTTAGTGCCCATTTGAATTTGTGACTGTTTTGACCCCAAGTAATAGCTTTAATCATAACAAGCTAATAAGAGAAGCATATAGGCAGACAATATACAAATGATGCTTTTGCATTAAGTGAAAGTTCAATGAAAGCAAGGTATGCCACATCCAGAAAAAAGTAATCATTAGTTTAAAATGAAAAAGTTCTTGAAGAATTATGTCATCACTCAGAACACAGTCATAGAAGCATGTCAAACCTAAAGAATTGGTGCCATTTAGTTTCTTTTTTTTAATTTTAATTTTTTATTGTTATTCAATTACAGTTGTGTGCCTTTTCTCCCACCCCTCTACCCTACCCCAGTTGAAACCCCCTCCCTCCCCCACCTCCACTCTCTCCCTTGATTTGGTCCATGTGTCCTTTATAGTAGTTCCTGTAATCCCCTCTCTTCACTGTCCCCTCCCCACTCCCCCCTGACCATTGTTAGATTGTTCTTAACTTCAATGTCTCTGGTTACATTTTGTTTCCTTTTTTTTTTTCTATTTATTATGTTCCAGTTAAAGGTGAGAACATATGGTATTTGTCCCTCACTGTCTGGCTTATTTCACTTAACATAATTCTCTCCAGTTCCATCCATGCTGTTGCAAAGGGTATAAGCTCCTTCTTTCTCTCTGCTGCATAGAATTCCATTGTGTAAATATACCATAGTTTTTGGATCCACTCATTTGCTGATGGGCACTTAGGTTGCTTCCAGTACTTGGCTATTGTAAATTGTGCTGCTATGAACATTGGGGTGCACAGGTTCTTTTGGATTGGTGTTTCAGGGTTCATAGGGTATACTCCCAGCAGTGGAATTGCTGGGTCAAAAGGCAGTTCCATCTTTAGTTTTCTGATGAAATTCCATACTGTTTTCCACAGCGGCCTCACCAGTCTGCATTCCCACCAACAGTGCACTAGGGTTCCCTTTTCTCCGCATCCTCTCCAACATTTGTTTGTGGATTTGTTTATGTTGGCCACTCTGACTGGTGTGAGATGCAAATTAAAACCACAATGAGGTGGCAATTTAGTTTCAAGAAAACAATATTACTTATCCAATTGATGACTGCTAATTGGAGTATGTAGCTTTGGTTATTTTTTCATATTTAATTTATAAATGAATTTTGGTTTTATAGCCATGTAAGAGCTGCAAGCATACAGAGTATACCTGGTTTATGTTTTTCCATATTAAAGTTACATTAAAATATAAAATAATTCAAGTCAACATTCAGATTCCACAGACTATTTAAAAGTTATGACAATAAAGTACTAATTTATTAATTGTTTGTTATATACATATCATGACAGTTCTTTTATTGTGGCCTTAAATGATTGTTTAGGTCTTTTACTGTTTAATTATTTCCATCTTTTATTGCTATGTTGCCTCACATAAAATGTAAATTTCTGCAGGACAGAAATGAGCTTTCAGACCATTTGCATCCTTCTTAGTATCTAGCACAGTGCTGAGGGCATAACGAATGCCCAATAGTGCTCATGGATTTTAGCTCTTTGATCAGCCATTTTGGACTTTATTTCGAATTCCAAAATATTGTCTATTTATTTGTTTTGTTAAATCGACTTCCAAGAAAGGTATTTTCAAAATATATTTAGCATTATGTTTCTGGTGTGTACTATAATTATAGGCAAATAATAACTCTTCTTTACTGAGTATACTCTGATGCCAAGAACTGCTGTGAACATTTTACATGGATCATCTCACTTCACTATAATAATGATAGGAAAATAGGCAGGATAATAAACAGATTAATTCTGCTTATTAATAAGAAAATTGAGTGAAGAGAACTTAAGTATATTGTCCAAAGGTGATACAACCAGTAAATTCTAACCAAGGCATACTAAGCCACCTTCATACTGCCTGCAACTTCAGTTTGCAAAAGAAATGTGAAAGTCATTGGTCTATTACTACACTAATGGCTCAGATTCTTTATCAGAAAAGTGCAGAATGAATAGGAAAAATGTTCTCCTTCACTCTTCACAAAGATGTGTGGCCACCCCACCGTTCATTGAACACCCAGCATATAATGCCTATGGTAAAGGAGTCAATGACAAAGTAAACATTATTCAAACTTCAAATTTCTTAAATGGACATGTTACTGAAAAGTAAATACTTTGGTATTTATTTGGTCTACTACTCATATTTTAGTTTGCTCTTTATTTTGCTTGGAAAAAATGCTTAGCATTAAAATATTTGTTGAAAGGTCCTCTCCTCTTTCAAGTTCAGAAGTAACAGTTTAGGTACAGGTTTAATGTGTAAAACTCACTTTATTTTCATTGGCAATTCATTCTTTTCCAGTTAAAAAAAAATTCAGACCATGTCTGGATGTCTGATTAAATGACCTAATATTTTTATGATCTTAGTGATGCAATCCATTTGGGCATATGGATTACTTGGAATAGTGACATATGTGTTAATTGCAGGAGACCAATTCAGTTGTGGTCAATTGACAGAGCCTTCGGGGCACGTTATTTTCATTGTATTACTTTTCTGCCCTTTTGTCTTAGCTGCTAGAAGAGTGGATGGTCTCTGACAGGGTCTCTCCTCCCAGTGAGTTTGAAGTACATTTACTTCTTCAATGGAACATTAAACTGGTTCCCTCAGTTATCACAAGGAAATTTGATTTTCCATGAGACTCTTCTTGTTCCTGCCCAGAGACAAGATCTGATCTTTTATAACTCTCAGTCTAGTGTACCACCTAATGGTAATGGTCAGCTCTACCTTAACCCTGGGGTCATTATCAGAATTCTGAATGTATGAATGTATGAATTGAGGTCTGTCCTGAATTGTCCCTGAAGCTCATTCATGCATTCATTCACTCTTCCATTCCTTCAACACACATTTATTTAATACTTACTGTGTGACAGGCACAAGGGGTTGGGGATATAGAAATGATTAGAAAAATATGAAACCTACTCTCAGAGCACTCACATATTGGAGAGACATGCAGATAATTAAGTAGTAAGATAACCACTGTAATTTTATATGTGCTTGGATCCTGTGATGGGAGTGTGGTAGGGTGAACCTAGAAAGAAGCAATACTTTGAGCTGTTTGATATCTTTTTTCTTCCTGTTTTAATGGGATATAATTGATAAATTACATTGTATAAGTTGAAGGTGTAGAACATAATAATTTGATAAAAGTATATATTGTGAAATGATTATCACAAGTTTAGTTAACATCCATTATTTCACATAATTAAAGACTTTTTCTTTTCTTCTTTTTTTCCCCCTGCTTTTTCCTATGCTTAAACTTTTTTTTATTGCAGCATTATTTACAATTGTCAAGATCAGGAAGCAGCCCAAGTGTCCATCAGTAGATGAGTGGATAAAAGAACCATTGGACAATTTACACAATGGCATATGACTTGGCTGTAAAAAAAAAAAAATAAAATTTTACCCTTTGCCACAACATGGATGGGCCTGGAGAATATTATGCTAAGTGAAATAAGCTAGTCAGAGAAGGACAAACACCATATTATTTCATTCATATGTGGAATCTAATGAACAAACTGAACAACAAGCAAAATAGAGACAGGATCATAGATAGAAAGCAGGTTGACAGCTATTAGGGTTAGGGGGTAAAGAGATTGAGCAAAAAGAAAAAGGACTCATGGACATGGACAGACATTTTTTCCTTTGTGATGAGAACTTTTAAGATTCACTCTGTCAGCAACCTTCAAAATACAATATTTCAACCACAATCATCATGCTGCACATTGTATCCACAAAAGTTATTTATCTTATAATTAGAAATTTGTACCTTTTGGCCACTCGTACCCATTTCCCCTACTCCTCCTGCCTCTAGCAATCACAAAGTTGATCTCTGTTTCTATGAGTTTGGTTTTTAGATGCCACATAAAAGTGAGATCATACAGTATGCATGTTTCTCTGTCTGACTTACTTCACTTAGCAAAATATCCTTAAGGTCCACCCATATTATCACAGCTGGCAGGATTTTCTTCTTTTTTAAGGTGAAATAATATTCCACATTCATCCATTGATGTACATGTAAGTTCTTTCCATGTCTTGGCTATTGTAAATAATGCTACAATAAATACAGGGGTGCAGATATCTCTTTGGGACAGGGATTTTGTTCCCTTCAGGTAAATGCCCAGGAATGGAATTACTAGATCAGGTGGTAGTTCTATTGTTAATTTTTTGATGAACCTCCGACTCTTTTCCATTGTGGCTGCATCAATTTTCATTCCCACTGGCTGTGTGTTGGGTTCCCTTTTCTTCCCATCCTCACCAACACGTGTTATTTTTTGTTGTTTTGGTAAAGCCATTCTAACAATTGTGAAGTGATATGTCATTGTGGTTTTAATTTGCATTTCCCTCATGATTAGTAATATTGGGTACTTTTTCATGTACCTGTTGTCCACTTGAATATCCTGTTTAAAAAAATATCTATTCAGTTTTCTTACCCATTTTGAATTTGACTATGTGGTTTGTTTTTCTTGGGGGGGGGCGGATTGAGTTGTATAACTTTCTTACAAATTTTGGATATTCATGCCTTGTCTGATGTAGTTTGATGTAGTTCCAGTTGTTTATTTTCTATTTTATTTCTTGTACTGTAGGTGTCATATCCAAAAAATCATAGCCAACACCCATGTCTACAAGCTTTTCCCCTACTTTCCTTCTAGAACTTTTATGGCTTCAGGTCCTACATTTAAATGTTTCATCCATTTCAAGCTAATTTTTGTGAATGAAGTAAGATAGGGGTCTGGTCTTATTCTTTTACCTGTGAATATATAGTTTTTCCTAGCACCATTTATTGAAGAGACCGTCTTTTCTCCATTGAGTATTGTTGGCTCTCTTGTCAAATATTAGCTAACAAACCCTGACAGGTGTGGCTCAGTTGGCTGGGTGTTGTGCTGCAAAGTGAACAGTCACAGGTTCAATTCCCAGTCAGGGCACATGCCTGGGTCATGGGCTGAGTCCTCAGGTGGGGTGCTGTTGGGGCATGTGTGAGAGGCAGCAAATTGATGTTTCTCTCTTTCATCAATGTTTTCCTCTCCTTCTCCCTTCCTTCCCCTCTCTCTAAATATAAATAAATTAAATCTTTAAAGACATATTAACTGGCTGTATATGCATTGATTTATATCTGGGCTCTCAATTCTATTATGACATCTTCTAGGAGTCTGTTTAGAACAACACCCAGAGTAATGGGTATAAACACTCTATCTGCAAGACACCTCACCCAGAGATGGAGTGAGAAACTGAAAATGTTGGCAGTAAGCAAATAGCTATTTGAGGTGTTATGGGCTATTCTTTTAAAATATGTATAAATTCATGTAAATTTTCATTCTAGCATAATATAGAAAAATTATTTTAATATAAAAACGTGTTAAAATTAATATACCTTCCCCATTTTGCAACTGCAAGTTCCTCAACTAAAATGGATATTCCATGAAAAAATGCCAAGTTCTTTCTGGGACATTTCATACACTTTGGCACAGGAATGATCACTCCTATTTTAAGCTGAGAAAAAAATGTTTTAAGAAAAAAGAAATAGAGAGAAATGGCTTGCCTCTTTGCACAACCACATCAAAACTACAACTAAAATATAGAACAACCATCATTCAGGAATGTCATAAATTGAGTTGAATGGAAGTCTGACAACTATGGAATTGAAAAAACCACATCCATGTAGACTAGTAGGAGGGGTGCAGATGCAGAATGGGCTGGCCTCTCACCCACATGGATAAAAATTGGGGAGGGATATCTCAGGAGTAAGGACTGCCAGCCCAGGATTTCAGTGCCAGGAAGATTAAGTCCCCATAACTTCTGCCTGTGAAAACCAGTGGAGATTGAGTTGGTGGAGGAGGTTGCTGGAGCCCTAACCAGTTCCTCTTGGCGAACCCACACATGGACTCACTTACTCAGACTGGCTCCCTTTGAGCTCCAGCACTGGGGTGGCAGTTTGAAAGGCACCAGTGGTATATAAGGAGAGACTGAAGTGTCTGGCATCAAGGCAAGCAGAGGCCATTGTTCTTTTGCTGAACCCTCCCACTACAGAGTTTGGCTGGTGCCACATCTGAGAATCCTCAACCTGGCTAACACTGTGTGACCCACCATGGAGATCCAAAGAGGCTCCACCCTACCCAATTTACAGGCCCACCCAAACTGCTTTTCCATAAGAATGTATTGTCTTAGATCCTAAATCCTTTCAAACAAACAGCTGGCTTCAGTGACTCCTAGTGGAAGCCAGATTAGAGTTACAGCTTGGCTTCACCTGGGAATCTCCACGCTCAGCCTGAGTATCAGATATCTCAGATTCCTTTATAGCTCAGGCAGGGTACCCCAGGCAAAACACAGGTGGGGGCTGACCTTGGCCTATATCACCCAGGAAACCCCAGGGACAATGCACCAAGTGGACAGCTACAGACTGCATTGGAGCACCATCATGCTGCCCCTGCACAGCTGCCCCTCCATGGAGGGCAGAGGGTGGTGGCCTGTGGTCACAGCCAGTCCTTGAGCTGACGGGCCTGGATAAATCCCTCCGGTTGTTCTGCCAACAGCAACCAAGGCTCGATTACAAGAATAGGGTGTACTCAGCCACACAAAGGGTGGACCTTGAGTACCCAGCTTGGGTGATAGGGGAAGCTGTGCCACTGGATCTTACAGGACACTTACTACATTAGGCCACAATACCAAGAAATGGAGCCAAAGCGACTCTACCTAATACATAGAAACAAACACAGAGAGGCTGTGAAAATGAGGAGACAAAGAAACATGACCCAAGTGAAAGAACAGATCAAAACTCCAGAAAAATAACTGAACAAAATGGAGATAAGCAATCTATCAGATGCAGAGTTCAAAACACAATTTATAAGGAGGCTCAAGGAACTTAGTGAGAACCTCAGCAAAATGACCCAGTTAGAAATTAAAGATACACTAATTGAAATAAAGAACAATTTACAGGGTAACGACAGCAGAATAGGTGAAACCAAGAATCAAAATCAATGATTTGGAACATAAGGAAACAAAAAACAACCATGCAGAATAACAAGAAGAAAAAAGAATCCAAAAAAATGAGGATGGTATTAACAGACTCTCAGACAACTTTAAGAGGTCCAACATTCACCTAATAGGGGTGCCAGAAGGAGAAAGAAGAGAGCAAGAAATTGGAAATCTATCTGAAAAAACAGTTAAAGAAAACTTCCCTAATTTGGTGAAGGAAACAGACACGCAAATCCAGGAAGTGTAGAGCCCCAATTATGATGGATGCAAAGAAGCCCACTCTAAGACATATCATTTTTTAAAAGGCCAAATGTTAAAGATAAAGAGAGACTCTTAAAAGCAAGAGAAAAGAAGTTAGTTACCAAAGGTTGTCAGATGTGAGGTGGGAGAGGGTGTGAGGTGGTAAAAAGGTGAAGAGATTAAGAAATACAAATAGGTAGTTACAGAATATCTATGGGGATGTAAATACAGTACAGGAAATGGATTAGCCAAAGAACTTACATGTATGACCCATGGACATGAACAATGGTGGGGGATTGCCTGAGGGAGTGGGGTTTGCTCGGTTGTGGGGGACAAAGGGGAAAAAATCAGGACAACTGTAACTGCATAACTGATAAAATATAATTTAAAAATAAATTAAAAAAGAAATAGAATAACACACTATTTCATTCAGTATGAGGAGAGTATGATAAACCCCATACATCTTTGAATAAGATAATTAAAAAAACAGTATAACATCAAATTTAAATCCATAGGCCCAATTATTTTAGCAAAAATTTTAAGAAAAAAGTTTACAAAGTTGTTGATTGAAATAATTTTGAAAACATTGGCTTAACAATTCATCCTTTTTTTTTTTTTTGAATCGACAAGAGAGAAGGTGCAAGAATATTTTTATCTATGACCATAAAATGTATCTTAAATTTATCCTTACTCTATAACTTGTCATTATAAAATTAGTTTTTGATCTAAGTCTATTTTATTTCTTCTTATATTGAATATTTTGTGAGGTGGTTTCAAGTTCTGCTGATTTATAATCTTGAGATGATGATTTTTATTATAGGAAGCTATAAAGGAAATATTTGTTATAGAAAAATGATTTATTTAAATGTTTAAACCATTTGCCCTAGGAGACTAACTCACCAACATGAAGATACTTAACTGACTGAAACCTCCCTGATCTGGTTCTAGTGAGCTGAACTGGTATAAAAAGATTGAACAAACTCAGACACCTAAAGGCATTCCTGCTCATAAAAAGCTACTTTTACAAGTAAAATAAAATAATCCTCACAGATTAAAACACAAGGCAAAATCTTGATTTTTCCTCTAAGTTCCTCAAATGAAACTCAACAAAATCCATTTATTATCTGCTACCTCTTCCTCCCACACCCTGCTGTACATTCTGATTGCTGGTGCAGCCAATTGCTGCTGCACCCCCTGCCCCCCTTCCTTCACTACTAACCTGTTAAAGCCTCATCAGTCACCTGGCTATCCAAAGCAAAGTGTTTTTGGATTTCTCCTTCTCTCTACCCACCAATCAATCATTCACCATCCTTAATGGCAAGCTGCACCCAATGAATACTCTTGGTGGCTGCATGCTGCTTAGCACAGGGAATTCTTTCCTGTCCTCTCTTCCTGACCTGGCCTTCCTATACCTCTACCCCATGTTCTGGAACAGAGTAACCTAGATTCAGATGCCAGCTTATGACTAATTTAGCAACTCCACAGAATGTTACTATTCAGAATCTGTCCCTTGCAGGCTCTCCCAAGCCCATAGCCAGGCTGCAGGTTGGTGTACTCCAGTCTTTATCCACTGCATCTGTTTCGCTCAGGGAGGGAGATCAGGAACATGTCTCCCAACTGCCAGTCACTTTCAGTCTATACCCCACCTGCCACCAGAGGCACCATATCATTACACCACTCAAAGCATTCACTGAATCCCTGCTGTACAGCACAACAACATCTGTCGCCTTATTTAGAAACACATGTAAGGCCCACTGCAAACAGGGTCAGACTGTCATGTCCCCTACACTCATGTCATGTTAGATTATCCCATTCATTATTTCATTTAATATTCTCTCAGTGGCTACTACATGCCAGACATTGGGCTAAGAATTCCACAATGAGTAAATTAGACATTCTTAGAAAAGTGATATCTGGAAGGGGTATGAAAAAGCAAATAATTAAAACAAAGTGGTGACAACTATAAGTAGTGTTTAAGAGATAGGCTAGATGTGCACCTAATCCAGCTTGGAAGCCTGAGGTAGGGATGGATTTCCAGAAGACAAGTGGAAAATGCAAGATTTGAAGATGAACATATACTATGCCAAGAGGTTATCAATTAGTTTCTCTCTTTTGAAAGAACCTTTTTCTTTTCCAAGACCATTCTTACTTGACCTTCAAGGTCACTCCTTGAGGCTTTCCCTGACCTTCCCAGACAGACCTAAATGTTCTCTCATCTATGGTTTCATAGCACACTTTCCATACCCATATTACTGTTCTTACCATATTGTAACAGTGTTTGGTGAGTGGTCTCATTCTCACCTGGCTGCTCTATCAAGGCAGAGAACATGTCTTTATGCATCTATGTGCCCAGTCACACTTGACACATAGTATGCATTCAGTAGACTTTGATGAATAATTGAGTTTAACAAAAATATAAGTCAACTTTGATATTTCAAAGTCATTTTCAAGTAAGAAACTTGTGTGGATATAGCACATTCAGGAGTATCCCTTATTTCACAGATTTTTTTTTTATATTTTAGAAAACACAAGAGGAAATTAGAAAAAAATATTCCATATGGAAATGAACAAGAGAACAAGTACTTTTATATATTTGGACACATTTTCTCCACTTGGCTGATTTAAGCAATGTTTACGATAGCTGCTAAATTGTGGGCAGTTAGGCACTTTGCCATTCACAGACTTTAACTGTGACTGTGGTCAGTACAGACAGCTCACATGAAGGACTCTAAAGTCCACAGCCATGCCTGTCTACAGCAAACCCACCCACAGGCTTCTGGGCCACTGGAATTGCACTGATCTTTATCCATTTACATTGCTGGCAGACTCCTCTACAATTTCTGACTTTGTATCACATGGGCTATTTTGGTCACTAACAAGCTCAACAGGGTAGCTGAAAATATATTACCCATATACCTCACCACCACATGTCCTTTTATAATTTCTTCTACAATATTTAGAAGATGTTTCTAGTAAAGGCTGGCAGGCCATTGTTTGTTTTGCTTTTCCATCTGGTATTCAATTAATATACTAATAACCACTATAATTTCTCTTGTTATAACATTGATCTTATTATTCCCTGAGGCATGTTTATTTTCCTTTGGGGACTTCAGGTTGGAAACAATATTTAATTTACAGCTACTACATGTAATATAGCCTTAGTGCTGGTAATGTTTCATAATGGGAGCATGGCTAAATGTAACTCACTTCTCCATGTGCTGAGCAATCTCTTGGATATTAATGTTCATTAACTTTATATTAGTAATTTTTGTTTATAAAAATGATGTTAATAAATAAGAACAATATTGTACAGCAAAAATAGAATATTAAGTGTCAGAGAGCGATGGATTATAAAACACCAAGATTAAACAGAAGGAGAGAATCTTAGAAGCAGCAAGAGAAAAGGACACAGTTACCTACAAAGGAGTTCCCATCAGACTGTCAGCTGATTTCTCAAAAGAGACCTTACAGGCAAGAAGGGGCTGGAAAGAGCATTCCAAGTCATGAAGGGCAAGGACCTACATCCAAGATTACTGTATCCAGCAAAGCTATCATTTAGAATGGAAGGGCAGATAAAGTGCTTCTCAGATAAGGTCAAATTAAAGGAGTTCATCATTACCAAGCCCTTATTATATGAAATGTTAAAGGAATTTATCTAAGAAAAAGAAGGTAAAAAATATGAACGGTAAAAATGACAGCAAACTTACAGTTATTAACAACCACGCTTAAAACAAAAACAAAAGCAAACTAAGTAAACAACTAGAACAGAAACAGAACCACAGAAATGGAGATTACATGGAGGGTTATCAACAAGGGAGTGGGAGGGGGAGAGAGGGGAGAAAGGTACAGAGAATAAGTAGCATAAATGGTAGGTAGAAAATAGACAGGGGGAGGATACGAATAGTGTAGGAAATGTAGAAGCCAATTCCCACAATAGGGGGGGAATGTGGAAGGGAGGGGTTGGGCAGGATGGAGTGGAGGGAAGGGGGGAAATGGGACAACTGTAATAGCATAATCAATAAATATATTTAAAAAAACACCTAGAGATAAATATATACCTTTTGTGGTATGTTTTCTCCATTTCCCTCTTTTCATTTTCCTGTTAGTTCCTATGGAAGTCGCTGAGCTTTACTCTGAAGTCTCTGGAGCATTTTGTAGGTGTGAAGCTGGGAATTTAAGGACAACTGAGTAAGAAGATAGAAATGTTCAGAGAAAAGTCATTTCAAGTGCAGGTGAATGGACCAGAAATATCCTCATTGTACTTCCTGTTAATGGGGAGAAAGTGCAACTACCTGATAGAGAAGATAACAAAGGCCAAAACCCATCACATTGCCAAAAGTGATGGCCATGAATTATTTCTTTTTTATCTCTCATAGGATCTGGTACAGTGCTGGACAATTAGGAATATCAATTAAATATTAGTGGATTGGTAAAGAGGTTAGCTTTATGCATGGTTCAAGTGATGTGAACTCTGAGAGTTTATTCCTTCATTAAGCCCATCTGTAACATATATCCAAAACATTACATGGCCATCCCACCCTAGATCTGAGCCATTGTCAGAGTAAACTCTAAAGTCCATTCCCACTACTGGGTGCATGTCTAGAAGGTAGGCTCTGTTGACAGGTCAGAGATATTGCTCCTTTGTTCCAGTGTTTATTTTTTTTAATCCTTCCATCAAAATCTTTAAGTAACTGCTTGTGCATTCTCTTCCTGTCTAAATAGAAAAATACCTTTAAATCAAGTCATTAACTTTCTCTTCCATAATTCTAAATGCTCTGATGAAATGCTAAGAAAGGCCCCACTGTCCAGGATTATTGCACACTGCTGTTAGATTGAGTACGTAGCCAAAATGCAGATGCTCAAAGAATGTCTGCAGAATTGAATTATTTGAAGGAGACATCTATTTCTTGCCTCCTGAATATCACAATCAATTCTTTTAAATTTTATTTATTTATTAACTGAAATTACTGGGGTGACATTGGTTCACAAAACCAAACAAGATTCAAGTATACAACTCAAAAAAACATCATCTGCACACTGCATTGGGCACCGATGGTCCCAAGCAAAGTCTCTTTCTATCAGCATTTTCACCCCCTTTGCTCATATCTACCTAGTCCCCACTCCCCTTTCCCTTTGACTATTACCACACTGTTGTCTGTGTCTATGTGCATGCATGTGTGTGTATTCATATATATATATATATATATATATATATATATATATATATATATATATATATATATATATGTATGTGTGTGTGTGTAGTTTTTTGGCCTATCCCTTCACTTTCTTTCATGAAGTCCTCCCAACCCTCTTCCCCTCCTCCCATTCTGTTCCATGTATCCATGCCTGTTTCTACCTTGTGCATCACTTTATTTTGCTAATTAGATTAATTTCCCCATGAAAGTGAAATCATATGGTATTTGTCTTTTTCTGACTGCTTATTTCACATAGCATATACTCTCCAGGTTCATCCATGCTGTCACAGAAGGTAAAATTTCCTTCCTTTTAATAGCAGCATTCCGTTGTGTAAATGTGCCACAGCATTTTAATCCACTCATCTACTGATGGGCACTTTGTGATATTTCCAAATCTTGTCTATTGTATACAACACTGCAATAAACATAGGTGTGCATATATTATTTCTAATTAATGTTTCTCATTTCTTTGGGTACATTCCCAGAATTCCCACTGGGTCAAAATATAGACCAAACATTTTGTTACATTTTTAATTTTTTGAGGAAACTTCATACTGTTTTCCATTGTAGCTGCACAAATCTGCATTTGCACCAGCAGTGCATGAGGGCTCCCTTTTCTCTACATCCTCACCAGCTCTTGTTGTTTATTGATTTATTGATGATAGCCATTCTGATGGGTGTGAGGTGATATCTCATTATGATTTTAATTTGCATTTCTCTGATGGTTAATGATGTTGAACATCTTTTCATATACTATTGGCCATTTGTATGTGTTCTTTGAAGAAGTATCTATTCAGATCCTTTGCCCATTTTTTAATAGCATTGTTTGCTATTAAAAAGACCTTTCTGGTCTTTTAAAAAATATATTTTATTGATTATGCTGTTACAGTTGTCCCAATTTTCTCCCTTTGCCCTCCTCTGCCCAGTACCTCTGTTCCCTCCATCAATCCCCTACCTTAGTTCATGTCCATGGCTAATGCATGTAAGTTCTTTGGCTACTCCAATTCCTAAACTGTTCTTAACATCCCCCTGTCTACTTAGTACCTACCAATTTGTATTTCTTAATCCCTGTACCTTTCTCCCATTCTCACCATTCCCCCTTCCAGCTGATAACTCTCCAAATGACCTCGATATCTATGATTCTGTTCCTGTTCTGCTGGTTTCCTTAGTTTGTTTTTTAGATTCAGTTGTTGATAGCTATGCATTTGTTACCATTTTGATGTTCATGGTTTTGATCTTTTTCTTATAGAGTTCCCTTTAACATTTCATATATTAATGGCTTGGTGATGATGAACTCTTAGTTTTACCTTGTCTGGGAAGCACTTTATCCGCTCTTCAAGTCTAAATGATAGCTTTGCTGGACAGAGTAATCTAGGTTGTAGGTCCTTGCTTTTCATCAATTTGAATACTTTTTGCCAGTCCCTTCTAGCCTGCAAGGAATCTTTTGACAAATCTGCTGACAGTCTTATGGGAACTCCTTTGTAGGTAACTCTCTGCTTTTCTCTTGCTGCTTTTAAGATTCTCTCTTTATCTTTAACCTTTGGCATTTTAATTATGATGTGTCTTGGTGTAATCCTCTTTGGGTCTAACTTGTTTGGGACTCTGTGCTTTCTGGACTTGTATGTCTATTTCCTTCACTAAATTAGGGAAGTTTTCTTTCATATGTTTTTCAAATAAGTTTTCAGTTTCTTGCTCTTTTTCTTCTCCTTCTGCCATCCCTATGATTTGGATGTTGGTATGTTTGGAGATATCCCAGAGGCTCCTTATTCTATCCTTGTTTTTTAAAATTCTTTTTTCTTGTTGCTATTGTGAATTAATGCTTTTTTCTTCTTTATGTTCCAAATCATTGATCTGAATCTTGGTTTCATCCCCTCCATTGTTTGTTCCCTGTGGATTTTTCTTTATTTCATGTAATGCACCCTTCATTTGTGCCTGAGTCTTTTTTATGCTGTGGCAGTACCGAATGATTTCCTTAAGCATCCTGATAACCGGTATTTTGAACTCTGCATTTCACAGGTTGCTTATCTCCATTTCATTTAGGTTTTTTTTTTTCTTTGAGTTTTGTTCTATTCTTTCATTTGGGCCATATTTCTTTGTCTCCTCAATTGGCAGCCTCCCTGTGTTTGTTTCTGTGTACTAGGTCGAGCTGCTTTGAGCCCTGTCTTAGTAGTGTGGCCTATTATAGAAAAGTCACCTGTAAACTGTGTGGGATGGAGCCTTAAGTAGTCACCAGGGCAGAGCAACCCATTTCACTGCTTTGCAGCTCTGTGTCAGGGATGGCTCAGAGTGGGGACAATGCCGCTGCCTAGATTCTGAAGACTGCCTGAGAGAAGGCTGTCTCCTTGGCACTCGCCCTCTTGCCAGTGACTTTATTTCCTCCTCTTCTCCCCATATGCCACTTGTGACCTTCCATCTGTTGTCCTGGTGCTGAATCCCAGAGGGCTTTTGTCTTCGTGAGTCCTGAGTCTGTCACGGGCCCTTTAAGAGAAGTCTCTTGAATCCTGCAGTTTCTTCCACTGCCTCAACCACAACTGGTTTTTGCAGCCAAAAGTTATGGGAACTTATCATTCTGGTGCAGGAACCCTGGGCTAGGTAGTCTGGTCTGGGGCTGGTATCACTTGTTCTTGAGGTATTCCTCCCAGTTTTTATTCACACTTGAATGTGGAATCACCCATCCTGCCACCTCTCCATGCCCCTCTGGGTCTCTGCATCTCCAACCCTCCTATCGATCTGGAAAAATGTGGCTTTAAATCCTTGGTTGTTGGACTTCCATACAGTTTGATTTTCTGGTGAATCTGGGTGAAATTTGTTTTGTAGCCTAGTTGTAATTTTTTGCTGTAGTAGTGCACGGAGGCAAAGCATATTTACCTACTCCTCCACCTTGGCTGTGTCTTTTGGTCTTGAGTTGTGTAAGTTCTTTGTATATTTTGGAGATTAACCCCTTATCAGATGTGTAATTAGCGAATATGATCTCCCATACAGTGGACTCCTTTTTCATTTTGTTGATGGTTGCTTTTGCTTTGCAAAAGGTTTTAGTTTGATGTAGTCTTATTTATTTATTTTTCTTTTTTTTCTCTTGCCTAGGACTCAAGTGGCAAACAAAAGGCCTGTGGGCTGAATCCAGCCCTCCACCTTGTTTTATCCACCCTGGCACCTTGTTTGCAGGGCCAAGCACCTTGCCCCTAGTTAAGGAGTAGTTACATTTATACAGTCCTAAAATTACATTCGGCCCTTTGAAGGCAACCATGAGGCTGGTGTGGCCCCTGGTGAAAATGAGCTTGACACCTCTGCTCTAGAAGATATATTGGCAAAAATATTGCTATGAGAAATGTCCAAGATTTTACTGCTTATATTTTCTTCAAGATTTTTAAGTTTTGTGACTAACATATAAGTCTTTAATCTATTTTGAGTTTATTCCTGTGTATGGTATAAGTTGATGTTCTAGTTTCCGTTTTTTGTTTTTTTTTTTTGCAGGTACCAGTCAAGTTTTCCCAACAGCATTTATTGAAGAGACCGTCTTTCCTCCATTATATGCTCTCACCTCCTTTGTCAAATGTTAATTAACAATAAATGGGTGGGTTTATTTTTAGACTTTGTTCTGTTCCATTGATCTGTATTCTGGTTCTCATGCTGTTATAATTACAATGGCCTGGTAGTACAGGCCATTGCAATATACTTTGTTTTTTTTTCTCAAGATTGCTGAGGTTATTCAGGATCTTTTATGGTTTCATATAAATTTTTGAAATATTTGTTCTACATCTGTGAAATATGCCATTTGTATATAATAAGAATTTCATTGAATCTACAGATTTCTTTGGGTAGTATGGATATTTTAATGATGTTAATCCTTCCAATCCATGAACACATTATATGCTTCCACTTATTTGTATCTTCCTCAATTTCTTTCTTCAATGCCCTATAATTTTCTAAGGACAGTTCTCTTACCTTCTTATTTAAATTTATTCCTATGTAGCTTAGGTTTTGTTGTTGTAATAGTAAATTGGATTGTTTTATCAATTTCTCTTTCTGATAATTCAGTATTGGTGCATAAAATACCATTGATTTCTGAATATTAATTTTGCATGCCACTACTTTGCCAAATTAATTTATTAGATCTAATAGTTTTTTTGGTGGAATCTTTAGACTTTTTAATGTACAGTATCATCTCGTCTTCGAATAATGACAGTTTTACTTCCTCCTTTCCAGTTTGGATGCCTTTTCTTTCTTCCTCTTGTGTGACTGCTATGGTTAGGACTTCCAATACTATGTTGAGAAAAAATGGTGGAAGCGGACATCCCTGTCGTGTTCCTGATCTTAAGAGGAATACTTTTAGATTTTGCTCATTAAGTATGATATTGGCTGTAGGTTTGTTATATATGGCCTTTATAATGTTGTGGTATGATCCATCTATTCTCCTTTTGCTGTGAATTTTTATCATGAATGAGTGCTAGATTTTATCAAATGTTTTCTGCATCTATTGATATGGTCATGTTATTTTGTCTTTCATTTTGTTTATGTGATGTATCATATTTATTGATTTGCAAATATTATACAAGCTTATATGCCCATAATAAATCCCACTTGACCATGGTGTATAATCTTTTTAATATAATACTGGATCCAGTTTATTAATATTTTATTGAGGATTTTAGCATCTATTTTCAGGAATATTAGCCTATAATTTATTTCCTTGTAGTGTGTTTATCTGGTTTTAAAATTAGAATAATGCTGGCCTCATAAAAAGAACTTGGAACTCTTCCCTCCTCTTAACTATTTCGGAATAGTTTGAGAAGGATAGGTGTTAGTTTTTCTTTAAATGTTTAGTAAAATTAACCTGTGAAGCCATCTGGTCCAGGACTTTTGTTTGGTGGGATATTTTTTTTTGAATCCTGCTTCAATTTCATTAGTTGAATTGGTCTATTCAGGTTTTCTGATTCTTCTTTATTCAGTTTTGAAAGAGTATATGTTTCTAGGAATTTGTCCATTTCACACAGGTTTTCCAGTTTGTCAGCACATGGTTGTTCACAGTATTTTCTTATAATCCTTTGTATTTCTGTGATGGTAGGGTATCTTCTCCTCTTTCATTTTTCATTTTATTTAATTGGGTCCTCTATCTTATTTTCTTAATGAGCCTGGTTCAATGTTTGTCAATCTTATTTATCTTCTGAAAGAACCAGCTGTTGGTTTCATTGACATTTGGTACTTTTTAAATCTCTATGTCATTTATTTCTGCTCTGATTTTTATTATTTCCTTTGTACTACTTACTCTGAGCTTTGTTTGGTGTTATTTTTCTAGTTCTGTTAGGTGTAGGGTTAGATTGTTTACTTGAGCTTTCTTGCTTCTTGAGGTAGGCCTGTAATGCTATGAAGTTCCCTCTCAGAACTCCTTTTGCTGTGTTCCATGTATTTTGGTTTGCCATGTGTTTATTTTCATTTGTTTCCAGGTAACTTTTGATTTCTTCCTTTACCTCATTGTTAACCCATTCATTGTTTAATAACATGCTATTCAGCCACCATGTGCTTGAATGTCTTCCAGTTTTTTTGTTGTAGCTGATTTCTAGTTTCATACCACTGAGTCAAAAAATATGCTTGATATGATTTCAATGTTCTTGAATTTGTTAAAACTTACTTTGTGTTCTAACATGTGGCCTATCTTTGAGAGTGTTCAATGTGCACTTGAGAAGAATGTATATCCTGCTGCTTTGGAATGGAACCCATCTGATCCAGTTTGTCGTGTAAAGTCACTGTTGCCTTGTTCATTTTTTATTTGGGTGATCTATCCATTGCTGAAGTGGGGTGTTAAAAACCCCTACTATGACTGTATTGTTGATCTCTCCCTTAATGTCCACCAATATTTCCTTTATATACTTTTTTGCTCCTATATTTGTTGCATACATGTTCACAGGGCTATATCCTCTTATTGGATCAATTCCTTTCTCCCTTTATTATTATGGCATGACCTTCTTTGTCTCTTTGTATGGCCTTTGGTTCGAAGTCTATTTTGTCTGATAGAAGTACTGCCACCCAAGAGGTTTTATTACATTTTAATTTGCATGGAATATTTGTTCCATTCCTTCACTTTCAGTGTGTGTGCATCTTGTGTTCTGAGGGGTGTCTCTTGTAGACAGCATATATATGGTTCATGTTTTTTCACCCATTTAGCTACCTTATGTCTTTTGATTGGAACATTTAATCTGTTTACATTTAAGGTTATTATTGATAGGTATTTATTTATTGCCATTTCATTCTTTATACCTATGCTCCCCCCCCCCCCATTTCTTCTTGTTTTAAGCATGCCCTTTTACATTTATTGCAATAATGGTTTGGTGGTTATAACCTCCTTTAGCCTTTTTTTTTCTGTCTCAGAAGCTCTTTTTTTCAACTTCAGTTTTCAATGATAGACTTGCTAGATAGAGTAGCCTTGGTTGTTGGTCCTTGCTTTTCTTCACTTTGAATATTTCGTGCCAATCCTTTCTGGACTGTATTGTTTCTCTTGAAAAATCAGCTGACAACCTTATGGGAGCTCCTTTGTAGGTAATTAACTGTCTCTTGCTTTCTTTAAGATTCTCTCTTTGGCTTTACCCTTTGCCATTTTAATTATGATGTATCCTGGTGGGTCTCTTTCGGTTCATCTTGATTGGGACTCTCTGTGCTTCCTGGACTTGTGTGACTTTTTCTTTCATCAGGTTATGGCAGTTTTTTTTCAAGTAGGTTCTGTATCACTTATTCACTCTCTTCTGGTACCCCTATGATGTGGATGTTGTTACTTTTCCCTTTTTTAAAAATTCTGTTTTCTTTCTGATGCTCTGCTTGGGTGCTTACTTTTATCTTGTTCTGTAAATCACTGATTCAATCCTCTGCTTCATGTAAGCTGCTGTTGATTCTTCTAGTGTCAATATCTTCATTTCAGATATTGTATTCTTCATTTCTGACTGTTAATATTTTTTGGTTTCTATGTCCTTTTTAATGCTTGCTATCTCTTTGTTGAAGTTCTCACTGAGATTATTTATTCTTCCCTTAAGGTTCTTGAGCATTATTATAACCATTGTTTTAAACTCTGCATCTAGTATTTTGGTTTCTTCCATTTCATTTAATTCTATTTCTTGATATTTTTTTCTCATTTGGAGCATATTTCTTTGTCTCCCCATTTTGTCTTTGTATATTAAGTCGATCTGCTATGACTCTCAAAATTGTTATGATGGCTTTATGATGAAGGTGTCTTGTTGGACTCAGTGGCACAATCTTCCAGATCACCTGAGCTCAGATCTCCAAAATTGTTTCTTGTGGGTTATGTGTACCCTCTTGTTGTAGTTGAGTCTTGAATGCTTTTGGAACTTTTGTGGGCGGAGTTACTCTTTAGGCTTGTTGACTCTAGTGTAAACCTTGATCACCATGTATGAGACACTGTGCAGGGTCTTCCCCCTGAGTCAGAGTTATTCTCAGCAGTGTCCAGTGCCTTCCAGAATCCCCCTTTGGGTGTACCAATTGTATGGCTTGTTGGGTTGAGCTGTGGGCTGGCCTGATGTGCAACACTGGTTATACTGGTTCTGGGTCCACTAAGGTGGAGTTCAGGTACAGTTCAATGTCAGACATTGTGTGTATTCTACCTTGAGAGACCTGTATTAAGATACTATGCAGTTCACTGTTCGTGGCTGCATCTATTGGACCTGGGTGTGTGTGCCAATTTGTTTATAAGAGTCAGCTTCCTTCAGCTTAGAGTTGGGGGAAGGTCTGTAAAAGGACCGAAGCTCCCTGAGGTCTGCCTTCACCTGTTAGCTACTCTGCCTCCTCATGGTGTTGTCTGGTCTTCCTCCAGAGCCTTCTGAAGAAGGACTGTAGGGTGAGGTCAGGCTGGTCATGAACCTCAGCACAAGTTGTAAGCTTGGTAGAGTGGGTCAACCAAGATTGGAAGGACAGTATTAATATGTCCCCTACTTGGGTATCACACAGTCAGGCATTCAATGAGGGTAAGGTGGCCCCTGCCTCAGAGCCAAGCTAGTCAGTCTTTGCCAGATTCTCCAGTTCTAGTGTCTTCTGGAGAGGCTTTCTGCAGGTTCAGGTTGTATGTAGCCAGCCATCCCCCCTGCAGGAGCAAGCTCAGTCGCATTGAGCTCAGGAGCACAGATCAAATCAGTTTCCAATTGGAGGTGATGCTGGTCCAGCCTCCAGGAAGGGGTTAAGCACTTTATCCCAGTCCCAGACAATAGCCTCTGAGGGACACCCACTTTGACTGTATAAGCTCTGAGCCACTTTCCTTACCCCCAATAGACCTGAGCCCAGTGCGGCAGGGAAGCTGAGACTTGGCAGGGCTGATCCAAATAGTTTCTCACGGGGGATCATGCCCAGAAGGCTGTAGGAGGAGAGTGGGCATTTCTTCCCCTTCCAGGGATAGCACAGGCTGAGCTCACAGTTGAGACAGAAGTGGCCCCATCACAATGTAACCACACACTCAGCACCTGCTCCTCTGGTTATCAGAAAAAGGCTTCCTCAGGAACAGGGTCTGAAAGTCCCAACTCTGAGAAGAACTCTGGCCCCCTTTCACTGAACTCAACTGTATGCGCTTGCTGAGTATGCAACAGGTGGGGTTAGGGTTGCCAGCTGTGCACTTGAAGTGGGGGATACCAGCCCTCTTCCCCAAACCACAGAATTTTGTCGCTGTCTGAGTCTTCACCAAAATCCTCCCCAGAGAAATAGGGCCCTGAAAGTCACTGATGTGTCCAGCCAGCAGATCCCTCTACAGGACCCAAGTATAGCAGCATGGCCTCTTCAGCAGTTAGAGACCAGGCAGCGCACTCTCTATGTTGGTGGTATAACAATAAGAGAGCATGCCAATAGGAAGCTGGCATCTGGGTCTCCCCAGGTAGACTGAGTCCCAAGAGTTTCACCACCAGATGCTATGCAGGCTCCACTTTCCTGCCAATGTTGCTCTGGGTTGGGGATCTTTGTGTGAGGTTGATACCCCAGGTTCCTGGGGTGAGGGAATTTTGCAACCACAATATACTTCTGAAGTCTCAACTGCAGCACCTGGGTGCAAAGGTTAACCCTTTCCTAGCCTCAGCCTTTCTTACCAGTCTCTATGTGGCTTCTTCTATGAATCCTTCAGTTGTTTATTCAAGTTGATTGCTCTGTAATTTAGCTGTAAATCTGGTTTTGATCCAGGAGCAGGTGAGTGTAGCTTCCATCTACTCTGCAGCCATCTTGGAATCTGAATGCTTTATTTTAAAAAGCAAAACCCTTGGTCTTTACTAAGAGGTGTACAAAAGGATCCAAAACAGCTCTATATTTATTGAAACAGTATATAACTTTAAATCTTAAGCCCTGGCTCTGATCACATATCATCAACATGCCAATTGGTTATTGGATTTAATTTAGTATTAGTGCAAATTAACTTGACTCAATAACTTGAAGTACATCACTCTAAATACTTTCCTTTGACAGAATTGTATAATTGTGGCACTATATAGCTTTAGTCTTCATTGTTTACTTCTGAATCAGCTTTTCAAATAGAAAAATGCTCTTGATTAAATTTTAAAAGAAAAATAGTAAGTTATAAACAGTGTAATATGCTCATAATATTGTATTTTAAAAGTTATATATGTATGTTTATAAAAAGAAGGTAGAAATATTAAACTGTTAAGTGCAGTTATTTTTAGTAGGAAGGATTGTAGGAAATGTTTAATTTCTTCTTTGTGGTTTTAAAATTATTTTCTATGTTTCCTATAAGAACAAGTGCTACTTTAACAAACCAGAAAAATAAAAAGCAAGCACTAAACATTATTTCAAAATTTGGCATCAAGTATAAAATTTCAAATTAAATATGTTCAAAATATTTGTTAAAGGCTCCTGTTTGTATTCTTCCTTCTATCATAGACCTAAAGGGTCTGCTTAAATAATTTATATACTTATGAAGAGAATATGCTAATTTAATAAAAATTATCTGGTTTTATGTTTTTGAATTTAGGTTGTTATAAATAGGATCACAAGACTTTTTAAAGATCATTTATTTTTCCTTTATTTTTCTTTGGAAAAAGAAAAGATAACAAGTTTAACTGAAAAGAAGAAACCTCTCACAGTGGTAACTTAATGGAATTCATGAATGAATTAATCCAATCATGTCTTCAATAAATGTTTATTGAGCACAGTGCATGCCATGGTTGTTCTAGGACTGGAGATGAAGCTAAAGCAATTATTCACAATCCCTGATTTCACATTCTAGTGGAGCAAATAGAAAATCCATAAAAAGCTGCATGCTATTGATTCTAAATGCATATGTATTTTAAAAACATCTATGATATTGAGATGCATCCTATAGTCACTGATCTGTAGTGGTCACTTCCTGAAACATGTGACTTCAAAGACTTCACAGTGGATGTCAAGAGCTTGGAAGAAAATTCTAGAGACAATGTATATCACTATTTTTTTAATTTTTATTTAATTTTTCACATTTTTATTGCTGTTCAAGTACACTTGTCTCCATTTTCCCCCCACCACTCCTCACCACCCAAGCCATCCCCACTTCCCACCTTTGATCCTGTCCCCTTTGGTTTTGTCCATGTGTCCTTTATACATGTTCCCGAAAAACCTTCTCCCTTTCCCCCCATTATCCCCTTCCAACTCCCCTCTGGTTACTGTCAAACTATAAGCATGTGGGTGTTAAAATCAGCACAGCTGACATATTATAAAGAAGAGTTGAAAGATGAGGGTAATGACATTCTTTTTACCCCACCAATGGTCAAGTGCCACTAGGCCCTTTCCTAAAATTGAACTGTGTCTCTCTACCAAGTGACTCCTCAATTCTGTTTTGAAGGGCTGGCTTCAAAAAAGTGAAGAATCAAAAAGACCTATTTTGTATAGCTCCAAAGGGGAGAGCTAGGGCCAGTAGGGATGGATCTAAGTTTAGCTTAAGGAAGAATGTGCCGAGAACCATGGTCAAAATTTCTCTTCCCTGGGAGACAAAATAAGCTGTCAGGGATGGTCTGGTCCACCTGGGGAAGACAGAGGGAATCACTCCACCAAAACTAAGTAACATTGAAATCAAGAGACCATGAAGAACCAAAAGTCAATTAGGCACAAAATTAGGTAAGAAAGAGTGGAGTTGCCCCAATGGAAGTGCAAGAATCAGGTTTCATAATATGAGGAACTAAGTCAGGGATAGATAATGATGTCAACAACTAGTAGGGAAAAGACTGACTGCAGAATTTGTGGAACTCAGTGTTAAAAGAAAATGTAGAGTCATTTCTTTAAAAAATTATTAAAAAATTCAAAACATTACCAGCAGAGTATCAAGTCAAGCATGGGGTGTTTCTAAGCACAAAGCCCTGTGAAACCATCCCTGCACAAAAATGATTCATCACTAGAAACAGAGGATTTTTTTCTGGGTTTATCATCTTTGGGTGGCACTTACATTTTAGCTCACGCAGGAATAATGTGGAGACATGAGATGCATTAAAACGACAAGGACAAGGAAGAGAGAGCTTTTCTGAATATATTTGGAAAGTATGGTTGAAGGAAATGTTCAAAAAGAGGTTGTGTGTTACAAAGAGAACTCAAGCATGTGGTGGGTATTTAGACTTAAGGATTACTTCAGACTTGGAGTCTAGAATTCTATGCTAGTTTGGTTGGCTTAAAATTATTTAAAAATATTCTCTAAACTCCAGGTTTTGTAAGCTCTGAGTTTTTAATATATTCCCAACTCAAATTTTCATTCTCATCATTAGTATATTCTTACTTGTCAGCCAGTTATATCTCAGAGACATAGATGCTATAATACAGATTTCCTTGCTGACTCGTTTAACCCTAAATCAACTCCCAGACAATAGAATTGCAGGTGAAAATCTCAGAGGCATTTTGGACATTCTTTCTCATCTCTAAGAATAGAATACTAGATTCTGTTTCTCTGGTCCACTAAATTCAAATTTTCTTCCTCTTTCTTCTATACAAATATTTCCACAATGCTGAGAACTGATTTTGTTAACCGCTTCTCTTCTCATGGTGGAGTATATAAATCACTTTCATTCCTCCTTCTTCCTTACCTCCCCATGTCCATACTCTTTGCCACATATTTCTGCAGTTCTTCCCACTAATGGTGGAGTACGTTTCTCCATATTATTGATGGTGGGCTTTACTATGTCAATTTTTTGCTTATGAAACATGGTTGGAAATGACAATGTTCCAGCTCCAAGTCTAGTCCTTAAGGAGAGGAGCACTGTGCGCTTCCATTTGCCTCTTCTTCCCTTCTGTTAGTACCATGTAAAGAACATGTTCCAGGTAGTCCACTGGTCAAGGGAAATAGGATGAAAGACTTGTGGAGCAGACCTAGGCTCAAGCTGCAGCTTGAGACTTCTCCCAGTCCAGTCAAGTTTCAATCGGCTGAGCTTAAGGAAAGTCATAGGTGTATGAGTAAGAATAAGTAATTATTGTTGTTTTTAGCCATTGGCTTGTTATGTAACTCATATCTCCCTTAATTCTCTAGCTCTTTCATACTTTTAACCAGTTAACTGATGGTGAACATTGAACTAATTTATCAGAAGGTGGGGAACTAAGAGTATGATGATTAAGAGTTCAGGTTTTGGAGTAAGTGAACCTGGATCAAAATCTTAGCACTGACACACCAATCCATGCTACCTCTAACCTCTTGACCTTCCTCTATTGGATGGGGATAAGAAGATGTCTGATTTCATGAGACTGTTTTGGAGACGAAATGAGATAAGGCAGTTAAAGTTAAGAGCACAATAATTTTCAACTGCCATTGAGGTTGGCCTTGAATAAACAAAGAATGGCCAAGCAAGTATGTTTGAAGAGATGTGGCTATTTGAAATAAGAATCACATTATGAGGCTCAAACAATACCTGTTGTCACATCAAATACAAAATGAATCAACAATGAGAGAAAAAAAAAACAGTATCAGGTACAGAGACTCAGGGAGAATGTACTCTGGTATTTTCTAAACCCAGCTGTGTGCTACAGCTGCTACAACAATAGCTAGATCTTATCAATCCACAAGATTTAGCTGAAATGAGAGGTAAAAGAAGAACTTGTTCTAGGATCCATTATAATTTATCATGGCATAAAGAGTAAAATGAACAGATGGTCAATTATTTCTGCAACTGCAATAAATGAAGTGTTTTTATTGGGGGAGGGTGAGTTTAGATCAGCTTCCTGCCTCTATACTGATGGCAAAATCAAATGAAAACTTTGACATGATAGAGGTTAGCAACAACCAACATCTACAATCTGTTCACAGTTCACAAAAATATTATAATTTTCTTTTGCAATTATTTCTGTTCATTGATTTACCAAGGGCATCTGTACTTTAAACAAGGTTCTTTTTTTTCTGTCAATCATTCTGTCCTAATTGATTTTTGGGACAGTTCAATGAAATAAAGCATGTGAAAAAGAACTTTGCCAAGTGTAAAGGGCTGTACCTGCTGGCCCTAATTTAGTTTGAATTAAATTGTGTGGGAATTAAACATGCTTCCCTGTTCCATGATGGCAAATTGTAAGCTGTCAAACATGGAATTAGAATTTGATGACAAAATCAAGGAAAATGAGCAGCTGGCTTGGGCGCTGGGGGTGGGGAAACAGCCTATCCTTCTAGAACCATGCACTGAGAGGAAAAGAATGGTGCAAAGACGAGAGCAGAAAAGGCGATGTGAGATTTGGAAAGGTTTTTCCCCCCTAACTGTGTTTCTGCCTGGAAGAGTGATTGCCACTTGATTTTACTTGAATGAAAAGAAAATGTAACTTGCTAATTGGACACCAAATGGTTCTTATTATTTCCACAGTTTCCATTTCTGTGCAAAGCTCTAAGTTTTAAACCCATCTTAAGGATTTAGTTACCAACAAATGATCTAAGGTTAAAATACACTCCCCTCATTTTCTCTGGTCTCTCCCTGGCACTTTGAACAATATCCTAGAGGGTATGCAGTTCCCAGAGAAGTAGCACGAAGAGAAAAATCACCTTGGAAACTTGTTTACTTCTTGTGGTGACCCAAAGAAGTGGGGAAGAGTCAAAGTTGGGGCTAAGGGCTCCACTTTTTGTTGGCTCTATGACCATGGACAATTTAGGCTCCTGATCCACTAAAAATGATAACAGTGGTACCTACTTCATGGGAACATTATGAGAATTAAGTAATATAATTCATGAAAAAAAATTTATTCCAATGCTTGACTGATTGTGTTAATTTAGCATTAGTTATTATTATAGTCCATCAGTGGTAAGAAAGAGAGTAGAGTGTCTGGTCTGAATGGGGCAGAGGAAGAGATGGCAGAAATAATGGTGAGCTGATACAAAGAAAAGACAAAAAAATCTCATTAATTAAAACTAATTCAAATTTTGTAAAAATTAAATATCAAATAGGTCTGCATAATTTTGTATTGTGAAGAAGCAAATGCTACATAATAATAACATAAGAAGATTACAGGCACAGTGATTAAGCCAGTTGAGTTGGGGGATACTATTTTAAGGACATTAGAAGAATTTACCACCATGGAATTAGCATGTTTGTCACATGATAGTGTTATCTATTTGATCACATAACCTAAGCTCTCTATTTAGCAAAGCAGCCAAATTAACTTCACTCTATAAACTTAAAAGAGAAAGAATATCTTTTTTAATACTTCAGCCTGGGGAATGTTTTTATGAATTTACAGATTTTAGTGATATTTTTCTGTACATGTGCCATTTTGCATAACTGAGCTATGGAAAACAGCATTGTTGAGCTTCTTCTATACAGAAAAATTTGACAAAGATCAAAATAAATCATTCTCAAAAAATACTGCCAGTGACTACACTGTATGAACCCTTATGAAGTAATTTTAACAAATTATATCCTAGCATATTCATGCAAATAATTTTCAGATATATTAAGGACCATGGATATTAGTTAGGCCTGAAAGCCAATTATCTCCACTCCCACTCTTTACAAGAAAATGAGTGCCCATTGTTGGTGTCAGATTACTCATGTTGCAAGCCAGAAACAACACAATCAGATCTGGCTTGACTTTCTATTTCATCTTCTGCCCATGTGGGCAAAGCCCTTAGTAATCATGGAGAGGTGCCATGCTGAAATGTGTTCATTAGCCTGCCTGCCTGGTGAGTTCTCTGAATTGGTGCCTGTGTCTTGCTGCTGCATTTATTCCTAAAATAACAGTAACACACAGTGATATCAGTTCCAGAAGGAGAGATTCCAGTTGCCCAAGCTGGAAATGAAGATTACTCAGGCCTTGGTCACATCCCTGATCACTCTCTGGTTCCTCAGTGAGTCAGAGGCAAAAGGCCAGGAATATCATCATCATTTCTTAGCCAGGGTTCTGCAGACCATGGCACATAATTGTCATAGCACTTTGTTTGGGCAATCTCTTTACTCCTGCTGTGAAAATATGCTTCCTTTTTCTGCCAGAAATATTTGTTCAGGGATTTTCAAAGTAGATTTGAAGATGAGAAAGGATTTTTTCATCGGGATATTTTATGTGTTAGTTCCTTTGAACTAGAGAATAAATTTGAAAAAGGATAAAGAAGGAGGAGGGGAAACAGAAAAAGGAAAGATATCAGGGATTAGACAGCCAAATAATCAGTTCTCAATATGATTTCATTTTATTTTATATTTTTGTGGTTTGGGAAGAGAAAGTATAAAAGGATAGGGGAACAAACAGCATTTGATCCCTCAAGGGTTACTTTCAACTGATGATTGTTGCCACAAATTCAACACCAACAGGAATCCCCAATTTGGCATGTGATGAAAAATGGTATTTAGTATAAACAGCTCAAACAGCATGGTTGTAAAGACAGCACTGTTGTGGAACAGCTCAATAGTGATACAGCAAGGCTATGAGGCTGCCCACAGGTCAGGAGCCCCTCGTCAGTCAGCTGGGCAGCCCCACTCTGTGATGGTCTGCTCCACTCTGCCCTGCTCCCTGCTGGTCTGAGACAGTCTATTCCTCTTCGCTATTTCTGTTTCAGCTCTAGTTGGGGAAATGCAGTCCTCAATGGAAAGTGTGCTCTCAAATATGATTTTAAACTTCTTGATCTTAGATGTCAAAAAATATTTTCTTCTTCAAAATACAGCTCTCCCTTGCAGGACATAATTGTATAGATTATTTCATGGAGGAAAAATCTCCATAGAGCCAGATTAGAAATAGAATGTGTGGGCAAGGAGGGGAGAAGACCAAAAATAAGGCCCTAAGGATGAATCTTTGAGTCTTCTGGCCTAGCTTATGGCACACACATTGTGCTATACACAGTACAGCGACTGTACCATTTGCATGGAAATGCAGTTCATTGGGAGATTTGTAGATAACCTTTAATTATTTTATGCAATTAGATATGATATACTTATCCCAGTTTCAGAATTAAATATGATAAAAAGCAAGACTGTTACCGTAGGCAGCTGTTGGTCAGAGTGTGGGCTTGGCTGGCCACTTCAGAGGCTTAGGCAATGCAGCCACTGTGCAGAGGACACAAATGTTCCAGAATCCAAGGGTGTCCTGCAGACTCCAACCGGCTCCCAAGGATGTGCAGGCACTATGCCCAGCATTGGGAGGCAGGCTGAGGGCTGCGGAATCTCCAGGTTTCCTGTGATGGTCAGTCCTGCAGCTTCCCCCCACCCCACTACTCTAGATGGTCAAGGAGTGCTAGGAAGTCTCCTCAATTGGCCAAGATGCTGCAGGGCGAGGTTCTTATATCAACTGTGGCAAAAGCTAGAAAGATGAATGGAAAGTGCCCGAGCATGCTAAAAGGCAGAAGGATGAATGAACAAGGGCTCAAGTACACTGAAAGCTGGTGAAATAATTGGATAGAAAAAACAGACTTCCCCTCCCTATCCTTAAAAGAAATACAGGCTTGAGCAGGAAGGGGGAATGATCCTTGAGACAGGAATCCATTGTTCCCCCACGTGGTGGCATCTGAATAAACCTCTTTCCTTTTGCACTAGCACCTGTCTCAAACATTTGGCTTTCATATGACAGGCAGCCAAAACTGCATGTTCAGTTATAGTTATTGCCAACCAAGATGTGGCAGCACAAACCTTGGTGTTAGTAGCCTGAAACACTTGGCTGGTGAAAAGAAATGGATTTCTGGGGAGCAGATGGACTCCTAGACTGGGTAAGTGAAACTGATGTGCACACTGCAGGTCCTCTATCCCTGCCACTTGTGCTTTGTGTCACTTGGGTCTGGTTAGGCCCATTCGTGGTACCGTTTGGTAGGCTATCCCTCCTTCTTGGGCTTTGAGCCATTTGGGCTTTGTGCCACTAGGGTTTCACGTCATTTGGTTTGGTCAGGACCACTTGTGGTATCAGTTGGCAGGAGATAAGATGCTAGGACTTGCTTGTAAGCACCTATTTGGAATAATGGAATTATGGATCCAACATAGGCTTACATGTTCCTACGGTGTCTAGAATCTTTGAGATCTTTCTATGGTTATGGTTTTGGGCTTGTTCTTTTGTTCCATCAAGGATGGTCCTGTTTTGACTCATGAAGCAAGCCTATTGGGCTGAATTTTAGCAGATTGGTCAATGTGCACCTCTAATCCAATGACTAACAAGGGATTGGATTTCTATTGTAATACTGTTTGGCCTGTGTATACTTTAGGCTATGGGGGGGGAAATGGCCCTTAAGTTGTCCCCTAAATTACTACACCATTATATGGTTAGAATTGTTTTTCCAAAGGTCAAGGAAATGGGGCCAAATCCCTTATGTCTAGGCATTCATGTGTACACAATAAGAATATGGTAGGGAAAAAGAACAACCTTTTTGCAGGGAAGGGAATTTGTCTCAAAACTCCTCCCTGATAGCAAGACATCAAGAGAAAAGAAAAATGAAAAGATGAGTTTTTTTAATATCCTGATCCCAGGAGACCCAGGGTTAGCAGCAGGAAGTTTTCCCCAATACCACCCCCCTCCCCAGATATCCATGTCATAGGGCCTAGAAGGGAGACAGCCCCACTTTTGTATGATGAAAGAATGGTTTCCATCTCAAAGACCCAGCAGGGCAGCTGATATGGCCAGGGAGCATCCCTATCTAGAGTGGGACAATTCCCTTTGAGGCAATACTCAGTGGGCAGAATAAACCAGGAAGACCAGCCCACTGGCCCATACTCCATTTTCCACTTCAGATGTACTAAATTTGAATAATTCCAACCCCAAATACACATAGGATGCTCAGAAAATTGCAGATCTCATCACTTTCATTTTTGACCCTCACCTAACTGGGCAGATGTACAAGCTGTCCTTAACATCCTCATAATGATGGATGAAATTTAGCTAGTTATAAATAAGGCTAGTGAAGAGGCTCATCACCTCCATCAAGACAATCCTAACAGGACCCCTAACCCACCTGGGGAAATTCCCTTGACAGAGCCCTACTGGGGCCTGATTGCAAGAACATAGCCTTCCTAGAACTTTACAAAAGGTTCATATTGGAAGAGCTTGAGAGAGGACTATTCAAAAGCTAGAAAGTTGAATGGAAAAGGCCTGTGCATGCTAAAATCTAGAAAGATGAATGAACAAAAGAGCCTGCCTATGATATGCACCACTCAACAGAAACCAAACAAAGATCCTTCTGAGTTTTTAGAAAGGATATATTAAGCCTATTGAAAGCACACTGGTGCTGACACACTGTCACCATAAAATATTCAGATGGTAAACATGACTTTTACTGGGCAAAGTGTTAGGGATATCAGAAGAAAACTTCAACATTTAGACAGAGCATTAGGAATAAATCCCTTCCAGCTGAAAGACATAGCCTTTAAAGTTTACCATGCCTGGGGAAAAAAAGAAATAACTGCTTTCTTAGAAACAGTGCTGGGAAACCAGGAGAGACAGAACCCAAAAGAAAAAGAAAAGACCTACTAGGTGCCAGTCAATGCACCTATTGTAAAGAGGATGGCAATGGAAAAAGGACAGTGTGGAAATCAAACAGAAAAATAAAAAGGATAAAAACATTCTCCAAGAAATATTAGAAAGGATTGATGAATCTCATGAAAGACAAGAAATCCCAAAGGCTCCCCTAGACAGCTCCCAAACTGGTGTATTTCCCAGCAGGAGCTGTGGATACAATCAACAGTGGGGAACAGCAGGAGCTGTGGATACAATCGACAGTGGGGAACAAGCTAATTGACTTCATTGTAGATATGAGATCTACATAATCTGTGTTAAAAACAACATTAACCTAGAAAAATTCAGCTGCAGAGTCAGTTAATGGAGTGACTGGACAATTACAAAATCAGGCATTCCTTTAACCTCTAGAATGACAGGTTTAGGATAAAAAACTTATGCATAGTTTTGTCTACAAGGCAGACTGCCCCATTATATTGGGCCAAGAGTTACTTTGTAAATTGTATGCACAAATAACTTTTCCCCCTAGGAAGCAGCAATTCTGTTAGAAGTCCCACTTGAACATGATGCTTTTCAGCTGTAGGTTCTCCTGACTTGCTCGGAAATATCCAGAGGTGGACTCTTCCCACCTGAGATCTCTGAGCAGGTTGATCAAGACATTTGGGCCACCCAAACCCCAACATTTAAAGCAACACTGGACTGTAGTTCTCTTCAGAATCTCCCAGAAGATAGGATAGGCACTACTGACTTAATAGAAACTACATGCGTCTTGGAGACCACAATCTAATTGGAAGACTGAAAAAAAAAAAAATGAACCACACAATAAAGAAGACCCTGGTGAAAATATTCCAGGAAACACATTTGAAATGGGTCCAGGCACTCCCTATTGCCTTACTCCAGGTTATGGTAGTACCTCAAAGTGGGTTTATATTAAGCCCTTTTGAAATAGTTTATGGGAGACGCTTCCAAGTTTCTGTTTCAGAAACAACCCCTTTAGAATGGGATTCAAAAATCAAACAATATGTACAGCATTTAGGGCAAATACTGACAACTTTGCAAGAGTTTGCTTATTGCAGGTCTATCTTCCCATCTGATAAGCTCTCACATTCATTCTAGCCAGGAGACTGAGTCTTACTAATGACATGGAAGACTCAAGAATCTGAATAGCAATTAGACAAGCAATGCACTGGTCCCTATGACATCCAACTGACAATGCACTCTTCCCTAAAGCTCACAGGAATGAAGGCTTGGACCCACTACACATGGATGAACGGGCCTGAGGAGGACTCATATATTGCTGCTGATACTCCAAGGGAAAGATGGACAAGCACTTCCTGAAGGACAGTTAAATTTTTTTTTCCAGAAAAGGACATCACCTCCCAAAACTAAGTGACAATGTTACTTTTTTTAATTAAACATTTTTTTTATTGTTGTTCAATTACAGTTGTCTGCATTTTCTCTCCACCCCTCCACCCCATCCCAACCAAACCCACCTCCCTCCCCCACCTCCACCCTCCCCCTCGGTTTTGTCCCTGTGTCCTTAATAGTAGTTCCTGAAAACCCCTCTCCTCAATATCCCCTCCCCACTCCCCTCTGGTTATTGTTAGATTGCTTTTAACTTCAATGTCTCTGGTTGTATTTTGTTTGCTTTTTTCTTTTGTTGGTTAGGTTCCAGTTAAAGGTGAGATCATATGGTATTTGTCCCTCACCGCCTGGCTTATTTCACTTAGCATAATGCTCTACAGTTCCATCCATGCTGTTGCAAAAGGTATAAGCTCCTTCTTTCTCTCTGCTGTGTAGAATTCCATTGTGTAAATGTACCACAGTTTTTTGATCCATTCATTTGCTGATGGGCACTTAAGTTGCTTCCCGTACTTGGGTATTGTAAATTGTGCTGCTATGAACATTGGGGTACATAAGTTCTTTTGGATTGGTGTTTCAGGGTTCTTCGGATATACTCCCAGCAGTGGAATTGCTGGGTCAAAAGGCAGTTCCATCTTCAGTTTTCTGAAGAAATTCCATACTGTTTTCCACAGTTGCCTCACCAGTCTGCATATCCACCAACAATGTACTAGGGTTCCCTTTTCTCCACAGTTAAAAAATGGGCAAAGGACTTGAACAGACACTTCTCCAAGGAAGACATACAGAGGGCTGAGAGACATATAAGAAGATGCTCAGCATCATTAGCCATCAGAGACATGCAAATTAAAACCACAATGAGGTACCACCTCACACCGGTCAGAGTGGCCAACATAAACAAATCAACAAACAAATGTTGGAGAGGATGCAGACAATGTTACTTTTTATTTTATTATATTTAAAAAAATATATTTATTGATTATGCTATTACAGTTGTCTCATTTCCCCCCTTTCACTTCACTCCATCCTACCCACCCCCTCCCTCCCACATTCCCCCCCCTATAGTTCATGTCCATGGGTCATGCATATAAGTTCTTTGGCTTCTACATATCCCATACTATTCTTACCCTACCCCTGTCTATTTTCTACCTACCATTTATGCTACTCATTCTCTGTACCTTTCCCCCCCTCCCCTTCCACTCCCCTGTTGATAACCCTCCATGTAATCTCCGTTTCTGTGGTCCTGTTCCTGTTCTAGTTGTTTTCTCAGTTGCTTTTGTTTTTGTTTCAGGTGTGGTTGTTAATAACTGTAAGTTTGCTGTCATTTTTACTGTTCATATTTTTTACCTTCTTTTTCTTAGATAAATGCCTTTAACATTTCATATAATAACGGCTTGGTGATGATGAACTCTTTTAACTTGACCTTATCTGAGAAGCACTTTATCTTCCCTTCCATTCTAAATGATAGCTTTGCTGGATACAGTAATCTTGGATGTAGGTCCTTGCCTTTCATGACTTGGAATACTTCTTTCCAGCCCCCTCTTGCCTGTAAGGTCTCTTTTGAGAAATCAGCTGACAGTCTTATGGGAATTCCTTCATAGGTAACTGTGTCCTTTTCTCTTGCTGCTTCTAAGATTCTCTCCTTCTGTTTTATCTTGGCTAATGTAATTATGATGTGCCTTGGTGTGTTCCTCCTTGGGTCCAGCTTCTTTGGGACTCTCTGAGCTTCCTGGACTTCCTGCAAGTCTATTTCTTTTGCCAGACTGGGGAAGTTCTCCTTCATTATTTGTTCAAATAAGTTTTCAATTTTTTGTTCTTCCTCTTCTCCTTCTGGCACCCCTATAATTCGGATGTTGGAACGTTTAAAGATGTCCTGGAGGTTCCTAAGCCTCTTCTAATTTTTTTGAATTCTCATTTCTTCATTCTTTCCTGGTTGGATGTTTCTTTCTTCCTTCTGGTCCACACCGTTGATTTGAGTCCCAGTTTTCTTTGCATCACTGTTGGTTCCCTGGACATTTTCCTTTGTTTCTCTTAGCATAGGCTTCATTTTTTCATCTGGTTTTCGAACAGATTCAACCAATTCTGTGAGCGTCTTGATAACCAGTGCTTTGAACTGTGCATCTGATAGGTTGGCTATCTCTTCCTTGCTTAGTTGTATTTTTTCTGGAGCTTTGATCTGTTCATTCATTTGGGCCATTTTTTTTTTTGGTCTTGGTGCGTCTGTTACATAAAGGGGCAGAGCCTTAGGTGTCCACCGAGGTGGGGTAATGCTGGTCACTGGGCTGTGATGCTGTATGGGGGTGGCAAGAGGGAGCAATGGCACTTGCTCCACTCTCTGCCGGATTTCAGTCACTCCCTTCTCTATCCACAATCAAACTGGGCCCCTCTGGTGCTGATTCCTGAGTGGGTAGGCCTGTGCACGCTCTTGGCCCCTGTGGGTCTCTCCAACGAACTCTCCTGTGAGGCTGGGAGTTTCTCCTGCTGCTTCCTCAACCCCATGGTTGTTTTCACTCAGAGGTTTGAGGCTTTATTTCCCTGTGCTGGAACCCTGGGGTGCGAGGTCTGCTTTGCTCCCCTGCCATTCCTCTGGGTTTATCTATGTGCGAATGTGGGGCCGCAGGGTCTGCTATCCACCACTTTGGGGGTCTGCTAGCTGCAGCCTGGCCTGCGCCGTTCCACAATCCGCCCCCTCACTGGTCCACCAGCCCCTGCCTTGGCGCGAGTCCTCTCGCCCCAGATGCCCATCTCCACTCCTCCTACTGGTCTGGATGAATGTTTCTTGTTTATCTCCTTGGTTGTCGGACTTCAATACAGTTTGATTTTCTGTCAGTTCTGGTGGTTTTTTGTTTTTAAATTGTTGTTGTCCTTCTTTTGGTTGTGCGAGGAAGCACAGTGGATCTACCTGCGTGTCCATCTTGGCCGGAAGCTCTATTTTATTATTATTTTTAACACATGATATACATTATGCCCATGCTTGGGCTGATAATGCCTTTGTCTCCATTTCCTAGACAGCAGCCTTCTCAGCAAACTTATCCTGCTGTTAGATGTGCCACCCAAAGCCACTCAGGATTAGATAGTGGGGATCCCTTAGTCTTTCTAGTTTCTTATTTCATTACAATTCCTTCTGCACTATTAGATATGCCTCTCACTAAATACTTAATTCCTTGTCTACAGAATAGGTCTCACTCTGGAAGCCCATCTGCAACACCGCCGGTTGAAAAATGAAGCAGTCTATCAGCTTTGCTTGTTCAGCAGTGCCATCCTCTAGATACTGCATATGCCACCTTTCAAAGAAAATAATTCTGCAAGAATGGCTTCCTTCCATTCCTGACCCCCTTCTTCCTTTAGTAGATAACAAGACTCTCTGACCTGGGGACAGCTAACACTATGTTCCTTGACAGCAGAGAGAAACTACAGAAGATGAGACTTCCATCCATTTACCCTTGTAAGATTAGAGGGGTCATGAATTTTGAAGGGGGGAATTGTTACCATAGGCAGCCATCAGTCAGAGTCTGCTTGTGCACCAGAATCCAAAGATTCCCTGAGGTCCCCAACCATATCCCTTGGATGTGCAGGTGCAGTGTCCAGAATTGGGAGGTGGGCTGAGGGCTGTGGCATCTCCAGGCTTCCCAATGTTGGGTACTGCAGCTCCTACCCCTCACTATTGTAGATAATCATGGAGCACTGAGGAGTTTTTCCCCCTTGGCCAAGATGAGCAGAGAAAGTTTCTTATACCAGGCATGCCAAAATTTCAAAAGAAGAATGTACAGGGCCTGAACATACTAAAAGCTAGAAAGATGAATGAACAGGGCTCAGGTACAATGAAAGCTAGGAGATAATTTGATAGAAAAAAAAGAAACCCTCCACTTCCTCTCCCTATAAGAACCATGGGGTTGAGCAGGAAAGCGGTTGGTCTTTGAGACTGGAGCCTGCCCTTCTCCCAGTTTGCAGCATGTACCAGGACCTGTCTCATGAATTTGGCTTTTGTTGTGGCAGGCTGCTGAACCTATATTTTAGATTATAAGATGATTAAACTGAAGGTAGCAAAAGACTTAGGAAAAGTTATTCCTGGAATAACTTTGGGGAAGTTCTTTCCCTTTTATTTCAGCAATTTTAATTTGCCAAACCTCTACCAAGTTGTCAAAAATACATTGTGATCAAGGCAGGTGGGAGCCCTGCAGGTTTAGTGAGATATACCTATTCATTTCAAAACTTAAAAAAGACAATGAATGTGTTTATTCTTGTGTGGATAAAAAGGCTTGATGCCAGCCAAGAGAAAGGAGTTAACTACAAATGTATTTTGTTCAGCTCATATACTGTTCAACATTTTTTTAAATCAGAAGTGTTTAAAAGTTGGGAGGTTTCACAGAAAAATCCATATGTCTGGCTTCTGATGAAAATCTGTCAATCCTGGGGCTACAGTCCCATGTGGAAAAATCTGCAAGAAGCTTCAGAAAGAATATACCCTTTTGGTAGGCCACGGCCTCCATCATTCTCTCTTCTAGTGTATCTGGCCCAAAGAACTCATAATTGTCAACTACAGGGCCATAGCAACACTTGGATTTATGGCTTCTGATGCAAATGCTCCATAAATAGACTACAATTAACTTTTATATAAAGTTATTTTATAGATAGCATGAATTATTTTCTGCATATCTTAGCCTGATTTAATAGCCATACAAAGTGAGATTGGGCATGTGTACACATGTACACACACATACACACTCAGCATAGTTAAAAGGACACTAAAATGGGAACAAAAATTATATTTTTCTTCCAGGCCCTGCTCTGTCAGTTGCATGACTTGAATAATGTTTTTTATTTTCTTCAGTCCTAAGAGACTCATCTGCAAAATGAACCCAGAGAGCTTCCTAGCTTCCCTCCCACTCTAACATTCTATCTTGTTTTTTCCACTTAAAAGTATTTAGGACAATTTATTTTGAGACTTTATTGATCCAGTTTGATTTTCTTCAATATAAAAATTCATGGGACCATAGAACTAACATGAAAACAAAGTTATGGTTCAGCATTTTCATTTTATAGATAGGAAAATCTAATGCTTGGAGAAATCATATTAATAAATAATGAAGAAATATGGCAAGTACAATCAGAGGTGTTCAAAATGCTATGTCACAGAGAGTGCCAAAGAAATTGGACCTGAGGAGGAACACATCAAGGCACATCATCATTAAGTTACCCAAGATTAAAGATAAAGAGAGAATCTTAAAAGTAGCAAGAGAAAAGGAGACAGTTACCTATAGATGAATTCCCATAATACTGTAGGCTGATTTCTCAAAAGAAACCTTGAAGGCAAGAAGGAGCTGAAAAGAAGTATTCAAAGTCATGAAAGGCAAGAACCTACATCCAAGAGTACTCTATCCAGCAAAGCTATCATTTAGAATGGAAGGGCAGACAAAGTGCTTCCCAGACAGGGTCAAGTTAAAGGATTTCATCATCACCAAGCCCTTATTATATGAAACGTTAAAGGAACTTATCTATGAAATAGAAGATCAAAAACTATGAACAGTAAAATAACAACAAGCTCACAACTACCAACAGCTAAACATAAAAAAAAGAAAAGAAAACAAAAGCTAAGCAAACAACTAGAACAGGAACAGAATCAGAGAAATGAGAGAAATGGAGATCACATGGAGGTTTTTCAGTGGGGAGGGGAAGGGGAAGAAATGGGGGGAAAGGTACAGGGAATAAGCAGCATAACTAGTAGGCATAAAACAGATGGGGAAAGGTTAAGAATGGTACAGAAAACAGAGAAATCAAAGAAGTTACTTGTACAACCCATGAACATGAACTAAGGTTGGGGGATGCTGGAGGGTTGGGGGTGGAGGTCGAAGGGGGGATAAATGGGAAAAAATTGGGAACACTGTAATAGCATAATCAATAAAATATACTTAAAAAAGAAACAAAATGCTATGTCAACTCATAGAAAAAAGTAGATGTTATCTATTTTATTAAAAGCATCTCTTGTTTTTTGCTTGCTCTTTTATGTGTAGGAAAATATTCTGTGAGCCACATGGCTGGAATGCAATTTAATGACGACCTCACCCAGATTACTGACCCAATGATCCAATCTGGAGTCTTGTAGTGGGTAGGTGTAAAATTAATATTTCCCCAAATTTTATTGTACTAGTCCTTGTATTATTAGGTCACATCTGTCTCCCATACTAAGCACAAGTAAATCTTTAAGAGTAAGCACTGCTCATCTTTTTACTTCCCATATGAATTATACATTTGCAGCATGATGGTTTGCACAATCTGCATATTCAGTACAGGTTTGCTAAATCCAAAGAGAAACTTCCAAATCTATAAACTATACAGGTACATTTTAATTGCCCCCAAATTAATCATATGATACCATAAAGGCGCTTGAGTTCCAAAAACAGTAGAACAGACTTGTCCTCAGTAATATGTCTTATTCCACTGCATAGCAGTTGAGTTCAGTAAGTCTATACAATGTATCTATTATGTGAAAGATATATACTGAATCTGTAAGGCAAAATTTCATAAATCTGTGTGATTATCAGCATCATCTGGAAAAGGTTTTAAAATACAGTAGATTCTGAAGCCATCTCTAGAAATTCTGATAAAATATGTGAGTATCTGGGGCTGGGTAGTCTCTACCTGTGTTTAAAGTTCTCTAACTGACTGTGCTCACTACTCAGGTTTGAGAATTTTTACTAGGTAATTAATAGGTGAAGAATGTGACTGCTAATTGCACATTTTATCTTGAGTTATGTGATCTAAATTTCAGGACTTTAGTTAATTCCTTTCAGAAGAGAGTAAACAGAAATTGCTAATATCTCTTAAAACCAACCATAGAGTGATTAATATCTATGAAGTTTAAAATGAGTTGAGTAAATATATAAAAATATCAAATTACATGTTATATTAAATATTGTCTATCTCTGTAGAGAGTGATAAGCTACCATTTCTTCTTCTTTTCAAGATAATTCAGGAATATTAGTAGTGGTAATAGAGGACGGCTTCCTTCACTTGACAAAAAATACATGATTACCATGGTAACCACTGAGATGGGACAAGATGTCTCCTTAGAGGCAGAGAATAGAACCAAGCATCAGTGGAAGAGAAGAGTCCTAATTACCCACAAGTGACACTTTAAGCTATCGTTGTATAAACTCAGGTCATTTCAACTAAGACTTCTAAATTAAGTAATTTTTAACACTAAGCATAGTAGCTGCCCACATTAACTGCCCATATGTAGGTTTTGTGTATTCATATTAACTGATTTGAATATTTTTATTAAATGTCCTAGTCAAGAAAATCAGACTAGTTTTAGCATGAAAAATGAACAAACAAACAAACAAAAGAAATGAAAGCAGGTGAAATACTCTTTCTTTATAATGATAATAATGAGAACTTACATTTAGTGGGGACTTCTTATACCAAATACTTTATCTCTATTATGTCATTTATTTCTTATAAAAGCACCACAAACTCAATATTATTGTCTCATCTTATAGAAGAAAAAATTTAGTTTCAGGGAAGTTAAATAATTTATCTAGTATTACATAGCTAGATAAATTAATAACAAATAATGGAGTTAAGATGAAATCATTTTGACTCAAGAATCTTGTCCTCCAAAATACAAACCTATTTTGTACCACCATAGATGTGAACTATGGTCTTTCTAGCTCAGTATTCTCTCTCAAAGGACACCATAATCTGTTTGTGGGAAAGATGGTTGTTCCTCTGCACAGCACTGCAACAACCTCAAAGATTAGCAATGTATAATCTTGTCAGTCCTTGAATATATTCTGCAATTTCTTTAATTTGTTAATGTTTTTCATCTATGCAATCAAGTAACAAACATAATGGTGTACATACGAAGTGCCAAGCACTATACTTATTACTGGTGATATAAAGGCATAAAGCAACCTTTGTACTAGATAGCAGCCAGGGGCTTGTACACTACAACACTATTACTACAACCGTTTTTTATTTACTCAACACTATGTGCCTGACATTATGCTAAATACTTTACAAACATTACTTCGTGAGGAAGTTTACAGTTGAAGAAACTGCAGCTTAGATACATGTCATGATTTGCCTAGATCATGTAACTTAGGCAGAGGTAGAATTTGATCTCAGATCAGATGTCTTCAACAATGCATTTCTCTGCTATACAAGTACCACACACAGGTATTTGGAGATTATTTCCCTATAAGCAATGAAAAGCCACTTGAGGATTTCAAAATGCCATGTAATGTGATCAGATTTGCATTTTTGGAAGGATCTCTCTGGCATCAATGTAGAGAATGAACTGAGAGTGATACTAAACTAGAAGACCAGAGGAGGGGAAGGGGGATAACAAGAGAAAGAAGGGGAAGGAGCAAGCAAATGAACATGAATAGAGGACTCATGGGCACAGACAATTGGGGGGATTGACTGTGGGAGTGGTGATGGTGCTGGGATGAGCAATGGGGAAAAAGGTGGGACGACTGTAACTAAACAACGATAAATAAAAAATAAAAAATCCAGTTAATTCTATCTATACAGTCTTTTGTAAGTGTTAAGATTCAAATTGTTGAGGAAAAAAAATAAAAATGTTAATGTGAAAAAAAAGGCGAGTTAGGAAGTCAGTACAAGTGTCCAGGTGAAAAAGAAAATGAGAGCCTAGGCCAGTGGTTCTCATAGTTGGCCGTGCATTGCAATGTCATGAAAAACTTTTAAAAATACATAATGCTTGGATTTGACACTCAGATATTCTGTTTTAATTGATCTTGTTTGTGGCCTGAACATTGGAATTTTGAAAGCACCCAAATGATTCTTTTATGCAGCCAGAGCTGAGAACCACTGGCCTTGATCAAGTCAATGAGCATGAAGACAGAAATGAAGAACTGAGGTGAGTATTATTTAGGAATTAGGGTCAAAAGAAACAGTGGTTGGTTACATGTGTGTGCTGTGGTGATGGGGCAAGGTAGGAATGACAGAGAACTCTGGAATGTCTCCAAGGTTTCTGATTTAGGGGATGAGGAGATTGTGGCTTCAGTAATCAGGATAAGAAATACAGCAGCAAAAAGTTTATAATCTCTTGAAGTAATGGTATATCAGCAGAACAATTAGATTATATAAAATAATGATTTAAAAATATTTTAATAGATTCTAGCATAAAACACTAAATCGAAGTACCTGCTTTTGGTCAAAGTGAGAAAATATAGCTTTTAAGTCTTTTTTTTTTTTCACCTGAGGACATGTTTACTGATCCTAGACAGGGGGCAGGGAAGGAGAGAGAGAGGGAGAGAAACATTGATGGGAAAGAGAAACATCAATGAGTTGCCTCCTGGAAGGTGCCCTGACTGAGAACCAACCCACAACCCAGGTAAGTGCCCCGACTGGGAATCCACCCCAACTTGGAATCCTGCCCACAACCTTTTTCATTTCATGGGCCTATCTCCAACCAACTGAGCCACACGAACCAGGGTGCTTTTAAATCTTTTGAAACTAAATCCTACTCTTCTATCTCCGGTGTTGACAACCCCATTGTTCCTTTTCTCCAGGGAGTATCATCATTCCTGACAGCTGTAATGATTGGTGAGAGTAGGTTGATGATGGCAGTGCACTATTAAAACTTCCCAACAACTTCAATTCTACTCACAAGCACTCTCAAGGGATAATCTCCACTGTTCTTCCAAACTCAAAACCAATCTTAGTGGTAATACTGACAGGCCAACGAGAAGAGGAAGTGACTACCTGAATCAGGTAACACTGACTTATACCCACCTGGGTTGTTGGGAGAAACTACACTTGTTTCTTACCCTGGATGCTCACTAGCATCACCTAGAAAATTCTAAAAAGTGCTGGTGCCTGGGTTTCACTCCCAGGAATTCTCATTTTAACTAGTCTTGGGTGCAACCTGAACATTGTGATTGAAAATTTTATTTATTTTTAAATTATAGCTAACATATAATATTATGTTAGTTTCAGGTGCACAACATAGTGATTTAATGTTCATATACTTTACAAAGTGATCACCACAATAAGTCTAGTACCAATCTGTAACTGTACAATGATATTAAAAATTATTGACTCTATTCCCTATGCTTTATGTTACATCCCTCTGAATTATTTTAAAACTGCAAGTTATGGACTTTGAGTGATTATAATGTGACAGTGTGGGTTCATCTGTTGTAACAAATGGACCCCTCTGGTGCAGGAGAGTATATGTGTGGAGGGAGTCAGCAGGTATATGGGAACTTGATACCTTCCTATCAATTTTGCTGTGAACCTAAAATTGCTCTGAAAATAAAGTCTGTTTTTTTTTTCTAAATCCAATCATGAACTATATAGAAAACAAAATTGGTCCAAAAAAAGAAAGAGCACTCACAGTTCACTATATGGCTCAGCCAAGGCCATGTTCAGGTTTTATGAGGCCTGAAGCTTAAACAATTGAGGGTAGGGGCAAGTTGACTCTTGAAGAAAAGAAAAATACTAAATCAGAAATAAATTGGATTAAATCTCAAAAGTATATACATTTGTGACAAGCATAAATAAAAGATACAGATTATACAAAGAGGAAAGTTTGGATAGGTGTAGTCTCAATGCACAGAATTTTACTAGTACTGAACATTCAGTGGTAGTGATAGTGTATCAGCTACCTCAAGGGTGCTATTTTCAGTTAAGTGCTAGTATCATTTCCACAGGTCAATTTGCAGGAGTAAAATTTAGAAGAATCATTTTTTTCCCACTCAAAACTTACCTTGGCTACATTTACTGAAAAACAAGTTGTCTTTCTACAAACCTGCTGCTGAAATGGCCATATAACTCCTGGACTAACTTTCTACCTGCTGGTGGTCATACAGTATTGTTTAGAGAAGTCTTGCTTATTCCAAAACAGCATCCTTGGTTAGTGGAGTGGATCTGGTCTCAAATGGGGCCATCTGACTGGAACATTGATGAGAGGCACTACTTGATGAATTTTGACTAAGATGCAAATACAGCAACTGTATTATTTTCCTAAGGAAGCATTAATCTTAATCAGGTGGAAAACCAGATTATTTTTATGTTCTCTCTTGAACTGTAAGAGGTTGGAAAGAATTAACTCTGGGGGGATTGTAATTTAGTTTTAGTTGTCTATTCATGAGTCTATTCTGATTAAGGTGACTGTTACACTGGATTAAACCCAATTATTTTATGGTGGTTTCTTTTTTAAAATAAAATTTCTCCAGAATTTCATGGCTTGCCTTCCTGGAGGCCCATCTTCTAAGGATTGGGGAGGCTTCTCAAGTAGGCAGCTAAAGGGAGGCTTCCAATTGCAGAGTGAGCAGGATTACCCATTAGGCAATGGTCTGCTTTGGAAATACAAAACATGGAATAATACTGGATCTGGAAAAACTCAGTATGGCCAACCAGTGACCATGACTATGATCTCATTTGTGATTCAGGGCTGTTTGCAGTTGTACCTGGTAGAAGAGGACCTATCAACAATGTAGAAAAATATAGGTAAGTACAATCAAGATGTTAAAAATTCTAACACCAGGATAAACATAGCTTTCTCCCGGTCCTTGCCACATACAGCATTTATTTGTCCTGCACCTCATGTAGTTCTTTGAGAATGATTTTTCTACTGATAATTCAGTTTCATACAGAGCCAGTACTTCATTTTTTTCCCTTAATCTTCAACTGAGGTTAAGTTTTTATTGATATAGATGTGAGAGAGAAACATTGATTGGTTGCTTCCTGTATCCACTCCGACCAGGGATCAAACCCTCAACCTAGGTATGTGCCCTGACCAAGAATTGAACCACAATTGTTGGTGTATGGGACAATGCTCTAACCAACTGAACCACCTGGCCAGGGCCAACACCAGTGCTTTAAAAGGTTAGGTTAGTCTGAAAATATATCCATCTTTTTCAACACCTCATGGAACACATAGTATATCCTTCCAATCTTAGCTTCCAAGAAGAGATGGGGGCCTTATCTTGACAAGTTGATTTTATTTGCTTAGACTTAACCTACAGTGATGAGGCACTGGGTACACTGTGTTTCATTGGCAAGGTTATGTTCACTGAAGTCTTAAAGAGTTGTATGCTAGTACAAACTTTCTTGCATGGAGTTTGTGTCTAGGTTTTGTATCCTAAACACTATTTTGTGTGTGAATGGCCAGGGATATGTCATATAGGCCAACCTAGAAAATATCCAATAGGACTTTTTGTTGATTCTTCTCTTTGTTGTGACTATCATTCTCATGAAAGAAAAAGTAAGGTTTTAGAATAAGTTCTATGTTGTTAAATATTTTAGCCAATATTTTAGTTAACTTCCTTCCATCTCTCACCTGCTCCTGCACTTGGCCTAGGTTGGAAGTAACAAGAACAATAAAAGAGTGATTGTGTGTTAAAGGATTTACTGATTTATTTTACAGAAAGACCTATGACATGGATCTTTCTGTCACAGGCAATAGAAACAGGCAATCCCCACTGAGGGCTATAATTATTCAGAAATCTCCCTATCACTAAAAACAATCAGCTTTCCTTCATGGATAGGTTTTTCCACATCTAGAAATTTACATTTTTGTATAAAACCCTTAGCCATTTTCATTTTTCTCTCTTTTGGCTTCATCCAGGTTTCCAGTGAGATAGTCCCTAATTTAGTGTGGAAATTAGGTTTTCATGCATACTTCCTCTATAAAGGTGACATCGTCATAGGGAGTGTTTTCTTGTTCTCAATAATTTCATTTTGGTGTAGCATAATTCTCTGAGATAATTTCCTTACTAGCTGGTTGTATTTCAAATGTGTGCAAACTCATGTTATGCTTCCCTGCTCTAAACTATGCAAAGAACCACACCCCTGCTTTCTACGATATCTTATAGACACTAGTTTTTATTAAATTGACATCAACATTTCATTTTGTTTTCAGTTTGAATTTGTTTCCCCCTAAGATTTTAAAATCTACTTTTCCTAAAACATTATTTGAGCTTGAATATATTAACTATAATATAACTAATTAAATATACTATTAATTATAATATAAATATATGGCCAACTTTTCTCTGCATTATTTTACTCTTCATTCTTTAACATTCTCTCATTATTTCTTATACTTATTTTTTACTCTATTTTCACAATAGTTCAGGGGATTCAGCCATAGAGTAACATCTGGGAACTTTTTAATTATGGAATCTTTTCTAACCACTTTCATTACTAAGAAAATATTCAGACCAATCTATATTTCAGTAGAATAGTAAACCAAAGAGCTATGGGCAGTCACTGATACAAGTTATGCAAAAGGACATTAGGAGTTCATTGGACATTAGTAGTCATTTTTCAATAAATGATTTCAAAATTATCTCTCAAAACCATGGACAGCTACATCAACCCTCTGAGCTGATCTCAAAAAATGGAATTATAACATGAAAAATCCAAAGGATTTTGAATATGTACTCTTGCTTAATGCTTTAAGGATTTAGCCATCTTTGTTATCCTTTTTGGAGGATTATGCAGGGCAAAGGGGTATGAGCTAATCATTCAGAAAGCTTGCCTAGGAAACTAAAGTAGGAATCTACTAACATTAGTAGATTCATTGACCAAGCACACTACTATCCTCTAGTCTTCAAAGCTGAGGAAACTTGTCTGAGGAGTTCTCACAGAGTCTAATATCCTGGGAAAGTTTAATGCCCTGTGGCTTTGACTTAATGACAATAAATTTTGAGGCTTACTGATTTAGCTCAACAGAATATTATAATTCTATGCAATTATGTGTGAGTACATTAGAGAAGCTGAAGAGAAGATATGAGAAAAGTGGGAAAGGTGAAAAGTGAGAAAGGTAAAAACGTGGAAATGATCTCAAAGTGATAGTTAGACATTTGTGGTTAACTTGATCTAGAATATCATGGGAGCCAGTGAAAGCAAAGAAGAAAAAAATGTAGTCACAACAATGCAAATAAAGGTTATTTTACCTCTGTTACTAGACATGTGAGTATTTCACTGTAGGTAAAAACCATCCTATTCAGCATTTATTGGATCCTTCCATGGTTTCCTGATTAACTTTTATCTAAAACTTGAGATAAAATGTGAGAACAAAGGAATTGAATTATGTTCTTGGCATATTCCATCCAACTTTTTGTGCTGGATTTTTATTACATACCCTCCTTCTACCAAATCATCATCTCTCTTCCTCTGACCCACCTCCCCACTGTCATCCTATTCTTATAGATTTTGTTCCTAGGAATACATACTCCCTTTCCTGTGAAAATGTAGCTGATGTCTTTTGGAAAAGAGATAAGACTAATTGGTTGCATTGGCAGTCACTTAGTCCTGAGTCGAGCAGAAAGGGGTGTTTTTTGGCAGGATAGAGAATTAAATGCTCACATTCTCAAGCTGTCAGCTAGCAGATGTATGTTCAAACAGAAGAACAAAGAACCTTCTGGAATAAAGTGAAGAGCTTGGGCTGTGTTGTCAGTTGGAAGGGGAAGCTGACTGTTTCGGCTCAGTAACAAATGCTCAACAACCTGTGTTCTGCCTTTCTGCACCAGTTCCCTCACCTCACCTCTCCAACCCCATGCCTCCAGCCTGCTGAGAAAATATCACTCCAAAAGGGACACATATATGTACAAACTCAAATTTTTACCCATGCCACATGCTTGTGCATCTTTATCATTAAGCTAATTACATTAGGCAGCACAAGGTGCTTTCCACCTGGCCTTTCTTGGTGCCTGTTACAATCCTATTTCCCTGTTTCCAACAAGGCCAGGCGTGGGTAGGCCACAGATTGTCTTCTGGCCCCAGTCAACAGCAAGAGGCCAGCATTCCCTACACAAACTAACAACCTTCACTGTAAGTTTGTTACACTAAACTATAACCCACCCCCTTCACTGTCTTTTCCTTTATGGTGTGGATGGGGTTTCTTAAGATCTCTACATATTATTGATGCTCTTTCCAGCAAACCTATAAACAGTGTGATTCCCTTCATCTAAATCTAAATCACCATCAAATCTCACCCATATCAATGTCTTTGCCTCCTAATGAGCCTTTGGAATCTACCTTTGTTCCACTTCAGTCTAATAGCAACCCAGCTCAATGGTGATGCTCTTGTATCACATCACCCATCACATCTGTGTTAAATGCCCAACAACAGCAGCTTCCCAGCACACTAAAAAAAAAAAAAAAGCAAAAGTGCTTAGAGCCATTAATAATGCTCTGTGTGACTTGGTACACCACTGACTCTCTGGCCTCAAGTCCTACTTTTTTTTCCTTGGTCACTCAGCTCCAGTTATGCTGTCCTCATTGATGTTTACTAGGCATGTTCCCAATTGCAGGGTCTTTGATTGGCTGTTTCTTCAGCTTGCATTGCTCTTCCCTGGTGGAGTCATATGATTTACTTCCTCCCTTCTTACCCTGCAATCTGTTTATTCCCTGCTCTTTTCCCCTGTAGCACTCATCATTATATACTTTACTTATTTATATTTTTATCATTTTTCTTGCTATAACTTAAGCTTTATTTCCCCCTAGCTTCCATATGCTTGCCCCGTGAATTTTCCCCTTATTAGCTTTGGCATTCTTTGAATCATTCAACATGATATATTTGCATCAGACCTATCATTTTTCTCCATCTTCGTTGAGACATAATTGATATATAACATTCTATAAATTTAAGATATATAGTGCATTGATTTCATACACTTATATATTGCAATATGACTCCACCACCGGTTAGCTAACAGCTCCATCACATCACATAATTAATAAGTCTTTTTGTTGTGAAAACATTTAAGACTTCTACTCTCTTAGCAACTTTCAGGTACCATATAATACAGTATTACTAGCCAAAATCACCATGCTGTACATGAGACTCCCAGAAATTATTCATCTTATACCTGAAAGTTTATAATATTTGATCAGTACCTCATTTAAAGCTATCACTTTGGATTCTTTCTCCCCCCCCCAGGTCCATCAAAATCACAAAAACCCCTCATACTACTGAGGGGGAGAATAAACATTATGAGATAATTAGAGAATAGATTTTTACCAGATAAGTCTGTTTAATAGCTAAAGAAATGCAGGATAACAAAAGGCAGAGATACTATTTAATGCAGAAGATGAGTGGGAAAGACATTCTAACTAGAACAGATTAACTCTAGATCTTTTCTGTGAAAGTAAGGAAAACAGACCAGCTCCTCCCAATTCTGATCAAACTCTCATCATGGGCATAAATCTTGGAAAAATATCAGGTTTCCTAGTCTTTGGATAATTCTTGTCTGACTGGGTCTACTTCTCTGCAGATTCCTATATTCCTAACTACCCAGACATGTGTCTGGGTGAAAGACATTTTAAGTCAACACAGGAAGAATTGCCTTAAATTAGGTGTCTAGTAATTAAATAAAACTTTATTGGTTCATTTTTTTTATTAAAGATTTTATTTACTTATTTTAGAGAAGGGAAGGGAGGGGGAAAGAGAGGGAGAGAAACATCAATGTGTGGTTGCCTCTCATGCGCCCCTTGTTGGGGACCTGACCTGCAACCCAGGCATGTGCCCTGACTGGGAATCAAACTGGTGACCCTTTGGTTCGCAGGCCAGCACTCAATCCACTGAGTCACACCAGCCAGGGCTACTGGTTCATTTTATATAATCAACTATTCTTCTACCTATACCTTCAGTGGGTCACAGCCTTTTTCTGAGCTACTTCTGGAGAAATGGATAAACATAAGACTTTTTCTAATTTGAGGCACAATCTCATGCCCAGTAATCCATAGGAGTACCTTGTCTCAACTCCCTACTTACAAATAAATTAATTTGTCAGACACTTTTACTTCAGTTAAGACTTCAGAATAGCTGGGAGAGGTAAGTGTTTCCCAAACACAACTAACCTTGGTGTAAACAACAGTCTTTATTTTGGATCACAGACACTTCCAATAATTATTATTTTTTAATATATATTATTCATTATACTATTATAGTTGTCCCGTTTTTTTCTCCTCTTTGTTCCCCTCTGATCTGTACCCCCCTCCCACCATCATTACCCGACCTTAGTTCATGTCCATGGGTCATACATATAAGTTCTTTGGCTTCTCCATTTCCCATACTATTCTTAACCTTGCCCTGTCTATTTCATAGACTATTTATGCTTCTTATGCCCTGTAAGTTTTCCCCCATTTGTGCCCCTCCCCATCCCTGCTGATTACCCTCCATGTGATCTCCATTTCTGTGATTCTGTTCCGGTTTTAGTTGTTTGCTTGGTTTGTTTTTTTTTGTTGTTGTTGTTTTTGTTTTGTTTTTTAGGTTTGGTTGATGGTAGTTGTAAGTTTGTTGTCATTTTACTGTTCATATTTTTTGGTCTTCTTCTATTTCTTAGATAAGTCCCTTTAATATTTCATATAATAAGGGTTTGGTAATGATGAACTCCTACTTGACCTTATCTGGGAAGCACTTTGTCTGCCCTTCCATTCTAAATGAAAGCTTTGCTGGATAGAGTAATCTAGGATGTATGTAGGTCCTTGCCTTTCATGACTTTGAATACTTCTTTCCAGCCCCTTCTTGCCTGCAAGGTTTCTTTTGAGAAATCAGCTAACAGTCTTATGGGAAGTCCTTTGTAGGTAACTGTGTCCTTTTCTCTTGCTGCTTCTAAGATTCTCTCCTTCTATTTCATCTTGGGTAATGTAATTATGATGTGCCTTGGTGTGTGCTTCCTTGGGTCCACCCTTTTTTGGGACTCTCTGAGCTTACTGGACTTCCTGGAAGTCTATTTCGTTTGCCAGATTAGGGAAGTTCTCCTTCATTATGTTTTCAAGTAAGTTTTCAATTTCTTGCCCTTCCCTCCTCCTTCTGGCACCCCTATGATTTGGATGTTGGAACATTTAAAGTTGTCTCGGAGGTTCCTAAGCCTCTCATTTTTTTGAATTCTTGTTTCTTCATTTTGTTCTGGTTGAATGTTTATTTCTGCCTTGTGGTCCAAATCATTGATTTGAGTCTGGGTTCCCTTTACATTTCTCTTCATTTCACTTTGTATAGCCTTCAGTTTTCTTCCATTTTGTGGCCATACTCAACAATTTCTGTGAACATCCTGATTAGCAGTGTTTTGAACTCTACATCTTATAGGCTGGCTATCTCTTTACTGCTTAGTTGTATTTTTTTCTGGAACTTTGATCTGTTCTTTCATTTGCACCATATTTTTTTTGTCTTGGCACACCTGTTCGATAGTAATGAGTGGAGACTTAAGATTCACCAGGGCAGAGCAATCACATCATGTGTTGTGGCACATTATCTGTGGGAGGGTTCCAATAGGGAACACTGCTGCTTGCTTGATTGTCCTCTGGCTTTCAATTACATCTTCCAGTACCCACAAGCAATTTGGCCCCTTCTGGTGCTGATTCCTGGGAGGGTGGTTTTGTGTGTGTTCCAGGACCCTGTGGGTCTCTCCAGTGAACTTTACTGTGAAGTTGGGAGTTTCACCTGCTCTTACAACCACTACAGGTTTTTACAGCCAGAGGTGTAGAGGATTTATTTCCCCATACTGGAACCCTGGGTTGTGTGGTCTGTCTCACTGCCTAGTTGTTCCTCCCAGTATACTGACATGCAAATGTGGGACCACCTGCTCCACCAGCTGCTGCCTTTCCAGGAGTCTTCTCCACACTGGCTGCCCATCTCCGCCCCTCCTACTAGTCTGGATGAATGTTTCTTCTTTAACTCCTTGGTTGTCGGACTTTCATACAGTTTGATTTTCTGGCAGTTCTGGTTATTTTTTGTTTTTAAATTTGTTATTGTCCTTCTTTTGGTTGTGTGAGGAGGCAAAGTATATCTACCTATGCCTCCATCTTGGCTGGAAGTCCCTCCCTTTCCAATAATTTTGAAAAATCATTGTTAGCCTCAGGCTATTTTGTTTTCATGGTAAAAATTATCAGGATATTAAGTAATGGCAAAGCATTTAATTTCTGGTATATTGTAAAAATTGACATTTAAAAATAAAATTATTACAAAATTCCTCTAAATGACTTATGAGAAAGCAAATGCTAAAATGTTGGTCATTGTGATAATTTATTTAAAATGTATTAATATACTTTTCCTTAACATTTAGAAATTTTCCATCTTTCCTTTGTGTTGTCATATTTTTATTTTACTTTACTTCCATAGATATTTATCTTTGAATAATATAGTATGTGCTTAAAAATATTTTGTTGATCATTTTATCATGCTTATCTGCAACAAGTATGAATATAGATTTAAATTTTAATTTTTAATTTTCTCTAACCATGAGATTTTAAATGTTATAAATTTTTTTCTGAATTGAGTTGCCATTATAATCTTTAGTAATGCATATTTTAAGCATATTTTATTGATTATGCTACTACAGTTGTCCCTTTTTTTTAGTTTCCTCTTTCCCCATTTATTCTGCACTGCTCACCTTTCAGCATTCCCACTCCCTTACTTCATGTCCACAGGTTGTACATAGAAGTTCTTCAGCTTCTCCATTTCCCACAGTATTCTTAACCTCCCACTGTCTATTTTGTGCCTAGTAATCATGTTTCTTATTCCCTGTACCTTTTTCCCCCATTGTCCCCACTCCCCCTCCCCACAGATAACCTTCCATGTGATCTCCATCTCTGTGAATCTGTTCTTGTTCTAGTTGTTTGTTTAGCGTTTGGTTTGAAGCTCAGTTGTTGATTGTTGTGAGTTTGTTGTCACTTTATTTTTCATAGTTTTTGATCTTCTTTTTCTTAGATAAGTCCCTTTAACATTTCATATAATAAGGGCTTGGTGATGATGAACTTTAACTTGACCTTATCTGGGAAGCACTTTGCCTGCCCTGCCATTCTACATGAAAGCTTTGCTGGATAGAGTAATCTAGGATGTAGGTCCTTGCCGTTCATGACTTGGAATACTTCTTTCCAGTCCCTACTTGCCTGTAAGTTTTCTCTGGAGAAATCAGCCTACAGTCTTATGGGAACTCCTTTGTAGGTAACTGTGTCCTTTTCCCTTGCTGCTTTTAAGATTCACTCCTTATTTTTAATCTTGAGTAACTTAATTATGATGGATCTTGGTGTGTTTCTTCTTGGATTCAACTTTTGGGGGATTCTCTGAGTATTCTGGACTTGCATGTCTAGCTCCTTCACCAGATTGGGGAAATTTTCCTTCATTATTTTTTCAAATAAGTTTTCCATTTCTTGCTGTTGCTCTTCTCCTTCTGGCATCCCTATGATTCAGATGTTGGAATGTTTAAAGTTGTCCCAGAGTTTCCTCAGCTCCTCCTCATTTATTTTTTTGAATTTGTGTTTCCTCATTCTGTTCCTGTTGGATGTTTATTTCTTCCTTTTGTTCCAAATTATTGATTTGAATACTGGTATCCTTCCTTTCACTGTTGGTTCCCTGTATATTTTCCTTTATTTCACTTTATATAGCCTTCATTTCTTCCTTTATTTTGTGACCACACTCAACCATTTCCATGAGCATCCTGACTACCAGTATTTGAACTCTACATCTGATAAGTTGGCTATCTTCTCATCACTTAGTGCTTTTTTGCCATTTTGATCTGTTCTTTCATTTGGGCCATATTTCTTTGTCTCGGCACACCTGTTACAAGGGAGGAGCCATAGGTATTCACTGGGGTGGGGGAACCCACTTGACTGCATTGTGGCACTGTTTGTGGGGGAAGGGTCAGAGAGAGGGACCAATGCCACTTGCTAGTTTACTCAGCTCTCACCACACTTTCCCTCACTTTGCTCACTTCCCACAAGCAGATTGTGCCCTTTCAGGTACTGATTCTTATGTGTGTGGGCTTGTGTACATTCTAGTATCCCATGGGCCCCTCCAATGGACTCTCCTATGAGACCAGGAGTTTCTCCCACTGCCATGACCTACACAGGATTTTACATCCAGAGGTTTTGAAGCTTTATTTCCCCATGTTGGAACCCTGGTTACATGGTTTGTCTCGCTCCCCATTTGTTCTTTCTGGCTTATCTGGACGTGAATGCAGGACTGCCCAGTTGCCAGCCACCCCCTTGCCCACCTGGTCTGCCAGCCACTGCCTTGTCTTATGACCTCTCCACCCAGCTTCCCATCTCTGCCCTCCTACCAGTCTGGGTGAATGTTTCCTTTTTAACTCCTTGGTTGTCAGACTTCCATATAGTTCAATTTTCTGGCAGTTCTGGTTTTTTATTTTTAAATTGGTTGTTATCCTTCTTTTGGTTGTGTGAGGAAGTGAAGCATATCTACCTACACCTCTGTCTTGGCCAGAGTCCGGTAATGCATTGTTGATCAAAATAATATAAGTATACTAAAAATGTTGGTGAATGAAACATAAAAAGTAAACTTTTAATTGAAAAAATTTTAAAGGATTTGAATGATGAACACACTTTTCTTAGGATTTTAGTGATAGGGAACTGCATTTACTGCTAAAAGCTAAATAGACATTATAATATTAAAACATTTTATAACATGAATTTATGAAGACTATTTGTAATTGTAATACTTCACATAATATTATATATGCAAATTTCCAAGCCCTACCCCCAAGAGACCCTAATTCAGTAGCTCACCCCCTCACACCGTGAGCAGCACTGGCTTTGTAGAGCCTACTCAGGACTTGAGTCCTAATACTAAAGATAATAGCCATTGAAAAATTCTAAGTTAATGGTTGATATGATCAGAATTGTGGAAATATGAAGAGTGGACAACTGAGGACTCAAAGAGGCTATTGAAATACCATTTGGAGATTTTTTTCAGTAGCCCAGGTGATATTGGTAACCTAGCCAGTGTGGGTAACTGCAGTGCCCAGAGTCAGAGTCGGAGCAGAGGGGAGGGGAACGCAGGTGCAGTGCTGCACGTGAGGAAAGATCCTCCTCACCGCGGGGCAAGATGAGGAAGGAGGAAGTCATTGCACTCAGCTTGTGCGAGGCTAGGGAGGGTGATTGGCTAAGGGAAAAGCCCTCCTATTCCGGCTCTGCTCTGGCGAGGTCCTGTCAGTCTAGCCTGTTGAAAGATGGGATTGGTTAGTGGGAGGTAGGCCCTCCTGAAGGAGGGGAAGTTTGAGAACCCAGCGTCAGGGCCAAAGGTATACGTTGTATAAACAGAGGGAAAGGAGAGACATGGTCTCTTTTGGATTTACTGCCCAGACAAGCTGGGCCGGTGCTTTGCAGGAGTGGTAGGCCCTGGAAACCACATGGCTGGTGGCAACACTGGCCCCAAATTGAGTGTCCCTAGGAAGGAGAGTAAAGCCAACTGCAACCTAGAACAAGCCATGCCACCTGGTCGATTGTGCAGCAGCCACCTGTGGTTCCTAAAAGATGGTATGTTTACATGGGAGAAGGACTCTGGGCACAGCCTTGGACTAGTCTGGCATAGGGTTACTGAGTTTACTCCTGGGTTTTCCATAGGGTATGGGCTTTAAGGCAAAAGCCTGCCATCCTCCCAGACTGTACAGCTTTTGAATAAAAGATCACTTTCCTTTTCTCATCAGACTTTTGCTTCTGGAATTCGCCTATGGTGGCAGAGAGCTGATCTCAACTTTCATTCAGTAATACAGGCAGGAGATAATAATAACTTAGGACATGGTGGTGGTATTCATGATGGAAAGAAATAGAGAGGTGAAAAATACATTCTAGAGGTAGAATTAAACACAGTACGGTGATTAATTGAATGGGGAAGATGTGGTAGAAATATGTGTCTAGGGTGACTCAGAATTCTGGCTTAAGAAACTGAGTGATGATATCATTTTCTAAAATATGGAATGCCAAAAGAGGAATAGTTTGGGAGGTAGAGAAAGATCATGGTTTCCATTTGAACATATCTGTAAGAAATCCATGTAATTGTAGTTGGTCAGCTACACCAGCAGGGAACCCAGAAAAATAGTGCAAATCAAAATAGCGGTTCTCAAATTTTAGCTAGTATCAAAATCACTGGTAGAACTTAAAAAAATATTTTATTGTTTATGCTATTACAGTTGTCCCACATTTTCCCCCTTCATGTGCCTCCATCTAGCCCACCCCCTACATTCATAAACAGCCCCCTCATGGTCGTCCATGTCCATGGGTCCTTCATATATGTTCTCTGACTAATCCCTTCACCTTCTTTGAATCAGTCCCTACCTCCCCTTGCCACTCTTACATCAGTTTATTCCATGATTCTATGCCTCTGGTTCTCTTTTTCTCATTAGTTTATTTTGTTTATTAGATTACTCTTATCAGTCTCTTATCAGTGAAAGCATGTGGTATTTGTCTTTCACTGACTGGCTTACTTCCTTTAGAACAATATTCTCCATTTAAATCCATGCTGTTGCAAAAGGTAGGAGTTCCTTCTTTCTTTCTGCTACATAGTATTCCATTGTGTAGAAGTACTACAGGTTTTTTGATCCACTCAAATACTGACGGGCACTTAGGCTCTTTCCAGCACTTGGCTATTGTAAATAATACTGCTATGAACATGGGGGTGTATAAATTCTTTTGAATTAGTGTTTCAGGATTTTTCATATATATTTCCAACAGTGGAAGTGCTGCATCAAAAGGCAGTTGCATTTTTAATTTTTTAAGGGAATTCCATACTGTTTTCCACAGTGGTTGCACCAGTCTGCATTCCCACCAACAGTGCACTAAGGTTTCCTTTTCTCTGCATTCTCACCACCACTAAATGTTTGTCAATTTATTAATGAAGGCCATTCTGACAGGTGTGAGGTGATATCTCATTGTGGTTTCAATTTGCATCTCTCTGATGACTAGTGATGATCAGCATCTTTTCATATTTCTATTGGCCCTCTTTATGTCTTCCTAGAAGTGTCTGTCCAGGTCCTTTGCCCATTTTTAAATCGCATTTTTTGTCTTCCTGGTGTTGAGTCCTATGAGTTCGTTGTATATTTTGGAGATCAAACCCTTCTACGATGTATCGTTGGCAAATATGTTCTCCCATACAGTCAGTTTCCTTTTCACTTTGATGATGGTTTCTTTAGCCATGCAGAAACTTTTTAATTTGATGTAGTACCATTTGTTTAATTTTTTCTTTATTTCCTTTGTCCTGGGAGATGTATTGGCAAAAATATTCCTATGTGGGATGTCGGAAATTTTACTGTCTATGTTTTCCACTAGGACTTTTGTGGTATTATGACTTATACTTAAGTCCTTTATCCATTTTGAATTTATTTTTTTGGATTGTGTAAGTTAGTGGTCTAGTTTATTTTTCTTTTGCACGTACCAGTCTAGTTCTCCCAATACCATTTATTGAAGAAACCGTTTTTACTCCATTATATGTTCATGCCCCCTTTGTTGAATATTACTTGACCATAGAGACATGGGTTTATTTCTGGGATCTCTATTCTGTTCCACTGATCTGTTTGTCAGTTCTTATGCCAGTACCAGGTGTCTTTTTATTATAGTGGCTTTGTAGTATAGTTTAATATCAGGTATTGTGATCAATCCAATTTTGTTCTTCCCTCTCTGGATTGCTGAGTTTCTTCAGGGTCTTTTTTGGTTCCATATATGTTTTTGGAATATTTATTCTAGATCTGTGAAATATGCCACTGGTATCTTAGTAGTAATTGCATTGAATCTATGGATTGTTTTAGGTAGTATGCACATTTTAATAATGTTAATGCTTCCAATCCATGATCATGGTATATGAATCCATTTATTTGTAACTCACTCAATTTATTTTTTCAGTTTTCTATAGTTTTCTGCATACAGGTCTTTACATTCTTAGTTAAATTTATTCCTAGGTACCTTATTTCTCTTGTTGCTATAGTAAATGGAATTTTTTTTCTTAGTTTTTCTTTCTGATACCTCATTTCTGGTGATAAGAATGCCATCAATTTCTGAATATTGACTTTGTTTCCCACTACTTTGCTGAATTCTCTTATTAGGTTGAGTAGTTTTTTGGTGGAGACTACAGGTTTTTCTACATACATTATTTTATTGTCTGCATATAATGACAGTTTTACTTCCTCCTTTCCAATTTGCATGCATTTTATTTCTTGTTCTTGTGTAATTATTGTGGTTAGAACTCCCAGTACTATGTTGAATTAGGTTGGTGAAAGCAGTCACTCTTGTCTTGTTCCTGATCTTAAGGGAAATGATTTTAGGTTTGCCCACTGAGTATGAAGTTGGCAGTTTGAATTATATGGTCTTTATTATGTTGAGGTATGCTCTCTCTACTCCCACTTTGCTGAGTGATTTTATCATAAATGGGTGCTGGATTTTGTCAAATGCTTTTCAGCATTTATTGATATATTCATATGATTTTAGTCTTTCATTTCCTTTATGTGATGCATTACATTTATTGATTTGAAAATGTTATACCATTCTTGCATCCCTGGTATAAATCCCCTTGATCATGGTGTATGATCTGTTTAATATATTATTGGATTTATATTGCCAATATTTTGTTGAGGATTTTAGAATCTATGTTGATCAGAAGTATTGGCCTGTAATTTTCTTTCTTTCTTGTGTCTTTACCTGGCTTTGGATGTAGGATAATACTGGCCTTGTAAACAGAGTTTGGGAGTCTTCCCTCTCCTTGAATTTTTTGGAATAGTTTGAGGATAGGTGTTAGTTCTTCTTTGAATGTTTGGTAAAAGTCATCTGTGAAGCCATTGGGTGCAGGGCTTTTGTGTGCAAGGAGTTTGTTGATTACTGCTTCAATTTCACTAGTTGTTGTGGGTCTATTCAGGCTTTTTGATTCTTCTTGATTCAGTTTTGGGAGATTGTATGTTTCCAGAAATTTGTCCATTTCATTTAGGTTGTTCAGTTTCTTGGCATATATTTGTTCATAGTAATATCTTACTACCTTTGTGTTTCTGTGGTATCGGTTGTTACTTCTTTTCTTTTATTTATGATTTTTTTTTTTAATTTGGGTCCTCTCCCCTTTTTTTTTTATTGATGAGTCTGGTTAAAGGTTTGTCAATTTTGTTCATCTTGTCAAAGAACCAGCCCCTGGATTCATTGATTCTTTGGATTGTTTTTTTATTCTCTATGTCATTTAATTCTGCTCTGATCTTGATTATTTTCTTCCTTCTACTTGCTCTAGGCTTTGTTTGTTGTTCTTCTTTTAGTTCTTGTAGATATAGGATTATGTTGTTTATTTGAGATTTTTCTATCTTTTTTAGGTAGGCATATATTGCTATGAGTTTCCCTCTCAGGACTGCCTTCACTGTGTCCCTTAGGTTTTGAGCTGTTATGTGTTTATTTTCATTTGTTTCCTGATACTTTTCAATTTCTTCCTTGATCTCATTGTTAACCCATTCATTATTTAATAACATGTTATTCAGTCTCCATGTCTTTGAATGTTTTTGAGTTTTATCTTAGAGGTTGGTCTAGTTTCAAGACATTGCTATCTGAGAATATGCTTGATATGATTTCAATTTTCTTGAATTTTAAGGCTTATTTTGTGTCCTATCATGTGGTCTATCATTGAAAATGCTCCATGTGCATTGAAAAGAATGTATACTTTGCTTCTTTGGGGTCTAGAGTGCTGTTCAATGCCACAATATCATTATTGATTTTTTGTTTGGAACATTATCCATTGTTGACATGAAGTGTTAAAATCCCCTATGATGACTGTATTGCTGTCTATCTCTTTCTTAAAGTCCTCCAGAATTTTCCTTATGCATTAGGTGCTCCTATGTTGGTTGTATTTATGTTTACTAGCATTATATCCTCTTGTCGGACAAGCCCCTTAAGTATTATGTAGTGTCCTTCTTTGTCTTTTATTTTGGCCTTTGCTTTGAAGTTTCCTTCGTCAGATAGAAGTATTGCTACCCCAGCTTTTTTTTTTTTTTTTAATCTCCATTTGTATGGAATGTTTCCTCCAATTCTTCACTTCCAGCCTGTGTAAATTTCTTGTTCTGAGGTGGGGCTCTTGTAGACAGCATATACATGGGTCATGTTTCCTTATCCATTCAGCTCCTCTGTATCTTTTGATTTGGGCATTTAATCCATTTACCTTTATTTATTGATATTAAATACTTAATATCAATAAGTATTATTGATAGATACTTATTCACTACCATTTTTTCCCTTTGTACCCGTGTTCCTCTCTGTCTCCCTATTGCTTCCTCTTCTTAAAGCAGTATCTTTCACATCTACTGCAATGCTGGTTTGGTGGAAAAGTACTGCTTCACCCCCCCACCCCCCCTTTTTTTTTTTTGGTCTGGTAAGCTCTTTATTTTAGCTTCCAATTTAAATGAGAGCCTTGCTGTATAGAGCAGTCTTGGCTGCGGGTCCTTCTTTTTCTTTTCTTGGAATATTTTATGCTAATCCCTTCTGGCTGGTATTGTTTCTGTTGAGAAATAGGCTGATAGCCTTATCAGAGCTCCCTTGTATGTAATTTATTATTTTTCTCTTGCTGCCTTTAAGATTCTCTTTTTGTCTTTAAACTTTGTCATTTTAATTGTGATATGTCTTGGTGTGGGCCTCACTGGATTCATCTTGATTGGGACTTTCTGTGCTTTCTGAACTTGTGTGACATTTTCCTTCACCAAGTTAGGGAATTTTTGTGTCATTTCTTCAAACATATTTTCTATTCCTTGCTCCCTTTCTTCTCCTGGTACCCCTATGATTTGTTATCAATAGGTATGATATTGTTACCTTTCATGTTACCCCAAGCTACCTTATGCCCTCCTCATTCTTTTTAAGTCTTTTTTCATTTTGTTGTTCTGACTGGGTGTTTTTTCTACCTTGTCCTCCAAATAGCTGATTCTATCCTCAGATTCATCTAGCCTGATTTTAATTGCATCTAGTGTATTCTTCATTTCAGATATTGCATTCTTCATTTCCATCTGATTCTTATTTATGGTTTATATGTTGTTTTTCATACTGATGTGGTTTTACCTTGTAGTTCTCATTAAGTTCCTTGAGCATCTTTATAACTGTTACTTTGAACTCAATGTCTGATTATTTTCTTGCCTGAATTTCATTTAACTTTTTCTGGGGATTCCTCTTTTTCTTTCATTTGGAAGTTGTTTCTTTGTCTCCCCATTTTAGCTATCTCTTTTTGTTTGTTTCTATGTTTTATATAGATCTCCTTTGACTCCCTGTCTTGGGGGGTAGATTTATGTTATAGGAGTCTTGTGGTATTCAGTGGTTCAGACTCCTTGATATTCTGATCTGAATGGTCTAGGAATGAGTTCTCTGTGGGTTATATGGGCCCTCCTGTTGCATTTGAGCCCTGGTTGTTGTTGGCTTGTTCGTTGGTGGGGTCTCCCCTCTGACTGGCTACTGAGAGGCTTTGACCCACACCATGTTCTGTACACTGTCGTACCAATGCTGAAAGAACAAAGCAGTACAACACAAAAATAAACCAAAATAAGCAGAACCTCCCAGCCACAGCTTCTATTTCAACAACAGAATATCAGAGAATGCTAAAAGTGGAAATAGAAATGGAATATTAGGGAAAGAGGGAAATAAAAGAAAAAGAATAAGAGAAGACCAAAGGACAGACAAGTGATTATGGGAGGAGAAAAGGCGGAGAACTAATACTAATAATAACTTGAAAGAGTAAAATAGGAAAAATGGACAAAGACACAGAATAACAAAAATAAGAAAAGGAAAGAGAAAGGGAACAATGGAATAATCAATAGTAAGAATAAAATCAGAGCTATGACATAAAAATAGAGTAATAGAAATAGAACAAAGTGGAAAAAACTAATGAAAAGGCTACAAAAAATAACAAAAAGAATGAAAAAGAATGAAGTGGAATTCATCTCAGCAGAGTTTAGTGCTTGCCTGCTGGATTCTCCCCATGCATACCACTCTACTGCAGTCTGAGGCTGGTATACATCAGTGTCAGTTGCTGTCCATATCTAGCCTTCAGCAGCCTGTTCAAAACTACCAGTGATCCAGTTTGTAGCTGATTTATCTGGGCTTTGCTGTGACATTGATGGGCCAAGATGCTCTGCAGAGCTGGCCAGGGATATGTAAACAAACAACCCAAGTTACCTCTGATACCCCTCTGTCTACCTCTGTCTGCTAGCCTATTATCAACCTTAGACTAGTTGTAGACCTGTTTCTGAGAGGGCATCTGGTGGGATGGGGGGTAGGGGGTGGGACTCCTAGATATCCCATGGCAGGTGCCTTTCAGACTTCAGGGAAAATAGTTGGTGTGTTCCCCTGCCCCCAAGGCACTGGACTCAGTCTGTTTGGGATTATTTCCCTGTATTAAACATGATGGGGCCCCAATAGGCTATTGGGTGGGGCCTCCAGAGTCCAGGTTTTGGGTCTACCAGAAACCTGGAGGGTGTTTCTATGGCTCTCCTGTGAGGGGGGAGCACCAGTTTGTTTCCTGGGAGAGTGTATGGTGTGGCTGCACCCTACAGCCAGTCTCTGACACCCTTGGTGTCTGTGTATGCTGCTTTCTCCTCAGTAGGAGTTAAGATGCAGGACGGGAGAAAAGAAAGAATGAAAGAAAAAAATCTCACACAAAACAAAACCCAAACCCAAACAAACCATATAAAAGGAGGGGGAAAAAAGGATGCAGGGTGGAAGGAGCAGTATTGCAGAGGAGGCACGGGGCAAGCAATACCTCACCGAGTAAGGTAATTGCTTTCCTCCTTGGAGGGGCTTTTTCTTCTCAAGCAAGATGGCTGCTGTGAAATCCAGGTATATCTCAGCACAGAAAGCCCACAGCCACTCCACCATGTCTCTCCCAAGTGCCTCACACTCTAGAATCTCCTCATGTGACTGCAGTCTGCACCGCCTTCCCTTTGCGAGACCCCAAGGTGAGTGGTTGCAAACACAAGACCTATGCTTTGGACCCTTAACAATTAAGAAAGAAAAAAAAATAGTGGCTTTGTCTCCAGCAGGTTTTGTTTCTCCTGAATAGAGACAAACCTTGTGGCCTTCACAGCTGGGTGCTATGTAGTCTTCTGATTTCCAGTGCTGCTCTGTGTTTGGGAGCCTGGTTTCTGTTCCACGCTTCTCTCCTTTCAAGGGGAAGCTCTCGCAGTCTTGCTGCCAACCTCAGCCCACTGCTCTTGTGAACAGGCCAGCCCCTTTAATGACCTCACCCTTCCTCCTAGTCATAGTGTTCCCCCCCCAATCCTTGGTTAAAAGCCCTTTTCAGGTAGTCTTCAGTTTATTTCAGGTGTCTAGTCCTCTCTTTAGTTTTATTTCCAATTTGGTTCTGGGACGTGGTGCATGATACATACTCCTACTCCTCCAACTTTTTTCTGTAGATCTCGCCCTCCAAGTTTCTAATTTTACAGGTCACGGGGGAGATGGGACAGGAATTTGAATTTCTAACAAGTACCTAGGTGATGTTGTTGCTGCTGGTTCAGGGATCACATTTTGAGAACCACAGAACTTTATATTTAGGAGGCATTGGTATGTGGATGGCATCTGAACCCATAGAAATGAATGACATTACTGAGGGAGAAGAGAATGTAAGTAGGAAAAAAATAATAGAGCTTTAATGAGCTTCAAAATTTAAATTATGAATGGAGGATTTGAGTACCCAAAAGAGAGTGAAAGGATAAGATTTAGAGGTATAAAAAAAGCTAAGTGAGGGGTGTTACCCCATTCACCCAACCTCTTATAAATCTTGGTAGTTCTATAGGATTTGCCACAGCCAGTACTAAGAAAATTCATTAGAATATTGAATAAAGTAATCAAAAAGCAGATACTGATATTGGGACTAAACAACTCCAACCCTTTACTTTCTGCCTACTTCAGCTGAAAATTATGAATCCAAGTTATGATAAAAGAGCCAAAGAATTTAGGTTTGTTAGGAGAATGGACACATCTCTTAAAATGGAGCACATCTATCCAAATCACTGAGGATCATCAACATGCAAACCATTTTTAATGTATAAATCACTTGGAATCTCATCTGGTTCCATGGGTTCCATTTCTATTATGCCTGTATTTAATGGTGAGTTTTTTCTGTATCCTCAGAATTTTAAGGATGGTGCTTGGTCTCACAAGGGAAAGGAACTACCCTACACCTCCTCCCTGACCCTTGACTGAAGAGCCCAGCACTCTTCCTGACATCCGCTGCTTTTTTCACTGATTCCAGTTCAAATAATCTTCTTCTCATAACTCAAAAATATGTTAACTGAGGGATATTCAAGTAGGAATCTCAAGAGAAATTGGCTTCCAACCCCATCAGAGTCTTCTGTGGCATCAAGTAAGATCATCGGGCCTCTTGAGCCATGTAGTTGCTTCAGTGTAAAGTGAGATCTGTTGCATGACTGAAGTCCGCAGTAGAGAATATAATTATTTCTATCAACTCCCAGAGACACAGAGAGAGTTCTGTTAGCGATCTTCTCCTTCATATTCATAAGGCTAGCCTGGGTAATTTTAGTATCTCTAATCATGGGTAGAACTCACTTGAGCTCCTGACTCTGTCAGGACTGCCCACATGTAGCAGGTGATTAGCCCACACAGAGAAAGCACAAAGCAAATAGCCTCTGCTTAAACATTGAAGTCCTCCACCCATATTATCTGATGCTTCTCTCATTGCCAATCTGTCTTGCCATTCTCCAGATTCTGTCTACAAATCCTTCCCAGTACATGGACAGAACAGCTGCCAGCTTTCCCACCCACCTCTCCACTCTCAGGCCCACCCACCCTACCTGTTTGCCTGATCTGACACATGATTTTTTTCTTGTTTTGCAATGTGAGCATTGAAAATTTGACCTACAACATCTCCTTTCCCTGCTCCCCCCTTTTTTAGTTTAAATTATAAGTAGTAAGCTTGAAATCAATGTTCTCCTGCAACTCATATTATACAATAAATATAAAAACTATTTTTGGTAAATTAGATGGTTTCAAAATTCAGTTTGAATATGTAAAGTTGAATATTTAAAGGGTTTCCTGTATACACTGTAAAGAGTTTATTTATACTATGAATCCTCTCTCTTTAATATACACTTTTCATACATTTAGACTTGATCTTGTTAAAGTAGAGGACTCCAGCAGCATGAAAATAACTTTTGTCATTAATAATCCTTCTTGCCTACAGAAGGAGAATAATTCCAACTTAACTGGGCTTTACTGAAGCATTGTTATTATAGAATCTAGATGTGGTGGAAAATCCCACTCTCTTCACAGGTTCCCAGCTCTGTGAGCATACACTGTTTAATCCTGAGCTGGTGTCTTCTGAATGACACAAATGTCAAGAGTAATAAACTTCAATGTTGATGATGTTTTTCTGCCTGAAGGCCCAAAATATCTTCTGTAACACTAGGACTCTATACATAAAACAAGCACAATGTGGCACAATGAAACCCATCATTTCTGTCAAACTAATGAATATGCCAACTATAAATGAAAAAAAAGCCTATCTGCAGCAACTGGTACAGTCTGAAATGAGTGCATCAGCTGTGTCCCAGTTTAATGCAGAGGCTGAATATAGAAATGGCCTATATACTGCTAACATTTTCTTCTGCACAAAGAAAACTATGATTATGTTTACATGACAGGAAAAGGAGAATATTCTTCCTCCTTGGAGTCATCAAATGTTTTCCCACATTTGCCAATGATTCTCTGTGAACAAATTCTTTGAATCTAACATTTTTAGATATGTTACTAAAGTAAAACCAGCCAGTTATTTCTGACTTTGAACTAGATTTCTGGGAGGCAAAGTTGCTTGACCCTGGAGTTTACTGATGATATGATAGGATCAGGGCAAACATGGGGCCAGGGCAGTTGTATATGAGCAGAACTAATAGATGATGAAGTATCACCTTTCTTCAACTATTAAATAATTAAGCTTCAGTGCATTTACATTCTAAACTTACTTTGAAAAGATTCCGAATTATAAGCATCCTGGGGTCCGAGTATATAAAATGTATCTTTGTAGATGTCTTAGCACCTCCTATAGAGAACTATACACAAGTGCACAATTAATCCTTAAAAGAATCATGGAATATCAGAGTTCAACTCCAGGAAACCCTTTAAAATGGTTCAATTCAACATTTTTCTGAAGTGTAAATTAAAAAAAATATCTCTCACAAAGTATCTGCTCAAGTCTCTTCGTGGATACTTCTAAAGCTAGGAAAGTCATTGCCTCTGGGCAAGTCCATTCAAACACTGGGAAGTTTTAATTTACTGAATAAAATAAAGAATAAAATAAACAATGGCAAAATTTTAAAAAAACCACAAGCACAAAAATATAGCATTTTGAGATAGATAGTACTTTAGTGACTAAAGTCACCATCTTAAACTCCATGATCCATTATTGTAATCAATGCCTTGCATACACCTATAATTCACTTGTCTCTGTCTGACTTTGTCTTACTCCCTTGGCTAAACAACAACCCAACTTAAATCCATCTCTCCTACTAGTTCATTACTGCACTGTTCTGCTGATTGTGCATGAGTAAAATACGGATCTATGCTGATTGGTTGTCCTTTGAATTCATGAACCTCAGAGGGTTCCCAAAGTTTCATAACACTCATTCTATCCCCTAATTAATTCATTTTCCTATTCTTCTTTACTACTTTTGTGTCTCTTCTCTTTCCTCAAAATTTCAAGTGGGTTTCCTTATTGCATCCCTATTGACAGTGGAACACTTTGCTTCTCATGTCACTAAGAAAATAGATGTAATCAGAAGAGAAAGTCCTCAGATCCCCAACTATATCTACCCAACTACCTGCATGTGTGCTTGTAAGCTCTTCTTACACCAAGGCAAAACCCTCTACTTGTACTTTAGTTCCATTCTCTTTTGCCTGCTTAAGAAAATTATGTAGAAAATTTTTCCTTTTCCTCCTTTATCACCATTTTCCCTCCCTACTAGTCATTGCCATGAGCATACACATATTATTTCTCATTTAAAATATCCCCTTCTTTGATCCCTCTTCCTGCTTCTCCTACTGTCTCATTTTTCTCCTTGAACAAAAAATGTCTATTCAATCTAGCTCCAATTATTCTCATTCCATACCACTTCAAATCACTTCAGTCATACCTTTATCCATACCAGTATGGGAAATGTTTCTTAACAAGGTTACATTGTTAAGTATAGCTCATCCTCATTTTTAATGACCTCTCAGTAGCATTTGACATAGTTGATTATTCTTACTTTTCTTTAAATATTTTCTTCACTTGGTGAAGTAGCTTATTTCCGAAGATAGTTCCAATTCTTTTCCTTATAACTGCATGCCACTCTCCTACTGAGAAATGTTTATTCCTCCACCATCTTGATCCTAGGCTGGCCTTTCATTGCTTTGACTAATAGAATATGTTTTGACTAATCAAAATAACACTTTAAGCCTTCAGTGACTCCAGATCCAGCCAAGATCTGGCTGCAACCAAATGAAAGACATCAACGAAGAACCATCTAGCTGAGACCAGTCAATTCACACAGTCTTGACAAAGATTAATAAATTGTTTGTTTAGGACACAAAGTTCTGGGTTGGTTTATTATATAGCAATAAATAATTGGGTTACCACATTTGACAGGCATGAAAACATGGCCTTTGACAGGCCTTCAACTAGGAGTTTAAGTGACCAAGGGCCTTAACCAATGCATCTGAAATCCACTGTCATGTTGGTATAGCATACAAAGCCAAGCTTCCCAATGACTGCATATGGCAAGGGTATCAAGAAAGGCCCATTGCTGAGAAATGGGCACTCTTCAGATGGTTGATTTTAGCTTGAGGATTTCTCAATTGAGTTGCTGAACTCTCTTTAAACTTCATTCACTCAAACATCTTCTCTGCTTGTAGTTAGACTTTCTCTGCAGTCCGTTAGCTGTCCTAGTCTTGTGTGGCTACCTTCAAGACTCACAGGCATTTCCCCTAATAAAATACTCGAATGTTTAATTCTATCTTGGCTTCTGCACAGAGGACCCAGGTTAAGCTACCACACTTGTCTACTTACCTCTTAACTTTTTAGTGACTGTTTTTCAGTCTCTTTCATTGTTGTCTCTTTATCTCTGTGAAGTCAGTGTTGATATGCCCCCAGACACAGTCCTTAGATTTCTTTGCATCCATACTCATTCCCTTGGAGATTTCATCCAGCCTTATGGCTTTATATGACTTTATATTTCATTCAGATATATTTTTAAAAAAATTAAATAGATCATGGTGACATGACTCAGAGGTCTTATGGGAACCTCTCAAATTCAACATGTCCACAATCAACATTTTCCCAAAACCTTGTTCCTCTCACACTTCTCACCATCTAAGTACTTTGCAACCCTATCTTCTTAGTTGCTGTGGCCATTCTTGACTCTTTCATACATCACTTCTTCTCATCCATATATCCTGTCATCTGTAACTCCAAAATATATCCACAATCTCACCACATCTCACCAAACCCCCTTGATACTATCCTTGTCCAAAGCATATCATCTCTCACCTGGATTATTGCAACAATCTGTAATCTGGTTCCCTGCTCTCTTATTGCCACATTTACCTTATTCTCAGAAAAGCTGCCAGAACAATTTTGTTAAAGCTTGTCAGATCATGTCATTCCTCTGCCTCAAACCTTCATTTATTTAAAATTCTTATTTTACTCTGAGAAAAAGACAAATTCTTCATAATGATGTATAAAACCCTCTGTGATCAGGCCCCCAGCACTGCTCTGACTCATCCTCTCCCCTGTCCTCTTTGCTCACTCTGATCTAACCACATTAGTTTTCTTCCTGTGCCTCATATCTGCCCGGCTTGTCTCAACTTCAGAGGGCCTCTGCTTTGGCCTCCTGCCTGGAACATTCTTCACCTTAATATGAGCCCCTGTCTTTTTTTCCAGTTTGTATGTACCTGTCAACTGCTCAACTAGACCTTCTTTCACTACACTCTCTAAAACTATAGTTCCTCAGGATACTTCGTATTCCTCATTCCCTATTTTATTTATCTCCTTAGCACTTGTCACTATCTAAAGTAATGTATATTTTGCTTACTTATCTTGTTGTTTATCTCCACCACTATAATGCATTCTCAGCACCTAAACATTGTTTGTTACATAGAAGATGCTCAATATATTCATTGAATAAACAAATTATTTTTCTAAAATAAAATAAAAATACAAATTTTACTGTCTGGTACATAGAAAGAGTTTAATAAATATTCATTAAATTAATGAATTATTTTCCTAAGATAATTTTTTTTAAAAGTCGTGGCAGTGAACTAGAGACACAAAAGCTGTTTTGCTTCACTGAAATTGTACAGAAGATATCATTTTATAAGTGAATCAAAACTGATTTAGGAATCATTTCATTATGTAAGTATTTTCAAAATAATGGTATATTTCTTGACTCCACGTGTAATTTCCAACAGTGAGCTATTGGATTTCCTGTCCTTGACCACTAATTATGGTGGGATCTAATTAAAGCAAAATCAAAGGGAAATTTTTCTACCTTTATTCCTTGGAAGAAGAAAGCAAGTCCAGCTGAATTCATTGCAGTGAAATTAAGTTGTTCAGGTTAAATATGCAGACTTATAAGGAGAAGAACAAAAAAGAAGGGAGAATGAGCCTAGAAATTTGAAACTCTTCTCTCAATCTCTATGGTTGTGGGAGGCACATCTTTAGTCACTTGAACCCTAAAGTTTCTGGTGCCCAAAATTCCAGACTCCATTCTCTCTTTCCAACATATATTTAAAACAACCAAATGCAAAAGGAACTCACCATGTATTCACAAGGGAAAGAAGCTGTACATTCCTTTTACTGTATCTTGGGATTTTTTTTTTTTACCATATTTAAAAAACAATTTTTGACAACAGTAAACTAGAGCTCCTTGAGAACTAGTTATTTAAACCCCTGCTGAATGTATCCTGACAAAAATTAGGCAGTTTTGTTAATTAGGTAGCCTGAAGAGAATTAAATCTTGACTCACCACCTTTTGTGCAAAAAAAAAAAGTTGAGATCTTCAAACTTAGCCTTGTTATCAGAGAGGCCCAGATAGAGAGCCAGAGTAGGCACTATTCACACGGAGGAGGGACCTGGCTGGCAGCATGAGCACAGCAATAATTTCAGAAAGACAAAGAAAACCTGGGTGTCATTGAAAATATGTGATTTCAATCTCCAGGAAACCAAGGCAGTGAGCTGAAATTTACAGCTTTGAAAATCAGGAGACTGTGACATTTTCTTCCCAAAATATGCTGAAGCATATGTGCCATTATCTGCACAAAGGATAAAATAAAACAGAAAAAGTTTAATTGCTCCACCACTTTCATAAGGTAAGGGTGAAAAATCAATGGAATTCTTTCCTAAGCCCCAGTAGGCAATATTTTTATCTAATAATTTGTACTAGAGCTCTAGTGAATTTCATGCAACTTTAAATATTCTCTAGGAGAAAGTACCATGTTGTAGCTCCCATATATAAGAATGTTTGCTTTTCAAAAATATGACATTTTTCAAATCATTTGCATTTTAAAGGTCTAAGGAATTTTAATCACTGATAAGTTTTAACCCACGTTTCCTGCATGCATGCATAAGCATACACCCTCGACTTTGCCATCCTCATAAAAATTCTCTTAAACTCTTACTTTCATGTGTTTTTAAAATGGCTCAGCTCCCCCGCAGCTCTCATCAGCCTGCCTTCCCCAGTGGCCCCCCTGCCTGGGAAGATGAAAGGCCCTCCTCTCTTCAGCCAGGGCTCCTGTCTCTGTTTTCACACTAATGGAAAATAACTTAAAGATGGGAAAGGAACTGAGTATTATAGGCTAACCTTGAGCTAGTCCAGTGCAGTTCCTCATAGGGCTCTCATGTGGTCTTCACTCCCATTTGAAAAAGCCAACTAATGCTTCAATTTTTTTAATTAAAATAAATTTTACTGATTTATATCTAACCAGTCATAGAATAAAAGAAACCAACTTATTTTATGGCAAATTAATTTTAGATAATGGAGTCAGGCTTCCCAGGTCCAAATCCTGGCTCTCTCTTTCATTAGCCTTGAACAAGTTAAGTTTTCTGTGTCTTGTTCACATCTATAAAATGAGAAATATTATTTCTATAAAATGAAAAATAATTTTATTACCTATTTTAAAGGGTTATAAATATTAAATAAATAAGCACATGTAAAATATTCTATAAGTGTAAGCTATTATTAGTTTACACTCCCCTTTTACCTAATATAGTGACTGATGCACTGTTAGGGCTCTTGATGACATTTAATACTTTCAGGATTACAAACCACATAAAAGTTCAGTGCTATCCACTAGCTTATTAGTATTGACTTTTACTATGGCTTGAATATTTGTGTTTCTTCTCCCCCTTCATATGTTGAAATTCTAATTCCCAGAGTTGATAGTATTAGGAGGTGGTGGTCTTTGGGAGGTATTTAGGTTGTAAGAGTAGAGCCCTGATGAATGGGATTACAAGAGACCCCACAGAAATCCCTAGACCCTTTTACTATGTGAGGGCACAGTAAAAGATTAGCAGGATGCAACTTGAAAGAGGGCCTTCACAAGACCAGGCTCACACTCTGTGATCTTGGACTTCCAGCCTCCAGAACTGTGAGAAATAAATTTCTGTTATTTATAAACTACCCAGTCTGTGATATTTTGTTATAGCAGATTGCAAGGATTATGACAACCAATCTGACAATCGCCACTTTCCATGTCTACAAGAAATGTTGGATTGACTCAGCTTCAGGTCATTATTAGCTGGTGTACAGGGCTACAAGGCTTATTTCTTTATGAATGAAGATATGGTGTTCTTGCCAAATAAGAGTCAAACAATACATATCTCAAGTAATATGCAGTCAATAATATTGAAGTGATTCTCATGGAATTATGAGCTATTACACTAATAAGCTTTTATTGGGTGATGATTGTATGCTGGGCATTGAGCCAGATGCTGAGGACTGATAGAGAACCATAATGTGGTCTTTTACAAAACTTAACATCTAGTTGGAAAAACAGAATATATTCATCAAGAGATAAATAAGAACAAATGGCAACATAAGGTCAGTGCAAACTAAGTGGAACAGATAATTGTGCTTTAGTAATTCAAAGGAGTGAGTAGTTATTCTGGGCTTGGCCAGCTGGAAAAAAGCTATCCCCCTGCCCCGCCACTGCCCCCCCCCCACCAACACACACACACACACACACACACACACACAGGCTAGAACTCTAGGAAGGTCTTGAAGATGAAGTAGGACTTTAAACATGTTTATAGGAAAGAAAGGAGAATGCACTTCAGTGGTCAAAGAGTTAGAACTGTTCATGGCACAACTGAGGAATGAGCTTGATAGTTTAGCTGCATCAGGGTGTCATAACACTTCATCAAGGGTGATTTCCCAGTTTCATGGAATATATATTTTTGAATTTAATACAAATCTAAATTCACCAAAAATTTCATATTTTCTTTTGTAGGTCATTATCTCTCACATCAATGTAATTAACTAATCTAATGGATCAATACCCTTGTGTGCCACACTTTAACTTTCTCCTTTGCAAGTATTTGTCTTTCATCAGTACATCCAATCAGATGACTGTTGGGTAAAGTTGGAAGAGAGGCTTAATTCAGCCATTAGGAGGACTACATTAAAATTGCTGTTGAAAAGAGCTGAGAGAGTAAAAAATCTGAGAGGGAAATTGGTAGAATATACTTTTTTTTGGTCAATATGACTTCTCACCTATACTTAAATCAGAAAAACATAATGTATCGAGCTAAGAGGAAGTATAGAACCTATTGTGTACAATCCTAAGACCTCACAGTAATTATTGACAAAATCAGGAATAGAACTCAGGACTGGAAGTCAGAATCTGGTCTCTTGACTATCTCTATGCCAGAATGATGGGTAGAACCTGGTGGGTAAAGATTGGCCATGGAAACTGGGAGAAAGTCAATGGGTAGGGTCAGTGTAATATGGGCTAAATGACTGAACAGCCTACTGTGACCGAAATTTAGACAGCATGGGAACATGAAAGAGTGAATAAGCCATGATATTGGGCCAGCACCAAGACTGGGATCTTAAAGAAGTGGGAATCTGTGATTCTGCAGTCCCTTAATGTGACTTAGGGATTTGTGATTAAAGGAGAGTGAGAGGTACGATTTCACCTCCTATATTTCCAAATCAACTTGTGAAATTAGTTATGCTTTTGAGTATAGAAAAGGATCTCAAGGACTATTTCCTTGAATATTAAATATTCTACTATAATTTTTATACTTAATTTAAGGTCCCTGTTTTTCTTGCCAACAGATTCTAAAATAATTGCTATGAGGAGCTCTGAATAGAAGAATGTAGGAATGTTTCAACATGCAAAATGCAATAGTAGATCACATAAAGATATTATAGATGTGATGATATTCATGTAAAGTCATGTTGATAATCAGCAAATCAGTGCATATTGTAATGGCTATTTTTAGTTTTTAGGTGACTGCTGCAACCTTGATTCTACTCTCTAGTTTAACCATAAGCCTTAAATTTTTTTCTGAATGTCTATCACTCCAAAGAATATTTTTTCCTTCACAGAAAATCTCAATGCCCATTAAGCAAAACTGACACAGAAACAATATGGGTGCTGAAATCTGCCTTCTAAAATATTTTACAGATGGTAATGATGAAAAAGTGAGAGCAGAGTGCCACTGTAAGCCTAAAATTAACAGCCATATTGTAAATAACTGAATTCTGTGCTGATGAAGATAATTCCAAGATAAAAGAAGGTTCTGTCAGTGGGTACAGTGACAAAATAGTTTTAATATGAGAAAATGTAAGCACCTTCATTAAGGAGCAAATAAAATTAAACTTGTAAGATTTATAATTATGATTTATAAGAAGGTAAGTGTGACTTATTAATTTCTTATAAGAAAATTCTCTAACATGCATTGAAGGTTATTTTTTGAAGCCATATCACTTGACAACCAAGAAGGCCAAGGAAATAAGACCTTGTCAACTTGTACACAAAATGTCACAGCCTCTCCTAAACACCATGCACTTTCTGTCATTATATCTCCAGAAAGAGAAAGTCAGTTTGGAAAAGCCTTGCAATCTTACTGACCACTATATCCAAAAGTTCTTAAAACATACAGGTTCTGAGAAAATGTTTTATAAAATAAAAGAGACCCAATATGAAAAATTAGGATAATCAGATGGTGTATGCAAGGGTATAGTTGTGGATTTGAACAGATTGGCCTGAAAATTAGAAGCTATAGAAAAATAAGAATTAAGCCAACAAAATAAATGAACTTCTCCCTCCCCCAAAATTCAGTATATAATAAATATGAAGCGACTTCCAGCCAAGATGGAGGCGTAGGTAGATAGACTTTGCCTCCTTGCCCAACCAAAAGAAGGACAACAAATTTAAAAACAAAAAAAAACAGAACTGCCAGAAAATTGAACTGTGTGGAAGTTTGACAACTAAGTAGTTAAAGAAGAAACATTCATCCAGACCAGTAGGAGGGGAGGAGACAGACAGCCAGGGTAGAGAGGACTCGCTGCAAAGTGGTGGCTGGAGAACCGGGGTAGGTGAGGTGGCGGCTAGTGGAGCATGTGGATAAACTGAGAGGAATAACTGGGGAGTAAGACAGACTGCAACCCAGGGATCCAGCACAGGGAAATAAAGCCTCAAAACCTCTGACTGAAAAATACCTGTGGGGGTTGCAGCAGCAGGAGAAACTCACAGCCTCAGAGAGGAGTTTATTGGAGAGACCAACAGGGTCCTAGAATGTACACAAACCCACCCATCCAGAAATCAGCACTAGAAGAGCCCAATTTGCTTGTGGGTAGCAGGGTAAGTTACTGAGAGCCAGCCAAGAGCTGAACAAGTGGCATTGTTCCCTATCTGACCCCCCACCCCACACAGACACCACCACAACACAGCAACATACAGTGCCCCACCCTGGAAAATACCTAAGGCTCTGCCCCTTACAACATAACAGGTGCACCGAGACAAAAAAATATGGCCCAAATGAAAGAACAGATCAAAGTTCCAAAACTAAGCTCCAGAACTAAGCAATGAAGAGATAGCTTTATTGCTTAGCTATCAGAGGCAGGGATCAAAACACTGATAATCAGGATGCTCACAGAAATAGTTAAATATGGTTGCAAAATAGAGGAAAAAGTGAAGGCAATGCAAAGTGAAATAAAGAAAAATATAGAGGGAACCAACAGTGACAGGAAGGAAACTGGGACTCAAATCAATGGTTTGGAGCAGAAGGAAGAAAGAAACATTCAACCAGAAAAGAATGAAGAAATGAGAATTCAAAAAAGTGAGGAGAGGCTTAGGGACCTCCAGAACAACTTTCAACATTCCAACATCCAAATCATAGGGGTGCCAGAAGGAGAAGAGGAAGAGCAAGAAATTGAAAACTTATTTGAACAAATAATGAAGGAGAACTTCCCTAATCTGACAAAGGAAATATACTTTTAGGAAGTCCAAGAAGTTCAGAGAGTCCCAGAGAATTTCGACCAAAGGAAGCACACACCAATGTACATCATAATAACATTACCCAAGACTGAAGATAAAGAGAGAATCTGAGAAGCACCAAGAGAAAAGGAGGCAGTTACCTACAAAGGAGTTCCCATAAGACTTATCAGCTGATTTCTCAAGACAAACCTTGCAGGCAAGAAGGGGCTGGAAAGAAGTATTCCAAGTCATGAAGGGCAAGGACCTACATCCAAGATTACTGTATCCAGCAAAGCTATCATTTAGAATGGAAGGGCAGATAAAGTGCTTCCCAGATAAGGTCAAGTTAAAAGAGTTTATCATTACCAAGCCCTTACTATATGAAATGTTAAAGGGACTTACCTAAGAAAGAGAGGATAAAAATATGAACAGTAAAATGACAATAAACCCAGAACTATCAACAACCAAACCTAAAAAAACAGAAACAAAAATGAACCAAGCAAACAACTAGAACAGGAACAGAATCAGAGAAATGGAGATCACATGGAGGGTTATCAGTAGGGAGAAGGAGGGGGGAAAATGGAGGAAAAAGTACAGGGAATAAGAAACATAAGTGGTCTACAAAATAGGCAGAGGTTAAGAATAATATAGGAAATGAGAAGCCAAAGAACTTATATATATGACCCATGGGTATGAACTAAGGTTGGGGAATGCTGGTGGGAGGGGGTGTGCAGGGTGGGAGGGAATAAAGGGGAGAAAAAAATGGGACAACTATAATAGCATAATCAATAAAATATATTTTTAAATATATAAAAGAGGACAAAAATATGAAATATTTTTTGAAATTTCAGAGATAAGTCAAATAAAAAGGATTTGCAAAGCACAAGTAAATTTATGTATCTCATTACTTTACAAGGTACATGCAGTGAAAATATATGTGAAAATTTTATAAATGATTTAACATAATCTAAAAGTATATTAAGGGAACCAGGATTATTTAAGTGCACTATATTTCTGAGATTGATATAATGAAAGGAAATTGTGCTATAATTCTCACAAAATATAACATATGTATAATGTGAAGTACACTAAACTTGGAATCAGAATAGCTGTACTCAAATTTCTTTCTGCCACCTACTAGATCTAAAACCTTGCACAAGTCACAATCTCTGTCTCATTTTCCTCTTCTGTGAAATGGAGATATTAAGGACTCCCTTATGAAACTGTTGAATAATAAATAGGTAATGTCATTGAAAGTATATTAAGCACAAATTGATATTCATATACAGGGTATAAAATAATTCCTTTATAGTCTTGTCATGGAATATCGGGATGACCAATTGTGACACGGATGGTTCTAGAATTCAACATCCAGGATTTCTATTTAAGTTTCCAGTTGACACTGTTAGAAATATACTCAATTTATGACAGTAGGTATCTCCGCCATGGGTACTTCAGTATAAACACTTACCTCTTATTCTTAGAATGCAGGGCTAAATGAAAATGTAGGTGGGGGAAGGTAAGAGATCCTGATGGTCTTTTAAAAGTGCCGGAGGAGATTACAAATTCTAAAACCTGGGAACCCTTGCCATTTCCCTGGCCTGACCAGACAGAAAGGCTGGTATGAAGATTAATGAAGAAGAACTTCATTTTCAGGCTAAGGCAGATTTGCCAGGATCCCTGGTAACTGATTGGCAGCTGCTCAGAAGTCCTAGCTTCTGGAGACGGCAACACAGCAGCAGGCTTTTTCTTAGATTTTATTAAAACTATAATACCAAATGGGAAAAAGGAGAAGCCCAAGCTTTAATGATTTCAGAATTACTGAACCCCGTGGCACCCCATTCAAATAGGCTTATAAAGATCTTCAGGGATCTGGCTTTATAAAACACAAACAAACAAAAGAGAAAAACAGATCTGTTGTGAACTATTTACTGGCTTTGCAGCATGAAAACTGGTATCTGATAACATCACTTCTATCCTCAAACTTTTAGTGCACCTTGGCTGACATTAGAATCACCTGGGAAGCTTTCAAAAGTCCTGATGCTTAGGTCGCCTTCCAGAACAACTACAGTAGAATCTCTGGGGGTGGGACCCAGGCACTGGTATTTTTAATACAGTGGTGATTCCAATGGCAGCCAAGGTTGAAAACCAAAACTGTGATAGCTTTCCATTCCTGGCTAAATCAAATCCATGCTCCTTAGCTTGGCATTTAATCCTACCTCACCTTCATCCCCTTTGTGTTTTCAGCTTCATTTCCTATACTCCCAATGCCCTAGCCTAACCAGTCTCTTCTGTTCATGTACTGTTACATGCTGATAATACAGATCCTTGTGGTTACTTCCATTTATTTTACCTATGCTTATTCAAATTACATTCATCTTTCAAAACTTGTTCAAATGGTAGTACATCTATGAAGCTTTCCCTGATCCCCCAATGTAGTAGTTTTAAAACATGCCTACAAATTCATTCACAGTACTCCCACAAAATATGGAACCTAGCTTTCTTCCCTTTAAATATGGATTAGCCTTATCAAATTAACTTTAACAAACAAAATGTGGCAGGGATGGCTTTTAAGTAAGGCTGGATTAGAAAAGGCCATTCCCCTACCTGCTGCTCTCTCTCAACACACAGATGAAGATGCAGAGGCCAGGCAGAGACCACAAAAAGAGTGAAATGCCCAAGGAGCCCAGCTGTTCCAACCCACCAACTTTTTGATTCTAGGCAGCATGAATTGCCAAACATACTCATGAACATTGAGATGATTCCAGCCTCCAAGCTTCAGGTCATCCAGCTGAGGGCCCAGACATCGTGAAGCAAACTATCCTTATTGTGTCCAGTTCTAATTCCTGAACCGCAGAATAATAAATGGTTATTTAATAATGTTAATGAAGACTTAATGAACAATATTAAGTCTTGAGATAACTTCTTACATAGCCATAATGGAAACTCACTTTTCTGGCTGATTTTATCTCTGCCTCCCATATAGTACTTAACATATTCTTTTACCATTTTTGTTACTAAACATGTTGTATCTCCCCATCCTATGTTGCTTTATCCTTGATGGTGAACTCATTGTTTATTGTTTTTTGTATCTTCCTCAATGCCTTCCCTAAAATGTGCTTAAATTTTGACTAAACTTGTAAGCATAGACAAGCATTAGCCTTATTAAGGCATTATTCTGCTTTTTGTCTGGTCCAAATTCCTGGCTATAATTGCCAATTGTGTTCACCTGGTTTAATTTAATTAAATGCCTTGTGTTACATCAAAAAGAGATAACAAAAGAAAATGTTGAGAATAACTGAATATACAAGACTGAATATCAACATGTGGACATATAACTAATAAAACACAGTAATATACGAGTATACTTAGAATCCTCTGAAAGAAATTCTTTAAAATAGCTCTCTAGAAAAGGTAAATTCTAAACAAATGGTGATTATCAATCAGGCTTTTTAACAATCACCCAAATAAAAAACTCATTATGTGAAATATTTTATATTCAGAAAATCTTACTGCCATTCTAATTTTTTTGGTTTATTTTACCTATTTACCTTAAATGATAGATGTGGCTACATATCTGTGCATCATCTTATTGCAAAAGCATCATCGCCATCAGAAAGTTTAGGTGTCTTCCAGGGATGTCTGCTAAATATTTTTGTTCTGTTCATGGGGCTGTTTACAGTCTTCCTTCATGTAAATGTTCTAATCATCTTCACAAGTGCTTACAGATACATCTTCTTTGGCCACTAGACTGAATGGCCTTCATGTTTCATGATGGCAAGAACAGTATCAGTTTTGTTTACTGCTGTTGTATAGCTAGTAACCATTAGAGTACTTGGGACAAAGTTGGTGCTTAATCAATGTTTGTTGGGTGCATGAATATCTGTCTTGTGCAGGCCACCATGTGCTGGTGAGAAACCAACCATGACAATACCCCAACTTGGTCTTTATTTTTCTTAGCAGTCTTCTGATGTTGACATGATCCACCCACAGCATTCCGTCAGAAGGACTATCAGATGACTAGGAAACAGGGAGGCTTAAATTACCCAAGCCATGTTTGCTAGGTATACTTATGCCATAACTAGCAATACACCTGGCTTCACCTCAAATAATGATGTGTTCTTGCAGACACATAATAATGTGAGTGGAACTGAGTGTGCATATGTTCTTGAAATTTTTGACATATGAAATATTTCAGTGCAATTGCATTCACCCATTTTCCACTTAATTTCAGATCTCTACTTTATGTGTAGAATCTAATTTAATTTTTGCAACAACACTAGCATGTAGGTATTAACTTAATTTGCACGTAAGACTACTGGAAATGAAGTGAATTGTCCAAGGGCACATGACTAGTGAATGTCAAAGATGGAATTTGAATCTACCTCTTTGATTCTACAGTAAAACCTGTGCTGTACCCCCAACATCTTAATGCGACAGGTCACATTGGAATTCACACAACTCTGATAAAGACCTCAAATCAATTGAGCCATCTTTTTTTTTCTCACCTGTGCTTTAACTGTGCTGTTGTCAGACTTTTCATGGAGAGTGCTGTGTGTGGGAGATGCCACCAAGGGAACTTACCAGAGAATCGACAACACGGAGCTGAAAACTATATAAATGATTAAGTATCTTATTTTCCTACTTCAATTTCACAGCTTATTGAGATCCAAAAGGCAGAATTACTCAAATAAACTTTTTTACTGTGTAGAAATGTTCTCTCAAGAAAAAAAAATTCCTGCTACTGAAAATATTTATGTTGGAAGAACACATAAAGTTATCACAGAGGCCTATTTGAAGAATTACTTGAGTCAGCAACTCTGTACAGACACAATCTGGAAGATTTGTGAATTTGAGACCTAACATTTCAGTGTTCCAGCCCAATTTGGGACCATTTTAAAGAACCATGTATCAGACACTACTCTGTTCTAACAGTGACTGTAGTTTCTTAAAGTTTTGAAATAATGAACTAACCTTTGCGCAGGACACATAACATAACCTTTCCCAGGAGTTATTTGGGCTGGGGTTAGATATAATTTCATTGTCTATAACTTCATATGATTCAGGTTTTTAAAAGTAACATTATGTAATATGTTGTTGGCTTCTAAATATTTGCTGGAGGAGGCAGAGAAGGAGGAAAATAGTAAAATTGTGGTAGATAGGGAACATTTTTTGAAAAATCAATTCTAAGAGAGATACCTGGTGAAAAATATATGAGTGGGTATGTATTTACACCCTAAGCTGCAATGATTTGGAGCCTTTATAAATATATGGATATTTATATATGTACATATACACAATATGTAACATACACACATGTATTTATTCACATATGTATAAAATTTGTGAGACTTTATTAGGTTTCTTTTCAGAAAATAATAGTCCACAAAAAGCACTGAAGATGAGCTATAACCATCTTAGTTATTTGAAGGTTATTCAACTCCTATCTCCATAAAAATTTATAGTTAAACATATATTTTCTACACAAGCACAATACAGACTTTTTACTTCAATAATTGGAATATGTTGTCAAACATAGCAATTTGTATTCCCACTTTGCATTATTTTAACTCATTTTAAGGACTCAATATGTATTTGTTTAATTGAATTATAATGTATTTTGTCACATTTTTACACAAACTACAATCTTTTCTACTCTGAACAGATAAACTAAGCTTAAAACTGTGTTTAGAATGAACTTTGTATATTACATAAATTACCTTTGTCAGATATAGGGATTTATTTTAAATAAATTAAATTTGGAAACTTCAAGACATTCAGGTTTTTGGTTTTTTTACCTTATGGGAAAAGGAAAGAAAAATATATATTTTTTGAATATGAGTTTTGTATTGTTCCACGCAACTGGCATTTTATCACAGTTGTAGCATTGTTCATATACCAGTAGATGGTGCTAATATGTATCACTTGACCCCATTAAAACCAGAACAACTTGCTGTACTTATTTCTATGGATCTCGATCACAAAAGCTAGACTTCCAAACAATAATTAGCTATGTTGTTAATCTGAAATAAAAATCACACTTGAGAATCATGGATATTAGAACCGTGTCTAACTATCTGTGACTTGAATTTTCTTTGTACAACTTCAGCAGAGGTTTATATTTTCTCTATGCATATATAAAAATTTTCATACAGAAAGGCCACATGTAGTATAATGTTCTATAAACTTTATTTTTCATTTGATGGGAACTCAGGCATATTTTTCACTTCATCAGCTGTCTTTCTGAAATCATTTTTAGTTACATAACTTCATTTTACAGATGGATTACATATTTTAAAATGGGTTTACAGAAATTAAATATTTAAAAACTTTTTATTCTTAAAATTATTCTTATAATTTTCATTATTATAAGAAACATTTTCTGTGTACTATTGATTAGTTCTATTGATAAACTTCTAGGAGTTAAGTGATTGTATAAAATAATTTTAAAGTATTTAGATAAATATTGCCAAATGTCCCTCAAGGAAAAATGCCTTTAATTGCCACTTTCACCAACAGAGATCCTATTTCTTTCTCTTGTCACCAACATTACATATTCTTTTAAAACATGGACATTTGCTTGGTGAAAAATTGTATCTTGATTTAATTTTCACATTTTTAGTTTTTACTGAAGAAATGAATTTTGTATATCTATTGATTATTTGTATTTTGGTTTTGTGAATTTTCCAAAAGATAAGGTCTGTGAAGGTAAATACCATGTCTCATTGTATTACTATATCCTACAGTAGTAGACACATAGTTGTTATTCAATAAAAATTTATTGTATGCATTTAGGTATTACTTAATTTCTCTTTTCCATTTTGTCAGTGTTATTTGTATTTTATTGAATAGTACATGCTCTGTATATTTCACATATGTTTAAATTCCCAGTTTATATTAGAAATATTTTATCCACATTGTTGTTTGCCACTTAATTCTGTTTAATATGTTTTTTGTTAATTATATTTTTGTTTCCATTTCTGTGTAGCAAATCAAGTAATATTTTCCTATGTCTTTGGTGTTTGCTGAATAAGCCTTTTTCATTCCAATATTATGTAACTACATCAGTTCTTATAGGATGTAATTTAATATGTGATGGTCAAACTCAATTTTCTTTCAAATTCTTAACCAATATTGTTGTAGAATTACTTTCCAAGTGATTTGAAATTCCAAGTTTATTATATAAAACTGATCATGGAAAATTACAACAATAATACTCCTAAAGCTAAGAATTTTTGTGCTGATCATTTAATATTCATTATATTACTTATAAAATTTCATTACCTCTATTATCTTTATCATCATCATCATCATCATCATCATTATCTATTCTTTACAACTAAAGAAACTGGAGCTGAGAGAAGTTAATAAAACTCATATACATTTGAATTTGCTTTTGAAATAGTGACTATTGTTGCATCAAAACATACTGCTTTACTATATATTATTTTCATATCATGTAAAAGAATGGACCAACTTTCTGAATACACATTTCTGCTTCATATATTTCTAGACACAATTTAACCTTGTTTTCATACCCTCATGTTTGTGCTCCCTTCTGTCTTTGTAATTGAAATAGTAAGTTAAGGACTGTATGAGATCCAATCAAGGACTGTAAGAGATCCAATCAAGGACTGTGAGAGATCCAATCAGAGCTATTATTGAATATTTGTTTAGTCCTCATAACAAAAGGACCTCAGGGGTATGTTCCCTGTTTGTCTTATAAGGAACATCTTGAATCTCCTCTATTACCTTCTGAGATATCAGCCACCTTTAACAGAAGGAAGTGGCAAATTGGTTTTGGTATCTTATCTGTACCTTGAACTACCTGTACTAACTCTAGCAAAGAGCCATAAATTTTCTAGAATGTATAAGTTATTCATCCCTATTTTCCAGTTCTGAGGGTTTTGTTTTTTCCATTTTTGTATATATTTTTAAAGATTTTATTTATTTATTTTTAGAGAGGGAAAGGGAGGGAGAGAGGGAGAGAAACATCAATGTGTGGTTGCCTCTCATGCGCCCCTTGTTGGGAATCTGGCCTGCAACCCAGGCATGTACCCTGACTGGGAATTGAACTGGCAACCCTTTGGTTCTCAGGCTGATGCTCAATCCACTGAGACACACCAGCCAGGGCTATTTTTGTATTATTTTGGTCATTTCAATGAGGATATGCTTATAGGACAGATGTTTACCCAGAAATCCATAATGATCTGTAAAGAATGAGTGAAATGTCCATAAGGCAAAAAAGAGGAGTAAGGGATTTGAGGTAGGAAAATATGTGGAAAAGGTAGAAGAGAGAAATTGTCTGGAACTGGTGTGGTTACAATTAGAAAGACATAAAGTTGGGAAGGTGTTCTGGAATCAAATTGTATAAAATTTTGTATGACAGCTTTATCACTTCCTCTTTTTTATTTTCTCTCCTCTCACCATACATACAATATTTCCCAAAGCCCAAAATGCCAGAATTATCTTATTAACTGAGTAGGCACTTTATTAATTATTGTTTGGTGAATGAAGTGATTAATTGCTAGTATCAACAACCAATTTGTATTTGGTAGTGGTGTTGCAGACCTGTTGTTCTCTCTCTCCAACAAAATAGCATGTCTGTTGCTTTAGAAGTCTGAAATAAAGTGATGATCAAAAATCAAATTAGGAGACAGCAAAGCTCTCAATATAGGGCCTGGCAATTAGATATTAACCTCTAAAATTCCAAATTTTATTTGAATGCAAAAGGATAATTTATTTGCAAACTTTTAATATTTTATTCCTCTGTTTTCTTAAAGCTGGTCTTCCAGCACAGTTGAACCATTGCCACAATTCCATTAAATGAAAATAGGAAAAAATAAGAGTAAATGTTTTCTACTTGTAATATCTCTTTAACTGTCTCCAGACATGCCCAGTATCTTCAATGTTGTTATTGTTAGTTTGGAATGCCACATAACAACCTTTGTGGGTGTACCGACTTAAGTAGGAAAAACAACAATGGCCAACTTTGATACAAAAAATGTGGGGTAATAGCAAACATACCCTAGATAGTTTAAGCAAATTTCCTGAAAGTTAGCCAATGGAAATTTGGAACATTGTCTAATTATCTTAGTCTATCATTTCTGTATGGAGGTAAAATGTAATGTTAGATTCTGTTAAAGTGACCTGGCACTAGAAGAATCTGAAGTTGGTCATTACCAGAGAGAAAAGGGGTTGGGGGAGGCTAAAGAGGGTTAAGTGCATCACATACATGGTGACAGGACACCAGGCTTTGAGTGGTGAGCACACAATGCGATATCCAGATGACGTATTATGGAATTGTACACTTGAAATTTATATATTAACAAATGTCACTGCAATAAGTTTAATTAAAAAATAATTTGAAGTGAAAAAGAAGGAGTCCTCTTATGATAAATTAGTCTGGAAAGACACACCATAGGACTATTTAGCAAGTCTTCCATGACATAAAATGGCTCCTTGATATTTAAAGGTGTCCGTAACTATTTATAAGGGATACCATGTGAGTATATGGGTTTGGGGAGGTGTCTTATGGCAAAGATCTCAACATGCTGTTCTATTATGGTCAATTGGTAGCATCATTTTTATAATGCATCTTGTTAAATAAGCACATGATTATTTTGTGAGTAATAACAATGAAAAACCCAACAAAGTATACCTAAATTTGATGAAATCTAAATTTTAAAAAGAATGTACTTATTTGTGATTATAATCTGATACTAAAATAAAAGTATTTAATGAAAGTCTTAGTTTTGGCTGAGGCCTTACAGGGTATGTGCAAACTACTCCCATATTTCAAAATGAGATGTGAGAGTAGCATATGGGACTTGTAAAGATGATCGTCAAAAGATAGTTTTGTGTAAGTCTTCACTGACATTGAAGGTATAAAAAGGGAAGACATTGACATTAGAAGAGAATTTAAAGAACTATCAGAGAACTGTGAGTCCCCTAATCTCTGCCCCCTTATTATGCCCAGGAAAAGAAACATCAAAAGAACCATTCAGAGAGTTTGGTTATGTGTCCCTTGCTCCCTGGAAGACCCAGTGGTATCAGTCTCAGGCACAATCAAAAGGTAGGAGGCTGACTGTGGCTGGCTTGCTGCCCTAATGGTAGAACTGACAGAAACTGATACATTGGGGCAATCTGGTCTTCCAGAACTTGTTGGGGGTAAACAATGTGTGAGGACTTTCACACAGACCACATAAGGAAAGGACAGATAGAGTGGAACAGAGGAGTAGCTCTGCTGCTCTCTAAAATAATTGCCTGGAGAGATTCCCCCTCTCAGAAGAGAGAAGCTGGAGGCATACTCTAGTTGTCTAGGTACTAAGGTAGGAAGCCTGAGCCATCAGTCAGTGGTGATGCATTGCCCTGCACCACGAGAACTTTGGCTAAGTGGTCTCCAGCAATGGGCTTCTCTCTAGAGAATTTTGAAAAGTATCCCAAAAGATAAATAGAGCTTTAAATACCTACCAAGTTCAGAGGATGTCATCTCCAATTGCCTAAAACAGTATATGATGAATAAAATTATTCCTGCTCCCTCATTTTCTTCCTAATCTCTACCAGCTCCAAGTTGGAAGAAATGAGAAACCATTTATAAACAATTTGGGGGAAGATAGGTGGTAACAAAAGACAGAAATAGAGCCCTGGCCAGTGTGGCTCAGTGGCTGGAGTATTGTCCAGTAACCAACAGGTTGCAGGGTCCAATTCCTGGTGAGGGCACATAACTAGGTTGCAGGTGAGTTTGGTCTCCAGCCAGGGTGCATACTCCCCGGTCAGGACACATACAAGAGGCAACCAATCAATGTTTCTCTCTCCCTTTCTTCCTTCCTCTCTCTCTGAAAGCAATGGAAACATTGGTATAAATTTAGTTAGACATTTTTACAATTACATGGGACTGGTCACTTTAATATTAAACTGTGATTTGGTGGACAAAAATGAATACAGTTTACTTGAAGAATGACCAAAAAAAGTACCTAAAGTATCTAAAGCAAAAAAAGAACTGGGTCTGCAAATTGGGTTTGAATGGACAGCTATTTTCTGGTAGCACAGTTGAGTGCTTTGTGTTCAGTGGAATGTGATTGGCTGTCTACCTCTCCTCAAAGGCCCAGTTTGCTTCCACTGTTAATTTTATTCTAGTCCCAAAAATAAGAGGATCTCACACCCCTATGTATTTCAATTGTTTAGGATCCACTTACCTTATTGCTGGCCCTTCAAAACTTAACTTAGAACTTTGTTTTAATAGCCAGCCTTTTACATCTGTTCTTGTCACCAACCCCCCACACTGTTTTCTAACTCTGAGCTCTTTTTTATTTGCACCTGATATCCTTCAATTGTTCTTTCTGGGGCCTGCACTCCAGTTTCCTGGCTGGAGTCCCACCATACATTGCCAATCCACCTGCTTGCTAGCCAGCACTCCTTGTGGCTTGTTTCCAGACATTCCTAGGCTGTGCAGAGCCTACTCGCTTACTCACAGACCTCCCCGATGCAGATCTCCTGCCCAGACCTCTTCCTGCCTATTTTGAGACTCTCTGAACTATTTTCTTGCTACTGTGAAAAGCCTCAGTTACAGGCCCATGCCAATGGGTTTCCACTATCTCCTGGCCCAAGAACCCTTAATGATTAGACTCAGACCCCATTAGTCTTCTAGGCTTTGGTTAAGGCCATTCAGGACACATTCATCAATTTAAGAAATATTTATTTTGTGAATCCTCTGGTCTTGGTGCTTTGGAGTCACAAAAAATATATATCGTAAGTCCATTATGTGAGGAAAACCCATTTATACAATGTGTAAATTGACCAAAAGAAAGTTTAATATATTTTTAAAATCCACTTCTCCATTAATTGTTCTTACACTTTTGTATTCATTCCTTACCCATTCTTCCTGGATAATAGTTACAGAAGGGAGTGGCCTTTTCTGAAACCCCAAGCCAATTTATCAGGCCATCAGGAAAGGCATGCACTCCCAAGTCCATGGCTACTTCCAGACAGCAGTACTCCCTTATAAAACAGGTATAATGAAGTATCTGGAGACCCAGATTCATGACTTATTACCTACACCTGGTTGGTCAGCAGGAGAAGCAATAGACCTCTAGTACTGAAGATGTCAAGAATGCAGGCTTGGTTTTAGATTTACACACAAAAAAAATTCCCTTCTTTTAATTGTTCTCTGCTTCTGCTCCATCCAGATTGCCAACCAGTTCCTCCCTTATGGCAGTTGTGCTGTGAAGCCTATCCTGGAACCATGTCCCACACTGCTGGTTCCTTTGGTTACAATGTCGCTTTAATATAAATTGCTAGAACCATATTAATTCATTCTGAAAGAAAACATTTTAATTCTTTTTATAGCCATACTTTTATTTAATCTTACAGTTTTTACTCAAATTTAAAGCAGGACTGGGACCAACAGTGTCATTTTACAAGGGCACCAGTGACACCGAAAAGTTAAGAAATACATGGTAAAAAGTTGGATAAACACCCACTCTCCTGATTCTCTCCGAGCCCAGCATTCTTTTCATCATTCTAGCCCATATCTTTATTAGTTTTAGTTTTTTAACTGAGGTATAATTGACATAAAACACTATATGAGTTTCAGGTATACAACATATTATTCAATATTTGTGTATATTACAAACTGATCACACAATAAGTCTAGTTAACATCTGTCACCACAGTTACAAAAAATTATTTTTCTTGGGATGAGAACTTTTAAGATCTAGAAAAGATATTAACTCTAAAGATTAGATTTGTTTCCAAGGATTTGTTTCTAATAGCATTTGCTATGCTATTACAGTTGTCCCACTTATTTTCTCCCCTTTATTCCCCTCCACCTTTCACCCCTCTTCCTACCAGCATTCCACCACCTTAGTTCATGTCCACAGGTCATACATATAAGTTCTTTTTCTTCTCCATGTGCCATACTATTCTTAACATCTCCCTGTAAATTTTGTACCTATTATTTATGCTTCTTATTCCCTCTAGTTTTGCCCCATTCTCCCTACAACCCCTCCCCACCAATAACCCTCCATGTGATCTCCATTTTTGTGATTCTGTTCCTGTTCTAGTTGTTTGGTGAGTCTGTTTTTATTTTTGTTTTGTTTTTAGGTTCAGTTGTTAATAACTATGAGTTTGTTGTCATTTTACTGTTCATATTTTTGATCTTTTTCTTAGATAAGTCCCTTTAACATTTCATATAATAAGGACTTGGTGATGATGAACTCCTCTAACTTCACCTTATCTGGGAAGCACTTATCTGCTCTTCCATTCTAAATAACTTTGCTAGATAGGGTAATCTTAGGTGTAGGTCCTTGCCTTTCATGACTTGGAATACTTCTTTCCAGCCCCTTCTTGTCTGCAAGGTTTCTTTGGAGAAATCAGCTGACAACCTTATGGGCACTCCTTTGTAGGTAACTCTCTCCTTGTCTCTTGCTGCTTTTAAGATTCTCTCCTTCTGCTTAATCTTGGGTAATGTAATTATGATGTGCCTTGGTGTGTGCTTCCTTGGGTCCAACTTCTTTGGGACTCTCTGAGCTTCCTGGGCTTCTTGGAAGCCTATTTCCTCTGCCAGATTGGGGAAGTTCTCCTTCATTATTTTTTTCAAATAAGTTTTCAATTTCTTGCTGTTCCTGTTCTCCTTCTGACACCCCTATGATTTGAATGTTGGAACATTTAAAGTTGGGTCCTAGAATGTACACAAACCCACCCACCTGGAAATCAGCACCAGAAGAACCCAATTTTATTGAGGGTAGCGGGGGGAGTGACTAAAAACAGGCAGAGAGCAGAGCAAGAGAGGCATTGTTCCCTCTTGGACCCCTCCCCCACATAAGCATAACAACGCATACATGTGGGTTGCCCTGCCCTGGTGAACACCTAAGGCTCCACCTCTTACTACGTAACAGGCTCACTCAGACAAAAAAAAAAAAAAAAAAAAATGGTCCAAATGAAAGAACAGATCAAAGCTCCAAAAAAAAAAAAAAAAAAATACAACTAAGAGAAAAAGAGATAGCCAACCTATCAGATGCACAGTTCAAAACACTGGTGATCAGGATGCTCACAGACTTGGTTGAATATGGTTGCAAATTAGAGGAAAAAATGAAGGCTATGCTAAGTGAAATAAAGGAAAATATACAGGGAACTAGCAATGATGGGAAGGAAACTGGGACTCAAATCAATGGTGTGGACCAGAAGGAAGAAAGAAACATTCAAACAGAACAGAATGAAGAAACAATAATTCGGAAAAATGAGGAGAGGCTTAGGAACCTCCAAGGACAAATTTAAACGTTCCAACATCCAAATCATAGGAGTGCCAGAAAGAGAAGAGGAAAAGCAAGAAATTGAAAACTTATTTGAACAAATAATGAAGGAGAACTTCCCCAATCTGGCAAAGGAAACAGACTTCCAGGAAGTCCAGGAAGCTCAGAGAGTCCCAAAGAAGTTGGACCCAAGGAAGCACACACCAAGGCACATCATAATTACATTACCCAAGATTAAAGATAAGGAGAAATTCTTAAAAGCAACAAGAGATAATGAGACAGTTACCTACAAAGGAGTGCCCATAAGGTTGTCAGCTGATTTCTCCAAAGAAAACTTGCAGGCAAGAAGGGGCTGGAAAGAAGAATTCCAAGTCATGAAAGGCAAGGACCTACACCTAAGATTACTCTATCCAGCAAAGCTATCATTTAGAATGGAAGGGGAGAAAAAGTGCTTCCTAGATGAGGCCAAATTAAAGGAGTTCATCATCACCAAGCCTTTATTATATGAAATGTTAAAGGGACTTATCTAAGAAAAGAAGAAGATCAAAACTATGGGCAATAAAATGACAACAAACTCACAACTATCAACAACGAAACCTAAAAAAACAAAACCAAAACCAAAAATGAACTAAGCAAACAACTAGAACAGGAAAAGAATCACAGAAATGGAGATCACATGGAGGGTTATCAGTGGGGGAGTGGGAAGGGGAGAGAGGGGGAAAGGTACAGAGAATAAGTAGAATAAATGGTAGGTAGAAAATAGACAGGGGGAGGTTAAGAATAGTATGGGAAATGTAGAAGCCAAAGAACTTATAAGTATGACCCATGGACATGAACTAAAGGGGAGGAGTGCGGGTGGGAGGAGGGGTAAAAGGTGGAGGGGAATAAAAGGGAGGAAATGGTACAACTGTAACAGCATAATCAGTAAAATATATTTAAAAAATAAATTTTAGAATCAACCTACAGGCTAAAAAAAATAAAAAGAAAAATTAAATAAAACTTGCTCTGGTTCTGTCTAGGAAAAAAAAAGACACAGAAGGACACTTCATAATACTCAAGGGAAGAATCCACCAAGAAGACATAAACATTGTAAACATATATGCACCCAACATAGAAGCACCCAGATATATAAGGGAAATATTGGAGGACTTCAAGAAAGATATAGACAACAACACTTATATAGGGTATTTTAACACTGCATATCAACAGTGGATAGATCTTTTAAACAAACTATCAAGAAGGATATTGAGGCTTTGAACAACACCCTAGATCAAATGGACTTAACTGATACACACACACACACACACATGCATATGTATGTACACACATATGCATATGTATGCATATATGTATATGTATATATGTTTATATATAAACACACACACATGTATACCCTTTTATTCCAAAAAGCAAAATACATATTCTTTTCAAATGTACATGGAAAATTTTCAAATACAGACCACGTGTAGGACACAAACAAGCCTGAAAAAATTCAAGATAATTGAAATTATATCAAGCATTTTCTCAGACCACAAAGGCCTGAAACTAGAAATCAGCCTGAAGGAAAAAACTCAAAAACATTAAAATTCATGGAGACTGAATAGCATGCTACTAAAAGATGAATAGGTTAATAATTAGATAATGGAAGAAAACAAAAAGTTTCTGGAAATGAATGAAAATTAACACACACAGACCAAAACCAATGGGACACAGCAAAGGCTGTCCTGAGTGGGAAGTTCATAGCAATACAGGCCTACTTAAAAAAGATAGAAATATTTCAAATTAGGAACCCAACCCTACATCTATAAGATAACAACAACAAACAGCCCAGAGCAAGTGGAAGGAAGGAAATAACCAAGATCAGAGCAGAATTAAGTGACATACAGACTAAAAGAACAATTCTAAGGATCAATAAAAGGAATAAAGGAATCAACAAAGGAATAATAAATCCAGGAGCTGGTTCTTTGAAAGACAAACAAAATCAACAAGCCTTTAACCAGAGTCATCAAGAAGAAAATAGAGAGGACCCAAATAAATAAAATCAGAAATGAAAGTGGAGAGATTATAACCAATACCACAGAAATACAAAGGACTATAAGAAGTTACTACAAAAAACTATATGCCAGGAAATTCAAAAACCTGGGTGAAATTCACAAATTTCTTGAAACATATAATCTTCCAAAACTGAATCAAGAAGAAGCACAAAGCCAGAATAGACCAATAACAGCTAGTGAAATTGAAGCAGTAATAAAAAAACTCCCAGCATAAGAAAAGCCCTGGACTGGACAATTTCACAGGAGAATTTTATAAAATATTTAAGGAAGAGCTAACCCCTATCCTTCTCAGACTTCCAAAAAATCCAAGGTGAGGGAAGATTCCCATACTCTTTTTATGAGGCCAGAATCACCCTAGTCCCCAAACCAGATAAAGACACAACGAAGAAAGAAAATTACAGGCCAATAATGCTGATGAACATAGATGCCAAAATTCTCAGTGAAATATTGACAAAATAAATCCTGCAACACATTAAAAAGATCATACAGTCTGACCAAGTGGGATTCATCTTACAGAGCAAAGATGGTACAATATTCACGAATCAATAAACATAATACATCACATAAACAAGAGGAAAGACAAAAATCACATGGTCATATCAATAGATGCAGAAAAAGCATTTGATAAGATACAGCACCCATTTATGATAAAAACACTCAGCAAAGTGGGAGTAGAGGGAGCATTCCTCAACCTAATAAAGGCCATATATGAGAGACCTACAGCCAACATCATAATCCAAGGGGCAAAACAACTTTCACGCTATGATCAGGAACAAGACTAGGGTACTTGCTTTCACCACTGTGATTCAACATAGTACGGAAGCCCTAGCCACAGGGATCACACAAGAAGAAGAAACAAAAGGCATCAAAATTGGGAAGGAGGAAGTAAACCTGTCATTCTCTATAGATGACATGACTAGATGTACATAGAAAACTCTATAGACTCCACCAAAAACTACTCAACCTAACAAGTGAATTTGGCAAAAGAGCATGATATACAATGTCAATAGTCAAATTATAGACATTTTTGTTCACTAACAAGGAAATATCAGAAAGAGAAATTACGAAAAAGTTCCCATTTGCCAAAGCAACAAGAAAAATAAAATACCTAGGAATAAACCTAACCAAGGAGGTAAAAGACCTGTACTCAGAAAACTACACAACACTGAAGTAAGAAATTAAGGACATTTTCCCCAAAATCGGGGATAGTGGGAAGAGGGTATTACAGGAACTACTATAAAGGACACATGGACAAAACCAAGGGGGAGGGTGGAGAGGGGGGAGGTAGGTGGGTTCACCTGGGGTGGGGTAGAGGGATGGGGAGAAAAGGCATACAACTGTAATTGCATAACAATAAAAAAAATTTAAAAAAAAAAAAAAAAAGAAATTAAGGACAACACAAATAAATGGAAGCATGTACCATGCCCATGGATTGGGATAATGAACATCATCAAAATGTCCATACTACCCAAAGCGATTTATAGATTCAATACAACCCCTGTCAAAATATCAATGACATATTTCACAGATATAGAACAAAAATTTCAAAGATCTATAAGGAACCATAAACAATCTTGAATAGCCTCAGCAATTTTGAGAAAGAAGAACAAAGCAGGAGGGATCACAATACCTGATATTAAACTATACTACAAGGCCACTGTAATCAAAGCAGTTTGGTTCTGGCATAAGAACAGATCTATTGATCTATGTATATCAATGGAACAGGATAGAGAGCCCAGAAATAAACCCATGACTCAAGAGTCAATTAATATTTGACAAAGAGGGCAGCAGCATAAAATGGAGGAAAAATAGCCTCTTTAACAAATGGCATTGGGAATTCTCAACAGCTAAATGCAAAAACATGAAACTCAACCACCAGCTTACACCATACACAAAAATGAACAGGATGGATAAAAGACTTAGGTATAAATCACAACATCATAAAAGTCCTAGAGGAGAATATAGGCAGGAAAATTTTAGATATTCCACACAGCAATGTTTTCATCTTTATGTCCCCTAGAGCACAGGTGGTAAACACAAGGCCTGCGGGCTGAATCCAGCCCTCTACCTTGTTCTATCCAGCCTGGCACCTTGTTTCTACCCAGCAGCAGTGCCAAGCTCTCACGTAACTGTTAAGGAGGAGTTACATTTATAAAGTCCTAAAATTACATTTGGCCCTTTGAAGGCAACTGCAAGGCTGATGTGGCCTCTCGTGAAAATGAGTTTGACACACCTGCCCTAGAGGAAGGGATGGAAAGGAACGAATAAATAATTGCAACTACATAAAATTAAAAAGCTTCTGCAAAGCTAAAGAAAACTTCAGTAAAATCAAAAGAGAACCAAAGTCACGGAAAATATATTTGCCAATGCTACCTCAGTCAAGGGTTTGATCTCCAAAATATAATAAGAACTCACACAACTCCACACCAGGAAGACAAACAACCCAATTAAAAAATGGGCAAAGGAACAGATACTTCTCCAAGGAAGACATACAGAGGGTCCAGAGACATATGAAAGGATGTTCAGCATCAGTAGCCATCAGAGATACAAATTAAAACCACAATGAGATACCACTTCATCCAGGTCTGAAAGGCCATTATTAACACATCAACAAATAAGTACTGACGAGGTTGTGAAGAAAAGGGAACCCTAGTACATTGTTGGTGGGAATGTAGACTGGTGCAGCCATTGTGGAAAACAGTATGGAATTTCCTTAAAAAACTGAAAATGAAGTTGCTGTGTGACCTGGCAATTCCACTGCTGAGAGTATACCCTAAGAATCCTGAAACATGATATCTAAGGAACTTATGCACCCCTATGTTCATTGTAGTGCAATGTACAATAGCAAAGTGCTGGAAACAGCCTAGGTGCCCATCAGTAAATGAGTGGATCAAAAATCTGTAATACATTTACACAATGGAATACTACGAAGCAGAAAGAAAGAAGGAAGTCCTACCCTTCACAACAACATGGATGGAACTGGAGAGCATTATGCTAATTGAAATAAGCCAGGTGGTAGAAGACAGATATGGTATGACCTCACCTATAAGTGGAACCTAATCAACAAAACCAATAAGTGAGCAAAATAGAACCAGAGACATTGAATAAAGAACAAACCGACAGTGACCAGAGGGGAGGTGTAGGTGGATAATGGGGAAAAGAAGTGGAATGGATGTCAAAGAACATGTATAAAGGACCCATGGGCAAAGACAACAGGGAGCAGAGGGGAGGATTGAACGTGAGAGGTGGGGGTGTTTGGCACAGGGGAGAGTAATGGGGGGAAATAGGGAAAACTGTAATTGAACAACAATAAAAGAAAGGGAAAAAAAGAAGCAAAAGTAAATAAAGGAGAACTGATTATGTATCAGCCATTGTGCTAAATATTTTGCTTATTTTATTTAATCCTCATCAAAATTTTAGGAGGCAATCATTTCAGAGATGAGGAAATGAAGGTTCAAATTATTTACATAAGTTAATGAGGAACAAAGTCACAATTTCAAGTCTGATATTCAGACCATAAAACCCATTTTGCTTTTTCTTATTCTTTATATCTGAGTATACCTAGATAAAGTTCTCTTTAACTTCCCAGTGTTTCCCCAACCCTTAACTCATTCTGGAAGGTTTCTGCTGTGTGCACGTAATATCTATACATCTGAGCCTCTTTGATCATTAAAGTAAAAACCAATAAAGATAGATTCGCCAAGAACTCTCTATATAGACATATTGGACACTTAACTACCTTTGTCTCTCACGAGATTTTTGTTTTTTGTAATTTTATTCCTACTCCATTTTACTGTCCTAATCTATCATGGATGACAATTGGGTCAGTCTAGTTTCTTTAAAGTTTTTGACTGTTTACTTTTTTTAAACTTTATTTTTTAGAGCAGTTTTAGGTTTATAGCAAAATTGGGAAGATATAGAATTTTCCATATATTCCCTGTCCGCACAGCTGTATAGCTGCCTTCCTTGTTAACAGCTCCCGCTAAAGTGATACATTGGTTACAATTCATAAACCTACATTGACACATCACAATAGTCCAAAGTCCACAATTTATAATATATGATTCATTCTTGGTGTTGCACATTGTATGGCTTTAGATAATGTATAATGACATGTACCATCATTATGGTACAATAGTGTTTTCAGTCCTAAAAATCCTCTGTGTTCTGCCTACTTATCCCTCACAACCCCTCTACCCTGGGCAACCACTGATCTTTTCACTGTCTCCATAGTTTTGCCTTTTCCCTAATGTCATATAGTTGGAACCATACAGTATACAGCCATTTCATATTGACCTCTTTCACTTAGAATATGCATGCACTTAAAGTTCCTCCATAGTTTTTTTGTTTAATAGCTCATTATTTGTGTGTGTGTGTGCTGATTAATATTTATTGTCTGGGTGTAATCACACTTTATCCAATCATCTACCCAAGGACATCTTGGTTATTTCCACCTTTAACATTTATGAATAAATATCCTATAAACATTGTGGACAGGTTTTTGTGTGGACACAGTTTTTAATTCATTTGTCTACATACCAGTGATTTTTGTATTTCATGATCTCTGGATTGTATGGTGAGAGTATATTTAGTTTTATAAGAAAGATGGTCTTTCAAAGTGGCTGGGCCATTTTGCATTTCCACTAGCAATGAATGAAAATTCCTATTATTCACATTCTCATCAGCGTTTGGTGTTGTCAGTGTTCTGCATTTTGGCCATTTTTGTAGGTGTGCAGTAGCAGTATTTGATTTTTCAAAGACTGATAACCTTATTGCCTATGCCCAATACATATTCCCATGGTTATTATAAATGCTAAAGTGACATGGTTCCAAAGTCCCCAATCTCTTTTCATTAACCCCCTGCAATCTTAATAATCAAATTTAGACTAGCAATTGCCTTTATTACTGCTTCTAAAATCTGAAAAATGATATTGTCTGGAAGACAAGGCAAATATTTACTAGATTCATTGATTTTAAGCACAATGTAGCTTTGGAAGATTTATTGGCTATTTTGATTTTCCATTAGTGCATCTTTTGTTTCTGAGACAGCTTTGTAATTGGCCTTTTGCTGCACCTTCTGTTCCATAGCTCTAGCACTGTAGCATCACATTCATTTTTATCATCAACAAGATATGGTTCGAATACCTCCTTCCTTAGAGGACATCCAAAGTTTGTTCCAATACCAAGAATCTATAATTTTTGGCTTCTACAATTATGATCTGATAGCTAGGGAAGATGTCCTAAATGGATAGCTTTGATATTTATTTGTGATTTTTTTCTTAAATAATAGTAGTCCTTTTTAATTGTATAATTATGGTGAGCAGAGAAGTGGTATCTGCAGTATCAGCTTGTTAAATATTTTAAACAGAGCACCAGTATCTATTAGTAGCATCTATACATGCAAATAATTAAATGAATTTTCCTAAATAAATTCTTTAGAGAATCACAAAGTAATCTCTACTATGTTGAAATAAGTGTCAGATTCATAATGACCAGAAAGGAACTCAAGATTTAACTCCAAGTTTACTTGATTAAACAAAAAGACCTAGGTATATATCCTTTTTGCAGTTTATAGAGTAGAAACTGTAGGTTAGATGTTACTGTTGATCAGACCCTTTTCTATGCAATTCTAATAACCTTTCTCCAATCAATAAAGAAAGAAGAGCCCTGGCTGGTGTGGCTCAGTGGATTGAATGGTGGCCTATGAACCAAAAGGTTGCTGTATTGATTCCCAGTCAGGGCACATACGTGGGTTGCAGGCCAGGTCCCCAGTAAGGGGTGCACAAGAGGCAACCACATATTGATGTTTCTCCCTCTCTTTCTCCCTCCTTTCCCCTCTCTCTAAAATAAATAAATAAAATCTTTTTTTAAAAAAAGAAAGAAAGTAAAGTCCCTGGGAAACTCAGAATTATTTTTGATATTTAGAAAACAGTGGCTCAATATCAGCTGAGTCCATAGACATATACCAAAGAACTTGTTTCCAAAGCAACAGTAACCAGGTTGCCCTTACTAATTCAACTATATGAATTATCTATTTCTTAGAGATTTTTCAGTATGGATAATAAAAACAAATACACCATAGCTATCCCAGATTTACAACACCTGCCATTTAAAAGGAAAATTATGTTGCATTTAGAAAAAATATTTTGAACCAACACATTTGTGCATTTTTTCCCCATTTACCTCATCTTAATAGTCTGTAAAAATGTGCAAAGGACAAATGAATTGCTGAGCTTTTAATGTAATGTACAGGTTAAGTAGGCATATTGTTCTCAACAGAGGTACCCAGTTAATGGATAATATCTAAGTGTCATTCTCCCAACAAGACTAGCTATGTAAGTAGAGAGGTATCTCTCATTCTCCATGAAATGAGGTCATTTTCTCTATTTGTTCTGCCGATGAGTGGGCAGTAATTTGGTAGGTAGAGGACAGAGAGAAGTGATTACACCAGCTGGCTCAGAAAAACTGGAGTTTCATGTGCATTGAAGCAACCTGTGATATCCATCTACCATCACTGAGGGATGAGACTTTTGTCTATTGGTCTTCCATAAGGCCCTTAGAATTATCTTTGGTTATGTCATTGATTCTCTTCAAACCAGCACTTACCTTTCCTAAAATCTGCTTTCTCTATATGCAAATCTGAAGGGTAGTGTTGAGTATTTAGCATACAAAAATGTCTTGCAATTTATCCCGTCCTGTCTCTCAAGCTCTAACAAAAAATGTGTAAGAGTATGGAGGGCCTCTAGCTCAATTTTTGATATGGACATTGGTGCATGATGTCATGTTTTCCCAGGTTGCTAGAGCTCTCCCTCAGCTCTGTCACTGATTCAGTGCTACCAGTAACAATAAATCCTAAAGGTTGCTTCAATGGCTTTAGTCTTGAATGCTCTCTTTTGGACAGAAAGATAACTAAAGATGAGAGAGACATAGAAGAGCTGTTCAGATACATCTCATATATATCCGTCCTTAAGAATGTAGTCGAATTGAGAAAAATCAAAACTATATCAGTTCTGGATCCATGTAATGTAAACATAGGCAAATTATTAGAAGTGATTACAATATTTTCTAACTGTTCCTTTCAAAATTGCATTAAAGATGTAAACCACTTGCTTCATGTAAAACAGGACATTGGCATTCATTTAAAGAGATTTGAACTGACTTTTCTTTTCCTTAGGTGACATCAAGTTCATAATTAATTTTCTAAAACATTGTTAATATTTAGTAATTACTTGATCAGTTTGTGACCATTGGAGTATCAGACTCACAATATGATAATGATGAATAGTTGCTCTTAAGAGTCCACTGATAATTACATGATGCTGATACTTAATTAAAAGTTAGTAAATGGGCTGCTATCTCACTACTGGACTACTACTCCAAAACTTATGAACTTCCTGATGTAGCAGCCTATGGGTTCTAGTTTTCCTCTAATTTCCAGGGGGTGAGTGTCACAACCTAAAATAGATGGGTTTCTTTTTTTCACTTTAAAAAAAAATTTTCATTGTTATTCAATTACAGTTGTATGCCTTTTCTCCCTATCCCTCCACCCCACCCCAGCCTAACCCCCCTCCCTCCCCCACCTCCACCTTCCCCTTTGATTTTGTCCATGTGTCCTTTATGGTAGTTCCTATAATCCCCTTTCCTCATTGTCCCCTCCCCACTCCCCCCCTGGCTATTGTTAGATTGTTCTTAATTTCAATGTCTCTGGTTATATTTTGTTTGCTTTTTTCTTCTGTTGATTATGTTCCAGTTAAATGTGAGATCATATGGTTTTTGTCCTTCACCACCTGGCTTATTTCACTTAGCATAATGCTTTCCAGTTCCATCCATGCTGTTGCAAAGGGTATAAGCTCCTTCTTTCTCTCTGCTGCATAGAATTCCATTCTGTAAATATACCATAGTTTTTGGATCCACTCATTTGCTGATGGGCACTTAGGTTGCTTCCAGTACTTGGCTATTGTAAATTGTGCTGCTATGAACATCGGGGTGCATAGGTTCTTTTGGATTGGTGTTTCAGGGTTCTTAGGGTATAATCCCAGCAGCAGAATTGCTGGGTCAAAGGGTAGTTCCATTTTTAGTTTTCTGAGGAAATTTCATACTGTTTTCCACAGTGGCCTCACCAGTCTTCATTCCCACCAACAGTGTACTAGGGTTCCCTTTTCTCTGCATCCTCTCCAACATTTGTGGATTTGTTTATGTTGGCCACTCTGACTGGTGTGAAATAGATGGTTTTATATACATGTTTTCTTCTACTCCTAGGCTTAGAATCTCAGTATTGATCATGAGAGAAAACAAAGAGACCTGAAAATCTATTCCAAATCTTTTTCCTAAGGTTGCATCAATATAGTGATTTGCTTATTTTTACCACACATACCTTCCTATACCTGTCTTATTCCAATACATTTTGCATGCATTGTTTTATGATCATTCAGGAGAGGTAAAAGAATGAGTGAATAAGTGCTGGCCAAAATTATTTACTCATTCCACTAGCACTAGCCTACAAAAAATGTGAAATAAATCTGCTTGAATTTAATAATCTGAATTAGTTCTCTACTCAGTTATGTTTGGGGTACAGGGTAAGTACTTAGTGGTAGGAAAAATATCAAGAAGAGAGATGGGATCCTGGAGAGAGAAGTCGAACTAAAGTTAGGAAGTGTTGGAGGGGAATGACAAAGGCACACTTTCCCTGCTGAAAATATTTGGAATGGTGAGAGAGTACAAAGTCCTATCATGGCACATATTAATCATAATTGCTATGAGTAAATGAAAGTCTTGTTCATTAATTTGGACTCTAAAGTTTTTTATCTTTCTGTCCACTTAAATTCCACACATTGTGTGAGTTTGTAGTTAATTTATTTTTCACTGAATTTAACAAATAAATAATGAATTTGTTAATTCATTCATATATTTGAAGAGTCTTACTGTGTATCAGGGATTGTGCTAGACACAGGCAGTAAGCATACCTAGTTTCCCCAAGATTTGCAATACAGTGAATATGTTGTGTTAAAAACCAACAAATGTGTGTGGGGAGGGTAGGGAAATGAGGAAAATTTAACTTAGGAAAAGACTTTTGAGTCAGTGAAGAAAAAGGAGGGAAGAGCATTCTGGTACCAGAAAACCATGTTGTGAAACCTAGTGGTATACATGAAGATGATGTGGTTGGGTTGAGAGAACACCATAGGTATGGTTGCCTGGCAGGTTTGGGGGCACAAGGAGAGAGAGAAGAAGAATATGAAACTAGACAAGTAAGCTAGAGAGGAAGGAGTCTGCAAGCCACGATTTGGCATCTTGGATTTTTTCATTTGGGCCCTAGAAAGACCTTGAATTTTTTAATGCTGAAGACAAACATGGCAAAATTTGTATATGAGGTCTGTTCAGCAAATATCCAGCATGTAATATGAAAAATAGAGACTTTTTTTGAAAAAGATATAAGATACAAGAAGCATTTTACATAGGACAATGACATTTCAGTCCCCTTCAAATTTATGACCTTCTTGAAGAAATCTGGTTCATTGGTAGTGGTTTGAATCATCATTAGCAACTGTAATATGCTCTGGTAGCAGAAGCAACAGAATGAATTTTGCCTCAACACATTTTATGCCAAGATCCTGCATCAAAATCTCCAAAACAGTAGTTTTTGGAATCTCCAGATCAGCTTCTAGCTCTCACACTGTCAGTAGTTGATCTTAGTTGATTGCAGCCCATACATGTTCAACATTCTCAGGTGTTCTGCTTGTTGCAGGCCTTCCAGAATGTGGATCATTTTCAACAGATTCTTAATTATCTTTGAAGCACTTGTGCCACACTTATATTTGCACTGAACTCATTGCATCATCCCTGAAGCCCTTCTGGATCATCTGAATAGTTTCCACAGAGGAATGTTCAAGCTCAATGCAAAATTTGATGCAGATTCATTGCTCTACTTGCTCAGTCTTTTTGAAAGCTATGGCCACACAGTACACATGCTCACTCCATGGTGTGCCACCCCTACTGATTAGTACAGTGAAGTTGTCATTGTTCATGCATTCACATTCCAGTCCACTCTCCTTGGCTGCTAGATTACATCAATGTCACACAAACTGTTCTTATTATATTAACAATGGCTGGACTTTTTTCAGACAGATCTCATACATAACCAAGAGGTAGACTGGAAAGAGGAGAAAATGGATGACAAAAGACCAGTAGTAAAGCTAACTATTTCTACTTTTATTTGGTGCAATGTAAAGACCCAGTTAAAGTTTAAGGAAAGAATAAATATCCACTGAAAAACTAAAAATACTGATGTGAAACTAAGAAGAGAGACAGAATTATATAGGGGCAGCCAGCAATATCAGCTGTGTGAGGTCCCTAGGAAGAGAAGAAAATATGGGATGGGGTTTTAGAAAATACCAATATTTAGGGGCAGACAAAAGATAAGAAACCAGCAGAATGTAGTGAAGTGAGAAAAAGACTAGAGAAGTCAGTGTACCTGATCCTGACAGAAGTAAATTTTAAGAAGAAAATGAACTATAAAATGGTTCAGCAAAATGTAGCAAGATGACTATTGGTTTTGATTTTTAGAAGGCCATTCTCATCATAATGGCAGCAGAGTGACAGCAGAAGGCTCAACCTGTAGTGCAGAGGATAGGAACAGAAGGTGAGAATGGTCGTGGAAGGAAGAGAAAGATGGGACTGTTACTGAAGCAGGAGATAGTGTTAAGCCTTTTTTTTTTTTAAATTTAAAACATATTTCTAAACTTCAGTCAATGGAGAACTGAAGAAGAGAGACAGAATAATTGATGGATCCAGTCCCAGAGAAGTCCCCAGAGAAAGATGTTTTTATGGAAAGAAACTTTTCCTATGAATTTTTTGTAGATTCAGAGTTTATATTTAAGAGGAATTTAAGGCTTTATTAAAGTTCCTGTCAAATCATCAAGATGCAGAAAAAGGGGACAGTCATGACTTTGGGCCTTTGCTTTTGGGGTCCTGCCCCTAGTGGTTGCAATGGTGAATGGAAGGGGAAGGTGCTCTTTTCTGCTTTGTCCTGATGCTCTCATTGCTGCAGGGAGGTCCCAGTGGCAGGTGGGAGGGGTTGGGGCTTGAGATACATCTGGATTCTGGTTGTAAGTGCACGGAGGATTTATTTTCACTGCTTATGATTGGTGGTCTCCTTGTAGACAAAGTGAAGTAGAGGCCCATAGCAAATAATCAGAAGCACTTTTAAAAAAAGTTTATTTGGGAAAGGTCAACTTCTGGTCAAGATGGTGGCATAGGTAAATGCAGTACTTGCATCCTCCACATCCACATAAAAATTACAACTAAACTGCAGAACACTATCATTCAGAAATGCCTGAAAAGAAGAAGCCACATCAAGACTGGTAGGAGGGGCAGGTGGGCTGGTCCTACATCTATGTGTGGCAGATAAAAATAGGGAGGAACATATCAGCTGCAGAGGATCCCCTGAAGAATGAGGGTTCCCAGCCCCACACCAGATCTCCAGCCCAGGGTCCCAGTACCAGGAAGAGTAGTCCTCATAACTTCTGGCTGTAAAAACCAGCAGGGATTTTGACTGAGTGAGATAAAGGGCTTCTAGAGTCCCAGGCAGTCCCTCTTAAAGGGCTTATGCATGGACTTACTGGAACTTACTTCCTGTGAGCTCCAATGCTGGGTAGCAGCTCAAAAAACACCTGAGACATACGCAGAGGAACTGAATTGTCTGGCATCAGGTTGAGAGCTAGGAGAGCAGCCTTTTTTCCAGACAAAAGTGCTGGCAGAAGCCAGTATTCCTTTATAGTGTTCCCCCATCAAAGCTGGCAGGTGGGCCGCATACCTGAGTCTCCATCAATCTGGCTCACACTGTTTGCTCCACCCTGGTGATTCCTGGAGACCCTACCCTATCCAACTTGCCGGCCCACCCAAGTTGTTTCCAGTGGTACTTCCATATGAATGACCTGTTTTGGCTCATGCTTCAGACTTTCCTAAAATCCCAAATAAGCAGCCTTTGGCCTTGGTGTTCCCCATATGTCTCACTAAGTGGCCCCAGGCCCAGCAGTAGCCATAGCCTTGGTCTTGGCTAACCACAACCATAACCATAACCATAGCCATAATCTTGGATTGCAGCTTGGCCTCTCTTGAGCACCACTAAACCCAGAACAATTTGCAGCCATCATTAATCACTTTGTAACTCATGTTGGGTGGAACACTGGCAGAGGCTGACATTGGCCTGTACCTTCAGGGAGGCCCCAGAATCAGCACATGACAGCTTCAGCACTTCGAAGCACCAACCCACCACCTTTATATGTGACACATTCAAGAGGTAGACTCAGCAGGTACCAGAACCCTGATGAAAGAAGTCCTGCTCTGTGGTTAGTCTTTTACAGAGATGATCCTCTGTGGTTGGTGGTTACAGCCAGTCCTTACAGTCAGTTGGCCCGGAGGTAAATACCTTCCATTGACATGCCAAAAGCAATCAAGTTTCAACTACAATAGGAGGGTGTACAAAGCTTACACAGGGTGCTGGAGGTGCACCTGGAGTGCCCAGGGTGGGTTCAGGGAGGTTGTGCCACTGGATCCTACAGAATACCTACTACACAGGCCACTCTACCAAGCTCAGAAGACATAGAAATGCTATCTTATTCACACGATAAAACAAAGGACGCTGCAAAAATGAGGAGACAGAGAAACATGTCCTAAATAAAAGAAGAGAACACAACACCAGGAAAAAAACTTAACAAAATGGAGACAAACAATCTACTATATGCAGAATTTAAAACACTGGTTATAAGTATGCTCAATGAATTTAGAACTGCAACAGCCTAAAAAAAGCATATGAAAACAAAAAAAAACAGTTAGAAATGAAGCATACACTAACAGAAATGCAGAATCAATTACAGGGAATGAACAGCAGAGTACATGAAGCCAAGAATCAAATCAATGATTTGGAATACAAGGAAGGAAAAAACAATCAATCATAACAGCAAAAAGAAAAAAGAATCCAAAAATATGAAGGTAGTGTAAAGAGCCTCTTGGACAACTTCAAGCATACCAACATTCACATCAGGAAGGAGAGAAAGAAACTGAGCCCAAAGTCAGCTAGCTCAGTTGATTAGAGTGTTGTCCTACTGTACCAAGGTTGTGAGTTCAATTTCTGGTTGAGGCATATACAAGAGTCAACCAATGAATGCATAAATAAGTAGTACAACAAAATTGATTTCTCTCTCTCCTCATCTTCTTCCTCAAATCAATAAATAAAACAAAATTTTAAAAAGCCTATTTGAAAAAATAATGACAGAAAATATTTTCCATAACCTAGTGAAGGAAATAAGCAAACAAGTCCAGGAAATGCAGAAAGTCCCAAACAAGATGAACCCAAAGAGGCCTACATCAAGACACATCATAATTAAAATGTAAAACGTTAAAAACAAAGAGAGAATCTTAAAAGCAGCAAGAGAAAAGCAGTTAGTGATTTACAAGGGATATCTCATAAGACTTTAGGCCGATTTCTCAATAGAAACTTTGCAGGCCAGAAGGGATTGGCAAGAAATATTCAAAGTGATGAAAAGCAACGAACTACAATCAAGATTACTTTACCTAGCAAAGCTATCATTTAGAATTAAAGGACAGATAAAGAAAAACCTAAAAATGTTTTTCATCATGAAACCAGTATTACATAAAATATTAAAGGGTATACATATCTATCAATGATTGAATCTAAAAACAATATAAACAAACACGCAGAACAGAAACAGACTCACAGATACAGAAAACATTTTGATGGTTGCCAGAAGAGATGAATGTTGGGGGGGGGGGATGAGTGAAAAGAGGGATGGATTAAGAGGTATAAATTGGATTAAGAGAATAGTCGTGGGGATGTAAAGTAAAGTAAGAAACATATTCAATAATATTCTAATAACTACATATGGTGTCGGATGAGTATAAGATTTATTGGGATGATCACTAAGTTATACAATGTCTAATCACTGTAGTGTACACCTAGAATGAATATAATAATGTATGTCAACTGCAATTGAAAAATAAAAATAACTTAAATTTTTAAATAAGTTCATTTAGAAAAAAAGTTTATTGTAATGAGATAATATGAAGTTATAAACCTATAATATAGAAGTTTCAGATGCAAGTACAATGTGATGACAAAATGGCAACTGTCCTTACACTCAGGAAGCTGTATTGAATATCAGGAATTTCACAAATGCTCAATATTTTTAAAAGCTTAATATTAGAGTAATAAAAAATAATTTCAATGTTATTTTATTTCAAAATGATTTGCATTAAAATGTATACTTTTTCTACAATACGTTTCAATTCTGAGAAACAATTAGCATTTTTAAAGGCTTTATTTATTTATTTTTAGAGACAGGGGAAAGGAAGGAGAAACAGAGGGAGAGAAATATCAATGTGTGGTTGCCTCTTGCACGCCCCCTACTAGGGACCTGGCCTGCAACCCAGGCATGTGCCTGCACAACTGAAAAGACAACAACAAATTTAAAAACAAAAAAATCCCCAGACTGACAGAAAATCGAACTGTATTGAAGTCCAACAACCAAGGAGTTAAAGAAGAAACACTCACCCAGACTGGTAGGAGGGACAAAGATGGGCAGCCAGGTGGAGAGGAGAGGACTCTTGGCAAGGCAATGGCTGGAGGACCAGGCGAGGCGGCAGCTTGTGGACTGAGTGGTCCCACATTTGCATGCAAATAAACCAGGAGGAACAACTGAGGAGAGAGACAGACTGCAAAATCCAGAGGGTTCCAGTGCCGGGGAAATAAAGCCTCAGAGCCTCTGACTGTAAAAACCTGTGGGGGTTGAGGTGGCAGCAGGAGACACTTCCAGTTTCACAGGAAAGTCCACTGGAGAGACCCGCAAGGTCCTAGAATGTACACAAACCCACCCACGTGGGAATCAGCACTAGAAGGGCCCAATTTGATTGTGGGTAGATGGGGGAGTGACTGAAAGGTGGTGGAGAGCTGAGCAAGCAGCATTGTTCCCTGTTGGACTGCTCCCCCAAATACAGCACCACAACACAGCAACATGGGTCGCCCTGCCCTGGTGAACACCTAAGGTCCCGCCCCTTACTACGTAATGGGCACACCAAGACAAAAAAATGGCCCAAATGAAAGAACAGATCAAAGCTCCCCCAAATATACAACTAAGTGATGAAGAGATAGCCAACCTTTCAGATGCATAGTTCAAAACACTGGTAATCAGGATGCTCACAGAATTGGTTGAGCTCAGTTGCAAAATGAAGGAACAAATGAAGGCTTCCCAAAGTGAAATAAAGGAAAATATACAGAGAACCAACAGTGACAGGAAGGAAACCAGGACTCAAATCAATGGTTTGGAGCAGAAAAGAAACATTCAACCAGAACAGAATGAAGAAACAAGAATTCCAAAAAATGAGGAGAGGCTTAGGAACCTCTAGGACATCTTTAAACATTCCAACATCTGAATCATAGGGGTGCCAGCAGGAGAACAGGAACAGCAAGAAATTGAAAACTTATTTGAAAACATAATGAAGGAGAACTTCCCTAATCTGGCAATGCAAATAGACTTTTAGGAAGTCCAGGGAGCTCAGAGTCCCAAAGAAGTTGAACCCAAGGAGGAGCACACCAAGGCACATCATAATTACATTACCCAAGATTAAAGATAAGGAGAGAATCTTAAAAGCAGCAAGAGAAAAGGAGACAATTACCTACAAAGGAGTTCCCATAAGACTGTCAGCTGATTTCTCAAAAGAAACCTTACAGCCAAGAAGGGGCTGGAAAGATGAATTCCAAGTCATGAAAGGCAAGGACCTACATCTAAGATTACTCTATCCAGCAAAGCTTTCATTTAGAATGGAAGGGGAGAAAAAGTACTTCCCAGATAAGGTCAAGTTAAAGGAGTTCATCATTACCAAGCCCTTATTATATGAAATGTTAAGGGGACTTATCTACGAAAAAGATCAAAAATACGAATAGCAAAATGACAACAAACTCAGGGTTGTTAACAACTGAACCAAAATCAAAACCAAAAACAAAAACTAAGCAAACAACTAGAACAGGAACAGAAATGGAGATCACAGGGAAGGTTATCAGTGGGGGAGTGGAAGGGGTAGAGAGGGTGAAAAGTACAGAGAATAAGTAGCATAGATGGTAGGTAGAAAATAGACAGGGGGTGGTTAAGAATAGTATGGGAAATGGAGAAGCCCAAGAACTTATATGTACAACCCATGGACATGAACTAAAGATGGGGAATGTGGGTGGGAGGGGGTGTGCACGGTGGAGGGGAATAAATGGGAGGGGATATGACAACTGTAATAGCATAATCAATAAAGTATATTTAAAAACAAAACCAAAAAATATATTTAAAAATTAAAAAGAGTGGAAAAATGAGCCCAGTGATTCTGAAGACCTAAAAGTCACAGAGTCCCTGCTAATATTTTATATTTTTATTATTTTCCACAGTGTTGGAGAATAATTCAATGAGTCTTGGTCAGGTTTACAAAAAGACAGCAGGCTTTTTTCACAAGTGAGGAGTGGGTGAGAGAAAGGACATGACAAGAAAAACACTGTAACATAGTTTAAACCAAAAGAGAAAAACCATGCACCTCTTCTGCTGTTTTCTGTAGCAAACATTTAATGTCAGCAAAGGAAAAGAAACAAAGGGTTAAAAATAAGAAATACCCATGTTTCACGGTAGAAAGGAATGAAGGTAAGACTGATGCTAAATAATTTTAACTGTATTCCGTCAGCCTGAAAAAAGAAAAAAAGCTATCTGCTTGGAAAATCCTCTGGCTTCTCTTCTGCGAGTGCACTTGACAGTGCAGGTTCTTCCCATGTGTCTCTCTTGCTGAAGTGCCTTCACATTGGTTGTTGCTAAGCTTAGCACATTGTGATAGTTACATCAAAGTCACGGGTGTATGTTGGTTACTGATTTGTTTATTCATTTGCATTTGGCTTTGTTCTAAAAATGCTTTGAGGTGGCAATGTCCATTGTGCTTTATGCCTTGATTGTATTTAGTCAGTTATTATATGCACAAGTGATCATTTAGAAGAACACTTAGATGAATAAAGGAGTACAAACTTACCACTATAACCAGGAACATAAGCCAGAAAGCTTTTGCATTAAATTAACAATAGTTCTACAGCAGTTTCTGTGATAGACAAAGGCTAGATAATTGTAGTTTAAAGTGTTCAACAGCGTGCTGTGCTCTAAAGAACCATGAAGGCCCAGTGAGGCTGACATACCCAACTACCCTGCTCTTGGAAACCCCCAGAATTGTACATTATAATCCTCAAACTCAGAGAATTTTATCCCCAACTAGTGCCCCTTGTACAAGAAAAACTATAGCATACAAGGAGGGGCCCCCCAAAAAATACCCTGGAATTATCTTTTGGAGGGCAGACACCTTGCAGTACAGGCTTCCCCTGCTAGGTGATCATTCTAGGAACCCATCTGTATCAGTGTACCAGATGGCATTTCTGTGAGGGGCTGCATTCAGCTTCAGTGAATTTTTTTGATCACTTTTTGAATGTGTTTGCCCATGTCATGATGGATGATTTATGAGCTCACCTGCCTACAACATGCTGAGTGTTCAGCAGTTTTTGACCAAAACATTTGTTTGACCAAGCATGACCTCTGTGCCCCCACCCTCCCTATTCACATGATCTAGCCCTGAGCAACTTTTTTTTTGGTTTCCCTGATGGCAAAATGTCCTCAAAGGGGAACGTTTTGCCAGTGTGGAAAAGATGAAACAAACAAACAAAAAAATGGCAGAAGCACTAAAAGGCATCAAAATCAGTGAGTTCAAAAACTGTTTTGACAGTGGGAAAAAAAATTCTCAATAGGTGTATTGAATCAAATGGAGAGTGCTTTGAAGATGACTGAAGTTCAAACATGTAAGAATAAATACACAAGTTTTTTAATAAATAAATTCTGTTTTTTCTGGATTCCCCCCTCTTAGAGGTACTGGGATATGTCACTAAAGACTGAACAAGATGATCATATAGTTACTGTTAATTAATTTTATTCAATCTAATTATAATCTTTAACTAATTTGGGCTCTGTTTCCAAAGTTAAAGAACAAAATAATTATTGTGGCAGAGTTGTAAAATGGTTAAAATTAAAGTATCTGTCTTTAAAGAGATGGGTTTGAGGACTTCTATAACCATGGTCTAGCTTGTTCTATGGACTTGGACAAGTCACTTAATCTCTCAGTGCCTCAGTTTCCACATTTGAAAATGAAGTAGTAATACCTGTCTTATCACCTTGTTGCATCAAATGAAGTAACACAAAAAATGCTTAGCATATAGTGAAAGTTCGTTGATGTTGTCCATTATTACTATGTACCTGGTACTGTTTTAGGCCTTACAGATGCCAAAATGCCTTAGTCTATTCAGATTACTATAACAAAATACCATGAACTGCGTGGCTTCTTAACAACACAAATTTATTTTTTACAGTGCTGGAGGATGGAGAGTCCAAGATCAGCACATTTAGTGATATTTGGTTCATAGATAGCCATCATCTCACTGTGTTCTCACATTGTAGAAGAGGTGAAGGAGCTTTCTGGAGTCTCTTTTAGAAAGGCATGAATCCCATTCATGAGTGCTCCACCCTCATGACCTAATCACCTTCCAAAGGTCCTGCTCCACACACCATTACATTAGGGATTTAGTCTATAGCACAAGATGATTAAATACAGTCTGCCCTCAAGGAGCTTGTATTAGTCTGGGTTCTCCAGAGAAACAGAATTAGGAAGATAGAAAATATAAATCTTATTTTCCAAAATTTCCAAATAATATGGTTAGAATAAAGTTCTTTGCTTAAAATAATAAAGCTTCATCTAACTGGAAAATTTAGCTATTTACAAAAACTTCCATGAGGATTCAGAATAATATTTGGTTTTAATAATTGCGATAACATGCAAATAGGTGCGTGGCTTCTGAAATTCCCATGAGACAAAAATAGACTTTGTGTGTTCATTGACTAATGATATATAGTATAGTAAATCTGAAATGAGAAAGTTAAAAAGTTAATGGTTTACATTTCTAAGAGGTAAAAAATATAGTCTAATATCACAAGTAGCTTGAACACTGGTCAGCACGTTTTGCAATGAAAGCTGTAACTAATTTCCTTAGTGACGATGATGGAAACTAAATGTGAACAGAGATTTACTTGCATTAATATGTGTAGACAAGTGGACTCAATGATTGAGCAATGTTATGTAGCTAGCATAACTTTGTTCAGGTTAAGTGCTTTGTCAAGAAGAATGTTGCCTGCAGAGATAATAAGCCATTAGGATAAAGTCATTTCCAATAATCTAATACCTGAGCTTCATTGAGAAAAAGCTAAAGAAATGCCTTAGCAGCAGAAGGATTGATGATCACCAAAAAGAACCTTGGGGTCAAAAATCGAACAAGATCAATTTATCAAGTAAGACTGGGTGACATGGAGTGGGTGGGGTGCAGACACACCCAGATTATCTTTTATAATCAGTATGTCTAGTTTGCCTGTGTTATCAATAGATTGATGACAGTAAATTTAGTTACAAAAGTGGGCACTGTCCTTTCTCTTCATTTTCTTTCCCCCCCTTTTTTTTCATTTGTTTTCTTTTATAGCCCACCAACCAGCATGTGTTAATAGACTTTTCTTAGAATTGATTTGAGTCAGGCAGTATGAAAGTGATTGAATTAGTCACTCACAAAGAAAGAACCTGAGAGATTTTTTAAACAGCTTAAAAAGCAGTCTATCTTAACAGCAATTTTCAACCAATGTGCCACATCAGGTACACTGGTGTGCCACAAGAACTTTTAAAACATTCAATACCAGACTATTTGGTCAGGGGCAGTGACCTCTTTTCCCTTGGATTGTCAGATTTGCCAAATGACAATAGCCAATACAACAATAGCTGTCTAATGGCAACATCCAACACAATAGCCATTCAGTGTGAATAAATAAAAATTACATCTATTTTTTGTCAGATCAGCAAAAAAATGTATTTTTTGGTATGTTGCAGAATTTTAGTAATTAGTTTATGTGTGCCATGAAATAAAAAAGAGATGGAAAATCACTGTTTCTTAACATAAGTAGTATGGAACAAACCCTCAGAGCCTCAAAATCTCAAGAGTGATTGGGGTGAAGAAAAGGGAACAGATCAAAAGGGGAAAGGTAAAGTGCTGCTGGTTAATCTTGCTTATTGTGGCTTTTCTCTCTGGCCTCTTTTCTAGACACAAGACTTGAGGCCCTGAGAAGCACCTTTCTTTGGAGGAGATTCAAAGAAATGTGAGAAGAGGATGTCTGGTGACCTAAGGTAAAACAGTGGAGGAAAGACGGGCATAAATTCTACAACACAGTTGCAAATGTACATTGATTAGGTTAATTGCCCTCACCATTTCCTTTATTTCTGTTTAACTGTGACAATTTCATAAATAAGAGACTAAGCTTCCAAGATTTTTAAGTCTTTGAGAGTCATTCTTACATAGACAATTCTTGAATTGCAAGTAGTGAATTTTAATAGGTAATTTCAAGGATTGATATTTTGAAAATGCAGAATTTGAGGCTATTTATATGTTTTCTTTTCTGAACAATATCTTCTGATTTACATGGCACAATTAATTTGTGATTCTTTTCTATGTCCCTGACTAATCCTACTAGGTATGTTCACTTGTTCCTTATCAGAACCCACTGCAGTATATATTCCCTGTAGTTATATCTTTGACAACTCTTCTCATCCTAAATATTCTGTCCTAGAGGTTCAACCTTATTTCATGTATTGAAGCAATATAAATTCTATATGAAAAGAAGAAAAAGCTTCCAAAGAATGCTCCTTACACCAACAATCCTCTGTTATAAGGGTAACTGGGTAGAAAATATCCTTGTCAAAAAGGATATTTCATATTCTACAATACAGATTTCACAGTAGTTTCTATTTAAATTTGTCCAGAAAGCATTTTGCTTACCCTTTGTTTGTGCTGTAAATTAGTTCAGAGAGAATGGAAAACCGTTGAACTCCCTCCATCATTATGGATGACCTGCCAGCGTCCAGCATACAAAGTCACTCTAAGAGATTTGCCACAGCAGAACCACATAGCAATGGTTGTTTTGCTCTTTATTTTGGTGAAAGTAAGTTGTTATTTTTTAAATTCAGAATCCACCTTATTTTTTATGAGTGAAATTAAATATTTAACACACTTAAGATGCTAAAATTTATAAAACTTTTGTAAAATATGTAAAAATAAAAATTTATTTAAAAAAAGCTCAAAGGATAAACCAGGAGGGTCTAAACTTATCCAATCTGCTCACACAGGTGGCTGAGATGGTTTGGTGCCAGGCTCTTGGTGGTTTGTGGGATGGAATCCCTCTAGATCTAGCCCTTGGATAGCCTGTGTGATACCTGTCAAAACACTGGATCTGTTTATGTTTCAAGTACCAGGTACCCTGACTCTGAGTTGGGAGGGAAAGGCTGGCACCTGGCTGGCCACCAGGACCAGGTTGGCAGTCTTGTCCCCATCAGGCTCCCAGGGATTTAGAGTACAAACTTTAGCTCCTCCTTCTGAGTCTGCCTGTCACCCACCTCACCAATCGTGACTTAACCTGCATTTACCCCCCAGCCCCACCCCAAATAAGTTATTAGTGGGAATTAGGGACTAGAGGGCTCGAAGGATGTGGGAGACAGAAGAGGGAGGAGGGAAGCCAGAAGATGAAGGGACAGGAGACAAAAACACACACATACACATACACAAAAAATAAGAAGAGTAAGGAAGGAGGAGAAAGGGGGAGGAGTTAGAAATAAGCTACATCCAAATATTTTCCCCAGATGTCTTCAAATAAGCCTATCTTTTGTTTGATAACTTTGAGGGTCTATTTTTTTGTAAACCATGTGTTTCTTGCTTGATTGGTTGGTTAGTTCAGGTTTTTCTGTGTTTGTTAGTTTATTGTATCTAATTTAAAATTTTTTAAGAGTTGTTTTATTTTGTTTTGTTTCCAGGACTTCAAGAATTTCCTGGTGCCCATCTCATGAGAAGTCTTCATCTATGCTGTTCTATGGCTCCCGCTTATCTAGGTCATAGCACAAATGGCTTTGTTCGTTGTTTGTTTTGCCATTTCTACTGTCAGTTTAAACCACCAGGAGGGTAGGGATTGGTTTGTTTTGTTCTGTTTTTAATGGTATGCATTCACCAGAAAATAACCTTTTCTACCTTGTAGATACTGCACGTAAAAATTCTTAAGACATAATATGTCAAGATTAAGCGGAAAGTATAAAAATACATGTTCAATTTCTTATATGACAGTTCCACTTCTTATGAGCATGTGGATATAATTGTGGTTCAATGAAAGATATACTTACTTACCTCTTCGGTGCTACCTTTGAAACATTCCTTAATTGATAACACATTTGCTTAGCCACTCTACTAGGTGGCTTATACTTAAAAGGAGAGAAATTTCTCAGAGTTAGTAGAAAATCTGGGTAGCTGTGAAAACTGTGAGTTTGGCTGAATTTCTAACTGTAAGTTTTCTTTGCTTTGTTCAAGAGTGTTTGTTCCCATACAATTACATTTGCATCTACTTATATCAAACCTGAATAACAAGGACTTTTACCGCTAGCAGTCTTACTTGCCCCCCCCCGCCCCGCCAGAAACCCAGAAACTTAAACAATGATTGTTCCCCGCTTGTCTTTAGCCCATGCCTGAGTCCTGATATTTATTAGTTTCTTCTGCTATAAAATTTTAAATTGTTCATAACTTTACTTATACCTATGATTTTGGATTTTGGAGCACCTTTTAATTCATTCTTTTATGCATTCATAAAATAAGAGACAAAAGATGAAGAAGTAATGGATTATACCCTCAAGAAATTTACTATAGGGAAATAGTCGAACAGTCCATTGCACTACAGTGCTGTAAGTGCTATTTATTCATTCATTTATTCAAGTGGTTTCTGAGCTCCTTCTCTGTCCTAGCTCAGTGCAAAGTTAAAGGTATGAACACATTGACATATAGAAGGGGCATATAAAGGAGGAAAAGGAAATATTCCAGAAGAGGTGATCCCAAGTTTAGTCCTGAATGATAAGGAGGCTATAACCAAGTAAGCTGGGGTAGGGGAACAGGGAATGATGATTATGTTCAAAGCACCTGAAAAGTTATAGAAGCAAGAAAGATTTTCCAGAGGCATTACAAACTAGCTCTGGACTATAGCTGGCTTATAGAAAAGTAGGGACGGAGCTCAGGGCGTGTCATAGCATTATGTGTTAAATATACAAGTATGTTTAATAAAGGAATAGAGAGAAATGAGGCTGGAGAGGCAAAGAGGAATAAAAACATAATCATGCTCAGGAGTTTGGACTTCATCTTGCCAATTTTGAGAGTCCATTGAAAGAATGCTAGGATGGGTGGGGCTCGGAGTGGGGGTAGGAAAGAGGTATGATCAAGTTCGTATTTTAAATGTTTTACTTTGGTGTTATCATGAAAAATGATACAGGCAAGAGTGGAGGCAAGGAGCCCAGGAATGAGGGTAGTGCTGTAATTTAGATCCTAGTAACCCAAAATGTGATCCAGGACAAACAGCATCATCTGCATAACCCAGGAACTTGTTAGAAGTGCATAATCTTGGGCAACACCACACAATATTGAGTCATATTCTGCATTTTAATAAGTTCACCCATTGATTGAAATTCATATTATGTTTGAGATGCACTTCTAGTGGTAGTATGGCTAGGAAGAACGGGAAAATTTGAGAGGTATCTCACTGGAACAATTCAACCAGACTTTGTAAATTAATGAATAACAGGAGAGGATAGCCAGGCAGATATGGTGTCTGTAAGTGAAGAAAAGGGTTATAGACAGAGCTGGTACTGATCTCTTGGGCCTGTACTTTAAGTATTTGATTTGGACTTCCAGTCAAAATGGTGGCATAGGTAGACATGGCTTGCCCCTTCGCACAACCACATCAAAATTACAACTAAAATATAGAACAACCATCACTCAGGAACATCAGAAATACAGCTGAATGGAAGGCTGACAACTATGAAATCAAGTTGAGTGGAAGTCTTACAACTATGGAATTAAAGAAACCACATCTACCCAGAGTGATAGGAGGGGCACAGACACAGAACAGGCTGGTCCCACATGAATGTGGATAAAAGTTTGGAAGGAATATCTTGGGAGTGAGGAGTCCCAGACCCACACCAGACCCCCTAGCCCAGGATTCCAGTACCAGTAAGATAAGTCCCCAAAACTTCTGGCTGCAAAAATCAATCAGGATTGAGTTGGTGGAAGAAACTTCTGAAGCCCCAAGCAGTTCCTCTTAAAGAACACACACATGGACTCACCTACTCAGACTCACTCCCTCTGAGCTCCAGCACCAGGGCAGCAGCTTGCAAGGCACCAGTGGTATACAGGGGGAAACTGAAGTGTCTGGCATCAAGACAAGAAGAGGCCATTTTTCCTTTGCTAACTCCTCCCCTCACAGAGCTGGTAAGGTGGTGCCATATCTGAGACTACATCAACCTGGTTAACACTATGTGACCCACCTTGGAGATCCACAGAGGCTCCACCCCACCCAATTTATGGGCCCACCTAAACTGCTTTTCCATAAGAATGTCTTTTCTTAGCTCCTAAATCCTATCAAGCAAGCAGCAGCTGGCTTCAGCGAGATCTAGCAGAAGCCAGATTAGAGTCACAGCTTGATTTCACCTGGGAATCTCCAAGCACAGCACAAATAGCAACCATATCAGATTGCTTTACAGCTCAGGCAGGGTGCCCTGGGCCAAACACAGGTGGGGGATGACCTTGGGCTGCACCATCCAGGACACCCTGGGGCCAGCACAACCAGTGGACTGCTACAGACCACATTAGAGCACCACTACCATGCTCCTGCATGGATGATCCTCCATGGAAGGTGGAGGTTTATGGTCTGTGGTCACAGCCAGTCCTTGAAGCTGACGGGCCTGGGTAAATCCCTCCCATTGATCAGCTAACAGCAACCAAAGCTCAACTACAAGAGGAGGATCTATTCAGCCCATATGAAGGGTGCATTTTGAGTATCCAGCTTGGGTGATAGGGGAGGCTGTGCCACTGGACCCTAGAAGATACCCACTACATTAGCTACACCTACTATACCTACAACCACACTACCAAGAAATGGAGTCAAAGTAGCTCTACCTAATACATAGAAACAAATACAGGGAGGCTGCTAAAATGAGGAGGCAAAGAAACATGGCCCAAGTGAAAGAACAGATCAAAACTCCAGAAAGAGCTAAATGAAATGGAGATAAGCAACGTACCAGATGCAGAGTTCAAAACACAAGTTATAAGGATGCTCAAGGAACTTAGTGAGGAATTCAGCAACATTAAAAAAAAAAAAAAAACACAAAAACTCGGTCAGAAATGAAGGATACACTAATTGAAATAAAGAACAATTTATAGATAAACGACAGCAGAATTATGAAACTGAGAAACAAATCAATGATTTAGAACGTAAGGAAGCAAAAAACAACCACACAGAACAACAAGAAGAAAAAAGAATTGAAAAAAATGAGGATAGTATAAACAGCCCCTGGGACAATCTAAGAGGTGCAACATTCACCTGATAGGGGTGCCAGAAGGCGAAGAGAAAGAGAAGAAACTGGAAACCTATCTGAAAACATAGTAAAAGAAAACTTCCCTAATTTGATGAAGGAAATAGGCATGGAAGTTCAGGAAGCACAGAGAGTCCCAATTATGGTGGGTACAAAGAGGCCCACTCCAAGACACATCATAATTAAAAGGTCAAAGGTTAAAGATAAAGAGAGACTCTTAAAAGCAGCAAGAGAAAAGTTAGTTACTAGATGGTTGCCAGATGGGAGGGGAGAGTGGGAGAATGGAGGTGAGGGGATTAAGAAGTACAAATAGGTAGATACAGAATAGCCATGGGGATGTAAAATACAGTCTAGGAAATGGAGTAGCCAAAGAACTTATTCACATGACCCATGGACATGAACAATGGTGGGGGGATTGCCTGAGGGAGTTTGGGGTGCTGGATGGAGGGGAGCAAAAGGGGAAAAATCAGGACAACTGTAATAGGATAATCAAATATAATTTAAAAAATTTTATTTGTACCCTAACCAGTATTACTCAGTTGATATGAGCGTAATCATTCAAAGTCAAATGGTACTGGTTCCATTCCAGGCCAGGGCATATGCCTGGGTCAGGGCTCAAAGGAGAGGCAACTGATCAATATTTCTCTCTCACATCTATGTTTCTCTCCCTTTCTTTCTCCCTTTCTGTCTCTAAAAATAAATACAATGTTTTAAAAATTTGATTTGTAATCTGTTCATAGAATAAAATTGTTATATAGCTAATCTCTACTCTGAAAATGACAGCCAGGAGAATGTTTAGAATTGTAACATAGGAAATATCATTTTAGATAGTACATTTTAGGTTGCATCCTACCTCAAAACTTCTCTCTTTATGGCAACAGCCCAGAGAATGAAATACTACTTTGTCTTAGTTCACTTTGGCATAAGTGTAGCAGACCACAGAGGGAGGTTACAGGAGAGAGAGAGAAAGACAGAGAAAGAGAAACTCAGGGTCATTCCCAAGTCACAGCTCTAGCCACCATTTGGTAGAGTGTGTTGAAGAAAAGCAAACTTTCCTATACATAAAGTTTATAAAAATTGTAAACCAAAGTAAATTTTCCTTGAAATTTTAAGGGAATTGATAAGACATCTAATGATTTTGAATGCCTTCTATGTGCCAGTCACTGCCTATTCACTGTATTTAATCTTATTTCTCTTAATTCTGTAATGTGAGTATTTCTGTCCCCCCTTTACAGTTAAGGAGTTTGAGGATCCTGGATGTGAAGGCATGTGCCCAAGGCAGATCACCCAAATCAAACTTCAACTCAGGATTTCAACCCAAGCTCTCCATACTTTTCCTACTATGTTATACTGCCTTTTAAAACAGACAATTATTTGCAATTGACAAAAACAAAACAAAACAAAAAAACTTTACAAGGAACTGACATCCAGCACAGATAAAGTTGAACATAAACGCCATGCACAGAGATACACATTCACCAAGATAAGGATAGAGACCGGACAAGGTCAGAAACATTCTCTTTAGCCACAGAGCTAAGAAATCATCAGGTCCTAGAGAGCAAAGATTAGAAAAGTTAATACTAGACCCATAATGCATATCATTTATGTTTATATTCATGTATGAGGTCTGTCAGGAAAAAGCCCAGCCATTATTAATATAATGAGAACAATTTGTGCGACATCAAGGTAACCTGGCATTGGAGAGTGGACTGGAATGCACATGTGTGAACAATGACAACTTCACTGTACTAGTCAGTGAGGGTGGTAGATGCTGCTGAGCGAGCATGTGTACTGTGTGGCCATTGCATTCAAAATGAGCAAGTAGATCAATGAATCTGCATCAAATTTTGTGTTCAAACATTCAAACATTCTTCAGCAGAAACCATTCAAATGATTCAGAAGGCCATAGCTATAGGCAGCTGGTGATTGGCAGCTTCATCATGTCAACCTGCCAGATCATGTACATCTCGTGCAGAGCTTTGTGGTGAAACATCAAATCACCCAGGTAATTCAGCTCCCCTAGAGCCCAGATTTGGTGCCCTGGGACTTCTGGCTTTTCCCAAAACTAAACCACCTTTGAAAGGGAAGAGATTTCAGATCAGCGATGAGATTCAGAAAAACTGATGGGAAGCTGATGGCTATTGGGGGAACTGTGTGAGGTCCCAAGGTGCCTAGTTTGAAGGGGACTGAAGTGTCATTGTCCTATGTACAATGTTTCTTGTATCTTGTGTCCTCTTCAATAAATGTCTCTATTTTCATGTCACATGCCTGGATACTTTCAGGACAGATCTCGTATATGTTTAACTTGGCCTTTTAAAAATAGAGTATCTAATAATTTATTGAGGTATCAGATATGATATATCTGATGTCTCTGTTTTCTGGTTTTAGCAATTGAATTGTCAAGCTTGTTAACTGAATTCAAATGATATGGCCTCAGACTCAAAATTATAAAACTCCAGTTTATAAAACTAAGAAAGATGAGATGGAGAATATTTAGGTATATTAACAACCAGTATAGTGTCTTTCTGGGCAGAATAGGAGAAATGTTTATTAATGGAATCTTTCTTTGGCTGTAATTCACAGGCTCACTTGGCTGTGTTCTGTCAACCACTGAAAGGATGTTAGCTGGCTTTTGAGCACTTCTAGGCATTTCTTAGAGTTTAAATTTTTTTTCGTTCCACATTGCTTAGGAAGAAAAAAATTTGCATAGCTTCATTCTGTATTGTTAGCATGACGTCTACGTGTGTCTTTTGTAAAATCAGAAATAGGTAATTTTTAATATTATTTTCAAAAGCAAGAACTATTCTTTTTCTAATGCAGGATTTTCATTTCCAAAAATTTCAGGGTCTTTTGCCATTATTGGTGGGCAGTGGAGTGAGGGCTCAAAGGTCACCTGGAAACTTAATTTCACATCTTATTTCTCCCTGCTCTTCTATCCCAGTTCCTAATAAACCCATTTTGGCTCATATATTTTTTTCATATGTGACTTCTAAGAAAAGTTCTATGTATAGTTTCTGTGTTCCAAATCTAGTTTTCAGACTTAGCATCTAAATCCTTTTATTCTGATCCTTACCTTTACCAAGTTTCTAGATAAATAAATATTTTACTTTAAAAGTACAGATTTCCCTGGCTGGGTGACTCACCTGGTTGGAGCATCATCCTGTGCACCAAAAAGTTATGGGTTCAGTTTCTAGTCAGGGTGAATACGGGAGGCAACTGATCGATGTTTCTCTATCTTTTTCTCCCTCTGTCTTCCTCCCTGACCCCTTGTTCTCTCTCTAAAATCAATAAACATATACTTAGTTGAAAATTAAAACAACAACAACAACAACAACAACAATAATAATAATAATAAAGTACAGATCATTGGATCTTAATATATCCAAATTCACTTTTTTTTTGGTTTCTAATTTTGAGATCTATGTAGAAAATATATCTATTTTTACCTTCTGTCTGTCACACATTGTATTATTAGAAAAGAACTTTTTAGTATGAATTCCATGAGATCAAGAGGATGACTAATTCCTGTCACTCAGTTGCAGGCAAGTTTCTTTACTTTTCCTCTCTTTATTTCAGAAGATATCCCCTATTCTATGGTCTGGTATTCTACATCATTTGCTATGCAGAATAGGTTTAACATAAATGCAGAGTTAACTTTTAAAATAATTCCTTCACAGAAGGGATGTTTCTTGCAGGCAATGTTCTAGAATCTTGATTTGAGTCCTGGTTACATGAATGCATTTTGTTCATTTTGCGAAAATTCATCCAGCTGTATACCTAGGATTTGTGCCCTTTTCTTCAATATAAGGTTACTAAAAAAATACTGAATAAAAGATCACTTTTTTGTTTGATTCCAATTGCATTGTGGCCCATTTTTCCATTGAGGTGTTTGTCATTTTTTAATTGATGTATAAGAGCTCTTCCAGTAACTCAGGCCAAAATCTTCAGTCACCCTTGACTCCTCTCTTTCTCACACCTACATGTAGGTCCAATCTGTAAGCAAATAGTGCCAGCTGCACTCTGAAAATAGATCCATAGTCCTACTCCTTCACTCCATTGTTACTCCTAGCTAAGCCAACATCATCTTTGCATAGATACTGCAATGACTGCACCCTCCACCCCACATTCAGTATAATATCACAAAATAGCCAGACAGATCCTATACAATGTAAAGCAAATTTTGTCATTCTGCTTCTAACCCTCCAGCAGCTTCAATTTTGCTCCAAGTAAAAGCCAAAATCATTACTGTGGCTCAGAGACCTATACAACTGTCCCAGGGGGACTGACTCATTGTCACCTGTTACTACTCACTCCTTCACTTACTCTGCTTCACCACAGTGACCTCACTGATGCTCCCCCAACACAACTAGACAACCTGCTGTATCAGATACTTTTAAATCACAGTTGCTTCTACCTGAAAAATTCTTCTGCAGGATACTCTTCCACATGTCTTGTTCTTCAAATCTTCAGATCTTAACATAACTGTCACCTTTTCACAGAGGCCTTTCCTGACTATCCTATTTAAAATTGCAACTGTTTCCCTCCAGCATTTCCTATCCCCTTCCCGTGCTTTACTTTTAGACTGACCATTATTTAAAATGCTAGGTGGATAGACATATACAGATGAAAACAAATAAAGATATAGATATGTGTAAATATTATTGGCAAAACATTGCTCTACATATCTGCAATAATCATTCAACGACCATGAGAATTACATCCCTGAGAGGAAAAATTAATATATTAAAAACACTGTTAGAAAGATAAACAAAATTGGAATGCCTTTAAGCAGACTCATCAAGAAAAAAAGAGAAAGGATCCAAATAAACACAATTGGAAATGAAAGAGGAGAGATTAAAACTGATACCACAGAAATACAAAGGATTGTAAGAAATTACTACATAGAACTATATGACAAGAAATTTGAAAACCTAGGTGAAATGAACAAATTTCTAGAAATATATAATCTTCCAAAACTGAATGAAGAAGAAGCAGAAAGCCTGAACAGACCATTAACAGCTGATGAAATTGAAGCACTAATCCAAAAACTCCTGACACCCAATGGCCTGGACCAGAAGGTTTCATAGGAGATTTTATAAAGATTTAAGGATGAATTAACCCCTCTCCTTCACAGATTAGTCAAAAAAATCCAAGAAGATAGAAGACTCCCAAACTCTTTTTATGGAGCCAGCATCATTCTAATCCCAAAACCAGAGAAGGACATAACAAAGAAAACTTCAGGCCAATACTGCTGATGAACACAGATGCTAAAATCCACAACAAAATATTGGCAAACCATATCCAGAAATACGTTTAAAATATCATACACCAGGCCCAGGATCAAGTGGGATTCATCCCAGGGATGTAAGGATGGTACAATATATGCAAATCAATAAACATAATACATCACATAAACAAAAGCAAAGACAAAAATCACATGATCATATCAATAGATGCGGAAAAAACATTTCATGAGGTTCAGCAGCTATTTATGATAAAATCACTCAGCAAAGTGGGAATAGAGGGAGCATTCCTCAATATAATAAAAGCCATATATGAGAGACCTACAGCCAACATCATACTCAATGGACAAAAACTTAGAGCTTTCCCACTAAGATCAGGAACAAGATAAGGATGCCTGCTTTCACCACTTCTATTCAACATAGTATTGGAAAGTCCTAGCCACAGCAATCAGACAAGAAAAAGAAATAAAAAGCATCCAAAGTGGAAAGGAGGAGGTAAAATTGTCATTGTTTGCAGATGACATGTTAGTGTACATAGAAAATCCTATAGACTCCACCAAAAAACTACTTGACCTAATAACTGAATTTGGCAAAACAGTAGGATACAAAGTCAATATTTATAAATCAAAGGCATTTTTATACACCAACAATGAAACAGCAGAAACAGAAATCAGGGGAAAAATCCCATTTGATATAGCAACAAGAAAAATAAAGTCCCTAGGAATAAACCTAACCAAGGAGGTAAAAGACCTGTACTCAGAAAACTACACAACATTGAAGAAAGAAATTAAGGAAGACACAAACAAATGGAAGCATGTACCATGCTCATGGATTGGAAGAATTAACATCATCAAAATGGCCATACTACCCAAAGCAATTTATAGATTCAATGCAATCCCTATTAGAGTACCAATGACATATTTCACAGATATAGAACAAACAGAAATTTATATGGAACCATAAATGACCCCGAATAGCTGTAGCAATTTTGTTAAAGAAGAACAAAGTAGGAGGGATCACAATACCTGATATCAAACTGTATTACAAGGCCACTGTAATCAAAACAGCCTGGTACTGGCATAAGAACAGACACATAGACCAATGCAACAGAACAGAGAGCCCAGATATAAACCCGTCTCCATTGTCAATTAATATTTGACAAAGGGGGAAGAAAGATAAAATGAAGTAAAAATAGCCTCTTCAACAAATGGTGTTGGGAGATCTGGATAGCTATGTGCAAAAAAAAAAAAAAAAGAAAGAAAGAAAAACTTGATCACTAACTTACACCACACACAAAAATAAATTCTAGGTGGATAAAAAAACTTAAATATAAGTTGTGACACCATAAAAGTCCTAGAGGAGGACATAGGCAGGGAAATCTCAGACATTCCATGCAGCAACATCTTCATGGATATGTCCCCTAAAGCAAGAAACATAAAGGAAAGAATAAACAAATGGGACCTTATCAAATTAAAAAGCTTCTACATGTCTAAAGAAAACAGCATTAAAATGAAAAGAGAACCAACTATATGGGAAAACATATTTGCCAATGATAACTTGGACAAGGGTTTGATCTCCAAAACATATGAAGAACTCACAGAACTCCACTCCAGGAATACAAACAACCCAATTAAAAAATGGGCAAAAGACTTGAACAGACACATCTCCAAGGAGGACATACAGAGAGCCCAGAGGCATATGAAAAGATGCTCAGCATCACTAGCCATCAGAGAGATGCAAATTAAAACCACAGTGAGATATCACTTCACACAAGTGAGAATGGCCATCATAAACAAATCAACAAACAAATGCTGGAGAGGGTGTGAAGAAAAGGGAACTCTCATGCACTGTTGGTGGGAATGCAGACTGGTGCAGCCACTGTGGAAAACAATATGGAATTTCCTCAGAAAACTAAAAATGGAACTGCCCTTTGACCCAGCAATTTCGCTGCTGGGATTATACCCTAAGAGCCCTGAAGCACCAATCCAAAAGAACCTATGCACTCCAATGTTCATAGCAGCACAATTTACAATAGCCAAGTGCTGGAAGCAACCTAGGTGCCCATCAGTAAATGAGTGGATTAAAAAAACATGGTACATTTACACAGTGGAATACTATGCAGCAGAGAGAAAGAAGGAGCCTCTACCCTTTTTGACAGCATGGATGGAACTGGAAAGCATTATGCTAAGTGAAATAAGCCAGGTGGTGAGGGACAAATAACATATGATCTCACCTTAACAGGAACCTAATCAACAAAAGAAAAAAAAGGAAGTGAAATATAACCAGAGACACTGAAATTAAGGACAATCTGACAGTAATCAGAGGGGAAGTGGGAGGGGATAATGGGGGAAAGGGTTTTCAGGAACAAGTATAAAGTACACATGGACAAAACCAAGGGTGGGGGTGGAAGCAAGGGAAGGAAGTGGGTTTGGCTGGGTTGGGGAGGGGAGTGATTGGGGGTAAATGCAGACAACTATAATTGAACAACAATAAAATAACTTTTTAAAAAAGAATGCAGCACTTCCATGGCAAATGTAGACCTGCTCCATCACATTTGCTGAGAAAAACAATAAACAAAAAAACACTGTTAGCAACAACAAAGTCTCAGAAAAATAGGTGATATATGTTAATATCATCAAAAATAACATTGCAGTTGTAAATCTGACACATACTAAACTGAATTTATAGAAGGTATTTGCTTCCTAAACAACCTAGACTAATCAGTAATAAAATTACACCTTTAGGCACTGGCTCTATGTTTCCTTCATTTACTCAGAACATTGCTGAGGCTTTCTGTTCTACTAACCATATCCTTCCTAAGTTTCATTTGTGTAGACATTTGAATCATCTCTGATTCAAATAAAGATTTTATATACTTACATATGAATTATTTCATTTTCCAATTGCAGGTGGAGGTCTATTGGTGCATCAGGAAATCAGTTTAGTGGGTCATGGCAATTTTTGTTAAAATAAAATAGAATAAAAATTGAAAACAGTGTGAATGTTGAATATTAAATGCAAATATCACTTTATGAAACTTTTGTTTTAGTTGTGTGTGTGTTTCTGTGTTTATTGGGTTATGATGCACAAATGAATATCGTAGTTAAGTTTGGAACACAGTATTCTAGACACATCTGCTGCCTTGAGCCACCCATAAACTTGTATTATTGAATCTAGTGTTAGCTTTACCTATAAAATATTCCTATGTTTTCTTATTTGGGCATGAGAAATGAAGAAAATGAGACACTTTGGGGAATCAAAAGGCTGTCAGCCATAAGGTATATTACTGTATTTCCAGAAAGAAAGATTTCAATGGAATAATTAAAACAAAGAGTTAAGCCAGCACTACTGAAGTGCTCATTCATTGGCCAGGAATTTTATGTGATTCAAATAGTTAAGATCTATTTACTTATGGTGGGGCACTATTGAGAAATATTGTTTAAGGATTACAAATTTGAATAAGAAAGTTCAAATGATCTAGTAAGATGACTCGATAGGGCTAGCTAATGCTTTATATAAAATTAGCACTTAATAATATTTTTAATCATCTCTTTAATAGGGCAAATACTTATTAAGCACTATGATATGCTCAGACACTTTCTTAGAATGTTCAGGACAGAAAGACGAATAAGATGTGTTTCTGATCTAAAGGAACCTGCAGTCTAAAGGCCTGCATTCCCACTGAATTTGAATGAAAGCATTCTGTCTGTGTTGCCAACTAATTATTTATTTTAAAATCTACTTTCCTTTATTCTTATAATTAAATGTTATTTTTTATTTAAAAGAAGTAATACCTGCTCATTACTTAAGAAATCTTATAGAAATGTACAAATTAGAAACAAAATTTTCTGTACAGGTATCCTCTATTGCTTGGAATTATAAGATGTGTGACCATATTCTAGTTCTAAGAAATCATTCACTGACTATTTTGTAATAAGACCCTAGAGTTCATATCTTGCCCTGAGAAAATGCAAATAAAAAAGGAGACAAAGAGAACCCGGATGCTGTGGGCTGTCAAAAGAAAAACATAGTCAAGGCATCCTGTGTTATGTATCACATTAACATACACAAGAAGTAAATATCTATAAAATAAATGTGTACAACAAGGAGATCCCAAGGATTCCTGTTGGAGAAATTTTAAAGAAAGAAAGATTTATTGAACAAACCTGAAAAACAAAGAAATCCTAAAGGAAAAACAAACATACAAAACCATTCAGAGGATTTCTAATAAAAGAGAACTCAAAAATTAACTAATGGCTTATATGACAGTCATCCAAGATTCAGAAGCCATCCTAACATCAAGTAGTAAAGAATAAAAAGCAAAAAGCCTCTCTGGGAAATTTGGCCAGGAGGGCCCTGGTAGAATGATTAAACTCTTCCAGAGCCTCCTGGGTCAAAGCTACCTAATTCTTCCAGTATTCTCTGGGAAAAAAAAAATGCAGCGCAAACCAGGATTGGTGAGGTTTTGAGGAAGCATTTAAAAATAGTTTACTCCAGAGTATGCATTGCATAAACCTTTGGCAATTCTTGGCAGAATAAATAAATCATTTCTAGGACTAAAGTGAAAGAGAAGAATTGAGAGCACTATAATGGTGAGAAGTGAAACTACAGCAATTTTCAAACTTTTGCTCTCAGGACATCTTTATACTCTTAAAAAAATTAGTAAGGACACCAAATTACAGGTTTGATCCCCTGTAAGAGGATGTGCAACAATCAACCAATGAATGCATAAATAGGATGAACAACAAATCAATGTTTATTTCTCTCTTACTCTACCTTCCTCGCTCTCTCAAAAAAGTCAATTAAAAGGAATAGCAATAATATATTCAGTGTATGTTAACATCAATATTGATATTTTTATGAAAAATAACTGAGTGACATGCCTCTATAAATGTCTTGTGCTCTAAGACAATCTTTCTGTGTATGTTAAGAATGCTAGGCTCTGATAATTCTTTTTATTTATTTATTTATTTTTGGCTGTGAAACTATTTCCCCTAAAAGTCTTTTTTAAAAAAAAATTATTGTTGTTCAAGTACAGTTCTCTGCCTTTTCCCCCCACCCCAGCCTAACCCCCAGATCTCCCCACCTCCCTCCCGCTTCCACCCCCCCACCTCTGGTATTGTCCATGTGTCCTTTATAATTAATTGTTCCTACAAACCCTTCTCCCTTTTCCCCTGAAATTCCCTCCCCTCTCCCCTCTGGTCACTGTCAGCCTGTTCTCAATTTCAGTGTCTTTGGTTATATTTTTCTTGTTTGTTTGTTTTGTTGATTAGGTTCCTGTTAAAGGTGAGATTATATGGTATTTGTCCCTCACCACCTGGCTTATTTCACTTAGCATAATGCTTTCCAGTTCCATCCATGCTGTTGCAAAGGATAGGAGCTCCTTCTTTCTTTCTTCTGCATAGAATTCCATTGTGTAAATGTACCATAGTTTTTTGATCCATTCATTTACTGATGGGCACCTAGGTTGCTTCCAGCACTTGGCTATTGTAAATTGTGCTGCTATGAACATTGGAGTGCATAGGTTCTTTTGGATTGGTGTTTCAGGGCTCCTAGGATATAATCCTAGCAGTGGAATTGCTGGGCCAAATGGCACTTGAACAGACACTTCTCCAAGGAGGACATACAGAGGGTCCAGAGACATATGAAAAGATGCTCAGTATCAGTAGCTATCAGACAGATGCAAATTTAAACGGCAATGAGATACCACCTCACACTGGTCAGAATGGCCATCATAAACAAAGCAACAAACAACAAGTGTTGGAGAGTTTGTGGAGAAAAGGGAACCATAGTGCACTGTTGGTGGGATTGTAGACTGGTGCAACCACTATGGAAAACAGTATGGAATTTCCTCAGAAGGCTCTGATAATTCTTCACCCAGGTTTTCTCAGGGTTGCATGGGCAGTGAACAGCTGTGAAGGATAAGGTATGGCCTCCTTCAAGAACAAAGTGGAGGCTGCTTACTGCTGGCTCTAAATGGCATGTTCCTCAAACTCAGTCTTCCTCTCCTGTCATGCAACTGACTGTGTATACTGGCATCCATCTAGGCCAGGCTGTACTGCCCCTGGGGAATTGGGCTTACTGGAGAAAACTTATATAAGCATACTGACACTGGTTATTGGCTTCTTGGTGAATAATAAAGTCTTTTGACTTGGACACAGGTGTCTCATGTCTTTTATTAGCCTCCATTAAACTGTGGTAAGCTAACTGTTAACTTGAAGTTACAGTATAATCTTAGACACTTTAGTTCTTGAAAATTACAAACAAAGTGTAATGAGAACATCAGCATTAACATTTTGCTAATCTCCAATTCTGGCTTAATACAAAAGAGGTTTTCATCTGATTTAATCTCTCACAATATGTTCTTTTGATTGAAATGTATGAAGAAAACTAGCCTCACAGAGACATGTAGTTGGAAAAGAGACAATTATTTTGCCTTAAAAGGATCTTGGGGTCCTAATCTACAGCTATGAAGCTTACTGTCTATATTAAGGTGAACACACATTGCAATATACAAGTGGCATATTATAAAATTGTATATCTAAATCTATATAATTTTATTAAAAAATGTTACCCCGATAAATTTTTTTTAATTTTTAAGAAAGTAACATAGACCAAACCAAGAGAGAGAGAGAGAGAGAGAGAGAGAGATTTTTACTATTCAATACTCTACATTTACATATCTTACCAAGTCCACAAAATTCTTGCTCTGAAAGATGCAAAGGACTTTAAATTAATTATTTTTTTTGTCATTTTTATTGTTGGTTTTATTATTTGTTATATATTATTTGTTACAAGAACTTTCTGAAAATCTAATTATTCAAATAATCAACCACTAAACTTGCCCTCATCAGAGTAATAGATGCTTCATCAGCCTCATCAAAGGATATTTATTCTTCAAGGCTAACTTCAAAACTCTTGCTTTACTGGATCCACCAAATGTATACTAGCATTTCATAAACTCTACTCAGTCCCAGTTAGCCCTCCTAGAACACTGAAAGACCCACTTTTAACTGGACTCTCCAACCCTTAAAAATACCCTACTTTGACTTCCTCTTCCTTGAGACACTACTAAAGGGCTGTCAATAGAGAAATCCCCTCTATTGCAATGAGCAATATACTTGGTTTTCCATTATAAACAGGTTAGTTTGGTAGTTTTTACAAGAGGTTGTCAATTGACAATATATTTCCATTTTAGAACACTATTTTTGTAATAAAAGGGTCTCTGTTTTGAGAAACTAAACATCAAATATATTTAATATGAAATTTCTGCACACATTAGAAAGAGAAAGTTCAGGGTTCTACATACATGGAGAAATTTTGTTATTCAATCTATGATTAAATTACATAAAATTAGAATTATCAGATATAGCAAATAAAAATACAGGACACTCAGTTAAATTCCAATTTCAGTAAAACAATTAATATTTTTTAAATATAACTATGTCCCAAATAGTGCAATGGGTGCCCTGTGTTTTATTTGGCAATTGCATAAAACCTGTGTTGTGTGACTGTGGCCTCACTTTAAAAACAAACATTTTCCATTAGCTTATTTTTCTTGATCCTGAAAGATCCTAGTCACTTTATAAAACTGAATACAATAATTACCTTACTTTAGGTTGATAGGCAAATTACAAATAAAGGCTAAAAAAAGAAAAACTTCAAAGTAGACAAAGAAATTCTGTCACAGAATCCTAAAACTACTGTTTTCTTAAAAATTTGAGCACCAAATTTTAAGTTTTCCTTTATAACTTCAGGCAAAAATCTATCTGTCATGGTAGTACAAAAGCTGTATTCAAAGAGAAAGTGACCTGAGAGACTGGGTTGAGAGGTGTTGTGAAAGAGGAGCTTATTATGGATATAATAACAAGTGTCCAAGTTTTTCATATCCCATATGCCCCAAATATTGAAATAGTACAATCTTTAGTCTGGATTTCATGTCATAGATGTATTATAATTAATTTTTATCCCTACCCTGATATCCAACATTTGTTGACACTATGCAAAGTTTAAGATGAATGAAGAATAAGAACCATCTTCAAACTGCTGTTATATCACTACAATTTTGCATGACTAAAGTGTTTTGAGAATAAAGTATTTTTTCATATATTAGAGCATCATAACATAGAGAAAACTGTACTGAACTGAGAGACAGAAGACTTGAATTTTAGTCCCACTTCTAAAGCTCATTAAAGAGATCCAAGATGGCTGCAGAGTAGTGGGAAGCTTCGTCCACCTACTTCCAGACCCAGACCAGTCTTTCAGCTAAACACCAGAGCAACCAACTTGAAAATCCATTGGAGAGTGAGTGAGAGCATGTGTGAGTGAGTGCATACATGGACAAGAGTGTGGGGAGTATGCATGAGTAGGCAAGAGTCTGCCTGCCTACAAGGGACTTGGAAGTGGACAGCATGGGCTCTCCTGGCAGAGCAACTGCTTCTGCCACTGCTCAAAGCAGCACTTCTGGCTGGGCAGATTTGGGGCAGCTGTGGATTGGCTCAGGAGCTGTGAGCCCTGGGGGTGGAGAGAGACAGCCAGGGAGGTGCTGGATGAAGAAACAGCACAGTGGAAGCTGGCCTGTCCAAGGCTGAGAGTCACTGGAGGGAGGCATGAGAGAACCCTGCCACTGCCTCTATTATAATATTACTGTGGGACTCTTCCCAGTGCTATCCAGGAAAGATCAAGAGAGAAATTTTATCTAAAACTGTCAGATAACTGTGGCCCACCCTGACAGAGAGAGACTTAGTGACTTGGTGGGGGGGGGGCATGTGGAGAACAGGTGCCCAAGGGCTCAGTGCTGTAGCATGGGGGCCACACAGAAACTCTTAAAAGAGGAGCTGAGGTGAGAATTGAGACTTGGTAGGGACCCGGTGCTTGAGTGTGTGTGAGTGTATGTGTAGCAGCTCTGCAAACAGAGATCTCAGAGGGATAGAGTCATGAGGGACTGTAGGACCAACCCAGCATGGCTGGTGAGCAGGGGACTGTACAGAGTGGAGAGTTCAGGTCTGAGTCTCCAGTGAAAAAGAAGGCGGCTGGAGACTGGATGTCTAGGAGCTGAATGCCTGAGATTTACTGCAGCAAGGCAAGTCCCTTCACAGACAGGTGATCCCAACCCCTGACTTCAGGATTACAGGCTCTGCAGACCAGTGAGGCAAGGCTTAGGAGCAACCTGATGGATGCATTTCCACAGGGGAAAAAAGAAAAAGCTCTGAAAGACACTTTACCAGACACTATAGCTACACTGTGCCTCAGGCTGAAACCAGCAGAGCAGAGAGATTAGAGACAGGTGAAACAAGGGGTGTTCAAGCCTCCAGCTAGCCTTAGTGCTTGGACAGAGCTGTTATCTGCACCAAGAAGGAAAGAGCTGCCTCTTTTACACAGACTTGCCCCTCACAGGAAACAGACAGCTAATTCACCGGAAACATTACATTGTTGGAAAGATCTGGGATAGACCAAGATACATGGTGGGAAAACACTGAAGACTTCTCTGAAGTCTTCTCTGAAGACTGAACAGTTCTCCCCTCAGTGGTTACTCAGGGTTTCCACCCTCTCGATCACACCAGAGGCTGTTGGGAACCACCCTGCCTGGTTTCAGAAGCTTACCCCATGGCTAAGGCTGAGTGACAGATCTTGGGACCATAAGCTACTAAGGAGACAAAGCTTATCTCCCTGTCAGGGGAGCCACCTCTGCCCACTTTATTTCACCCTGCTTGGCCCCAAGCCTGACCAGTTAGCCAATGACAGGTAAGATTCCTCAAGAGAGGGATGACCTAAGACAGGCATGGTCACAAAGATGCCCTCAGGGAAGGACTTGGGTATCTATAGAAAAAGGGGGTGATGGACCCTGCCCCTCAGCTTTGACATAGCCTGAGTCCTCATTCTGTCTGTAAGATTAGTCTCCTAATCTCTTGGCTGCCTTACTTCCCCTGCCTGACTTAAGCCTGAAACAATGACAGAGGGCAGTGCAGTCCTGTGCTGTAAAGGGTGGATTAACCGGGATGATCAGGCCTAAGAAAGAATACATAAAACCCTCTGAAACCTGCTTTGCTAAGAATGCCCTCAGTTTTCTGATAAGGGTCCAAGCATGAAATGAGTTTGTTTCCCAAAGTTTTATAGCCCTTTAGCTAATTGACCCGGACTCAGAATAAGCTCTCAGAGTTCTTTGTATGCTATCTATTGTTTGATCCTTATTGCCTGACAATGATTGATGAGCTTTACTTGTATTCCAGTGCAAATTGAACTCAGTAAAAGCCTGTTGAGGAAAAGGCTCTTGGACCTTCTTCTTTGAGAGATTGGCCACCTTTCCTCCCCAAGCAGATCATGCCTTGGTAGACTTATTCTCATCTGTGGTGGCTGGCGGGGGCAGGGGGGGGCTGGAGGCAGAGCCCCCCCCCCCCAAGAGGCCCCTCTGGAGACATGTGAAGAAGGTACTGGCAGTCCTCTCAGGTCATTAAATGAACCATTCCTGGGCCCTGGACTGATGATGGAAAGCTGGCAGAGCAGAACACTAGGGACCAGCCAAATCTGAAAGAGACAGCCACACTGTGGATCACTAGTAGTCTCCAAAAGGCTGCCTAAGGTTAGTCTAAGACACCATCTGATATTACCAGGGGCGGATCCAGAAACAGAAGGCAGTGGTAAACACTGGATTCTACTAACATGAATTCCACTGCCCTCTTCTTCATAATTGGGGTTATTTCCTCTCTTGCATAGCTTTTTTAACATTCATTTCTTTTCCTTCAAGTTTGTGCCTTTTACTTCACTAGTTTGTTTCAGTTTATTTCAAATCTTACATTTTGCTCCTCCCTTCTCTTACTCCATTTTACCTTTTGCCTTCCTATTCTTTTTGTTTGTTTGTTTTAAATTTTATTTTTTCTCTTGCTGTGATGTGTCTATTCCATACTCTTACTATTTCTCCCCCCTCCAGTCTCTCAAAACCATTTTTCTTGTCATTAGTCATCTCATATTCTTTTTCCTGTTCTTAAAACACCCTATTCTTTCTCCACCTTTATCAATCTTTGCTGGTTGGTTGTTGATATGGTGGTTGCTGTTGCATTTCTTAAATTTTACTCCTGTATCTTCATTATTTTTGTATTTCAAATCTCAAATTTTACTGTTCTACTCTCTTACTCCAGTTTGCTTTCCTCTTACCCTTTCTTTTTTTTTGTTTTAAGTTTTAATTTTTTCCTGTCTTAGCCTGGTTTTCATTCCTTCTCTCTCTATCCACTCAAAATAACATTTATTTCCTCCAGACATAAGCTTTTCTTTCTTTCTTTTTATCCTTCTTATTCCCATTCCAGCTATTCTAATCTTTGCTCATTTGTCATTGATATTACTATGGTGGATCTTCTTGTCCAATTTGCTTCCTATATTTTACACTATATATATATATATTTTTAAATTGATTAAACCTAATACTATACTCTTTCCTTCTCTATCCATTCTTCAATCTTCTATAACTTTTTTATTTCAATGTATTTTATTTATTTCTTCACCTTGTTTCTATTCCCTATTTTATTATTTCTCATCCCTTTACCCTCTCAAAAACATTTTTCTTTCAGTTAGTCATATCATATTTGTGTTTTCATTCTTATAATAATCTCAATCTCTTTGTATCTTGATTAATATTTGCTCTTATGCTGTTGATAGTGCAGCTGTGGGTGGGAATTATTTGTGGGTATGGGTTTTTTTTCCTGGGTTGTTTGGTTTTGTTCCAGCTGTACCTGTTCAATAGCATGTAAGACATAGTGGGTGGTATAACTCTCAGACAGCCAGCTGGAGGGAAGTACCCACTGAAAAATGACCCAACAACAACCAAAACCCAATTACAACTGAAGAGCCCACAAAAATGGCATAAAGAGTGTCCCAAGAACATCCAGCTCAGGAGTTCAAGAGGACTGCACCACTGAGTCCCACAGCTCTCCTACCACAGAAGGCCACACCATAAAGACAGGGAGTCAAAGCAGATCAATCTAATATACAGTAACAAACAAGAAGAGTCACCTAAAATGTGGAGACAAAGAATCAACCCCCAATTGAAAGGAAAGGTGGAATCCCCAGAAAGAGTGCTAAATGAAATTAAGGCAAGCAAACTATCAGACATTGAGTTCAAAATAATGATGCTGAAGGAGCTCAGTGAGAACTACAAGGAACTCTATGGATGCCAGAAGGAACTTACTGGGAACTACATCAGCATGAAAAATGACATAGAAACTATCAATAAGAGCCAGGAGGAAATGAAGAATACAGTATCTGAAAAGAAGAATATATTGGAAGGAATAAAAAGCAAGCTAGATAAAACAGATCACATCAGTGACCTGGAGAACAAGGTAGAAAAAATAACTCCCAGACAGAGCAACAAAATGGAAAAAGACTCAAAAACATGAAGAAGGCTTAAGGGAGCTGAAATACAACAAGAAAATAATAATATATGTATCATCAGGATACCAGAAGAAAAAGAAGAGAAGCAACGGATAGAAAACCTGTCTGAAAAAGTAATAACAGAAAATTTCCCTAACTTGAGAGGGAAAAACTCCTGAAGGTACAGGAAGCACAGAGGGTCCCAATCCACATAAACCCAAAGAGGCCCACTACAAGACACATCATAATTAAAAGGGTAAAATTAAAAGACAAAAGGAGAATCTTAAAGGCTGCAAGGGAGAAATAGCTGTAATATACAAGGGAGCTCTGATAAGGCTATCAGCTTGTTTTTCAACAGAAATACTAAAAGCCAGAAGGGAATGGCAACAAATATTCCAAGTAATGAAAAGCAAAGGCCTGCAACCAAGACTACTCTACCCAGCAAGGCTCTCATTAAAAAAAAAGAAGGTAAAATGAGGGGTTTTGCAAACAAAAAAAAGTCTAAAAGCATACATCTCCACCAAACCAACTATGTAAGTGATGCTAAACAGACTGCATTAAGAACATGAAGAAAAAGTGTGTGTGTGTGTGTGTGTGAGAGAGAGAGAGGAACACAGGCACAAAGGGAAAAAGTGGCAATAAATAAGTACCTATCAATAATAACCTTAAATGTTAATGGATTAAATGCAGCAATCAAAAGACATAGGGTAGCTGAATGGATAAGAAAACTTGACCCACATATATGCTGTCTACAAGAGACCCACCTCAGAACAAAATCTCTGCACAGCCTGAAAGTGAAGGGATGGAAAAAATTATTCCAAACAAATGGACATGAAAGAAAAAGCTGAGGTAGCAATACTTATATTAGACAAAATAGATTTCAAAATAGAGGCCATAAAAAGAGACAAAAAAGGACACTGCCTAATGCTTAAGGGAATAATCTACCAAGAAGACATAACACTTGTAAACATATATACACCCAACAAAGGAGCACCCAAAAATATGAGGAAAATCTTTGAGAACTTCAAGAAAGATATCAACAGCAACACACTCATCATATGGGATTTTTATATGCCACTGTCAACAATGGATAGATCTTCCAAACAAAGAATTAACAAAGATATTGTGGCATTGAATGGCACTCTAGATCAAATGGACTTGATATATACAAATATTTCACCCCAATAAGCAAAATACACATTATTTTCAAATGCACCTGGAACATTTGCAAATATCGAACACATGATAGGACACAAAACAATCCTCAACAAATTCAAGAAAATTGATATCATATCAAGCATCTTCTAATGGCTTGAAACTCTAAACCAACCTCATGGAAAAAACTAAAAAACAATCAAATACATGGAGACTGAATAACATGCTACTAAATAATGAATGGGTTAACAAGGAGATCAAGGAAGACATCAAAAAGTTTCTGGGAACAAATGAAAATAAACACACAACAAACTGAAATCTATGGGACATAGGGAAGGCAGCCCTCAGAGGGAAATTCATAGCAATACAGGCCTACCTATAAAAGACAGAAAAACCTAAAATAAACAAACTAACTCTACATCTATGATAATTAGAGGAACAACAACAAACAAAGCTGAGGGCCAGTGGAAGGAAGGAAATAAGATCAGAGCAGAATTAAATGGCAAAGAGATTAAAAGAACAATTAAAAGGATCAATAAATCCAGCAACTGGTTCTTTGAAAAGAATAAACAAGATTGATGTGCTTTTAACTGTTGGGAACCGCCCTGCCTGGTTTCAGAGGCTGTAACCCCCCATGATTAAGGCTGAGTCAGAGTTGGGACCATAAGCCATGAAGTAGACAAAGCTAATCTCCTTGGCAGAAGTGCCACCTCTGCCCACTTCACCCTGCTTGGCCCTGAGCTTGACCAGTTAGCCAATGGCGGGTAAGAATCCTCAAGGGAGGATCAACCTAAGACAGGCTCTGGTCACCAGTGATAAGCTTGCAGGGAAGAACTCGGGGGGCTGTGGCAAAAGGGGGTAATGGACCCTCACCCCTTGGCTTTGAAATAGCCTGAGTCCTCATTCTGTCTGCAAGAAGTCTCCTAACCTCTTGGATGCTTTACTTCCCTTGCCTGACTTAAGCCTGAAGCGATAACAGAGGGCAGTGCAGTCTTATACTGGGAGGGGTGGATTCCCTGGGGAATCAGGCCTAAGAAAAATACATACATTCCTGTGAAACCTACTTAATTTGTATCCTCAGCTTAAAAGATAAGGGTCTAGACCTGAGATGAGTCTTGGCACCTAAAGTTTTATGGCCCTCTAGCTGATTGGCTGTAGCTCAGAATAAGCCCTCGAAGTTCTCTGTAAATCCTGTATTGTTTAATCCTTACTGGCTGACAGTGATTGATGAGCTTTATCTGCATTCCTATGCGAATGAACCTAATAAAAGCCCCTGGAGGGAAAGGATCAAGGCCCTTCTCCTTTGAGAGATTGGCCACCTTTCGTCCCCAAGCAGATCATGTCTTGGTAGTCTTATTCTTCATCCATGGCGGACCAGGGGGCTGCTGTTAAAGCTCTCGACATTTAACCAGACTTATCAAAAAAAAAAAAAAAGAGAGAAGATCCAAATAAATAAAATTAGAAATGAAAGAGGAAAAGTTACCCCTGATACCACAGAAAACAAAGGATTGTAAGAATTACTATGAACAACCATATGCCCAGAATTGGATAACCTGGGTGAAGTGGGAAAATTTCTAGAAACATATAATCTTCCAAAACTGAATCAAGAAGAATCATAAAGGCTGAATAGAACCATCAACTAGTGAAATTGAAGTAGTAATAAAAACAAAAACAAAAACCCAGCACACAAAGTCCCTGGACCAGATAGTTTAAGAGTCAAATTTTACCAAACATTTAAAGAAGAACCAACTCCTATCCTTCTCAAACTATTCCAAAAAGTCCAGGAAAAGGGAAGACATCCAACATTTTTTACAACTCTAGTTTTATACTAATTCTAAAACCAGGGAAAGACACAACAAAGAAAGAAAACTACAGACCAATATCTCTGAAGAATATAGAGGCTAAAATATTCAACAAATATTGACAATCTGGATCTAGCAATATATTAAGAGATCATACACAGTGATCAAGTGGGATTTATCCCAGGGATGCAAGGATGGTACAATATTTGCAAATCAATAAACATAATATATTCCATAAATCAAATGAAGGACAAAAATCACATGATCATATCAATAGATGCTGAAAAAAACATTCGATAAAGTAGAGCACCCATTTATGATAAAAACACTTAGCAAAGTGGGAATAGAGGGAGCATGCCTAAAAATAATAAAGGCCATATATGAGAAACCTACAGCCAACATAATACTCAAAGGACAAACACTAATAAAATCTTTCTCCTTAAAATCAGGAACAAGACAAGGGTGTCTGCTTTCATCACTTTTATTGAACACAGTATTGAAAGTTCTAGCCACAGCAATCAGACTACAAAAAGAAATAAAAGGCCTCCAAATTGGAAAGGAGGAAGTAAAACTGTCATTATTTGCAGATAACATATTAGTATACATAGAACACCCTATACTCTACACCAAAAAAACTACTCAACCTAATAAGCGAATTTGGCAATATAGTGGGATATAAAGTCAATATTTAGAAATCAAAGGCATTTTTGTACACCAACAATGAAATATTAGAAACAGAAACTAAGGGAAAAATCCCATTTACTATAGCTACAAGAAAAATAAAGTACCTAGGAATAAACTTAACCAAAGGGATAAGTGACCTGTACTAGGAGAACTACAGAACAGTGAAGAAAGAAATTAAGGAAGATACAAATAAATGGAAGCATATAGCATGTTCACAGGTTGGAAGAATTAACATCATTAAAATGTCCATATTACCCAAAGCAATATATAGATTCAACACAAACCCCATTAAAATAATAGTGGCATATTTCACAGATCCATAATAAATATTTCAAAAATGTATATGGAACCAAAATGATCCTAAATAGCCTCAGTAATCTTGAGAAAGAAGAATAAAGTAGGAAAGATTACAATACTTGATATAAAACTATATTACAAGGCTACTATAATCAAAACAGTCTGGTAGTGGCACAAGAACAGACACATATATCAATGGAACAGAATAAAGAGCCCAGAAATAAACCCAAGTTTCTATGGTCAGTTAATAATTGCTAAAGGGGGAAGGATTATGAAATGGAGTAAAAAGAGCCTCTTAAATAAATGGTGTCAGGAGATCTGGACAGGTACAAGCAAAAAAAATGAAACTAGACCATGAACTTATGCCATACACCAGAATAAACTCAAAATGAATAAAAGACAAATATAAGTTGTCACACCATAAAAGTCCTAGAGGAGGACACAGGCAGTTAGATTTCAGACACCCCATGAAGCAATATTTTTGCCCATATATCTCCTAGGGCAAAGAAGATAAAGGAAAAAAATAAACAAAAGGGACTATATCAAATTAAAAGCTTCTGCACAGCTAAAGAAAACATCATCAAAATTAAGTGGGATCCACCATATGGGAAAACATTTTTGCTAATGATACCTTGACCTAGGGTTTGATCTCCAAAATATACAAAAACTCATATGACTCAACACCAGGAAGACAAACAATCCAATTAAAAAATGGGCAAAGGACCTGAACAGACACTTCTCCAAGGAGGACATACCAAGGGCCCATAGACATATGGAAGAATGCTCAACATCACTAGCTATAAGAGAGATGTAAATTAAAACTACAAAGTAATACCTCTTCAGATCGGTCAGAATGGCCATCATTAATGAATCATACAAGTTCTGGTGTGACTGGAGAACAGGGAACTCTAGTGCACTGTTGGTAGAAATGCAGACTGGTGCAGCTACCATTTAAAACAATATGGAATTTCCTCAGAAAACTAGAGAGAACTGCCTTTTGACCCAGTGATTTCACTGCTGGGAATATACCCTAAGAATTCTGAAATACTAATTCAAAAGAACCTATGCACCCCAACGTTCATAGTAGCACAATTTACAATAGCCAAATGCTGGAAGCAGCCTAGGTGCCCATGGGTAAGTGAATCAATCAACTATGGTACATTTACACAATAGAATACTATGCAGCAGAAAGAAAGGAGGAGCTCCTACTCTTCGCAACAACATGGATGAAACTGGAAAGTTTTATGAAGTGAAGTAAGGCAGGTGGTGAAACACAAATACCATGCGACCTCACCTATAAGTGGAACCTAATTAACAAAACAAATTGGCAAGCAAAATAAAGACAGAGACATTGAAATTGATACAAACTGATAGTAACCAGAAGGAAGGGGAAAGGGAAATAGCAAGGGAAAGAAGGGAAAGGGACATAGATGCAAATGTATGAGGGACCCATGGACAGAGCCAAGGTGGGGTGGGATTGAGGGTGGGAGGTGAGCATGGGTAGGGTGGGGGAAAGTGGTGGTGGGAAAATGGAGACAACTGTATTTGAACATCAATAAAAAAATGCCAAAAAATGAAAATAAGAATATTAGAATTGATCATTCTATTCTCACTCCATGGTTGATATATGATCAATCAAATTATCCATTATAATTATGGACTACAAAATTAAAACTATAAGACTCAAGAAACTAATATTCATCAACAGAAATGTATGAATAATGATGTTGTTATATTAATGAAAACCACAGATGGTGAATGCTCATTTGAATTTAAAATGGTTTTAGTTTTTCAATTGTAGCAAAATGATTTAGCACAACTTCCATGATAGGAAAAATGTACATCAATGTTTTTCTCTTATTCCAGGAGAACCCAGGAGGACACTCTAAATATCTGTTGAGGCTTCCACTGATTAAAGCTAAAAACAAAAGTCTTTTTGTTGAGGCTATGAAAAGTAGGTAATTTTGTAATAGCATGATCTATGGTTTGAGGATTCAGGAAGAGATTTGTATTTGTACCTCATGTTATCTTGTTTCTTTTTTCTGTAATTATTTTAAAACTAAGTTTATAGCATCACATGTTTTCTTAAAGTTTAGCTTTCTTTATTAATAGCCTAGAAGGTGAAAATCTTTATTTCCATATTTACCTGGAGAAACTCAAAGGGAAAGCCATCTCTAACCTTTCCATAGTAGATTCAGAGGCCTCCATAAACTTTTCTGATGCATCTTGGTCATAGCCACAGCCCCATGAATACCTTCCATGAAAAATGATATAGACCAGTGGATTAAAAAAGTAAGGGGGTGGTGGGAAGGGGTAATGTGGCAAAGGGGGGAAGGGTTTTCAGGAACAACTATAAAGGACACATGGACAAAACCAAGGGATAGGTGGCATCAGGGGGGATGTGGGGATGGCTGGGGTAGGGGGGTGTAGTGGCGGGGGAGCCAGATAACTGTACTTGAACAACAACAAAAATAAATAAAAATAATAAAGAAATAAATGGCCACATAGAATTATCTGAGGAGTATAAAAATAAGATTATCCAGGCCTTACTTCAGCAAGTTTTGATTCAATATGTCTGGGATAGAGCCTAAGAGTAATAAACTTTTGATGAGACTGTATACCTATAGGCCTCCCCCTCTCTCCTCACACACACACACACACACACACACCCCAAGGAGATTTTGATGTAGTTATCCAACTGTGTTTGGCAATTCTTTTTTTTTAAGTATATTTTATTCATTATGCTATTACAGTTTTCCCAATTTCCCCTTTTATTCCCCCTCACCCCTGCACCCCCAACCCTCCAGCATTCCTCCCTGCTTAGTTCATGTCCATGGGTTGTACATATAAGTTCTTTGACTTCTCTGTTTCCTATACCATTTTTGACCTCTCCCCATCTATTTAATATCTAACAATTATGCTTCTTTTTCCCTGTACCTTCCCCCCCATTCCTCCCTTCCCCCTCCCCACTGAAAACACTCTGTATGATGTCCATTTCTCTGATTCTGTTCCTGTTCTAGTTGGTTGCTTAGTTTTTGTTTTCATTGTTATTCTTTCTTTTTTTTTTTTTAAGGTTCATTTGTTGATAGTTGTGAGTTTGTTGTCATTTTACTGTTCATATTTTTGATCATCTTCTTTTTCTTAAATAAGTTCCTTTAACATTTCTTATAATAAGGGCTTGGTGATGAGGAACTCCTTTAACTTGACCTTATCTGGGAAGCACTTTATCTGCCCTTCCATTCTAAATGATAGTTTTGCTGGAGAGAGTAATCTTGGATGTAGGTCCTTACCTTTCATGACTTCAAATACTTCTTTCCAGCCCCTTCTTGGCTGTAAGGTTTCTTTTGAGAAATCAGCTGATAGCCTTATGGGAAATCCTTTGTAGGTAACTCTTTTCACTCCTCTTGCTGCTTTTAAGATTCTGTCTTTGTCTTTAATCTTGGAACTGAACGATGATGCACCTTGGTGTGTTCCTCTTTGGGTCCAACATCTTTGGGACTCTCTGGGCTTCCTGGACTTCCTGGAAGTCTATTTCCTTTGACAGATTGGGGAAGTTTTCCTTCATTATTTGTTCAAATAAGTTTTTAATTTCTTGCTGTTCTTCTTCTCCTTCTGATACCCTTATAATTCAGATATTGGAATGTTTCAATTTGTCCCAGAGGTTCAAACATCTATCTGCATTTTTCTGAATTCTTCTTTCTTCATTCTATTCTGGTTGGATGTTTATTTCTTCCTTTTGTTCCAAATCATTGATGTGAGTCCTGGTTTCCTTCCTGTCACTGTTGGTTCTCTGAATATTTTGCTTTATTTTATTTTGAGTGTCTTTCATTTTTCGACCAAGTTCAATCAATTCTGTGATCATTTTGATTACCAGGGCTTTAAACTCTATCAGATAGGTTGTCTGTCTCCTCATTGCTTAGCTCTCTTTTTGGAGTTTTGCTCTGTTCTTTCATTTTGGCCCTATTTCTTTTTTCAGGAACCCTGTTAAGTTGTAAGAGGGTGGGGTCTTAAGTATTCACAGGAGAAGGGCAATCCTCCTTGCTGTGTTGCGGTGCTGCTTGTGGGGGTGGGGCCAGAGAGGGAACAGTGCAGCTCCCCTGCTTGTCTGTAGCCCACTTTCCAACAAACTCTCCTGTGAGACTGGGAGTTTATCCCACCGCAGCAACCGCCATAGTCCACAGCCAGCTCTGAGTCTCAGTTTCCCCTTAAATCAGCCCCTCCCACAGGGTCTGCCACCTCACCGCGGTTTCTCTCCATCTGCTGACTTACTGGTCTGGTTGTTCTGTTTGACTGTTTCTTTAATTCCATGGTTGTCAGAGTTCCTTACAGTTTGATTTTCTGGCACTTCTGGTTATTTATTGATTTTAAATTGGTTGTTATCCTCCTTTTGGTTGTGCAAGGAAGTGAAGGGTTTCTACTTACACCTCCATCTTGGCTGGAACTCTGTTTGGCAATTCTTGACAGACCCCTGGATCTCATAAAACTTGGAACCCTATCTACAGATTTCATCATCCCCTGAAACATTAGGATGGTTTAGTTTTACTTTCTCAGAAATAGACTCTATTCCACAAGGTTAAGAGCCATGTGTAAGGGAATAGAAGCATACTGTGAAGGTATGGAACTCCACCTGAGATACTCTAAGATATTTAGAAAATACAATTCCCTAATAATAAAAAATCATTAAGTCTTCTAATTAAGTGTTCTAATTGCTTGTATAAATTTGAAGAGAAAAAGATCTGAGACTCTCTCCTTGGCTGCTTTCCCTGGTGTGTAATTTCTCTCAGTCTGTACCATTTATTTGTAAGCAAAAATTTTGGAAAACTTTGAAATTTAGTGAGCACACTATCTAGTTCACGAATCCAGGCTAGCTCTACCTTTGCCTTTGACTATATTATTTTACAACACTGTAGAGATAAAGTTAATTGTAGAAAACTATTATTAATGAGAACAGTTTTTGTCCACAGGAATGCAAATTTTGTCCAGTGAAATGACATTAATTATTGCCGTGTGATTATTGAAAATCTTGCCATTTTGCACACATTTGTAAAAATCATGTGAGCATTCCCTATATGACAATAAATATTGGGTACTTTGAGTTTTCATTTATGTGGCTTATAGTATCTTACTTGTCTCATTTAATGAGTTAAATAAAAAGTTTTACAATTGTTCATTTGTATAAGAATAATGATCACAACCACTACTAAAATTTATTCTTTGACCATTCCTTTATTAGACATTTATTGATGACATTAAGTACAACATTTGTTAGAATAGTAAATAAAACAGACAAAACACTTGTTTTTAAGAACATATTTAGAGGGAGAAACAAAGAAGTAAAGAGGCTCTAAGCAAGCAGGCACTTAGAGTATTGTGTCTTTGTGCTAAGCTTCTTCTAACATAGCCATCAAGGATCCCAGCATGCTACCATTCATGTTCTTATGTCATCCCCTCCCCTTGAGTGTGGGTTAGATTTATTGACTTGTCTATAAGAAATAGAACAGGACAGAAGTAATAGAATGTCACTTCTAAGAGTAGGTGACAAAAATTTATAAATTTTGTTTGACCACCCTTTCTTGTTCTCTTTCTTGTTTGCTCTGAGGGAAGCCAGCTGCATCACAGCTGCCCTATCGAGGGCCTTATGTGGCAAAGAATTGATTATCTCCAGCCAATAGCCACACAAATGAGTTTGGAAGATCTTCCTTCAGTCAAGCCTTGAGATGATGGCAGCCCCAGCCAACCCCTTACTTGCAAGGTTGTGAGAGATACTGAACCAGAGAAGCACCTTGATTTCTTACCCACAATAACTGTACGATGATAAATATTGTTGTTCTATGACATTGCATTTTAAGGTAACTACTATAGTTTAAAATATTTTACCACAGGTGCTCCACCAGTAACAAAGCTTAGCATCAATGTAGGAATCTTGCATCTAATATTGTTATTCTTCAGACTAATTTTCCAGGAATCAGGTTCAGAGGAACCAATGGAAATCCCACTGGAAACTGCAGACACAGCAACACAAGTATCCTGAAAGATACAAAAAACATCCTTTTCTCAGAGGTGTTCTAGTGTGACCACAGAATTCTTGCAAGTACAACAGAAAATAACAATAGTAAAAGAAAAATATCAATCTGTGATGCTATATAAAGCATGATGGAATAGCTAATTTTTAACAAAGGCTAAGACTGTTTGAATAGCCCATCTCTGTTTGAAACCCATGGTTTCTTCTCACATGTTTTCCTACACTAGTTTTTTATTTTCTTCTTTTGGTATCAGCAGTTCCACATGCCATTAACTCTTTTTTTACTTTAAGATTTATTTGTTTTTAAAATAAATTTATTGGGGTGATATTGGTTAATAAGATCATATAGGTTTCAAGTGTACATTTCTGATACATTATCTCTCTATTGCATTGTGTGCACACCACCCACAGTCAAATCATCTTCTGTCACTATATACTTAGCCCCCTAATCCCTTTACAAACCCCCATCCCCATCCATATGGTAACAACTATACTGTTATCTGAGTCTAGGAATTTCAGTTTTATATCACACATATGAGTGAAATCCTATGGTTCTTGACTTTTTCTTACTGACTTGTTTTGCTTAGCATAACATTGTCAAGGCCCATCCAGGTCATCACAAATGACAGTACTTCATCTTTTCTTATGGCTGAGTAGTATTCCATAATATGTATCTACCACATCTTTATCCCATCCTCTATCCAAGGACACTTTGGTTTTCTCCACGTCTTGGCCACTGTAATGAACATAGAGGTGTATAATCTCTTTTGTAATTGTAATGCTGCAATGAACATAGAGGTGCATAAATCTTTGTGAATAAATGTTTTTGAATTTTGGGGTAGATCTCCAGAAGGACTGCTGAGTCACATGGTAGCTCTATTCTTAATTTTTTTTAGAAACCACCATCCTGTTTTTCATAGTGGCTATACTGTTTACATTCCCACCAGCAGTGAATGAGGGTTCCGTTTTCTCCACAACTTCTCCAATATTTCCTATTACCTGTCTTGTTCATAATAGCCATTCTAACAAGTGTGAGGTGGTATCTCATTGTAGTTTTGATTTGCATTTCCCTAATAGTTAGTGAAGTTGAAATTTTTTTTTCATGTATCTATTGGCCATTTGTATGTCTTCTTGAGAGGGGTGTCCAGGTCCTCTGCCCATTTTTAAATTGGGTTGTTTGTTTGGTGTTGAGATCCATGAGTTACTTATATATTTTGGATATTAACCCCTTGTTGGAGCTGTTGTTTACAAATATCATATCCCATTTTGTTGGTTGCCTTTTTATTTTGTTGGTGGATATGTTTGTTTGGCAGAAGTTTTCTAGTTTGATATAGTTCCATTCATTTAATTTTGCCTTTACTTCCCTTGTCTTTGGGGTCAAATTCATAAAATGTTTTTTACTTTTTCATTCCCAATTTTGATGCCTTTTATTTCTTGCTCTTCCTTGATTTCTCTAGCTAGGACTTCCAGAACTATATTGAATAAGAGTGGTGAGAGTGGGCATCCTTGTTTTGTTCCTAATTTTAGAGAAAAAGCCTTCTGTTTTTCACCATTGAGTATGATATTGGCTGAGGGTTTGTTATACATGGACTTTATTATGTTGAGGTACTTTCTTTCTATACCCATGTTACTGGGTGTTTGAATCATAAATAGATGTTGTATCTTATCAAATAAGATCATATTATTTTTATCCTTTATTTGTTAATGTGGTATATTATATTGATCGATTTGAGTACGTTGAACCATTTTTGTGCCCTGGGAATGAACCCCACTTGATTATGATGTATTTTTTAAATGTTTTATTATATGTGATTTCTTAGTATTTTGTTTAAAATTTTTATAACTGTATTCATCAGAGATATTTGTCTGTAGTTTTTGTATTTTGTGTTAATATCGCCAGGTTTTAGTATGAGGGTTATGTTGACCTCATAAAATGTGTTGGGAAGTATTGTCTCTTCTTCAATTTTTTAGATGAATTTGAGAAGGATAGGTGGTATCAGATCTTCTTTGAATATTTAGTAGAATTCACCAATGAAGCCATTAGGTCCTGGGCTGTTGTATTTTGAAAGGCTTTTGATGGTTGTTTCAATTTTCTTACTGTTGATCAGTCTTTTAAGGTTTTTCTAGTTCTTTATTATTCAGTCTAGGAAGGTTATATATTTATAGAAGCTTATCCATTTCTTCTGTATTATTTAATTTTGTGGCATATAGTCATTCATAGTGTTCTAGTATGATCCTTTGTATATCTGTAATACTTGCAGTATTCTCTTTCACTTCTTAAATTTGTTTATATGAGTCTTTTTTTTCCTTTTATCTTTAGTGAATCTAGCCAGGGGGTTGTTAATTTTATTAATCTTTTCAAAGAACTAGCTTGTTGTATTAATTTTTGCATAGTCTTTTTGTTCTCTATTTTATTCAATTCTGCTCTAATTTTTATTATTTCCTTCCTTCTGCTAATTTTGGGTTGCTTTTGTTTTTCTTCTTCTAGTTCAAGAGGTAATTTTAGGTTATTTACTTGGAATTTCTCTTGTTTCTTGAGATAGGCCTGCAGTGAAATAAAGTTTCCTCTTGTTATTGCTTTCATTGTATCCCAGAAGTTGTAATATGTTGTATTGTCATCCTCCTCCATCTCTGCACATTTTTTAATCTCACCATTCATTTCTTCTTTCACCTAGTCATTCTTAGTAGTATGTTTTTTAATCTCCACAAATTTGTGGGTTTCTTTACTTCTTTTTTGCAGTTGACTTCTAACCACAAAGCATTGTGGTCAGAGAATATGCTTGATATGATTTTAATCTTCTTGAATTTGTTGATAGTTTTGTGACCCAACAAAAGGCCTATTTTTGAAAATATTCCATGTGCACTGGAAAAGAATGTATGATTTGATATTCTGGGGTGAAAAGCTCTGTAAATGTCAATTATGTCCATTTGATCTAATGTGTGTCATTTAAGGCCAATATTTCTTTATTGATTTTCTGTTTGGATAATCTAGTTAGAGTTTTCCAGAGTATTTAGTTCTCCAACTATGATTATGTTTTTATCACTTTCTCCTTTTAATTCTGTTAGTGGTTCCTTTATATATTTCAGTGATTTTTGATTGAGTACATATACAAAGGAGGACACCAAAACCTTGAAATTTTTTAATAAAAAATTGTGTATTTATCCTTCTATGTTTAAACTTCAGTCACCTCCAAAGTACTCTCCTTTTGGTACCATACACCTATTGATACATTTTTTCCACTGCTCTAAACAGTCTTTGAACTCACTGATTTTGATGCCTTTTAGTGCTTTTGCCATTTTTGTTTGACCTCTTCTACATCAGCAAAATGTTTCCCTTTGAGGGCTTTTTTTTTTTCTTCCAGGGAAACAAAAAAAATTCACTTGGGGTGAGACTGGGTGAATAGGAAGGGTGGGGCATGGGGGTCATGCTACTTTTTGTCACAAGCTGCTGAACACTCAGCGTGGTATGGGCAGGTACTTTTGGAAATCACCCATCATAAAATGGGCAAATGTTTGTGTGGTGAGTCTTCAAAAAAAATTAACTGAAGCCAAATGTTGCCTCTCACAACAATGCCATTTGGTATACTGATACAGATGGGTTCCTAGAACACTCACTTAGTGTGGAAATCTATACTACAAGGGGCCTGCCCTCCAGAAGATAATTCCATTTTGGGGTGGCCCCCTTGTATTTCTCCTTCATACCTAAAATAATAACTTTGCTGGATATATTATTTTTGGCTGGAAATTTCTCTCTTTTAGTAGTTTGAATATTTGATCTCACTCTCTTCTAGTTTGTAGAGTTTGGCTGAGAAGTCCAATGATAACTTAATGGGCTTTCCTTTATAGGTTACTTTCTTCTTTACCCTGGCTGCCTTGAGAATTCTTTGTCATTAATTTTTGACAGTTTTAATAAAATGTGCCTTGGGGAAGGCCTTTTGGATTGAGGTAATTAGGTGTTCTGTTTGCTTCTTGGATTCAAGGATTTAGCTCTTTCCATAGGTTTGGGAAGTTCTCAAAAACTATCTTTGTTTGAACAGGTTCTCTGTTCCCTTCTTCTGGTGTGCCTATTATTCTTATATTGCTCTTCCTGATGGAATTATTAGTTCTTGTATAGTTCTTTCTCTTTTTTTATGTTCAAGTCTCTCTCTTTTTCACTCTGTGTTATTTCTAGATTTCTAACTTTGATATCACTAATTCTTTCCTTCATTTGTTCAGCTATACTCCCTATGCTTGCTGGTTCATTCTTGACCTCTTTTATTGACTTCTTCACCTCCAGAACTTCTGTTTGGTTCATTTTTAAAGTTTCATCCTCCCTCTTTGGTAAAGTACTTGTTTTGTTCATTGATTTGTTTTCTGAGCTCATTAAATTGCCTATCTGTATTATTATTATTATTTTGCATTGCATGGAGTATATTCAGAACTGCAATCTTCAAGTCTCTGTCATTTATAGCACATATTTTCATGTCCTTGAATTTGTTTTCTGGAGATTTTTCATTTTCTTTCTGAGCTATCTTGCTACCTTGATTATTCATAGTTTTTGATGGATTCCTTCTCTGTCTAGGCTTCTATGTATGAGTGGCACCTCTATAGCAGATTAATACAAAGGTCTTTCATTATGTTCCAGTAGGTGGTGCTTAATCACAAGTTTTTTGTTTGTTTGTTTTTTGGTTTTTTTTTGGGGGGGGGGGCTTGTAGATCTATTGCACTTCTCTAACTATTGAGATCTTCACGAGGTGGAGTTACCTGGGAAGCTGGTTGTTTCACTTGTTCTCTAGTGGCCAAAGTTCCAGGGGTCCAACCTCATAGGGGAATGTGGTGGGTGATGGGGTTCCAAATCCATGAAATCCCAGTGCTATCCCTCACAGACAGATGCTGCTGTCAGTGTAGCTACAACGTGTTGTGGTGGGGTGGGTGGGTGAACTCAGCCAGTTTCTTTGTTGTCCTGAACTTCTGGTAATGGCAAACTCAGAACTCTGCTCAGTGCCCTCTGTGTCCTGACCCCAGGACCACTTACAAGGTACATCCTTTGCTCAGGGAAAAGGTGATTTTGTAGTACCAGTTCTTGAGTTTGCCAATAATGTACTCCACAGCCTGACATTAAGGGCAAAGAGGGACTGTGGGAGGTTAAAGGGTGCCCAGGTTTTTGTGTTTTTTCTGTCTGAAATGCCAACCACCTGACAACTGTAGCCACAAGGTGCTGAGTCTTTGCCCAGGTCTTTTGCTCAGCCACAACTCATACTGTCCATTCCTGCAAGAATGCCCACCAAAACTCTTTGCTCCTCATGGCTGAAGGGAATGCCAGCCACAATTTGATTCCTCCCTTCAACAAGCTAAGCCTTACTGTGAGCTCCCATCTATAGTGCTGTGTCCTTGGCTTGTCCTAACTTTTCTCTTTCTTGGCTACCACTTTGCTCCCAGTTTGCTTCCACTTGCCCACCTTTAAATGTTTCAATGCACAGATCTCCCAGGTGTGTTTGTGCATTGAGTAGGGAATTCTTTGTTTTGTTATTGCTCTTCAAATTGTTGAAACTTTAATAGGAGAGACCAAGGGGATCTTTCAAGCTGCATTTCCTCTCATGTCACTCTAAGATTATCATCCACTTTTAAAAGTTGTCATGAACAGTTTGATAAACAAGATGGTAATAGAGAAAGCCCACAGAGTTTGGAATTAAAAATGTCTGTCTTTAAATTTTGGCTGACACTAATTGTAGGGCTTTGGGTAAGTCACTGAGTATTTAGTGGGTGTGGGCTAATGTTTACCCTTCTGAATTGCTGTGCATATTTAAACTTCAAAATTTAAAGTAATGAAATGGGGACTCATACACTGTAGGTGCTAGATAAATAACAGTCATCATTGTTATTATTGCTTCTTTCATGTTTTCCCCCTCTTAATTCTGCTTTTATGGCATCCTCCAACACATTTTATTAAAAATCTCTTTTTCAAGCTGTATTTAACAGCAAAACATGTTCTAGACTCTCCCCACATGCCTTTCCCAGGATCTAGAAAATCCTATTTCAGGGTAAATGGTACATCTACAACATGGAAATGCTTGTTCTTCATTACTCATTGAATGCAGAAGAAAAGTTGTTTGTTGGCATTTGCCAAGTAAAGAATAAGCTAAACACACTGCAAATTTACCACAGAGCAGTTCATCATACACCCTTACTCTGAAAATAACGTTTTGAAATATTTGTTTTAGTTCTGAGAAATACAACCCCACAAGAATGGAAGAAAATGGAAGTCAGGTTCCTGTCACAGCTTTCAAAGTAATGACTTCCGATATAATTTGGGCAGAATAAGGACAGAGAAAAACTAAAACCTCCACGTGGCCCATCTCTGTATCCTCCCTTTCTCCCCAGAGATGACTGTTCTCCTGTAGTGAATGTGTACTCTTCCCATGCATGAGTGTATAATTTCATTATCTGTGTGTCTAACTACAATATATACCATTATTAAATGTTTACAGTATTTACATAATTTGTATCTTTTTCTCCCACTTTATGATCATGATGTATATCTTCCATTTACCTCCATTACCTTGTCCCCAACCCTTTCACTCCCTCAAATTCTAAAAGTACAGAATGCTATGGTAAGAAAACTTGAATCCCTCAAGGGGTACTTTATCAAACTTGGATCTAAGCCACACTGGTAATTTTGGTAGTAGTTCCCTCTTTGCCCTAAGTCTCCTGTTGGCTTTATATCCTGCATTTGACAGAATGATTTTCCCATTGAAAGAATTCTTCCTCAGTGTGTAATATTCTTTCTGCCTTCTTCCTACCTCTCCACCCTGCCATCTCAAATATACCACAAAGTATTAGAAAGTGGGAGGTCATTTAGCTTTCTCCAGGTGAAGGGATCTGCCCCACTGCCTGACTCCAGCCATTTCACCAGTAAGCTTCAATCCAGTGAGGATAATGGTTAGTGAGAAATCCTGCAGACTCGCCTACAACCTTGGCCCAGGTGAGTTCTGTTGGATAGATATGGAGTGCACTGCTCTATAAATGACATGCCAGCAGGCCACAAACCACACAGCTCAGTGAGTGTGTCATTTTAAGCCTAGTAGATCTGGAGCATGGTTAGTGTTCTCTAAGAATCTCCTATGCATTTTTGGCTGTTTTAAACCCCTACAGTAAGATCTCCAAAGTGTGGAGGACTTTTCATGTTAATTGCCTGCTAGAATTGTATATCTCTCATCCTTTTCCTTATATCTGATCTTTAGGACTTTTACTTCTCAAGTCATTAGAGGGAAAAAAATTTCTTATAGAAATACAGATCTATCCACCGCCTTTACCTCTGTCAGTTTTAGAGCTGCTGTTGCAAAATTGTGACAGCAACTCGTTTAAAAAGAAACTTTTTTCTGTAATTTTAGATCTTGTTCCTTGGCAAGCTGAATATGATACATTTCTATGTTAAAGTAAGCATATAATTTATCATCTAAACTTGGGCATTTTTTTAGAGTGACACATGCTAAACCATTTGGGGTGCTAGTACCACAGGAGAGCACTGGACAGTCCAGACAAACCATATGCATGGTCATGGTCACCCTATTTAATATGTACATTCCATCTTCAAGAGAAAACTTCCAGAGGAAGTTCTCAGTAAACAGGTTGTGGTGTCACCCCTTCCAGGACCATCTGTTTATGTTTGCAGCTCCAGGAATCCTTGAGATTGACACATGTAGTATATATTTAGACATATGTAGTATATGTAGTCCAACTGCCTGTGATCCTCTGATGGAGAAATATGTTTAGGTCCATGTTTTAAATAGAAACTTCATTTTCTGTGCACTGTGTGTTTCTGCCTTGGCTTACAATATAGGAACTTCCACCAACATTTCCTTTCTCTAAGAAAAGTCTTAAGACTTTGACAAACACTTCTGCCCTCTAGAAGTACCAAAGAAAAACCTCCATTCTTAGCAACTCAATTACTAGCAAATTCTCATGCAAAGAGTAGTGACTTAACTGATTGTTTAGACCAAGCAGAAACCAGTACCTATTAAGCCAAATTTTCTTTAGTGGTAATAATAACAATAATAATACCTTATATTTGAGTGTTTGTAAGGACAAAGGTAGGACCATTTTCCACCCTGGTGCCATTTGCTGAGCAGGCCTATGACCTTGTTAAAAATGGCTGTCATTTCACTCCTCTGAGCTTCTGTTCCCAGGATTGGAAATTACTGTTAGGCCAAGAACAGAACGTGACTAACCTCGCCCCCACACTCCTCAGCTTCAGGGAAAATGTAACATGGGAACAAACTGCAGCTTATGCAAGACCAACAGAAACCTCCTATGTTACAATGCCCCTAACAGCCCAGTAGCCACACAGCAGCAACCCCCCACACTTTTGTAATCCAATTATAACCTAATAAAAGCTCAAAGTCCCCACCTCTCACTGTTGGTATATCTCTCTATACCATGCCTCTTTCCCCTCTTGAAAAGTAAGTAACCCTTTGCTCTATCTCTATACCTTTTCTTCTTTTTGTGAATTCTTCCACATTTGCATTACCGACCACCCTAACAGCGTTTGCTATGTGCCAGGAAATTTTCCTGGTTTTGTATGGTATGTTAGTTCAAATTGCCACTAACTTGTTCACTTTAAACAACAAAAATTCATGCTCCCACAATTTTGGAAGCCAAGTGTTTGAGTCAGGGTGTTGACAGGAGTGTGTTCCCACCAGAGGCTCTAGTGGAGAATCCATTCTTTGCTTCTTCCAGCTTCTGGTGGCTATTAACACCCTTTATTTATGGCCCAATCACTCCAATCTCCGCCTCCATGGCCATGTAACAGAGAGCTCAAGCCATATCCCCAGGAGAAGGCAGGGGGCAGGGAGAAAACCCTAAGGTGGAATGGAAGGTTACAAGCAGTTTGCCCTCCCTGAAAAGGGAGGAGCTGCCAGAGAAGGGAAATTGCTCCAGATAACTATAAATGAAAGCGACTGTGCAAACTAGCCCAGCTGCACCAGTGTGAATGCAATCAAGCAGCTCGTTCCTCAGCAGAAGGGAGTTTGTATGGGGTGTGCATGGCTCAATACTTCTCCCCCCTTGTGTAAGGGAAGAGGGGCAAGGGAAAACATGGTGTATATTAATGGGCATTGGTTACAAAGTCTGATTGTTATGTTGCTCAGGGATTTTGGGGCTGAGTCTTTAAAATGGAATGTGCCGAGATGGCTTACCTGGTTGGCCACAGGTAGCCTGAGTTCCTGAGACCAGCAGGTTCCCAGAGACCATGTGGCTGGGTTCCAAGCCCTTGCACCCACCCCTACAGCACAGAAAGTGGCACTACTAGCTGAAATGTGACTGGGAACCTGACACGCCTCCTGGATAATCTTGCTGCAGTGATCTGCATTTCATAAAGGATGGTACTTGTAGGAGTGGGAAAAGGGATTTCAGGTACATTCTTGAACTGGCAGAGGGTGGCCTTCTTTTCTGTCTGTCTAATCTTCTGCATCACTCTCATAAGAGTGGATTTAGGGCCTACTGGGATAATACAAGATGGTATCTTTAACTTAATTATATCTACAAAGACCTTTTTTCCAAATAATGTGACATTCGAATATTCTAGGAATTAGAACATAGCCATATTTTTTGGGAGCCCTTACTTCAACCTACTATATGTGGAATATCTCTCCAAATTCTCACCACATCAGTCTAGAAGATGAGTACTAGTAAAACCATTTATATTATTCTGGTAGGGAAATGAAACTTACTTTTGCAGGTCACAGAGCTAGTCATTGGAAGAGCCAGGATTTGAACCCAAGGAATTGGACTATAGAGTCAACATTCCTAACCATGTCACAGGTTGGAGTTCAGGCATGGACGTTCTTCTATATCTTTTACTCTTTCTTAAACTTTTTTTCCTCATAAATTAAGAAGGGTCAGAGTTCTTTGTTACTTCCATATGATAAACAGATCAAGTAGATCAACCCTACTTACATTCTAAATAGGTCAGACCAAGCACAAGAGACCCATACTCTTTGTATGCTGCAATTTGGTTATTATATATATATATATTAATATATATATATTATATATTATATATATATATATATATATATATATATATATATATATCTGTGTTGCTCAAAAAATTTGTTTTGTAAAGTTACCTGACCTTATATGAAGAAAGGGAATGGGCAGACCACTCAAAATCTATGTGACTTGATGGACATACACACTAAAAAACAAGCGCATTAACAACAATAAATCAATAATTAGTATCTCAGAGAAAACTTGGACAACCCAGGCAGACAGCTCATCATTGCTGGTGGATGCCACAGAGGATACTAAAAATACATAAACAATGATAAAAAAAAAACCTAGCAGAGTAAAAATTCTCAATACATGGTTTACATGTGTGTGTGTGTTAACTGATTCCATGAACCCATGGGAGAGCTGATCATCTGTGTGTGTGCATACTCTCTGGTTGCTGGTAGGTCTGTGGAGACCTGCTTCCACTGTATGTACCAGCAGGAGTAAATAACTGGCGTTCAGATTTAATGTTAAAATAGAAGAGGAGGTATGAGTTATACCTTCATAGGACAGTTCTGTCACATACATTTCTGTAATGTGAATTAGCTCATACACAATTAGTAGTTAGGGGAGTGATATCAGATTAACACAGAAGTAATATCAGTTCATACTTGCTTTTCCTTAGCCAAAGAAGTAGAAGAATTATAAGCTTCTGCAGGAAAGAAAAAATCCAGCTTCTACAGTGGCAGTAAGAATACTTCAGCTTTAATTTTTTAAATATGAAGCAAGCATCTGCACTCTCAGAGTGGTGTCCATACCTTTATGATTCTTGGCTCGTGGCAGGTTGTGCTGCTTCAAGTGCCCACCTTACAGACAGCCCCAGTGGCTCAGAGGTTTGCTTCTATCCATATATTCTCAGCACCATCCAGTTTTACTGCCTTCTTATGTCTGTTCTGAATCGGTTCAGAATCTTGCAGGAAGAAGAGGTGAGGTATTCGAATCTCTCTCCCCTTCAACTCTGGACATAGGCTCCAGCTTAGGCAAAGCTCAACCCAAACTTCTGGTTATGAATGCTCATACAGAATCCCACCATATCGATCATCACAATGACAACAACAAGCACTCAGAGTGCCTTCTATTTGTCAGGAATGTTCTAAAAGTATTAAATGGTCTTATATATTAAAGGGGTCAGAATATGCTATCCCAAAATACGCCACTTTGACATAGGATTATTTTGAGCACAAGGGATTTGAGTTCCTGACCCTCCCAGGAGCAACTCTAATCTCTTCTGGGAGACAAGAAGTTGGCTCCATGCCCAGACACACACACTGTCACAGAATATCATATCTTTCATATGGATCCATTTATCTAAATGCAAATGACTTTTCTCTCCCTGCTTTCCCCTACTAAGGTAAAAAGACCCCAAATTCTATCCATTCTTTTGAGTTACTCATCTCTGAGTGCTTCCATATGTATGTGCCATGCACAAGCCAATAGACTTTTGTTTTTCTCTAGTTATTCTTTTATCAGTCCAAGACGTCAGCCAGAGACCCTAGGAGAGTAGAAGAAAACAAGACTTTTTTCTCCCCTACAGTATATGTATTTATGAAGTCAACACATTTAATCACCACAACTACATGAAGAAGGTGCTTTCAGCTGAGGAATCTCAGTTGAGTGGTTTAGCTAAAGCCATTGTTATTACAATGGCATAGCCTGGAGAAAAATTAAAGTTCTAGAGTTAGAATCACAGTTGTGGGGTGGAGGCAGAGGTGAGTGGATAAAAGGCGGAAAAAAAGAGCTAATACTAAGCTTCTTGACTTGGTGTAAAAGTGAAGTTGTAGGATCAACCTAGATAAGCTGGAATTTTGAAAAGTCCTATGGTTTATGAATGTTAACATGGGGCTCTCCAAATAATTGACAGCTGATTAAACACACTATTTTTTTTCTTAAAATCACATAACAAAATGAATTCAAACTGTTCTTCTATTAGAAGAGGAGCCTAGATCAATCCTTAAATTTATCAGAACTGGACTTGTGATAGAAGACCTAAAATTTTCCACAAGGGTTAAGTACAATCATCACTCCCAGCACTCTTTATAACTTGATGCTCAATGGATGCCACTTGCAGATGAGTTGGATAGAGTCCCATAGAGAACAGAAAGATGAATATTGTTTTATAGGTTGATGGTATGGATATATTATCTCAAATTGTGAGTGACCTGAGCAAACAGCAGGCTCTAAAATCTCAATATTCACAGAAAACTGAGTTACAGAACAACTTTTCAAATGTGAAAATTGTTGGAGGATGTCCCACAACTTTTAATTAGTTTATAAACAACAAGCCAAAACAAGTTGTCTGGGTCAATTATCTTGGTGAACACTGAACAAATAGAGCATCTTAAGAGGATGTGAGAGGAAGTAGCTCTCCTCAAACTCAGTTACACTATGGGGGCTAAAAGGAGGATTTTTTAAAAAACAGTTTTGTTTTTATGGTTGTTTATCTGAAGCAAGCATCTGGTTATAACTGCTTTAAATTGTTTTCTAGCTAATTCAATTGTTGCCATGCTACACAAAGCAGAACTTTTTGATTCTATTTTATATTCATCTGTGTGCTAGAATAGACAAAAAGATATTTTAGAGAGAATTTTAGCTCTCTGCAGCATTTTTCTAATTTATTTCATGTGGAGTAGATATAACAAAGGCCAGTATAGAAGCACATATATTTGGATACATATCTGCTTTAGCCCCACTGTTGTTATTCTCTCTTCTTTGATCTCAGTTCTAATATATCCTACCAGGTCACATTTTATGCATCATTCATTGTAAGGTGCTATAAATCATTTTTGAAGGAAGGTACAAATAAATTGTGAAAGAAATAGAATATGTTTTAATTTTACTTCAGATATTTTTATATTTCTTAAAATATAAATTCAACTATTACTGTAAATATTCACACATACTGTTAAGAAAAATAAGAAAACAGGCCCAGAGTGGAATCATTTATGCTAAGCACCATGTCACCAAATTGAGACTTAATTTACCTTTCACTCTCCCAGAAATGGGAACTTAAAGCAATCAATCAGGAATTGTCTGATGAGCCCCATTACATACTCTGTCTGATAGGTCCCTGCCATTCTCTAAGATACCTTGCAATAACCTACTTCCTCCCCACCCCAAGGATAACTTCCTTGCCTATAAAAGTCATGAAAGTCATCAATTTTGTATAGCTCCTCAGAGCTCCTTTCTATCTATTAGTTTGGATATTGCCCAATTCAAATCAATTTTGCTCAAATAAACTCTTAAACATTTTAAAATGCCTGTTTATCTTTTAACAATACACACTGAAATTGCCCCAAACTTTGTCTAAGAACTTGTTCTTCCATTTGATTGAATTATTACTGAATAAAGGTGCTACCTCTTAGGTTAGAGACCACATTGAAAGCCTTGGAGTACCAAATATTTTATTGTCCTAAACAGGAAAATTTTGAAATAGTCACCTTTCCAAAAGGAGATAGTATTGTCTTTCTAATAAGGCTTAATCTATCTTGAAAAAAGAAAACTTGCATTCATGTTTAAATGTATTATTTATAAATGTGAAGACGTCAAACTTTTTTGCAGGAATGGCCAAAGTAGAATGAGTGACCTCTTCAAGTTGATGTTCCATTTGACAAAGGGCAAAAGTTTCCCCCTTATTACACTGGAGCACATGTCCAGTCCTCAGACTATAAACCCTTTTACCAAAGAAGAAAGATTGGAACTTATAGTCAGACGTTAAAGCATTTCTACAAGCCCTAACTTAGGACTTTGTTCTTTAATTGGAACATGAAAAGACTTCTCAATATTAGATAAAATACCTCTCTAAATTTGTTCCTACCCAAGGGAAGACTCAGAGAGACAATCCTGGGTGAAGTTGGTTCATATGGGTCATAATCCTAGGCCACAGGAATGAGGGATCACAGAAAGTATGTTCAGAAAGTAGAAAAAGCTAGCGTAAGGGTTCATTCATTACCAGAGTTCTCACTTTGGCAAAAGTCCAGTTTACTGGGACTTACTGAGAATCATACATCATGCTTCCCAGAATCATCTTCCTGAAGGACATGAGGCTGAAGCTGGTAAATAGCAGTGTATATCTCCCACTGGTATAAGGTTGTCCTGGAAATTAACTCACCTATATTTTGAGGTTTCCTGGCAACAGGGAAGGACAATGGCAGAAAGCTAAAAAATCTGGCTTTTACTTGAAATGAGACATTTCAAAGTCAGCCTGAGGTTGCACAGAAATATACACCATAGCTTCACCTAAAATCTGATATAGGTCCAAGGAATGGGATTCAGTGTTCTAGAGATGTGTAATAAAGTATCCAAATGTGGTGGTGAATGGTTGATGTGGCAACCCCCAATGAACCTCACCTTTTGGGTAGTACCCCTTCCATGATCTCTGAGCTAGGCTTGTGATTGCTTTAATAGAATAAAGTAGAACTAATACTGTACCTATTCTGGGTCTAGCTGACCTGGCAGCCTTTGCTTTCTTCTTCTCAGAATGCTTGCTCTTGGAACATTACTTCTTAGAACCCAATCACCATGACTTGAAGCTCAGTGTGGAGAGGCCCATGTGGAGGAAAACAAAGATCCCTGGTTGAGCTCTTAGTTGAGACTCCAAGATAACTGATGCTGTCCTGATGATCCTGGGCAATACTGTGTGGAGCAGTGTTGGGAACCGCCCTGCCTGGTTTCAGAAGCTGTAACCCTCCACGGTTAAGGCTGAGTCAGAGTTGGGACCATAAGCCACTAAGGAGACAAAGCTTATCTCCCTGGCAGAGGTGCCATCTCTGCCCACTTCACCCTGCTTGGCCCTGAGCTTAACCAGTTAGCCAATGATGGGTAAGATATCTCAAGGGAGGAACAACCTAAGACAGGCATGGTCACCAGGAAAGGCTCACAGGGAAGGACTCAGAGGGGCTATAGAAAAAGGGGGTGATGGACCCTCGCCCCTCAGCTTTGAAATAGCCTGAGTCCTCATTCTTTCTGCAAGAAGTCTCCTAATCTCTTGGCTGCCTTACTTCCCTTCCCTGACTTAAGCCTGAAGCGATAACAGAGGGCAGTGCAGTCCTGTGCTGGGAGGGGTGGATTCCCTGGGGAGTCAGGCCTATGAAAAAATGCATACAATCCTGTGAAACCTGCTTAATTTATACCCTCAGCTTAAAAGATAAGGGTCCAGACCTGAAATGAGTCTGGCGCCCAAAGTTTTATAGCCCTTTAACTAACTGACCTTTATAGCCCTTTAACTAACTCAGAATAAGCCCTCAAAGTTCTCTATAAATTATGTATTGTTTGACCCTTACTGCCTGACAATGATTGATGAGCTTTATCTGTATTCCTGTGCAAATGAACCTAATAAAAGCCCATGGAGAAAAAGGCTCTTAGCCCTTCTCCTTTGAGAGATCGGCCACCTCTCCTCCCCAAGCAGATCATGTCTTGGCAGACTTACTCTCATCCATGCAGATGCGGGGCTTAGAGATAAAGCTCCGAGATAGAGCAGAAGAACCACTCAGTCAAGCCATGGAATCATGAGCTGTAACAAAACGTTATTTTATGCTATTAGGTTTTGAGGTATTTATTCAGCAGTCAATAACTAAAATATCAGTCAAGGTACCTTGAAACAAATAAAGTTGTATATGTCCTTAAGAGAGATAGCCTTATCTTCCATGACATATTCATAGGAAAATTTAATTTTCTAGTTTTCTGATCCTCATTAAGCCATATGGCAACCTTGTCATATCCCTGCCCATCAGTTATGGCTCTAGAGGGTTTAGAGGAATTTTAATAATTCTGAAAGAAAATGTTTTTGATTATATATATTAATTTTTATTGCTAAATTACATTGCTAAGCATTACTGTATGATAAATTTTCATGTATACTCTATTCTAACTTTTATCCCCCAGTGTGGATGGTTACAGGAATATAAAAATAATTCAATATTTATTCAACAAATATTCATTTAAAATTTATTGAACACATATTTATCGAGTACCTACTCAATAAATAGTGGAAGGATTTTGAACACCTATTCATTAAACACATATTTGTTGAGCACTCAATAAACAGTGGCAGGCCCTGTTCTAGGCACTGCTATTAAAATGAACAAAATAGACAACAATCTCTGTACCCTTGGAAAGGGGAATTAACAATAAGCAGAGCAAATACATAAAAAACACAGTATCTATAGAAAGGTAAATGTTAAGGAGAAAAACTAAAGTAGGGATAAGGAATGGAGAAAAATTTAAAAGATGGATGTTAAAATTTTAGATTGAGTGACCAAAGATGGCCTCATTAAGAAGATGGCATTTGAGTAAAGGCCTTCACGAATAGAGGGAGGGAACCACAAAGGAATCTAGGGGAAAAGCAGAGAGAACAAGGACAAAGAACCTGGGGCAAGACTGTGCCAAAGCATTCAAGACATAGTAATGAGGCTGCTATGGCTAGCGCTTGGTGAGCAAGGGAATAGTAGTAAAGAATAAGGTCTGAGAGTTAATGGGGGACTAGATCACACCAGACCTTTTAGTCATAGTTGGAACTCTGGCTTTTATTCTGATTGACCTTGGAAGTCAGTGGTTGAGCTGAGGATGACATAATATAAGTGTTTACGAATATTATGGCTTCTGTGTTAAAAACAGACTAGGAAACCCTATTCTATATATACACACTCAGTAATTTTATCTTACTTGTGCTAGAAAAATTTTGGAAATGCAACATAAAACAAACATAAAGTCTAGGATATAAATAATCTGCTTGTGTGTAATCATATAAGGTGGCATTTTAAAGATTGTTTATGCCTATGTGTCAATTTCCTAATGTTTTCTGAGAAGCCAAATAATTATATGTCTATTATGTTTGTTTTACATTTCAGTGTATGTGGACCATGAAAATAAGTTAAAATTATTTTTCTTTTATTACTAGGTCACTGATATTTGGATTTATAAACTCAACAAGATATTTTACCTAAACTTGTTCAATAGAAGTGTTTAATAAAAGTGTTACTTAAAAAATTTCAATAAATCTGGGTTGAAGTTAACATGTCTAATCTAGGGAAAAAAAACCAGACTAGGAAAGAGGACAAAAGAAGACTCAGGAAGACCAACCAAGAGATCATTGCAATACCAGGTGAGAGAAGAATGACTTATACTAGATTGGTAACAGAACATACAGGTGATGAGACGTCGACAGATTAGACAGATTTGAAATATGGATGAAAATAGAGTCAGATAATGAAATTTTCTGACACTTCAGATGTGAAATATGATTAGTAAAAGAGAGAGGTGTTTATGCATTACACCAAAGTTTTGACCTGAGCAACTAGAAAAATAGTTTCCATTAACTGAGATGAGGAAGTTTGGGGGTTTTATATAAAGGTTTTAGTGTTAGTTTGGATATTGCTAGTGTAATTAAAGATATTAATTTTGAGATAGTTAAGCCTCTGACTGAAGATTTGGGTAGGAAGTTTTAGCAAGAAGGCTGGAATTCAGACTATAGATTCAAGCCAGAGGTATACATATGGAAGTCATCAGCATGTGGTATTTAAAGCCATGAGATTAGATAAAATCATTAACTGAATATAGATAGAAATGAGAAGACTAAAGGACCAGACTTTCTAAAGTGCAGAAGCTGGGAAAGGGAATATGTAGAGGGAGAGCAAAAGAGATTGCGAAAAAGTGAAGTAGAAAGAAAACCAGAGAAGTGTGGTGTTTAGGACACCAAGTAAAAATGTTTTAAAGAGGAGAATATAACCAACCATGCCCAATGCTGATGGTAGTTCAAGGAAGATGAGGTTTGAGAGCTGGTGGTTGGATTTAATAATACAAATTGCATTGGTGATCTTCATAAGAGCAGTTTAGTGGAGCAGGGGTAGGAGTTCAAGAAAGAATGAAAGGAAAGAAAATGAGCTAGTCAATACAGAGAATTCTTTGAAGAAGCTTTGTTTTAAAAATTGGAAGCAAAATAGAGCTTGTGCAGTACACCTTTCTTTTCTTTTCTTTTTTTTTTTTATGGGAGAAATAACAGCTGTTGGTATGCTAATGGGAATGAACCAAAAGAGAGGGAATAGTGAACTAAGAGAATGGGTGAGAATTATTAGAGTCCTGTCTTTGTAGGCGAAAAGGGATGAAATACAGTGCATCAACGAAGGGTTGGTGTTAGCTAAGAGTAGAGACAGTACAAGTTCATTCTTAATAACAGGAAAGGTGAAGTGAATGGACACATGCAGAAGGTAAGTAAATGAGCTGGGAGAGTTCACGGAAATTCTCTGAAGGCTTCTCTTTGCCAATGAAAAGGGAGCCAAGAGTGATTATGATGGAGGAGCTATTGGAGGTTCAAAGAGAGGTTCAGAAAGTACAAAGTCATCAACAAGGAGAGTATGGATTGGGATATACAGTATCATTAGAAGGCAATGTCACCTACTTAGGAACAGTGGTTGTGAATGTCCCATGAAACCAGACATATGGATGCCAGAGCAGACCTCATGCTGTCCTCAAGACCTGAGGAATGATTTATTACCTTACCTCATCTCCCACCAATAAACTCCAGCATGACCCTGAATCCCCTAACCCACAGTGTGTTTGATTTTGCCCTATATAATCTGTAACCTACACACCATAGTGGAGTCAGGTCTTTCAGAGCATTATCTCCCTATACTCAAGATTGGCCATTCAATATTTAACTATTTTTCTTTTTATACTGCAAACTCCTGCTCATGTATTTCTTTTGGGACAGTGCACACAGGCAGACAGATTCAAACACTGAGGTCCTGGTAACACATGTTCCACAGTGCCTACTATGGCCACTTCACCACATCCTCTAGCCCTTATATTCCAAGGCAAAAATGAAGATTGTGTTGTCCTACTTCTAACACTACATATTCAAATGCTATGGAGTGTGCTTGTCCAAATATCTTTAATCCAAGGTGTTGTTTCTAGCCTTTCTTTCCAAACACCAGACCTCATCTGTTCCTGATTTAGGGACAAAAAATCATGTTCCAAACTGAACTCATTCCTAAATCCTAAATTTTTACTGATGTTTTCTTGTCCATTTTTAAACCTCTGGATAACCTGGATACGTTTACAATGTTTTGGTATTGTTGATATTTTGAGCCAGGTAATTTTTTTTTCGTGGAGGCCTGTCTTGTGAGTAGTAGGCTGTTCAGCAGCATCACTGACCTCTACCAACTAGATGCCAGTAGCACCTTTTCCCCAACTGTGACAACCACAAGTGTCTATAGACATTGCCAAATGTGCTGTGGAGGGAAAGACTGTCCCTGGTGGAGAATCACTGGATTAAAGTAAGAATTAGGTAGGAATTAGCTTTTTAATTTTTATTTTTTTAAGAGGTTATTTGTTTTCAGAGAGGGGAAGGGAGAAAGAGAGAAACATTAATGTGTAGTTGCCTCTTGTACACCCCCCACTGGGGATCTGGCCCCCAACCCAGGTGTGTGCCCTAGCCTGGGAATCAAATCTGCGACATTTTGGTTGGCAGTCTGGTGCTCAATCACTGCGCCATACCAGCCAGGGTGAATTAGATTTTTTTTACAAAAAATTATATTGCCAGTTTATAACAGTTATCTTTTCATTTTGTTTTCTAGAGGATGCATTCCTCTGACTTTTTATTTTATGACTTTAAAAAAAAACTCCTTGCCTCAACATCACCACAGGCTAAATTAATTGTAACAGTTCTTATGTTCCCATTATACTTTGAAATAAAAAAACCTGTAAAAGGATTTCTTTCATATTCTATTATAGTGCTTAAAAAAACAAACAAAAACCCATACATATTTCTGGCTACAAGACTTGTCATCTCTTTCATGATAAAAATCATGTAATATTCATTTTTGATTCTACAACATTGACAAAAATCCTAATATATAAGTATGTACTTCACTTGTGCTTTTAAACTGTATTGAAGGAATTTGATGTGTTGGCTATTTTTAATTGTCTGTGCCTACAAAATTCCTGTTTTGTCTTGTGACCTTTACTCAAGCCACAGCCCTGCCATCTAGTGGCCAATTACCCAAACTGATGGTATAATACCTAGGATAAAATAACTTACATGCCATATTTCTCAAATACAAAAACTTAAAATCACATTCAATGTCACAAGTAAAGAAACTCCACAATATGAAAATATATTTTCTAACTAATAAAATACTTCAATTTTTAACTTTTTGCCTGAGTGAAATTCACATGTATAAAGTTTTTAGTTCCAGTATATGAGAGGGACCCAAAAAGACTCAGAATTTATTCATTAAAAAATGGTATATTTATTCTTACATGTTTAAACTTCAGTCACCTTCAAAGCACTTGATGCAACACACCTGTCAAGACTTTTTTCTACTGCTCAAAACAGTTTTTGAACTCATTGATTTTGATGCCTTTTAGTGCTTCTGCCATTTTTTGTTTGTTTCATCTCTTTCAAATTGGCAGAATATTTTCTTTTGAGGAATATTTTTCATCCAGGGAAATAAAAACAAAGTCGCCCAGGTGAAATAGGTGAATAGGGAGGGAAGGGCTTGGGGGTCATGCCATTTTTGTTCAAGAACTGCTGAACACTCAACACAGTGTGGGCAGGTGTGTTCATAAATCACCCACCAAGAAATGGGCAAATGGATTGAGTCTTCAAAAAAATAATTCACTGAAGCCAAACACAGCCTTTCACACCACCACCAGCTGGTACACTATACAGTTGGGTTCCTAGAACACTCACCTAATAGGGGAAGCCTGTACTACAAAGGGCCTGCCCTCCATAAGATAATTCCATTTTTGGGGGGGTGTCCCCCCTTGTACAACATTTTTTATTTGCACATAAGGAATATATGATGAATATATTCCCATTACCCCTCTTTGATTTTACATAATGTCCTTTTCTAACCAACCTCAAGCTTCGTTGCTTTTCCCTTTTAGAGACCTTTCTCCTTGAAGAGTCTACGCCAGAGATTTTCAACCTTTTTCATCTCATGTGACACGTAAACTGATTACTGAAGTTCCTCGGCACAACAAAAAAATACATATATTTTGCTGACTTGACAAAAAATAGGTATAATTTTGATTCATTCACACCAGGCTATTGTCGTGTTGACTGCTGTCATTTTTTTTTTTAAGATTTTTTTTTTTAGAGAGAGGAGAAGGGAGGGAGGTAGAGGAGAGAAGCATCGATGTGCAAGAGAAACATCTATAGGTTACATCTCACATACACCCTGAACAGGCACCAGGTACCCGATCTTGATCCAGGCATGTGCCCTGACCCACAATCAAACCAGAGACCTTTCACCCTACAGGACAATGCTCAACCAACTGAGCCACGCTGGTAAGGTCTGTTGTCATTTTTTTTATTTGACAGTCTAAGGGAAAAGAAGTCAGTGCCCCTGACTAGTCAGGTATTGCATGTTTCAAAGATTCTTGCAAATATTTTTCAGGAAGATGGTGGCGAGATAGGTGGGAGTGGAATCTACTTCCCCTTGGCACCAGTGAAACGCCTAGCTGATCTGAGGAACAAAGCGAACAGCCAACTGTATTCCATCATATATGAAGATCAGAGACCAAAAATTGTAGAGGATATTGAAAAATCAGATGGTAAGAAGAGTGCTTAAGGACAATAAGGTCCCTGGGACCAGCGCAGGGACCAGGGCGGCTGAAGCCCCCAGTCGGGGCCACAGGATCTGCTGCAAGATTCATGGGAGAGAGCCAGGATGGGCTGGCTGTGTGAGAGGCCAGGTACTTGTTTGAACCGGGGGGATTGAATAGGAGGAATTACTCGAAAAGAAAAACAGAAAATAGAGGCACTTAGTGGCTGTTTATAGAATTATCCTCAGCAGCCGTGGCCTCTTGTGCCCCCACTCCGTCAGCCCCTGGACTGTGAACACCGGATAAGCAGCCCCAGCACACACCTGAAGCCTAGGTCTGTGGGCACCCAGATCAGTGGCCAGGCTGCCTGGGTGCACAGACCCAAAGCCCCCGGGTAGGTGCACACCATGATTAGCGACCCGGCTGCCCAGGCGCACATGCCCAAAGCCCCCAGTTGGTGAGTACCCTGACTAGCAGCCTGGGTGCCCACACCTGAACACCTGAGTGGGTGCACACCCGGATCAATGGCCTGGCTGGCAGTGGGCGACCACGCCTGAAGCACCAGGGACAGAACATCTCCCACCTAGCCCCGGTATACAGCAACCTGAAGGGCCTACTTGCTCGCTAAGAGGAAGGCAGAATGCCCAGCAGAGGGAAGCTGCAGGGCCAGGGGAGACTGCAAGAAGACTTGCCACCTGAGGAAAGAGTTGACTCAGTAGGGGGCTGAACTATCCTGAAGGAGCACAGAGAGCACCTAGCATCTAGGACGGCAAAGAGCGAGAAGGTGGAGTGTGAGTTGCCCCTAATTGGTGCACCTCAAGGACAGCACAACTGGTGGATTAAAGGCCTAGAGGGGAGCAGAAGGACCCTGAGGAACTGGACTGGAGGCTAGACAACACCAAAGAGTGTGGCCCAGGAAGGGAGAAAAGTAAAACCAATCCCTCCACCCACCCCCTCCCATTTCACAGACAGGAAGACCAGCAGAACTGACCTGACCAGGAGGGTAGAGGTGGGGGAGGGAGCTGGGATTGGCTGGGGTGGGGTGGAGGGATGGGGAGAAAATGCAGACAATTGTAACTGAATAAAAATTTAAAAAATAATAATAAACAATAAAGCCAGCAGAAGACTTTTAAAAAAAATTCCTTCTTCCTTTCTTCCTTTACTTTTTTATTCCTTTTCCTGCCTTCTTTTTATATTCTTATTTTAATTGTAGTTAAAATTCCTTCTTTTCTTTTCTCTGATCTTTTTTTATTCCTTCTTCATTCCTTCCTTTCCTTTTCTATTCCTTTTCCCTTCATTCCCCTTTTCTTTTTATTTTTTTCTCCTTTTCCCACAGGTGAGACAATAAAACCTGGAGCTTTGAAAAGACCAGAGTTAGACCCAAACAGGGGTAACCCTAATAACCGAGACAGTGAGACAAATTTCACTTTGCTACTCCAGAGAACTTCAAGGTGGGAGCGGTGAACACCAGTACACCTGCTTGAAGAGGAAACCTACCAACACAGGAACCACTAACAGATAACAATGGAAGAAGGTGAAGAAGGTGAAGAAGGGAGTGGAAGCCACACTAACTTCAAACCAGGACATATCTGGAAATACAAATAAATAGTGGAGAAATTACTCCGAACAAACAATAAGAGTGAGAGAGAAGCCTCAAAATCTTGTACACACAGAATAATCAGCTTCAACACAAACTGTCCACATCTGCACAACAGAATACAAGACGGGGTAGACGGAGTGACGCTCAATTAACCACCTCGAGGGAAGGAACCATCAAAGAAAGACCAAACAAAATCAAAATCCAAAGACATATAGAGAGCCAACATAAACGACAGCCCAAGACCAGCAAACTCAGGAGATTAAGGAGACGGCACCACTGAATCCCACTGGCATTCTACCATAGAAGTTCATACCATAAACCCAGGGAGTCAGAACACATCCACTTAAGAAACAGAGGCTAACAAGAAGAGTCTCACAAACAGGGGAAGACAAAGAAACAGCCCCAAATGAAAGGAAAGGAGGAAGCCTCAGAAAGAATGCTAAATGAAATACAGGCAGGTCAATGATCAGATGCTAAGTTCAAAGCAATGGTTATCAGGAAGCTCACTGAGCTCACAGAGAACTACCAGAAACTGCAGGGAAACTACAATGAACTCACTACGAATTATATCAACATGAAAAAGGAAATAGAAACTATCAACAAGGGCCAAGAGGAAATGAAGAATTCAATTTCTAAACTGAAGAACACAGCAGAAGGAATCAAAAGCAGGCTGGATGAAGCAGAGGATCTGATCAGCAAGCTGGAGGACAAAGTAGAAAAAAACACCCAGAAAGAGCAAGAAAAGGAAAAGAGGTTTAGAAAGAATGAAGAAGGATTAAGGGAAATGCAGGACACCTGAAACGTAATAATATCCGTATAATAGGGATAACAGAAGGAGAAGAAGAGGAGCAAGGGATTGAAAACCTGTTTGAAAAAGTAATGATGGAAAATTTCCCTAAGCTGATTAGAGAAAAAGTCACACAAATCCAGGAAACACAGAGAGTCCCAATCAAGAGGAACCCAAAGAGGCTGACTGCAAGACACATTATAAGTAAAATGGCAAATGTCCAAGACAAAGACAGGATCTTAAAGACAGCAAGGGAGAAACAGGAAGTAATGTACAAGGGAGCCCCAATAAGGGTAGCAACTGACTTCTCAAAGGAAATGATCCAAGCCAGAAGAGAATGGCAAAAAATATTCCAAATAATGAGAACCATAGGCCTGCAACCAAGGCTACTTTACCCAGCAAGGCTCTCAATCAAGATAGAAGGCCAAATAAAGAGTTTCCCAGACAAAAGAAGTCTAAAAGAATACACTTCCACCAAACCAGCTCTGCAAGAGATGCTAAAGGAACTGCTTTAAGGAAAGGAAGGAAAAGAGAAAGAGAGAGGAACACAAGTAGGAATAATGGCAATGAATAACTTCCTATCGATAATAACCTTAAACGTAAATGGATTAAATGCTCCAATCGAAAGACATAGAACAGCTGAATGGATAAGAAAACATGACCCACACATATGCTGTCTAAAAGAGACCCATCTCAGGACAAAAGACTTATACAGACTGAAAGTGACAGGCTGGAAACAAATTTTCCAAGCAAACGGACAGGAAAAAAAAGCAGGGGTAGCAATACTCATATCAGACAAAATAGACTTCAAAGGAAGAGCCATAAAGAGAGACCCAGAAGGTCACTTCATAATACTCAAAGGAAGAATCCACCAAGAAGACATAAACATTGTGAATATATATGCACCCGACAAAGGAGCACCCAAATACATAAAGAAAATCTTGGAGGACTTCAAGAAAGATACTGACAGCAACAAAATTATTGTTGCTGTAGGGGATTTTAACACCCTGCTGTCAAAGATGGACAGATCTTCCAAACAAAATATCAACAAAGATATTGTGTCACTGAACAAAACCCTAGATGAAATGGCCTTAACTGAGGATATATATGGAGCTTTTCATCCCAAAGAAGTAAAATACACATTGTTTTCAAGTGTACATGGAACATTTTCAAAGATAGACCACATGATAGGACACAAAGCAAGGCTCACCAAATTCAAGAAAACTGAAATCATATCAAGCATTTTCTCTGACCACAAGGGACTGAAACTAGAAACCAACCCCAAAGGACAAAACCGAAAACACTCAAAATCATGGAGACTGAATAGCATGCTATTACACAATGAATGGGTCAAGAACAAGATTAGGGAAGAAATCAAAAACTTTCTGGAAACAAATGAAAATGAACTCATAACAACTCAAAACCTATGGGACACAGCAAAGGCAGTCCTGAGAGGGAAGTTCATAGCAATACAGGCCTACCTTAAAAAGATACAAACATCTGAAACAAACAACCGAATCCTATGCCTACAAGAACTCGAGGAACGACAGCAAAGACAGCCCAGAGCAAGTAGAAGGAAGGAAATAACCAAGATCAGAGCAGACTTAAATGACATAGAGACAAAAAGCACAATTGTGAGGATCCATGAATCCAGGAGCTGGTTATTTGAAAAGATAAACAAAATCGACAAGCCTTTAAGCAGGCTCATCAAAAAAAAAAGAGAGGATCCAAATAAACACAATTAAAAATGAAAGAGGAGAGATTACAACTGATACCACAGAAATACAAAGGATTGTAAGAAATTACTATGAAGAACTGTATGCCAAGAAATTTGAAAACCTAGGTGAAATGGACACATTTCTAGAAAAATATAATCTTCCAAAACTGAATGAAGAAGAAGCAGAAAACCTGAACAGACCAATAACGGCAGACGAAATTGAAGCAGTCATCAAAAAACTCCCATCACACAAAAGCCCTGGACCAGATGGTTTCACAGGACGATTCTACAAAGCATTTAAGGAAGAGCTAACCCCTATCCTTCACAGACTATTCGAAAAAATCCAAACTGATGGAAGACTCCCAAACTCTTTTTATGAAGCCAGCATCATCCTAATCCCAAAACCAGACAAAGACACAATGAAGAAAGAAAAGTTCAGGCCAATACCACTGATGAACATAGACGTTAAAATTCTCAACAAAATACTGGCAAACTGCATCCAGCAATACATTAAAAAGATCATCCACCATGACCAAGTGGGATTCATCCCAGGGATGCAAGGATGGTACAATATTCGCAAATCAATAAACATAATACATCACATAAACAAAAGCAAAGACAAAAATCACATGATCATATCAATAGATGTGGGAAAAACATTTGGTAAGATACAGCACCCATTTATGATAAAAATACTCAGCAAACTGGAAATAGAGGGAGCATTCCTCAACATAATAAAGGCCATATATGAGAGACCTACAGCCAACATCATACTCACTGGACAAAAACTTAGAGCTTTCCCACTACGATAAGGAACAAGACAAGGATGCTGTCTCTCACCCCTCGTATTCAACATAGTATTGGAAGTCCTAGCTATAGCAATCAGACAAGAAAAAAAAATAAAAGGCATCCAAATTGGAAAGGAGCAAATGAAACTGTCATTGTTTGCAAATGACATGATAGTGGATATGGAAAATCCTATAGACTCCACCAAAAAACTACTCAACCTAATAAATGAATTTGGCAAAACAGCTGGATACAAAGGCAATACTCAGAAGTCAAAGGTATTCCTGTATATCAACAATGAAAGAGCAGAAACAGAACTCAGGAAAAAAAATCCCATTTGATATAGCAAAAAGAAAAATAAAGTACCTAAGAATAAACCTAACCAAGGAGGTAAAAGATATATACTCAGAAAACTACACAACACTGAAGAAAGAAATTAAGGAAGACACAAACAATTGGAAGCATGTACCACGCTCATGTTTTGGAAGAACTAACATCGTCAAAATGGCCATACTACCCAAAGCGATTTATAGATTCAATGCAATCCCTATTAAAGTACCCATGACATATTTCACAGATATAGAACAAACATTTCAGAAATTTATATGGAACCACAAATGACCCTGAATAACTGTGGCGATTTTGAGAAAGAAGAACAAAGCAGCCTGGTACTGGCATAAAAACATGCACATAGACCAATGGAAAAGAATGGAGAGCGCAGAAATAAAACCAAGTCTTTACGGTTAATTAATATTTGACAAAGGAGGCAGGAGCATAAAATGGAGCAAAAACAGCCTCTTCAACAAATGGTGTTGTGAGATCTGGACAGCTATGTGCAAAAAAAAGAAACTCGATCACCAACTTACACCATACACAAAAATAAATTCCAGGTGGATAAAAGATTTAAATGTAAGTTGTAACACCATAAAAGTCCTAGAGGAAAACATTGGCAGGAAGATCTCAGACATTCCATGCAGCAACATCCTCACAGACACATCCCCTAAAGCAAGGGACATAACAGAAAGAATAAACAAATGGGACCTAATCAAAATAAAAAGCTTCTTCATGGCTAAAAAAACAGCATCAAAATAAAGAGAACCAACAGTATGGGAAAACATACCTGCCAATGATACCTCGGACAAGGGCCTGATCTCCAAAATATATAAACAACTCACACAACTCAACCCTAGGAAGACAAACAACCCAATTAAAAAATGGGCAAAGAACTTGAACAGACACTTCTCCAAGGAAGACATCCAGAGGGCCCAGAGACATATGAAAAGATGCTCAGCATCACTAGCCATAAGAGAGATGCAAATGAAAACCACAGTGAAGTACCATTCACTCACCGGTCAGAGTGGCCAACATAAACAAATCCACAAACAAATATTGGAGTGGATGCGGAGGAAAGGGAACCCTAGTACATTGTTGGTGGGAATGCAGACTGGTGAGGCCACTGTGGAAAACAGTATGGAATTTCCTCAGAAAACTAAAAATGGAACTGCCCTTTGACCCAGCAATTCCACTGCTGGGATTATACCCTAAGAACCCTGAAACACCAACCCAAAAGAACCTATGCACCTCAATGTTCATAGCAGCAGAATTTACAATAGCCAAGTACTGGAAGCAACCTCAGTGCCCATCAGCAAATGAGTGGATCAAAAAACAGTGGTACATTTACACAATGGAATACTAGGCAGCAGAGAGAAAGAAGGAGCTTATACCCTTTGCAACAGCATGGATGGCACTGGAGATCATTATGCTAAGTAAAATAAGCCAGACGGTGAGGGAGAGATACCATATGATCTCACCTTTAACTGGAACATAATCAACAAAAGGATAAAGCAAACAAAATATAACGAGAGACATTGAAGTGAAGAACAATCTAACAATAGCCAGAGGGGAGCTGGGAGGGGGCAGTGAGGAGAGTGGTTTACAGGAACTACTATAAAGGACAGATGGACAAAATCAAGGTTGAGGGTGGAGGCAGGGGAGGGAGGTGGGTTTGGCTGGGGTGAGGTGTAGAGACGGGGAGAAAATGCAGACAACTGTAATTGAATCACAATAAAAACTAAAAAAAAAAAGATTCTTGGAACACACTCACTTGTGGAAAACAGCTGGTCTAAGCATAACCCAGCTGAATGGGAAGACCTGGGCACAAGGTCCTCAGCTACCAGGATTCATTGCTTATTGGACTCAAAATTGTTGTACAATTTAGACCAAAATAAGCAGTTTTTAGGAAGTAGATTATTAGTGTGGTTACAGTGTTGATTGAATTAACTAATGAATTCAACCAAGCAGATCAGTATGTGTTGGGCCTGGGGAAACATCCCCTTTAGTTCTGGTTTGTCAAACAACATACACACCAAGTTAACAGGAGAAAATAAAAATTTTAATTTGTGCACAAGGGGAATTCATATAAGCATGAAAATTCCAGACAACAATGCAATGTTGGGCATATATCACATTTTGGATAAAGGAGAAAAGAGGGGACAAGGTATTAAATTTCAGAAGTGAGAATGGGTGACTTACAGATAGTTGAGGAAAAGCAGAGCACACAAGATGCACAAATTCTTGCTAGGCAACTCAGAAACAATGGGACACAGGGGTTAATCTAGTAAACAGGTGTCAAGTTGTCTTGACTGATGCTAGGATGAAAATGCTTAAGGTGATTAAGCCAAAATTCTCTCTGGAATCTCTTTATATGAATGAATCTCTTCAAGAAACAGGGAAAGTAAAAATTCTTCCTGAGTTTATTGGGCTTTAATTGATTTCAATTTGAAATAACCTGAATGCCAGGGTGGCACATTCTGGGATACTGTCTCCTGATCCCCAGGTAGGAAATTAGTCTAAATGTTAAAAAATAGTGGAAAAGCATTTTCATTACTAATTTTATTAACCTTCCCACTCATTGCCTTCACCAATTATGATTGTATACTTTCAAGATCCTCATTCATATATTATCCCCCCTTTATACTAACAACAACACTTAATAATATATTTTGAATGGAGAGAACAAAAGAATGGAAGAAGGGTGAGCAGGAGTTGGCAATTCAGTTTCAACTTTACTAATTAACATTTGAGATATCATAAATCTACTACTAATTCATGTTTATCAGTTACAAAGTGTATTTGCTTTAGCAGGAAGGCATAGCCAAATGTCTGTAAAATATGCTGAATTGTTCTGTCATTTGTCTCTGTTTTGTTCAGATTGTTAACATGCTTTGAAACCAAATGTAGCAGATGTATAATCATGCAGATATTTTTCATTCTTCCTATTAGCTCCTAATATATCATCAGTCTGCAAGATGAATATTTATTTATTCCTAATACTGAAAACTTACCAATGATATGGCCCCATTTCTTTATGTAAGATACTTAAAATGCCTGAAGAAATTCAAGAGGTGATTTAGACCAATTCCTCACTGCATAAATTAAGGTTTTGATAGATTTAGCACCTTGTCCAAGGCAATGTGGAGCCAATTGTGGAAGATGATTCAATAACACTCAGATGCTGAGAAAATAACTACTAGTCCCAAGGTCACATCACAACTTAACATCTGAGATTAACATACCATCAAACATTTTACAAGGTAAGCCTCTTAAGACCAATCCCATTATACTTCACACCCCCATGCACCTCACTAATATGGAGTCTTAGTTTAAAGTCATTTTCTTAAAAACTCTTAACTAGACAAGCTCTATGTGTCTTCTCTACTTCCTTCCCTTCTGAAATAAACCCTTCCAGTGTCTCTTGTTGTCCCAATCTGTGATCAGCAGTTCCCTTTACTCCAAATATTCCCTTCACTTCCTTGCCTTACTTGAAATCTACCTGGGCCCTGAGTGAACATTGAACACTGGGGCTAGGAGTTGAGCGAGGTAGGTGCATTTCTTGCTCCCCATTGCAACTTCCAAATTATCTTTCCCCTTCCCTGCAGCAAAAATCACTATCCTTTTAATGCTGATGTTATCAGGATATACCACTCTTTCCTACACTTTCTTACATTCTTCTAGTCACACCTCCTCATTCACTAGTCTTTTATTCGTGGCAGAGTCTTCCATTACACCAGGTTCCCTTCCTTTATTCTTGGTGATTTCAACACCTAAGTGGATGCTCATCAAAAGTGCCAGCTTCTCATTGTCTTGATTTCCATATTCCATCAACATCTTTCTTTTTCCACTTCAGTCATCCACCCATTTTTATGGTCATAACCTGGACCTTTACATTTCTCAAAAAATACACACCTTTCCAAAAATTTAAGCTAGACAAATCTTTTTTCCTACTACAGCTTCTTATGCATTCAGTTCATTAATATAAGTAATTCCATACAACCATATAGTTCTTTAACATATGGGGACATTTGATCCTTTCAGCCCACCACTTTATTATCCATTAGCCCCTTCCTGTCATCATTTCCCTTGTTGTTCAGCAGAGATTCCATTATCACCAATATAGTTCACCGCTGTGAATACTTTCAAACCTGTTTCTTCTTACCCTCAATTGAGCTTACCTTACAAAACCCCAATCCATGTCTTATAAGTTCACCTTGCATCAAACTTTCTCCTTGTTTGCACCTAAACAGGAAAGTGTAAGTAGTCACAGAAATCACATAATCAGGTGACTAATTCCACTTTAAACTGCTAATTTCAGGCCACAGATTGAATCTTGACATGGCCCAGAAATTTCTTGAAGTTTACTTTTCTGCTACCCAGGATAACCATAGTGATCTGGTTGCTCTCTCTTCATCTTCTACCCCATCTCTCCCACCTTATCTCTCAGCAGGTACCTTTGCCCAGTTGATTGAGAATATGAGCCTAAGAGAATATGAGCCTTCAGAGATTGAGGCAACTGAACTTAAAATTCAGTGTTAAATTAGGGATGATGCCAGATTTAGAAAGATGGTGTATATTATGTTCTGGAGAAAATGGAAAGGCTTTAGTGGGGAGATACATGATCCAAGTTGTTTTGTAGGACTGGAGTCAGCAAACTACAGCCCTTGGGTCTGTTGACTAGGTTATTTTTGGTGGTGGGGGGGCATTGTTCATAATGTTTATTTTTACTTTTTACCATTCAGGATCCCAAAACATTCTTAAAATCTTTTCAGGTTATTTTCTTTTTTAAATAGTTTGTTATTGTATTTTTCATTACCATTATCCCCCCTTATACCCTCTTCCACCTCCACCCACACCCTCCCCCTACAATCTCCATACTGTTATCTGTGTCCATGAGTCCTTTTTCTTTTTGCTTGGTTGTAAAGAAAATTGTATTGAAACATGGTCATATTTGATCATTTATGTACTGTCTATAGACATCAGCATGCTACAATGGTAGGTTTGAAGTGTTGCTACAAAAACCGTAATGACCTGCAAAGCCTGAAATATTTACTATCACTTTACAGAAAAATTTACCAGCCCCTATTTTAAAAAGATAACTCTGGCACCTTGATGAATACTGAATAATAATGGGGACAAATTAGATGAACAGAAAATATTTGAAAGGAAATTTTGTTAGTTTAGATAAGAATGATAAACGCCTGGTCTAATGGTAGCGAACATGGAAAAGAAAAAAAAATGCTCCAGAAAAAATACAACTAAGCGATGAAGAGATAGCCAACCTATCAGATGCAGAGTTCAAAACACTGGTAATCAGGATGCTCACAGAATTGGCTGAGTATGGTTGCAAAATAGAGGAAAAAGCGAAGGCCATGAAGAGTGAAATAAAGGAAAATATACAAGGAACCAACAGTGACGGGAAGGAAACTGGGACTCAAATAGTTTGGAGCTGAAGGAAGAAATAAACACTCAACCAGAACAGAATGAAGAAACAAGAATTCAAAAATATGAGGAGAGGCTTAGGAACCCTTGGGACAACTTTAAACATTCCAACATCCGAATCATAGGGGTGCCAGAAGGAGAAGAGGAAGGGCATGATATTGAACACTTATTTGAACAAATAATGAAGGAGAACTTCCCCCATCAGGCAAAGGAAATAGACTTACAGGAAGTCCAGGAAGCTCAGAGAATCCCAAAGAAGTTGGACCCAAGGAAGCACGCACCAAAGCACATCATAATTACATTACCCAAGATTAAAGATAAGGAGAGAATCTTAAAAGCAGCTAGGGAAAAGGAGATGGTTACCTACAACGGAGTTCCCATAAGACTATCAGCTGATTTCTGAAAAGAAACCTTGCAGGCAAGAAGGGGCTGGAAAGCAGTATTCAAAGTCAAGGACCTACATCCAAGATTACTGTATCCAGCAAAGCTATCATTTAGAATCGAAGGGCAGATAAAGTGCTTCCCAGATAAGGTCATGTTAAAAGAGTTCATCATCACCAAGCCCTTATTATATGAAATATTAAAGGGACTTATCTAAGGAAAAGAAGATGATCAAAAATATGAACAGGAAAATGACAACAAACTCACAACTGTTTGATTGGATAACAATCGAACCCAAAAAACAAAAACAAAAACAAGCTAAGCAAACAACTAGAACAGGAACAGAATCACAGAAATGGAGATAACATGGAGGGTTATCAGTGGGGAGGGGGGAGGAGGCAAATGGGTGAAAAGGCACTGGGAATAAGAAGCATAAATGGTAGGTAGAAAATAGGGGGAGGTTAAGAATACTATGGGAAATGGCAAAGCCAAAGGACCTATATGTTTGACTCATGGACATGAACTAAGGTGGGGGGAATGATGGTGGGGATGTTCAGGATTGAGAGGAATAAAGGGGAGCAAAAATGGGACAACTGTAATAGCATAATCAATAAAATATATTAAAAATAAAAAGTAAAACAAAATGAGTCCAATTCTCTGTGGAAATAATCTAGTGTGTCTTTTTAAGATTTGGATGGTATACTTAAATGGCTATCATTAAACCATTTATTGCTGTGTAGGTAGTGATTTTAAAAACATTTTCTGATACAGAAAAAGGTATAGCTTTTTGGACCTACAGCAAAATGTTTATTTTGCACAGCTCATGCTATTCAACATGCATGGCACCCTAAAATATGGTAAAGTGTTTGAGAGTAATTATTAAGGGAAAAAGAAAAGTGAAGAATTATGGGGTTTGTATGTAAAGGTACAAGGAGTATGTTTTCAGAAGCTATTTGAAAATGTAAAGGACTGCTGATTAGGTACAGACAACACAGTAAGGAAAATCTTGGCAAAGCTTCTTGACCTTTGACTTAGCAGTGACCCTAAGTAATGCTCTTTTTCCAGAAAGTTTGTGAGCAGAAGTCCCTAGAAAAAACAAATACTATGTTCTGAACCATAACATTTTAGGACATCTCATTAAAACATGACAACTGTAAATGCTGTATATCTTTCAATCTTTATTTCCAAACTGAGGTTCATGGTTATATAAAAAAAAAACTTCAAGCAAATTTAAATGAAAAGAAAATATTTTAGGAACTATATTTTATATTGAGAGAATATGATTCAACTCAGTATAACTGGATCTATACCCTGACCAGTGTGGCTCAGTGGGTTGGGAGTCATCCTGCAAATGGAAAGGTTGCTGATTCAATTCCTGCTCTGGGCACATGCCTGGGTTGTGGGCCAAGTACCCCTTTGGGGAGTGTGAGAGAGGTAACCAACAGATGTTTCTGTTGCACATCAATGTTTCTCTCCTTTCTCCTCCCTTCTCCTCTCTCTAAAAATAAATAAATAAAATCTTCATACGCACACACATGCATGCAGTAGTACCTTGGTACTCATTGTTAATTTCTTCCAGAACTCATGATGAGTGCCGAGACCAAGTACCGAACGATGAAGCATTTTCTCTTGTGGGGCAGTGTCATGGCTCATACAAGTTCTAACAAGTGCGATGGGTCCAAGCAAGTGCCATGTGCTGAAACATTTTTTTCTCTTCAAAATGCGATGAGTATAGGGTTTGATGAGTTATGAAGCCAATGAGTGTTGGGAACCGCCCTGCCTGGTTTCAGAAGCTGTAAACCCCCCAGGGTTAAGGCTGAGTCAGAGACCTTGGGACCATAAGCTATGAAGGAGACAAAGATTATCTCCCTGGCAGGGGCACCACCCCTGCCCACTTTACTTTACCCTGCTTGGCCCTGAGCCTGACCAGTTAGCCAATGACAGGTAAGATTCCTCAAGGGAGGGATGACCTAAGACAGGCATGGTCACGAAGAGGCCCACAGGGAAGGACTTGGGGGGCTATAGAAAAAGGGGGTGATGGACCCTCGCTCCTCAGCTTTGACATGGCCTGAGTCCTCATTCTGTCTGCAAGAAGTATCCTAATCTCTTGGCTGCCTGACTTCCCCTGCCTGACTTAAGCCTGAAACAATAACAGAGGGCGGTGCAATCCTGTGCTGGAAAGGGTAGATTCCCTGGGGAATCAGGCCTAAAAAAGAATACATAAAATCCTGTGAAACCTGCTTTGTTTATACCCTCAGCTTAAATGATAAGGGTCCAAGTCTGAAATGAGTTTGTTTCCCAAAGTTTTATAGCCCTTTAACTAACTGAACATAACTCAGAATAAACCCTCAAAGTTCTCTGTAAGTTATGTATTGTTTGACCCTTACTGCCTGACAATGATTGATGAGCTTTACCTGAATTCCTGTGCAAAATGAACCTAATAAAAGCCCATGGAGGAAAAGGCTCTTGGCCCTTCTCCTTTGAGAGATCGGCCACCTCTCCTCCCCAAGCAGATCATGTCTTGGTAGACTTATTCTCATCTGTTGGGGCTGGGGGGCTCTGCGGGTGGAGCCCCTCCCACAAATGAGTACTGAGCAATGACTGTATATAAATATCTGGATCTATGAGCTACTTAGGCATCTTAATAGTGGAATTTTGGTGCATTAGTTTGAAAGACATCTTAGGGAAAAATGAATATTTATTGACCCCTTTCTTAGCCTCTATTCCCCTTTCCAATCCTCAGCACCTCATTTTTTATAGAAGAACTCTTCCATTCCCAGTACAAAGTAGCCTTATGGTTTGAAAGAATAGACCCCACCCCTAGATTAAGTTCAGCAAAGCATCTTACACCTGACCACAGTGATTTGTTCAGGGGTGGGCACGTATTACATTTTGACCAATAAATGCCAGAGATTTACTAAGGACCCCTGTGAATGAAATTTTCTTTTTCTCTTGTGGTAGCTTTAGGATCATGCTATCATGAGGGGATTTAGCATGAAAATGAGCCCAGCACCTGGGGGTGGACAGAGCTGCATGACTCAGAATAGAGTTGGTGTCCCTATGTCATCATGAACATATGAACCAAGACTTCTCAATAGCCTAAAATCAAAATAATCTGTGGGCAATTTAGTTACATGAATCTATATATACCTCCACATTTTTTCTTTCTTAACCCACTTTGGTTCAGGTTTTCCACTATTTGCAACCAACCCCCCCCACCCCCAATATAGGGAAATAATCTGGATCATTGAAGGAAGTATTGTGTTCAGGAGGCCTGAGTCCTGGATTAGTTCTGCTTCAACTAAATCCTGTAATGGTTTTAAGCATGAGTAAAATTAAGGCATTAGTTCTAGATGCTTTCTGAAACAGCACGGACAGGCTAGATGTACACGAATCCCACTCCTCTTCCCAGGCACACACAGCTTGACTACATTTCCTAGTCTCTGGTACAGTTTGGTTAGGGAATTGTGACTCGGTTGTAGACACTGGGATATAGAGCAAAGTGATGAAGAACACATCAAGGTGTTGCCTTTTAAAATACCTTATATGATTCCAAAGTTCTTCACTTTTTGCAGTGACTACAAGGGTAAATGTTAAGGATGACAGAATCCTAGATCGCTGACTCTTTACTAGGAAGACACCATCCACAGGAGTTGTTCAACCCACATCAGACTCTAGGTGAATAAGAAATAAATTTTGTTTAATGACACAGGTTTGGTAGTTGTTTTTTTATCGCACTTAGCCATTCACTAATTTTTTTCATTTTATAAACTGAGTATAAATTAGGATGGAGGTACTAAAGCATGTAAAATTTCAGTTTCAATTGTCATATAATATTGAATCAAGGCCATTTTATCAGTGCAATGAACAAACATTTCCTTTAAAGTTTGTCTTTTTTCAGGATAACTTTTAATGTTTGCCAAGTAACTGGGTAACAGAAAAATACCACTACATGGAGAACCATATTTCCTGACCATTATCAGTTCTACATATATGTTCATTGGTGGAGCAGAGGGCCAGACACTGTGATGATCAGAAACATTGGAAAGTTTTCAGGTTTTATAGTTTGTGCAAATTAAGTTGAAAACTAGAGAAAGAGGATTTTGAACGAATCAGATAGACTAGAGTGTGACAATCCAGGGTGAAGTAGTATAGGCATCCTGTGGATGGGCTTGAAGCTGCCCCTCAGCAGGTGAGAAGCCAGGGCAGAGCCTTGCAGGGGGAGTGACGCATGATTAAGGGAACAGGCCAAGTGAAATGACTGAGAGGTACCATGAATCTTTTCAGGTCAGTTTGGGCAGCCCATCCCACTGATTCAGGCAAGAGGCGTCATTCAATTCATAATTGATTACTAAACCAATCTGGAAATTTTAGATCAGTCTTCTAAACTGGATTTATTTTGTCTCTCTCCTAACCAGTCCAAGATGTTTGCCTATACCTCCAGCTCTTGGATATAAGGAATATCATTCAAATTTCCTTCTCTCCATCCAAGAAACTGCCACCACTAAAACTTGAGCTAATTGTGCATAACTCCATGCCTGTGTCTCCCAACCTAAACTCACAGACAGAATAACCTCCATTTATTTTAGAAGTGATGTCATTATAGTGTGAATTCAAGAGCAGCTTTGGATAACCGATTATCATCACAGTGTTTGGCCCTCTACTCTGCCAATAAATATTTGTAGAACTGATAAAGGTCAGGAAATATGGTTCTCCATCTAGTAGTGTTTTCCAGATACCCAGTTACTTTGGCAACCTAAAGCAGTAAGAGATCCTAACCACAATTGGATTAAAAAGCTTAGTTATATATATAAAGAGAGAACCTGTTTCCAGCAGGAATTATGTGGTAACAAACACCACTGTATACGTCCCTTTCTGCTATACTATGATGGGTAGCATATATAGAGATGTAAATATATGTGTTCTCCCCAAGAGTGGTAAACTTCTTAAGAAAATTGTCTTATTTATTTGATACACTTTACCGAATAACTTTTTGTATTTTTTCAGCATGTCAAACTTTCATTAAAGATTTTTGAATAAGTAAACAAATTAAATCCCACTGCAACATTTCTATTTACAGAGGGGCTTTCTGTGTGGGTAAGCATGTATATGTGTATGTTTGTGTGTGTTTCTTTGGAGGAATTTACAGGAGAAGACAAATTTAAGATAAAGTTGTGTCAACTGCTACAATCCAGGTCAAACTAGGAGTTTCTGATATGTTTATAGTAATCTGTTTGCATAAGTTCATTTGCATGGAGTAGAAAGAGACTATGAAGAGGATCGTTCTCTTCACCCACGTCCATGGTCTTCTATCTCAACTCTGGGTGCAGGGGGCCAGCTACATACAGACAGAAGCAAGAGTTGTTTTCACAAGGATTCTCTGAGACCTGGCTATGCATGTAGCTCTCCTTCAACCTAATAACAAGCTCTGCTAAAGAGAAAAGAAGGAATCCTCATCACTTAAGATCTGAAAACAGTACAGCTGTATCTAAGAAAATGTTTTGAGAATAGACTACCGTTTTGGCAAACTTGACAGCCTAAAGCTCTGGAAGTTTTGGGAGATAACCCTCTGCTCTCTCATTCCCCACTCCCCCAGAGATAGTTATATTGTCACTGCAGGCCTGAGTCATTGTACTGGTAGAAAGGGCCACCCGAAAGAGAATTCTCAGGGCTACATGACAAATAATGAAATCTGGAATAAAAGAAATGAAAGGACTCTTGGTGAGTTATTTTGAGACATCCAAGGTAGACTCCTCGAAATGACCAAGAAGACTTTAAGTGGGGAATGGAAATACTGCATAAGGCAGATTCGGCACCAACCAGAGAAGTCCAACTTATAGTTACATAACTTTCACCCTGGCCAGGTGGATCAGTTGGTAGGAGTGTCATCCCGTACACCAAAAGGGTGTAGGCTTGATTCCCAGTCAGGACACATACCAGGGTTGCAGGCTTGATTCCCAGACGGGGGGCATATGGAAGGCAACCAGTGTTTCTCTCGCTCTCTAAAAATCAATTAAAAACATCTTTAGGTGAGGATCATACACACACACACACACACACACCATATTTTGCCATGTATAATGCACACCCACGTCTTGGTACTAATTCCCATGTATAATGCCCTTCTTTATTTTGCCTGAAATTTTGGGCAAAAAGTGCATCTTATACATGGCAAAATACAGTGTACGTGTGTGTGTGTGTGTGTGTATGAAACTTCCTTTGTGCCCTCAGGCTATGATAACTTCTAGGAAAACTTAGTTTGCATATATAATAAAAAACAGTTCAATAATGAAGTGTCCCAACAAACATTCCAAACAATATAAGGGTTTGTTAATGTCACAAAAATTTCTTCTATACAGTGCATAATCCTCTACAAGTCCTTTCTTACCCCTACCATATAACAAAAGAACTGCCTAGATTACAAGTGAATGTTTTTTGGAGCTGTATACCTTTTTGACAAGAAGTAGAAACACAATTTTAAATATCTTACAAAAATGGAAATATCTTCTGACCCTTCTAACATTTCCCCACTTCATATATCCCCAAAACGTAAATGTCTAGAAATTGAATCAACTGAACCCTGTCATAGCTTTACCCAGACCCCCTAAGTTTACCTTCATGGATTCGGTGCACCTCTCTCCTGGCTTCATGTGAGTTTGCTTCCTGAGGCCAGGACCTGATCCTCTTTAGCAGAATACTGCGACCATTAGGCAACCTGGGCTTTGTCTTCACTCACAAAGAGCTGGAAGTTTGCCTCTTCCATACCAGGCAGCCCTTCCCAAGGACTAGCAAGGTAGGGGGTAGAGAAGCCCAGGTACCTTGACACTGGTGAGGACAAAACTGTGCAGCACACAATGCATCAACTCACACAATGCATTTCCTCCCAGGGTCAGCCTGGGTAAGACCTACTCTGCAAATGCAGCATGATTCATTTCCTCCCCTTCCCACACTGCTTCCTTCAATTCCTGATTTCTCTTGGGAATATTTCCTCACAAATCACTGACATATAAATAAACTTTTACTTCAAGGTGTGCTTCTGGAGACTCTGTCTCAAGACAGTCTTCTAAATAGAAAGTTCTATAAGGAAATCCCAGGACTCAGAAGGGCAATATTATAGGGACAGTCTCACAAAGAGGTGGAATGAGCCATTACCATCCCAACATGATTTAAGGAAGACTGGAGAAACATTTTGCTAAATAATTTGACTGCCACTAGTGTGTCCAGTTACTCCAGGAAAGAGGCATGAGTAGATGAAACCTTCATCTCCACCACCAAAATCAACAAAGGATTCTGAATGCCACAACTAGATCACTGTGGTATTGGGGAGGAAGGTGAGCTCAAATCTGTCAAATTTTTACCTGAAGTGCTCAATGTTTAGGGGATGCATAGGTTTAGTAGTGGTACCTATTATGGCCAGACCACAGGTTAGTCAGTGTTTGGGGTCAGAACAGCAACTCAGACTCACTTAATGGTGCTTCCACGTTGGCTTACTTTTGAATCAGTAAGCAAGCAGAACAAAGGATATACATGAGATTAGTATATAGACTAGTGGCTGCAGTAACTAGGAGGCATACGCAGAGTTGGGGGATCTCGTTCTCTCAGAGGGAGAAATCAGCTGGTTGGAGCAGTTCTAATCTGTGGGCTCAGTCTCTGCAATTATACCATTTCAGACTTGATGAGGGACACCCTGCAGTTTACCCTAACACCATTAAATAAATTCTTTCTGTGCTATTGTCAGATAACTGAGCCATTTCTGTGCTTCATTTCTTGCTACATCAGTGAGCCTAACTGAAGTTTTACTGCAATAACCTGGCTATGTTCTATCTATAGACAGGTATTTTTTAACTAAACAACCTATTTTAAACCAGCTTTGGTGGCAACAGTAATTGCTTACCTAGGGATATTGAAAGAGGCCTGCACAGATCTGTGGAGAGGGAAGAAGTCTCATATCCTCCTTTGCATCCTATGGAAAATGATCTGGTGCTAAGGATTGGGGTTAGGTTATGGATGTCCTCAAACTCAAGTAAGATTCAGATCCCTTTGAAAGGAAGAAGTATTCATGATCTATATCTTAGTTTGGGTCTCCTCTAAATAGACCCTGAGGTAAGAATTCAAGTGCAAGTAGTTTATTTAGGGAAAACCAATAAGGAAATGGAGAAGTGTTAGAAGGAAAGGAAGACAACCAATGAGAGGTGCACTATTAAGTCAGCTACTATGTTGAATGACTGGAGATATCCCACCTGAATTATCCTACCTGGTTTAAGAAAGGCTGAGGTATTTATAAAACTACCTTGTCAGTCACTGAAGACAGCTTCCTAAAAGTGCTAATTCCCCAGGATTTCCAGCCTGCCACACACAGATAGGCAGGGTACCAGAAAAAAAAAAAACTCCTCAAACACAGAGAAGCACATATCGACAAGGGAAAGTCACTGAAACAAAATAAAATATTTTGAGAGAATTGAAAAATATGTATCATACACCTGTCTACCTAGAAACTGAGTTACAAGGGACATACAATTGACCCAAATAAAGAGTAAGGACTCTGCATTTGAAGCATACCCAGGAGGTAAAGGGAATTTCAAAGCTCATGGTAGACTGACTTTCCAATAGTTCTCACAGAAGGCATTTCAACATATATATTTAAATTGAAAAATAAAGTCAACTGATTGGTTTGATAATAGGTATGGGCTTTACTACAAAGTTATGTGTTAAGTCTGTAACTCCAAGGTTTTAATGAAAATATATTTAAAGCATATAAACAAAACATTATGTGACGGTAATTACATTCTTTGCAATTAGTACATTTATAACACAAAAATTTGGAATTTCAAAATAAGCTTGTATAAAGAGGTTTTAGTTAAAACTATTTTTAGTTTAAAAAAAAATTAGAGATCAACCCACAACCTAGGCATGTGCCCTGACAAAAATTCTGAACCCACAGCCCTTCGGTGTAACGCAGGACCCTCCAACCAATTGAGCACAGTGCCAGGGCCTTTTTGAAGTTAGGGTCCCACAGTTAAATAAAAGGATAAGAGTTAAGTTTTCTAGTAACATTTGGAAATACCCAAAATTATACCTGTGGTAACTGAGACAAGATGAACTGATATTACTTGTTCAAGGGCACCCACACAATTCATAAGCAGAGCTAGGACTAGAACCCAGTCCCGTGCTTACTAGAAGGCTCTTCCTTAAATCCATCCTTTCCAGGGTGGTGCAGCAGACCTTTTACTCAGTAATTGAGTCCTAAGGTCAGGGAGACCTTGTGGTGTGGTAAAAGAAGGCTGTTTTCCAAGGGAGGCACACACACCTTTTCCAGGTGGAGAACTTTTAGGGGCAAATGGAGAATATAATCGGGGACTTTAAAGTTGGAAAATTTTAGTTTAAGTAATAGCTAATAAGCTTAGTAATCAATGCACGTAAAAGCTATTGTTCCAGGAACTGAATGTATGACTCACCCTGACTCCAGACCACAAGCAGTTACACCTTTGTACCTCAGGAGGACTTGAAAGCAATTCAAGATACCTGAGCCTTTGTACTCCAGTGACTTGACCATTGCCTAGGGCACAGCTAAAGACCACCACCCAAGGCAAGGATGCTGCAGCTTTTTTAATCCAATTAACTTTTCCCTGAATTCCAAATCCCTTACCTACACTATGTTCTCCTTATAAAAAGGGCCATTTTAAAATGGAATATAAGAGGGTCTGTTAAGGTACAAATCTGCCACCTTCTCAGATCCCTGGCTATCTGAATAAGCGCCCATAAAGATTCAATCCCTGTCTCTGCTACTGGGTCTGGTAGGTAACAGGCAGCACGAACACCGGCTTTTATGGCTCCAAATATGCGAACAAACTTTTTATCAGTGTGGTCTCCAGAGATGTATACCAAATGGTCAGAACGTGCGCAAGTTTGTCCCCAGCCGTTCAGCTTCTAAAAGATTTATTTTTGGCTCCTGTAGCGCAAACTAGCAATTCCACTCCCCCGCACCTATATTTCATTGAACAGCACTCATCTCTGCTTGTGATGAAAACATCTTATTCCGTTCCTTCTCTTTCCCACTAGTAACTTGTAGGCACTGCCTTTCACTCCGCTAGAAAACTCGCTTTCGCAGCTTTCCCCTCCTACTCCACCTTCAGGGAGCTTCTTCCTTTCCTCTGTTTCCCTCTCGCTTTCGTCTAGGTATCCCAAATCGCGGCACCGAAAAAGCTGAGGAAAAATACTGCGCACGCGCACTCAGCTGTCACCGCTTGGCCTTATGGGTTTGGTTGGCGGGTTTCTGCCAATCTCTTACTCGCGGAAGCTATGGAGTGAGAACTCTCGCGATATTTACGGCAGCCAGTCGATTGGACCGATGTGTGTTGCTAGTGGTCCCTTTTAGCTCGCTTTGTCACCTGCGCCGCCTCGTTCCCGGGAGTGTCCGGCGGACCGCCATGACTTCAGCCCTGGAGACCTATATCAACCGTATCCTCCGGTGGCCGGCGCTGGCCGGAGCCGTGGCGAGGCCCGCGTCCGACAGTAGAGGGCCGGTGCTGGAGAGGACGGGTCGGGATCGCCGGGCGGTTGGGATTTCCAGTCTCTGCTTGGCCTGGGCTCGGGGATTAAGGGTCCTGACCCACCAATCCTGCGCGTCGGGCTTGAGCCCGCCGCGACTCCGGTGGGCCCAAGGCGCCTTTTCATTTTAACCTTTAAAGTGTGATTATTCTGAACTTTTCCCTGTCTGTAGAAGTCAGCTATTGATTGTTCCTTACTACTTCCCTAGGGCCTGTGTGGTCAAGTTTGTGAATAAAACTGAATATAGCCGTTTTAGCGGCGACGATGGTCTTGTAAATCCCTGTACTTGTTTTATTCTTAGGTTTTGCTCATTGCTCGAGGATAGCAAAAATTGTAAGAATAGTGCACAAATTGAATTTCCACCCCTTTACCACTTGAAGTCATAACTTATTTGTTGATGGAATGGAAATAATGCTTACAGTTGTAATGGGTCGTCACAAGGGACAAGTTGACTTTAAAAACCCTCAGTGACGTCTTAAAGTCTGTATGTGTATTAACCCTTTTAAAGTCTGAGGACAGAAACACTACGTTTTTTCTTATACAAATTTGGGACAAAAGTGAAATACTAAATACTTTTGATGTAAACAAAGCATATTCTTACCTTGTGACACTGATTATAACTTCTTTTCTTTTGGATTTTGTTTTTTTACTCTCTTCTAATTGTGTAATTGTCACAGGAATTGAAGTTAGGAACTTGTAAGTTTTTATGTTGTGAATGTAATTTTTGGGTTAATAGTTGTATCTTCGTCACCTTTTCCCTAGTAATTTAAACCACTTCTTACTAAGCTCTAAGTTTCCAGGTTGCATTCCCTGAGAAATGCTTTCCTTGATTCATTTATTAGGAACTGTTGCTGTTATTACTTCTGATGGGAGAATGATTGTAGTAAGTATTTGGCATATTTATCTCTGCTTTCCAGGAGACTTATTGGATGCAAATTTTTCTGTGAAAGTGCTGCCTTGTAATGCCTAGGCGCTATAGTATTATATAGTATCCTGCATTAAAGTTTTCTTGTGACTCAGCTCTTTATCTGAAAGGTTACACTGACCACATACAGAAAAGGATTTTTTCTATTTTTTCCTTTTCTGAGTGTAATTATTGCAAGGAATTGAAGTTAGAAACTTTGTTTTTATGTTGTGAATGTATTATTTCTTTATTGGCTTTTTTTATTAATAAATGTTGAGTATAAGTCACAAGGCTTCTAGGAGCTATGATGAATAATAGATTCAGCCCTCAGAGCATTTAGTCTGGTCTACAGATACTTGCCTATATTTTATACTTATCTTCCCCTTCCATTTTTAATTTTCTTTTCCATTTGGTACTCTGATATTCAGCACATGAATGTTACAATTATTTTTGAAGTTTTGTGTATGCCTCTGAAACTTTTTGTATAATTTACATACGACAAACAGAATAGTGAACATTTAAGTCTTGTATCACCATATTCTTTGACTAATATTCTTTGACTATTAGGTTGTATGACCTCTGTCTTCTATAGGACAAATTATGATGACTGATCTTAAGTTTATTTCCTCTCATTAGTCCTGTATGTCAGTATCCCCTTTAATTCCAAATAAATCTTTGATTCTTTTGTTATTCCTTGATCTGAGGAATTTATCCATGTTTTTTGGCTACTTAGTTATTTATTTACTTATAATTCATTCAGCTGTTGTTATCAAAACATTTTAAGGTTGCTAAACTTTCTCTTTTCTGTATCTAATTCATATAACTTAATCTTTTATTTTCCTATTCTGCAGTTCTGTTTTCTGTTTAATCCTCATGATTTTTCTCAGCGGGTCCTTAAATGACTATTACCCAAAGTGTTAGGCTTTGCTATTAAATTATTTCATGTACCAGGCACTTTACATGCCTTATACCTTTTAATCTTCAGTATAACTCTGTGAAGAAAATTATTCCTGTATTCTAGGTTAGGAACCAAGATCAGAAGAATTCCCTTTCCCAGAGTCATGTGTAATAAGTGGCAGAACCAAACTGGGATTGAAATTGGATTTGACTCTAAAGCTAAGCCACTTGCCTTGCCTTCTTAATCAAGAGAACAACTTTGTTTTCTTTTATGGATCTTACCTTATGTTTTGTCGAGGACAGTGTGAAATATTTAAATCTCAGCTTAACACTTTGAGAAGCCTACTGCTATTAACAAATATTTGCAAATAGTTATTTCTGTTGCAAAAATATCAAGTTTAAATTTTTCTATTTTTGTTAACAGGATAGATAATGAGTTGGAAAAATAAAACTGTATTTTTATTTATTTTTAAATGTGTTTCTTTTATTTTTTTCTAAGATTTTATTTATTTATTTTAGACAGAGGGGAAGGGAAGGAGAGAAGGAGAGAAACATCAATGTGTGGTTGCTTCTCTTGTGCACCCTACTGGGGGCCTGGCCCGCAACCCAAGCATGTGTCCTGACTGGGAATCAAACTGGTGACCCTTTGGTTCACAGGTCGGTGCTCAATCCACTGAGCCACACCAGCTAGGGCTATTTAAATATTTCTTTCAAATTCTGGTTCTAATTGTTGCAGTCATGTTTGTATCTACCTTATTGCATTATTAGGAAAGTAAATATATGTGAGGCCCATACACTTTCTGGAAAATAGTAAGTACTCATTAACTGTTAGCTGTTAATATCAGTTAAAATTTGTACATGTTTATGGGACTTACTTGAATCTCTTAAAAAAGATAAATTATATTTGCTTCTTCATGTATCAGTAGTGTATAGTAGTTCAGTGGTTTGGCTTTGAAGCTATCCTTTCATGGTTCAGGTCCTAGCTTTGCTGCTATCTACCTTATATAACCTTGAGAGATTATTTAACATCCCTGTGCTTAAATTTTTCTTCTCTGAAATGGGAATGGTTATATCTACAGTACTTCAAAGGGTAAAGATTAGTTAGCCCTGGCTGGTGTGGCTCGGTTGGTTGGAGTGTCATCCAGTAAATCCAAAGGTCTCAGGTTTGATTTCCAGTCAGGGCACATGCCTGGGTTGTGGGTTGTGTTTTCTCTCTGGGTGTGTTTGAGTGGCAACCAGTTGATGTCTCTCTCATATTGATATTTCCCTCTCTCTCTTCCCTGCCCCATCTCTCTCTCTCCCCCCGCCTCTCTCCTTCCTTCCTTTCTTTTTTCTTTTCTTTTGTTATCTATCTGTTTATCTATCTATCTATTTATCTATCTATCATCTATCTAATTTCCTTCCTCTGTCTGGAATCAGTGGATATATCCTCAAGGGAGGATTAAAAAAAAAAGATTAGTTCAAATATCGTGGGCAACATGTTTAGCACAGGGCCTAGTATTAGTATGTACACACATACAGGGGTGGGCAAAGGTAGGTTTATAGTTGTGAGTACACAAAGTTTATTTTTCTATTACTTATTCTTTTATTAAATATTTTTCTGTATGAAAACTGTATAAACCTACTTTTGTCCAGCCCTGTATAGTTTTCCCTTAAATATTACTTGTTTTAGTTTGTGTCTTTAGAATGTTAGCTCCTGGATTGGACTACTTGGGCTTTTATGTTACTTTCTTGGAAATATACTGGTACCTAGATGTCCTTCGTAATTCTCAGCAACTCTGCACACTAATCAAATGTGTTGTGTGGTTTTTTTTACTCCTTAAGAAACTAAGAGGTAAGTGTTACTGTGAATTATAAAGAGGTATTCTGTTTTAAAGTGGATTTAAATCACATATTTCTATTGGAGTACCCAGCAACTAAAATTATTGTGTGATTAAATTTACACATTCAAGTAAACCATAATATTTGTCTTTTTCTTGTGAACTTTTCTTTTTACAGGGCACACTGAAAGGTTTTGACCAGACCATCAATTTGATTTTGGATGAAAGCCATGAACGAGTGTTCAGCTCTTCACAGGGAGTAGAACAAGTGGTACTAGGGTTATACATCGTAAGAGGTGACAATGTGTAAGTAAAATACGTCTTTTTTAAAGGCAGATTAAATATACTGTAGGTACTGCCCTGTTATATGGAGAAAAGGTTTTTATCTACTGAGATTTGTAAATAGTTAAGTGGCCTAGATAGGATCCAGAAAGGGCCCTGTCTTTTAGTGAGTACTTCATTAGAGAGGCTTTATAGAATGTTCTTCCAACATACCCTTAATTTCAGAGGAATATACATATACTCCTAGGGTACCAAAGCTAGGGTTTGAAAATCTTTGAAATCTCTTGCATGAATAATTTTAAATGATTCATGCTCTATAATATAGCTGAATTTAAAAACAAGTACTACATCATTACTTATTTTTTTCTCTGACTTTTTTATAGTATAATCAGCACACTTTTTTTATGCTGTGGCTTCAGTTAATTTCTGACACACTGATAGGGCAGTTTGAGAATGTATCTTTTAATGGTGGCAGTTTAAGAAAAGTCTGTAACAGTGTAGGGCAAATAGTTCAGTGGAACTATTTGGGATGCTGGAAATGCTGTCTATCTGCCTTATCCACTAAGGTAGGTACTAGCCGTGCATGGCTACTGGGTACTTGGAAAGTGGTTGGTGTGACTAAAGAACTGAGTTTTAAATTTTGTTTGATTATAATTTAATAGTCACATGTGGCTGTTAGCTACTGTTTTAGATGTTGCAGTTTACAGGGGGTAGAAAATTGTTGAATCAATTTTCTAATGAGTACTACAGATTTAAAACATGGCTGACAGGCAACAAAAGATACATTTGCATCTCAGATTATTTTAGGGGATAGGTAGAATATAGACGATGAAAGAATACTGTTCATTCAAATCATTTATCCTAAAATCATCTTTAAATTATTTGATCTTTAATAAAAATTAGGGGTTTATAAAATATTCTATAGAAATGACTTTTGGGTGGGGTTATAAAGTGAGCAATAAGAATAAGAAGAAGGAGAAGCAGGTGGGGCCCAGGTCCCCTGACCAGAACATACTGCTTCTTTATACTGGGGCTCTGCATAATGATTGATTTTAAGAATTCCTCCTACATTAAAAAAAAATATGTAGTTTTGAACTGTAACTTTTTTAAGGTTTTATTTATTTATTTTTAGAAAAAGGGGAAGGAAACGATAGAGGGAGAGAAACATCAAAGTTTGGTTGTCTCTTGCATACCCCTTACTGAGGACCTGGCCCGCAACCCAGGCATGTGCCCTGATTGGGAATTGAACTGGCAACCCTTTGCTTCTCAGGCCTGTACTCAGTTCATTGAGCTACACCAGCCAGGACTAAATTGTATAATTTTTTTAAATTTAAATATTTTCTGTAGATCCAGTGGAGTGCTGAAGCCAGCTTGTACTGGCTCATGGAAGGAGATTGTTGTATTTTCAGTTTTGCAAGCTGGTTGGTTGATGTTTTGTTGGTAGCTTGTATTGGCCATAGTGGGAGTATTTGTACTATGGATGTCAGTAAATGCTGCAAACCAATCTCTAAATGAAACAGAGGACAAAGTAAAACAACTTTGTTTTATATTGAGAAAACAGTATATTTTCCCAGAGTTTGGTTCTTTCCATTATTAGAGAACTGAAGTCCTTATATAGTTTAAAGTAAAATTGGGCAAATTCTTTATTAAAAGTATTCATCTATAGAATTTACTCTCGTTAAAACCGAACAAATTTAAGCAACCAATTTTTAGTGGAATAATATTTCATACATGTCTCGTGGTTTGGATGTAATAGTGACTTTTTCCAGCTGGAAAGCCCTGGCTTTGTTACCTAGCATGGTATTAATGAAATTAATGTTATGTTTGTGTTAAATCAGGGGAACATTTACTAGCTTTAATTCTAGTCAATCACATCAAAAAAATCCTTTGTTAGATACCTAAGTACTTGTTGCTGCTATTTTTGTATACTTTTCGTTCTTGAATTTAAATAAACTGAGAAATCATGAGAGTCACTAATAGATACTATACCATTGATGGATTTAGTTCATTGAAGTTACTTAAATAACAGATGCCTTTATTTCCTTATGTAGTAATGATTTTGTGATTCTCTCCTTTCTCCCCAGACCTCCTCAGTACAGTCCCTGGAGTTGAAACCATGGGATTGGAAATTTGGGGGTTTTATACTCGATCTACCCTATTTTTGTCTTTTTCCTTTAAAGGACTTATGATCCTTAAGTCACACTATATGAAATAAGTCCTTTAATATTGGTTTCTGTTATAATGTTACCTTCAAATGATTTCTGGAGTTTTGTCACTTAACCTTATGAAAAGTTTGGTTTTCACGTAAAGTAGTTCTTTTTACTCTGCATCTCAGTTTTATTCAGAAGTGAGATAGTTTTAACTTATTTTTTTTTCCTCTTCAACTAATTGCAGTGCAGTCATTGGAGAAATCGATGAAGAAACAGATTCTGCACTTGATTTGGGGAATATTCGGGCAGAACCTCTGAACTCAGTAGCACACTGAGGAAGAATTACATACATTGGACATCTGTGAATCTTTGTACAGAAGCTGATTATTCTGAGGATGATGTGTGGAATTATTGTAAATGTGTAATTGTGCAATTTTGGCTCCATATTGATTCATTGTAATATGATAAATAAATTAAAATATTTTTACATTTTCTTGAATAAACTTTTTTTTTTTTGGCCTAAATCATAGGTTTGGTAACTTGGCTTTATTTTTCTAGTAAATAGTGTGAAGATCTAATGGTTATTTGAGAACTTTTAGAAAAAAAATTACTGATATTTTAATACTTATGGAAAACTAGTTGAAAAGAGAAATGTGGGTGCTATATAAACCAAGTATACAAATACTATATGTAGTACGGGATACATGTGCTTCTTTCTGTGATTTTTTAGGAAAGTCAGAGGAAGATAAGTCTTACCTTCCACAGTTTCCTGAACCATTCAAATCTATCACATTGCCCTGGGGGTTGTGGATCAAACATGTTTGGTGGAGAAAAGGAAAAGTGCTATAACAAAGTTGTATGTTACCTGAAAAAATTGACTCCATATAGTATTAAAAGCCATCTTAGCCCTAAATTTTAAGAATTGTGAAATTAATAATAAAGGAATTTTTAAATTATATATAAAATATGAGTAAATAAACCTTTGTTTGTATTGAACTAGTGCTTACTATTATTGTCAGCAACTGTTCCATAAACCTGATTTCAAGGGAAGTAAACATGGTCTCAGAGCATTTCAGCTCTATTCTTTGGTTAATTATTTGAGTAAGTCAAGTCAGTAGATAATGTCCCTCACCTACAAATAGGTTTTTTTCTAAACTCCTTTGTACAATTGGTTGATTATACTTTTTAAAGAATCCATAGAAACAATGTTAGAAGTACTGTTTAGATATCCAGGCTATTTCACAAAAATTCTGATTAACTTGTGTAGGCCAAAGTGTGTATCCGATGAGAAGAAAATGGAAAAATATGTTCTTTTAATTCAAAATTAATTTTAATAGGTTTTTTTTTTTTTTTTTTTGCTATTTAATGGAAATGTTTAAAATAGGTGTTGGCAAACATTTTTGGAAAGATGCAGTTTGTAAATATTTTAAGCTCTGAGGGCCATATAATCTCACAGCTACTCCATTGTAGCATGAAAACAGCCACAGATACTACATAAATGGGTGTGGCTGTGTTCTAATAAACCTCATTTCCAGTTAGCAGTAACTGGCAGGCTGGATTCCACCCACAGATCATAGTTTGCTGACCCTTGGTTTAAACAATAAAAGCTCAAGAATATGAATTCTGCAAAGGTCTTCTAGAATGGATTCATTTAAGTTAGAGATGGACTTCACTTGTAATTTTTAACATTAAAAGCCTTACTAGAGACACTAGTTTTTTGATCCACAAATAAAACATTTTCTAGAAGATCACAGTTTCACAGAAACAAGACTTGTGAAGGAGACAAGTGAACTGTTGAGATAGTTTTCTTCGTTGGTCATCAGGTACCATCACCCAGAATAATTTGGTTGATGTTCTGATGTTCCAGGCTGTGTTTGGGAGGACTAGAGGAAGGTTAGCTAGTATTGGCTATTCATAAGTAGCTGTTGTAGTATAAGGCTTTATATTTAGTGATAAAATGTAAAGTGGGCAAAACAAACTGGCAAGTTTAGTTAGGGACTATTAATAATGGTGTTTTAAATTGGTAAACTAATTTCAAAAATAATAAAGAGAACTTGACAGCTAAGTGAAATGTATTCTAACAGAACAAATAACGTCCAAAGTCAAAGTACACACAAACCAGTGAACAAACTAGGTCCCTCTGTCACAGTAATGAGTTTCTAATATGATGTATCCTTTTGAAATCTAACATGCCTTACAAAGTTGTATTTTCCTGACTGATGTCAGAAAAGTCATTCCCAAAGTATGAATTGTTTGTCTTTATTAATGGTTGATAGAGGAAATGAATGAAAACCACCCCAAATGGTATATGCAGTTTTTTATTCCTGGGTACACATGGTAGGTTTTTATGCTTATAACCAATTCAAGTTGGATATCTTTTTGCAAGGGCACTGGAAGGAAACCATAACTATAAGTGGTATCATGATTAATGTGCAGTGTCAGGTTTTTTATATTCCTTAGTGAGACTTTTACTCTGGAATCAGTTTTTTATAAAGAGGCTTAGAAACAATTTTAACCTATAATTACCTCTGTGCTTTGTGACTCGGATACTATCTAAACCCAGCTTGTAATGAATCAGAAATTTTTCTTGGCAACGTATTTTCACTAGTTTTTGTAAAGGGCAATTAACTGCAAAAAGGACAATTTGTTTCTTTTTTAACTGAAAAAATGTTATCTAAAAATAATAGTTTAACACACAGCCTTTAAGTTAAAGCATTTTGATAAGTTAAATGTCCTTACATGCTGATAGTTTTGGCGTACTCTTCTGGTGCCAGAAGAGTAAGAGATATTAAAGATAAACTTTTATTAATAGTTGCTTTACTTAAATATCCTGTATAACATCTTTATAAAATTTGAAATTTTAACATGAGATTTAAGTATGATAAAAACAACTTTTAAGTAGTATTAAATGCAATTATAGGCTGTATCAATATTTTTCTCAGGCATGTAACAAAAGATTCCCCATGTGGACAAGAAATATACAATCCATTCATAATGGCATGTGAAACTACTTGTGTAAAGTTATAAAGCAACCCTTAACTGGCAACATAGTATATTCTTGGCCTTCACCTTCAAAATTGGTAAGTAGTGTTTATTGAGTTCATTCCATGTGCCAGGTAAGATGTTGAGTGCTTACACCAATGACCATTTTACACATGGGAAAACTGAGGGTCAACAAGGTTAGGTACCTTATTCTTAAGAGGTCACTTGTAACAGGGATCTAATTTGGGGCTTTGTACTCCTCATATAAAATTGCCTAACAGCAGAGAGTATACTCTCAAAATATCTGCTCTCAAACAAGTATCTATTAGAAGAAGCCTGATTGAAAAAAAATACATAGATGATCAAAGGCCATTCCCAAAGTTCCATTGTGGACCACTTTTATAATTACCTGAGATACTTTAAATACTAGGTCTGTCCGGAAATAGCCCAACCATTGTTAATATAATGAGAACAGTTCGTGTGACATCAATGTAACTTGGCAGCGAAGGAGAGTGGACTGGAATGTGCATGTGTGAACAATGACAACTTCACCGTGCTAGTCAGTGGGGGCAGTAGACTTCTATGAGTGAGCATGTGTACTGTGGCATTCAAAATGAGCAAGTAGCGCAACAAATCTGCATCAGATTTTGTATTAAGCTTGAACATTCCTCTGCCGAAACTATGGATGATTCAGAAGCCTGCACCTATGGACAAGCGTTTGGCAGCTTCATCACAACCACATGCCTGCTCATGCATCACATCTCATGCAGATTTTTTTGGCGAAACATAAAATTACCCAGGTGACTCAGCCCCCTTAACAGCCCAGATTTGGAACCCTGTGACTTCTGGCTTTTCCCAAAACTAAAATCACCTTTGAAAGGAAATAGATTTCAGACAATGGATAATATGACAGAAAATATGATGGGGCAGCCGATGGTGATTGGGAGAACCGTGTAAGGTCCCAAGGTGATTGCTTTGAAGGGAACTGAGGCACTATTGTCCTATGTATACTGTTTCTTGTATCTTCAAAGAATATCAATATTTTTCATAGTACATGGCTGGATACTTTCTGGACAGACTTTGTATTATTGTGCTTTATTCTCACTGTGGTGGTTCAGCAGATCTGGAATTGGCAAAAAGGAATACTCACTAAATAACAAAGTAAGGAAAGTGTGGTGGAATTTTTAAAAGAAGCATTTGTCACATGCCTGGATGAGTGTCTGATTATGCCTCACTATCATTACCTTCAGGACAGAAATAATAATACCTATCTTATTGCATTATAAGAAATGAAATTAGACTTTTTAAAACTTGGTATGATTTGATTTGGGGATATAAGAGTAAACTGCTATTCCTAGATATTCAAAGGTTAATGTAAAAAAGTTACAAATATGGGTATTGTCACCTTAGTTTTTCAGAGTCCCACTTATAAATCTGTATATAAGAGAGTGGAGTATATAAATTAGGAGGATTTCAAGGTGTGTATAATAATGTATTACATATTAACAAATATAAAATAAGATGAAATTTGTTTTATGACAATCATACACTCTTAACTCATGGAGTGGGAAAATGAAAACTCAAAAGTCACATTGAAACAAACCTCTCCATTCTGAACTTGCATAGTTATTACCTTATTTTATAAATTTACTAATTTGAAATTTTATTTTACTAATTTTTGGATCTTTTAAAAACAAGTTAGGCTGTTGTTCTCAGTTTTCAGTCATGGGAAAATTTGATAAACATTTATTTCTGTGTACATGTAAGACAAAAAAATTGTTAAGGCAGAGCTATCTCTATCCAAGTTGATACTGTTCCATTAAACAGCATAGAATTTTCATTTTACCAGCTACAAATTCATTTAAATGCAAGGTATTTAGTTCTTATTCTCCACCTTGTTTATAGGGATTATTCATGTGAAATTTAGTGAAAAGCTTTGATAAGATATTCATTCCTCTCTACAAAGGAGAAACTCTGTGACATGAGCATAGTTGGTCTTGGTGAATGCATGCTGTCCCCTGTTTTCATTGCTTCCTTTTCTGTACCTACAAACTTAAAAAAAGGGGAAAAATACCCAAAACCCTAATTTTGGAATCTTGCTGGGGACATTTGTCAAGCCATGTTAGATACTGTATTCCAAGCTGTGGACATATCAGGGAATGATATTGATAAGCTCTTGTTCTTGTGAAGCTTGTATTGCTCTGTATTACCTCAGCCAAATCATCTTGACTCAGAGATTTACTGTTCAAGGTCATGAATTATTCCATGAAATTTGTTCAGTACTCTAGGATGTAACTTATGGGTCTTGGGATTCATTTAAAACAACTAAAAACTGTCTTTTTGAGTTGGATATAATTTGTAGTGAATTTTACCAGCCTTTATTCTGTATTAAGATTGCAGAGTCTATGTAAGTTGCATAACATGAAGGATACAGACAAAGTGGGACTTCAGCAGTCCTCTTTCATTAGCCAACAGTATACCCATCTGTGCCTCCTGCCATAATCTGGTCAATAAAGGACTTGAAAACTATTCTTCAAGACATCTTTCCTTACGTGTAGCATTAAAATATTTTTAAACATTCAATTTTTATATTGATATTTTTGTTATACTCTCTATTTCCATATTTTGTACATGTTTCTTTATTAGACATCCATTTATTTGATAGAAGTATTGCCTGCCAGAATTGGCACAGGTCAAGTATTGTTAAACTAGGATCAAAATCCAATCCTATTCTTTATAGTCCAGTGTTATTTCAACTATGTGATATGTCTTCTTTTGTCTTCTCATCAGGGTAATTATCAATTATACTGTAATCATTTTTCTAAGCATTATTCTTCCCATATACTGGCTTTAAAAACACCATATGATGGACACAGTGCCAGCTTGTAATTACATTTGAAATATATCAAAAGGGAAATATTCTAGGAGTGGAGGAGATGGGAGAGATACCTGGGGAATGTGATGCATTATGTCATGTATGCAAAACTAGTGTGTGTTTGTGTGTTGGGGGGTCTACAGTCAGAAAAATAAGGTTTTTCTGTTTGATGTATGAAAATATGCAAAATGTCTTAAGTTTCATCTAATTTGCCTCATATCAGGAAAATCATAGATTATAATAAATTGAGCTTTACAAAGAGGAAAGCTCATAAGCATATAAATTTTCAGAGGGCTACAATATAGCTTATGTAACATTTTAAAATAAATGGTCTGAATTGGTCATAATGACAGCTAACTTTTTTAATGAATTTTATTTATCTTAAAAGTTAATTTTTTATTTTAATAAAATGTTTCAATGTCTCAATCTGGCCTGTTTTTACATAGTTCCTAAGGTTTCAAAGTTCTGCAGTTTTCACAAAATGTTTAAGTTCTAATATTGTTTCTTAGGAGGCCTATTGTTTGTGGTTTGTAATTTAATGATTTGCACATCTACTACATCATTTATAACTAAAGTTTTATATACACTATAAGTTATTAAATGATTTATCTGTGTTTGCATATAAAAATTAGGGTCTCCATTAATAGTGTCCAATCATACTGATAGGAGAGAGCTAATAGAGGTCAAGTCTGATTTGAAAACTATTCCTTCTTTATCCACACAGATTCCAAACCAGATGATCTTTATGAGTGTAATGCCCAGTCTCCATTATGATCCCCAATTGTGGTTGAAATTGAAACTAACTTTTATACTTGGCTACTTCAAATCCATGGATGGATTTGAATGAACGCTCTTTGAGAGACTTAGGTCCTTTAGAGTCACAGAATCTTATTAAATCTTGAAAATTATGGCAGCCTTTGCTAAAATTGAGGTGGAGACATGAGTCACATTGGAGACTTTTTCTATGTCTAACATGACTTCAGTGGCCAGCTTTAGCAGTGGGAATCTAGGAAAACAGTTCCCCACTACTCTAGGGAAAGATGACATAGCATACCCAATGCAGGTGACTACATAAGACATAGCTCTTGGGAGACTATCTGGAAGTAGAGAAAGGAGACTGATCCCTCACTGAAATACTATTTGAATCTGATGGTTTAAGCTGCTTCCTATTAGTTCTTAGATTTGCACTTTAAGTGTCTCACTTGCCTCACTCAAGCCCCAGCCCTGACTTCGTGTGCTGTCACATGTGCTGTCATGAAGCTGTCAGTGGGAATCTAGCATGAAGGTCTGGGTGATGATTTGGGCTCCACACAAAGTTCTGACTGAATTGGGAGAATGGTCTGGAAACAATAGCTGAGCAATTCAGTGTGAACTAAAAGAGCAATGATACCTCTGACAAGGGTTTGATCTCCACTATATATAAAGAACTGACATGACTCCACACCAGGAAGACAAACAACCCAATTAAAAAATGGATAAGGGACCTGAACAGACACCTCTCCAAGGAAGACATACAGAGGGCCCAGAGACATGAAAGGATGCTCAGCATCACTAGCCATCAGAGAGATGCAAATTAAAATCACAATGAGATACCACTTCACACTGGTCAGAGTAGCCATCATAAACAAATCAACAAAGTGTTGGCGAGGTTGTGGAGAAAATGGAACTCAGAGTTCATTGTTGGTGGGAATGCAGACTGGTGAAGCCACTGTGGAAAACAGTATGGAATTTCCTCAGAAATCAAAAGATGGAACTGCCTTTTGACCTAGAAATTCCACTGCTGGGATTATACACTAAGAATCCTGAAACATGAATTCTAAGGAACCTATTTACCACAATGTTTATAGCAGTGCAATTTACAAAACCAAGTGCTGGAACAACCTAGGTGCCCATCAGTAACTGAATGGATCAAAGAACTGTGGTACATTTACACAATGGAATACTGTGAAGCAGAAATAAAGAAGGAACTCCTACCCTTCACAACAGCATGGATGGATCTAGGGAGCATTATGTGGGGCTCCACCCAGCAGAGCCCTCCAGGCTGCTGTGGATGACAATAAGTCTACCAAGACATGATCTGCTTGGGGAGAAAAGGCTGACCAATCTCTCAGAGGAGAATAGTCTGGGCCTCTCTCTCAAAGGCTTTTGTTGAGTTTAGTTTGCATAGGGATGCGTATCAAAGAAATGAGGTATGGTTTACAGATAACATTTCTGGGATCATGGGGGTCATTTTGAGTTAGGGTCTGATAGACAGGGTGACGCCAGTTGGCCATAAAACCTGGGGAAACAAACTTATTTTGTGCTTGGACCCTTAACATTTAAATTGAGGATATTCTTAGCAAAACAGGTTTCACAGGATTTTATGCATTCTTTCTCAGGCCTGATCACCCCCAGGAACTGCCTATTCCAGCGCAGGGCTGCACCCTCCTTCGGCATTGTTTCAGGCCTGAATCAGGTGGGTTGAAGCAAGGCAACCAAGAGATTAGGAGACCTTTTACAGATAGAATGAGGACTCAGGCTATGATAAAGCCAAGGGGTGAGGGTCTTTTGTCCCTCCTCCATAATACCCTAAAGTCCTTCCCTGATGGCCCTATCATGACTGTGCCTGTCTTAGGTTGTTCCTTCCTTGAGGAATCTTACCCATCACTGACTATCCAGCCATACTCCAGGGACCAAGTAGGGTGAAGTAATGGGGGCAGAAGTGGTCCCCCTGCTAGGAGGATAAGTTTTGTCTCCTAAGTGGCTTATGGTCCCAAGGTCTCCTAGCCATGGGGCCGTTACACCTGTTGGCAAGGTTACATCTCCTGAAACCAGGCAGGATGGTTCCCAACAGAGCATTATGCTAAGTGAGACAAGCCAGGCAGTGAAAGACAGATACCATATGATCTCACCTGTAAGTGGAACCTAAGGAACAAAAACAAGTGAGCAAAATATAACCAGAGACATGGAAATAAAGAACAAACTGACAGTAACCAGAGGCGAGGGGATGGGGGGATAACAGGGGAAAGAAGGGGAGAGGTCAAGTCAAAGAACATGTATAAAGGACCCATAGACAACTGGGGGAGGATTGAATGTGGGATTTGGGTAGGACAGGGGAGAGTAATGGTGAGAAAATGGGGAAAACTGTAATTGAACAACAGTAAAAAAAACATTTTTAATAAAAGCTGTACTCTTACGAGTCCAAGTGCAGTTCACTACAAAAGGTCTGGGCCATCATTTATGAATAATTTAGCCTTTCCCTACTAATTTGAATTGTCACAATGAGCAAGTACTAATTCTCATATTTATTTGGGTATATTTCTAAACTTTTATTTCACTCATTCTTCTATTCTGTCAGTAAAACAATATTTAATTAGTGACAATTTATAAATCTCTACCAGTCTTCAAAATTTTCCTTAATAATATCATAACAGTATACCAGGATAACATTACAAATAATCCTGTTTTTGAAATCTTTATTATTTTAATTGGGTTTGTAGGAAATTATTAGGATAATAAGGGAAAAGTTTACATATTTTACATAAATGAGTTTCCTTGTTCAAGAATATAGAACCCTCTCTGCTTCAAAGGGTTTTCTAAGATTCCCTAGTACAGCACATTATCTATCATCTATCTATCTATCTGTCTGTCTATCTAGCGATCTATCATGTTGATTAAAACAACCAGATTTATCTGGTTACACCAATAACCAGAACACCAAATGCTGGTGAGGATTCGAAACTCTCATTTATTGTTGGTGGAAATGCAAAATGGTACAGTCATTTTGAAAGACAGTTTAGAAGCTTTTTACAAAACTAAATATACTCTTACAATACAATCCAGTAATTGTGCTCCTTGGTATTTACCCAAGCTTATGTTCACACAAAACCTGAACATGGATGTTTATAATAGCTTTATTCATAATTGCCAAACCCTGGAAACAACCAAGATATCCTTGGTAAATGGATAAATTGTGGTACATCCAGACAATGAAATATTATTTAGCATTAAAAAAAGCCACTGTCAAGGATAAAAAGACATCTAGGAATCACAAGCATAGGTGTGTAAATAGACTAGTAAATTATCATTATAGCTCTGTATCATTTAAGCTTAATAAAAGACATTTTTCATTAAACACATGTAAAGTAGGCATTTCTGAAGACTAAACTAGCATTTAATCACTATTGTAAATAAAACTTTGAAAGATCATCTAGTACAATTACCATAATTAAGAAATGCTTTACCTTAAAGAGAATGAGGGAAACATTTAATTGGCACTTAGTACTAATCTTTTTTTAATTTTTAATTTTCTTATTATTTTTAACCATATTTATTTACTTATTTTTACATCATTTTTATTGTTGACACTATTACAGATGTTACCATTTTCCCTCTTTTTGCCTCAGTACATTAATTTTACTTTTCTTAACCTACATAGACCAGAAGTAGCCAGGAATTGTTTCTAGTTGGAAGTGTCCTGAAAGATGGGAGTAAATGTCCCAACAAAGCTCAATTCACTTTTGATGGATGGATGAATGAAAGAATTAATACTTGGAGAACTCACTGTTTTAAATGAAAACTTAAAAGTAATAATTTTGAAGTTGGAAAATCATCTTGTAAATTTGCTATTGTTAACCTTCAATGTTCACAGTTAGACTTAATTCTAGTCTTTGTAAAATGTATATGGCATTGTGAAAATATATTGCTTAGTTTGGAAAAGATAAAATCTATTTTCAATTAATTCAAAGAAACTATTCCAAAAGAGAGATGATTTTTTGGTTTGTAAGATTTCTATTTCTGCATTTCTCCAGGATCATTTTCTTATACTAAATTTTCATGAAAATTTGCAAAAAATTAGTGTTAATTATAGAAATAAGGAAACTGTTGAGAAAATGGGAAAAATTAACCATAAACAGTTGTGAAATAAAAACACATAAATTTAAACACACAAACTTCCCTGTCACACTCATTTAGAGGTTTGTTTCCTTCATAAATCTTGCTTTTATCCTCTAAGAGTTGATGTTAATTATTCTTCTTCTAAACTTTTATTTCCTGTTTTCTTTATTTCTGAGAATAGGAATATGACAGGGTATTGAAAACAAGCCTTGATTTGTAGTTCTTATCAAATTTTATCATGTAAATATTCCTATTTCTTTCTTTTTTAAAATTTTTAAAAATATTTAGTTATTTACCTTTAGAGAGAGGGGAAGGGAAGGAGAAAGAGAGGGAGAGGGAGAGAAACATCAATGTGTGGTTGCCCCTCTAGTGCCCCCTACTGGGAACCCAGCTCGCAACCCAGGCATGTAGCCTGACTGGGAATCAAAGCAGCAACCCTTTGGTTTGCAGGCCTGTGCTCAATCCACTGAGCTACACCAGCCAGGGCCGATATTCCTATTTCTGATTTCAGGCCTCCCACGATTCCAGAATATTTAGCAGTAGCTCCCTAGATATGATATAAGTCAACTCAAGCCCACAGTTGTTTGGATGGTTTTTGAAATGAAGGCACAGAGACAATTTAGAAGGTCATAAGAGTAGTAATCTAAGCAAGAGATAAATAGACTAAATTAAGGTAGTATAAAGAGGAGAGACAGGTTCCAAATAGAAAAGAGGGAGCTCATAAGAAAATAACCTTTTCTCATGTCTTTATCTCCCTCATATGGATGTTGGGCTGCTGTGTTCTGATGGCTATCCTGTTGGGTAGAGGGAATATTGCCCTAAATAGGGTGGATATTTTCTTTATCAATCATCCAATTTGAAGATACATCTTGTATTAGGAATGAAGATTATGTTGTGGGTCTTTATTAAGAAGTACAGGCAATTCAATGGTCTCGGGCCTGAGCCCAGGAGCTTTTAGATAGGTACTATGGCATTGTCCTCTAAATTAAGTTGAGGGAATTGGCAAAATGAAATAAAATGCCTCTGTATGTATTTTATTGATTGACATGTCAAATATATGTGTGCATGTGTCAGTATACTAATATGTCTATGATAGAACATACAGACAAATGCATTTTCAAAGGAAGATATAGTAATAGGTGCAAAGAGGTTCTGCTATTTTCATTCCTCATCCAGTGGATTATTTTTTGCATGCCTTGAGTGCTATATACTGTTCCTTAGAAATCCCTGAGAGTAGAATGCAGATTGATGTTGCCACATGATGACCTTGTCATAGCCAGAAAGCTGCCTACTAAAGCCTTCTATGGAAATGGACTGGGTTTTGTGGTTTCCTAAAACAATCAACTTTGGTGGGCCAATTTTACATTAAGTTCTGTACTCTTGTTCCCATCTTCCATCCTCAAGTTTCTTAATAAACGTTACAGTCTGCTTTTTACCTCTGCTCCACATAGCTAAAAGTTCTGTGTCCAAAACTGCACTCAACAATTCAAAAGGTAGGTAGAAGCAGAGGACCTAAGCACATAGTTACCTATGTGAATAGGTAACTATTCACATAGTTACCCATTCATTTGATAAACATTTACTGATCACTTCATGTACCAAGTACTGTTCCAGGAGTTGCAAATTAGCCTGGAAAAAAGCATTCAAAAGCATCTGCCTTCTCAGAGCTTACATTACTGTGACAGGAAAAGCACTCCAGGAAAGGGGGGGAACAAGGTCAGAGGCTATGAGACAGGAATGTGCTTAGTATGTTGGGAACAACAAAGAAACCACTGTGGCTAGAGTAGTCTGAGCTTAAATAAGTAAAAAGAGTCAAGGTTAGAGAAGTAAAGGGTGGGGGTGAGGAGGAGTAGGGTCACAGATTAGGTAGGGCCATGTGTGCATTATCAGAAATTTAGTTTTTCCTGTGAAGGATTTAGGAAATCTTGGCAAATTTTCAGCAGACTGTGATGTCATCTGAAGGCAATTTAACTAGATCATTCAGGCTGCTGAGTCTCAAAAAGACTAGGGCAAGGGTGGTTTACAAGGGCAGAAGCACAAAGACCAGTCAAGATTGTACTATAAAGTTAATTAAAGTTAAAGTAATGCAATTAAGAGAGATGATGTTAATCTGGACTACAAGGATATCAGTGGTCAAATTCTGTATGTATTTTGGAAGTAGTGCACTCAGGTTCTGCTAAATGATTAGATTTGGACTTTGAGTAAAAAGAATGTCGAGGATAATACAAAAACATTTGACCTGAGCAATGTGAAGAATGAAGTCACCTGTTTTTTAAGTAAGAAAGATTGTGACAGTGAAATGTCAAGTCAGTTTAGACATGTTAGGAGTGAGATGCCGGTAGAGTCTCTAGGCAACTCGATATACTGTACTGAAGTTCAGAATGGACTAGACTGAAACTTCAGTTTTGGAATGGATAGCATGTCGATGTTATTGAGAGTCATGGGAATGAATGAGATCACCCAGAAGGAAATATGGACAGGGGAAGAAATCAAATGGATTCTGGATATATTTCATAGTTAGACATGACAGGATTTACTGGCAGTTTGAATGTTAGTGTTAAAGGTATGATTCAAAAATGAATCTGAAGATTTGGGGGAAAGAATTAAGTTATTGATCCTGGGGCTTTCCAATATTGGCAATGAAGAGGAATCCAGCAAACTAGACTGAGAAGAAATGGTTAGAAAGGAAGAAACCAACCAGGTTGATGTCTTACAATCCAAATGAAGAAAGTGTTTTCAAGGAACAACAATGGTCCTCAAAACCTATGTCAAATGCTACTGGATTAATATGAAAAGTGAGTAATGACAATTGTATTTCACATGATGGTGATCATGATCAACTGTACTGAAAGTAGTATTGATTGAGAGAGGGGAATAAAAGGGTGATGATAGGTATCACTTTAAGTGATACCAGAAAGAGACATTATAACATTATAGACAATGCAAGGAGTTTTGCTATAAAGAAGAAAAATGAAACAATGGTTGCAGAAGAGGTGGGTCAATTTTTTGGTTTGTTTTTAGGATGGAAAAATGCTAGCCTGTGTGCTAATAGGAATTAGTCAACAGAGAATGAAACTTGAAAGACACATGAGAAAGCAGGAGAGAGGGTATTGTAGAAGCTATGTTCATGGATAGGTTACAGAAGATGGGTTTTGGTACAAGAGAAGTACTGGCCTTTTCTAGAATCATGGACATATCAATAAGAAGAGGAGAGAAGGTGAGGTGTTTTTTTTGGCAAGGTGTGAGTGGGTCTTTGAAGCCTGTAGAATCTCTTTTGGGATTAATTAATTCTCCTTTCTCAAAGGATTAGGAAATCAGTTCATCAGCCAACAATGAGTTTGAAGAGAGAAGATAAGAAATGATCAAGGAAGATATGAAATGGATCAGAAAAATATCTAAGGATTGCTGGGAAGTATACACATCCTCTTCAGGCACATTGAGACAAGACAGCATGTCCTTGTTTTTTTCCTTTAGTCACATTCAGTGACTTTGGACAGACAAGTTTGATTGGGAGTTTTAACTAGGACTATGGCGTAGGCAGACACGAAAAGGAATGGGGGTAAATGTATTGAAGGTCTGTACCTGGGAGTGATGATTATGATTAACCACAGAACTTAATCTAGTTAGGTAGGTGAGTTCAGGGTGGAGTTGCCAAGGTCCCTAAGAAGTGGCAGAATTAATGAACCGCTTCTAGATGCAATGAGTTGGAAGAATTTGAAGTTTTGTCATGAAAGTCAGCTGGAATATGAGAGGCAGTTTTCAAAAGTATGTTTGAAATTGAAATTATGGTGGGATTTTGGTGATTGTTAGAAACGAGTTTATCACATGAACATGCTGGTGAGGCTGGAGGACAAGTTCACAGAAGAAGATCTGTCCCAACCACAAGGGGAAGGGGTTAGTTGTAAGAAAGTTGTTGGTGTCAACCCAAAGGCTCTCGAAGCAATGGAAAGACTGAATATAACAGTCAGTTTAAGATTGTAGGCGAGTATCTGGGTCTGGGCGCCCCAGAGACTGGGTCGGAACCACAAGGCTCCAAGATCTAAGCGTTTGTGAGGAAAGCAAGACTGGAGTGTCACTCCAGGCACGTGACCCAGTTGGTTTCTGGTCACTGGCCCACTTCCCATCTCTGGCCGCTCGGTCTCTAGGACTGGGGCTCGCGAGCCTGGGGGCTGGCAGAGGGGCATTCCCGGCTGTTAGAAGGCACAGAAACGTCCTAGTCTGACTAGAGGACAGTCTCTTGCATTGTCATGAAGAAGCTTATTACTTTGTGGAGAAGGAATGATGAGCCCCACACTCCGTCCTCACACCTGCCCCTGCGTCAGGCCGGTACTGGTCCGCATACCCAGCCGGGTTACAACCTTCGAGATAAGGATTTAAAGAAAATTCACAAAGCTGCTGCAGTTGGGGATTTGGAAAAAGTGAAAGAGTACCTGCAGCTCAAGAAACATGATGTGAACATTCGAGACAGAGAATACAGGTGACCAGAGTGATGAAGGGTAGCGTGGATGGGAATCTGGGACCACTGGAGCCACTGGGTCCTCTAACCAGAAGCACGACTTGTCTGGGCTTTCCAACTGGTTTTCACTCCGGCATCCCATAGCAGAGAGCTCTGGTAGCCACTGGCAGGAGGGTCACATTCCCAGCTTTCATCTTATTTTTGAAAGTACTTAACTGGATATTTGAAGGCATTTGTGTCCTCTCTGATTCTCTCCACTTCTCCCATTGCCTTAATCTCCCTTGGGTACTCCACCTTTTCCCAATTCTTCTATTTTTTCCACTTCTTTGCTATAGAACATATTATCCCCAGGCACCTAAGAATTACTGTATAACTAATGTACTGATAGGAAAAGAATAGAGGTGACTTCCCAGAACAATGGTTATGAAGACCAAGACTTTGAAATAGAAAAATAGTTAATTCTATAGTGTGGATCTTCTATGACATTTTTTTCAGTTGCAGAGTATCTTCGAAAAACCCCATCAATGCCACTTAATGGAAAACAAAATTAATTTTATATTTTACGAAACAAAAAGTTAATTGCTTGGCATTAATTACAGAAAATATATACTGTCTGTGCCTACCTTAAAATATTTTAGGCAGTTTTTAAGTCATAGGGAATGAAAAATGTCATTTTTCATTATAATTGGGTAACTGGAAACCAATGGTTAGAAAGATGACTTGTATCATCTTGCTGAGAGTTTTACCTCCTCTTTAATAAGAACGGTTATCTAATTTATCTTTTATCCTAAATTACTCCACTGAATTACTTTACAAGGTCATGGGTAACCTCAATATGACTTCATTCAGTAGTCAATTCTCAGTTTACCTGGCTGGACTCTCAGACAAGTATCTTACTTGACCTATCCTTTCTCTCTTTCTTCACTTGCCTGGTGAAGAGAGATTGGCTTCAAATATCTATATTCCAAATCTTTTTATCTCTAGCTACACCTCTCCCCTGAACTCTAGACTTACACACATAAGTGCTGTACTTCTGCTTAGATATCTAATAGGCTGTGGTATGCTCCTAAATGTTCAATAACAAGCACTTGGGGGAGGGGTGGAGATGGAGAGAGGAAAAACCCTGATTTCAAGCTACCAATGTGATATCAACCGGCTCTACAGATTCTTGAAAACTTAACAGTTGGGTCATGAGAGCCACTGACTCCACCACATCATTGATCATGCATCTCAAACATCCCCAAACTGTACTCCTGTTTTTCCTCCTCAGACCTGCCCTTCTCTTTCTATAAATGCCAAATCCTTTTTTCAGTTGTTTAGGCCAGAAACCCCAGACTCATTGTTTACTCCTCTCATTATTTCACATTCTCCATCTGACTCAACAGAAAATCTTGCTGGCTCCACCTTCAAAATATAACTAAATTTCAACCATTTCTTGCCACTTCAGTTACCCTTCTAATCAAAGCCACCATCATGTCCTAACCAGAATTACTGCAGTGACCTCCTAACTAGTTTTCTGTCTTTTAACATTTTCAGTTTATTCTCAATTAGCAGCCAGGATCATCATATATACAATGTATGTGACATGATGACATTGCTCACCTTAAAAATTTCAACTGGTTACATCCATGCCATTGCAAAGGATGGATGGAACTGAAGAGCATTATGCTAAGTGAAATAAGCCAGGCGGTGAGGGACAAATACCATATGGTCTCACCTTTAACTGGAACATAATCAACAAAAGAAAAAAGCAAACAAAATATAACCAGAGATTTTGAAATTAAGAACACTGTAACAATAGCCACAGGGGAGTAGGGAGGGGATAGTGGGGAGAGGGGTCTATAGGAGCTACTATAAAGGACACAAGGACAAAATCAAGGGGGAGGGTAGAGGTGGGGGAGGGAAGTAGGACTGGCTGGGGTGGGGTGGAGGGAAGGGGAGAAAATGCAGACAATTGTAACTGAATAAAAATAAATAAATTAATTAAAAAAAACAGAAAAAAAAAAAAGAATTTCAACTGGCTTTCCATCTCACCCCTGCCTGTTATCTTCCTGGACTTACTTCCTACAACTCTCCCTTTCATTCATCTCCAGCTACCCCGGCCTCTGGCCTCCGTAGTGTTCCACAGAAATGCATTTAGGCTTTTGGATTTGCTGTACACTTTGCCAGGTGTGCTTTCCTCCCCAGAGATTCACAGGGCTTTCCCTCCCATTTCCTTGAGGTGTTTGTCACCTTGTCAGTGAGGTTCCCTGGCTACTCTACATTCAGTTGTAGCCCCCTCCTTGCTGACATTTCCTACCCTTCTTCCCTGCCTGGTTTTTCTTTTTAGTACTTAATACTGTTTAGCCTACTTTGTGTTTTAAGTTTTGTATTTACCTCTTCAGCTAGCATATATGATCCATAGGAGCAGGTATTTTGTCTGTTTTGTTTGCACATTATCCTTACCATCTAGAACCTGCCTAGCTGTTGTACGTGGTAAATACTTTGTGATGAATGAGTACATATATCCATACATAGACAAATAGGATAAGTTAAAGACACTATTCAGAAATAAAATGATTTATTAATAAATAAATTACATATTCAACAAGGTGGATGAATCTTAAAAGTGTTATGTTAAATGAAAGAAGCCAGACACAAAAGATTTATATTAAATAACACCATTTATATAAAATTCTTAAAAAGGCAAAAGGTAAGCTCCAGAATGAAAATTACATGTTAGCTGGGATTTCAGATGAAGAGGGGAGAAAGGCATGGATTGTAAATAAGCATGAGAGAACATTTTAGAGTGATGGAAATGCTCTTTATTGTGCTTATGGTGGTGTTTATGTGACTGTATATTGGTTAAAACTAATAAAATCACACACTTAAATTTTTATATATAAATTATATCTCAATTAAGATGAATAACAAATCTTAAGCTGTATATTGTATTTGAATATTTGTGTATAGAGAAGGACAGATTGAGAATGAGAGAGATAAAACCTGAAAGGTTACATACTAAAATAAAATCACTATTTCTGATGAGGCCATGAGATTCAGGCAGAGGGAGTAGATAGAATAAGAATGGTCCCTGGAGACTTTGCTTTGTGTTGCTTATTTCAAGTGTACTGTGTCTAATAAATTTGAAAATGAATAGGAGATATTTAATATTTCTTCCAGCTATAAAATTATTTTATAGTTTTTAATAAAAAATCCCTCAGATCATATAAAGTCTGATAGGTGAAGGTTGAAGTTTAAACTAATAATTTTAGCCTCTAACTCTAGCTGTACTCAGAACTAGATTAGATATAAAGTTCTCAGCCTAGAATTGAAAGTAACTTAATGGTCTAGTATGAGGTAGATTCCTTGGTTACTTCTTCACTTACTCTGGGTGCTAAGCTATCAAGAGCCCTAGGAAGTCAGTTAATGAAAAGGGTGTTGTTATGATAAAATGTAAGAGAAGTTTGCAGCTATCTGTTTGTCCTGTACCTATTATAGAGGGATAACACTTCATTTCATCTTCTATAGTAATTATCTACACTTGACATCCATTCAGTTCATGGCTTTTGCTTAAGTTGAATTAGAGATTTTTGGGATTTGACAATTCTTCACCTGTCCACAATCTATGCCGACAATTCTTTTCAGATATTTGAGAGAGTGAGAGACTAGGAGAAAATCGAATTTGAATGAAAGAAAATGATACTAGCCAGACTGAAACTTTAGAAATGAACACTAGGCTTCAAAGGAATTTAGATTTCTTGTAAGATAAGTACTATGAGTTAGAAAATAACAATACACCTTCAAAAGATGGCAGCAATGTAGGTGGGAGCTGAGCCCACTTGCTCATGCACCTAACTGGGACTCTTAGCTGATCTTCCGAAAAACGAAGTAAAGAGCCAATAGAATCTTAGCTGATACAAAATTTGGAAGCCAAAGTGTGTAGAGGATGCTTAAAAACAGGCAGTAAGGAGTTATTAAAGGCCAAGGGGAAGGCACCCAGGGAACTCAGCTGCTGCAGGGATGTTGGAGGAGAGCCCTATAGGTGATAGCAGCCTAGCAGCTCCTTCCCCTTCCAGGACAGGGAAGTCCCAGACCTGCACCAGGGGGGATCTGGATGCATAAAGTCACTGGGGTGAAAAAAAGTCAACAAGCACACACACAGCTGGCGGCATACCCAAGCTGGGGTGGCAGCCACAGGCTAGGATAGTGCCAGAAAATTTTGGAGATCCTGGTGGCACCTGGAGCTGGGAGAGGAGGTGGGCTGCTACTGGCTGTGACCCAGACAGAATCTGAACTTGCCAGAGAGTTGGAGTGTATAGAAATCTGGGGGTGGCTCAGAGCAGCAGCAGTACCCAAAGAGGTTTTTTTCAAAGGGAAACTGAGGTACACCATGCAGGGACTTTGTGGGTACAGCAGCCAAGCCAATAAAGAGGGAAGACTATGGGCATGATTTGCTTCCAGTCAGTGCCCCACAGATTAATTGAAGGTGTGCAAAGTGAGGTGGCTTATGGACAACAGCCTGGAGCAAATCAGCAGAGTGGAGAGTGTAGGCTGCACAGTGCTCTGAGGGTGTGCACTGGAAATTGGTTACCTGAAATGATGATAGCTTAGACTGAACCCCAACCACAGGAAAGGTAAAACAGAGCCCAGTCCCCCTCTGCCTGCAGGAAACAAGAAGATCTGCAAAACTGGCTTGGCAGGCTTAGCAATCAGCAGGAGGCTTTTTCTCTTCTTTTCTAAGAGTAGTACAGTAAGTCCTGGAGCTGAGAGAAAACTGAGACAGATCCAGAAAAAAGTCAGAAAGCAAAAACCAACAGCTGAGACAATTTTTTTTTTTTTTTTGCTTTTCATAAGAACTTGCAGGTTTTAAAAAAATTTCTTTCTTCTTCCTGTTTATTTCATTTTTGTTTTTTTTATTTGTTGTTTGTTTCATTATTTTTATTCTCCTTTTCATATCACATTTTAATTTTTCTTCTTTCACTTCACTCGTATTCCAAATAATTCACTACTGTTGGTCTTTTACTTTTTATTTAGATTATGTATTTCTTATCATACTATTGTTATTCCAAATCCCACACAGCACCCTTCCCTGGTCTTAGTCCATTTCACTATCTTCCTGAGCTTTATTACTGTTGATGTAAACTTTATTTTCTCTCACACTACACCTAGTTTCTATCCCTTACTCTCACTATTTCTCCTCCATCTAACCTCGCATAAGCACTCTTCCCTCTTAAGTCAGTTCACATTCTTTTAACCTCTTATGAAATTCTTATTTTTTTTCCACATTTAACAGACAGTGGCTAGTTGGGTGAAATAACACACTTATTGCTATGCTTCTCCAAAAGAACTCCCATTTGTTCGTGATTTGTTTGTACTTTAAATCCCATAGAAAACTCTCCTGCTGTCATTCCATTTCACCTTCCCCCTGGCCCTGATCAGTTGAATGAAGAATTTTATTTCATTATTTTTTTCTCTCTCTCACTTTCCTCCCCCTCCTCTCAACTTGGGCTTTACTCTTTACTCTTATTAGTTTGCTTCCCACATCCTTTCAAAATCATTTTACTTTACTGTAGACATCTCATATCCACTTTTCTACAATATTACTATTCCTGTTCCACCTTTATCGAACCTCATTCAGCTGTTATTGCTATCAACCCTGCTGTGGTTTTTCTGCAGTTTTGCTCCCATTGGTGCTGTACCTTTTCAATTTTACTTCAAGCCTCATAATATACTCTTCCTTCTTCTTACACCGTTGTTCCCATTGTCCTTTCATGTTTTACTTACAAATTTTGTTGTCTCCCTTTATTCACCTTGGTTCTATCCCAATTCTTACCAATTCTCCTCCCTTTTACCACTCAATAACATTTCCCCTCTTCTAGTCAACTCATATTCCCTTTGTATCATCTTATCATATCTTCAATCTCTCATCATCTTTATTAATTTTAGTTCAATTGAGGTTGAGATTGCTGATGTGGTAGAGGTTTGTTTGTTTGTTTTTTCCCCCTCTGGTATAGGTTTGGTTGTCTGGTAATACTGCTTTGTTAACCAACAATTGTGCAAGAGCATACAAGACAAGGTGGGAGTTGTGAATCCCAGTAAGCCAATGGAGGGGAGAACCCACCAACAATGAAGCCACCAGCAGGTAAAACCCAAGTACAACAAAAGAGCCCACACAAACAGAAGAAAAGGCCACCCTAGAACATCCAGACAAGGAGACCAAAGAGACCGCACCACTGAGTCCCACAAAAGTCCTACCACAGAAGTTCATACCATGAAAACAGCTGGCAAAGCAGCATATCCAGAAACATCCAGAAATTTATCCAGAAATAAATTAAAAGAGTCACCTAAAATGGAGACACAAAGAAATAACCCACAATTGAAAGGAATGGAAGACTCCCCAATAAAAGAGCTAAATGAAATGGAGGCAAGCAAACTATCTGACATAGAATTCAAAAGAATGGTTATAAGGATGCTCAAGGAACTCAGTGACAACTATGAGGAATTGAGTGGGAGCTACAACAGTAGAAAAAGGAAAAAGAAACTGTAAACAAGAACCAAGAAGAAATGAAAAATATAATATCTGAAATAAAAAAAAATATACTAGAAGGAATTACAAGCAGGCTGGATGAAGCAGAGGACCGGATTAGTGAGCTGGAAGACCAGATAGAAAGAAATACCCAGGTAGAGCATCAATAGAAAAAAGACTAAAAAAAATGACCATAATTTAATGGAACTTCAGGACAACATGAAACACAACAAGCTTTTAATCACAGGAACATCAGAAAGAGAAGAAAAGGAGAAAGTGATAGAAAACCTGTTTGAAAATATAATGACAGAAAACTTCCTGAATGTGGAGAGGGGAAAGCAATACAAGTTCAGGAAGAACAGAAGGTCTCAATCAAGATACAATAAGAGGCCCAGCACCATAATTAAAATGGCAAAAGTCAAAGACAAAGAGAGAATCTTAAAAGCAGCAAGAGAAAAGCAGATAGTAGCATAAAAAGGAACTACAATAAGGTTAGCAGCTGATTTCTCAGTAGAAACACTACAAGCCAGAAGGGAATAGCAAGAAGTATTCCAAGTAATGAAAAGCAAAGGCCTGCAACCAAGACTACTCTAACCAGCAAAGCTCTCAATTAAAATGGAATGTGAAATAAGGAGTTTCCCAGACAAAAGAAGGCAAAAAGAATACCTCCTCCAAGACAGCATTGCAAGATATACTAAAGGATCTGCTTTAAGAAGATGAGCAAAAGGTGAGAAAGAGGTCACAGGTCAAAGGGGAAAAATGAATAAGTACCTACCAATAACAATTTTCAATAAATATGGACTAAATACTCCAATCAAAAGATACAGGGTAGCTGAGTGGATAAGAAAACAACCCAAACAAACTTCTGTCCAAGATGGAGGCATAAGTAGACATACTGTGCCTCTTCGCACAACCAAAAGAAGGACAACAACAAATTTAAAAACAAACAAAAAAAACCAACCAGAACTGACAGAAAATTGAACTGTATGGAAGCTCGACAACCAAGGAGTTAAAGAAGAAACTTTCACCCACATGGGTAGGAGGGGTGGACACAGGCAGCCAGGTGGAGAGGACTGGCAGCAAGGCATTGGCTGGAGGACTGGGGCGGGCAAGGATGCAGCTGGTGGGCAAGGCAGTGGCTGGCGGGCCTGGTGAGTCGGCAGATTGCAGACTGGGTGGTCCCACATTCGCGTATAGATAAACCAGGAGGAACAACTGGGGAGAGAGACAGACTGCGCAACCCAGGGTTGCCTCAGGTTGAATAAATAAAACCTCTGATTGAAAACACCTATCTGGGAGTTCCTGCCAAGATGGAGGCGTAGGTAGACACACTGCGCCTCCTCGTGCAACCAAAAGAAGGACAACAATTTAAATACAAAAAAACAGAACTGACAAAAAATCCAACTGCCCGGAAGTCTGACAACCAAGGAAATAAAGAAGAAACATTTATCCAGACTGGTAGGAGGGGCAGAGATGGGCAGCCAGGATGGAAGGGACTTGCAGCAATGCAGCCAGACCCAGAGATGTGGCAGATCCTGCAATGAACGGGGCAGGCAGTGCGACTGCTAGCAGACCCCACGGCCCCACATTTGCATATAGATAAACTGGGAGGAATGGTGGGGGAGCTAAACAGATCTCGCAACCCAGGGCTACAGCACAGGGGAAATAAAGCCTCAAACCTCTGATTGAAAACACAAGTGGGGGCTGAGGTGGCAGCAGGAGAAACTCCCAGCCTCATGGGAGAGTTTGTTGGAGAGACCCACAGTGGCCAAGAGTGTGCACAAGCCCACCCACTTGGGAATCAGCACCAGAGGGGTCGAGTTTCATTGTGGTTAGTGGACAGAGTGACTGAAATCTGGAAGAGAGTGGAGTAAGTGCCATTGCTCCCTTTCAGCCCCTCTCCCACGTACAGCATCACAGCCCAGCAACCAGCGTTACCTCACACTGGTGAACACCTAAGGCTCTGCCCTTTTACATAACAGGTATGCCAAGACAAAAAAAAAACATGGCCCAAATTAAAGAACGGATCAAAACTCCAGAAAAAATACAACTAAACAACAAAGAGATAGCCAACCTATCAGATGCACAGTTCAAAACACTGTAATCAGGAAGAAAACAGAATTGGTTTAATTTGGTTGCAAATTAGATGGAAAATGAAGGCTATGTTAATAGAAACAAAGGAAAATGTACAGGGAACCAATAGTGATGGGAAGGAAACTGGGACTCAAATCAACGGTGTGGACCAGAAGGAAGAAAGAAACATCCAACCAGAAAAGAATGAAGAAACAAGAATTTGGAAAAATGAGGAGAGGCTTAGGAACCTCCAGGACATCTTGAAACATTCCAACATCCAAATTATAGGGGTGCCAGAAGGAGAAGAGGAAAAACAAAAAACTGAAAACTTATTTGAACAAATAATGAAGGAGAAATTCCCTAATCTGGCAAAGGAAATAGACTTGCAGGAAGTCCAGGAAGCTCAGGGAGTCCCAGGGAAGCTGGACCCAAGGAGGAACACACCAAGGCACATCATAATTACATTACGTAAGATGAAACAGAAGGAGAGAATCTTAGCAAGGGATAAGGACACAGTTACCTACAAAGCAGTTCACATAAGACTGTCAGCTGATTTGTCAAAAGAGACCTTACAGGCAAGAAGGGGCTGTATAGAAGTATTCCAAGTCATGAAAGGCAAGGACCTACATCCAAGATTACTGTATCCAGCATAGCTATCATTTAGAATGGAAGGGCAGATAAAATGCTTCTCAGATAAGGTCAAGTTAAAGAGTTCATCATTACCAAGCCCTTATTATATGAAATGTTAAAGGGACTTATCTAAGAAAAAGAAGATAAAAAATATGAACAGTAAAAATGACAGCAAACTCACAGTTATTAACAACTACACCTAAAACAAAAACAAAAGCAAACTAAGCAAACAACTAGAACAGGAACAGAACCACAGAAATGGAGATCACATGGAGGGTTATCAATAGGGGATTGGGAGGGGGAGAGAGGGGGGAAAGGTACAGAGAATAAGAAGCATAAATGGTAGGTAGAAAATAGACAGGGTGAGGGTAAGAATAATATAGGGAATGTAGAAACCAAAGAACTTATAAGTATGACCCATGGACATGAACTATAGGGGGGAATGTGGGAGGAAGGGGGTGGGCAGGATGGAGTGGAGTGAAGGGAGGGAAATGGGACAACTGTAATAGTATAATCAATAAATATATTTAAAAAATAAAAAATTAAATTAAATTAAAAAAAAAAGAAAACACCTATCTGTGGGGCTTGAGTTGGCAGCGGGAGAAACTCCCAGCCTCACAGGAGAGTTCATTGGAGAGACCTGCATGGTCCTAGAATGTACAAAAGCCCACCCACCTGGGAATCAGCACCAGAAAGGCCTAATTTGATTGTGGGTATTGGGGGAAGTGACTGAAAGCTGGCAGAGAGCAGAGCAAGCGGTATTGTTCTCTCTCAGACCCCTCCCCCACATAGAGTGCCACAATGCAGCGATGTGGGTTGCTCTGCCCTGATGAACACCTAAGGTTCCACCACTTATGACATAACAGGCGTGCTGAGGCAAAAAAACAAAACAAACAAACAAACAAAAAAACCCAAAAAAACAAAACCAAAAAATCCCCCACCCAAATGAAAGAACAGATCAAAGCTCCAGAAAAAATACAACTAAGCAATGAAGAGAGATACAACCTATCAGATGCACAGTTCAAAACACTGGTAATCAGGATGCTCACAGAATTGGTTAAATATAGTCACAAATTAGATGAAAAAATGAAGGCTACCCAAAGTGAAATAAAGGAAAATGTACAGGCAACCAACAGTGACTGGAAGGAAACAGTACTCAAATCAATGGTGTGTACCAGAAGGAAGGAAGAAAGAAACATTCAACCAGAACAGAATGAAGAAACAAGAATTCAAAAAAATGAGAGGATTAGGAACCTCTGGGACAACATTAAACATTCCAACATCCAAATCATAGGGATGCCAGAAGGACAAGAGGAAAAGCAGGAAATTGAAAACTTAGTTGAAAAAAATAATGAAGGAGAACTTCCCTAATCTGACAAAGGCAATAGATTTCCAGGAAGTCCAGGAAGCTCAGAGAGTCCCAAAGAAGTTGGACCCAGGAGGAACACACCAAGGCACATGATAATTACATCATCCAAGATTAAAGATAAGGGGAGAATTTTAAAAGCAACAAGAGGAAAGGCAAGAGTTACCTATAAAGGAGTTCCCATAAGACTGTCAGCTGATCTCTCAAAAGAAACCTTGAAGGCAAGACGTGGCTCAAAAGAAGTATTCCAAGTCATGAAAGGCAAGAACCTACATCGAATATTACTCTATCCAGCAAAGGTATCATTTAGAATGGAAGGGCAGATAAAATGCTTCCCAGATAAGGTGAAGTTAAAGGAGTTCATCATCACTAAGCCCTTCTTACATAAAATGTTAAAGGGACTTATCTAAGAAAAAGAAGATAAAATATATGAACAGTAAAATGACAACTCACAGTTATTAACAACCAAACCTAAAACAAAAAGAAAAACAAACTAAGCAAACAACTAGAGTAGTAACAGACTCACAGAAATGGAGATCACATGGAGGGTTATCAGCGGGGGATTGGGTGGGGAGAGAGGGGGAAAATGTACAGAGAATAAGTAACATAAATGGTAGGTACAAAATAGGGGGAGGTTAAGAATAGTATAGGAAATGTAGAAGTCAAAGAACATATATATGACCCATGGATATGAGCTAAGTAGGGGGAATGCAGGTGGGAGGGGGTTTGCAGGGCAGAGGGAAATAAAAGGGGAGAAATGGGACAACTTTAACACCATAATCAATAAAATATATTAAAAAATAAAAATAAAAAATGAAAAAAGATAAAACAACCCATATATATGCTGCCTACAAGAGACCCATCTCAGAACAAGACTTACAGTGACTGAAAGTGAAGCGTTGGAAAAAATATTCCAAGCAAAAGGACAGGAAAGAAAGCTGGGGTAGCCATGCTTATATACGACAAAATAGACTTCATAAAAAGAGAAACAGAAGGACACTTCAGAGTGTTCAAGGGAAGAATCTATCAAGAAGACATAGGCATTGTAAACATATATGCACCCAACATCGGGGTACCCAAATGTATAAGGAAAATCTTGGATGACTTCAAGAAATATATAGACAGCAACACACTTATAACACCCCATTGTCAACAATGGATAGATTTTCCAAACAAACTGATTGAAGAATGCCCTAGATCAAATGGACTTAACTGACATATATATAGTCTTTCATCCTAAAGAAACAAAATACACATTCTTTTCAAAGATAGACCACATGATAGGACACAAAACAAGCTCAACAAATTCAAGAAAATTGAAATTATATCAAGCATTTTCTCAGGTCACAAAGGCCTGAAACTAGAAACAGACACATGGATCAATGAAAGAGAAGAGAACCCAGAAATAAACCCAAGTCTTTATGGTCAATTAATATTTGACAAAGGGGGAAGGAGCATAAAATGGAGTAATAATAGCCTCTTCAATAAATAGTGTTGGGCTATCTGAACAGCTACACGCAAAAAACGGGAACTTGATCACCAACTTACACCAGATATAAAAATAAACTCAAGGTGAATAAAACACTTAAATATAAGTTATGACACCATAAAAGTCAAAGAGGAGGACACAGGCAGGAAAATCTCAGATATCCCATGCAGCAATATTTTCAACAATGTGTCCTCTAGAATAAGGGACATAAAGGAAAGAATAAACAAATGGGATCTCATCAAAATAAAAATCTTCTGTGCAGCTAAAGACAACAGCAGCAAAATAAAAAGGGAAGCAGCACTATGGGAAAATATATTTGCCAATGATACTTTAGACAAGGGTTTGATGTCCAAAATATATAAAGAACTCACATGACTCCACACCAGGAAGACAAACAATCCAATTAGAAAATGGTCAAAGGGCCTGAATAGACACTTCTGCAAAGAGGGCATACAGAGGGCCCAGAGATATATGAAAGGATGTTCAGCATCACTAACCATCAGACAGATGCAAATTAAAACCACAATGAACTGCCACTTCACACCAGTGAGAATGGCCATCATAAACAAATCAACAGTCAACAAGTGCTGGCGAGGCTGTGGAGAAAAGGGAACTCTGGTGCACTGTTGGTGGGAATACAGACTGGTGCAGCCACTGTGGAAAACAGTATGGAATTTTCTCAAAACCTAAAAATGGAACCACTTTTAACCTGGCATTTCCATTACTGGGAATATACACTAAGAATCCTAAAACACCAATTCAAAAGAACCCATGCACCACAATGTTCATAGCAGCACAATTCATAATAGCCAAGTGTTGGAAACAGCCTAAGTGGCCATCAGTAAATGAATGGATCAAAAAGTTGTGATACATTTACACAATGGAATACTATGCAGCAGAAAGAAATAAGGAGCTCCTACCCTTCAGAACAGCATGGATGGAACTGGAGAGCATTATACTAAGTGAAATAAGGCAGGCAGTGAATGACAGATACCATATGATCTCACCTATAAGTGTAACCTAATCAACAAACCAGTGAGCACAGTATAGCCAGAGATATGGAAATAAAGAACAAACTGACAGTAATGATAGTCATGGGAGATAATGTGGGAAAGAAAGGGAAGAGTTAAGTCAAGGAACATATATACAGGACTCATGGTCAAAAACAACTGGGGAGTGGAGGACTGAATGTGGGAGTTGGGGGTGAGTAGGGTAGGGGGACAGTAATTGTGGGAAAATTGGGACAACTGTAATTGAACAACAATAAAAATAATGTAACATATAAGTGCTATATGATGGCCTACATATTAAACTGGTTCCAAATCTTGAAAATAAAACAATATAAAGTCTCAGACTAGAAGTATAATGCATTGATAAAAAAAAAAGTTAAAAATTTTTGAGAAATGGAAAAATATTCTTGGTTATAAGGTGTTTCTCTAAAATATTTATAAATATACATTTTGCATTCGACCATTTTTAAAAAATAGAAGGGCTGTTGTTCCGGGCATTTGGTGAAAAACCATTTATATTGGTTTTGAAGCATGTATATGTGTAAACATTTGTATATGACCATAACAAATATATGTTGTTAGTTCTGGAATTTAAGAAGAGTTAAATCTAAAACTTAAAATGAAATGTAGGCAAATGTTAAACCTGTGTGATATCATAAACTTTGTAATGTTTCATGCCTCCTCAAGATACATTAGTCTTTTTTTCATATTTCGTGACAGACCATAGGCCTATATTGCTCAACACTTCCTTAGAAAGCTGAAGCTTCTATAGACATTTTATTTTATTGAATTTGAGGCCGATTTTCAGTATTCTTTGGGGGATAAAGATGGGCCCTGAGATTTTCAGGAAAAGTTTAATTGTCACAGTGGGGTTTATACTTCAATTAGAATAGTGAAATTATCCGTCAAGCTTCAGGCAGCCACTTTGGGAAGACCTACTGTGTACTGCCCAAATCATTTACTTTCTATTGCAGCAGGGTTTTATTTCCTGTGTTGTCTTTTTAATTAATGAAAAAAGAGAACTGGAGTTGGATGGAGAGGTGGATCCAAAGATTGAGTAAAAGACACCGAAGTTCCTTGGAAATAAATTCTTGGTATATGTATAAGAGTGGATGAATGACACAATTAGAATATTTGGTAGGTTTGCTAAGCTACAGCAAGGAGTTATTTTAGGTGGGCTTAAAGCCTTTGGCCCTGTGTGTTTGGGTGGAGGGCTTAACAAACTTCCTATTACACAAGCAATAATTCAGTAAAAAGCAATTATAATTAATGTAAATTTTATTTAAATATAAATTAGTACATGAAATAAATATCTTTATATATAAACTGTCACATTCTTAAGTATCTTGTCAAACTAAGACTTATTTCTAACTTTGTGTTTTGTTATATCGATATAGAACACCTTTGCACTTGGCCTGTGCTTATGGTTATTCAAATGTTGTATCTCTTTTAATTGAGAAACATTGCAAAATAAATGCCTGGGATAGTGAAAACAGATCTCCATTGACTAAGGTTTGTTCATTTTTGCTTTTCAATTGGAATGTGTTTGAGTTCTTTTCCTAGTTAGCTTTGGTTGAATTTCACATTTTAAAACAAAATATTAATCATTCACTTAATATATCATATCCTGAGTAGTAAACTGGTTACTCATCTCTTGTTATATTTACTGACAGGCAGTACAGTGTGAAAAAGAGAATTGTGCTACTATTCTTCTAGACCAAGGTGCAGACCCAAATCTGGTGGATTTACATGGCAATACTGCTCTTCATTATGCTGTCTGTGGTCAAAGTGTCTTATTAGTCAAAAAATTGCTTGAACACAAAGCTAATCTTGAAGCACAAAATAAGGTACTCTTGTTAAAAACAACACATTATACTTTAGAAAGCTTATAATGTAGAAGGCAACTGAAGAAGGTATTCATTGCAGATAATTTGTACCTGTTGAAACATATAAAGTATGAATTTTCTAAAATGAAATTGAGGAGAAGAACGAGATTATAAAATACTGATACAGTTTATTTTATTTTATTTATTTATTTATTTATTTATTTTGGGGGGGTCCTTTTTAAAAAGTCTTTCTCCATTTAATTTCAGATTATAATCCTAACCTCCAAAGCAATATCACATTTAACAGTGATAACTGTTTAAAGACCTATATCAAATGAGATCTATTTGATTTTCCTATAAATAAATATTTGTTAAAACTGTAAAGCCCATATTTTTCTATTATATACTTACAAATAATCCTAAAAAGAGGGTTGAATTAGAAAATCACTTACAATACTAAAAGTAATCCAAATCTCCTATTGAGACTTTATGGAAAACTGAGGAGTATTTTTTAAGCTTCTTAGCACCTTAGCACTGATATTTTGTCTACATAACAGACCAAAATAAGTGCCATCCTTGGAGTTTTAAATGAAACCCTATGAAAATCCAATTGTAACACCATTATGAAATGTGACTGTAAAATTTAAGTGCTTGTCACTTAAATAATCTAGGCTGATTTTACTGACACGTAGAATTAAGACTTAATTGAATCTATTTTTTGACTGGCCCAACTCCAATTTATTTTCTTGGTCTTTGAAATCATGTTTTGTTATGTATCAAAACCTTTTAAAATTAAAGAGTATATTAGAGGTTCCTTATAAGCACTCTTATTTTTTAAATTGAACTTAGATCTAAAAGACATGTTAATGTTGGTACAATATTTTAAATACTCATTTTGAAGTATTTTTTTTCAGGATGGGTACACTCCACTTTTACTTGCCATTACTGAAAACAATGTGGAAATGGTAGAATTTCTTCTGCAGAGTGGAGCAGATGCAAATGCCTCAGATAAGAATCAAAGGTATAATTAATGCTGAATAAGAGCATATAACTACAGCAACCTAATGGGATGTTTATATATATATATGTACACATATATGTATATGTATAGTTATGCATATGTAAAAGGTATATTATTGTTGCTGTTGTTTTTGTAAAAAAGATCTGGCTGTATGATTTTGGGCAAATTACCTGGATTCCTGAGATCTACTTTTCTGTAGAATCAAACATCTGGACCAAAATTAGCAGGTTATTATTATTTTATTTTTATAACATTAGAATCTTACACAGAAACCCAATCCCTAAGTCCTAGATGCTGTAGCCCAATGGGGGTAGGGCATGCAGAACCCCAGAAACACTCCTCCGTGGCATTTTGAGACATTGAAAACCCTAGGGTTTCAGGAAGCAAGGACTGAAAATCACTGAGCTAGCTGCCTTTCAGGGGCCCTCTATCTTTAGACTCCTGATATGATCTAGACTGACACACCTTTCTGAGCAGATCTGCCCCACCTTTTACATTTTTGCCCTGATTCTTTTCCTGAGAGATTCTACACTTGAACTGTAAATTTAGAAGATTAACTCTTTTAAAAAAGCACAAGGCATGCTTAAGACCCATAAACACACATTTATATCTCTTGCTCTAGAACAGCCCTTATGATTGCTCTAAGTGATGAACCAACAAGTTTAGTCAGTCTTCTTCTTCAGCAAGAAGTGGACCTATCTTGCCGAGATATTTATGGATTCACAGCTGAGGAATATGCTTCTTTTAATGGTTTTACTATGTAAGTAATACTGCATATCTTTTAACAATTGTATGGAATTTGATCATAAGAAAGAAACACATACAAAGCTGGAATAGGCTCTGCAGTAGGGGTGACCACATTGTAAACTGTGGTCCTGTGGATCCAAGGACCCTTGCTTTCACCTGCTTATAGACTCCAATCAATATAAGAACTACCGGGTCTATAAGAACTACTGAGACTACACATTAATCACCAGAGGCATGGCAATTTGCAGGATGTAAGGACAGGGGATTCCAACAACTAGTAACATAGCCATTAATAAAAATCTGGACAATAGGTTTGGGCAAAAGATGATTAATCCACACATGCTCCTTACAGTGTGTTTACACGTTAGTGATGTAATAAGTATATACTCATGAACCCCAAACACAAAACTTTTATGCATGATCATATATTTCTGATTTTAATAGTAAATGAAAAAATGAAATGCAATGTTCAGAAATATTTTCTGTTTTTGATCCTCCTTTGCAATGGGAACTAAGAGTTCTGTAATTGTGACTTTTGTTGCTTGAGTGGCTGTTACCTATCTTCCATGTTTAGCGCATGGCCTTTGCTCATTAGTACCATTTATTAGCTCTTTTTCTTGGCACATAAGTTCTATGGCTTCTTAACAGTGGGAGCATAGATAATATTTCTCAAACAGTTTTTTAAAAATAAGTATAACTGTGTCAAATGAGGGAACTATATTCAGATATGTTTGTTACAGTTAGTTTTAATCCATACACTGCCTCATTCCTTTCACTGAAACTTTGAAACCACATGCCTACTAATGAGTCACTAGAATGGGCTTTTTTCAGGCATGGAGAGAAGGTTTATTCATTACTGGGTATGTCTTAGTCCTTGAATTAATTGTCTTCACTTGTCAATTTACTCTTAAGACCAAGTGTTATGAGCTGAATTGTGTACCACTCCCCTCCCCACATTCATACGTTAAAGTCCTAAGAATTTGCATGGCTATATTTCAGGAAAGGGCTTTTAAAGAGGCATTAATTTAAAATGACTGTGCATTAGGTTGGGCCCTAATCCAGTCTGATCAGTGTCCTTATAAGAAGGAGATATTAGGACATACAGAGAGACACTAGAGGTGTTCATATACATGGGGACACCTTATGTGAAGAGGCAACAAGAGGACAGTCATCTACTAGCCAAGGACAGATGCCTGGAACAGATGTTCCCTTACGGCTCACAGAGGAAACCCACTCTTCTAGCACCCTGATCTTGGACTTATAGCCTCCAGAATTGTGAAAAAATAAATTTCTGTTATTTAAGTCACCCAGTCTAGTATTTTGTTATGGTAGTCCTAGCAAATTATTACACCAAATATAACCTAAAGCCAGTTTTTCTACCTTGTTAGTGGCTTTTTTATGACAGCAGGAAGAAACAAAGGGCCAGGGAATGGGAGTACATGAAATAAAAACGGTGTCTGTTGATGGAGTTGGCTTGAGGGGAAGCTGGAGGTCAGCAGCCAGTATGTGATATACTTGGGATGGCATTAGCTAATGTCTATGGTTTAGATTTGATAATTACATATTCAATTGACTATTTTTGAATGCTAATATTCATATATATATTTCTGTATTTATGGATAGATATCATCATTTAATTGCTAGTTATGGAAAGGAGAAGAAAGTTAAGAAGATATCTACTGAAGATAAAATCTTGGACACTACATTTGATAAAGAAGAACTGAAGGAAGGAAAGAAAATAAAACAGAACAAGTAGTTTTTCTGGTTGGTTTTTATTTGCCTTTTAGGAGAGAACACAGATTTCTCAAGTAACATTTTATTTGAAATTGAAATTTTCTCCTATTTTGAGATGCTAAATATTTTTAAGAACTGTTCTTAAGAATATTTGTGACTAAAACATTCTGGCACTGTGTCGACTGAAAGTATAATATAAAGATACACTGAATGCTTAAGATAATTTAATCCATAGCCTCTTGACTTATTATAGAAAATAAAGTAATTTTTGAATTAAATAGAAATTTTAATAGATATAAAACTGTTGTTAATTTTCTTATTCTAAAAATTCTTTAGAGAAGTAGTTTGATAGTAGATAATATAATATTGGGTTGGCCAAAAAGTTCATTTGTTTTTTTCCATAAGATGACTCTAGTAGTGCTAAGTTGTCTTTAACTTCATTCAAAACAATTTTGTTACATTGCACTGTGACAGCTGTCATCAGTGTGCATTTTAAAAATAATTTATCAAATTTGGTGAATTATTGTGTACCCATTTTAATATTGAAGAAGAAAGAAAATACACAACATTTTTGTCATATTATGCTTTATTATTTAAAGCAAGGTAAAAAGACAACTGAAATGTAAAAAAAGATTTGTACAGTGTGTTGAGAAGGTGCTGTGACTGGTCAACCATGTCATAAGTGGTTTGCTCAGGCCAGCCCAGAGACATATGAAAGGATGCTCAGCATCACTAGCCATCATAGAGATGCAAATTAAAACCACAATGAGATACCAATTTATACTGGGCAGAATGGCCATTATAAACAAATCAACAGACAATAAGTCATAGTGAGGTTGTGGAGAAAAGGGACCCTGGTGCACTGTTGGTGGGAATACAGACTGGTGCAGCCACTGTGGAAAATAGTATGGAATTTTCTCAAAAAAATAAAGATGGAACTGCCTTTTGAATCAGAAATTCCACTGATGGGATTATAGACTGAGGGCCCTGAAACACCAATTCAAAGGAACCCATGCACCACAATGTTCATAGCAGCACAATTCATAATAGCCAAGTGCTGGAAACAGTTTAAGTGGCCATCAGTAAATAAGTGGATCAAAAAGTTGTGGTACATTTACACAATGGAATACTATGCAGCAGAAAGAAATAAGGAACTCCTACCCTTCACAACAGCATGGATGGAACTGGAGAGTATTGTGCTAAGTGAAATAAACCAGGCAGTGAATGACAAATACCATATGATCTCACGTATAAGTGGAACCTAATCAACAAAATAAACAAGTGAGCAAAATAGAACCAGAGACATGGAAATAAAGAACACACTGACAGTGACCAGAGGGGAGCGGGGAGGGAGATAATGAGGGAAAGAAGGGGAAGGGTCAAGTCAAGGAATATGTATAAAGGACCCATGGACAAAAACAATGGGGTATGCGGGGGAGGATTGAAAGTGGAGGTGAGGGGTGGGAGTAATGGGGAAAACTGTAGTTGAACAACAATAAAAAAATTTAAAAATTGGTTTGTGAAATTTGTGCTGGAGTTTTCTCACTGGATGATGCTTCATAGTCAGGTAGATGTGTTGAAGTTGATAGTGATCAAATTGAGAGATTAATTGAGAACAATCAATGTTATACCATGTGGGAGATAGCTGGCATACTCAAAATATCCAAATCAATAAAGTTATTGGTAAAAATAAAAAATGTGTCTCTTATTTTACAGATAACCTAAGCAAGCTTTTTGGCCAACGCAATATATAACTAATCATTACATAAAACTTAAAATTAAGTGAAAACCTTTGTGAAGAATTGAAAATACCATGCATCTATTAAAATATATTTTGGTGTTCATTTTCAAAAATACATATAGTTATTTAGGTCTATAAAAATCAGTTTTTCTTTAATGAATATGTCTTTTTAAAAATTTTTGTATTATTGTTGTTCAATTACAACTGTCTCCCTTTTGCACCCATTACTCTCCCCTGCCCTTCCCACCCCTCACCTCCACTTTCAATCCTACCCCACCCCCCACCCCTTGTTGTCTTTGTCTCCAAAATATATAAAGAAGAACTCACATGACTCCACACCATGAAGACAAACAATCCAATTAAAAAATGGTCAAAAGACCTGGTGAGTGTATCTTATATTGGTGTTCTGTTATTGTTAAATGAAATACAATTTTGTACAATTTGTCCCTGTATTCACCAACAGCCACACTCCTACTGTACCCCTCACCTATGGTGTAAAAAAGTATATAAGATGGGGGCAGAAAGGGAGCCTGATGGTAACAGGACATCATGTAAATGTCAAAACTATTCAAAAACTCCCCTTGCCCTCAAGTGTCCAGTTAGGATACCTAGAAGAATGCTTGGCAACACTGACTTGAGGTAAATAATTTCAAGAGAGAATTTCCCTGAATTCTTTTTTTATGACTTAATCTCACACAATTTTTTAACAAAATTTGTTTTTTCTGGACTCTTGATCTACATTCTTATACACTTGTCTCCTACCATCTCTCTCTCTCTCTCTCCCTCTCTCTGTCTCTCAATTTCCACACAGCTATAAGAAGTAAAGGATTTCTGTGGTTTACACTTTAAAGCCACCCTCAATCCTTTCACCCATGGTAATATATGTTCCTAGTTTCTAGTGAAATGTTAATTTTTTTAATGTTATTTTTTATGTTTTAAAGTATAATTGAAATATCAGGTAAAGAAAATTACCAGACCCTTAGAAAAATGGCAAAGTTAAGTTGTATTTCAGTCAAATTCAAAGGGGATCATTTAAAAATGACTATAAAATGCAGAAGGATCAATGCTAAATTATTATTGCATTGTAGCTGAGGCATACAATTTAAGATAAGAAATGTACTTAGGAGTAAAGTATTTGAACATAAATGAAGACATTACAAATATTACCTTTCTATATGTGTGGCCCCATTTCTGCAGATTCCTTGCTGCTGCCTTGAGCTAGAACTCTATATTGAAAAAGCAGTTAAATGAACTGTCACAAAATTTTTGCTGACTACTTGTTTGAAGAAAAGTTTGTGAGCAGTTTTCAGTGTAGAAGCTGTGAAGAAATTTCAAAAGACAAACATCTATCTCATGAACTATCATTTGAAAAGATACAATTGTATTCAGTATATAGACAGAAAAATTTTTAGTCAAAATACTAAACGAAATATTTGTAAAAGTAAATTTTTCAATATGTTGTGTTAGGGATGCATTAGAACATTTAAATAAAGTAAAAATATTAACATTTCAGCTCCAAATAGAGGAGAAATTATAAATACTCCTGTGTAATTGGACATTCTCTCTTATTTACAAATACTTTCATTGATAAAGCCCTTTTGATTTTTTAAAAGCACTATATTAATACATATTCATAAAATCTGGATTAAAAAGAAAAATACATTACCATAGTGTTATAATTCAAACATTTGTTCAATTTTTGGCATGTTTTTGTAGTATTTAAAAAATTTTTAGAGCTTTTTTTTGCAAAGGGAACTTAAAATTTTGCATTTTTCTTTTTCAGAAGAGCCCATAGTTTGCAGTTTTCACTGTGCGCCTTGCCATACCTTAAACACATTCAGTATGGACGGTCTGGCTTCAGGACTTTTCCCTGGAAGACTTCCTTTAGTTTTCTCTTTGGACAGCTTCCTTGACTCTTGGGACCTCAGTCAAGCTTTTCTGGTTGCCCTGCCATTTGGTCCTTACTTTTCGGATTGCAAGCTTTATGACAGCTTACATTTTTTGTTTATAGTTAATTCCCCATCAGTTTTAAAATGCTTGGTGTATAGTAGTCATTCAGTTTGTCAAATGCATAATAATAACTGATACTGTTAGGCACTGTTCCAAGCGCTAAACATATGTAATATTTACATAGTCTTAATGAGGTGAGTGCTATCTGTATCTTCACTTTATAATGAGGATATGAGGTACAGCAAGGTTTAATGGCTTGCTCCAGATAACTGAATTAGAAAGCTGATAGCTGGGATATAAACCCATGCATTTAAAAAAATATTTATTGTTTTTTTATATTACCTTTCAGTCCCCTTATACTCCCTTCCCCCAAGCATCCACCACACTGTTGTTAATTTCCATGAATCCTTTTTCTTTTTCACTCAAACCTTCCACGTCCTAATCTCTCCCCTTCCACTAGCTGTCATCCTGATCTCCATCTATGAGTCTGTCCCCATTTTTCTTGTTATGTCAGTTTGTTCATTAGATTCCACATATGAGTGAAATAATACGGTATTTGTCTTTGTCTTTCTCTGACTGGCTTATTTCATTTATCATACTGTTCTCCAGGGCCATCCATACTGTTGCAAAGGGTAAATTTTTCTTCTTTTTTATGGCTGAGTAGTATTCCATTGTGTAAAAGGCCCATAGTCATTTTTTAAAATATATTTATTGATTATGCTATTACAATTGTCCCATCCCCCCCCTCACTCCACTCCATCCTGCCCATCCCCTCCCTCCCACATTCCCCCCCTATAGTTCATGTCCATGGGTCATACTTAAATAAGTTCTTTGGCTTCTATATTTCCTACACTATTTTTACCCTCCCCCTGTCTATTTTCCACCTATCATCTATGCTACTTATTCTCTGTACCTTTCCACCCCTCTCCCCCTCCCACTCCCCTATTGACAACCCTCCATGTAATCTCCATCTCTATGGTTCTGTTCCTGTTCTAGTTGTTTGCCTAGTTTGCTCTTGTTTTTGTTTTAGGTGTGGTCGTTAATAACTGTGAGTTTGCTGTCATTTTTACTGTTCCTATTTTTGATCTTCTTTTTCTTAGGTAACTCCCTTTAACATTTCATATAATAAGGGCTTGGTGATGATGAACTCCTTTAACTTGACCATATCTGGAAGCACTTGATCTTCCCTTCCATTCTAAATGATACCTTTGCTGGATACAGTAATCTTGGATGTAGGCCTTTCATGACTTGGAATACTTTCATGACTTAGAATACTTCTTGCCAGTCCCTTCTTGCCTCTAAGGTCTCTTTGGAGAAATCAGCTGACAGTCTTATGGGAAGACCTTTGTAGGTAACTGTGTTCTTTTCTCTTGCTGCTTCTAAGATTATCTCCTTCTGTTTCATCTTCGGTAATGTAATTATGATGTGCCTTGGTGTGTTCCTCCTTGGGTCCAGCTTCTTTGGGACTCTCTGAGCTTCCTGGACTTCCCGGAAGTCTATTTCCTTTGCCAGATTAGGGAAGTTCTCCTTCATTATTTGTTCAAATAAGTTTTCAATTTTTTGTTCTTCTTCTTCTCCTTCTGGCACCCCTATAATTCGGATGTTGGAACGTTTCAAGATGTCCTGGAGGTTCCTAAGCCTTTCCTCATTTTTCCAAATTCTTGTTTCTTCATTCTTTTCTGGTTGGATGTTTCTTTCTTCCTTCTGGTCCACACCGTTGATTTGAGTCCCCGTTTCCTTCCCATCACTATTGGTTCCCTGTACATTTTCCTTTGTTTCTCTTAGCATAGGCTTCATTTTTTCATCTAGTTTTCGAACAGATTCAACCAATTCTGTGAGCGTCTTAATAACCAGTGTTTTGAACTGTGCATCCTATAGGTTGGCTATCTCTTCCTCGCTTAGTTGTATTTTTTCTGGAGCTTTGAAGTGTTCTGTCATTTGGGCTATTTTTTTTTTTTTTTTTTTGTCTTGGCGCATCTGTTACTTTAAGGGGCGGAGCCTTAGGTGTTCAGGGAGGGTAACACTGGTGAGGCTATACGTGGGGGAGGGGCCGAGAGGGAGCAGAGGCGCCCACTCCACTCTCCACCAGATTTCAGCCACTCCCTCCGCTACCCACAATGAAACTGGGCCCCTCTGGTGCTGGTTCCTGAGTGGGTGGGCTTGTGCACGCCCTAGGCCCCTGTGGGTCTCTCCAACAACCTCTCCTGTGAGGCTGGGAGTCTCTCCTGCTGCCGCCCCAACCCCCACGGGCGTTTTCAATCAGAGGTTTGAGGCTTTATTTCCCTGCACTGGAGCCCTGGGTTGTGCTGTCTGCTTCACTCCCCGCTATTTGTCCGGTTTATCTGTGTGCGAATGTGGGGCCGAGGGTGCTACCTGCCGCTCTGCCCGCCCTGTTCTCCACCACTCTGAGTCTGGCCCTCTAGGCCTATCTGCAGGAATGTGTGACCGCAGGGTCTGCCAGTGGTCAGACTGCCTGCTCTGTTTGTCCCACACTCCGCCAGTCTGGGTCCCACCACGGCAACGCGAGTCCTCTCCGCCCTGGCTGCCTGTCTCTGCCCCTCCTACTGGTCTGGATGAATGTTTATTTTTTATTTCCTTGTTGTCGGACTTCCTTGCCGTTCGATTTTCTGTCAGTTCTGGTTGTGCGAGGAGGCGCAGGGTGTCTACCTACGCCGCCATCTTGGTTCTCCCGGCCCATAGTCATTTTATCCATTCACTTACTGATGGACACTTGGGCTGCTTCCAAATGTTAGCTATTGTAAATAATGCTGCAATGAATGTAGGGGTGCTTATATTCTTTCAAATTAGTGTTGTGGGTTCCTTTGGATGTATCTCCAAAAGTGGGACCGCTGGGTTGAAAGGCACATCCATTTTTAATATTTTGAGGTATCTGTATACTGCTTTCCACAGTGGCTGCACCAATCTGCATCCCCACCAACAATACAAAAGGGTTCCCCTTTCTCCACATTCTTGCTAGTACTTGTTTGTTAATTAATTGATTATAGCCATTTTGACAGGTATGAGATAGTATCTCATTGTGATTTTAATTTGCATCTCTCTGACAACTAATGATGTTGAGCATTTATTCATATATCTACTGGCCATTTATATGTCCTCTTTGGAGAAGTATCTATTCAGGTCCTTTGCCCATTTTTAGCTGGGTTGTTTGTTTTTTCAGTGTTTTCAAGTAATTTTCAGAGTTTTGCAAGTAATTTGTAAATTTTGGGTATTAACCCCTTATCAGATGTATCTGTGAATATGTTCTCCCATTCTGTGCATTGCCTTTGTATTTAGCTGATGATTTCCTTTGCTAACCCCATGCATTCTAGATTTGGACATACCCAGTCTGACTCCAGGACTTTCCTCATTAAGCAATATACCACACGATTTCTCGTATGAATAGATGAATATATGTCATCCTTGTAAACTCTGTTTTTAGTGGCTCAGAGGAAAGATCATAGTATTATTTGCAACTTATTTAAACCACTCATTCGTTTAACTACATTTGTTGAGAACCCCCTTCTAATGCTTGTGGCTGTGGAAGAGCTAGAGTAGAGGAAGAAAACCTAACAATTCTTGACATTGAGTAAACACACATTTATTTCCACTATGGTTTAGATCAGTGCTTCTCAATGGGAGCAATTTTGTCCCCCAAGGAATATTTGGCAATATCTGAAGAAATTCTGGTTGTTGAAACAGAGGAACACTGGTAAATAGCTCACATGCACTAGAGAGACCCCACAACAACTTATCTGGCACCAAAAGTCAACAGTGCCCAGGCTTAGAATTGTTGATCTAGAGTCTATAATATATACTGAGGAGCAAAGATGGAAAAGATCTCTTATGTCTTCTGTCCTCAATGAGCACACAAATGTTTCTTAACTATGTAAGTTAATGAGGGTCAGACTATGTGTACTCTACCTTCATCATTAGCAAATGGGAAGGGAGTCATAAAATTACCTAGAGCAGGTTTTGGAGGGTCAGGGGTGATTTCAAATGAATGAGAACTTTTTGGCTGGGCTTGAAGGACAAATAAGATATCACTGGGTCTTTCAGTCAAATCTTACCAATCCTGTAAAAGCTAATTCATAGGAGAGGCACAAGCAAAACACCCAGGAATCAGAGGAGGGAAAGATCATTTGTGTTACCTGGACCAAGGTTAATCCTGGTGGAGGGGAAGGGATTTGAATCTGGTCCTGAAATCTGGGAAATGTTTTTCAACCCTTACCTGACAATATGTTTTTATTGATTTTAGAGAGAGAAGGGGGGGTGAGAAAGAGAGAGAGAGAGTGAGAGAGAGAGAAAGAGAGAGAACAATGTGAGAGAGAAACATCGATTGGTTGCCTCCCATGAGTCCTGACTGGGTATAGAACTCACAACCTAGGTATGTGGGAATTTCCTGACTGGGAATTGAACTTGCAACACTTTGGTGTATGGCATGACACTCCAACCAATGGAGCCACCTGGCCAGGGCTAGCTGAGTGACATTTTGACACCATACATCTAATAAAAAACTAAATGGTATAGAGAAAGAACTTTGTATATTTCATAATTGAAATTGTGCTGATTACCCATTTAGAACACATGCATACTCTCAAACAGTATGTTGTATAGTGCAGGTACAGTGTAACAGTATTTGACTTGAGTTACTTGCCTGCTCATTGTTGTGAATTCTCCCAAGTGTTTAAAATGCTAGAATATTGTTGAATTGTGAATTAATTTTAGTGTGCCTGCCATTATCTAAACTAGAGCACGTTTACTCTTACTTTAATGAGTTTAACAGCAAAAACATCTATTTAATACACTCTGACTTTAGATGAGTATTTAAACTTCCTCTGCACACAAAGAGACTTTTTTTTTCTCACTCATGTGGACAGCTTGAAGGAATACCCTTTATGATTGACTTCTTTACTCCATCACCTTCTAATCCCAACTAACCCAGGATTATTGCATAAGGTTGTGCCTGTTTAGGCTACTCTTTTGGAGGGAGAAAGTGGGACTGAGCAAACAATGTGCCCTGAGAATTGACTGTGCCAAAGGGAAGACAAGGCATGTTTTCCTAATTTTCAAGAGTATTTTTATGGGCTAGTGGTGGCCCTGTATCATCTCCATCACATACCCTTCTGAATGTGTTCCCTTGGTTATCTCTCTGAGACTGCAGCCTCTCTTGACCTCAGCCAGTGTCCTGGGTGCTGGTGCTGCATTGTTACCTTCCAGAAACTCACGGACCATGCCTTTGCCTGGGCTACTGATACAGCTTGTTTTAACCTCATTTCCATGTAAAACAAGTCCTTCCCAGTTTTGATGGGGTTTGCCATCTTTTGGTATTTTTCTAGCCTTTTATTGTTAAAGAGAAACTTTCTATGCCCACTGATTCCACTCAGAGCACCCTCTCCCCCACTCCTTAGTTCTTCAACTTTGCTTAATGGTAATTCTTAAATTTCCATCATGGAACACAAACTATATAGGAACTTGGGCTTGAATCTTAACTTTTCTGAACTTGTTTTCTCATCTGAAAAACTGTAAAAGCAAATGGTAATAATGTTAATCAGCACAACACCTAATAAAGATATGTTGCTTATTAAAATAGTAGTTTCCTTTTACTTCATGTTGAAGAAATAAAACTGTAACCCAGTTTTTTTCTTTTGCCATTTTCCTTACTATTTCAGTTCTGTGTAGACCTTAATGCAAAACACACCATAAACTTGGCTATCGTCAAATTTCACATGACACCAGGTATATCATTGTTTTCCCAACTTTACAAAAGTGTTATGGCATTATAGTAGATTGGCATATTACTCAGCAAAAATTTACTCACCTCTTCCTGACCCTTTTCCCTTTCCCGATGACTTGGCTTGCCCATGTGACTTCCATGTGTAGAAGTGACAGGTGGGTTTTTCCTAGCAGAGCCCATCTGACATCCTCCTTGAGAACAGCATGCTTAGCTAGCAGCTCAGCTACTTCTTCAGCCTGGGCCCTAGCATGACATAATGCAAATCTGAACACAAGCCTAGTTGATAACAAGAACGGAACTAGAGCCAGCAGAGCCATAGCCAATACTCATGAGTAAGAAGTAATTGTTTAGTGTTTAACCCACTGAGATTTTGAAAGTGTTTACTGTCTCAGCAAAAAGCCGACTAATACAAAAATAATAAGCAGAGGGTCCCAGAATGTAGCTCCTGGCCATTTCATTTATACAGTTCCCAGGACAAGTACTCTGTGTCCCATTCCTGGATTCGACATCCCTTCCCTCCCCTAACTGTTCCATAGTAGCTCAATGGTAGCCCCTCGTTGATCTCTTTTACTGTGCAGAACAGTTTTCTTCCTGACAGTGAAACTTGCAACAGACTTGTCAGTTCCATTATGTGTATTTCACTTGAAATGTACCAAGTACATTATTATCAAGAAATTAGGCTTTTCTCCACAATTACTTCACCAGCTGCAAGGAAAAAAAATCATCATATGTTACATTAGATGGATGCCTTTATCCTGTAATCTTTTCTGATATATAAGTGAACCTTAGTCACGTTAGGTAATTACTTTCTTGATTAAAAAAAAAAAACAAACCCTGATAATTCTTTCCAAAGGAGGTATATCAGTTTTTTTATTGTTGCCATAACAAACATAACAAATGACCACAAACACAGTAGCTTAAAACAGCACACTTTTTAAAAATTTATTTTAGAGTTCTGAAGTTCAGGAATCCAAAATGGGTCTCACAAGACTGAAATCAAATGCCAGCAAAATGGGTTTCCTTTTGGAGTCTCCAAGGAAGAATATGTTTTCTTGCCTTTTTCTAGCTTCTGTTTGCTGTCCACAATCTTTGGCTTTGGACTACCAGAAACTGAATTACTCTGACCTCTGGGCCTATCCTCACATCTCTTTTTCTGACTCTTCTGCCTGCCCTTTGGACACATAAGGACTCTTGTATTTTCATAGGTCCATCTTGAAAATTCAAGGTAATACTCCCTTTTGAGACCTTACCCCAACCATCTCTTTCCCTTTTGTCCTAATATATATCTTGTGAATAGGTACTTTTACATGAGAGGTGATAGCTTATTATAGTTTTGATTTGCATTTCCCTTGTGCTTAGTGATGTTGAGCACTTTAGGTTCCTGTTGGACAAGTGTATGTCTTCTTAAAACTGTCTATCGGTTCCTCTGTCCATTTTAAAACGGGGTTATTATCTCTTTTGCTTTTGACTTGTATGAGTTATTTTTATTTATTGGATATTAACCCCTTATCAGATATATGATTTGCAAATGTATTATCCCATTTCATAGGTTTCCTTTGCACTTTGTTGATTGTTTCTTTTACTATAAAGAAGATTTTTTGTTTGATGTAGTCTCACTTTTTATTGATTTGCCTGAATACCTGAAATATCAAGGCTACTGACCTATTATCATTTTATTGTGTACGTCATTTTTGTTGCATATGACCGAGATGATTTTAATTTGGTTAGACAGATTTGAACTTGGTGATTCCTTGTAGTAATAAATTTATCCTTCACTGAGCTATCATGTTATTGAATATGTCCTCTTCATATGATCATTAAAGTTTCTCTCTAGGCATAGTTATTACTTATAAATGACTACAGTGTTTTTAAATCTAGAGCATTTTACTGACAGAGCTAATTATGATACATTCTTATTTATTCCTATTTCAGTGATGAATAATTGTGACCATTTTGTTTTGTTCCAATAGCTAAGAAACTTTTTTCTACAAAATCTTTCTTCTATTTATTTATTTTTGCTTTGCTTCTTATTAATAAATTATTATAAGGCAATAGGAATTTGGAAGATTTTAGTCCTGGATAGGCATTTAAGGCATTTATAAGATATTTGAAAAAAAAAAAACCTTGCCTTTTCTTTATAACAAAACCTATAGTTCTATGAAATCTTTTTTTATTGTCAGTTTCCTTGTGTGATTGTTCACCATCCTGTGGACAATCTAAATACTGGGTCCTATGTAGGATATATAGAGATGAAAACTGATCTGAGATATTCTGGCGCAATGTGTGTTTTCCATTAGTGTGTACCAGTTTAGATTACATAGGATAAAAATGCTTAATCTTTCTTTTGTTTTGTCTTTATAGGCTGATACTGTTAATACATACACTTATCTTAGATAAACCATATTGTTTTTATTACAGAATTTAATATTCAGGAACTGAGGATGAAGATCAAACTTATATAAAAGTAAGCAACAATTGTTTAATGAGTCAGAACTAGCTAGGGAGAGGAGGTGAACCAGTAGATAGGATAGTAATAAGAAGAACAAGGGGTCTAGTGAGAGACACAGAAGGGGAGAAGGGAGAAAGAATATCGAGGGAAGGGGTGGTGGGGAGTTAATCCAGGGGTGGGGAATACCTGATAGGCAGAGACAAGAAATAGCAAAGGAAAAAAACAAACCAGGAGGATCTGTGCAAAGAGGCAACTAGACAAAATTGAAATGGAAAAGGGCCTTAAAAATATGTCCAAAAAATGGGAGAAAAGAAAGATGGGGTTAAAAATGATTTGAGAAAGAATAGAAATGGTGTTTTATTTTGTAATATGTGTCAGCTATGTAGAAGCATCATCTCCCTGATTTAACTGGAAGATTCCAAGAAAGTGCCCCACAGATGTTACTTCCTGATTACTATGGTGGATGTATAGACCTAGATTACTTATGCATGTGTGTTGATTGACTTTCTCCTTCTTCATTTTTATATTTAGAGTTCTCATAATGCAGGGAAATGGTGAGTGGAGCTGTGCTTCTTTTACTGGGAACTATTATTTCACTTGGAATTTTGTTGGAGTATTCAACCAGCAGGTATGGATGCAAGTGGAATCTAGGACACCTGATTGCTTTGAGCAATTAAGGTAATTGAGAGTGTTATAAAATAATGTTAACTGATGAACACTTTAGATGTTCATTATTCACAGAGAGAAGTCAGATATTCTGGCCAACAAATATTTACTGAGTTCCTATAATATGTTCAGTAAATTTTTTTAGTTAACAGGAGAGGTTACAGATTGAAAATCTCATCCTTCTTCTTTAAGAAATTATGTTTTAGCTTAAATGCATCTCCATGACTTGTGTGATAGGCAGAATTATAATATGACCTGCAGTGACCCATGTCTTGAGTGTGGATAGAACCTGTGAATATTGTGAAATACCATTTCTATGATTCTATTATCTTAAATGACAAAAGGGAGATTATCTGTTTGGGCCTTATCTAATCACACGAGTCTTTAAATCTAGATCTAGAAACTCAGACAGAAGTCAGAGATGTAAGTAAAAGAGATATTTGAAGACAGGAGAATTCTCCTGCTGGCTTTGGAGATGGAGGGGACTATGTGACAAAAACATGTAAGTGGTTTCTAGGAGCTGAGGTCATCCTCTATCCGAGAGCCAGCAAAAAAAAGGAGACCTTAGGAGACCTTAGTCTTGCAGACATAAACCACTGAGTTCTTCCCACTCTGCTATGAGCTTGTAAGAAATCCCTGAGGACCAGATGAGAATGCAGCTTGTGATTATTTTGATTTGAATCCCAGAGCAGAGAGGATATAGAAGTAGACTATTATAAGGTTCTTACTCTACATGTGAAATGGTATGATATTATTGAAAAATATACTGTGGCAAGGGGTGTGTATATGTGTTAAATCCAAGAGCAATCACAAAATTAAAAATAAAATAGATGTAACCAAAAGTCATTGGAGATGAAATGGAACCTGACCATTAAAAAAATATATGTAATTGTTCCAAAAGAAGGTAGGAAAAAAAGGAAAAGCCAAAAAAGTGGGAATAAATAGAAAGCAATATGTGGTAGATATAAATTCAAACATATCAATAATTCACTAAAGGTAAATAATCAAAACATTTCAACTAAGAGGCAGAGAATATCAATATCAGATAAAATAGCAAGGTTCAATTCTATACTGTCTATAAGACACCACTTTAAAATGAGGACAAAGGTCATTAAAATAAAATAAATGAAATGCCATATAAACACTAATCAAAATTTTAGATTAGCTATGTTAATATTAGATGAGATAGATTCATAACAAGAAACATTTTCAAGGAAAAAGCAGGACATCACATAATGACAAAGGGTTCATCTAATGAAGAAGATATCCACCCCTAAAGGTGTGTGTGTATATATATATATATATATATATATATATATATATATATATATATATAGTAACAGAGTTTCAAAATACATTAAATAAAACAGATACAACTAAAAGGAGGGAAAAATAAATAATTATAGTTTCAAATTTCAACACCTTTCTCAGTAATTTATAAAATAAGTAGACAAACATGTCAGCAAGGATACAGAAACACTATCACCCACTTTGACATGACTGACGTTTATAGAACACTCCACCTGTAATAGCATGGTACACTTTTTAGGATATACTTTTTTCCCCAAGTGTACCCAGAGCATTCATTCAGATAAACCATATTCTAGGACATAATTTAAATCTTAATAGATTTACAAAGATTAAAATGTTGAAACTATGATCTTTGGCAATAAAAATCAATAAAAATATATATGAAAATCTCTTGATATCTGGAAATTAAGCAACATATGTCTAATTTACCATATGTCAAAGAAACTACAAGGTAAATTAGAAAGTATATTAAATTAAAATAAAATAAGTTGAGGGCTTATCACAATTTTGGGGATCCTTCTTTTAAGGCAGCTTTAGCAGGACAGCTAACAGTGGTTAGAGGGAAAGTTATGCTGTCCTTGCTTATATTAAAAGAAGAATTATCTCGAATGAGTGATTTAAGATTCTACCTTAACAAAGTAGGGGGAAAAACACAAAGGAAGCCTAAAGAAAGAAATGAAGAGCAGAAATCAATAGAAGAGCAACAAAAATCAATGAATCTAAAATTGCTGAACTTACAGCCAGTATGATTAAGAAGATGGAAGATGCAAGTTACAACTATCAGGGTGGGGCAGGGGAGAGTAATGGGGGGAAATGGGGATAATTGTAATTGAACAACAATTAAAAACCAAACATGGCAGGAGCCAAAATTACAGATTATGCAGATATCAAATAGATTATAATGGAAGGATATCAATAACTTTATTCACATAAATTTAATTACATAGATGAAGTCTACAGACACCTTAATAGTATAAACTATGAAAACTCATTCAAGAAGAAATATCTAACATAAATAGACATTTGAATATTAAAGATACATAGGTAAATGTTTTTCCACAATGAAAATTTTAGATTGAGATGGCTTCATTTATTCAATATAGTGCTAGAAGTTCTACCAGTGTGATAAAGGCAAGAAAAGGAAATAAAAGGCATAAAGATTAAAAAGGAAATAATTAAATCGTACCTATTTGCAGATGTCATAATTGTATACAAATAAATTCTGAATAAATCTACAAAAAGGTGCTAGAACTAACAAGTGAATTTGTTAAAGTTGCAAAATATAATACAAACATAAAAATTAATGGTAGTTCTATGTACTAGCAATGAACAGGTGGACATCAAAATCAAAAATAATATTTCATAGATGAAATACTTAACATGTACAGAATTTACATACTTAAAACTACAAAATGCTGATGAGAGAACTAAAAAAACTCAATAAATAGAGAAACATGTTTGTAGATTAGAAGACTCAACATATTAAAGATGACAATTCTTTTGAGGCTGATGCAGATTTAATACAATCTTAACATCCCAGCAAAAGTTTTTTGTAGATATAGGCAAAATTCTAAAATTTATATGGAAAGGTAAGTGAACAAGAATAGTTAAAACAATTTTGACAAAGAATAAAGTGGGAAGAATATACTACCTGATTAAAAGACTTACAATATAAGTCTTTTATATTAGCTACAATAATCAAGACAGTGTGGTATACTGATTGGTAGAGGGATAGACATATGGAATAGAAGAGAGAATGCAGAAATAGACCCACACAAACGTGCTTGACTTTTGACAAAGTTGTAAAAGCAGTTCAATGGAGGAAAGATAACTTATTCAAAAATGCAGCTGGAGCAACTGGACATCCATTGGCAAATCAAACAAACAAACAAACAAAAACCTTTACCTAAGTTTCACACTTTATATGAAAGTAAACTCAAAACAAATCATGTACTTAAATGTAAGATGTAAAACTATAACACTTTAACACTTTTAAGGAAAAAAAGAATAAAATAGGAGAAAGTCTTCAGATTCTAGGTTGAGGTAAAGAGTTCTTAGACACAACACCAATACATTGGACTATAAAGGGAAAAATTGATAAATTATACTTCATAAAAATTTAAAACTTTTGCTCTGTGAAAGGCCCTGCTACAAATAGGAAGAAAATATTTGCAAACTAAATATCTGACAAAATACTAGTAGTATCTAGAATATATACAGAGCTCCCAAAACTCAACAGTAAAAAACAAAAACAAAGAAAAAAGCAATCAAGTTAGAAAAAGGACAAAACACTTGAAAAGACAGTCACCAAAGAGGGCGTACAGATGACAATAAGCACATGAAAAGGTTTTCAACATCATGAGGTAAATGAAAATTAAAACTGCAATGTGATGCCACCATATACCTATCAGAATGGCTAAAATGGAAACAGAGTCACTGTCAAATGCTGGGTAGGACACAGAGAAACTGGGTCACTCACACATTGCTGAAGGGAATATAAAATGGTACAGCCACACCACAAAATAATTGGGCAGTTTCTTTAAATACTAAGCATGCAACTACTACACCAATCAGCAATTGCATTCCTGGGCTTTTATCCCAGAGAAATGAAAACTTACATTCACATGAAGTACTGTACATTGATGTTCATTGCAGCTTCATTTGTAATATCTCCACATTGGAAACAACCTAGATGTCCTTCAAGGGGTGAATGGTTGAACAAATTGTCATATGCCCATACTATGAAATCCTACTCAATAGTAAAAGGAACAAACTATTGATACATGCTACAGTCTGGATGAATTTCCAGAGAATTATGCTGAGTGAAAAAGCCAGTCCCCAAAGTTTACCTACAGTATGATTCCATTTAAACCTTATTCTTTAAATGCAACACTTCACAAATGATGAACAGATGAGAGGTTGCAAGTTGAGGTGGTGGGAGGTGAGAAGTGAGAGTTCTGTAAAAGCCTACAAGGTATCCTTGCGATGGTAAAAATGTTCTGTATTTTAACCCTATCAATGGTGATATCCTGGTCATTAAAGTATAGTTTTGCATGTAAACCAAGGGCAAGTAAGATTTATCTTACTTCTTACAATCACATGAAAAATGGCAATAATCTAAAAATAAGTTGAGTTAAAATTATATACATATAAAAACAACTACAAGAACAAAATGCACTCCTCTGAATGTCTAGATACTACTTTTTTCCCACCTAATATAAATTTTAAGAGCTTCACTTAACGATTTTATGTCCTTGAAACTTCTAATTATTCCATATGTTTGTAGAGCCAGGTTCTGTTCTTTGTGTACAATGTTGATATTTCTCCAGAGACATGCAAATTGTTAGTAAAAATAGATCTTGGATGCATTTATTTTTCTAAGCAATAGGTGGCATCTGAGTTTCACAAATAAAATTGTTGATTCTTGCTCTTGTATCAGGAAATGTAACTGTATTTTAAAAATTAGTTCAAATTTAATTTATATACATAATACTCCTATAGTTTATAATATGTTCCTAAGTATTGGCTAACTGACTGAAAGAATGAGGATTTTTTTTTCTAAAATTAACACTGGGAATTTTGCTACTTTTTGAAAATGTGAAAATAGCTTATAGATTTCATAATGCAATTTTATGTCCCTTTGAATACACTGCAATTTATACATGCATGAGAATGCTTTTTCTCTCAAATCATACTGGGAGTTTTAACTAAAACCTAGCAAATTCTAATGTATATCAAAAGTTAACTTCCCTAATGTTACTTAATATTATTTAGATATATGAAAAACCTAATAGAGGTATTCAATATACAATCATGACTTTATTTTCTAATAATATTTGTATTATTTGGAAATTTAGTCTTCTAAGTCTATAAACTTTGATCCCTGTTTTAGATCTTGGGCACCAAGTATTTTCTTGTTGCCTTCCTCTAGGATTTGAAACTTATTCTGAGGTAACACCCTAGGTGAGACTACTCACCTCCTATTGCTTTCAGTTGTCCAGTATTTATTGGCTACTTCTACTCAAGTTAAAAAAAAAAAAAAAAGGCCTAGCCCTGCCCAGGTGGCTGAGTTGGTTAGAGCATTGTCCCTTACACCAAAATGTTGTGGGTTCAATTCCAGGTCAGGGCGCACTGTTAGGTTTATGAGTTCAATCCCTGCCCCGGTTGGGGCACAAAAGGGAGGCAACCCATTGATGTTTCTCTTTCTAAAATCAATAAACATGCTCTCCGGTGAAGATTTTAAAAATTGCCTAGAACCTTCTGTGTTATTTCTCTAATTGTAGACTCACATATATATTCAGAGTTGTTAACTTTATTCCTTTCTAGGAACTACCAGGCTATATTGTTCTGAATAGATTTATATTTTATTTTGTCATTCTTTCATGGTACCTGTCACACATTACCCTGAAGAGAGGCCATGAAGAAAGTCACCTTCCAGCTTTGCCATGATTGTCTGGGTCCTGGCCTTCAGCCTCTATCCCCCAGGCTAATAGGATGAAAACCTAAACCTGACTCTATGAGTTGTGGAAACAATCCCAGGTTTTCCATTGAGAGACTCAATTTGAATTCATGCCCTGCCATTTTTGAGCTCTGAAACCGTGGTTAAATTTCCAAATCTATCAAAGATTCACTTTCATCTACAACATGATCTGGTATGAGAATTAAGTTCAATAATATATGTGTAAGATAGTCTACAACAGGGGCCTTATTCATTTAAAAAATTTTTTGGTGTTCATTAGAAAATAAAACTTTAAAAATAAATTTAATTGATAAATTCAAGTCCTTGTTAGAAGAGTATTAAATGCAAATTTTCAATAATACCTAGCTAGCAGTTGTCAGCTATAGGAAACTAGTGGAAAAAATGATATAAACAAGAAGATAAAAGAAAAATTTTTTCTCATTACATTTTGGAAGTTCATGCTCAGGGTAGAAATGTTCTGTATTGTCACAGTCTCACCCACCTCCATCAAATATAAGGTCTCTGAGCCAGGAGTTTGGAAAAGTAGAGGTCCTCACAAAAAGGGCATATTTTCACTATGAGGAGAAGACAGACTTCAGAAGAGATCACCATGCTGCGGCACTCTGCAAAGAGAGTTGGTTGGGGGACAGGGACTACCGATTCTGAACCTAGGAAACAAATGCATGGCTAAAAAACCTAAAGTAAGGCATCATCTCACAGCCATGTGCTGTCATATCATAGTCACATAATGTCCTGTGTTTAATCATTTTTGTGGGAGTATGTGAGTATGTTTATCACTGGAAAGACGGCATTGTGAGTGGTGGTGCTTTATATTTCAGTGTCTCCTAGAGTGTCAAGCACCAGCATATATAATCTGATATGCAACAGACAGTAAATAACGACATATTGGGTTTTCCATCTGTGAAAACAAATTCTTAAACTATGTATCTAGAATACAAAATGGTTTTTATATTTAACCCTGAAGATATATTTTATTTCAGCTTTTACTTTTGTGCTCTTTAGGGATTAGCTTAATCTCTTTAAACCAGATTCATTTATTTTCTATAAATTTTATGTATTATAATGGGAAGATAGGGGTGCTCCTAACTATATTTTCTACTTGAGATGGCTGGTATCTTTGAAATGTACAGGGTGGAGCAAAAGTAGGTTTACAGTTCTGAGTATGCAGAACACAGAGTTTATTCTTGTATTATTATTTATTAATTATTGTATTATTTTCCATGTGAACAACTGTACATCTACTTTTGTCTCACCTTGTATTTGTAGGTACCAATTTAGCTAATGAGACCAATATCTTGCTAAAGACCTTGCATACAGGTGTGGGCAAAAGTAGCTTTATAGCTGTTTGTAATAAATAATATAATAATTAATTATTAAATAATACAAGAATAAATAAACTCTATTTTACATACTCACAACTGTAAACTAACTTTTGCCCATCCCTGAATAATAACATGGATGTGGGAAAAAATCCTGTAGCAGTGGAGGTAAGATAATCACTTATTTGTACAGTCTGTCAGAATTTACTATGAATTTGACATATGTAGGATACTCAGGATAAATTTAGGTGCTTCAAGGAATCATGTCTCAACACTTTCGCTTTTACTCCAAAGATTATACTGTCTATAAATTATCAAAGGCATATTCAAATGATTTATTGATATATCTAGTTTTTTTAAATAAGCTACATTAACTTATTTTAAGTTTGAATTCCATACCAAAAGAGTTGTGTAACTCTTCTGGTGTACCATGGCTATGACAAGCTCTGCACCTGGCAGAACATGATTAAATATTTAATAGTACATGGATTCCTTGTAGTGTGGTTCTTTTTCACTTGATTTACTTTGCCAGCACTGTATTATAATTAACTGGTCATATCAAATTAAACCTGCTGAATTTAGAATGAACATGTCCTTTGTGTTCTTTGCTGAAACATTCATCCACAAACTATGAAAACATTCTATCGATATTCAATTCCCTGCCCAGTGTGAAGCAAAGCCTTTCCCCAGCACACATACACTCATGGGAGAGGAGGTAAAGAGGAGGGCGATGTCATGGCCTGTCACGTCTTATTTATGAAAACCTGGTTCCCATTTTCTCTACACTGGGTAAGAATGCAGCAGCACATTGCAAAAACATCCACTGATCACCTATCTGTGAACATAAGTTTATCTGTAAAGATGACTTCCATGAACAAATTTAACTAGGGAGAAATATACTTACATGTTTTTTGCCTTTATATAATATTACTTTTTGCTTGGCAACACTGCTGAGCTCAGCATAACCTGTTGGCGCTGGAAACTGTCTAATAAATCTCCAGGCCTGCTACACATTGAAAAGAACACAGTGATATGACAAACACATCAGCAGTGGAAATGACTGCTCATCCAAAATGATCTAGTGCTAAGATTAGTATAACTTTTTGTCTTAGTAAACATTCTATATTATAGAAAGTCTTGAACAGACCTTGTTATTCATGGTCCCTATTATCATAGTAACATTAAAAGCTAATGTTTTAATTCCTAAACTGTAGCTACTGTAATGTTTTTGGTGGTGGGTAGCAGTGAGGTACCTCCCTGATTGGTCCTCTTCTGATAAGTCTATGGGGAATTCCATCTACTATCTAACTAGAGAAGACTAAATAATAACATGAACAGAGTGATAAATATGTGTACCATGTACAATATCTATTATAACAATCAGAGTCACAGGAAGAATAAAATCAAAGTCAGATGATATAAGACTTTCATGAATACAGAATTTAAGGAATTATGGCAAGATTAAGGAAATCAACAAAGAAGTTGAGGACTTTAGAGACTAGCAATTATAGATACTTTTCCTAGCCCAGTGAGAGCTGGAGTCTGTAGACAAGGAATGAAGGACAGAAACTGCCAAGAAACACTTCTTAAAGGAGATGGGGGTTGAGTAATACACAATTTCTTTCTCTTAGTGCCTCCAATTAACTGATGATTCCAGCTGGCTGTATACAAATGGGAGCCATTTGGCAAGATGCAGTCCATAGGGGCAGCATCTTGGAGTATAGACCAGGGCACAATGATGGGCTAAGAATGAATGTGGGGAAAAGAAAATGGCAAACTCTGACAAAGATAAACTTTACTAGCCTTCTGTAATGGTTACTTCTTATATGAATTTTTCTTTTTTGGACACCAATGTTTTATGTCTTATTGATTTAACAATACTCAAAGAGGTTCTTTAATTTAGAATTTATGCTGTGGTTCAGCAGCTTCTGAACCACCTACTCTTTGCATATGTGTACACAGAGGTAATGGAGCCCAGGAAAAAAATGTCAACCTCTGTTCCTTAAGAGGAGTCAGACAATTTGATGGTTAAGAAGGCTCCAAAAATACCAGTTTGCAGAGGAAAAAAAAGAAAAATGGAGTCTGGTGATCTAACAATAGACCCTCATTTAGCAGGAAAGTATAGGTTTTACTTACAACCATATACCTGAGTTTTGGCAAGTTTACTTCTCACCTCATTACTTTGGAAATCTTTGCTGCAATGTTGGTGGTTCTGGAACCTGAGAAAGTAGTCTGCCATGCAGTGGCGCTGTGTAGCAGGGGCAGTGCCTTTCCACACGACTGTCCGGTCCAGAGCTTTGAAATCCCAACTTGGTTTGGCATGGTGACCAATGGGAAAGCTGTATCACTAGCTACCAGAATATTTTATATCTCATGCAACATGATGCTTCCCCTACCTCTACTGAATGCAACACAGAAGATTTATTCTTTTCATATCTCAGGGACAATAATGTAGATTTCCTATTTATTAGCCACAGTCACCGTGATCTCAAAAGTAGTGCTACCTTTGTCATCTTTGATGTAGTAGATTTCCAGCTTCATTTGGCAACAGTTTCTGTAGAGTGGGAATAAAGAAGATGACAGTGGAATGCCGGATTCTGCTCTGGAGCTCAGTTATCACTATTGTAGGACAGTGAAATCTGTTCTTATTTGTTAGCAAGGGCACACACATTATTGGGGTTCTATGACAAAGACCGAACTTCCCATAATCTAGCTGGTGGGTAACTGAACACAGATTTGAATATTGGTGTGACTATATCTGCATTCACCACCTGGTGGAGCTCATACACTGAAGTTATAGCTCATATACTGAAGTTATAAATAAATTATGTAAAAAGATGGTCTATTAAAATATTAATTTGAGTATGTGTTCTCCCTATAGTATTGCTTTCTGTCCAGTTTAAATAGGTTGCTAGGCTTGGTGGTGTCTTGCCTCAGGAATTGGGAAAGACTGAAAGCAGAAGGACCACAAAGGCTCTTCTCTTCTTTAACAAAACCAAAGATGGATAGTCTTTTCAATAAATGATGTAGGGAACATTGGGCCAGAAGAGAATAAGTCTTTTGAGAGGAATTACTAGAGAAGGCTATTGAGCACAGAAAGATAGGGAAGCTTTCCAGAAATTGGGAACGGGGCAGAGATCTGTGGGTTCAGAAATGGTTCATTTAAAAAATATATATATTGGCATTGCAGAGAGGCAGTAGGCTCTCACAATCAAGGTTCCCACAGTCTCTGAAGGCTCCCATGTCCTGAGTATGGCATGGATGCAGCAGAGGCCAGAGAAGCAGGCCAAATGGGAGGATGATTGTCAGTACAGATGGATTGCTACTGACCAAGGCTTGCCTACCTGGACCACTGCATACACTTGCAGTGAAGAAGGAACCCCAAATGTAATTGGATTGAGTTTCTTAACAGCATGGTCAACAGAGGTTCACAGTTGTAACTAGTTTACATACAATTTGATATAATTCGTACATTGTTGAGTGTGTGGACTGAGATTCCTTGACCTTACCAATGATTCCTGTTACAAGGAGCCTTACTGCTAATTTATTTCAAGTCTTTTTGACTAGAATCTGGTTAAAAGTTTTAGCCAGTGTGGCCAGGGGCACCAATCATCTTGTCCAAGTAAAATTCCTCTTTTTCATTCAGGTCCATGAGCCTTTTTTCCTTTTTGCTTGATCCCTCCACTCCCTAAACCTTAGCTGTCAGCCTGCCGTCTGAGTCTGTCTCTGTTTTGCTTGTTAGTTCATTTTGTCCATTACATTCCACAAATGAGTGAAGTCATATGGTATTTGCCTTTCTCTGACTGGCTTATCTCACCTAGCATAGTGTTCTCCAGGTCCATCCATACTGTCACAAAGGGTAAAATTTTAGGGTAAAATTTTTATGGCTGAATAGTATTCCATTGTGTAAATGTCCTGTAGTTCTTTTATCCACTCATCTACTGATGGGCACTTGGGCTGCTTCCATATCTTAGTGATTGTAAATAATGCTGCAATAAACATTGTAGTGCTTATGTTCTTTCGAATTAGTGTTTTGGGTTCCTTTGGATACATTCTCAGAAGTGGGATCAGTGGGTCAAAAGACAGTATGCTGATTGCAGCATGGAGGTGGGTATAAAGGGATTAAATGGTGATAGAAAAATATTCAATAAGAAATAAATTCCTCTTTTTTTCCCTACCTCAGGTCACAGGGATCTTAATGCATTTATGATCTTTGTTCTCAGTTTCTATGTATATGCATCTGCTCAAAGATCTCTCCAAGGAAAGCCTTTATCAGTGATACCTATGAAATCTTGCCTGCTAAATATGCTTTTGAAAAAAGCTTGGGCTCTTCCCTGCTTGTTTACTTGGCATTCGGTCCCAGGCTGTATCCTAAGGTCCTCAAAAAATGGCTGCAGAACCATATAAAAAGTCATTAAAACCACTTTTTCTTTGTTCAGGGGACTCCTGGTACCACACTGCACTCAACACATCTCCTCTTATAGCATCCTCCCTCATGACTGTTGACTGTGTTTGCTTTGCATCTTGTTTGAATTTTCTCATTCATGGATTTGTGTTTGAAAACACAATTCTAGATTTGTTTATATGAAGTGTAAGTTATAATGTGACCTGACTGCAAACTGTATTATAAAGCTATAATGATCAAAATAGAAAGATATTGGTACAAGTACAGATATAAAATATACATGTATTTTCAATGGAACAGAATAGAGGGCCTAGAAATAATCTCACACATACATGGTCAATTAAATTTTGACAGATGCAAAAAGAATACACAAGGGGGAAAGGATAGTCTCTTCAATAAGTGGTATTAGGAGAACTGGATATTCACATGCAAAAGAATGATATTAGATCCCTAACTTACACCATATACAAAATAGGTTAAAGATTTGAACATAAGAGTGAAACTGTAAAAATCGTAGAAATATAGAGGATAAGCTTCTTGACATTGGTCATAGGAATGATATTTTGGATTTGGCACCAAAGCACAAGGAGTAAAAGCAATAATAAACAAGTGGGACTACCTCAAACTAAAAAGCTTCTGCTCAGCAAAGGAAACTATCAACAAAATGAAAAGGTAACCTATGGAATGGGAGAAAACATGTGCAAATCACAAATTTGATAAGGGGTTAATATCTAAAGTATATAAGGAAGACATGCAAGTTAATAGCAAAACTCAAATATCTAATTTAAAAAAATGGACAAAGGAACTGAATAGACATTTGTCAATGAGGACATAAAAATGATCAATAGGTATATTAAAGACTTGACTATGATGTTGGCTATAGGTTTCTCATATATGGCCTTTATTATGTTGAGGCATGCTCCCACTACTCCCACTATGCTGGGTGTTTTTATCATAAATAGGTGCTGTACCTTATCAAATGCTTTTTCTGCATCTATTGATATGATCATGTGATTTTTGTCTTTCCTTTTGTTTATGTGTTGTATTACATTTATTAATTTGCAAAATTGTACCATTCTTGCATCCCTGGGATGAATCCCACTTGATCATGGTGTATGATCTTTTTAATGTATTGCTGGACGTGGTTTGCCAAAATTTTCTGCACTGTTGGTAGGAATGAAGACTGGTGAAGCCACTGTGGAAAACAGTATGGAATTTCCTCAGAAAACTAAAAATGGAACTGCTTTTTGACCCAGCAATTCCACTGACGGGATTATACCCTAAGAATCCTGAAGCACCAATTCAAAAGAACCTATACACCTCAATGTTCATAGCAGCACAATTTATAATAGCCAAGAGTTGAAAGCAACCTAAAATCCCATCAGTAAATGAGTGGATCAACAAACTGGTACATATATACAGTGGAATACTATGCAGCAGAAAGAAAGAAGGAGCTCCTACCCTTTGAGACAGCGTGGATGCATCTGGAGAGCATTATGCTAAGTGAAATAAGCCAGGCGGTGAGGGACAAATACCATATGATCTCACCTATAAGTGGAATCTAATCAACAAAACAAACAAGCAAGCAAAATACAACCAGAGACATTGAAATAAAGAACAAGCTGACAGTAACCAGAGAGGAGGGTGGGGAGGAATAATGGGGAAAAATTGGGGAAGGTCCATCAAGGAACATGTATAAAGGATACATAGACAAAGCCAAAGGTGGTAGGTTTGAGGGTGGGAGGCAGGGATGGGTGGGATAGGTGGGCATGATGGGGTGAAAATGGAGACAACTGTACTTGAACAACAATAAAAAAATAGAGAAAAAAGAAAAAAAAAAGACCTGATATCATTGATCTTCAGAAAAATGCAAATCAAAACCGCAATGAGATATCACCTTACATATTTTAGAATGCCTATTATCAAAAAGGCAATAGAGAACAAAGATAGGAGAAATAGGAAACACCTGTATACAGTTAGTGGAAATGTGGTGGAAATGTAAACTTGAACTGGCGCCATTTGAACTGGTGGATTGTTATGTACTTGTACGTTACCATCTTCGTCAACTGTTTTATTGACTCTAATAAATTACATGGGCTTTGGAATTTGACTTTTATTTCTGTAGAACAGGGTTTCTCAATTGCTGCACTACTGACACTTTGGGCCAGATAATTTTTTAGGAGGCTGTCTTGGGTATTGTAAGGTGTCTGGTATCCTTGGCCTCTACCCATCATATATCAGTAAGCATCCCCTCCCCACAAACATGACAACAAAAAATGACTTTGGACATTGCCAGAAGTTCTATGCGTCAACAATCACCTTCAGTTGAGAACTACAGTTCTAGGATAATTCATAGTTTAATTTCTTTTTGGACATGTTATTAGTATGCACAAAACACACTGAAAGTTTTGAATTTTCTTCTTTTGTTTGTATGAAGAGTCACTTAGTATTGGAAAATGCATTGAGGGTGTTCTATATTATAGAAATTTCTCTTAGCTTTACAGATATAAACCTTGGAGGATAATCTTTTAAAAGGACAACCTTCAGATTAAACAGAAATGCATACAAATATAGTATATTTGTATACTTTTTTCTATATTTGTATATTTTTATGTGAATCTGTTCACATGAAAACTTATTATTATATTTGAAAACAAGCATTCAAATGAACATTTGAGCTTAGCTTAAAGAACAAAAACTAAAGAAATGGTGTTTAGTGTTTTAGTACCCCTACTTCAGAAAACAGGGGAGCTAAAAAAAATTTCAATAAAACTCAAAATGCTAGTATTTCTAAGTAGTTTGTCTTAAATACAAAGAAATCAGATTTTCTCAAAATATAAAATTTTAAAACTTGTATCAAAACAGAATTTTCCTTTTTGGAGAAAATAATATAAATATTCAACACTTTATTTGCTAATAAAAACTATTTATTCATTTTGTTGATTATGTTCCAGTTAAAGGTGAGATCATATGGTATTTATCCCTCACCACCTGGCTTATTTCACTTAGCATAATGATCTCCAGTTCCATCCATGCTGTTGCAAAAGGGTATAAGTTCCTTCTTTCTCTCTGCTGCTTAGAAATCCATTGTGTAAATGTACCATAGTTTTTTGATCCACTCATTTGCTGATGGGCACTTAGGTTTCTTCTAGTACTTGGCTATTATAAATTGTGCTGCTATGAACATTGGGGTGCATAGGTTCTTTTGGACTGGTGTTTTAGGGTTTGAAGTTAAGAACAATGTAACAATAACCAGAAGGGAATGGGGAGGGGAGAGTGGGGAGAGGGGTTTATAGGAGCTACTATAAAGGACACATGGACAAAATCAAGGGGGAGGGTGGAGGCAGGACAGGGAGGTGGATTTGGCTGGGGTGGGGTGGAGGGATGGGGAGAAAATGCAGACAATTGTAATTGAATAACAATAAAAATTAAAAAAAAAACTATTTATTCATAAGAAGATCCTAGAAGTCATACTATAAAAAATGCTTGGTATTTCCCTAAAAGCCTTTTTCAAAAGATAAGCAAGCTCAAATTTAAACCTCCTTTATTACTGTGTTAAGTACATCTATCACACTATTTTTGTTTTTTTGCTGTAAAATCCCTTCTAATAGAAACAGCAAAATTAAACCTGTGCTCTGAATGCCAAATCCTCCCAGAGTCTTCCTCTTTGGAGTCAGTGTGATGAGCTGTGATTGATGGTGGCAGTGACGGAGAGGAAGCAGGAACAGAGCATTTCTCATGTCAGCTCATTCAAGGAGTTTTGAGCAATCATTTCTGTGTCAGAGTTCTTTACAGTTTTACAGTGAATGAACAAAATCATTTAAAAAACCCTCCACTTTGAATTTTTCTTTCTGACCCATATATCTAAAAGTTCTTTTCTTATTTTGGAGGTTTAAAAAACTGGATTATTTCCCAGAGCCTACGTTTTCTCTATTCTGTGAATGAACTTCTTTAGAGTAAAGCTTCTTTCTCTCAACATACTGTTTTGAGATCCATCAATGATACACATATAACTTTTTTCCTTTTCCTTTTGAACAGCATTCCATTATTGAATATACCACATTTTGTTTATCCATTTTCCTTTTAACTGATACCTGAGAAGTTTCCAGTTTTTCTTGTATCAAGGAAAAATTGCTGAATTCCTGTTTCCAGTTTGGAAGTCACTTCGCTGTCCTAATAAATAAAAAGCTGAACACACTGAAAAGGCAAGAACTCTTCTTGGGTCCTTAAGAGAGGGGAGGACACAGGGCAAACCTCTGCTCCCCAAGTTGGAGAGACAGGTGAATTCAGGAAGTCATGGCTTATCAGATCAGAGATTCATAAGCAGAAACTGCCACAGGAACCAGTAGCAAAACCTGCCAAATTGCCAGAAAAGTCTGAGAGTTAAAATCTCCAGGGGGACCCCCACAATACTGTGATAATTACCTCCTGGAGCTTCATGGGATTCCCACAGTATAGTGGAGAAAATGCTCTCATGCTTCTGTCAGAGAGAGGCAAAAAGGAACCCTTTTGAAATATTCCAGAGCACTCTATTCTTGACAAGGCTTGCCCTCAGGAGAAACTAATTAAGCTGAGCCAAACCTGCTGGGGTATTATCAGAACCTAACTGACCAAGAAAAAGGGAAATACCCAACTATAGCCTCTCTAGCCATCCTGTTTCACCTGCCGGAGACAGATGCTAAAACACATCTGATGTCCACAACTCAGTAGCACAGATTCATTAAAAGACTGAGACCGAATCATAAGACTGTAGTCTGCCTCCCCTCCCCACACTGAAAGTAATCTGGTTTTAAACCTTATCATCACATTACTAAAGACCTTTTTATGGCTTTTCCTTTTACCTGGTACATCCTGTCCGGCTATCAAGAAATAAATTACAAAGTATACCAAATTGCAAAGAAAACATGTGAAGCAAAGAGCAAATATCAGAACAACATGGCAAGAATGTCAAAATTATCAGACCATAAATTTAAAATAACTGTGGTTAATATTCTAAGAACTCTAATGGATAAAGCGGAAAGCATGCAAGAACAAGTGGGCAATGTAAGCAGAGATGGAAATCCTAAGTAAGAATCAAAAGTAAATGCTACATTTTCTTATAAAGATAATTCCTTATAGTTGACAGAAGCAATGGCTATTTAATAAATAGCACAGAAAATAAAACTTTTAAAAATTATGCTACTTGAGAAATTTATGTAGAGAAGATAAACTGACTTATATATAGCTATTATCAGCATCCATTTTCTGACTTTGAGATCACATTCATTATTTTTCTATGTTTGTAATGTAAGCATCCAGCATTTATTTTCAACATTATGTTCTAAACATCTATTTCTTTTGCTACCATTCATCATTCTCGACAGGATAAGTATAGAACAATAATAATAAATAAGTAAATATATAAATAAAGCATTTAAAAAGCAACAGTGACATACTTGTTTTAAGCTCTAAACTTAACTTAGAAAAATAACCTTTGTATAAGGTGAGACTCTATTGTGCTGGAAGCAATTTTCTCATGGCTTACTTTAAAGTTTATAGAAGTGAAAGAAGACTCAATGGATGAGTGGATACATAAAATGTGATATACATATTATGTATCATTGTGTATATTGTATTTATTAATACATGCAATATATTTTAAATAATAAGTGTATTTATTAATAAACATTTATTTTATCTTTATATATTAGATAGTGCTAGGCAAGAGTTTGGCATGTGGGATATTTATTCAGGAATGTCATTGGGATCAACACCTGTATAAAATATACTAACAAATTTATATCCATACAATGTTATATTATTTAGCCATGAGTAAAAAGGAAATCCTTCAATTCATAATTACATGGATGGACCTTGAAGGTATTACACAGTACCAGTGGAAAAGTTGGGCAAAGACAAATACTATATGATCTCACCTATATGTGGAATCTAAAAAAGCTGAATTCATAGAAACAGAGATAAGAATGTAGGTTGCCAGGGGCTAGGGAGGGAGAAATAAGATGTCTATCAAAGGGTTCAAGCATCCAGTTTAAAAATGAGTAAGTTCTGGGGACCTAATATATAACATGGTGACTCTAGTTAAAAATTCTGTTATATACATGAAAGTCGTTAAGAGAGTAGATCTTAAATGTTCCCACCACACAAGAAAAAGTAATGATGTGGGTGATGAATGTGTTAACTAATCTTATCATGCTAATCACTTTGAAAATATTTATGCATCAAATAATTGCATTTTATACCTTAAACTTACACAATTCATATGTCAATTATATCTCAATAAAGCTGAAAAATAGTGTAGCTATGTCAGGACCCACATGTGGCAAAAATTCTTCTTAAAATTGGCCACCAGTTTTGTCGTAACTGCAGCTTGCCTTATCTGGACAAATACTTTCTGTTTTTCATTAATGTGAATGCTAGATGGTCCTATCATGGTTAGCTGCTTTCATACTGACTTTGTTGTCATAGGCTACTACAGTAAAAACTCATTAATTTGTGGTATGGCTGGAAAGATTCATTTTTTAGAATGAAGTTAAATGTGTACAGTATGAAGTCATAGAAAAAAGAACATTGTAATTTCAAGCACATGCAGTCACATTTAATAGTAAAATGATTCTAGTAAGAAACCTCAGTGGATTACTGTAATAAAGATTGATAAAATACGTTTATAAATAATTGCATCTACTTTGGGTTAACTAGTAGATCTTCTAAAGTCCATAAAATTTATTTTTCTTAAAAAGCTTGAACCACTGACTTCCAGTCAAGATGGAAGCATAGGTAAACATGGCTTGCAGAACAGGCTTGTTGTTGCAGATGTTTGTTGCAGACAAACATGGCTTGTCCCTCCTCACAGAAGCACAGCAAAAATTACAACAATACTACAAAACAAGTGTCACCCAGAATCACCAGAAAATTGAGCTGTATGGAAGTATGACAATCAAGGAATTAAAGAAGTCACATTGAACCAGATGGGTAGGAGGGACAGACATGTGGAGACTCAAGGAGAGATGCAAAGACCTGGAGATACAGAACAGGCAGTCCCACACCCCTGTGTGGTAGATAAAAATTGTGAAGAATACCTCAGGAGTGAGGATCCCAGCCCTACACCAGACCACCCAGCCCAGTATTTCACTGCCAGGAAGATAAGTCCCCATAATGTCTGGCTGTAAAAAACAGTAGGAGTTGGGGCAGTGGATCAAACTGTGGGATTCTCAGAAGTCTCCTTTTAAAGGACCCACAGTGGGCTTAGGACCTATGTAGCCTCCTTCTGGGTTTCAGCACAAGGGCAGAAACTGGAAGGACATCAGTGGCCTACAAGGAGAAATTGAAGTGTCTGGCATCAGGGTAAGTGCTGGGGCACAGCTTCCTCCCAGTCAAAATGCTAGAGGTCAAGGAGTGGCATTGTCCCTTTTCTGAGCCCTAACCCACACAGAACCACAGAGCGGTGACACCATATCAGAGAGTCCATCAACCTGGTTCACACGGGTAGCCTTGCCTTGGTGATTACCTAAAGCTCCACCCCCTCCAACTTACTGGTGAGCTTTTCTACAATAGGCCATACTACTAAGACAGGGAGTCAAAGCAGCTCTACCTAATACTTAGAAACAAACATGGGGAGGCTGTCAAAATGAGGACACACACAAAAAATTGGCTCAACTGAAAGAATAGAACAAAACTTCAGAAAAGAATTAAACAAAATGGAGATAAGCAATCTATCAGATGAAGAGTTCAAAATGGTGATTATTAGGATGTTCAAGAAACTCATTGGGTACTTCAAGAAAGAAAAGATCCAGGCAGAAAATGATGGCTATCCTAAGTAAAATAAAGAAAACTATACAGGGAACCAACAGTGGAGTGGATGAAGCCAAGAATGAAATCAATTATTTGGAACATAAGTAATAAAAAAAAAAAGCCTTTCGATCAGGACAGCAAGAAGAAAAACATAAGCCAAAAAAATGAGGATAGAATAAGGAGCCTCTGGGACATTTCCAAATGTACCAACATCCAAATCATAAAGGTGATGGAAGGAGAAGAGGAAGAGCAAGAAATTGAAAACTTACTTGAAAAAATAATGAAAGAACATTTCCATAATATGGCGAAGGAAATAGACATACAAGCCCAGGAAGCACAGAGAATCCCAGAAAAGATGGACCCAAAGAGGACCACACCAAGAGACATCAAATTAAAATGCCAAAGATTAAAGATAAAAAGAATCTGAAAAGCATAAACAGAAAAGCAGGAAGTTACCTACATGGAGTTCCCATTAGACTGTCAGCTGATTTCTCAAAAGAAACATTGCAGGACAGAAGGAACTGGCAAGAAGTATTCACAGTGATGAAAAGCAAGGATGTACAACCTAGATTATTCTATCCAGAAAAGCTATCATTTTGAATTGGAGGGGAGATAAAGTGCTTCCCAGACAATGTAAAGCTAAAGGAATTCATCATCACCAAGCCATTATTATATGAAATGTTAAAGGGACTTATTTAAGAAAAAGAAGATTGAAACTATGAACATTAAAATGGTAATAAGCTCAAGACTATCAAAAAAAAGCTTGAACTAGATTTAACATTTTAGCACTAAATATGACTTTGGAGATCACTTGTCAATTGGGGAAATCAACTTGTTTCACAAAGCCATTTTTTATAGAAAGTGAAATGAGCAAAAATTCAAGTTTATGCTGCATTACTTAAGATTCAAATATAGCAAATGTTTGAATTTGCCAAAACATTATATATACATAAATATTCATATTTTAATTATTGATATGAAAAACACTATATAAATGAAGAATTTAACTTACAGATAAATCATAATTTCAGAGTAGCAAAATATTATTTTTAGCCAAAAAAATGTATGGTTCCTCCTGTGATTTTTCAGTATCCTTATTTACAGTGAAAAAGGCATGTTTAAATAATTAAGAAGATTTACATTTTTACATCAGTAAAATATCCTAGAAGTCTTAGAAACTTTTGAATTTTTAATATTTTTTTTCTTGAAAATATTTTAGTCATGTTTAGAGACTATGGAAGTTATTTTTGGTTTTAGTACTTTGGCACAACTTTTAATATAATTTTATTCAGTTAATCAAAATTTACTTAACAGAATTTCAAGTTTAAGAAATTTTAAACTCACTTTATAAATTAAGTTTTTCCACAGGTTTATTCCAAAGAACAATATTTCTTCATTTATACATTTTCATGCCCACCATCTGCAGTTCTCCTGTAGAAATTTCTGCAGTGTGGCTATTGAGTGTTCACAGTGATGAATATTTAGATTTAATATGTGGCTAGTGTAGATGAGAAAGTTATTTTAAAATTATGTTTACTTTTAATTAATTTAAATTTAAATATTCAGAAATTGTTAATGACTACTATATTAGGCAGCATTGATTGCAGACTTTTATGTTCCTAGCTAGAAATTCTACTTTATGCCATGAAGTTCAGCTGAAAATATCTATTGCTTAATTCCTGAGATTTCCAAGATCTTTTTAAAGTTCAACAGCAACTGTTTTTATGTTCCAGTACCCTCTCCTACTGATACTACCATTAAATAAACAAATAGGTTGTAAATTGGATGGTCAGTAAAAAATAATTTACTAATTTACTTACCACTGTTAGGTGTTTGTCAATCTTAGATAGCTAAATGATTCAATAAACATTTGACAAAAGCCATTGTTTATTAATAAAGACTGATGACCAGTCTTTGTTGTATCTTTCTCTTGTTCAAAAAAATTAAATAAAATGATTAAAAGGTGTGAGAAATTTGAGATGTACATTTCACTTTACATAATGGAAAAATGCAAAAACAAGCACTAAATTAAAAAAAAAGAATCCATCAACCTCTGTTCTGAGGATACTCAAGATTCAGTCTGGGGACAGGGTCTAGAAGTGCCCCTGCTTATTGAGTGACTGAAGAAATATATAATGAATAATTAAATAGTAAGTATTTACTGAGCTTTCTTGGTGTACCCAGTTTTGATTTAGGTAATGTGGGAGATGTGAATGAATATAAGATATCATTTATTGTCTAATGAGTTTGCAGTTTAGTGGAAAGAAGTAATATACATAAAAATGATAAATTCTTGCAATATATACATGGGAACTGACATTAAATCCACAGAAAACAGGCTGAGTAAGAGAAGTGTGTAAAAGATACACAGCTGTAATTTGGCCAGTGGAAGGCTAGACTTTAGAAATGAAACAGCATGATTCGTGTGGATACCACCTTAAGTCAAACAGTCATATTGTTTCTAATCTGCATATTATATTCTCATTATGATTACATGATTATGATAATGATTATGAACACTTGTTTTTCAGTTGCAATAACTTCTGATAATTAATTTAGGCATAATTGCAATTGTCAGTATAAAGTGTTTAGCTGGTACACAGGATGGTGAATTCTTACTTGGGGTTTACTACCATATGGAGGAAACTATGAAGTGTGACTGATGGATGTCTGTGAGTAGAGTCAAAGTTATTTTTCTGTCAGCTTTTATTATCCTAATTATTAAAAAATTACATACAGCAGCATTCACTGTTTTTGGCATAGAGCTTCATTAGTTTCAACACATGGGTAGCTTTTGTAACTACCATCTCACCTTGACATAGAACAACTGCAATGTGGCAGGTAATTCCCTGCTGTTGACTCTTTTAATCAGACCCTGTCCCCTACACTTAACCCGTGGCAACCTCTGATTTTTCCCCTGTTATAATATTTTATTCAAGAATGTCACATTAATGGAATCATATAGTATGTGACCTTTTGAGACATTTCTTTTACTCACTGAAATATGAGTATATTTGATTTTTTCTAATCTGGGGTAATTTTAAATAGTGCTGATATACACATTCATGTACATATTTTAATTACAAATGATTGCTTTGATGGAACATTTGAGACAATGAAAGGATGAGCCACAGAATAGGGGCATATATTGGAAAATCACATTGTGTTTAGAATATGGAACATTTATTTTATTATTATTTTTTATTGTTGTTCAAGCACAGTTTTCTGCCTTTTCCCCCCATCCCTCCACCCCACCACAGCCCTTCTCGCCTCCCTCCCCCAAGGGGGGTATGTGGAAAATATTTTTGGAACCTGTATTGGAAAATATTTTTCCTGAAATGAGGAAATTAACACTGGGGAAATTGAATAACAATGTTAAACCAGCCAGGATTACATCTTTTTCTGAAAGGAAACAATAATTGGAGCATTATAATATAGCTATAACAGTAATGCAAAATAATATGAAAAACAGAAAGACGCCTAAATGTAGGAAGGCAAGATTTTTGTAGATGTTTGTCTATGGAAACATGAAAAAAGGGTAAGATATTTGATGAAAAAATTTAATAGTAGGAGAAACCAGTCATTACATTTATAGAGCTGCTGCACATATTTAAAATATGAGAGTGAGCATGAGCCCTGGCATTTGGAGAGATTTAGATGTGGGAAGCCAGGTCACAGAAGTGATCAACCAAAATGCCGTTATTCACAAAATATGTGGGAAGGAAGGACATGTGATTTCCTGGTTGTCTTAAGGCAGAACATATTAATGGAGACCAGAGAACAAAATGTAAGTTTGAGCATAATTAAATTACTTATCACCTGGAGCTTATAAGGGTAGGTGATAGAAGAGGCTTTGGGAAACAAAAATAAAAGGATGTGTAGAGAAAACTGAATGAGAAGGCATTTATGAAGGAGGTGGAAAGAAAAAAAAAACAAATAGGTGGTAAAAAGAAAAATGCTAATGGTAGCTTGTGGTCATGGTGTTTTCAGAGATGGTAGTCCCATTTCAGAGTGCTCTTTGAAACACAAAGACATATACTTCAAGGATGGTCACAGCTGTGCATAGAGAAATAAAGAAACTTACCTTGTTTTCAGAAGAAAATGCCTTGGTGAAATTTAATGCTAGTTATCTCATTTCTTTTCCAGGTGTTGTCTGGAATTAAACTGTGTTCAGTCCCTGCATTTTTACTCTGATATGCTCTTGGAAACCACAGTGTGAAGCAGAGACTTTTAAAGAGAACAACATTTCCCCTTAAGGATCTGTGTTATAATTAGTGATATCAAATAATCCATGTAAAAAAAAACAATATGCAGTAAAAACAAAACAGTGGGTGATAAACAATGAAATCTAATAAACATTTTTATATGCTATTATGAGATCAAGTGTTTTGTAAATTCCAGTTATCATTAAGAATAGTAAAAAAAGTCCCACTAGATGTTACATGAGAAGGAATCAATGATCTGAAATCTGCTGTACTTTAGATTACAGATAACTTACCTGATTTTTAAGTATATTTTATTAATTATGCTATTATAGTCCCAATTTTTTCCCCTTTATCCCCCCTCCATCCTGCATGTCCCCACCCTCTGGCATTCCCCCTTCTTATCTCATGTCCATGGGTTGTACATATAAGTTCTTTGGTTCCTCTATTTCCTATACTATTCCTAACATACCCATGTCTATTTTATGCCTACCAATTATGCTTCTTATTTCCTGTACATTTCTCCCCCGAACTCCCTCTCCCCCAACCCCTTGTGATCTTCATTTCTGGGATTCTATTCCTGTTCTAGTTGTTTGCTTAGTTTTTGTTCTTGTTTTTTAGGTTCAGTTGTTGATAGTTATGAGTTTGTTGTCATTTTATTGTCCATAGTTTTTGATCTTCTTCTATTTAGATAAGTCCCTTTAACATGTCATATAATAAAGGTGTTTATTGATGAACTCTTGGTGTTGATGAATTCTTTTAACTTGACCCTGTCTAGGGAGCACTTTGTCTGCCCTTCCATTCTAAAAGATGGCTTTGCTGGATAGAGTAATCTTGGATGTAGGTCCTTGCCTTTCATGACTTCAAATAATTCTTTCCTGCCCCTTTTTGCCAGCGAGGTTTCTTTTGAGAAATCAGCTGATGGTCTAATGGGAATTCCTTTTAAGGTAACTCTCTCCTTTCCTCTTGCTACTTTTAAGATTTTCTCCTTATCTTGGGTATTGTAATTATGACATGCCTTGGTGCATGCTTCCTTGGGTCCAACTTCTTTGGGACTCTCTGAGCTCCCTAGACTTCCTGGAAGTCTATTTCCTTTGCCAGATTGGGGAAGTTCTCCATCATTATGCTTTCAATTTCTTGCTCTTCCTCTTCTCCTTCTGGAAACCCAATGATTCAGATGTTGGAGTGCCTAAAGTTGTCCCAGAGGTTCCTACGCCTCTCCTCATTTTTTTTTTTTTTTGAATTCTTTCTCCATTCTGTTCTGGTTGGATGTTTATTTCTTCCTTTTGTTCCAAATCATTGATTTGAGTCCCAGTTTCCTTCCCTTCACTGTTGGTTCCCTGAATATTTTCCTTTATTTCACTTTGTGTTGCCTTCATTTCTTTCCTCATTTTGTGACCGAGCTCAATTAATTCTGTGAGCATCTTGATTACCAGTGTTTTGAACTTTGTATCAGATAGGTTATCTATCTCCTTGTGGCTTAGATCTTTTTCTGGGATTTTGGTTTGTTCTCTCATTTGGGCCATATATCTTTGTCTTGGAACATCTGTTAAGTTTTTAGGAGACAGAGCCCTAGGTATTCACGAGGGTGGGGCAACCCTTTTTGCTGTATTGTGGCGCTGTATGTGGGGGAGGTGTCAGAGACGGAACAATGCTGCCAGCTTGCTCCTCCTCGCCCATGCAGTCTACCGCCTTGCTAGGGGTCCTTTCTGCCCACCCAGCTGCCAGTCTCCCTGTATTCACCCTTCCTGCTGGTCTAGATGAAAGTTTCTTTAACTCCTTGGTTGTCAAGAGTTCTATGAAGTTTGCTATTCTGGCAGCTCTCGTTGTTTATTGTTTTTAAATTGGTTGTTATCCTTCTTTTGGTTATATGAGGAAGTGAAGGGTTTTTACCTATGCTTCCATCTTGCCTGAAACTGTCTTACATTCTTTTCTTTTTTTAAAAGATTTTATTTGTTTATTTATTTTAGAGAGGGGAAGGGAGGAAGAAAGAGAGGGAGAGAAACATCAATGTGTGGTTGCCTCTCCCATGACCCGCACTGGGGACCTGGCCAGCAACCCAGGCATGTGTCCTAGACTGGGAATCAAAACAGCGACCCTTTGATTCGCAGGCCCACACTCACTCCACTGAGCCACACCACCCAGGGCTTTTATTTTTAAATGTGAGTAGCAAATTAATATGTATCTACTTATCTGTATTTATTGATATATATTTCATATGCATATTCATATCTGCAAAGCAGAAGAAAAATATCTCAAATGAAAGGTTATTACAAAAAAAAAAAAGACTGGTGGAAAAAGCATTAGCAGTTTGAAAGTGTGTCAGGCAGACTTGTATGTGAGTTCAAGTTTCCCCTCTTGGATAAAACCTTATGGAGACTTGGTTTTCTGATCTGTAAAATGAGGAATAAAATACCCACTTCCTAACTTGTTCTGGGAGATAATTAAAATAACAGTGTAAAGAGCCTAGCAGAGTGTCTCACATGTAGCAGTTTCTTGAAAAAATAGCCAAAGATGTTTTCTTTCCCTGGCTTGTGGTATACCACTCTTGCCAAACAATTGAGGCACTCTTTCTTGACATTAGAAACTAAATGTCCTAACTTCATATTTTCATTTATTGAACAACCTGAGAAAATCTGAATCCATGGTTTTAACTGGGGTCTTTGAGAGATGTGCTTTTTCAAATTCCCCATCTTTCACAAATTATGAAACACTTTCCTTCAAAGGGAGTACCAACCCCACTGAAAATCACTCATTTCAAGACAGAGAAGATTAAGAATTTAGTAAAGGGCATGAAGAGTCCTGTGAAACTGCTATTGACATTCATGCCCTTGAGCCTTTAGTCTCCTTGATGAGTTCACCTAGAAAGCTGCTCCTTCCTTCCATCTCTCCATGTATTATTTTGTCTTCAGATTCCAAATCGAGGACCCTTTCTCCATGAAGCATATCATTGTTATATAAGGTGAGTCTTGGAATTTCTATCATATTTCTTCAAGGCTGTAGGGTGGTAAGAGGCATCTTGGGGGAAGAAGCAGTGGCTATAGTCAGCTGTGTGATGGTGACTTGAACTTGGGAGATAACTAAGTTATAATAGGATTCCAGCTAGCAGAGATTGGGAAGTCAGTCTGTGGAGATTGCAGGAGTGAAATGAGACACAAGTACCAGCCAAATGGACTGGGGTTTAGGTAGGCCTCCAGGTTTTTTGTTTGTTTGTTCGTTTTGCTTTCCTTTACAGGGGAAACTGGAGGTCAACCACATTTGTGAAGGCAAAATTGTCATGAAAAAAATTTATTGGTGTTAAAGAGGATACAAGGATACTTACCATAGGTGGGTAATTTACATATGGTAGCTTATTTTAACCTTTTGATCAAAGTTATTCAGAGGTCTCCCCAGGCATACCAGGATTAGGGCAGGAAAATACGTTTTAAACCTAACCAGGGAAATACTGTTGAACCTAGTCTGGTAGGATCATTTTAGGCCTTGGATAGGCTGGAAGCTTCAGATTTTTGACTTAACACCTGCAGCTGGGTTGATCCAGGATGGCAGATTGGGCATTTCTTCAGTTCAGTGTTCTCAACTGTGACACAGAGTCACTGTGTGTGCAATATCTGCCTGGGCCTTCCTCTTCACCACCCGGTGGACTTGAGAGGGACAAAGGGAACTAATGCAGACAAAAGTGCATGTTGCTTGCTGTGTGGAAGTGAGGCAAGCCAGCCAAGCAGCAGCCCTTGCACTGCTGCTCATGAACTGCTTACCAGCTTCCCAGGCCAGAGGAAAAGGTACAAACCATCACTCATTATACTCTTTCTACCTCCCCCAAGGCTATTAGCATAAGAGATCTTTTAAAGATTTTCAGAAATTGGAGAGTATATATGTTCCAGGAAGTGCTTATAGAAACAATATTGTGTCCAGTTATCTATATTTGGACCGCTTGGTTATCCAACTTGGTTAAGATTGGCAGACTTCTTGATCATCCTTTTTGACTGCCCCCTACCCTACCAGCCATGCCACATTACCAAGCATAATTGGTTTTTGTTATTTAAAAATATCCTTAAAGCACATATGGATTTTTTAGAGCTGGGTTTCACATATTTGGAAAAGAAAATATCTTACATTTGATAAATGTTCTTATTTATCTTATTGCATATGCTTATGATTCGCTCTGTTATGCTACATTTTATTAGGTGAAGTGACATGAGACTACTATGTAGGACACATCTCTAAAGGAGACTACCTGGGAAAATGAAAAACAAATTGTTGTCTTCAAAAGCTTGATCTATGGGAAGAAGAACATACCTTATACTGAGGGATTTAATGGGTCAGATCTATGTTTGAAGCATTGGAAAAAATATGGAGCATGAATTATCAACATCCTAACAGAGCTTTAATAGGGACAGAAAATAGTTCCATAGTAATGCCCTTAATAAATATTTTCACAGGGGTAAAGTATAATGTAAAAGTTACTATGCGGACAATAACAATAAAATGAGTACTCAAACTCAAAGAAAGATTCACCAAAAGTAAATTACAAAAGGCATTTCAGTTATGTTGAATACAAGAAAACTGACTGCATCCTTCCTTATTGATATTTTGCCAGTTTTCAATAGAAAAATACGTACTAAAACTTAAAAACAAGGTATAGCACATGAGGTAAGTACAGAAAACTACTGACTGCATACAATTATATACACATTGGATAGACTATTAGCCATTCATTATAAAATAATACATGCTAATAAAAATAGAAGGAAAATTATTATTTATGGTGAGTATCTGCTAAAGCAAACTGGCCATATATTGAGAGTAAATGTCAAAGTTAAGTGTTAACAGCTTGTGTAGCCTTCTCTGTACCATTTGATAGGTAAGTGATAGATGTAATTTGACCCATAGCATTAGTAAACGTACTTCCTCCCTTCTTAAGGGAGGAAGGCAACAATTATTTTCAAGTTTGAGAAAAACTTCAGTTCAGATGGGTTAACAGTAATTTGCTTTGTTCTGTGTGTTCAATATACTGGGGCCCTCAAAGGGTAGCCTACTTCAGGCTCTGGTCCTCTTGCCAATTTCAAAAGGTGTTTACAACTGGTAACTTTAGCTGGCTTCTTTTTAATCTGAACTCAAGTGAGCAACTAGCTTGCTGTATGTCTTTTTAGTGACCTGGAAATCTTCAGAAGCTATATCACTTATTCCTCAGGAGAAAAACAGTTTGCATTAATAATGAGAGAATGTCCTCTTTGATTGCTAACATATTTATTTTATAAACACATGAGTGCCCTAAAAGATTTCTGAATAAGTTCTTCCATTATTTAAATTTTACACATGAATGTATTTACTACCTTTCTTAGCCCCATTAAATAGGCCACTCTTAAGAGCAATAACTTCTCTGAGGATTGATAAAAGTGGTCCAATCTAGATTTTTACATGGAAAAAAGATTTCTTTCTTTACAATATTATAGAAATACAAAAATTAATATCTATGTATCTATAATGGCAACCCTGGGGCCACATACTTATCAAGTATTTACCATTTTGTTGCAGAGGAGCTTTGTGAATTTGGAACAGATAAACTAGAGTCACCAAACTCTTTTTTCCCATGTTTTGTTAGTGGCATAATTTCAAGAAATCTTGTCTCTTTGTAAAAAGACAAAGCAAACATCTCTTGATATCAAGAACATACTATTTCTATATTTAAAATATGTAGTAAATTCATCATCAAAAATTAGATCTAATTTATACTGTCACATATCCATCAAGTACTAATTATGGTAATGAATATTAGTAAGCAGACTGTGGTGGAAAGGAGAGGGAAAGGTGTAAGAAAGTATATTTTCTCATCAAATTTCTATTCTCTATGATCTACAGATGTAAGTCTACACTTACATTTTTATTACTATGGATTTTGAGCTTTTAATCTCACTAACGAAATATAAAATATGGAATTTTGAAAATAAATCTTCCAGATTAAAAAAAAACACCTAGGAGATAATAATTCTGTGATTTTCTTCTCAATATTTTTAATACATAAAGTTCTGTTAGTAGCAACATTTAATTTACCCAGTAGAGACTTTGCCACCTTCTGTTATCATATTGGCTTTTACTTCCATGGATAATAGTTTTTGTTTCATGAACATCTACAATATAGTTGTAACTCTGAGGACTTAAAGTCAACAGCCTTAGTTGGGAAAATTTTCTAGCTAGAAAGTTCAGACAGTTTGGATACTTTTTTTTTTTACATGAGTTGTTTAAATTGACCATTACAACGGTTCTGAAGTAGATATTGTGTTCACGCCCCAAAGTGAACAAAACCCAGACTCATAGGGACCTTACCAAGTCAAGTGATTTTACCACACTGATAGAGACTGGATTCCAGGTCACTGGAATGTATTCTGATTCCAAGTCCAATGCTCTTTCCAGGATTTCATAACATTTCATAATAAATTGGAGGGTTGTGGTTGTTGCAAGCTATGTGTCTTTAGAGGAAAGGTGATTACATCCCTCAGGAATGAGAAGTTTACCTCAATTGTTTTTGAGAGAACAAAAACATAAGGGACAATTTTCTCCCACAATGTAATAAATAGTTTAGAGTAGAAAATTTTTCGGTTGTAGAGTATGAATGAAGGCTGAATAGACACAAGTGCAGCTCTTGAGAGCAGGAGCCAAGAGAACGTGTAAAACATGATTAGGTGAATGCTAGATCTGCAGATGGTCATGGAGCATGTCGCTGTCTGGGGAGGTGGGAGGTTTATTCATTGTGGTTTAATGTGCTACAATCTAAGCAGCTTTCTCTGACTAAGCCTTGATGGTCACCCTGATACAATCGACTAGGGAGCCCCAATCTTGAGAGATATTTAGCAGATGGCAATGAGGGATTTTCACCTAATTTATCCTAAAGCTGGACTAGACTCAGGTAGAGAAATCTCAGTGAATTTGGGGGAAATGTGGTCAAATGAATTTTGTGACATCAACCAACAATACACTAATAATTAGAAAAACAAGTAATTGTAGATGCACCTACATGTTTCTGAGCTTACTAAAAAGATTTTTCTTGGACCACTGTGTGGTACATAAGTCACACATACCAAGTTTTTCTGGTTCTCTGGGTCAGGGACCCTCCTGTTGCCTCCCAGGCACCAGCCACAGTTCATTAGGCAGGACCCTGCTTTAATTCTCGCTCTAAGAGATTATGGCTCTAATGGACCTGTCAGTTCCATGCTAGAAAGGACCTGAAAGCTAGTGAAAACTCTATCATTTTCAATCTTTTAAATGGCTTTTAGGTCTATGCTAATAAATTTTAAATCCATAGTTCATAATTTTTGGTTCAAACACATAATTCTTCTCATTTCGTTTACAGTCTCAAGAGTTTTAGCATAAAATGTTACTTCCATCATTCTAGGCCTTTAAGAAAAATCACCTGTCAGTTTGAATTAAAGGTAGTTTCTTTTTAACATATTGCAAGAAAAAAACCTTGTTTGAAAATACTAAACAATCCCTAAACTTTTTGTTCAGATACTTTAAAAAATACACAGGGGAAACAATCAATAGAGTGATGTGTTTAAACTTTCTCATACTCTAACTTTATGTTTCTATATAATAATTTTATTTGTTGTAAATCATGCTATAGATAAAGACCATGAAAACCACACAGGAAGGTAGCATGGTGCACTTGGCAAGAGCAGCATACCAGATTCAGGTAAGTCTAGACTCATTTCTATTTCATCTTGGTGGTGTGACCTTGATGGATCATTCAATCTCTGAGTTTCACATTTCTTATCTGTGAATGGGAATAATATTTGCCTCCCACAAATTACTGACTGATTTTACCCCACATATTTCCAGAAATAATATATGGGAACCTCATGGCACTACTTACACAGCTCATCTTTATCAATATCTCTCCTAGGTAATGTAATGACTCATATTGAGCAATGAAAGATATTTTTGTTACAACTAAAAATATCAGGAGTTGAATATTCATTGTTGTCATGAGCATATGTTTTGTAACTTAGTTTTTCCTGTAAGTCAGCCTTTGGTTCCCACTCAGGTTGTTTGACCCAGGCTTCAAGAACCAGAAGTGTGAGAGGAACAGGGTCACAGTGAGGCTTTTTCTCTCCCAAAGCAGAATGTGTAGGACGACATAAAGTGGCTTGTTCTCAGGATGCATCATCCATAGTCTAAAGTCCTCTGCCTTTATGCTTCTTTTGGATGTAAAGTCATGCTGATTTTGCAAAATTTCTAATAAACATGGTTTTTTTTTCTGTTTGTTTTGGGTAAGCACATGTTGTTTTCTTCAGTTCTAATAGGCACATGTTGTATACATCAACTCTGACAGGCACATGCTGTTTTAGGTCAGCCTGTGATGGACATACATATGTTGTTTGCCATGCTGTACCTCGCATGCTGAGGGGTTGTATTATTTCTGTGAGCCTTGCTGCACTGTGCATACTACAAGCATGCCTTCAGGTCCTGCTCTCCACAGCTGTGAAGGCAAGCTTTTCAGCTTCCTTCGGGGTAGACTTCACCAGAGCACTGGGTTCTGTCCTCGTTGCCTAGCCATTTGCACTCTTCAGTTTGATTGAAGTATTTTATTTTTATTTTTATTTTTTAACTGACTGTTCTATTACAGTTGTCCTTGATTTTTTTCCCTTTGCCCACCTCCACCCAGCCCTGCCCTCTTCCCCTTTGTGAGTCAATCCCCATATTGTTGCCCTTATTCATGGGTCACACATAAGTGTTCTTTGGTAATCCCTTCACTATCTTTTTTTTCTTTTCTTTTCTTCATTTCTTTATTCTTTATAAATTATTTTATTGTGCAATTACAGTTGTCTGCATTTTCTTCCTACCCCTTCCCCGCCCCACCCCATCCAAATGCACATCCTTCCCTTGCTTTGATTGAAGTACTTTTTAAAATTAATTTTATGACCTCATTTAATCAATGAGCATGGTTTTGGGTTACTGCCAAGAGACCCAAGAGACTGTTGGATTTCGGTCAGCAGTCATATAACTCTGTACAACTTCAGAAAGGAGCCAGTGAGGCATCTCACTGACCCTCGGCAGAGGCATCTCTACGTTCAGTGTGATGACTGCAGGTACAGAGCCTCTGGAGGTCACCCTGAAACTCCCAATGTTGTATGAAGACAAGAATGTGCCCTATGCGTTTGCGTGCTACGAGCAGGCCCTATGGTGGGCCTGTGGGGTCTCCAGGCCCATGGCTGACATAGCAGGTCTAATCCATTCAGTGGTCCACCAAAAGGGGTCTTAGTCTAACACTGACTCCTCATTCTGGGATAGTGTGTCATTGTCTGTGTTAGCATGTAGTATTTCCATCTATCTTCTGTTGTTATAAAATATTATAGTAGTAAATTTGGTTTTTACATTTTAATACTATTTTTGTTTTGTTTTAGAAGTCATTATCCCCACCCCACTCCTGCCATAAATCTCCCCCTCCATTTCCACTCTGCCATTTTCCTTCATTTTGAAAAGGGAACTAAGGTCCAAAACAGATGGAAGCAGAGTAGTGACACTGTTCAAAGTCAGGGAGGAGCCAGGGTAGAGATCAGGTTTCAGCTCTCAGGCACTAACTCCCTTCTGTGTGGGGGGTGTGGAGAAGTAAACACCACCCTCTTGATTTCCCGTGTGCATGGCCTGCAGAACATTTCCATATATGTTCAAATGATCCAGGGGTTTCCTTTGCTCGATAGGGGATTGTGCATCATTTGTGGAGGAAGCATGTATTCTGTGAAGTTGTTAGGTATATGCTCAAATGTTATTTGCTAAGGTACCTGTGCTGTTTACTTTTGGTCATAGAATGTTATGTCAGTCCTCACTCCCAGCTCCCAAATGTGCCCCTGAGGGTGGCAGGACAGCTGCATACCAAAGACATAGTGCCACAGAATCCCAGAGGTGGCCTGGGCCAGTAAGACATGGGGAAGTTCACGCAGGTCTTGATGGAGTCTGGAGTGGCAGGAGAAAATTGGTTCAACTAGTGCTGGAATGGAGGATTCAGGACAAGTACAATGGAAATGATGGAGTCCAAGGAAACATCCTTTCTTTGTTGAATAAAGATTTCTTCAGTGCATACTTGGTATCAGCTTGGAGAGCCCTCACCCTCTTTCCTACCATGATGTGGGTCAGATATATACATTGTTTTTCTAATTAAATTTATTGGGGTGACATTAGTTAACAGATGTATACTTTTCTTTTTTAATCCTCACCCAAGGGCACTTTTTAATTTCTTTTAGAGAGAGAGGAAGGGAGAAAAAGAAGGAGAGAGGAAGGGAAGGAGAGAGAGAGAAACATCAAGGTGAGAGAGAAACATCAATCCATTGCCTTCCTTACATGCCCTGGCCAGGTATTGAACCTGCAACCTTTTGGTGTACTGGACAATGCTCCAACCTACTGAGCTACATCAGCCAGGACAGATGTATGTATAGATGTATGTGTCATTCTTGTGAGAGTCATACTAAAAAATATAGTTATATTTAAAAAATTGGCTTAGATAATATCTTAACTGCTCAGGGACCTTTTTCATTAATATCTTATAATTTTGTCATTTTATTACCATTTATTGTTATAATTATTGGTTAATTGAATTAGAAATAAATGTTTTTTTATTCCTGTTTGTTTGTAAGTGTATAACTTCATTTCTAGAAAATAACAGGTAAAAATTAAATTCATTTGCATCACTACATTGTTTTAGTTTATCACCTTCCCTCAGATAAACATCAGGTTCATATTCTTGAAATTGCTGTGTTTCCTGCTTTATATTTTCATGGTGTTTGTGAGCCAAAGAAGATTTTTTTCACTTTTGATATAATCTTACTCAGAAATCATTAAAAGAGTAAGTATTGGGAGTATCTTAGAGGTTTCTAAGTCTCATACATTATGATATTGTTATTCTTCCCTCTAACATTTGACTACTGGTTGTCAAAATGCAGAAACTTCTTAAAACATTTCTGGCATCTCTGCATGGGCCTTACTTCTGGAAAATCCTTCCTTTATATTGACTAAAGTCTTTCTTCTTGTAATCTGCACTAGCTCTTCACACTGGCACTATCTAGAATGAATCAAACCCCTCTTCAACATGAATACCTTTTTGTAAATTGTTTAAAGATAGTGACCCTGATGACTAACCTCTGTTTTCTGAGATTCCTGCTGGCTTTTGAGAATCATCATAATTCTGGCAACTTTCTGCTGAAATTGTATGTGCATGACTTTACACATACACTTCAAAGAATGTTCAGAAGTGGGCATAATCCTACTACAGTTGTGGTCTGCCTGTGGATGGAAAAGGGGATCATCTTTCTTGTTCTATTGTATGTCTATTTCTATTAATGCAACCTAGGATTTTAATGGCTTTTTGTAGTAGTCATAACTTACACCTGATGTATTCATTCAAATAATATTTTTATTAATCATTTTTATTGTTATTTTATTACAGTTATCCTGATTTTCCCCCCTTTGCCCTCCTCCACCCATCCAACTTCCCACTCCCACAGTCAATCCCCACACCATTGTCCCTGTCCATGGGTCACTTATACATGTTCTCTGTCTAGTCCCTTCCCCTTCGTTCCACCATTGTCCTCCTCTCCCCTCCTCTCTGGTCACTTTCAGCCTGTTCCATGTTTCGATGCTTGTGGTTGTATTTTGTTTGTTAGTTTATTTTGTTCATTAGATTCCACTTATAGGTGAGATCATACGGTATTTGTCTTTCACTGACTGACTTATTTCACTTAACATAATATTCTCCAGTTCCATCCATGCTGTTGCAAAGGGTAAGTAAGAGTTCTTTCTTTCTTTCTTCTGTATAGTATTCAATTGTGTAAATGTACCACAGCCTTTTGATCCACTCATTTACTGATGGTTCAAACAGTAGTCATTGAATGTTTACTATGTAGTTGAGTCACTTCTAGGCAAATAAAAATGAACCAAACAAAAATACACATTAGCAAAGTATATTTAATGAAAATCTTCACTCTTTTCCATAAGGTCTGTCATTAAATCATAGTCTCCATCGTGAAATATTATAATTATCATTTATCTAAGTGCAGGACTTTATATTTTTTCCAATTAAGTTTCATATTGAAGTATATGTTATATTATTTTAACATTGAGATTTTTTTCATGGGATTTTGATTTCATTATCTGATTCATTCACAGTGATTTGGCTATGTGAGCAAAAGTGATAAAATGTTTATCTTTATTAATATTAGGGATTAAAATGTTGAATGGGAAAAGGCTGAAGACAGAACCCTCTGTCACTGACCACAAAACTTAAGAATGATGCATAACAGCATCATTAATACCTTTGGGTAGGAACAATTAACTATGCATTTGTCCACTTGATTGAACCTATATCCAACTTGTGTGTGTGTGTGTGTGCGATAAATGATACTATGTACCTACACTCAGGGAGTTTATAATCAAGCAATATAGGAGCCTGGTAACATTGTTGTTAGGATGAGTGATACACAGGGAAGAAGCGTTGAGTCAGGCCCCTGAAGGACCTGGCATGGAGTATGGGTTCTCATTCCCAGATGACAGAGAACTATTAAAAGATTTTAAGTAGTAATACAATGGGGAAATTTTTATATTATAAAAACATAATTGCTGGTAATGTGGAGTTAAAGTAAAAGTGCTTGGAGAAATTTTTTTAAAGACTTTATTTATTTATTTTTAGAGTGAGGAGAAGGGAAGGAGGGAGAGAAACATGGATGTGTGGTTGCCTCTCAAATGCCCGCTACTGGGGACCTGGCCCACAACCCAGGCACATGGCCTGACTGAGAACTGAACCAGCGACCTTTTGGTTTCCAGGCCCTCACTCAATCCACTGAGCCACACCAGACAGGGTGAGAAATTTTTGATTTATGTCTTAAATCCCTTTATTCTCAATAACTTCAGATGTATCAGTGATTTGGGGGAAAGGCTGAGCACATAAAGAGTCAGCCGTGCATTCATTTGTAAGAATGGTGAACATGATTCACAAGAAACAAAAACCTAAATGTAGTAGCTTAGAATAAAGAAATGAAAATCTATTATCTCACATAATTTCTGAGGGTCAGGGATATGGAAGAGGCACTATCTGGAATGGTTTGATTCAGGGTCTCCTATGAAGTTGCAGGAAGAATGTTGGCCGGACCTTAGTGATCTTAAGGCTTGACTGGGGTTAGAGGATCAATATCTAAGAAGGCTTACTCATCTTTTGATTATAGGCCTGGTTTCCTCATTGGATGTTGGCAGAAGGTCTCATTTAGTTCCTTAATTTCTGCCACATGGATCTCTTCTAATAGCATCATAGCTGGCTTCCCCAAAGAGAAAGTGAGGGTGTATATGTGTGTGTGTGTGTGTGTGTAAAAGAGAGAAAGAGATAGAGAAGAGTCATTGCCTTAAATAAATATAAATAAGTATGGCTTTATTCCAAAAACACATTATTTTAAAAAATTCAGCAAGCTAGATTTGGCCTGTGGGGCATAGTTTGTAACATCTTTTCATGAATTCCACTTCTGTGACTTGCTGGTCTAGAACTCTCTCAAAGAAAGAATTAAAGTGGAATATTCTGGTAGAGGGAGGAAGATGGCGGCAACATAGGTGGGAGCGGAGTCCACTTCCCCTCAACGCCAGGGAAATACCTAGCTGATCTGAGGAGCAGAGCGAACAGCCAACAGTATTCCAGCATATATGAAGACCAGAGACCAAAGATAGAGGACATTGAAAGATCTGACAGTAAGAAGAGTGCTTAAGGACAATAAGGTCCCCAGGACCTGGGACCCATGCGGGACAAGGGCGGCAGAAGCCCCAGCCCAGGTGCAGGGGCTGCTGCAGGAGTCTTGGGAGAGGGCCAGGCTGAGCTGTGAGCAGCCAGGTGCTTGTTTGGACCAGGGGGGCTTGAATAGGAAGAATTTCTCAAAAAGAAAAAGAAAATAGAGGCACTCAGGGGCTAGTTAGAGAACTCTTGGCAGCAGCTGTGGCCCCTGGCGCCCCTCCCCCCTCCGCCCCTGGACTGTGAACACAGGATAAGCAGCCCCGGCGCTCACCTGAGGCCCGGTTGCTTGCACGCAGATTAGCGAACTGGGGGCCCATACATGAAACCCCGGAGGGGCGCCCACACCTGAAACCTCAGGTGGGAGAGCATCTGGAGCAGAGGCTAGCTGCTCCACCCACAGACCCAAAACCATGGACCCAGTGCCATGTGACTCAGTCCCAGGGTGGCCCCAACCGCCGGAGACACTCAAGCCAAGGGCGGCTGGATGGCCGGCTGTGCGCGTCCCAAGCACAAAGCAGCTGGATTGGCTGATCAACGGCCTGACTGCCTGCCAGGGACCACACCAACAACGCCTACCTAACACCTGCGCACAGAGCACTGCAGGGCCTACTAGCTCTCTAGGACAAAGGCAGAACACCCAGCAGAGGGGAGCTGCAGGGTTAGGGGAGACTGCAGGCTGAACAACAGTGAAGAGTGTGGCCCAGAAAGGGAGAAAAGTGAAACCAATTCCTCCAACCACCCCCTCCGGCTACCAGCAGAACTAACCTGACCTGTTTAAAGCCAGCAGAAGATTTTTTTTTTTTCCTTTCCTCCTTTCCCCCTGAATTCCTTCCTCCTTTCTTTTTTTTTTTCCATTCCTTCTTCCTCCCATCCTTTACCTTTTTTATGCCTTCTTCCTGCCTTCTTTTATCTATTTCTATGTTTTAATTTTTTGTTAAAATTCCTTCTTATCTTGCCTCCGATCTTTCTTTATTCCTTCTTCCTTCCTTCCTTCCTTTCCTCCTTTTCTATTTCCTTTTTCCCGCCTTCCCTTCTTTTTTTTTTTTCTTCCCCCCTTTCTCTTTTTCCCACAGGTGAGACAACAAAACCTGGAGTGCTGAAAAGACTAGAGTTAGACCATGTTACACCCATAAACATCAGCTCAAGACCAGTGAGCACAGGAGATTAAGGAGACAGCACCACCGAATCCCATTGGCATTCTACAAAAAAAGTTCATACCATAAACCCAGGGAGTCAGAATAGATCAATTTCAGAAGCAGAGGCTAACAAGAAGAGTCTCACAAACAATGGGAAGACAGAGAAACAATTCCCAAATGAAAGGAAAGGAGGAAGTCTCAGAAAGAATGCTAACTGAAAAAGAAGCAAGTCAACTATCAGATACTGAGTTCAAAGCAATGGTTATCAGGAAGCTCACTGAGCTCTCTGAGCTCAAAGAGAACTACCAGAAACTACAGGGAAACTACAATGAACTCACTGCAAACTATATCAACATGAAAAAGGAAATAGAAACTATTAACTAGAGCCAAGAGGAAATGAAGAATACAATATCTGAAGTGAAGAACACAGTAGAAGGAATCAAAAGCAGACTTGATGAAGCAGAAGATCGGATCAGCAAGCTGGAGGACAAAGTAGAAAAAAACACCCAGAAAGAGCAAGAAAAGGAAAAGAGGCTCAGAAAGAATGAAGAGGCAATAAGGGAAATGCAGGACAACATGAAACGTAACAATATCCGTATAATAGGAATACCAGAAGGAGAAGAAGAAGAGCAAGGGATAGAAAACCTGTTTGAAAAAGTAATGATGGAAAATTTCCCTAATCTGAGGAGAGAAAAAGTCACCCAAATCCAGGAAACACAGAGTCCCAAGCAAGAGGAACCCAAAGAGATCCACTGCAAGACACATCATAATTAAAATGGCAAATTTCCAAGACAAAGAAAGGATCTTAAAAGCAGCAAGGGAGAAAAAGGAAGTAACGTACAAGGGAGCCCCAATAAGGTTAGCAACTGATTTCTCAATGGAAACGCTCCAAGCCAGAAGAGAATGGCAAAACATATTCCAAGTAATGAGAACCAGAGGCCTGCAACGAAGACTACTTTACCCAGCAAGACTCTCAATCAAGATAGAAGGCCAAATAAAGACTTTGCCAGACAAAAGAAGTCTAAAAGAATACACTTCCAGGAAATCAGCACTGCAAGAGATGCTAAAGGGACTGCTTTAAGGAAAGGAGGGAAAAGAGAAAGACAGAGGAACACAGATAGGAATAAAGGCAATGAATAACTTCCTATCGATAATAACCTTAAACGTAAATGGATTAAATGCTCCAATCAAAAGACATAGAATAGATGAATGGATAAGAAAACATGACCCACACATATGCTGCCTACAAGAGACCCATCTCAGGACAAAAGACTTACACAGACTGAAAGTGAAGGTCTGGAAACAAATTTTCCAAGCAAACGGACAGGAAAAAAAAGCAGGGGTAGCAATACTCATATCAGACAAAATAGACTTCCAAAGAAGGTCCATAAAGAGATACCCAGAAGGTCACTTCATAATACTCAAAGGAAGAATCCACCAAGAAGACATAAACATTGCCAATATACATGCACCCAACATAGGAGCACCCAAATACATTAAGAAAATCTTGGAGGACTTCAAGAAAGATATTGACAGCAACACAATTATAGTAGGGGACTTTAACACCCCACTATCAAAAATGAACAGGTCTTCCAGACAAAATATCAACAAGGATATTGTGTCACTTAACAATACCCTGGAGGAAATGGCCTTAACTGATATATATGGAGCTTTTCATCCCAAAGAAGCAAAATACACATTCTTTTCAAGTGTCCATGGAACTTTCTCAAAGATAGACCACATGATAGGACACAAAGCAAGGCTCACCAAATTCAAGAAAACTGAAATCATATCAAGCATTTTCTCTGACCACAAGGGGCTGAAACTAGAAACCAACCCCAAAGGAAAAAACCCAAAACACTCAAAATCATGGAGACTGAATAGCATGCTATTAAACAATGAATGGGTCAAGAACGATATTAGGGAAGAAATCAAAAACTTTCTGGAAACAAATGAAAATGAACTCACAACAACCCAAAACCTATGGGACACAGCAAAGGCAGTCCTGAGAGGGACGTTCATAGCAATACAGGCCTACCTTAAAAAGATAGAAACATTTCAAATGAACAACCTAACCGTACACCTACAAGAACTGGAGGAACAACAACAAAGACAGCCCAGAGCAAGCAGAAGGAAGGAAATAACCAAGATTAGAGCAGAACTAAATGACATAGAGACTAAAAGCACAATTCTAAGGATCAATGAATCCAGGAGCTGGTTCTTTGAAACGATTAACAAAATCGACAAGCCTTTAAGTAGGCTCATCAAGAAAAAAAGAGAGAGGATCCAAATAAACACAATTAGAAATGAAAGTGGAGAGATTACAACTGATACCACAGAAATACAAAGGATTGTAAGAAATTACTATGAAGAACTGTATGCTAAGAAATTTGAAAACCTAGATGAAATGGACACATTTCTAGAAAAATATAATCTTCCAAAACTGAATGAAGAAGAAGCAGAAAACCTGAACAGACCAATATCAGCAAAGGAAATTGAAGCAGTCATCAAAAAACTCCCATCGCACAAAAGCCCTGAACCAGATGGTTTCACAGGCGATTTCTACAAAGCATTTAAGGAAGACCTAACCCCTATCCTTCACAGACTATTCAAAAAATTCCAAACTGATGGAAGACTCCCAAACTCTTTTTATGAAGCCAGCATCATCCTAATCCCAAAACCAGACAAAGACACAACGAAGAAAGAAAACTTCAGGCCAATATCGCTGATGAACATAGACGCTAAAATTCTCAACAAATTATTGGCAAACTCCATCCAGCAATACATTAAAAAGATCATCCACCATGACCAAGTGGGATTCATCCCAGGGATGCAAGGATGGAACAATATTTGCAAATCAATAAACATAATACATCACATCAACAACAGCAAAGAGAAAAATCACATGATCATACCAATGGATGCAGAAAAAGCATTTGATAAGGTACAGCACCCATTTCTGATAAAAACACTCAGCAAAGTGGGAATAGAGGGAGCATTCCTCAACATCATAAAGGCCATATATGAGAGACCTACAGTCAACATCATACTCAATGGACAAAAACTTAGAGCTTTCCCACTAAGATCAGGAACAAGACAAGGATGCCCTCTCTCACCACTCCTATTCAACATAGTATTGGAAGTCCTAGCCACAGCAATCAGACAACAAAAAGCAATAAAAGGCATCCAGGTTGGAAAGGAGGAAATGAAACTGTCACTGTTTGTACATGACATGGTAGTATACATGGAAAATCCTATAGACTCCACCAAAAAAACTATTTGACCTAATAAATGAATTTGGCACTACAGCTGGATACAAAGTCAATACTCAGAAATCAAAGGCATTCCTCTATACCAACAACGAAACTGCAGAAACAGAAATCAGGAAAAAAATCCCATTGGATATAGCAACAAGAAAAATCAAGTACCTAGGAATAAACCTAACCAAGGAGGTAAAAGATAGGTACTCAGAAAACTACACAACATTGAAGAAAGTAATTAAGGAAGACACAAACAAATGGAAGCATGTTCTATGCTCATGGATTGGAAGAATTAACATCATCAAAATGTCCATACTACCCAAAGCGATTTATATATTCAAGGCAATCCCTATTAAAGTACTCATGACATATTTCACAGATATAGAACGAACATTTCAGAAATTTATATGGAACCATAAACGACCCCGAATAGCTGCAGCAATTTTGAGGAAGAAGAACAAAGCAGGAGGGATCACAATACCTGATATCAAACTGTATTTCAAGCCACTGTAATCAAAACATCCTGGTACTGGCATAAAAACAGGCACATAGACCAATGGAACAGAACAGAGAGCCCAGAAATAAACTCAAGCCTTCACGGTCAATTAATATTTGACAAAGGAGGCAGGAGCATAAAATGGAGCAAAACCAGCCTCTTCAACAGATGGTGTTGGGAGATCTGGACAGCTACGTGCAAAAAAATGAAACTCGATCACCAACTTACGCCATACACAAAAATAAACTCAAGATGGATAAAAGACTTAAATATAAGTTGTAACACCATAAAAGTCCTCGAGGAAAACATTGGCAGGAAAATCTCAGACATTCCACGCAGTAACATCCTCACAGACACATCCCCTAAAGCAAGGGACATAAAGGAAAGAATAAACAAATGGGACCTCATCAAAATAAAAAGCTTCTGCAAGGCTAAAGAAAATAGCACCAAATTACAAAGAGAACCAACAGTATGGGAAAACATATTTGCCAATGATATCTCAGACAAGGGCCTGATCTCCAAAATATATAAACAACTCACACGACTCCACTCCAGGAAGACAAACAACCCAATTAAAAAATGGTCAAAGAACTTGAACAGACACTTCTCCAAGGAAGACATACAGAGGGCCCAGAGGCATATGAAAAGATGCTCAACATCACTAGCCATCAGAGAGATGCAAATTAAAACCACAATGAGGTACCATTTCACACCAGTCAGAGTAGCCTGCATAAAGAAATCCACAAACAAATGTTGGAGAGGATGCTGAGAAAAGGGAACCCTAGTGCACTGTTGGTGGGAATGCAGACTGGTGAGGCCACTGTGGAAAACAGTATGGAATTTCCTCAGAAAACTAAAAATGGAACTGCCCTTTGACCCAGCAATTCCGCTGCTGGGATTATACCCTAAGAACCCTGAAACACCAATCCAAAAGAACCTATGCACCCCAATGTTCATAGCAGCACAATTTACAATAGCCAATTACTGGAAGCAACCTAAGTGCCCATCAGCAAACGAGTGGATCCAAAAACCATGGTATATTTACACAATGGAATTCTACGCAGCAGAGAGAAAGAAGGAGCTTATACCCTTTGCAACAGCATGGATGAAACTGGAGAGCATTATGCTAAGTGAAATAAGCCAGGCGGTGAGGGACAAATACCATATGATCTCACCTTTAACTGGAACATAATCAACAAAAGAAAAAAGCAAACCAAATACAACCAGAGACATTGAGGGGGAGAACAGTCTAGCAGTGGCCAGCGGGGAGTGGGGTGGGGACTGTGGGAAGAGGGGATTGCAGGAACTATTATAAAGGACACATGGACAAAATCGGAGGGGATGGTGGGGGTGGGGGAGGGAGGTGGGTTCAGCTGGGGTGGGGGGGAGGGAAGGGGAGAAAAGGCATACAACTGTAATTGAATAACAATAAAAAATAAATTAAAAAAAAGAAAAAAAAGAATTAAAGTAAAATGTATACAATTTGTAGTAAGTGACGATAAGGTGTTGCTTGGTGATACTGGATTCTTTTCCTAAATGTTTATTTATCCCACCTCCAATAATGTAGTGTTGCATTTTGTACAGCATTTTGCTCACTCGTCTGCAGAATCTATCACTACCCCTGTTTGGACAATAGAAAAGATTTTTGCTCACATTCCCTTTTGGGGCATTTATACTGTTTTCAAGGATCAATGTTAGAAATATGGTATTTCATTAGTAAATTCTTTTGGCACACTGAAATATGTTGTGCCTGTACCTAAGAACTTGAAGTCACTTACCTTTTTCCACATTCCTTTTTTTTCAGCTACAACCTTTAAATTTATATTCCAAGATAGGTTTTTGTAAAACTCTTTGTTCTCTTTAGCATCTAATAATATTCCACTGTTCTCACTAGCATAAATAAGACTCAGGCCACACTTTTCCCACCAGTTAATGGCCCTTCCCTCTGCTTTAATTATTTACTTACTTTTTATTTTTCAATTAAAGTTAACATTCAATATTGTTTTATATTAGTTTTAAGTGTACAGCCTATTGATTTCTAAAGTGATCCCGCCAATCATTCCAGTACTCACCTGGCACCATACATAGTTTTTCCACTCTTACTGTTTATACTCTCTGGGGGGTGTATTTACATCCCCATACCTATTCGTAATGGCCAATTTGTACTTCCTAAACTGTTCACATTTTTCACCCATTCCCTCTACCCACTCCCATCTGGCAACCATTATTTTGTTCCCTGTATTTATGACTTCGTTTCTGGTTTTTTTTTTTGTTGTTTTTATTTTGTTCTTTAGATTGCACATACAAGTAAAATCATAGAGTATTTGTCTTTGTCTGCCAAACATTGCCTGTGGTCAGCCTGGAGCTATCTTTTAGGAGCTTCAAAGCAATCCGTGTTTGGTAGCTGTCTATGCTGGGCCTGTATGCACGTGAGAGAAGTCATGTAGTGAACCAAGGATGCTGCCACCAGTATCAGGTCTGGGGCAGGTTGGCAAAAGGCACAAGGTATGTAGAGACCTGCTGTTGCTTGCCAGCTGCATCTAAGTTTCAGCCCCTGAAGGGCACTGGGAAGTATGGGAGGTGGGTGAGGCTGGGGTGAATGGTGTTCACCAGGTGAATACAGATTCAGGTTTGGTTCCAGTGCAGGGCCTTTGGCCACTCAGCAAAAGTCTCAGGGTACACAAAAGCCAGCCACCAACCACCTGGGGCCTGCCAACCTTTGTTGTGAGGTATAGTCTTAAGGTGTGAGTCATCAAGGTGGAGCTAGAGAAGTTCACCAGAATAATGTAGATTAAGATTTGGTCATGTGGGAGGGAGGGTTCAATACAGGAACAATGGCAACCCTCCCTCCAGCCCTTGTCCTGAAGCCAAACAGCTTAATTTCTACCTGTATGTCTCTGGCATCTCCCAAGCTGTTGTCCTTTGGCCAGAGTCCAGGATGAGTGCCTGTGAACAAGTGAATCTGTGGGTGAGTCCTGTAAGAGGATGCCTGGGTTTATAGCAGCCTTCTGTTTGACCCATGTGGGTGGAAACCTCCACTGATTTCACAGGCGAATGTTTTTTGGGCTCCTCTTCCTGACACTGGTGTTTCAGACTTGGGAGCGTGGTGTGAGGCTGGGACTCCTCACTCCTCATGGGGAACTCTTGATTCTTAACTGCCCATGTGAGTGTGAGGCCAGCACGTTTTATGTCTCTGCCCCTCCTAACAATGTCCATGTGGCTTCTTTTATATCATTTACAAGACTTTTGTTCAGCTTTTAGTTGTAATTTCAGCATGGTGATGGGAGGAGGGGGGCACAGTGTCCACCTACCCTGCCATCCTAATGGGAACCTCTGCCTCCTCTGCTCTCTTTAATGACTCAGTCTCCTTTATGAGGCATTCTCGTACACTGGCTCCTCTTCCCCACTTCCCTTTACTTTTCCCTTCCTGCCAACCTAACGAAGAGCACTTCATTGACTGAAATTGTTCTCATTAACAAAGATTGAATTTGGTTTTGAAGAATATTTATTGATATTTGGAGGTTAGCTTTTCCAAAATCTCACAACTCTAAGTTCAGGTCTGCCTTCAATAAATGCCTCACTCAAATCACAGTCTTGTCACAGTTCCTCTGTTTCTGTTACTGTGGGCAGGGTGGTGTCACCCTCTCATATCCACAAGTCCATTGTTTTTAGGAAATCAATTTAAAAAGCTGACTGAGTTAAGTTCCACAGTTTGGAACAAATCTTTCCACCCCAGACCCAGTAAGAATTCAATATAAAGGTATTTAAATTGTCTTTATCTAGTACTAGCTTCCTAACTGGAAGCACATCAGATCATGGAGAAGGGGATGGGTGTTGAGTATAAAAAAATTCAATGTCTTTTTTATAGGTAGGAGTTATAAATATGTATAAGTATATTATGTTATTTTATCTGAACATTAAATTAAAAACTTACATTAGATTTAAAATACTGCAATCCTGTATGTTAAAAATGAAGCACATAGCCCTGGCTGGGTGGCTATTGGATGGAGGGAGCATCATCTATAAACCAAAAAGGTTATAGGTTTGATCCCCAGTCATCGTGGGTACAAGAGGCAACAGATTGATGTTTCTCTCACATCAATGTTTCTCCCTCTCTTTCTCTTATGCATGAGCATGCTCCCTTTCTCTCTCTAAAAATCAATGAACATATTTTTAAGTGTGGATAAAAAAATAAAGCACATAGATGCTGTCCAGTTTGAGAAATTCTGTGAAAGAGGTTCTAAGCAAAAGCATTTTGGAAGAGTTTTTCACAAATAGTTGCTCTGACTATTCTCATTAGACAAAGAGGGTATTTATTCTGCTTTGGTGATATTTTAGATCTTGCAAACATCTCACAATGCTGATGTGAAAATTGCTACACATCAAATTGTACTTTGAAATTGTATTTACTAAAATATTAGAAATACTTAAAAGCAACTTTTCTATTTAATTGATGTACTTTTGATGTTATTTATTTTAGGTGCAAATATAAAATTCATTTTTATTATTTATTTAATTTATTTTTTAAAAGATTTTATTTATTTATTTTTAGATAGAGGAAGGGAGGGAGAGAAAGAGAGGAAGAGAATCATCAATGTGTGGTTTCCTCTTTCACACCCCCACTGGGGGCACCTCACCAGCAACCCAGGCATGTGCCCTAGACTGGGAATCACTCAACAGCCCTTTGGTTTGCAGGCTGGCAGGCACTCAATCCACTGAGCCACACCAGCCGGGACTAAAATTAATTTTTAAAACATAGGAGTATTGGTACTTTTTGGCTATTGTGAAAAATATGTTTTGTAATCTTATCACCTTGATTTGACAATTGAAATGTGTTATAAAAATTGTAATACTTTTTAAAAAAGATAATAAATATAATCTTGAAAACTGCTTTTGAAATGTGACTCCTGGAAACAAAGAAAAACAACTGATTATTATGAAATTAGTTAAAGAAACTCTAAAATGTGTTATATTGATATAGTTTACATAAGCTTTATAAGGACCTTCTTTGGGGAAGGGTCATCACAAAAATTCCTTTTATGGTTATTATATTTATCAGAGTAGCAATGATAAGGGAATAAAGGTGGATATATCTAAATGTTCAAATAACTATAATAGAATGTTGTATACAATGACAAATCACATTTTGTGCTGACCAATAAAAGAGGTTATTAAACAATTAAGTAAACCGAAAATAGAAAGTGATTACGGGTATAGTAGTCTCCCCTTATACACAGTTTGCTCCCATGGATTCAGTTATCCAAATTCAAAGTTTGAAAATATTAAGTGGAGAATTCCAGAAATAAACAATTCATAAGTTTTAAATTGCACACCATTTGAGGAGCGTGATGAAATCTCATGCTGTCCCACTTCATCCCAGAATGTGAATCCTGCTTTTGCTGTGTATGTTCCTCTACCATTCCCCTGCCGATCACTTGTCCCCGGCGCATTTATCAGATTGTCTATCAGAGAGATTGAAAGAGAGGGACCCTATTTACAGGACTTAAAGTATACTATTATAATTATTCTACTTTATTATTAGTTATTGTTGCTGTAACTAATATAACTAAGATATTAGTTATATCTTAGGGTACCTAATTTATCAATTAAAATTTATCATAAATATATATGTATAGAACAAATCATAGTGGATATAATGGTCTTGGAACTATCCCCCATGGATAAGGGGAAGGCTACTCTAATTTCTGAATGCCATAAACAAAATTTTATTCTGTAAATAAAGACCTGTATGCCTAAAGGGTGGGGCCCATTCCCTTCCAAGAAAATCAAATGAGTGTAAAATAATTTTCCTAGAAACTCTGGAGATACCAGGCTGTTTGGATGGAAGGCTTTTAATAGCGATTCTCTCCTTAAGTCTCTCTATGCTCAATGAGCAGAGAAAATCTAGGTGATGAGGTAAAAATAGGCAGAAAGAGAAAGATGAAAGAATAAACTAATGCCTAATAAGTATTATATCAAAATATACTGTACTAGGGAACAGATGAGAGTACTGTTATCCATGTAAATGAGGCATAACCTGGCTCCAGCCAGCTTCTATTAAAATTTTTGCTAACATCACTTTTGAAGAGAGAGGCTGATGTAGAAATGGCTGTAGGTCAATTAGCCCAAAGTGAATTAATTAAATTTGCTTGTTTGTTTCTCTTAACTATATTAGTTTTAGTTGAATAGTTTTTATTTTGCTCTCATAACAGCTTTTTAGGTAATGATCAATTTGTTTCTCCTCCAATTTGCTAAATATTCTTTCTTTTCTTTCTACTAAAATTGGAGACCAAAAGCCAGAGTGAGGGAAAGACTGGTAGGCCTAAGGACATGTTTGTGTGTGTGTGTGTGTTATCATTATTATTTTGTAGAAAAGCCAGCATAAAGCACTTTTATGACAATAATAAAACTTGAAACTCATATGTAGTGCAGGGGAGGGGGGTGGGGGATGGGGTGCTAGGCAGCAATCATTTCTTTCCACAGGTTACTTACTACTCAGGAAAGCAAAAGAGTGAGAGGGTGAAGAAGAAGCCAGGAAACGGAGATCAGCAGGGGCAACTGAGCATCAGTAAAGAGGAGATGCTGAAGCTGTGATGAGAAGCATCATTTTCTTAAGACAACACTCAAGAGTTTGTCATAAAGGTTGGGCTGTCACTGGGTGTTAAATGTCGACAAATAGCACCTGTAATTTAAACTCTGATTAAAGTGCTTAAAATTTAGGAAGTGCAGCCTGGATAGCTATGAGATTATAAAAATCCTGAATTTCTACTAGAAAAAAAGCCACAGGATGGGAGAAGAAAAATATCTAGGTCACAAAGAAGGCTTCAGAGGTCCCTGCTGACCCAGGGACAGATACCTGCAGTGTCCAACATCACAGTGAAAACAATTTGCTTTTAACATTGTGGAGGTCACAGTAAAAAAAAAAAATACAGTGTAGGTTGCATGTATCTGAGAGATACATTCACTTACTTTTCAGTTATAATCTAGAAATTATTAAATAAAAATATAAAAATGTAAAGAATAAAAATTTTTTGTTTTGAATAATGGAAACATGGATATTACTAAAAAATACAACCAAAAACTTTCTTTAACATTAATTAATCAGAATATTCAATAGTTGGCTTGGCAAAACACTTGTAACAGTCATCGCAAACAATATTGCTGTGCTGAAGGCATGAGTACTTTTCACAACACTCGCAAAAATACTTTGATAAGTGACTCATTTTGGACACACAGTACCTAATGCATCTTTTTCTTTTTCTGCTTGTTGAGGGAACTATCTATGTTAGAATTTCCTTAAATTTGTGTTTGAAATTCAAGTTTCAGGTATAAAGGCTTATTCACACCTATAAAGACCTGGAACACCTTTTTATTGTTCTGACACTAATTGTATTATGAGATTTCTAATAAATATTTTGTGCCTTATTTTCACACTGCTGTTTAGCATATGAATAGTCTGAGCATTTATTCCTGCAATATTCACAATTGTGTAGAATGTAACCATAGGCAATCTTCTGGTGTTCCTTGGCCACATTAAATGTACCTACCATTTGGTCCACCGTGTCAGCTCCTGACTCCGTTTGATTGTAATATTTTATTATGTCAGGCTTTTGCAAATCTAAATTTATGGCATCATTGAAATGCATAATTGAAACTAAAATTACATTTTCCCCTTTTTGTGTATATGAGATAAAAGTTTGCAATCTGCGTATGAGTTGGATTTTTCACATCATGTTTTAGAAAACACAAATTTAGGGGGTAGCTAGGGTTTATTCTTATGAACAGTACCTACATATGAGAGTCACTTGTTTTTCAAATTGGAGATAAGATTTATATCAGTGAACCAGTTATCTGCTGTAACATTACATCCTGATGAGTAAATGGGTTCTGCAAGTCTCTTGATTACATCTGCTGATTTATTACTAATCAAGTAAGGACCTTTGAGCTGCTTACTGGCATACATTTCAAGATTTCCTGTGTAAAGTACTTTTGAATTCATGATAGCAAAAACTTTTATATCATTTTTGCTAGGCTGGGATTGAATATATTGTCTAAACCCACATTTGTCTCTAAATCCAGGTAACATTTCATCTATTGTTACGTTCTGTCTCAATTGTAACATAATTTACAATTTTCTACAAATGTTGAGAAAATGTCTCTCACAGCTGCTAATTTGTCCACTTCTAGGCATCTTAAGTAGATAAGTTTGTTACCAAACCTGGTACAATTATGAATAAATCTAAATCTCTGTAAAGATATTGTAGTCTGAAAAGTTCAATCTCACTGCCATCTGTAGTTTATAAATCCTACAAATTTAGGTGATTGCTGTGATGTAAACCGCTAGATATAAGAGGCCTAAAAATGCTTCCAATTTGGTTTTGTCTATCTGTTTAGCATCTCTTTCTCATGAAAACCAGCTTGAGATAGAATAGATATATTTATTTGTATATAATAAAATTATATCTACAATATCATTTGTGAAAAAGCAGTTCCAAGTTTTAATTTATTTCTTGGCATTTTTTGTGTGTGTGTTTGGCCAATCTAACAGAAGTTGATGCAAAATATTCTGTGGCTGTTTTCTAATTTGTCTTCTTATTGGATTTTTCCTCCATTTTGATTTTTTATCTTTTCCAACAAAAACCAAAAATGTGGAGAAAAATAAATATCTTATATATTAAGGCCTTTTAAAATATGGGAGTATGTAATTACCCTTCCCCTGTGACTGTGATGGAATGCAGTAAGCTAAAAGAGAAAAAGTGGTAAAATTCAAAACCATAAAAATTCTAGAAGAAAACATAGGCAGTAAAATCTCTGGCATTTCTCTTAGCAATATGTTTTTGCTGATGTATTTTATCAGGCAGGGGAAACAAAATAAAAAATAAACAAATGAGACTACATCAAATTAAGAACTTTTTGCACAGCAAAGGAAACCAACAAAATGAAACGGCAACCTGCTAAATGGTAGAAAATATTTGCCAATGACACATCTGATAAAGGGTTAATATTCAAAATATATACAGAACTCTTACAATTGAACACCAAAAGAAACAAACAATCCAATTAAAAAATGGGCAGAGAAACGGAATAGACGTTTCTCCCAAGAGGACATACAGATGGCAAATCAACATCATTCATCATCAAGGAAGTGCAAATTATTGTAAAACCACAATAAAATATCATCCCATGTCTGTCAGAATGGCTATCATCAATAATCAACAAACAACTGATCTTGACAAGGCTGTGGAGGAAAAGGAACCCTGGTGCATTTTTGGTAGGGTTGAAAATTGGTTCAGCCACTATGGAAAACAGTATGGAAGTTCCTCAAAAAATTAAAAATAGAACTACCATATGACTCAACAATTCCACTACTGGGAATTTATCTGAAGACACCTAAAGCTCTGGGTCACCTTCATTTTAAAATTTAAGAATATATTGACATCCATAGTGTTTACCTGGAGAAGTTCACTGGTGCTCCCCATGTCATAACCTTTAATGATTCCCAGTTAATGGGGAGTAGAGGGACAGTTGCTTTGTTGAAGCTGTCACTCTGAGTGCCCACCGCTGCAGTTCCTTTTCCCTGGCTGACTTTGTCTCATACTGGAAAGCATCCTTCTTCCTTCACTTTTCTACAGAATCATCCCATAATTATTGCACCTGACAGTTTTCCTTTCCCCCATCCCTTCCCTTCCCTTCCTTTCCTTTTTTTCTTTTCTTCTCTCTCTCTCCCCACTTCTGCCTTCCTTTCTTTTTATTTTTATTTATTTTTAAAATATCTTTATTGATTAGCTATTACAGTTGTCCCAATTTTTTCCCTTTTGCCCCCCTCCTCCTGGTACCCCCTTCTCTCCAGTAATATGTGTCCCCCTTAGTTCGTGTCTCTGGATTGTGCACATAAGCTCTTTGGTTTCTCCATTTCTTATACTATTCTTGACATCCCCATGTCTGTTTTGTACCTACCAATTATACTTCTTAATCCCTGCACTTTCCCACCATTCTCCCCCTTCTCCTTCCTAGTTCTTAACCCTCAAAATGATCTCCATATCTATGATTCTGTTCCTGTTCTGTTGGTTTGCTTAGTTTGTTTTTTTAGATTCAGTGGTTATGAATTTGTTGCCCTTTTAATGTTCATATTTGTGGCCTTCTTTTTGTTAAATAAGCCCCTTTAACATTTCATGTAATGATGGCTTGGTGATGATGAACTCCTTTAGCTTTACCTTGTCTGGGAAGCACTTTATCTATCCTACCATTCTAAATGGCAGCTTTACTGGAGAGAGTAATCTCAGTTGTAGGTCCTTGATTTTCATTGCTTTGAATACTTTTTGCCAGTCCCTTGTAGCCTGCAAAGTTTTTTGGGACATCAGCTGACAGTCTTATGGGAACTCCTCTGAAGGTAACTCTCTGCTTTTCTCTTGCTGCTTTTCAGATTCTTTTTATCTTTAAACTTTGACATTTTAATTATGACGTGCCTTGGTGTGGTCCTCTTTGGGTCCAACTTGTTTGGGACTCTTTGTGCTTCCTGGACTTGTATGTCTATTTCCTTTGCCAAATTATGGAAATTTTCTTTCATTATTTTTTCAAATAAGTTTTCAATTTCTTCCTCTTCCTCTTCTCCTTCTGGCTCCCCTATGATTCAGATGTTGGTATGTTTGAAGTTGTCTCAGCATTTTCTAAGCCTATTCTCATTTTTTAAAATTCTTTTTTATTCCTGCTGTTCTGATTGAATGTTTTTTTTCCTTCCTTGCATTCTTAATCATTGATTTCTCAGCTTCATCTGCTCCACTGTTTGTTCCCTGTAGATTTTTCTTTATTTCACTTAGTTTAAACTTCATTTCTTCCCTTATGTTTTTGCTGCACTCAGTGAGTACTTTGAGCATACTGAGCACCAGTGTTTTGAACTCTGCGTCTGATAGGTTATCTCTGTTTTATTTAGCTCTTTTTCTGTTCTTTCATTTGGGCTATATTTCTTTTTCTCCTCAATTCAGCAACCTCTCTGTTTTTGTTTCTGTATATTAGGTAGAGCTTCTTTGACTCCTTGTCTTAATAAAGGCAACTATAAATCATGTGGGGTGGAGCTTTAGGTAATCGACAGGGTGGGGCAACCCCCTTCATCGCTTGTGGTTCTGTGGGGGAGAGGGCGCGGAGAGGTGACAGTGCTGCTGCCTGGCTTCTGGAGGTTTGCCCAGCTCTCTCCCCATTTCCAGTTACTTCACCCACTTCCCGTATGTGACTGGTGCCCTTCCAGATGTTGCTCTGGTGGTAACTACCAGAGTGGGTGGGTTTGCATATGTTCTAAGTATGTGCAGGCCCTTTAAACTTACTATCCTGAAAATCCAGCAGTTTCTTCTGCTTCCCCACCTCCCACTGGTTTTTATAGCCAGAAGTTATGGGGATCTATCTTCCTGGAATTAGAACCCTGGGCTGTGTGGTCTGGCCTGGGGCTAGGACCACTAGCTCCCATGGTATCCCTCCTGATTTTTATCTACCACACATGACTGTGTGACCGCCCTTTCCACTGCTGTCACCTCTCCAAGCCCTACCCATCTCCATGCCTCTCTGCCCATCTCTGCAATTCCACCCCTGTTACCCATCTGGTTGAATGTGGCTTCTTTAAATCCTTGGTTGTTGGATTTCCATACAGTTTGATTTCCTGACAGTTCTGATTGTTATTTGTTTTGAGATATAGTTGTAATTCTCTCTGTGTTTTCACAAGCAGGCAAAACGTGTCTACTTATGCCTCCATCTTCACCTGAAGTTGCATGTGGCGTCTTTTATTGCCATTTTAGTGATTTCAGAGACCCTAGGCAAAAACTTAAAAGCACTCATTTCTGATCCTAGGAACTTCAACAAACAAGTGTGGGCAAGGTTGTCGAGAAAGGAAACCCTAGTACACTGTTGGTGGGAATGTAGACTGGTGTAGCCTCTGTGGAAAACAGTATAGAATTTCTTCAAAAATCTAAAAATGACTGCCTTCTGATCCAGCAATCCCACTGTTGGGACTATACCCTACAAATCCTGTGGCATCAATCCAAAAGAACCTATGCACCCCAATGTTCATAGCAGCACAATTTACAATAGCCAAATGCTGGAAACAGCCTAAGTGCCCATCAGTAAATGAGTGCACCAAAAAACTGTGGTACATTACTCAATGGAATACTATGCAGCAAAAAGAAAGAAAAAACAACTACCCTTCACAACAGCATGTATAGAAATGGAGACTATTATCCTAAGTGAAATAAGCTGGGCAGTGAAAGACAAATACCATATCATCTCACCTATAAGTGGTACCTAATAAACAAAACAAGCAAATGAGAAAAATAGAACCAGAAACTTGGAAATAGAGAACAAACTGATAGGGACTGGAGGGGAGGGGGAAGGAGGATAACAGGGGAAGGAAGGGGAAAGGTGAAGCAAAGGAACATAAACAGAGGACTCATGGGCATGGACAATGGGGTCATTGGCTGTGGGAGTTAGGGGAATGGGGTTGAGATGAGAAAGGGTTAAAAAAGCAGGACAACTGTAACTGAACAACAATAAATTAAAATGAAGAAGTTGCATATAAAAAGAGAATGTAAAAGTACATGTTGAAATATTTTTGATATATTGAATTAAATAAAATGTATTATTAAAATTTAAAAAATAGGGTAAGGGCTCTCCTGAGCATTAATTAGTTCTAAGATGTCTCTCCAAACTTTATGATCTGTGTGATTGAAGGACAGAAATTTATATTATAGACAACAGGAATAAAGTGGAACACTTACAATAACACACTGAATTTGAAAAGTAGAGATGAAGATTTCTAGCACCACACGAGACTTAGAGAAAGTCGCTCTTCAATTTTATGATGTCTGTTACTTGGGATCAGCTCTATTTAATGATGTGGCTACCATTAGTGTTTTCCTACCCTTTTACTTGAGGAACAATTTATGCAAAATATGTGCAGTAAAAAGAACACCTGGTAAAAATATAAATAAAATTTGTTTCCTATCATAGCTGTGAGGTGTCATTGTTCATATTTTACAATTAAGTGAAGAGAAATGCAGAGTAATGAAATGACTCTCAACCCATGTACCATATGATTGGCACAGTTGAAAACCAAGATCAATGAACTCTGGTTTCTGATTCATTATTTTCAGTTCTGGTAAAACTTTTTCTCTCCAGTATACTGAAAACTTAAGGGAGCAATTTTTTAAATCATACTGAAAAAACTTATGTACTGAGGGGAGAATATTCTTATACTTTTTCACTCTTTAAACTTAAGTGGCTAAAGATTAGACTCCTCTGACTTCACAAACAGGTTATGTAATCTGGCTCAGTTAACTGGTGGATGAAATTTCTCTGTATTTACATATCCTCTGTAGTTTGAAACCTTGCAAACTGTACATTGTAACTCACTGTTCTTGTTTTCAAACTGTTTAAGTAATCATTGCTTATTAGCCAAATGTGAAATAGTCAGGAACATGTACATAATAAAGTTAGGTTGAAGTGACTGGTCATGGATTGAGATTGATGATATTATTTAGTTTTGCATCATTTTGCCAAAACCATGGGGTAACACAGTTAAACACAGCAAAAGAATAAGTTGTGATTTAAACAGATAAGTGTGAGTTGTCTTAAACCCTATGAAAGTATTTATGGTGATTATGACCTTAAGTTTTCATGCACTATAAACTGTTGCAAAATATCTGCTCCCAGCTTGAACGAAGTGACACATATTCTCCTCATAGTTATAATGTAAGTGCTCTCAAATGGGATAAAGCATCTTGAGCAGTTTCTGGCACTTAGTAGGGGCAAAATAGACTGAAGTTTTCCATTACCCTTGCTGATGAAGTTTTTAAACAGATAACAAAAGTATCTTTGAATAAACTTTCAAGATATTTCAGTCTTTTAAATGAGTATGTTTTGCTAAATTAGTTGGTTTTACTGTGCTTTTTATATTATTACTCAGCTAATTTTAAATAAGTTACCTTTTGAGTTACTATTTTGCACCTTTTAGACACCTATATAGGTGTTATGTTAAATTTGGCATGCATTTACTTAAGAAAACGATATCCAACACATTTCTGAAAAGACAAGGGCAAGAAATAAAAAATCCAGCCGTCAGAATATTTTGCCCCAGGCATTGCCAGCTGATTAAGCATTTGTCTCTAAAAAAACATTGCCCTTGGTAGTGTGTCTGACGTTTCATCTCAAAAGCAAAATATCTATTATTATAAGCTATAATGCTAACCATGTGAAAACATTAAACTAATAGACATTTTGTTGGCATGGTTATTATCCAATGACATAAAATATTAAAGAACCCTAGTAAAAGAATTACATATAAGAAATATGAATAATAATTTTTAAGACAATAAAAATATGCATTAAAATATCCATTTATCAAAAATGAAATAATTGGGGTAGTTATCTTTTTCTATGAAAGTAATGAAAACTTCATCTATATATTCAGGTAGAATTATATTTATAAAATTAATAATGTCAAATACTTTTTATTCTTTCATATAAACATAAGTGAAAAATTATACTTAGTTATTCTGGGCAAAGCTGATGTTTTTTAAAACAAAAGTATTTGGAAAGAATTCACTCACATATACATTCTTTTGTTGCTAATGGAACCTTGGCTGTCAGATGAAAGGAAACAAATATGTATAAACAATAGCTTTACTTCACAAGTTATATTTTAACTTTAATAGAGTCTGAGACACTATTAATTTCTAAGCAGGTTTAGAATTTCAACAATGAAGAAATACTTCTGTTGTTACAGCGTATTTGTGTTTTAAATTTCAGGGCCTCTGTTATGACATTGACATAGTGATTAAACATGTTAGGGTTTTTTTTTTTTTTTTTTCATTTTTCTGCTAATCTTTTAAGCCACAACTTGAATGATCAAATAGAGAGAGTGAATATAATTATTTAATGTGCAGAATTTCATTTAACCATTTGTATTTATCTAGCTACTTAAGTTTCCAATTTGCTTTCATGTTGTTAGTCATTCATCCAGCATCCATATTCATATACATGTATGAGGTCTGTTTCGTGTAGAGAAGGCAGAATGGGATTGAGTGCAGCATTGAGCATGTGGACATTTTTTCTCCTGGAAATGTAGTATATTTTGCTTATTTGAAAGAATCACCTAATCCTTGTGCTGGATATAGGTTATGTGCACTGGGAGTGGGGGAAAGAATTACAAAATATTTAGATTAATAGAATACTTATTAAGGGCTCAGTTACTCAGGGGCAAGTGCAACAGTTTAACATATCCTTACCACTTATTATGTGTTAGGCTACAAACATGAAAGTTAATAACACAGTCTTCTATTGTTGGTCCAATTTGACTCATCTCACCCTGGTAGTCTCACCCACTTCAAATTGTTCCCTATGCTCTCATACACAACTACTGAACAGATTTCTTTTTTTAAAATTAAGTTTAATTTTTATTTTGTTATTGTTGTTCAAGTACAGTTGTCTCCATTTCCCCCCCCCACTCCCCCCACACCAGTCATCCCCACCTCCCACCCTTGATCCTACCCACCTTTGGTTTTGTCCATGTGTCCCTTATACATGTTCCTAACAACCTTTCCCCCCTTTCCCTCCATTATTGCCTCCCCCATCCCCTCTGGTTACTGTCAGTTTGTTCTTAATTTCAATGTCTCTGGTTATATTTTGCTTGCTTGTTTGTTTTGTTGATTAGGTTCCACTTATAGGTGATATCCTATGATATTTGTCTTTCACTGCCTGGATGTGTTATTTACATCATGTTAGAAATCTTTTAAAGGTTCATGGTATCCACACTACACCTGGACTCACCAGGGTCCCCAATCCTCACTCTGCTCACCAGCACTTTATGGTTCGTGTATGAGAAAAGGGAAATGGGGCCCTCAGGGACTATTTCATACCTCCATACTCTAGTTCTCTGTTCCTACTTTCTGGAACATCTAAGCATAAAACCTATCCTGAATCTCTCTGATGATAAGTGCCCCTGCTTTAGACTTACACAAGACTCTTATGTGTCCCTTTGGTTGGCATGGTTGTTAGTCCTGGCCTCAAACCACAAAGTGGGTTTTAATGTACCATCTGCCCTTTACTATGGGAGTACCACGAACCTCCACAGGTCTCCCATTCCTCATCAGAAAAATGGGGTATTCATCATAATAATAGTACTTATCTCATAGGGGATTCACTGAGGTAACACTTATAAATCACTTTAGCATAGTTGCGTTTAGTATGTCATAAATGTTACAATGGATACATATTTATACTATTTCTTATTAACAGCAGTTATCATTGTCATAGCACTTTCTGCATTACTCTGACATGATTTCTCCCACAAGCTGGAGGGTGAGAGGATATGTCATGGACATTTTCAGCTTCTTCAGGGCAGCTTCTGGTGATTCCTGAAGTTTCTGACTGCCTTTCTTTTCCTTTTGTAGGGATGGAACCAGGCTCTTGGGTTCCTTACATTCTTCAGAATTTACGAGGTACTTACATATTTAACTTCTGTTTTTAAGTTTAGAATTAAATGATACAATTATTCAACTGTGTGCAGAGTCAATGATGCTATTTACTTATTTTCTGTTTTTGTTCAAACTCTGAAAGTAGAATGGCAGGTAGTGTGATTTAACCCATCTCTTCTATGATAACTACTTAATTTCCAATGCAACAGAAGTTTTTTTTCCTGAATTTTCATTTTTAAAGATTTCAAAATTTGTGCCTTTCCCACTTATTCAAAAGCAATATTGTAAGGTTAAATATGTTTCTTCAAATATAAATTTCAGTAGCTTATTTTTAGTATTGCCATCTTTCTGTAGCCACATTGAAAGTGGGCTTGCATGGCAAGTATATAATTTCCTCATTTACTCTTACTGGGACTTGTCAGCTCTTTTGGAATTAAGACAGGATTTTAAATTTAAAACCAAAATTTTTTACCAGAAATAGATGGAGATTTAAAATTGTTTTACCCAAGACATCTAGGAGATATACATATTTTTGGTTATTATTAACACTCCCATGCCCACACTTCCTTTACCTTTTTCTTTTTGTTTTAATTGCTTAATGATTTATTTTTCTTCTTTTTCTCTAGGAGAACATTCAAAATATAATATTGGGATGTTTTCTATAAATTCTATAAATGAATATTTATAGAATCGTGTTTTACATATGGTGATGAATGATTAATTATAACAAGTTTACCCTTCTTTTATGTAATATCTAAAGTACAGATAGTTTGAAATCAGGAGGAAAGATGGCAGCAAGATAGGTGGGAGCAGAGTCCACTTCTCCTACACACTGGTGAAACACCTAGCCGATCTACTGAGGAACAAAGCAAACAGCCAATAGCACCCCAGAGTTTTAGAAGATAGGAGACCAAAAAGTATTGAAGACACTGAAAAAACAGATGGTAAGGGGATTACTTCAGGACAAAAAGGTCCCGGGGACCAGGGCAACTGCAGACCCAGGCAAGCACAAGCTAGGACTGCCACAGGACTCCTGGGACAGAGCCGGGTTAATAGCTCCCTCCCCTGCTGAACAGGGCTTGAGCAGCACCTAGAAAGACTTAGTTGCTTGAGGTCACAGGGAGGGGAATAAGGATAAAGTGTGATAAACACACCGGAGACCTTGGGCGCTGGCTGAGGAGAATTGAGAGTTGGGCTGTGTGGAGCCCTAACCCGGACAGTCCCTGGTCTAGCCTGAGAGGTGGACTGTGCGAGGGGACAGGCCCTTCCTTGTATGGAGCGGCAGGACTGAGCAGGAGGATTTTCTCAAAAAGAAAAAGACCCTTGGGGGCACTTTAGGGAACTTTCCTGCAGCAGCAGCTCCAGTCTCCTCTCCACCAGGCTGCCCGGCACTCCCGCAGGGGTGTGGGGGATATCGAGCCCAAATCCTAAGCACCGGCAGGGGGTGGGGGAGAGTGCACACCACACTGAGACCACAGGCACTGACCAGGGAGAGTGCAACTCTGAGGGACGTGAGACCAAAGGCACCGAGGAGAGTGTGAATGAAGGAAGGCCCCATGCACACACACCCATAGCTCGGAGGTGAGACAATAAAATCTGGAATTCTGAAAAGACCAAATTTGGACCCAAAGAGGGGGCATCCCAACAGCTGAGACAGTGAAACAAATTTCACTTTGCTACTCCACAGAACTTGCAAGATATTGTGCTATTATTTTTTTTATTATCCTCACATCACTCATTTTATTAATATTTTTGCATCTCCCTTCTTTCTGTTTAGTCTTCTTTCCTTGACTGGTTAATTTGCATTGTTTGACTGGTTTCCCCTTGTTCTCTCTTCCACAGTGTATTGTTAATTAACTGTCTTTCATTTCACTTGGGCTCCATTAGCACACTACTCTAGGACCTATACTCCCTATTCTAGTTATCCAGATCACATAGATTCTGTCATATGATTGCGGCTCCATGACTATTGTAAATAATAACTGTTCTATACATCTGTAAATACTACATAGAACTTCTCCCAGATCTCAGCCCACTTCACTGTTTCATGAACTTTATTAGTGGTATGGTTAAATCTATTCTCTCACACATTACACCTATTTTCTACCCTTTACTCTCACTTTACCTCATAATCTGACCTCCCACAAGCTCACAGCTTTCTAGATCCAACTCACAATCCTTTCCCCCACCCCCAAAAGAGTCTTATCTTCTATCCACCCTTTCTAAAAAGTGGCTAGGTGGGTAAAATATCACAGTTAACACTATAGATATATATATCTAAAGGATCTCCTATCTCTTCTCTAAGGGCTGGTACTTTAAATATCATATAATACACTCTTGCCCTCTTAAACCATTTTGCCTTCCCCCTACAGCCTAACATAAAAAAGAGTAGGAAGAAGCTGTGAACACCAGGATACCTCCCAGAAGAGGAAACCCACCAACAAAGGTAACAACAACAGCTAAGAATAGGAGAAGGTGAAGAAGGGAGTGGAAGTCACACTAACTCAACACCGGACCTATCAGAAAATATAACTACATAGTGAAGAAATTACTAAGAACAAACAACTGAACAAGAGCAAGAGAAAAGCATCAATACCTTGTACATACGGAATGAGCTCCAACACAACCTGCCCACACCTGCACAACAGAAAACAAGAGGTGGGGGATAGACTAAGCCTCAGATAACCAGCTGGTGGGAAAGGCCCACCAAAGAAAGTCTCAACAAGAACCAAAAACCAAAGACATACAAGAGCCAACATAAACCACAGCCCAAGATCAGTAAGATCAGGAGATCAAGGAGTCTGTACCACTGAATCTTACAGGTATTCTACCACAGAAGTTCACACCATAAATGCAGGGGGACAGAATAGAGCAAATTAAGAAGCAGAGGCTAACAGGAAGAGTCTCACAAATAATGGGAAGACAAAAAAAACAAGCCCTAAATGAAAGGAAAGGAGGAAGTCTCAGAAACAATGCTAAATGAAAAAGAGGCAAGTCAACTATCAAATATTGAGTTCAAAGAATTGGTTATAAGGAAGCTTAATGGGCTCACACAGAATTACCAAAAACTACAGGGAAACTACAATGAACTCACAGCAAACTAAATGAACATGAAAAAGGAAATAGAAACTATCAACAAGGGCCAAGAGGAAATGAAGAATACAATTTCTGAACTGAAGAACACAGTAGAAGGAATCAAAAGCAGGCTAGATGAAGCAGAAGACTGGATCAGTGAACTGGAGGACAAGGTAGAAAAAACCACCCAGAATGAGCAAGAAAAGGAAAAGAGGCTCTGAAACAGTGATGAGGGATTAAGGGAAATACAGGACAGCATGAAACAAAATAGTATCTGTATAATAGGGATACCAGAAGGAGAAGAAGAAGAGCAAGGGACAGAAAACCTGTTTGAAAAAGTAATGATGGAAAACTTCCCTATGTTGATGAAGAAAAAGTCACACAAATCCAGGAAACACAGAGAGTCCCAATCAAGAGGAACGCAAAGAGGCCCACAGCAAGACACATTATAAGTAAAATGGCAAAATTCCAAGACAAAGAGAATATTAAAGGCAGCAAGGGAAAAAGAGGAAGTAGCATACAAGGGAGCCCCAATAAGGCCAGCACCTTATTTCTCAATGGAAACGCTCCAAGCCAGAAGAGAATGGCAAAAAATATTCCAAGTAATGAGAACCAGAGACCGGCAAACAAGACTATTTTACCCAGTAAGGCTCTCAATCAAGATAGAAGGCCAAATAAGAGTTTCCCAGACAAAAGAAGTCCAAAAAAATACATTTCCACCAAACCAGCTCTACAAGAGATGCTAAAGGAACTGCTTTAAGGAAAGGAAGGAAAAGAGCAAGAAAGAGAGGAATATAGGTACAAAAAATCGACAATGAATAAGTACCTAACAATAATAACCTTAAATGTAAATGGATTAAATGCTCCAATCAAATGACATAGAACAGCTGAATGGATAAGGAAGCATGACCCACACATATGCTGCCTACAAGAGACCCATCTCAGGACAAAAGACCTACACAGACTGAAAGTGAAGGGTTGGAAACAAATTTTTCAAGCAAATGGAGAGGAAAACGAAGCAGGGATAGCATACTCATATCAGACAAAATAGACTTCCAAAGAAGGGCCATAAAGAGAGACCCAGAAGTACACTTCATAATACTCAAAGGAACAACCCAGCAAGAACACATAAACATTGTAAATATATATGCACGCAACATAGGAGCACCCAAATACATAAAGAAAATCTTGGAGGACTTCAAGAAAGATATTGATATCAACACAATTATAGTAGGGGATTTTAACACCCCACTGTCAAAGATAGACAGATCTCCCAACCCAAATATCAACAAAGATATTGTGGCATTGAACAATGCCCTAGATGAAATGGACTTAAATGATATATATAGTGCCTTTTATCCCAAAGAATCAAAATACACAATCTTTTCAAATACACATCAAACATTTTCAAAGACAGACTACATGACAGGACAAAAAACAAGCCTCAACAAGTTCAAGAAAATTGAAATCATATCAAGCATTTTCTCTGACCACAAGGGACTGAAACTAGAAACACATGTCAAGAAAAAACCCAAAACAATAAAAAAACATGGAGATTGCAAAGCATGCTCTTAAACAATGAATGGGTGAAGAATGAGATTAAGGAAGAAATCAAACTTTCTGGAAACAAACAAAAATAAACTCACAACAATCCAAAATCCTGAGGCAGTCCTGAGAGGGAAGTTCATAGTGATACAGGCCTACCTTAAAACAATAGAATCATTTCAAATAAACAGCCTAACCCTACACCTACAAGAACTTTAGGAACAACAACAAAGACAACCCAGAGCAAGTATAAGGCAGGAAATAACCAAGATCAGAGGAGTCTTAAATGACATAGAGAATAAAAGCACAATTGTAAGGATCAATGAATACAGGAGCTGGTTCCTTGAAAAGATAAAAAAAAAAATCGACAAGCCCTTAAGCAGGCTCATCAACAAAAAAAGACAGAGGATCCAAATAACACAATCAGAAATGAAAGAGGGGAGACTACAATTGATACCAAAGAAATACAAAGGATTGTAAGAAATTACTATGAAGAACTATATGCCAAGAAATGTGAAAGCCTAGATAAAATGGACAAATTTCTAGAAAAATATAACCTTCCAAAACTCAATGAAAAAGAAGCAGAGAGCCTGAACAGCCAATAACACCTGATGAATTTGAGACAGTAATCAAAAAGCTTCTGACACACAAAAGCCCTGGACCAGATGGTTTCACAGGAGAATTTTAGAACACGTTTAAGGGAGAACTAACCCCCATGCTCCACAGATTATTTCAAAAATTCAACAAGATAGAAGACTCCAAACTCATTTTATGAAGTCAACATCATCCTAATCCCAAAACCAGATAAGGACATAACAAAGAAAGAAAACTTCAGGCCAATATCACTGATGAACATAGATGCTAATATCCTCGACAAAATATTGGCAAACCCCATCCAGCAATACATTAAAAAGATGATACACCATGATAAAGTGGGATTCATCCCAGATATGCAAGGGTGGTAAAATACTTGCAAATCAATAAAGATAATACACCACATAAACAAAAGCAAAGACAAAAACCACATGATCATATCAATAGATGCAGAAAAAGCATTTGATAAGGTAAAACACCTATTTATGATAAAAACACTCAGCAAAGTGGGAATAGAGGGAGCATTCCTCAACATCATAAAGGCCATATATGAGAGACCTACAGCCAACATCATACTCAATGGACAAAAACTTAGAGCTTTCCCACTAAGATCAGAAACAACACAAGGATGCCCTCTCTCACCACTTCTATTCAACATAGTATTGGAAGTCCTAGCTACAGCAATCAGACAACAAAAAGCAATAAAAGGCATCCAGGTTGGAAAGGAGGAAGTGAAACTCTCACTGTTTGTACATGACATGGTAGTATACATGGAAAATCCTATAGACTCCACCAAAAAAACTATTTGACCTAATAAATGAATTTGGCACTACAGCTGGATACAAAGTCAATACTCAGAAATCAAAGGCATTCCTCTATACCAACAATGAAACAGCAGAAACAGAAATCAGGAAAAAAATCCCATTGGATATAGCAACAAGAAAAATCAAGTACCTAGGAATAAACCTAACCAAGGAGGTAAAAGATAGGTACTCAGAAAACTACACAACATTGAAGAAAGAAATTAAGGAAGACACAAACAAATGGAAGCATGTACTATGCTCATGGATTGGAAGAATTAACATCATCAAAATGGCCATACTACCCAAAGCGATTTATATATTCAAGGCAATCCCTATTAAAGTACTCATGACATATTTCACAGATATAGAACGAACATTTCAGAAATTTATATGGAACCATAAATGACCCTGAATAGCTGCCACAATTTTGAGAAAGAAGAACAAAGCAGGAGAGATCACAATACCTGATATCAAACTGTATTACAAAGCCACTGTAATCAAAACATCTTGGTACTGGCATAAAAACAAGCGCATACACCAATGGAACAGAACAGAGAGTTGAAATAAACCCAAGTCTTTACTGTCAATTAATATTTGACAAAGGAGGCAGGAGTGTAAATGGAGCAAAAATAGCCTATTCAACAGATGGTGTTGGGAGACCTGGACAGCTACGTGCAAAAAAACGAAACTCAATCACCAACTTACACCATACACTAAAGTAAACTCAGGGTGCATAAAAGAGTTAAATATAAGTCATAATACCATAAAAGTCCTCGAGGAAAACATTGGCAGGAAAATCTTAGACATTCCATGCAGCAACATCCTCAGAGACACGTCCCCTAAAGCAAGGGACATAAAGGAAAGAATAAACAAATGGGACCTCATCAAAATAAAAAGCTTCTGCATGGTTAAAGAAAACAGCATTAAAATCAAAAGAGAACCACCAGTATGGGAAAATATGTTTGCCAATGATACCTCAGGCAAGGACCTGATCTCCAAAATATATAAAGAACTCACACGACTCCACTCCTGGAAGACAACCCAATTAAAAAATGGGCAAAGGATGAACAAACACTTCTCCAAGGAAGACATACAGAGGGCCCAGAGACATGAAAAGATGCTTAGCATCTCTAGCCATCAAAGAGATGGAAATTAAAACCACAACGAGGTACCATCTCACACCAATCAGAGTAGCCAACATAAACAAATCAACAAACAAATGTTGGAGAGGATGCGGAGGAAAGGGAATCCTAGTATATTGTTTGTGGGAATGCGACTGATGAGACCACTGTGGAAAACAGTATGGAATTTCCTCAGAAAACTAAAAATGGAACTGCCCTTTGACCCAGCAATTCTGCTGCTGTGATTATACCCCACGAACCTTGAAACACCAATCCAAAAGAACCTATGCACCCCAATGTTCATAGCAGCACAATTTACAATAGCCAAGTACTGGAAGCAACCTAAGTGCCCATCAGTAAATGAGTGGATCAAAAAACAATGAATTCCATTTACACAATGGAATTCTATGCTGCAGAGAGAAAGAAGGAGCTTATACCCTTTGCAACAGCATGGATGGAACTGAAGAGCATTATGCTAAGTGAAATAAGCCAGGCGGTGAGGGACAAATACCATATGATCTCACCTTTAACTGGAATCTAATCAACAAAAGAAAAAAGCAAACAAAATATAACCAGAGACATTGAAGTTAAAAGCAATATAACAATAACCAGAGGGAGGTGGGGAGGGGATAGTGGGGAGAGGGGTTTTCCGAGACTACTCTTAAAGACACAAGGACAAAACCAAGGGGGAGTATGGAGGCAGGGGAGGGAGGTGGGTTTGGCTGTGGTGTAGGGGTGGGGAGAAAATGCAGACAACTGTAATTGAACAACAATAAAAAAAATCTTTAATTAAAAAAATAAAGTACAGAGTGAAGTTATTTAGAGAGGTTGTTTATTTGAAAATAAAAATATTTATTGTCTTCTATCTTTATTTTAGCTTTTTGTCTAGCTCATCTCTAGCACATACACCCTCTCTTGTGTTTAAAATTTATGGGAGCTTCAAAAGTGAGTTGAACAGCCTTAGTTTATCACTAACCAGGTTTCTGTGTTTCTTGGCCTCAGTTTCTTGGCTGCAGCTCCATGGCAGAGCACGCCCAGGTGCGCAGACCCAGTGGCAAGCCAACTGCAAACCACTGGGCTGGTGTAGTTGCGGGCAGAAGGTCCCTGCCTGGTGGCGGGACAGTGGCACACTTAAGGGCTGCCAGTTTGAGTACCTACCTGAGGATGAAATTTTGGTGACCATCACCCACAACCACTCACAGGGCTCGGTGAACATGAGCATGGTCCACCTTGGCCACGTGGGCAGTGACTTCTACCTGCGCTGCCTTGGTTAGAACTGCGTGCTCATGGAGACCATGTTCCAGAGACACAGTACGCCACTGCAGCTATACTTTCAGGTGTCTGAGCAGAAACACTGCATCCACTGCCCTGTCAAGCAAGAAGAGGAAGAAGAAGCAGGAGGAACCCGAGTCCATGGTAAAGTAGGTGCAGGCACACATCTCACCTCCGACCATCAACATTTCAAACACAGCGTCCCAAGTCATCAGCCCCCTGCTCTCCTCCAGTGGAACCATCAGTGCTGCAAACTCCTGCCCATCCAGCCCCTGGGAAGCAGGGTCTTTAGGGTCCAAAATTGGCTGTGTGATACCATCTGATCTCAATTTAATGGCTGACAATGTGCAGCTAGAAAATGAAAAGGAAGCTTTTGGTGGAGACAGCACAAAGGATGACTCAAAGCCAATTGTGTATTTCTGTGCACAATTAGTAGTACAAGCAATTATGATGGCTCCTGATAAGCAGCCCACCCTAAATGGAATTTATACACACATCACTGAAAATTATCCATACTGCAAGACTGTGGACAAGGGCTGGCAGAATTCAGCTTGCCACAGTCTCTCTCTGAATTGTCATTTCATCAAAATACCACCTTCCCAGGAGGAACCAGGCAAAGGCTCATTCTGGAGGAAAGATCCTGCCTCTGAAAGCAAATTAATGGAGCAGGTTTTTAGAAAAAGATGGCCTAGGGGAGTGCCCTGCTTTAGAGCCCCTCTGGGACCATTCTTGTCTGGAAGTGTCCAATCTGCTCCTAATCACGCTGGAGTTCTGTCATCTTGCTCCATTGGTGTCCAGACTCTTAAGAGTCGCTCCATTGCTGTGGAGGGTAGGAAGGTTTGCTGGGTCCCCCGGGATCCCTGAGCCTGGTGCTTCACAACCCCCAAATTGGCTGTCATCCAGGAGGCATGGTTTGTCAAGTGCATGAGGCTCCGTCTAGTCAGTTCATTTTAATTGCAGTGCAGTGACAGCTGCCCCCCATGATCAAGGCTCACACCTACACTGTTCCTTCCCCCATGACTACCTCAACCTCCCAGCAGCCCATCATGCAGATAGTTCACATGGTCCACAAGTTCCCAGCAGTGTCCAACACCAGCGTGGCTGGCCCCAGTGAACAGGAACACTGTCACCGGGCAGGCTATAATCACTCAGGTGGCCTTGCTGGTCCGTCTTAAGGCAGAGCTGCAGAAGAATGGAGATCACCAAAAAGTGAAAGTGGAACCTATTACTGAGATGAACTAGGCCACCCTAGCCGCAGCCAGCAGGCTCTGAATGGTACCTGTGCAGATAATCATCATATGCAACAGGCACCTCTTTCTAGGTCAGCACCAGCTACCAATAAAAACTGCAGAAGGGCCTCAATATGGGTGAGTCCTCTGCACATGCTGGTGACACAGGCATCAGCATCAGCCTTCCTGCCCACAAAGCACTAGAAAGGGACCAGCCAGAGCAGCAGAAGCTGAAGCTGGTCAAGACCAAAGACTACGAGAACATCATCATAGCCCTGAGTATGGGTGGACACACCACTGGTGCTATGAGGAAGAAGGGCATTCAGAACTGGTGGCCAGGAGAGCTTTCCTACTTTATTGTTAACTCTGTGGTGCCAAAAGGAGACACTGTCTCTTATAGCTGACCTTGGAGTGCATTCTCTATGTGGGCAGAGGGCACTGCAGTTGGACTTCACAGCAGAATTGAAAACACAAAACCCAGGTGGCCTTAAAACTTCTTAAAGACAGAAGTGACACCTGAACTTTAAAACCACACAAGGAAACCGGGTTCCAGCAGGGTCTCCCTGCCCAATGCTCATCCTTTAACTCAGGCCTGTCCAATGAGAGAGGCCCAGGATGGCTATGAATGTAGCCCAACATAAAATTGTAAATTTACTCAAAACATTAGGAGATGTCTTTGTGTTTTTGTTAGTGTTTGTGTATTTAAAGAGTGGCCCAAGGCAACTCTTCTTCTTCCAGTGTGGCTCAGAGATGCCGAAAGGTTGGACACCCCCGCTTTAACTCAAAGAAAAGACTCTCGGTCCTTTTGAGGGAGAAGAACCCTGGGTACCAGCACAGTCAGCAAGACTGGACACTCCCTGTGGGGACAGTGCAGGAGCCACCCAGCCACCCTCAGGGGACATGTGGGGCTAGCAGGCAACACAGTATTTTGTTGTTCACATGTGGAGTTAGACTATTTTGAGGTGTGCTTTCTTTCTTTACAAAATAATTGGGTCTTTGACATTTCAGAGCACTCCACTCCTGCTCAGATATTTGGAATCACTCAAGACCTTTGGTGTGGATTTTATTTGGAGAAAAGAAACAACATAGTTTGTGTATTTATGTTTTTTATTTTCAGCCAATGGAATGATTTGCTTTGCCTGGTTAAGGTGCAGGAGGAGTTATGTGATGACAGCTGCCCATTTTCCTGTTAGAGCAGCGGCCTGATGAATTTGCTCCTCCATTTCAGTGTAGGGGACACACAGACGGACTCAGTAGGGATGCATTGGATGAACTGCTGGCTGATGGGCTTCACTTAACTGTTTCTTTTTCTTGCTACTTTTTGTTGTGTGTTTCTTTGTGTGGACTTTGTCCCTGGCATAATATTCTACTCTAAGTAAAACAGTTCTCCTAACTATTATGTGTTTAAAATGACAAAACTATTCCTACTTTATTTGGAAAAAAATTCATTCATTTATCACACACCCTTTCAAACAAATGTCACAGATCTCTTCGCATGTTTGCTATTTTAGGTGCGGTTACCAGCTCGTCATCGTCTGACCAGCTGTTTGCCTGACCCCGTGCCCTAGTCATGCAAGAGCAGCTGCTGGGGCAAAACAGAAACTGAGGGTTAACTGACAAAGGTCTTGAAAGCAAGAACCCTGCAGTTATGCAGTAGAAGCATCTAGGTCATTTTGTAATTTGTCACAGGAAATTCCCCTCAACCTTTTGGAACTGAATCCACCACTAAGGAAAGAACAGTGAGAGAGTGAAAAATAGGAGCCCTCCCTGAAGCAGGGCCATGCTCCTCTGAAAGAAAATTACTCATCTTTCCATAGTGTTCCATGACCTCAAGGCCGAGCAGTCTTGCAAACAGAAAGAGAAGAAGGTCTTTGGCCTTATTGTGTATTTTTAAGTTTCATCATTATAATGTTATTTATTTAAATCTAGTTTGGTATTTAATATTTTTTAAGAGAGGAAAAAATACCTGTATTTTCCTGGTGGAATAAAACAGCTCAGAATGGTTTATGTAGGCAGTTTTAAAACATTTATCATTTACCCAAAGACCAAATATGATAAATCTGTTCTAAGTATTGTGTGTCAATCCAAAGTATGGAGCTGTCACAATGTTACTGCAGGTAATACATATCAAAAATTACAAAAATAAAAAAGGAAGTGTGAACACATGGGAAGTTGCTCCCTTGGAGATTTTATCCATACTGAATAGTCTCAATAAATGGCACATATTTTAGAATGCATTTAAATGTCCCCCTCTCTCAGTGTGTGTGCATGTGTGTAAAACAAAGCAGGGCATCCTGTTCAAGCCCAAGTCCAATACTTTATTATTATTAATTTAATTTTTTTTCTTGTTCAAGCACTGTTGTCTCCATTTCCCCCCCACCACTCCCACTCACCACACCCATCCCCACATCCCACCTTTGATTCTTCTCCGCCTTTGGCTTTGTCCATATGTCCTTTATATATGTTCCTCAATGACCCTTCCCCTCTCTCCCCACCCCTTCCCCCCCTCCCCCTCCCCTCTGCCTACTGTCAGTTTGTTTTTTATTTCAATGTCTCTGGTTGTATTTTGCTTGCTTGTTTGTTTTATTGATTAGTTTCCACTTAAAGGGGAGATCATATGGTATTTGTCTTTCACCACCTGGCTTATTTCACTTAGCATAATGCTCTTCAGATTCATCCATGCAGTCATGAAGGATAGGAGCTCCTTCTTTCTTCCTGCTGTGTAGTATTCCATTGTGTAAATGTACCACAGTTTTTTGATCCACTCATTTACTGATGAGCACTTAGGTTGCTTCCAGCACTTGGTTATTGTAAATTGTGCTGCTGTGAACATTGGGGTGCATAGGTTCTTTTGAATTTGTGTTTCAGGATTCTTTGGGTTTAATTCCAGCAGTGGAATTGCCAGGTCAAAAGCTAGTTCCATTTTTAGTTTTCTGAGGAAATTCCATACTGTTTTCCATAGTGGCTACACCAGTCTGCATTCCCACCAACAGTGTACTAGGGTTCCATTTTCTCCACAACCTCACTAGCATTTAATTTTTGTTGATGTGTTTATTATGGCAATTCTGTCCTGTGTGAAGTGGTATCTCATTGTGGTTTTAGTTTTCATCTCTTTGATAGCTAGTGATGCTGAGCATCCTTTCATATGTCTCTGGGCCCTCTGTATGCCCTCCTCGAAGAAGTGTCTGTTTAAGTCTTTTGCCTATTTTTTAAAATTGGGTTGTTTGTCTTCCTGGATTGGAGTTGTGTGAGTTCTTTACATATTTTGGAGATCAAACCCTTGTTTGAGGTATCATTGGCAAATATGTTTTCCCATATTGTTGGTTCTCTTTTCATTTTAATTCTGTTTTCTTTAGCCATGCAGAAGCTTTTTATTTTGATGAGGTCCCATTTGTTTATTCTTTCCTTTATGTCCCTTGCTTTAGGGGACATATTCATGAAGATGTTGCTGCATTGAATGTCTGAGATTTTCCTGCCTATGTCCTCCTCTAGGACTTTTATGGTGTCACAACTTATACTTAAGTTTTTTATCCACCTAGAATTTATTTTTGTGTATGGTGTAAGTTGGTGGTCGAGTTTCATTTTTTTGCACATAGCTGTCCAGATCTCCCAACGCCATTAGGTGAAGAGCCTATTTTTACTCCATTTTATGCTTTTGTCCCCTTTGTTGAATATTAATTGACCATAGAGACTTGGGTTTATTTCTGGGTTCTCTATTCTGTTCCATTGATCCATGTGTCTGTTCTTATGCAAGTACCAGGCTGTTTGGATTATGATGGCCTTGTAATATAGTTTGATGTCAGGTATTGTGATCCTTCCTACCTTGTTCTCCTTTCTCAAAATTGCTGTGCCAAGCCTAATACTTTAAAGTTAAGAGGAGCATCCTACAAGGGACTCAGTGTAATTTCAGGAGAAGGTGTAAATTTGTTCCCTATGGACATAGTCTCGCTATATTTATAGGTGACTCTGTGATACTAAAGTTCAGCAGATGGTTTGATCAAGAATTTGGGATGAGGTTGCCAAGGTCTCCATGCTCTTTCATGTCATTTACTGACTGTCATTTTCACAGGAGAAAATTGTACTTGCCCCATAATTCTTTTGTTTCTGTAAGTGCTGATTTTGACTAATATGCAGCTTGTAGATAAACAGCATGTTTGTATGAGTATCCTAAGAATGAACTTCAGAAGACACAGACTCCAACCATCAGGAGTCCCAGTCTGAGAGTTTGCTGACCTTCATCCATGGAGGCTAAATGCTGTAAAGCCAGGATGTCACATACTGGACCATCACTTGTCTTATTGGAATGGTCTTTGCTCATCTGCCCATAGAGAACTTTTCAACCTCCTCTCATGATCTCTGTTCTTTTCTCCTCTCATTCCCTATGCTTGCACTGAGATGTGAAGATGGGCTTTGTGACATGAGTGGCTTTGTGACATCTTCTAGGTTTCTTTCCCCTCCCCCCATCTTCTAGGTTTCTTTCCCCTCCCCCCATCTTCTAGGTTTCTGACACCTGAAAATAAACCACTTTCCTGTACATCAGCACCTGTCTTTAAAATATTGGCTTTTGTAGCAGCAGGCAGCTGGACGTACATTTGGTTATATCATGTTCAGCAAGTAATATCAGTCTTTTTGTCAGTATATCTGCCATATAGGATGCTTGTGAGTAATATTTCAGAAATGTTGCTTATATAGTCCCTGAAATTTGGTCCAAGATTTCAAAGTTCCAGAAAAGATTTTATTTTAACCCATCCTGTCTCATTTGCATGTTTTCATTTAAAAAGGTGGGAGGGGAGCTTATTGGATGCTATTGAGAAAGGACTTACATTAATCTTTTGTTCCAATACAGTTTCTCACCAAAATTAAAAGCAAGATTTATAGCTTCATAATCTACTATCTTCAAGATATGAGTTGCTGGTGTACTTGTATTATTGACCTTTCTTGGGATCTAACTCTATGGGGTTTGCTACCTCTCTTAAGCTGAACACTAGACACTAAATGGCTTGGCTTGTATGATCTGAGAATTTTTTCTAAATAGAAAGTGTATGCCAATAGCTGTACTTTTAATTCCTGACCAGGCTCCTACGTAAGCTCTTACCTCTTAATTTTTGTATGTGAAATAAGATCTATCTCCCTCACAATTATGTTCATTGTGGAGACTTTTATGAATTTATTTTTCTTAAAAAAGAAGGAATCTATTATTAGATAAATTGTAAATATTATTTATGCAGACTAAAATTAGTAATATTCTAAGCTGATACATTTTTTGTGGCTAGGTCTTGTGGATCACTATAGATTTGTCTTTAATTTAATCTCCTCAATTAGTACCAAAATATAGCATCTAAACTTCAGTATATTAAGTATAACTCTCTCTTGCTTTTTATCCAAAGAAAGAGGTCAAAGTATGATTTTGGAAATTTCCCACACAGATCGTAACAAACTCTGTCAAATGTGAGTCATGTAGCAGTTCAGTCAATGCTATTTTCACTTTCCTCTTGGGGAGTGTTTTTCATTCATGTTAATTGCTCTGAATTTCAAGGTCTAAGGTAGAGGCTATTTTCCTAGAAAATAAATCACATTATAGTCAAACTATCATTATCAAAATAATTTGTTGAAATAGATAAAATTTACATTACTACTATAAAGGACACAAGGACAAAATCAAGGGGGAGGGTAGAGGTGGGGGAGGGAGGTGGGACTGGCTGGGGTGGGGTGGATGGATGGGGAGAAAATGCAGATAATTGTAACTGAATAAAAAAAAGAAAAAAATTATATTACTTTAACTTTATATATGTGTTAAAGCACTATATATTCATATTATTTTTTAAGTGTTTTAAAAATGTGTTTATTGATTTTTAGAGAGAGAGGAAAGGGGAAATGGCAAGAGATACAGAGGGAGAGAGAGAGAATGGGAGAGACTGGTGCCAGAGAGTAATACCGATCACTTGCCTCCTGCATACATCCTGACGGGGAATTGAACCTACAACCCAGGCATGTACCCTGACCAGGAATCAAACATGCAGCCCTTTGATTTCCGGGGATAACTCTCCAACCAACTGAGCCACCCACCAGGGCATTTATCTTCTTAGTAATAGTGGAGATAAAGATTTTTCACATACTATATGATCTTATTGAAGAAACAGATGGAATCTATTTATTAGTCAATTATAATTTAAAATTCTAAAATCTTTGGAAACTAAAATTCAGTCCTGAATTCTAAATGAAAACCTGGATACAATGTTGTATTCATTTGGAATTTTTATTTGAAACTACATGGATTACACATATTGAATATTGAGAAAAGCAAAACTTATGACTATATTTATTAATCCCATGTGATTAATAATCAAATATTTAATATGTAAAATATTCATATGTTAAAGTAAAATGGACTTGGATATATAAATAATCCAGTTTTATTGACACTAGTAATATGTTTTGAATTAATATTAAAGGTAAACCTTTTATGTTTAAGCCAAATATCACAAAATATCACATACTATTTTATATACACACACACACACACACACACACACACAACTATTATATAATAGTTGTATATATATTTTTTGCCATTACAATATTATACTAGACAGTCTTTTTCTATTTTTCATTTTCCTTCATGAGTCTGAATATTTCTTTTCCTATTTTTCATTACTTCTGTGTAAGAAACTTCCAGATTATTCACTTTTAGCAGCTATAACCTAATAGTAAAGATGTCATGAATTAAATGCAGGATGACCTCAGGCTGAAACCTGTCTTGCCTTACTGTCCTGTGAGGCAAGAAAAATCCAACCATGTTACTAGATTTGTAGATTTCTGTTGATTCAGTGTAGGGATGTTTTAGAATGTCTCAGAGTATGGTGTTTTTTTGATAACTAGTGGAAGAAATTATGGCCTGCCACAGTTTGTACTTTAGGTAAACTCTAATTACTCCTGTAGTGTGTGTTTCATGAGTGAATGTTTTGATGCTTGAGAGTAGCATGCAAATGGGCAGGTATATTTACTGTTTCACTAGTATTTAAATTGGTGAATCAATTTTCTTCTAGCATCCATAATACTTGAAATACCATATCAAGAAGCCCTGGTGTTTATACCCCACATTTCTGGTGAGTGCAAAGAAGACACTACTGGACACTTTAAGGGCTATGGTCTGGATTATTTTGGTGGCTAGAACAGAGATTCATTCATCTTACTTTTAATAGTAACATTGTGGTTATATTGCACATGAGAATGAGGATAAATGTAGTCTAATGGGAATCCATAACTAGACCAGAGATTATAGAAACCAACAATATCTTCACCAATGTATCTCCTAGGGCAAGGGGTATAAAGGAAAGAATAAGCAAAGGGGACTATATCAAATTAGGAAGTTTCTGAATGGTAAAGAAAACATAAGTAAAATAAAAAGAGAAACAGCCATATAGGAAAACATATTTGCCAATGATACCTCAGACAAGGTGTTGATCTCCAAAATATAAAAAACTGGCATGACTCAACACCAGGAAGAGAAGCAATCTAATTAAAAAATGGGCAAAGGACTGGAACAGACACTTCTCCAAGGAGCACATACAGAGGGCCGATAGACATATAAACTATTGCTCAACATCACTAGCCATGAGAGAGATGCAAATTAAAATCACAATGAGATACCACTTCATACAGGTCAGAATGGCCATCATTAACAAATCAACAAACAAGTGCCAGCAAGGATGTGGGGAAAAGGTAATCCTGGTGCACTGTTGGTGGGAATGCTGACTGGTGCAGCCACTGTGGAGAACAGTATGGAATTTCCTCAGAAAACTAAAAATGGAACTGCCTTTTGATCTGATGACCCCACTGCTGAAATTATACCCTAAGAATCCTGAAATACCAATTCAAAAGAACCTATGCACCCTAATGTTCATAGCAGCATTATGTACAATAGCCAAGTGCTGGAAACAGCTTGATTGCCCACGGGTAAATGAGTGGATCAAAAAACTCTGGTACATTTACACAGTGGAATACTACGCAGCAAAAAAAAGAAGTAACTCCTACCTTTCACAATAGCATGGATGGAACTGGAGAGCATTATGCTAAGTGAAATAAGCCAGGTGGTGAAAGACAAATACCATATGATTTCACCTTTAAATGGTACCTAATCAACAAAACAAACAAGCAAGCAAAATATAACCAGAAACATTGAAATAAAGAACAAACTGATAGTGACCAGAGGGGGAGTGGGGAGGGAAAAATGGGGAAAGAAAGGAAAGGGTCTAGTCAAGGAACATGTATAAAGGACTCATGATAATGGACAACAGTGTGTGGACTCACTGAAGGGTGGGGCTGTTGGGGGCAGGACATGGGAGAGCAATGGGGGGAAAATTGGGACAAATGTAATTGAGCAAAAATAAAAAAGAAAGAAAGTAGTTTTGGACCTAGGAAAATTTACCTAAGATTTGGCCATTTGGCCTTTATTCAGTAGGATATCCTCCATCTACTACCACTGAAATATATACTCTTCCTTGTTCTGGTTCTACTATAATCATTTGCTTCACTCAAATTTATTTTTAATTTATTGATTTTTCAGAGAGAGAAAGAGAGAGAGAGAGAGAGAGAGAGAGAGAGAGAGAGAGAGATTCATTTCTTGTTCCACTTATTTATACATTTATTGCTTGCTTTTTGTATGTGCCCTGACCAGAGATTGAACCCACAACCTTAGTGTATAGGGAGGATGCTCTAATCAACTGAGTACCCAGCCAAGGCCTTACTTCACCTTCTATTATGAACAACTTCTTTTTGCCTCAGTTTTGACACACTTTTTATATAAACATGATCATATTTCTATTTGTGTTCAACCTCAACCTCTGATTTTTCATGACTTCCCCTCACATGCATCTTTTCAACTCCTCCTGCCAAATTTTCATTCCTTCTATAGATCATGTTTAGATTCATAAAAGGAGAATTTGAATAAATTATCCAATTGCTGTCATGAAGTCTTAGTGCTGGCCAGCTTACAGATTTGCTTTCCTTTGGCCACTGGCATTTTCTGGTTCACTTCCTAAATGGCATGATCCTTTGGTACAGAACATGACCTCCTAGAGGAATGAACTACTTGAAGGTGCCCCTCATACTATCTTAATTTTTTATGTACATGGAAAATTTTCTTAGGAAAACACTGTAGGAGTGGAAGGCATTATGGTTATAGTGTCCACCATAGAGGGACATTCATAATGCTCAGAAAGTTAACTTCGTGTTTGCTAGGTAAGTTAGGTGACAACAAATTAAAACTTTGACCAATGAAGCTGAATTAATGGCTTCAAGGATCCAAAACATCATTGAAGATAATAAAATAAAGAGATCAAAGGCTTAGAATAATAAAGTTTATGACTGAAAAGACCCAAATTATTACCATGGCAAACTACCCAATGTATGCAGACTGAGATACAGATTAAGGTAGATACTAGAGTGTAGGTCTACATTCTATTCCAAGTCCATTGCTCTTTTCATTCTATCCCACAATGTACTTATGCAAACTGACAAAAAGAAAAAAAATGTTCACAATATAACTGTTTCCAAAGGCAACTTTATGCCTTGCATCATATTTCAAAATCCTTCATAGTATATATCGGTTTCTGGATAACTCTATTTATTATAAGGCCAAAGAGAAAAAAAGGTTAAGAATCTTTAAAATCTAGCATTTGATGAGTAACAACTACAAAATACTATTTTTATAATTAAATTTCATCCTTAAAATGCATGTTTTAATTAAATCAGAAATAAAAATTTTAGCTTTGGTTCAAAATAACTAATTGCTCATTTTTAACACTTTTGTAAGAAATCATAAAATGATGAGATAATTATGAAGGCACATAACTTATAAACTGTATGTGGGAGTAATCAGTAGATAATAGATGTAAGCACATTTCTGAAATGAAAAATGGATTGAAAACTGCTAACAGATAAAACAGTGCCAAGAAAGTCACAGCCTAGAATATGTTTAAGGGTATGTTGATTAAACAGGAGCTGATCTTCCTGATAGAAACTGAAAGAAGCTCTGAGAGGTGATGTTGATACTGTGGAGGTACAAAAAGTGGAGTTTAAAGTCTATGTGAAGAACAGTCATCCACCCAAATCTGCCTCTAGGAAATGAAGAACAAAACCCATTCCATTTTGCCTACGAAGCATTCCATCGATAAAATATGGTCTGGTGCCCCACATGACCATGCTGAAGTGGAGCCTGCCATCAGCAAGCCTCTATCCACAGATAGAGCTTGAAATAAACGTTTCTGTTTCTTTATTCTTAACTGTATACAGACATTTAAGTACAAGTGAATGAATATGAGTGAACCTAAAAATAGTGAGAGGAAATATCAGAACTATAAAACAAATCACAGGAGAAATGAAATCTGCATTCTAGTGCATTTTTCATCTCCATGAACTATGGGAGGCAATCACATCAAAGAATTCTAAGAAGTCTCTCTCATGGTGAAACACTGGGTGCGGAGAAGTGCTGCTGTCGAAGGAACACTCAATTCCATTAGAAGACTTTCCTCTCTTTCCTGTTAGGAACAGGAGCCTTCATCTGAGGGAACAGGAGGAATGAACACTTTTGCTGTTAGAACACTAGTGAAAAAGATAGCAACTGGAGAAAACAACCAGAAAAATCTATCCCTAGTGGAGAGGCAGGGAAATATTTGAACTACTAAGAGGATCAACAACCAAGTTGAAGGACAAGAATAAAAATAAATTCAGGTGGGCACAGTTTAAGGAGAAACAGGATGTTTGCATAGTCTCAGGGGAAAAAGTAACTTTATGATAAAAAAACATGGTGGACATCATCACCAGTAATATATATCTACATAATGTGTGTGATACAATCATGCACTGAGGAGGTACATATAACTTCTCTGATATTCATCTCAAAAACTCATAACTTTCCTCTAATTATAAAGATATATCAGACAAACTCAAAATTGAGGGACTTCCTACAAAATACCTGATAATTAATTTTGAAAGGTGTCAAATTCATAAAAGACAAGAAAATCTCAGGAACTATTATTACAGATTGGATATAAACTATTGACAGTTAAAGGCTATACAGGATCCTGTATTGGATCCTAAAACAGAAAAAGAACACTTCAGGGAAAACTGTTGAAACTCCAATGAAGTCTCCAGTTTAGTAATAGTATCATACCAATGTTAATTTCTTAATATTGATCATTGCACAATGCTACCATTATGAGATTCTAGCTGAAGGATATAGGGCACAGGTGGCAAACACAAGGCCTGTGGGCCGAATCCAGCCGTCCACCTTGTTTTATCTGTCCCGGCACCTTGTTTCCACCCAGCAGCATCATTGAGCTCTTGCTTAACTGTTAAGGAGTAGTTACATTTATACAGTCCTAAAATTACATTGGGCCTTTTGAAAGCAACCATGAGGCTGATGTGGCATCTGGTGAAAATGATTTTGACACCCCTGATATATAGGGGGACTCTGTACCATTTTTACAACTCTCTCTTTTTTAAAATTTTAAAATATTTTTTTGTGTGTGTACATTCTAGATCTCTGTGGGTCTCTCCAATGAACTCCCCTGTGAGGCTGGGAGTTCCTCCTGCCGCCTCAGCCCCCACAGGTTTTTTCAGCCAGAGGTTTTGAAGCTTTATTTCCCTGTGCTGGAACCCTGTTGCTGGAACAATCAGTCTCACTCCCCAGTTGTTCCTCCCAGTTTATCCACACAACAATGTGGGACCACCCAGTCCACCAGCTGCCACCTTGCAGCTCCTGTCCGCCCTGGCTGCCTGTCTCCACCCCTCCTACCAGTCTGGATGAATGTTTCTTCATACAACTCTTCTTTAAATCCAAAGTATTTATATCTAATATATTTCAAAATTAGAAGATAATTGCATATAAAATTATGTGTCAATTATACCCTCAAAGAGCTGTCAAAAATGTGAGAATTGAAAAAGACTCTAAGGTATCTAAGAAATAATGAGATTAGTTAATATAAGTACCAAGAAAACCAGGCTTGGATGGTGTGGCTCAGTGGACTGAGTGCTGGCCTGCAAATCAAAGGGTCACTGGTTTGATTCCCAGCCAGGGCATATGCATGGGTTTCAGGCCAGGTCCCCAGTAGGGGGCATGTGAGAGGCAACCACACATTGATATTTCTTTCACTCTCTTTCTCCTTCCTTCCCCCTCTCTCTACAAATAAATAAATAAAATCTTTTAAAAATATAAGCCAGGCGGTGGGGGACAAATACCATATGGTCTCACCTTTAACTGGAACATAATCAACAAAAGAAAAAAGCAAACAAAATATAACCAGAGACATTGAAATTAAGAACAAGGTAACAATAGCCAGAGGGGAGTGGGGAGGGGATAGTGGGGAGAAGGGTTTTCAGGATCTACTATAAAGGACACAAGGACAAAATGAAGGGGGAGGGTTGAGGTGGGGAAGGGAGGTGGGATTGGCTGGGGTGGAGTGGAGGGATGGGAGAAAATGCAGACAGTTGTAATTGAATAACAATAAAAAAAGAGAGAAAAAAAAAACCAACTAGTACTACTGAAGATAAAATGGACTGGCTCACTAAATGCTATGTCTTTATTTGTGCCATTCAAACTGAAAATGTTACAAGAACAAGAACAAATAAAACTTCTTTTCTTAAAAAAAAATAATTAAAAAAACCCAGTAGAAGTTGTGATTTTTGAAAGTGTGGTCCAGAGATAAAAAAACAGACTCAATAGAATGTATAATGATTGAGAGCTTAGAAAGATATTATGGATATGGTGAAGCCATAAAAAATGGATAATTTATTTAAATTTTATGATAAAAACTTCCCCTTTGTGGGGCACAAGAGTCATAGCAATGGGCCTATAGAGTAGGAAATATAATTCAAGCACTGGGATAGAAAGATAACTTATTTTCTTATCATCCATCAACCTCCATCTGACCCTTACAGGTGTCCTCATTTTATCAAATGTGAAGTCAAAAGATATCAGCTATGGTTTGTAGTATAAGAAATGCAGGTTTTAATATCTTGCTTGAATTTTCAAAATTGATCAATCTGAGTAGTAATTAAACAATGTGAACAAAGGAGGAGATGAGGGGGTGTGAGGGAGATCATCCTTGTCTATATTGGAAATCAATAGCTAATATACATATAAAATGGTTTGCACAATAAAGTTTAGACACAATAGTGTTATTTGGAGAAGAAAAATTAGCCACCCAAGGAATTAATAAGAAAAAGAAAAGTGTGAAAACAAAACTGATGGAGGGCATGGGTTGGATTATCAACAGGGGTTTATAGTTCTTACAAATCTAAGACCTTTAAACACATATGTGTAGATATTACTTTTTTTTTGACTGAATTGCCATAAAATTCTGACCCAAACAATTATGTGTGTTTTTATCTTTTCTTTCTTCTATATGTTTATGTACACATATTATACATACATATACATATACACATACTTATATGAAAGAGAACTTTATACATTTCATATGTTATCAAATATAAAGCTAAGTCGCCAAGAATGATGTTTAGCAATAGATTTAGAGATTCAAAGTAGCAGCTATCCTCATGTTAATTGTTCAAGCAATGACATATTTTTTCTAAACTGAAGTCAACAAATTGGTATTTTCTTACATTGAAAATCACCTACCTCCCATGTCTAGAGCTTATTTGAACACAACTAAAAAGTTAATTTATTAAAAAATCCCTTGAGAATCACTTGTCTTACTGCAACCTTTTAAGTTTGTAGTTGTGAAATAATCAAGATGAATGAATCTCTGGGGAGTGGATGAGTAGTGAGTAAATGTTTGGGATAATTTGACCTGAAAGCTGATTGTATGATTCTTAAGGTATATTATAAGCTCATAACAACTATCTTAAGAAGTTAGTGGATTTAATGTTTTGAAGAAGTTAATTTACATATTAGTATTAAATAATTGAATAAGAAAAAAGGTGTACATAATTGTCCTAAATATGTTCAAGTCAAATGCTTGTTCACATGTCCCTTGATGGCTTGGCAAATGGCATTCTTAGGAAAGAAGATATTGATGTTCATAACTTAACTTGCATGCTACTTGACAGGATTTCATGGTGGACAAATACTGATAACTATTTTAACTTATAGTTAGAAAAGAAGAATTTGGTATTAATACCACATCTCATCTAAGACCTAGGGAAATATGGCTGTCCATAATTGTGCATTAAATAGATATACATAAATTACTGACTCTAATATAACTTGTGAGGCCCAACTGCTTCTGTTCACATTTTCTGGCAATCAGGAGAGTTATTGGGCTCTTGGTAGGAGGCCTGTATTCCCTTGCTCTGATGAGCTGCTCTGGATAAACTTCTCAGGTGTTTACCCTAGGCAACCTTTCTCAGAAATGGCCTGGCAAACCCCATTCTAGATTCACTGTCACTGCATCCATCATTTCTTCATCCACCTACTGTGGGTCAGAAATACTTCCCTCCCACCAGCCTCCCAAGTCGGGAGGGAAATGGCAACATTTACCAGGGCTGGAAACATTTGAGGATGCACTCAACCACTCCCAACCACACACAGCTCTGGCCCATTTTTTCCCTTTCCCTTTTTCAAAAAGGTATTAGAGCCAGAGATTTTCAAATCCTAACTCCACCACTTGCCAGCCACATGCCTTTAGAAGTTTCTCTTTTCCAAGATTCAGCTTCCTCATCTATAGAGTGTGAATAAAATGGTCATAGCAGCACAATTTACAATAGCCAAGTACTGGAAGCAACCTAAGTGCCCATCAGCAAATGAGTGAACCACAAAACAATGAATTCCATTTACACAATGGAATTCTATGCAGCAGAAAGAAAGAAGGAGCTTATACCCTTTGCAACAGCATGGATGGAACTGGAGAACATTATGCTAAGTGAAATAAGCCAGGCAGGAGGGACAAATACCATATGATCTCACCTTTAACTGGAATCTAATCAACAAAAGAAAAAAGCAAACAAAATATAACCAGAGACATTGAAGTCAAGAACAGTCTAACAATAGCCAGAGGAAAGTGGGGAGGGGATAGTGGGGAGAAGGGTTTTCAGGAGCTACTATAAAGGACACATGGACAAAACCAAGGGGGAGGGTGGAAGCTGGGGAGGGAGGTGGGTTCGGCTGGGGTGGGGTAGAGGGGTGGGGAGAAAATGCAGACAACTGTAATTGAACAACAATAAAATAATATTAATACATTGCATTTCTTCATAACATTCTTGTTACAAATAAATGAGAATTTGCTTGCAAAGTGCTTAGCTAGTACAGTGCTTCCTGCATAGGTGGCACTCCATGAATTCTAATATTATTATTTTTCCTTTTCTTATTTCTCTCTGCTGCCAAAAACACTCAGCAGCTGTGGTGTGAGGGCAATTGATCAATAAGCCTAAGAGGAAATATTGACAATTTAATCCTGAAAAACGTGTTAAAAAATGAGTCACTGGGATTAAACAGGTTGCTGGCCCACTTTAAAATTCAGAAAGCAAAATCAGTTTACTTTTGATGTGGACTGTGCCGCTTAACTCTACTAACATTTTTAAATGCACACTTTAAAAATATGTATTATAATATGGATTATTATTTATGATACAATTATCTGATAAAACTGTCAAGTGGGGTTAATAATATTGTCTTGTACTTGAAAACAAAAATGGGAGGTTCTGGGTACAGTCCTGCTTCTTGAAACAGACAAATTTTCTTCCTATGTTTTCTGAGGAAACCTTTCTCAGTAAAATTTACTATCTCCATCTGCCATTGATCCAGAATAAACTTCTAACTAGCATTAAATAATTAAATTATGTTCTGAAAACTATAATTATGTTAAAGCTAAATTTGGTAGTTTTTTCCTTCAAGATATTTTTGTTAACATGTGCTTTTAATACTCACTTTGATGAAAACTAAAATGCTATCACAGCACTTCTGAGGTGCTGTCAGTGCAATTTTATAGTAAATAACATGATAATGTCAATGTATGACCAAGAAGGTAACATGATGTCAGGGATATGCTCTGTATGGCTATATGCCATTGAATTTATAGCCATTGTATGGCTATAAATTCAATGGAAAATGAATATTTATGCAGAACTTCTTAAGATGTCAAAATTGAGTCATGCAAATTTTATATTACTGAGAGAAAAGGAATCAAGTCAGAGAAAACTTTGTTAAAGATTATGCAAATTCTACTAAATAAAGGTAACTTCAAATCATGGCAGCCAAGGTGCCTTCATATTGTAAGGTGCTATCATATCTCTTGTGACAATTCTGGGTTACCCCACCCCTAATGACAATGCCTGATGTCCTTGGAAATGAGGGGTTTTGTGGAAGTAATTCACAGGTTCATCCACCATGACTTGTTAATAGTACTAGAGAAGTACTAATTTCAAGAAGGGGGTGAGGGAGTTAAGATGTTCTAATTCCCAGGCCTGGCTCCTGCCATGACTTTTTCCTTCCTTCTAGCCTGTTCCTGTGCTTGAGTACTGGAAAAATGGAATTGAGATCTTGGAACTACTAGGTAGATAAGAGTGGCATCTGTGTAGAGTCAGCTGATTTCTAGATTATTCTACTATAAAGTTATTCTTTTGGATTAATATTTTAAAATGTCATCGCTATTAGGAAGAGTAATGCCTCTGAACTTGTCCACATTTATTGAAATGTTATTCAAAGTATGGCTGATGGACAGCATGCATCTAAATTCCCTGGGATATCTGTGGAAAAAGAAATTTCTTCCTGGATTCTCTCTCTGCTGTCCTGAGTCAGAATACCTGGGGATTTTTTTTTTCTTCTGTGTATTCTGAAAAGGCTTAGCAAACAAAAAGCATATTTATTCTGGGCTAAGGAAAACCTGCCATTAATCATCCTGACTCTAGGACTGGCACATACTTTTTCCTCTGCCTGGTTTTCAGAGTACTGTCTCTCTGTCTTGGGAAGTATTTGTTACTCAGTATTTTTCAGAGATCTTTTGGAAAGGACATTAATAGATAAAGATCTTTATTTCTTCTTTTTACCAGCTCATTCATTCTGTTGCCTGGAGAGACTGAGAAGCAACACATCTCAGAGCTTCCATACATTTTTTATTTTGTTTTTATAAGCAAGTAAGAGGACCATATAATTTAGTGTCCTAATTGGAACATTACCCATAGAGAAAGGAAGCACTATTGATTATTATGCTGGGCTATAGGAGAAAATCAAGACTCTTCCAGACAAACCTAGACATATGATCATCTTCACTGTACTTGCTTCAAAGAGTAATACCAATTAAATGTTACCAATCAATTCTAAGTTAACAATTGCAGCCTCTTAATTTTTTCTGGCAGAGAAATGTCAGAAAAAGTCTTAGTCTATGAAGCCAATTCTCTCGGTATCCTCTGTTTCTTTCTCAGTCTTTTCCAAACCTCCTGCTCCCTTAAGCCTGTAGATTTCCACATAAGCTGCTTTACCAGAAACATTAGCAATATCTGGGAACTTGTTGAAAGTAAACATTTTTGGCCTCTCCTCTGATCTACTGATTCAGAAATATGGGGATGTGGCCCAGGAATCGGTACTATAACAAGTCCTTCAGATGATTCTGATGCACACTAAAGTTTGAGAATTGTTGCCTTAAGCTAGGACTGTTAAAATTAATTTCCTTCTGTTCAATTATTTTTCTACCTTAAATTGTGACGTTACTAATTCTGTTCTTCTATTCCAATTGGTGAAGTTGAAAGTGTGGGAGGACTTCAGATCTGATTCTTAAATTGAATCTATTTTTATGAAGTTAACAAGTTATTTTTGAGCATTAAATATGTGTGGGCATTGAGGATATGAATGCAAATAAGATTCTGCTCTCTTAGAGCTGTGAGCTGCCTGTTAGAGAGACAGAAATGTAAACTAACAATTTCAAGGAGGTGAGTGGTGAGGAACTGTGTATTGTGGGACCAAGGTTTCTTTACAGGGAAATCTCATAGAATCCTCAGAGAAGTTTACCTGAATATTATGGAACAGGGAGCATGAGAGCATTTGGACCTTTAGGCTCCCTGTTCACATTCTTTCATGAAGCTACCTGGGCTTTCATCCCTACTTCTGTGAGTATGTTCTTTCCTCCTCCCTCACTACCTTATTCTGATTTCTTCACTTGCGCAAGATCCTTCATTATCATCTCAGCACAAGTGTCTACCCAATATGTGGCTTCTCTTTGTAATTCTTAACTGAAATTTTTGATGAATAAAAAGAAAGAAAGAATGGATGCAATCCATACCAATTTTTTTCTTTTCAAAAAATAACCCTCATGTCATCAGTCACTGGCCAATTTATGATTTGTTTCCACTTGAACCATAGTTTTAACCTGAATGGGAAGTTGTTTATGGCAAACATCTTAGAATATTTCTCCACTTGTTAAAAATAGTTCTTTAAGGAGAGAGAACCAAGATGGCGGCATAGGTAGAAACACTGCACCTCCTCGAACAACCAGAACTGATGGAAAATCGAACGGCAGGGAAGTCCGACACCAAGGAAGTAAAAAATAAACATTCATCCAGACCAGTAGGAGGGGAGGAGACGGGCACTGGGGTGGAGAAGACTAGAGTTGCCATGGCGGGACCCTGACTGGCAGAGTGTGGGACAAACGGGGCAGGCAGTCTGACCACTAGCAGACCCTGCGGCCCCGCATTCGCCAACAGATAAACCGAGAGAGCCGGACTCAGAGTGGCAGAGAACTGGGCAGGCAGAGTGATGGATAGTACCCCGCGGCCCCACACTCACGCACTGATAAACCTGACGAATGGCGGGGAGCAAAGCGGACCGCATAACCCAGGACTCCAGCACGGGGGGGGGGGGGGGGGGGCGGGGGGGGGAATAAAACCTCAAACCTCTGATTGAAAATGCCCGTGGGGGTTGAGGCAGGAGCAAGAGAAACCTCCAGCCTCACAGGAGAGGTCGTTGGAGAGACCCACAGGGGCCTAGAGTGTGCACGAGCCCACCCACTCGGGAAACAGCACCAGAGGGGGTCAATTTGATTGTACGTAGTAGAGGGAGTGACTGAAATCCAGTGGAGACTGGAGCGGGCGTCAGTACTCCCTCTCGGCCCTTCCCCCAAGTACAGCTTCACAGCACAGCAACCAGCATTACCCCATCCAGGTGAACACCTAAGGCTCCGCCCCTTTAAGTAACAGACCCGCCAAGGCAAAAAAAAAAAAAAATGGCCAAAATGACAGAACACTTCAAAGCTCCAGAAAAAATACAACTAAATGAGGAAGAGATAGCCAACCTATAGGATGCACAGTTCAAAACACTGGTTATCAAGACGCTGACAGAATTCATTGAATTTGTTCAAAAAGTAGATGAAAAAATGAAGCCTATGCTAAGAGAAACAAAGGAAAACGTACAGGGAACCAATAGTGATGCGAAGGAAACTGGGACTTAAATCAATGGTGTGGACCAGAAGGAAGAAAGAAATCCAACCAGAAAAGAATGAAGAAACAAGAATGAAGAAAAATGAGGATAGGCTTAGGAACCTCCAGGACATCTTGAAACGTTCCAACATCCAAACTATAGAGGTGCCAGAAAGAGAAGAGGAAGAACAAGAAATTGAAAACTTATTTGAACAAATAATGATGGAGAACTTACCCAGTCTGGCAAAGGAAATAGACTTGCAGGAAGTCCAGGAAGCTCAGAGAGTCCCAAAGAAGCTGGACTCAAGGAGGAACACACCGAGGCACATCATAATTACGTTACCCAAGATTAAAGATAAGGAGAGAATCTTAGAAGCAGCAAGAGAAAAGGACACAGTTACCTACAAAGACGTTCCCATAAGACTGTCAGCTGATTTCTCCAAAGAGACCTTAGAGGCAAGAAGGGACTGGCAAGAAGTATTCCAAGTCATGAAAGGCAAGGACCTACATCCAAGATTACTGTATGCAGCAAAGCTATCATTTAGAATGAAAGGGCAGATAAAGTGCTTCTCAGATAAGGTCAAGTTAAAGGAGTTCATCATCACCAAGCCATTATTATATGAAATGTTAAAGGGATTTATCTAAGAAAAAGAAGATAAAAAATATGAACAGTAAAAATGACAGCAAACTCACAGTTATTAACAACCACACCTAAAACAAAAACAAAAACAAACTAAGCAAACAACTAGAACAGAAACGGAACCACAGAAATGGAGATCACATGGAGGGTTATCAATAGGGGATTGGGAGGGGGAGAGGGGGGGAAAGGTACAGAGAATAAATAGCATAAATGGTAGGTGGAAAATATATAGGGGGAGGGTAACAATAGTGTAGGAAATGTACAAGCCAAAGAACTTATAAGTATGACCCATGGACATGAACTATAGGGGGGGAATGTGGGAGGGAGGGGGTGGGCAGGATGGAGTGGAGGGAAGGGGTGGAAATGGGACAACTGTAATAGCATAACCAATAAATATATCAAAAAAATAGTTCTTTTATCAAAAAAAATAGTAAAGACTATATCTTGATCTATAATGCCACAGATATATTCTTGAATAAATTAGTTTCAAGGTAATTTGTATATAAATCTTTTCTTTTATGGTCATGCAAAATATTTTTGATTTGTTGTCCTAATATAAGTTATTAATATTGTTCTTAAAATGCAAACTTTCTTTTGATTAAAAGATACTTCCCTAAATTAAATATACATATAGTCATGCTTTATTAAGAGAAGTTGCCAAATTTGGATCTCTTTAGATTTTCAATAGAGTTTACTAACATTATTAATAACACATAACAGTTTATATCAAATAATTCTGGATATTGCAAATTCAAAATTAATTTTATTTTATGTTCAAAATCATGATTTGCTCATTGAAGAGATTATTTCAATTAACTCTAACAGTCAATCTTGTGCTATGTCTAAATTAATTCTAATTCCTTTACCAGTATTTAGTTGACATTTCTATTTTATGTTAAAAAGTAGTTATAAAATCAATGTCTCTGGTTATATGTTGCTTGCTTGTTTGTTTTATTGATTAGGTTCCACTTATAGGTAAGATCATATAACCAGAGACATTGAAATTAAGAACTGACAGTAACCAACTTCCAGCCCAGATGGAGGTGTAGGTAGATACACTTTGCCTCATCACACAACCAAAAGAAGGACAACAACAAATTTAAAAACAAAAAATAACCAGAACTGTCAGTAATTTGAACTGTAAGGAGTCTGACTACCAAGGAGTTAAAGAAGAAACATTCATGCAGACTGGTAGGAGGAGCAGAGATAGATGGCTGGGGTGGAGAGGACTAGTGGCAAGGTGATGGCTGGGGGACCAGGTGGTCCCACATTTGTATGAGGATAAACCAGGAGGAACAACTGGGGAGCAAGGCAGACCACACAACCCAGGTTTCCATCACAGGGAAATAAAGCCTCAAAACCTCTGAATGAGAAAAAAAAAAGGGGGGGGGGTTGAGGCAGTTGGAGAAACTCCTAGCCTCACAGGAGAGTTCATTGGAGAGACTCACAGGGTCATAGAACATACAGAAAACCACCCACCTGGGAATCAGCACTAGAAGGGCCCAATTTGCTTATGGGTAGCAGAAGAAGTGACAGAAAGCCAGCCAAGAGCTGAGCAAGTGGCACTGTTTCCTCTCAGACCCCTCCCCCACATACAGTGCCCCAATGCAGTGAAGTGGTTTGCTCTGCCCTGGCAAATATTTAAGGTTCCATCTCTTACTACATAACAGGCATGCCAAGACAAAAAATATGGCCCAAGTGAAAGAACAGATCAAAGCTTGAGAAAAAATACAATTAAGTGATGAAGAGAGAGCCAACCTATCAGATGCAGAGTTCAAAACACTGGTAATCAGGACACCTCACAGAAATGGTTGAGTATGGTTGCAATACAGAGGAAGAAGTGAAAGCTATGAAAAGAGAAATAAAGGAAAATGTACAGGGAACAAAGAGTGATGGGAAAGAAATCAGGACTCAACTCAACGGTCTGGAACAGAAGGAAGAAGTAAACAGTCAACTAGAACAGAATGAAGAAACAAGAATTCAAAAAATGAGGAGAGGTTTAGGAACCTCTGGGAGAACTTTAAATGTTCCAACATCTGAATCATAGGGATTTCAGAAGGAGAAGAAGAAGAGCAAGAAATTGAAAACTTATTTGAAAACATAATGATGGAGAACTTCCCCAATCTAACTAAAGAAATAGACTTACAGGAAGTCTAGGGAGCTCAGAGAGTCCCAAAGAAGTTGGACCCAAGGAAGCATGCACCAAGGCACATCATAATTACAATACCCAAGTTTAAATATAAGGAGAAAATCTTAAAATTAGCAAGAGGAAAGGAGAGAGTTACCTTAAAAGGAATTCCCATTAGACTGTCAGCTGATTTCTAAAAAGAAACCTTGCAGGCAAGAAGGGGCAGGAAAGAAAAAGTATTTGAAGTCATGAAAGGCAAGGGTCTACATACAAGATTACTCTATCCAGCAAAGCTATCTTTTAGAATGGAAGGGCAGATAAAGTGCTCCCCAGATAAGGTCAAGTTAAAAGAGTCATCATCACCAAGCCCTTATTATATGACATGTTAAAGGGACTTATCTAAGAAATAGAAGATCAAAAACTATGGACAATAAAATGACAACAAACTCATAACTATCAACAACTGAACCTAAAAAGCAAAAACACAAATCAGCTAAGGAAACAACTAGAACAGGAACAGAAGAAGAGAAATGGAGATCACATGGAGGTTTATCAGTAGGGAGGGACAAGGGGGAGAATGGGGAAAATGTACAGGAAATAGATAGCCTAAATGTTAGGTACAAAATAGACAAGAGGAGGTTAAGATAGTATGGGAAGTGGAGTAGTCAAAGAACTAATATGAATAACCTGTAGACATTAACTATGGTGGCAGAATGATAGTGGGAGAGAGTGTACAGGAGAGAGAGAAAGGGGAGAAAAAATGGGACAACTGAAATAGCATAAACAATAAAATATATTTTTTTAAAAAGAAAGAAAGAACAAACTGACAGTAATCAGAGGGGAGGTTGGAGGGGATATTGGAGGAGGAAGGATTGTCAAGGAATATGTATAAACAACACATGGACAAAGCCAAAAGGAGGTAGGATTGGGGGTGGGAGGTGGGGATGGCTGGTGTGGGGAAATGAAAAAAAATAATGCATTTGTTATGGAAAAAAGTAGTTATAGAATTAATCTTGATATATATTTACTCAAGATTTTCATCTTGGAGCAGATCCAAAGAAATATTATGTGTCATTTATGAATTGCTCTGATGAAGGTCAGAGCTGTAGCTACCAATAAGACCATTTTACCCACTAACAATTTCAAATTCTATTGATTACCATCTCTAGCACAAAGAATGCTTCTGGATTAAAAGTAAAATCTTTGTTTTTTACCTTTCCCTTTACCAGTAAAACTAAGTCATTAGCAAATGGCTAAAATTAAAAAAGACTTGCAATAAGAAATTTTTAAAGATTTTTTAAAATTGTTCAAGTGCAGTTGTCTCCATTTTCCCCCACCACTCTTTCCTCTACCCCCGTTTCCTCCCACTCTCAATCCTCTCCCCCTCTGGCTTTGTCTATGGGTCCTTTTACATGTTTTTTGATGACCCTACCCCATCTTTCCCCTGTTAATATTAATTCTTAACAAGGATGTGGAACAATTGGAAATCTCATCTTCATTCAGTACCCATCTAGTCTGAAAAATAGTCATACATGCTACTCTATTATATTCATACATGTTATTGTAGACTTACATTTATACAACTTAAATAGTAATAGGAATTGCTTAATGTTGCAAGTGAAAGTGTTGCAAATATTATCCTAATTTCTGACTCTCTCTCAAACCAATTTGGAACAAAGTAAGAAGCAAGGAAATGGGCAGTTGGCATAACTTGGAAATATTAGCACTCATGAGAGAACCCATATCATTTATTTCTGTGAGAAAAAAAGAACTTGACAAATAGATTAATTTGTCTTCCCCTTTTCCTAAGTTTTTCCACCACTCAAATCTTTCCCAATATTCAAATTAGTCTCTGACAACTGCATCAACAATAGTACAACTGTTGAATTTTTATGGACTAATTTTGCCCTTGTTTTAATTTACAGTTTATTTTTTAATTTTGTTAATTTTTAACAGTTTATTTTATTGTATTTTTTCCAAAACAATTTATCCACCTTATACTCTTCCACCTTTAACCACTCCCTTCCCACCCTTGCATTACCACACTGTTGTTCAGGTCCATGACTTATTTTCCTTTTTTGCTGGATTCCTCCACCACTTAACCCTCCAACCCCAGGGATGTCCACTTTCATTTCTCTTATTCAACATAGTACTGGAAGTCCTAGCCACAGAATTTAGGTGAGAAAAAGAAATAAAAGGCATCATAACTTTAAAGGAAGACATAAAACTGTCATTATTTGCAGATGATATGATACTGTACCTAGAGAACCCTAAAGAGTCCACTAAGACACTGCTAGAACTGATAAATTAATTCAGTAAAGTAGCAGGATACAAAATTAATATTCAGAAATCAGTTGCATTTTTATATGCACAACAAAGGAAATTGTCAACAAAATGAAAAGACAACTCAATGGGAGAACATATCTGCCAATACATCTGTTAAGGGGGTAATATACAAAACTATAAAGAATAAAACTCAGCATCAAAAAATCCATTTAAAAATGAGCAAAGGACATGAATAGACACTTTTCCAAAAAGGACATACATATGGCCAATTCACATATGAAAAGATACTTAACGTCACTAATTATCAGAAAAATGCAAATCAAAACCACTGTGACATATCATCTCACACCTGTCAGAATGGTTATCATCAATTAATCAAAAAATAACAATTGTTGGTGAGGATGTGGAGAAAGAGTAATGGTTCAGCCCTGTTGGTGGGAACATAGATTACTGCAGCCACTGTGTAAAACAGTATGGAACTTTTGAAAAAAAAAAAAAATGGAACTGCCTTATGACCCAGTGATTCCACTTCTGGGAATTTATCCCAAGAAATCTAAAACACTAATTCAAAAGACTATATTAAACCCTATGTTCACTGCCATATTATTTACAATAACCAAGGTATGGAAGCAGCTGACTGTCCTTCAGTAGATGAGGGGATAATACAGCTATGGTACAATTATACAATGGGATACTACTCATCCATAAAAAAAAGAAGAAACTCTTACCCTGTGGGACAAAATGGATGGACCTGGAGAACATTATGCTAAGTGAATCAAGCCAGTCAGAGAAATACAAATACTTTATGATTTCACTCATATGTGGAATCTGATGAACAAACTTTTTGCCATTGTTTTAAATACACATCTAGTGATGTGGAGAAGAACTTTCTTGTGATTTGGACAATGTTTGTCATGAAGTTTGAATTATTGGTTTCCCTAAAACAGCCTGAACCCTGGAGACTGAGTGACAGATTATAATCATTGTCCAATGTTTGTTCTAGTATAAAAATAGTTTATGCTAAATAATTTAAGTATCAGCTAAAATCCTATTACAAATAATTCCATGGCAATATCTAAATGTTGTTTATATGTAAGTTGTATTGTACCTTATTTTGATAGCAAATGTTACTTTTAAACCAAATGTTTCATTATTTTTGAGTAGTTAGAAAACAAAAACAACAACCTAGACAACCTTTTAACAACAACCTAGACAACAACCCTTTAACAACATTAAAAACCCTTAGAATTGAGCTCACTACATATTTGTTGTTCTGCATCTTTTCTATATTTTAAATTAGTCTAAATCTGAAGCAGTTTTTTTATAGTAACACTTCTAATTTGGGTTTATTTGGAATCCGCTCATTGTTCTTCACAGTTGATGCTACAGCTCAAGGAACAAGAAGGCAAAACAAAAATAAATAAATACCGTTAGCATCCACAATGCTGCAATAAATGCAGTAGTATTAGTTCTTTTAAACATATGAACTATGGGATAATTTTACTAATATATTAAAAGTTTCAGTTGTCAAAAGTTACATAATTGCAAAATTATTTTTCTCAATAGTATACTGATATTTATCTATAAGGATATGTGCCAAAGATTAGAGACCAGACTGCTGATGATGGAAATGTTTCTCATCAAAGTTATTAAACATTTATTTGGCATAAATTTAGTCTTATTTTCTCACTGTTAGGGTACAGGTCATACTAAACCTTGAAAACAGTCTTTTCCTGACTATATGAGAGCAGTTAATCCACTGGAAAAGTTCCCAAGAGGGTGATAGTTGGCCCTATGTACTGCTGGCTTCCTAAGGGATAAAAGTAGCCTGGAGTTAATTTTTAGAAAACAGATAAAAGAAATGCCATGCTGGGGACTCTACTTTTAAATCTGATTAGCTGTGGGGAAACTACTGTTTTCTTACAGAATTAACAGTTACCAATTTCTAGTCTGAGAGGATTTTTTTTCTTTACAAATGAATATTTCTACTTGGCTTTTAAAGTGACCTTACAAAATCATTTTATTCAAAGTTATTTAAAACTTTTTTCTCTTGGGTTTTTCATTTAAAAAGTATTATTTTTATAACTGTGCCTTCTTTTTAGTATTGGTATAAGAATCAAACAAGTTTGAATTATTCCAGGCACCTAGCATACATTCAATATACATTCAATAACCTATTGTTATTACTAAATTATTTAATATTAAATAATTCTGTACATTCAAAGCACTTTGTGAAATTTTTTTTTGCATTATGTCCTTTAAAATTTCAGTGGTATACTGGAGGATACACTTATAATTTATAAGGCAGATTGATTAGACTTATAGGGATGAAATATGTATAGATGTCCTCTAGAGGAGCAATAACACAAGGCCCAGAGCAAGTAGAAGGAAGAAAATAATCAAGATCAGAGCAGACTTAAATGGCATAGAGACAGTGTACATAGAAAACCCTATAGAATCCACCACAAAACTACTTGACCTAATAAGTGAATTTGGCAAAACAATGGGCTACAAAGTCAATATTCAGAAATTAAAGGCATTTTTGTACATTAATAATGAGATATCAGAAATAGAAACTAGGAAAAAAAATCTGCCGGGGTCCAGCCGCATCAGGGTCCAGGGGTTCCTGAAAAGTAGGTAAGGCATCGGCGACGGGAGACAGATGACATCACGCCTCAGAGGACAGTGAAGCTCTGTTCTGTTTATTGCAAGTACAAGCAGGTTTTTATATTTTCATTTTAGGCAGTGATTAACATTTGTGGTTAGGCGAAGCAGAAAGATTTACTCAGATAACAGACAATTAAAAATAGCTGTATGTACAGAGTTTGAATGTCTTATTGTTTATTAAAGTTCTCAGAATTTCTCATGGGGTATAAGGATACACTAGATTGAGTAGAGGTTATAGGTAATTTATTATAAAGCCTTTGTGATGTCTAACTTAGCTATCTATCTTTTCTGTCTAAAATGTTTTTCTATGTACTATGGACTCTGATTCCCTGGTAATTGTTTCTCCGTGCTTAGTTTGTAATATCTAACCAGCTTCTCTTAGTTCTTTGCCTGTCTAATTCTAATTGATATCTATTTTTCTATTCAAGGTAAAGGAGGGGCTGTTCTCCACCAACTTTTAGACATTCAGGGGCTATTTCATTAGAGGGGATAATTTCTTACTCAGGTTTATAAACACATAGTTTAAACAATTTGGGCATGATTCAGTAGTCTGAGGAGAATTAGTTGTCCCTTCAGAAGTTCCCTCAAGGTTTGAGCCTCTTTCTCTTCATGGCCTGTTCTCATGGGAATCAAGGTTCAAAGTAAGACCATGAATAATATCAACAAGGAAGTTACTAAAAACAATCCCAGGAAAATTACCGCCCCCTTTGTATGTCACGTTCTCCTCCAGAAAGATGGATTTCTTGAATTCACTCTTTCCATGTCCGGACCTTGTCAGACAACATGGTTGGAAGAGGACGTGGCAAAAATCCCCTTTACTATAGCAATAAGAAAAATAAAATACCTAGGATAAACTTAACCAAGGAGGTAAAAGACCTGTACTTAGAAAACTACACAACACTGAAGAAAGAAATTAAGGAAGACACAAATAAATTAAGCATATACCATGTTCATGGATTGGAAGAACTAGCATTATCAAAATGTCCATACTACTCAAAGCAATCTATAGACTTAATGCAATCCTTATCAAAATACCAATGACATATTTCACAGATATAGAGCAAACATTTTTTTTTTAATATATTTATTGATTATGCTATTACAGTTGTCCCATTTCCCCCCCCCCACTCCACTCCATCCTGCCCACCCCCGTCCCTCCCACATTCCCCCCCTTATAGTTCATGTCCATAGGTCATACTTATAAGTTCTTTGGCTTCTACATTTCCTACACTATTTTTACCCTCCCCCTGTCTATTTTCCACCTATCATCTATGCTACTTATTCTCTGTACCTTTCCCCCTCTCTCCCCCTCCCACTCCCTTAATGACAACCCTCATGTTCTAGTTGTTTGCCTAGTTTGCTCTCATTTTTGTTTTATGTGTGGCCATTAATAACTGTGAGTTTGCTGTCATTTTTACTGTTCCAATTTTTGATCTTCTTTTTCTTAGGTAACTCCCTTTAACATTTCATATAATAAGGGCTTGGTGATGATGAGCTTCTTTAACTTGACCTTATCTGAGAAGCACTTTATCTTCCCTTCCATTCTAAGTGATAGCTTTGCTGGATACAGTAATCTTGGATGTAGGTCCTTGCGTTTAATCTTGGGTAATGTAATTATGATGTGCCTTGGTGTGTTCCTCCTTGGGTCCAGCTTCTTTGGGACTCTCTGAGCTTCCTGGACTTCCCGGAAGTCTATTTCCTTTGCCAGATTAGGGAAGTTCTCCTTCATTATTTGTTCAAATAAGTTTTCAATTTTTTGTTCTTCCTCTTCTCCTTCTGGCACCCCTATAATTCGGATGTGGGAACGTTTCAAGGCGTCCGGGAGGTTCCTAAGCCTCTCCTCATTTTTCCAAGTTCTTGTTTCTTCATTCTTTTCTGCTTGGATGTTTGTTTCTTCCTTCTGGTCCACACCATTGATTTGAGTCCCAGTTTCCTTCTCATCACTATTGGTTCCCTGTACATTTTCCTTTGTTTCTCTTAGCATAGGCTTCATTTTTTCATCTGTTTTTCGAATAGATTCAACCAAGTCTGTGAGCATATTGATAACCAGTGCTTTGAACTGTGCATCCGATAGGTTGGCTATCTCTTTGTCGCTTAGTTGTATTTTTTCTGGAGCTTTGAAGTGTTCTGTCATTTGGGCCATTTTTTGTTTGTTTGTTTGTTTGTCTTGGCGTGTCTGTTACTTTAAGGGGCGGAGCCTTAGGTGTTCACCAGTTTGGGGTAATGCTGGTGGCTGCGCTGTGATGCTGTACGTGGGGTAGGGGCCGAGTGGGAGCAATGGCGCCCGCCTCACTGTCCTCCGGATTTCAATCTTTCACTCCGATACCCACAATCCAAACTGGGCCCCTCTGGTGCTGGTTCCCGAGTAAGTGGGCCTGTGCACACTCTAGGCCCCTGTGGGTCTCTCCAACAACCTCTTCTGTGAGGCTGGGAGTCTCTCCTGCTGCCGCCCCAACCCCCAGGGGCGCTTTCAATCAGAGGTTTGAGGCTTTATTTCCCGGAGCTGGAGCCCTGGGTTGCACAGTCTGCTTTGTTGCCCGCCGTTCATCAGGTTTATCTGTGGGTGAATTTGGTGCCGCGCGGGGTGCTACCCGCTGCTCTGCCTGCCCCACTCTCCGCCACTCTGAGTCCGGCCCTCTCGGTTTATCTGCGCAGATGTGGGGCCGCAGGGTCTGCTAGTGCTCGGACTGCCTGCGCCATTTGTCCCACACTCCGCCAGTCTCAGTCCCGCCACAGCCGCGCGAGTCCTCTCCACCCCGGTGCCCGTCTCCGCCCCTCCTACCAGTCTGGATGAATGGTTATTTTCTATTTTCTTGGTGTTGGTCCCCCTTGTTGTTCGATTCTCTGTCAGTTCTGGTTGTGCGAGGAGGCGCAGTGTGTCTACCTACGCCGCCATCTTGGTTCTCCTAGAGCAAACATTTTAAAAATGTAGATGGAATCATAAATGATGTTGAATAGCCTCAGTCATTTTGAGGAAGAAGAGCAAAGTAGGTGGGATCACAATACCTGATATCAAACTGTATTGCAAGGCCACTGTAATGAAAACATTCTGGTATTGGCATAAGAATAAACAAATGGATAAATGGAACAGAATAGAGAGCCCAGAAATAAACCCGTATCTCTATGAAAAATTAGAATTTGACAAAGGGGGCAGGAACATAAAATGAAACTCAACCACCAACTTATACCATACAAAAAAATAGACTAAAGATGGATAAAAGAATTAAATATAATTTGTGATACCATAAAAGTCCTGGAGGAGAACATAGGCAGGAAAATCTCAGATATCCCACACAGCAATATTTTCACCTATATGTCCCCTAGGGCAAGGCATATAAGGGCAAGAATAAACAAATGGGGAGAGAACCAAGATGGCGGCATAGATAGACACAGTGTGCCTCCTCACACAACCAGAACTGACAGAAAATCGAATGACAAGGAAGTCCGACACCAAGGAGATAAAAAATAAACATTCATCCAGACCGGTAGGAAGGGAGGAGATGGGCACCGGGGCGGAGAGGACTCGCGTGGCCTTGGCTGAGACTGGCGGAGTGTGGGACAAATGGGGCAGGCAGTCTGACAACTAGCAGACCCTGCGGCCCCACATTCGCACACAGATAAACCAGACAAACGGCGGGGAGTGAAGCAGACCGCTTAACCCAGGGCTCCAGCACTACGAAATAAAGCCTCAAACCTCTGAGTGGAAAAACCCGTGGGGGTTGGGACGGCAGCAGGAGAAACTCCCAGCCTCACAGGAGAGGTCCTTGGAGAGGCCCACAGGGGCCTAGAGTGTGCACAAGCCCACCCACTCGGGAACCAGGGACAGAGGGGCCCAATTTGATTGTGGGTAGCACAGCAAGTGACTGAAATCCAGTGGAGACTAGAGCAGGTACCATTGCTCCATCTTGGCCCCTCCCCCACCTATAGCATCACAGCGCAGCACCAGCGTTACCCCGCCCTGGGGAACAGCTAAAGCTCCGCCCCTTTAAGTAACAGAGGCACCAAGACAAAGAAAAAAAAACATGGCCCAAATGACAGAACATTTCAAAGTTCCAGAAATAATTCAACTAAGCAGTGAACAGAGAGCCAACCTATCAGATGCACAGTTCAAAACACTGGTAATCAAGAAGCTCACAGAATTGGTTGAAAAAATGAAGGCTATGCTAAGAGAGACAAAGGAAAATGTACAGGGAACCAATAGTGATGCGAAGGAAACTGGGACTCAAATCAATGGTGTGGACCAGAAGGAAGAAAGAAACATCCAACCAGAAAAGAATGAAGAAACAAGAATTTGGAAAAATGAGGAGAGACTTAGGAACCTCCAGGATATCTTGAAACGTTCCCACATCCGAATTATAGGGGTGCCAGAAGGAGAAGAGGAAAAACAAAAAACTGAAAACTTATTTGAACAAATAATGAAGGAGAAATTCCCTAATCTGGCAAAGGAAATAGACTTGCAGGAAGTCCAGGAAGCTCAGGGAGTCCCAGGGAAGCTGGACCCAAGGAGAAACACACCAAGGCACATCATAATTACATTACCCAAGATTAAAGATAAGGAGAGAATCTTAGAAGCAGCAAGAGAAAAGGACACAGTTACCTACAAAGGGGTTCCCATAAGACTGTCAGCTGATTTCTCACAAGAGACCTTGCAGACAAGAAAGGGCTGGAAAGAAGTATTTGAAGTCATGAAAGGCAGGGACCTACATTCAAGAATACTCTATCCAGCCAAGCTATCATTTAGAATGGAAGGGCAGATAAAGTGCTTCTCAGATAAGGTCAAGTTAAAGGAGTTCATCATCACCAAGCCCTTATTATATGAAATGTTAAAGGGAGTTACCTAAGAAAAAGAAGATAAAAAATACGAACAGTAAAAATGACAGCAAACTCACAGTTATTAACAACCACACCTAAAACAAAAACAAAAGCAAACTAAGCAAACAACTAGAACAGGAACAGAACCACAGAAATGGAGATCACATGGAGGGTTATCAACAGGGGACTGGGAGGGAGAGAGGGGGGAAAGATACAGAGAATAAGTAGCATAAATGATAGGTGGAAAATAGACAGGGGGAGGGTAAGAATAGTATAGGAAATGTAGAAGCCAAAGAACTTATAAGTATGACCCATGGACATGAACTATGGGGGGGGGATGTGGGAGGGAGGGGGTGGGAAGGATGGAGTGAAGTTGGGGGGGTAATGGGACAACTGTAATAGCATAATCAATAAATATATTTTAAAAAAGAATAAACAAATCATACAACATCATTATGAAAGGCTTCTGCATGGCTAAAGAAAACATCAACAAAATGAAAAGGGAACTAACTGTATGGGAAAACATATTTGCCAATGATAACTCAAATAAGGGTTTGATCTCCAAAATATGTAAAGAACTCACATGACTCCAGACCAGGAAGACAAACAATCCAATTTTAATAATGCACAAAGGACTTGAACGGACACTTCTCCAAGGAGGACATACAGAGGGCCCATAGACATATGAAAGATTGCTCAACATCACTAGCCATCTAGAGATGTAAATTGAAACCACAATGAGATATTACTTCACACATCTCAGAATGGCCGTCATAAACAAATTAACAAACGATAAGTGCTGGTAAGGTTGTGGAAAGACAGGAACCCTAGTAGAGTGTTGGTGGGAATGCAGACTGGTGCAGCCACTGTGGAAAACAGTGTGGGATTTCCTCAGACAACTCAAGATGGAACTGCCTTTTGACCCAGCAATTCCACTGATGGATTTATACCCTAAGAATCCTGAAATACCAATTCAAAAGAACCTATGCACCCCGATGTTCATAGCAGTGTTATTTACAATAGCCAAGTGCTGGAAGCAACCTAAGTGCCCATCTGTAAATGAGTGGATCAAAAAACTATGGTACATTTACACAATGGAATACTATGCAGCAGGAAGAAAGAAGGAGCTCCTATCCTTCATGACTGCATGGATAGAACTGGAAAGTTTTATGGTAAGTGAAATAAGCCTGGTGGTGGAAGACAAATAACATGATCTCACCTGTCAGTGGAACATAATCAACAAAACAAACAAGTGAACAAAATAGAACCAGAGACATGGAAATAAAGAACAAACTGATAGGCACCAGAGGGGAGGGGTAGGGGGGTAACAGTGTAAAGGAGGGGAAGGGTCTAGTCAAGAAATATGTATGAAGGACCCATGGGCATGGACAACAGGGTGAGGATTGACTGTGGGAGAGTGGGTGTGGTGGTGCAGGGGAGAGCAAATGGTGATGAAGTGGGACAACTGTAATGGAACAACAATAAAAAATTAAATTAAAAAAAGAATAAATATCTCAATTAGGAGGAAATCAAGAAAATGTTTAGCCCTGTTTCAGAATACATCTGTCTGGCTGGTTGATGTGCAGACAAAAATTGGTCATGACATAGCTTGTTCACCATCCAACTAATTTAAGAATTTAAACTTAATGATCACATGCTGTTAAAATTTAAAACAATTATTTGAAAAATATATGCACTCCCATATTTATTGCAGTGTTATTTACAATAGCCAAGATCTGGGCACAACGCAAGTGCCTATCAGTAAACGAGTGGATTAAAAAAATTTGGTACATTTGTGCAATGGAATACTACTTGGCCATAAAAAAGAAGGAAATCTTACTCTGAGACACAATGGATGAATCTGGAGAGCACTATGCTAAGTAAAATAAGCTGGTCAGAAAAAGATAATTATCATTGTAACTGAATGCAGGTCTAGCTTCTGAGTGCTTTGAAAGCCAATACTGAAGAGGCAGGTGCGGATGTAAAGGAAAGCAGTTTATTTTCAGGTGCCAGCCACCTGAAAGATGGGGGAGTCATGTCTCAAAGCCCCAATCCATGGGAAGATGGGGAATTCTTGTCTTAAAGCTCATTTCCACATTCTCAGTGGAGATAGATAGTTTTATTAGGAAGGAGAGGGGAATGGAACAAAAAGATCAAGGGAGGAGGTTCAGAAGTTCTGTACATGCAGATTAGCAAAGTCCATTCTGATAAGGCAAGTGATGGTCCAGTGTGCATCATCCTGGTTTAGTCATCCTGGCTTCACGTCATCCCACTCTCACATTTGGAGGCCAGCAAATCTCTCAGAGTTGACAGCCTAAAGGTTGGAGTCAACCTTTTGAAGTTAGTTTCTAGGATTCTTTTTTTTTTTGTAATTTATTTATTTATTTATATTCAGTTACAGTTGTCTGCATTTTCTCCCCTTCCCTCCACCCCACCCCAGCCAGTCCCACCTCCCTCCCCCACCTCTATCCTCCCCCTTGATTTTGTCCTTGTATAAATGTGCTGTTGATCTACAAACAACAGAGTTAGAGTCGCTTGTCATTAGTCAGAGTTAACATTTAAAGAAACAATGCCTAAAGAATGATGGGGTGGGTTGTAATTTCCAACTGTTACAATATGATTTCACTCTTATGTGGAATGTAATGAAAAATAAACTAACAAATAAAATAGAAACAGATTCATAGCTGAAAAGCAGACCAACAGCTATGAGTTGACAGGGGTTGCAGGGCTATGTGAAAAAAGTAAAGGACTTAAGTGAAAAACCACAAAACAAAAACCAAACCAAACTCCTAACAACAGCATGGTGATTGCCAGAGGGAAAAGGAAGTTGGGGAAGGTGGAGGTGTGTGGAAGGGGAAAATAAGTATAAACAAAAAATAAAAATAAATTAAAAAAAGAAGGAAGTCTTACTTTTGCAGCAGTATGGATAGACCTGGAGAATATTATGCTAAGTGAAATAAATCAGAGAAAAACAAATACCGTATGATCTCAATCATGTGGAATCTAATGAACAAAATAATTAAAAAACAAAATAGAAACAGAAACTCAGTTACATAGAACAAGCTGACAGCTGTCAGAGGGAAGGGGGTTGCGGGGCTGGGTGAAAGGATTAAGCAAAAACAATATATACACACACACACGTGTATGTATGTATGTATGTATGTATCTATCTATCTATCTATGTATATACACACACAAACAAACAACAGTATGGTGATTATCAGAGGGGATGGGGATGAGGGGAGATAGAAGAGGGCAAAGGGGGATAAATGGTGGCAGAGACTTTGGACAATGGACACATGATGCTATATGCATATGATGTTTTGCTGAGTTGTGCACTTGAAATCTGTATGGTTTTGTTAACCAATGTCACTCCAATAAACTCAATTTAAAAACTTTGTTTAGAAATTAGCAACTGATAATGTAGCATTTTACAATTCTTAAATTCTCGTTATTAGTATTGAGTGTAATGTAATTACATTTGTAAAACTAAAATTATGCCTTGGAAAGAGGCATAGTCTGGAACCAGGGGACAAGGTCCTCTATGGTTGTTAGGACTAAGTACTGAGCTCTATTCAGCCTCTTAGGAGAGTTCTTCTTTAGTGATCTCAGAAACTCATCCAAGTCTCTCTCTCTCTGTCTTTCCATGCACATGTATGTGATATATACACCATGCACATATATGCATACATATTACATCACAAATATACATTGAACATCTGTAATTGACGTAATGTTCCTCTGTCTATATATGCATGTACACATATGTATGTGGGGACACACACACATGCACATGCATCTGTCCATCTGTCCTTGGTCTTTCTGGGGATTCTGATGAATGCTTGAATGTCCTGGAGTATAACTCAGGACTTCACATTTTGAGAAGTCAGAGATAGAATGTCTGAGAATTGTTCAGTTTAAAACTTCCCTGACTTTCTTGTCCAGCTCTGGGAGTTTCACTCTATTCATGCCCTGTTGGTACTCAGCTAACATTCAGAGGGATCCTTATGTAAATGCCTGGGATTCTTTTTCTGTATAGGTCTCTTCCCCCTCAGACCTTTGCCTTGAACCTTCCAGTCACTTCTGTGTTCCTAAACCCATGGGATCTGATATTAACTATCATGTTGCTAGGTTCTATAACTTCTAGTATTGCTTCCTGCTGCCTCAGTAGTTTTTTTTCTAAAAATTAGACTCTGCAAGAGAAATAACACAGTTATTTTCCCCAAAGAAGTACTTTGTAATCTATACAAATTAGTACAGTCTCAGGATTTATAACATTTTTGTTGAAGAAGAAATCTTTAACTTGATTTAATAATAACTTTTTGATAAATAAGCAAACATAGTTAACTTATCATATGTTCCAACAAACCATATTATATAACTTTTTACTCCAATTTATATGTATGAGTCATTCTAATCAGTGAAGTCAAGAAAAAATTGATTGTGGGAATTAGCTTATAAAACCTTCTAAAAACCATCATACAGATCATTTATATTTATTTTTATAGTTTTGTTCAGTTGAATTAAAAAAAAATACAAAACAAAACCTAACTGATGTTCAACTTAGTTATTACTCTCCTGGGCTTTAGTTTAGAATGCCTTTACCCTTGGTATCCTGAGTCCTTTTTCCTTTTTGTGCTTATGTGAGGACAGGAAGTTCATCTTCCTTCATGCCCCATCACTTTGCATCCTCATTTTTCTCCCCCATCCCAGCCCTGCCTCCAAGGCAGGTCATCTCTATTGCATGAAACAGTGAATACAAAGGTTGTATTCTGCACCCCCTAGTGAATACAAAGGTTGTAATTCTGAGCCTAAGTCTTTGATATATCTCAGTTTGTGAAGATACCCAATTTTCCTAGACCTCCAGCAACATCAACTCTTCAAAGGTGTAACTGAAGACTACTAAAGGTTGTAGTTCATAAATATGGGTAATTTACCTTATATGTTGGGCCTTTTGTTATACTAGAAAATTTCTTTACTTTTATAATTTTATATATTTTAAATGGAAACACAGAATTATTATAGTAGACACTGTTTCTGTGTCCAAAAACATACCTAATACAAGCACGAAAAGCCTCTACTAGAGCTTCAGACACTATTCGTTAAAATATCCCTGAACAAGTCTTTCAGGCCCAGGTGGCTTCTTAACTTAAATAGTATTCCATGGGGAAAAATTATAATTTCATAGCTAAAAACACAGCACCCAGGAACTCACTGTTTGAGGTTAATACTTCTTTGTAAGAGAAAAATAACAGCAGGCTCAAAAGTGATTATTTGATGAATTTTGAAAAGGTATATGAAAATAAATGAAGAAAACCCAAATGAGAACAGAGGCTATTTATTCAGAATTTGCTACAGAAAGGGAGTCAGCCACAGTCACTTGTGTTTGGCAATGACTCAAAGGCAAACATGGGAGTGGGAAAACTTCAGAGAAGACAGGGAAAGCTTCAGGTATGCTCTGATTAGAGGTTGTTGGCATGGGAAGTGGTGGGGGGATAACTAGAACAGGGTCATCTCATATGACTGATTTAAGGAATGTATTTATTTGACACTCTCTGGGACAGACATGGCAGTCATTGATCAGTCCTGACCATTCTTTGCTGTAGAGGTTGTGGTTTGGCTTCCCAGGCTGGTTGCTGCAGAAGCAGTTGATTAGAGTTTTCTTGTCATACACTATCAGGCCACAGTCCATTTGTGTATTCAAACTTTAAGGTGTGATAACAGAAAATTTGCTGTAATAGATATTAAAAATAGATTACAAAAAGAAAATTTTGAAAGCAGTTTTGAAATGGTTCAGGGAGTGTCAACATAGTAGAAAAAAACAGATAATCCTGAAACTATCATGTGTAGTAAATTAATATTGAGTGGAAGAAGGTTTATATATAAAATTAAAAAGAAAAAAATTTTAAATGATTATTAACCAAATTACATTGGAAAATTTAACAAATTATTGAATTACTGGAACCCTACTTTCACATGATAGTGTTCTCCAAGGAAATTCTGAACTAAAGCCATAAGTGTTCACAATTTAACAAATCAATGAAGATGACTACTTATTTAGTATAGATAAGTATTTTCCAAACATATAATTGTTAATATGTACCTGATAGAGAAAAAATATAGATCTGAACATACAAAATTATAAAGCTGATTTGCACCGAAAGGTCATATTCTTTTTTAAAATTTTTATTATTATTTATTATTGTTGTTCAAGTATAGTTGTCTCCATTTTCACCCCACCATGGCAACCCACTCCCCATCCCTGTTTCCACTCCTCTACCCCCTTTGGTTTTGAACATGTGTCCTTTATACACGTTCCTTGATGGACCTCCCTCTATTTTCCCCCATTCCCCCCTTCTCCCCTCCCCTCTAGTTACTGTCAATTTGTTCTTTATTTCAATGTTTCTAATTATATTTTGCTTGCTTGTTCTGTTGATTAGGTTCCATTTATAGGTGAAATCATATGGTATTTGTGTTACACTGCCTGGCTTATTTCTCTTAGCATAGTGCTCTCCAGTTCCATTCATGCTGTTGTGAAGGGTAGGAGCTCTTTCTTTCATTCTGCTGCATAGTATTCCATTGTGTAAATGTACCACAGTTTTTTATTTTGTTTTTTCTGGAACATTAATATATTATATTAATTTAAGAACAGCTATTTGGGGTTACCTAAAAAGTCCATCAAGCATTGTGATTGACACCTTTTAAAAAATTTTATTGTTATTCATCTACAGTTGTATGCCTTTTCTCCCCATCCCTCCACCCAACCCCAGCTGAACCCACCTCCCTCCCCCACCTCCACCCTTCCCCTTGGATTTGTCCATGTGTCCTTTATAGTAGTTCCTGTAAACCCCTCTCCCCACTGCCCCCTCCTGACTCCCCTCTGGCTATTGTTAGATTGTTCTTCACTTCAATGTCTCAGGTTATATTTTGTTTGCTTTATCCTTTTGTTGATTATGTTCCAGTTACAGGTGAGATCATATGGTATTTGTCCCTCACCACCTGGCTTATTTCACTTAGCATAATGCTCTTCAGTTCCATCTATGCTGTCAAAAAGGGTATAAGCTCCTTCTTTCTCTCTGCTGCATAGAATTCCATTGTGTAAATGTGCCATAGTTTTTGAATCCACTCATTTGCTGATGGGCACTTAGGTTGCTTCCAGTACTTGGCTATTGTAAATTGTGCTGCTATGAACATTGGGGTGCATAGGTTTTTTTGGATTAGTAACTCAGGGCTCTTAGGGTATAATTCCAGCAGTGGAATTGCTGGGTCAAAAGGCAGTTCCATCTTTAGTTGTCTGAGGAAGTTCCATACTGTTTTCCACAATGGCCTCACCAGTCTGCATTCCCACCAACAATGTGCTAGGGTTCCCTTTTCTCCACAAATAAAAAATGGGCAAAGGACTTGAACAGACACTTCTTCAAGGAAGACATACAGAGGGCCCAGAGGCATATGAAAAGATGCTCAGCATCATTAGCCATCAGAGAGATGCAAATTAAAACCACAATGAGGTACCACCTCACACCGGTCAGAGTGGCCAACATAAACAAATCAACAAACAAATGTTGGAGAGGATGCAGACAATGTTACTTTTTATTTTATTATTATCATTTAAATATACTTATTGATTATGTTATTAGAGTTGTCCCATTTTCCCCCTTCATTCCACTCCATCCTGCCCATCCCCTCCCTCCCACATTTCCCCCCTATAGTTCATGTCCATGGGTCATGCATATAAGTTCTTTGGCTTCTACATTTCCTATACTATTCTTACGCTCCCCCTGTCTATTTTCTACCTACCATTTATGCTACTTATTCTCTGTATCACACCCCCCTCTTTTCCCCTCCCACTCCCCTATTGACAACCCTCCATGTGATCTCCATTTCTGTGGTTCTGTTCCTGTTCTAGTTCTTTGCTCAGTTGCTTTTGTTTTTGTTTTAGGTGTGGATATTAATAACTGTGAGTTTGCTGTCATTTTTACTGTTCATATTTTTTATCCTCTTTTTCTTAGATAAATCCCTTTAACATTTCATATAATAATGGGTTGGTGATGATGAACTCTTTAACTTGACCTTATCTGGGAAGCACTTTGTCTGCTTTTCCATTCTAAATGAAAGCTTTGCTGGTTACGGTAATCTTGGATGTAGGTCCTTGCCTTTCATGACTTGGAATACTTCTTTCCAGCCCCTTTTTTCCTGTAAGGTCTCTTTGGAGAAATCAGCTGACAGTCTGATGGAAATTCCTTCATAGGTAACTGTGTTCTTTTCTCTTGCTGCTTCTAAGGTTCTCTCCTTCTGTTTCATCTTGGGGAATGTAATTATGATGTGCCTTGGTGTGTTCCTCCTTGGGTCCAGCTTCTTTGGGACTCTCTGAGCTTCCTGGACTTCCTGCAAGTCTATTTCCTTTGCCAGATTAGGGAAGTTCTCCTTCATTATTTGTTCAAATAAGCTTTCAATTTTTTGTTCTTCCTCTTCTCCTTCTGGCACCCCTATAATTCGGATGTTGGAACATTTCAAGATGTCCTGGAGGTTCCTAAGTCTCTCCTCATTTTTCCAAATTCTTGTTTCTTCATTCTTTTCTGGTTGGATGTTTCTTTCTTCCTTCTGGTCCACACTGTTGATTTGAGTCCCACTTTCCTTCCCATCACTATTGGTTCCCTATACATTTTCCTTTGTTTCTCTTAGCATGGCCTTCATTTTTTCATCTAATTTGCAACCAAATTCAACCAATTCTGTGAGCTTTTTGATTACCAGTGTTTTGAACTGTGCATCTGATAGGTTGGCTGTCTCTTCATTGCTTATTTGTATTTTTTCTGGAGGTTTGATCTGTTCTTTCATTTGGGCCATTTTTTGTGTGTGTGTTGGTGCTCTTGTTATGTAAAGGGTGGAGCCTTAGGTGTTCCCCGGGGTTGGGTAATGCTGGCCACTGGGCTTTGATGCTGTATGTGGGGTAGGGGCCAAGAGGGAGCAATGGCACTTGCTCCACTCTCTGCTGGATTTCCATCACTCCCTTCGCTATCCACAATCAAACTGGGTCCCTCTGGTGCTGATTTCCAAGTGGGTAGACTTGTGTATACTCCAGGCCCCTGTGGGTCTCTTCAAGGAACTCTCCTGTGAGGCTGGGAGTTTCTCCTGCTGCTGCCTCAACCCCTATGGGTGTTTTCAGTCATAGGTTTGAGGCTTTATTTCCCCCACACTGGAGCCCTGGGTTGCGAGGTCTACTTTGCTCCCCTGCCGTTCCTCCCAGTTTATCTATGTGCGAATGTGGGGCCACAGGGTCTGCTAGCTACCACCTTGTGGGGTCTGCTAGCTGCAGCCTGGCCTGCCCCGTTCCACAATCCTCCACCTCGCTGGGTCCGCTAGCCCCTGCCTTGGCAAGAGTCCTCTCTGCCCTGGCTGCCCATCTCCACCCCACCTACTGGTCTGGATGAATGTTTCTTGTTTATCTCCTTGGTTGTCGGACTTCCATACAGTTCGATTTTCTGTCAGTTCTGGTGGTTTTTTGTTTTTAAATTGTTGTTGTCCTTCTTTTAGTTGTGCGAGGAGGCACAGTATATCTACCTATGCCTCCATCTTGGGTGGAAGCTCTATTTTAGTGTTATTTTTAACACATGATATACATTATGCCCATGCTTGAGCTGATAATGCCTTTGTCTTCCTTTCCTAGACAGCAGCCTTCTCTGCAAACTTATCCTGCTGTCAGATGTGCCACCCAAAGCCACTCAGGATTAGATAGTGGGGAGCCCTTAGTCTTTCTAGTTTCTTATTTCATAACTGAAGTTCTTTTAATTATTGCATTCACCTTTTAAAAATGTTTTACATTCATGCAATCACATTCCCTGCTCCTTAAGGATGGATGTGTTCTTTTCTTTACTGTCACTTGATGATCAGCATTTGAAGTAGGCAAAAAGGATACCCATTGATAAAATTTCAGTGATAATTTATATCAAGCAAGGATATTGCTTTTAATTTTGTGTTTCAGCACAAACTTAATTAGGAACCAATTATTTGAAAATAGGGTTTTAGAATGATTTCTCCAAGTAAAACATGTTATTTATATTAATAGCTATGGTTCTGTTGGATTTTAATAGTCCATTGATTCAATAATGTACTATGATCACCTTTTTTCCTTTGGGTAAATAAATTATATTTTTAGCATTCCTATGTCTAGTGAAAGAGTGAATTTTATACTATACCAAGATCCTGAATATCATAGAAGGTCTGGTTGCAAGTAGTATATGTCACATAGTGGGGCATGGGCTAAACTGTGCAAAATTAAAGTCTTTATATTAAAGTATGATTTGCTCAATTATTTAGGATGTATTCATTGATCACTTTCATAAGGTATACAATTTACCATGATTTATAAGATAATTTATGTAGAAGAAATAAGGCATATATACACAAATAATTATTAAACAAGACTAGATTTTCCAATAGCATATTCAGAAAGCAAGCCATGGAAGTCGGGGCATGGGAGTTTATTTCTAGCTTTGTGGTAAAGGTGCAATTTGATATTGACTTTAAATATGAACAAGATTTAGATGTGGTGATGATAGGAATTGGCAATGCAATTACAGCAAAGGAAAGAGCTTTAGCCAAGGCATAGAGCCTGAAAACTGTGGGATATTTGTTGGGACCTCTGAGTTTGATTACAAGCCAGTTTCCATACAAACAAAGAGCAGAAACAGAGGTTAGAAGGTGGGGGGGACAGATCAGAGAGATCTTGAGTGAAAAATTACAAAGCTTGTTTTTTAATCCATAGGTTATGAAGAATAATTTTAATGATGGTAATGGATATTACTTAACATTTATAGAATTATTACTATATGCCAATTCCAGTTCTGAGCATTTGCTATGTACTAGTTACCCATTTAATTACCATTTTAAATCTGTGAGTGGATTCTATTGTTTTCTGCAGTTTGTAAATAAGGAAATGGAGATCCCAAGCAGTTTAGAATCTTGTCCCAGATAAAATAACTACAAACCACTTGAACCCACTTAGTCTTACTATACAGCAATGCTATTCAATACGAGAGCCATGAATCCCTTGTGGCTGTTGAACACTGGGAATGTGACTAATGTACTGAGGAATTGAATTTTAAAATTTTATTTAATGTTGATTAATTTAAATGTAGATGATGCCACATGGCTAGTGGCTAGCATAGTGGACACCACAGCTTTTAGGGTGTGCTTGCTTTACCATTACACTTTCAAGTACAGGAGAGAAATGATCATGATGATGCTCTGTGTTAGTACTTTCCAGAGCACTTTGTATGGGATGATACTTGAAGAGATGGTCTTATATAAACAAATTCATAGTCCATGTAAGAGAGGAAAAAATTGCATAGTTTTCCCATTTGGAATTCCCATTTACATTAGTCTATTTAAGGCTATAAAGTAAATATATCAATTTTACTTTTTTAAAAAAATGTAGTAATCAAAAACGTCCACCCTCAAGACAAAAGTTGAAGATCAGTTGGCTTCATTGGTGAATTCTAACAAATACTCAAGGAAGAATTAATACCAATCCCTCTCAAATTATTCCAAAGAATAGAAGAAGAAGGAACTCTACCAAAATCATTTTATGAGGCTAGCATCACCCTGTTACCAAAATTAGAAGAAGAAACCACAGGAAAATAAAATATTATAGGCCCATATCTCTGGTCGACACAGATGCAGAAATTCTAAATATAATATTAGAAAAGTGAATTCAACAATACATTACAGTATTATATACCATAATAAAGTAGGATTTATTCCACAGATGCAAGGATGATTCATATTTGCAAATCAGTCAGTGTGATACATCACATTAACAAAGTGAAGGATAAAAATTATATGACCATCTCAATAGATGCAGTAAACATATTTAACAAAATTCAACATCTATTAATGATAAAAAATCTCATCCAAGTGAATATAGAGGAAATATACTTAAATATTATAAAGGCCATATATAATAAACCCACACCTAACATCACACTCAGTGGTGGAAAGCTAAAAGTCTTCCCTCTAAGATCATGAAGACAAGGATACCCACTCTCACCACTTTAAGTGAAATAGAATTGGAGGGAGGTCCCTGCAAGAGCAATTATTTAAGAAAAATAAATTAAAGGCATTTAAATTGGAATGAAAGCAATAAAACTCACTATTTATAGATGACATGATATTGCATATAGAAAACCTTAAAGACTCCATAAAAATAATGTGAGAGCTAATAAATTCAGTGAAGTTGCAGGAAACAAAATATAAAATACAAAATAAAATATCTGTTGCATATCCATACTAATAATAAACTATCAGACACTCCACCAAAAAACTGCTTGACCTAAAAAGTGAATTTGGCAAAGCAGCAGGATACAAAGCCAATATTCAGAAATTGAAGGTATTTTTGTACACCAACAACAAAATATCAGAAACAGAAATCAGGAAAAAGTCCCACTTGCTATAACAACAAGAAAAATAAAGTACCTAAGAATAAGCCTAATGAAGGAGGTAAAAGACCTGTACTCAGAAAACTATACAACACTGAAAGAAGCACATACCATGTTCATGGATTAACATCATCAAAATGTTCATACTACCCAAAGCAACTTATAGATTCAACACAATCTTTATTAAAATACCAATGACATATTTCACAGATATAGAACAAACATTTCAAAAATTTATATGGATCTAAAAACTAGCCTGAATAGCTGCAGCAATTTTGAGAAAGAAAACAAGGTAGGAAGGGTCACAATACCTGACATCAAATTATATTACAAGGCCACTGTAATCAAAATAGTCTGGTACTGGCATACGAACAGACACATCTATCAATGGAACACAATAGAGCTCAGAAATAAACCCATGTGTCTATGGACAATTAGTACTTGACAAAAGGAGCAGGAGCATAAAATGGAGCAAAAATAGCCTCTTCGACAAATGGTGTTGGGAGATCTGGACAACTACATGCAAAAAAATTAAACTCAACCATTAACATGAAACTTACACCATACACCAAAGTAAACTCAAGATGGATAAAAGACTTAAATATAAGTTGCAACACCAAAAAAGACTTAGAGGAGGAATAGGCAGGAAAATCTCAGATATTCCACACAGCAATATTTTCACCAATATGTCCCCTAGAGCAAGGGACATAAAGGAAAGCATAAACAAATGGGACTTTATCCAAATACAAAGCTCCTGCATGGGTAAAGATAACATCAGCAAAATGAAAAGGGAACCAGCTGTATGGCAAAATGTTTTTGCCAATAATACCTTGGACTAGGGTTTGATCTCCAAAATACATAAAAAACTCACATGATCTACTCCAGGAAGACAAGCAATACAATTAAAAAATGGGCAAAGGACCTCAATAAACACTTCCTCAAGGAAGACATACAAAGGGCCCAGAGGCATATGAAGGGATGTTCAGTATCACTAGTCATCAGAGATGCAAATTAAACCACAATGAGGTACCATTTCACACAGGTCAGAATGACCATAATAAACACAACAACAAACAATAAATGCTGGTGAGGTTTCGGAGAAAAGGGAACCCTAGTACACTGTTGGTGGGAATGCAGACTGATGCAGCCACCGTGGAAAACAGTATGGAATTTTCTCAAAATCTCAAGATGGAACTACCTTCTGACCTAGAAATTCCACTTCTGGGATTAAACCCTAAGAATACTGAAATACCAATTCAAAAGATCCTATGCACTCCAATGTTCATAGCGGTGTTATTTACGATAGCCAAGTGCTGGAAGCAACCTAGGTGCCTATCAGTAAATGAGTAGATCAAAAAACTATGGTACATTTACACAATGGAATACTACACAGCAGAAATAAAGAAGGCACTCCTACCCTTTGCGACAGCATGGATGGAACTGGAGAGCATTATGTGAAGTGAAATAAGCCAGGCAATGAAAGACAAATACCATATGATCTTACCTATAAGTGGGACCTAATCAATAAAATAAACAGCAAGCACAATATAACCAGAGACATTGAAATAAAAAGCTAACTGATAGTAACCACAGCGGTGGGGGAGGACAATAACAGGAAAGGTGAGGAAGCATTGTCAAGGAACATGTATAAAGGAGCCAAGGAGAAAGCCAAAAGGGGTGGGATTGAGGGTGTGAGGTTGGGGTGGGTTGGGTGGGAGAAAGTGGTGGCAGGAAAATGGAGACAAGTCTACTTGGGCAACAATATAAATACATAAATGAAAAAAGAGAAAGAGAAATACACTAAATAATACCATTTAGAATTTCATAAAGAAGAATAAAGTACCTAGAAATAAATTTAACCAAGGAGGGGAAAGATTTATATATTGAAAACTGGAACTCACTAATAAAGCAATTGAAAAAGACACAAATAAATAGAAAGATATTTTGTGTTCATGGATTGGAAGAAGCGATATTGTTAAAAGTCCATACTACCCAAAACAATCTAAAGATTCAAGACAATCTCTATCAAAATATCAGTAGCATTTTAATACAATGAAATAGAACAAATAATCCTAAAATTTGTATGGAAAAACAAAAACACCCAAATATCTAAAACTATTTTGAAAAGAATAAAACTGGAGACATCATGCTCCCTGATTTCAAACTATGTTTCAAAGGTATAGAACAACAATTTTCAACTGGTGTGCCACAAGAAATTTTAAAACATGCAATACCTATTTTATCAGGTGACTGACCTCTTTTTACTTAGATTGTCAAATAAAAATATGACAACAGCCAGCACAACAGTAACTTCTGGTATGAATGCCTTTTCTTGAACCGTAAACATATAGGTCATATAACAGAGTTGCATTTTATTGGTCACGTTGCATAATGAGGTTGTGTCTGATTGGTTAATTCTTGGTACCAGAAATACTTATGTACAAGTATAAGCATCTGATTTTTTTTTTAAAGTCACTTTGGAGCAAAAAGAGTACGTAATTATTATTATTTTTTGTAAATCAATCAAAACTATTTTTTGCCATATCAGCAAAAAATATATGTTTTGGTGTGCTGCAGAATTTGAGTATCAGTCAATGTGTGCAATGAGAAAAAAAAAGGTTGATAATTGATGCTACAGAAAATAAAGCAGTGTAGTGGGGCATAACAACAGACACATTGATCAATGGAACAAAATCAAGACCCCAGAAACAAACCCATGCATATATGGTGAATTATATTACGACAAAGGAGTCAAGAGCACACAGTGGGTAAAGGATCATTTCTTCAATAAATGGTGTTGGAAAACCACGTGCAAAAGAATAAAACTCAACCACTCTCTCACACCATACACAAGAATTAACTCAAAATCAATTTAAGACTTGAACATAAGGCCTAAAATCATAAAACTCCTAGAAGAAAACATAGCAGTAAACTCCTTGGCATCAGTCTTTACAATGATTTTTGAATCTGACAACTAATAGTAAAAGCAAAAATAAATAAGTAGAACTGCATCATACTACAAGTATTTGCAACCTACTGAAAAGGAAACCTACTGGATGGCAAAAAATAATTGCAAATCATATAGTGATAAGGGCTAATATCCAAAAAAAAAGAGTTCAGACAAAATAGCAAAAAAATCTGATTAAAAATGGGCAGAATATCTTAATAAAATTTTCCCAAAGAAACATAAAGTTGGCCAACAGATAGATGAAAAGATGCTCAACATCATTAATCATCAGGGAAATGCAAATCAAAACTACAGTGAGACATCACTACAATTGTGAGAATGGCCATTATCAAATAGACAAGAAATAACAAGTGTTGGCAAGGATATGGAAAAAAAGGAAACCTTGTGCATTGTTAGTGAAATTGTAAATTAGTGCAGATACTTTGGATAATAGTATACAGATTCCTCAAAAAATTAAAAATAGAATTCCATATGGTTCAGTGATTCTACTTATGGGTAGTCATAAGAAGAAAGTAAAAACACTAACTCAAAATGGTATATGTGCTTCATGTTTACTGTGGCATTATTTATAATAGCCAAGATATGGAAACAACCTAAGTGTCCATTGATAGATAAAAGGGATAAATAAATTGATAATTAATGAAATATTATTCATCCAGAGAAAGAATGAAATCTTGTCATGTGCAATAACATGGATTGACTTCAAGTCCATTATGCTAAGTGAAATAAGTCAGAGAAAGCCATACTGTATGATCTCACTTATATTTATATTCTAAAAAAAAGAAAAGAAAAAAAAATACAAGCTCAAACATAGAAAGAACAGATTGATGGTTGCCAGAGGGGGCTGGGGTGGGGTGGGAGAAATGAGTGAATTGTGAGTTTTGGGAATTTATATTTTTAGATTAAATAAATTGTTTAAATTAGAAAGTATCTAGTTTTCCCCCAGTTTATTTCTCCAGAGGCATTTATTCACTTAACATATTGAGCTTGTGTATTGCTTAAGATGCTTAGAAGTAATGCAGCCCTAGGTTGATTGAACGACAGCAAGAATTAGGAGGCTAAGCAGTGAGGAGAGATGAGAAGCTTCTTAGACATGAGGCTAATTACTGAATCTAGCTAGGTGAGAATTAATCAGGGTTTCAGCTGGGCATATGACATGAGAATAGAAATGGGTGTGTGAGTGTGTTGTGTTTTTGTGCTTGCACTCAGGCATGAGTGCATGTCTCCTGTGGGGGATATATGAGCATGAGGTTTACTAGAATTTTAAGTCTGATTACCTGGGAAGATGATCTGATACTAACAGAAACATGACAAAAAGAAGAAGTGTATTTATGGGGACATATGTTGAAGTTTGTCTATTATTAGATTGAAGTGTATATAAAACAGGTTCATTTAGTGGCTGTACCAGGTATATATACAGGTATATTAGCAGAGAGTTTGACATGTGGGTTGATCTAGCATAGAAGCGAGAAGATATGGCTGTATGTAGAGATTTTGGAGTTACCCATATAGAGGAGCTAATTGAAACCTTAAACATAAATAACATCGCTAAGAGAAAGTGGGCAGACAGAGAAGAGGGCCAAAAAATCTCATATTAAGAGTTTATATGTAAATCAATGTAGCTTGTGTATTGTGTAAAAGTATGTGTGTGTACATTCCATGTGAAATACTGGAGGTTCAAATAAAAGCTTCTAATTTAATTTTGTTAATTTTTACTTTATATTAATAAATTTCTATGCTCAATTAAATCTTTCATTAAGAAAATCAACAAATATAAACTGAACACCTACAATATGTCAGTTATTGTTTATAGGTACTGAGAATGCACTTTGAACCAAATAGAAAAACCTCTTTACCTTCATGGACGTTACATGCACTGATTTTCTAGTTCTTAACTTATTAAATTTAGCAAGCCCTAATTAATCACTTAGGCAACAATATTTTATTAAATATGTAGTTTAGTATAAATTCTGTAAAAGTTGTGTAAAATACTAGTAATTTCATTAAAGTGCAGCAAAAATCACCTAAAACTTAAGATGGAGAAAAAAAGGTAAAGGCATGTCTCTATATTTTCATTTAATTACACATATGAAGAAATGGGCTAACTGTGAGCATGAGTGACAGAAGAACTCATAACAATGACCATTCTTATAGGAATTAGACCCACAAATAGCATTTCTAAAGAAACTATTAAAGCATTTTTTCCATTGGGAAAGGCTGTTTTAAAAGTAGGTACAGAAAACTTATGTACGGGGAACATCAGATCCCCAGTAAATGATTCTAATACCTTTCCCTCCAATTCTATTTAAATATTTTTACAAATGAAATAACAAAGGCTTTCATGAGGTATTACACTTCTTACTAGCTTTAGTAGGAAGTTAATATCATAATATAAGACAATTTATGCATTTCCTTATACGTTTAGTGTATATTCATGTTGCTAAAGCTACAATTGTTCATGATTTAAGTTGAGGTAAAGTACTAAAATTTTTCTAAAGCTTTATTTGGTGAAAAATTTAATCCCCATATTATTGTATTTAAGAAATAATAATTACGGTCTTACCATTGGAGGAGAAATTATGGGCTTCTCCTCTCCATTTATCAAATTAGTAAATATGAGCTACTTAATAAGTAAGGGCTTTCTTCAAAGTTAAATCTCCTCTTCAGGATCATTACACTTGCCAGGAGGTGGCACTAATGTACTTTGTTCTGTAGTCCGGAAAGCAAATCTCTCAGCCAAAAGTTACCTCAGCGATGCATTATGTAATATTGTGTGATTAAATATTTTGTTTCATTTTACTGCATACCCGTCAATTATTTATGTTGCATGTTAACATAATTAGTTATCTTGCCATGTCTGTATTAAAAGTCCAGTTTATTCTATGTCAGGAGTATAGTATGTTCTTTAACTAAATCACCTGTTTTAGTTTGCAGTTTAAAGAAATGGTCTACCCTTACTATAAAGGTCACATGGACAAAATGAAGGGGGAGGCTGAAGGTGGGGGAGGGAGGTGGGTTTGGCTGGGGTTGGGGTGGAGGGATGGGGAGAAAATGCAGACAAGTGTAACTGAATAACAATAAAAATTTTTTAAAAAAGGAAATGGTCTACCCTTAAAAAGAAAAATATTTATGTATTGAAAATACAGCAGTTATATAGTTAATAAATAATAATAAGCTGTAAGGATGCCAATGGAAATCAAATTCAATAAACTTTAGGTGGGTTTTGTATTAGGGGCTAATATAAAAGCCACTGTGAATATTAATTTCTTCCATCATTGTGTTTATTGTAGTGTTAGTAGACACATTCTTACCTTATGAAGAGATTTTGACTTTCAACATCCAAAAAATTATGAGAGGATCTCATTCAAAGATTCAATATGTAATACATTTTCACTTTAACTTTAATGTGTTTTTAAATTATATTCTCATGTGTTATGGGAACTTATATACCATATTTTACCATGTATCATGTGTGCCCATGTTTTTGACCCAAACTTTTGGGAAATAAATCATTTGTTTTAATTTTTAAATTCAATTACTTATTTATTTATTATTAGATACTTGCTTTTTGTATTATAAGGGAATTTTAGCATTTATTTTTGAACATACTATGGTACAAGACATTTTATGTAACAAATAAATATAAAATACAAGAACAGATACAAGGAATTTTAGGCAGTACCCATGTATAATGTGCAACCTTATTTTTTCAAAAATTTGGGCAACAAAGTGCACAATATATATGGCAAGATATGATAGATATTTGCTTTCTAAATGAAAATGAAAAAGTAGATGCTTATTTTGGAACATAACTCAATTATTAACATGTTATATGCTCTGTGTCTAACATGCCAACTGCTGTAGATAAGATTAAAAAGTTTAATATCCAGGCCCTCAAGTAGCTTACAGTATTACATGTTAGGCAGTTATCCGTTCACCTTAAGTTATTTTGATATTTTTGATGCTGTAGTGTTGCCAGATTGGATTAATAAATGGCTTCTGATGCTTTTTAGAATTAATTAAAATTAGAAATTTGGAGGATGCTTACATAATTTTTTTTCATCCTCATTCGAGAATATATTCATTGTTTTTGGGGAGAGGGGAAGGGTGAGAGGGAGAGAGAGAGAGAGAGGGTGAGAAACATTGATCGGTTGCCTCTTGCACACATCCTGATGGGGGACTGAACCCTCAACCCAGGCATGTGCCCTGATGTGGAATGGAACCCTCCACCCTTCACTTTACTGGAGGACACTCCAACCAACTGAGCCACACTGGCCAAGGCTGCTTGCATAATTTTTGATGCCTCCTAAAATAATTAGTTTTGTCTTCTTTTACATAAGTCTCCTTTTAACTCATGGTTCAATATTATGCCTTCATGTAGTATCCACAATTGCTGCCCCCAAATTTCTTGTTCAATAAGAGTCAAAACCAAAGTGTTTTTGAGCTGTGGAAGGAAGCTTGGTAATACAGGTAAGAATACCTTTTTAAGTAATATCAAGGGGCTATCAAATTACATTGCTGTACCTAATCTTAATGGGAATTGTTCTCTGTTGTTATAATCCAGAAAAAATATACTGCATAGTGTTTAGACTGTTAATATCCATTAAGTAAATACTTAAATAAGAAGCAAGCAAAATTCAAATGACAATAATAGAGAAAAAAGCTTGAAAACTGTTTTTAAGAGTTCAAATTATGAAATTGTAGCCCACACAATAGGTAGAAGTTATGTCCATAGAAATTACAAGATTGTGATTGTTTGGGGTTTTATTCCCCTGTAGTAACAGAATAACATTGAGGACAGCATGAGCTGTTGACTCAGATTATTTTGTGTTCAAGATTTTGAAAAATGACCAACAAGTATACTGTATTTAGTATTGTGCAAAATCCCTGTGTTGCTGTTGTAAATAGATATTTTGTTAAACTAAACAATATTTAATAATCACAATGATTTTAAGTGAGGCAAATAAGGGAAATACTGTTTTCATGTCATTGTTTCCAGAACGATGTGCCTACCCGCAAATGGGTGATTTTCTGGCATTCTAAGAGAGAAGTTGACACACACTCTTGAACAAACGCACACAAAATTTGTTTCAAATTTATTGATGAGAAACATATTTTGCATTGTTATGATCAAATAATTTCCAATACATATTTAGTAGCAGAAACCTTTTACTAAATAAAATCATAAATATATGGTTAATGTGTAAATTACATGACAAGTTCTTTCTTCTGGGTGAAGAGGTGTTGACTATCTTGGAAACCCACCCTCAATTAAAGTTTCTTTCAGACTCTGAATTACAGAAACCTAACCCCATAGTAACTGAATCAAAAGGCTATAAATGTCCCAGTTTGGAAGATAGTAATTTTTCCCCAAAGCTTATAAAAGTAACCTTTAATAAGGTATAATTTCCCTCTCCTCCAGTAAGAAGAAAGTTAAACTATAGAGTCCCCACTTTTTCCCTACTTGCATTAGGTTTTTATTTTAATTGTGGCAAGAACACATAACATGAGGTCTGTTATTTTTCACATGGGGATAATTGTTTCTGTACCATTTGTTGAGGACACTATCCTTTCTTCACTGAATTACTTTTGCACCTTTGTCATAAATCAATTGCCTATATATGTATGGGTCTCTGTCTGGAATTTATTCTATTGATCTAATTGCCTATCTCTATGTCAATATCATACTGCATTAATTATTGTAGCTTTATAATAAGTCTTGAAATCTCTCTTTTTTATTGTTGTTCAAGTACAGTTTTCTACCTTTCCTCCCATCCCTTCCCATCTCCCTCCCCCGTTTCCACCCCACTTGTTATTGTCCATGTGTCCTTTATAATTGTTCCTATAAACCCTTCACCCTGTTCCCCTGTAATCCCCTCCCCTCTCCCGTCTGGTCACTGTCAGCCTGTTCTCAATTTCAGTGTCTTTGGTTATATTTTGCTTGCTTGTTCATTTTGTTGATTAGGTGCTGGTTAAAGGTGAAATCATATGGTATTTGTCTTTCACTGCCTGGTGAAATAACACTTAGGATAGTGCTCTCCAGTTCCATCCATGCTGTCACAAAGGGTAGGAGTTCCTTCTTTCTTTCTGCTGCATAGTATTCCATCTTGTAAATGTACCATAGTTTTTTGACCCACTCATTTACTGATGGGCACTTAGGTTGCTTCCAACACTTGGCTATTGTAAATTGTGCTGCTATGAACATTGGGGTGCATAGGTTCTTTTGGATTGGTGTTTCAGGGTTCTTAGGATATAATCCTAGCAGTGGGCTTGAAATCTTATAGCTATTTTGGGTATTGAAGTTCTTTACATTTTTATATCATTTTAGAATCAGCTTCTCAATTTCTAAAACAAAAAAGCATACAAACAAAAAAAAACTGCATTGGGTTTCCAATTGTATTGCAATGACACTGTAAATAAATGTTGTATTTTCATTAAACTCAAAAGCCTTTCTAATTTCTCATTATATTTCATCCTTGGCACATCTGTTATTTAGAAATGTGTTATTTAGTTTCCAATTGTGTGGGAGTATTCTGGATATTTTTCTATTACTCTATTTTTCTATTATAATTCCATTGTGTTCAGGTAATACACATTGTTTTACTTGAATGCTTTTTAATTTTTGTGACTTGTTTTATAGATGAGAATATGTTTCCATGTACACTTACATAGAATGTATATTCTGCTACTTTTGGGTGAAGTGTATTATAAACATGAATTAGGTGAACATGACTGTTTACATTGTCCAAGGCTACCATATCAATTATATCAATTATTATACTATCAATTATTGAGACAGATTATTGAAATATATGACTTGGAGGATTTGTCTTTTTCTTTTTGAAGGTCTATCAGTTTTTGTTTCATGTACTTTGAAGCTCTGCTACTAGGAACACACACATCTTTAGGATTGTTATGTCACTTGAATAACTTGATTGTCATTATGACAGGAGTTTTTTTAATATTTGTGTTTTAAAATCAATGTTGTCTAATACTCATGTAGCCACACTAGATTTAAAAAAGATTGTTAACTTAATGTCTTTTTCTATCCTTTTACTTTTAACCTCTTTTAAGTTTTTATTTAAATTAGTTTTTTTCTAAAACAGCATATAGTCTGCTCTTAATTTTTATCCAATATGACAATTTCATTTTAATTGGTGTATTTAGACCATTTAAATTTAATGCGATAGTAGATACAGCCAGTTTCATTAAGGGATATATCATGTTGCATGCTCAGATCTTTTGGATTACTTCCTTTTGTCTTTTTTTTTTTTAGGCTGGATATAGTTGTTATGTCACTAGATATATAATTTCCTGTGTTGCAGTTTATAGGTTGGGTGATAATATGTTTCAACATCCAAACCAGCACAATTTTTAGAGTGAAAGTTGTGCATATTTCTCAGGATAAATGGTATAACCCTGGAAAATCCTAAGCAAACCAGGTCATGCACTCATCCTATTTATAAATTTTTTTTTTACTTTTAATATTTGTTTGGGCATCTATTTAAGCTGATTTTTTGAATAAACAAGATTGGAGAAGACAAGCCTGGTCACCATATTCTTAGCACCTTATATCTCCTTAGACTATTGTAAATATTAGATTTTATGAAACAATCTAGACAGCAAGACTATCACCTGTAATTTAGCACTACATGTTTGTCATGAGTCACTGAATAATATAGGGAGATCCAAGATGGCAGAGGTGTGAGTGGCAGTTACACTAACCTCCTCCCAGGACTAATCTGGAATTACAATTAAATTGTGGAAAAATCATCTACAACAAACAACTGAACAACAGCGAGAGAGAAGCCCTAAAACCACAGACAGACGGAAGAAACAGCGTGAGTATAACCTGTCTAGTAGGGAGTGCAGTGGAGACACCAAGGGCTGGCTGGGTACACACAGGTGACAGCTGAAGTGAGTAAGGGATATTTAAGTGGCCGGTTGCATCCCCTGGAGAATTGTGGGATCTAAACCCTAAGCTGGGATCCCCAGCTTAGAGCATCAAACCCAGAAAAGTACACAGGTAACATCCAACTGCGAAAACTGGCAGGGCTGCTCTCTACCAGAGATGGATGGCTGGAGACACAAAGAGCTGTTTAAAGGGATAACACATAAATTTTCACTTGCAGCCACTTACTCTGGGCTCCAGCAAAGGGACATGGTGCACAGTGGACTAGAGAATCTTAAGGAGAAACTAAGGATGGAGGCTTTGGGAGAGAACTGAGAGAATAGCAGCTGGGATCCCAGTGCTGAGTCATCCCCCAATACAGTAGCAGCCATCTTGCTCAGGCAGACCACTCCCCTCCTAGTGGCAGCAGTCTGAGGGGAAATAATAGCCCTGACCCCAGGAGGGATTCTGCCCCATTTATGGTATTTAAACCTGACTGCTGGGTGTGGAGTGACTAGATTAACAACTGCAGGAATCAGCTACAGACAGTAGATCACTGGTAGTCTCCAACAGGCTGCCTAAGCCCAGATAGTGTCAACATCTGACATCACCACAGGCTGATCCAGAAAGAAAATACAGTGGTAAATACTAGATGCTATGGAGATAAAATCCACTGTGGTCTTCAGGATTTGCCATATTTTCTTACCTGCATAGCTTTTCAACATTCATTTCTTGTCCTTCAAGTTTGTGCATATTAAGTCACTAGATTTTATATTATAGCTTATTTCAATTCACATATTTCCCCTTCCCTTCTATTACCCCATTTTACCTTATTATTTCCTCTTATTATTTTCATTTTCAATTTTGTTTTATCTTGCTACAATTTGTTTCCATTCCCCACCCTTACTATTTCTCCCCTGTCCAGCCTCTTGAAACCAATTTTCTTGTTAATGGCCATCTTATATTCTTTCCCCACCTCTTAAAATACCTGTATTCTCTCTCCACTCTTATCAATCTTTACTCATTTGTTGTGGATAGGGTAGTTGTTGTTGCATTTTTTTTCAATTTGATCTCTAGATCTTTATTATTTTTGTATTTCAAATCCCAAATTGTACTGTTCCTTTCTACTACCTTTTTTTTTGTCTCAAATTTTAATTTTTCCCTGTCTTAGCCTGGTTTTTGTTCCTCACTCTTAGTATGTACTCTCCCTCTATCATCTCAAAATCATTTCTCTTCCCTCTAGATATCTCCAGCTTTCTTTCCCTTTTCCCTCTTATTTGCCTCTCATATTAATTTTAGCTTATTTTTTGTTGATAGTGTTGTGGTGGATCTTTTTCTCCTATTTTCTTTCTATTTTTTATTATTTATTTATTTATTTTAGTTTTTCTTTCTTTCACTGTATTTTATTTACTTTTTAAATTTTTTATTTTAAAGATTTTATTTATTTATTTTTAGAGAGGGGAAGGCAGGGAGAAAAAGAGAGAGAAATATCAATGTGTGGTTGTAGCTCACATGGCCCTCACTGGGAACCTGGCCTGCAACCCAGGCATGTGCCCTGACTGGGAATTGGACCGGTGACCCTTTGGTTTGCAGCCTGTGCTCAGTCCACTGAGCTATGCCAGCCAGGGCTATTTTATTTTTTTAAAATGTCTGTTTAAACCTAATGCTATATGCTTCCCTTCTCTTAATCCATTCTACCTTCTTCATTCTCCTTTTTATTTAGAATGTAATTTTACTTTCTCTCTTTGAATTGCTCTGATTCCCTACTATTATTAGTGCTCCCCCATATACCCTCTCAAGTTCATATTTCTTTCAGCAGATCATCCCATATTCACTCTCCTTTCTTATAGTAGTCTTTCTTTCTCCTTTCTTAGTCTCTTTACACCCTTATTAATACAGGGTCATTTGCTGTTGATAGTGGAATTGGGCATGGGAGTTTTTTGTGGGTGTGGGATTGCTTGCTGGGCTTTGTGGATTTGCTGTGGTAGCACCTTCACAACAGCATAAAGGCCTGGTAAGTGGAGTGACCCTCAGTCAACCAGCTGCAGGGAAGGACCCACTAAAGAATGACCTAACAACAGTCAAAACCCAATTACATCCAGAGAGCCAATATGAATGATATAAAGGGTATTCCAAGAGCATCAAGTTCAGGAGATCAAGGAAACTACACCACTGATTCACACAGGTCTCCTACCATAGAAGTTCACACCACAGAGAAGGGGATTCAAAGCAGATCAATTTAAGAAGCAGAAGCAAATAAGAAGAGCTTCCCCTAAAACAGGGAGACAAAGAAACAACCACCACTCTTAAGGAAAGGAAGAGTCACCAGAAAGAGTGCTAAATGAAATAAAGGCAAGTAAACTATCAGATATTGAGTTCAAAACAATGATTATAAGAAAACTCAATGAGTTCAGTGAGAATTACAAAAAACTACAGGGAAGCTACAAGGAACTTACTGAGAACTATAACAGCATGAAAAAGGACATAGAAACTATCATCAATAGCCAGGAGGAAATGAAGAACACAATTTCTAAATTGAAGAACACAGTAGAAGGAATCAAAAGCAGGGTAGATGAAGCAGAGGATCGGATCAGCAAGCTGGATGACAACGTAGGAAAAAATTCCCAGAAAGGGCAAGAAAAGGAAAAAAAAGACTCAAACCCTCCCTCCAAAAAAAAAAACCAAAAACAAAAAAAATTAAGAGGGGTGAAGGTCACTGAGTGACAACACGAAACATAATAATATCTGTATAATAGGGATCCCAGAAGGAGAAGAGGAGCAAGGGATAGAAAACCTGTTTGAAAAAGTAATGACAGAAAACTTTAATTTGATGAGAGAAAAAGATATGCAAGTCCAGGAAGCACAGAGGGTCCCAATCAAGAAGAACCCAAAGAGGCCCACTCCAAGACACATCATAATTAAAATAGCAAAATACAAAGACAAATAAAGAATCTTAAAGACAGCAATGGAGAAACAGGAAGTAACATACAAGGGAGCCCCGATAAGACTAGCAGCTGACTTCTCAAAAAGAAACACTACAAGTCAGAAGGGAATGGCAAGAAATATTCCAAGTAATGAAAAGCAAAGGCCTGCAACCAAGACTATTCTACCCAACAAGGCTCCCATTTAAAATGGAAGGTGAAAGAAGGAGTTTTCCAGACAAAAGAAAGCTAAAAGTATATACCTCCACCAAACCAGCATTGCAAGACATGCTAAAAGAACTTCTTTAATAAGATGAAGACCAAGAGTGAGAGAGAGAGAAACACATGTATAAAGGGGGTAAAATGACAATGAGTAAGTACCTATCAATAATAACCTTAACTGTAAATGGATTAAATGTGCCAATCAAAATACATAGGGTAGCTGATGGATAGGAAAACATGACCCACACACATGCTGCCTACAAGACACCCACCCCAGAGCAAAAGACTGACACAGACTGAAAGTGAAGGGTTGGGACAAAATATTCCAAGTAAATAGACAGAAAAAAAAGCCAGGATTTCAATACTTATATCAGACAAAATAGACTTCAAAACAAAAAGACATAAAAGAGACACAGAAAGACACTTCATAATACACAAGGGTAGAATTCATCAAGAACACATAAATATTGTGAATACATATACACCCAATATAGGAACACACAAATATATAAGGGGAATTGTGGAGGACTTTAAGAAAGATATAGACAGCAACACACTTATATTAGGGGTTTTTAACATCCAACTGTCAACAATGGATAGATCCTTCAGACAAAGAATCAACAAGGATATTGTGGTGCTGAATGACACTCTAGATCACGTGGGCTTGATATATACAGAACCTCTCACCCCAAACAATCAAAATGCACATTCTCTTCAAATGCATATGGGACATTTTCAAAGATAGACCACATGATAGGACACAAAGCAAGCCTCAACAAATTCAAGAAAATTGAAATCGTGTCAACCATTTTCTCAGACCACAAGAGCCTCTAATTAGAAACCAAGCTCAAGGAAAAACCTCAGAAACACTCAAATTCATGGAGATTGAATAGTATGCTATTAAAAAATGAATGGGTCAAGAATGAGATCAATGGAGAATTCAAAAAGTTTCTGGGAAGAAATGAAAATGAATACACAACAGTCCAAAACTTATGAGACAGAGAGAAGGCAGTCCTGAGAGGGAATTCGTAGTGATACAGGCCTACCTAAAAAAGATAGAAATACTTCAAATAAGCAACCTAACCCTACATCTGTACGAACTGGAGGAACAACAACAAACAAAGCCCAGAGCAAGTAGAAAGAAGGAAATAATCAAGATCAGAGTGGAATTAAATGACAGAGAGACTAAAAGAACAACTCAAAGGATCAATAAATCCAGGAGCTGGTTCCTTGAAAAGATAAAAAAAATTGACAAACCTTTAATGAGATTCATCAAGAAAATAGAGGACCCAAATAAATAAAGTCAGAAAGGAAAGAAGAGAGATTACAACTGATATCACAGAAATACAAATATTATAAGACATTAATATGAATAACTATATGCCAAGAAATTTGAATACATGGGTGAAGTGAACAAATTTCTAAGAAGATATAATTTTCCAAAACTGAATGAAGAAGAAACAGAAAGTCTGAACAAACTGATAACTGCTGGTGAAATCCAAACAGTTATCAAAAAACTTCTGCCACACAAAAGTCCTGGACTAGATGGATTCACAGGAGAATTTTTAAAAACATTTAAGAAATAGCTTACCCATATCCTTCTCAGACTATTCCACAAAATCCAAGAAGAAGGAACATTCCCAAACTCTTTATAAGGCCAGCATCATCCTAATCCCCAAACCAGATAAAGACACAACAAAGAAAGAAAACTGCAGGCCAGTATCACTGAGGAACATAGACCTAAAATCCTCAACAATATATTAGCAAACTGCATTCAACAGTACATTAAAAAGATCACACACCATGATAAAGTTGGATTCATACCAGGGATGCAAGGATGGTACAATATTCGCAGATCAATAAACAATACCTCACAAAAACAAAAGCAAAGACAAAAATCACATGATCTTATCAATAGATACAGAAAAAGCATTTGATGAGGTATGGCACCCATTTATGATAAAAACATTCAGCAAAGTGGAAGTAGAGGGAGCATACCTAAACATAATAAAGGCCATATATGAGAAGCCAACATCATACTCAATGGGCAAAAACTAAAAGCCTTCCCATTAAGATCAGGAACAACACAAGGATATCTTTCATAGAAGTGACACATAGAAGTGCTTTCACCACTTCTACTCAACATTGTATTGGAAGTCCTAGCCACAGTTACCAGGCAAGGAAAAAAAATAAAAGGTATCCAAATTGGAAAGGAGGAAGTAAAACTGTCATTGTTTGCAGGTGACATGATAGTATACATAGAAAATCCTATAGACTCCACCAGAAAACTACTCCACCTAAGTGAATTTGGCAAAACAGTGGGATACAAAGTCAATATTCAGAAATCAAAGGCATTTTTGTACATCAATAATGAAATATCAGAAACAGAAATCAGTAAAAAATCCCTCTTTCTATAGCAACATGAACATTGAAGTACCTAGGAATAAATCTAACCAAAAATGTAAAAGACCTGAACTCAGAAAACTATATAACACTGAAGGAAGAAATTAAAGAACACACATAAATGCAAGCATATACTATATTCATGGATTGGAATAATTGACATCATCAAAATATCCATACTACCCAAAGCAATTTATAGATTTAACACAATCTATACTAAAACACCAATGACATATTCACAGAGATAGAATAAACATTTTAAAAATTTAGATGATACCATAAATGACTCCATATAGCCACAATAATTTTGAGAAAGATGAGCAAAGTAGTAGAGATCACAGTACCTGATATCAAACAATATTACAAGACCACAGTAATCAAAACAGCCTGGTTCTGGTATAAGAACAGACACATAGATCAATGGAACAGAATAGAGAATCCAGAAATAAACCCAAGTCTCCATGGTCAATAAATATTTGACAAAGTGGGCAGGAGCATAAAATGAAGTAAAAATAGCCTCTTCAACAAATGGTGTTGGGAGATCTGGACAGCTACATACAAAGAAGCGAAACTTGACCATCAACTTGCACCATACACAAAAATAAACTCCAAATGGATGAACAACTTATATATAAGTCATGACACAGTAAAAGTCCTAGAGGAGAACATAGGCAAGAAAATCTCAGATATTCCATACAGCAATATTTTCATTGATATGTTCCCTAGAGTAGGGGACATAAAGAAAGAATAGACAATGGGACATCATCAAAATAAAAAGCTTCTGCATGGTTAAAAAAAAATCAGCAAAATGAAAAGGGAACCATCCATATGAGAAAATATATTCTCAAATGATACCTCAGACAAGGGCCTGATCTCCAAAATATATAAAGAACTCAGATGACTCCATACCACAAAGACAAAAAACCAGATTAAAAAAATGGGAAAAGGACATGAACAGACACTTCTCCACGGAGGACATACAGAGGGCCCTGGAACATATGAAAGGTTGCTGAGCATTACTAGCTATCAGAGAGATGCAAGTTAAAACCACAGTGAGATACCACTTCACACAATCTGAATGGTCATCATAAACAAAGCAACAAACATCAAGTGCTGGTGAGGCTGTGGAGAAAAGGGAACCCTAGTACATTGTTGGTGGGAATACAGATTGGTGCAGCCACTGTGGAAAACAGTATGGAATTTCCTTAAAAAACTAAAAATGGAACAGCCTTTTGACCAGGCAATTCCACTGCTGGGATTATACTCTAAGAATTCAGAAACACCAATTCAAAAGAACCTCTGCACCCCAGTGTTCATAACAGCACAATTTATAATAGCCAAGTTTTGAAAGCAACCTAGGTGCCCAGAAGTAAATAAGTGGATCAAAATAATGGTGTATTTTTACAATGGAATTCTATGCAGCAGAAAAAAAGAAGGAGCTCCAACTCTTTGTGACAGCATGGATAGATCTGGAGATCATTATGCTAAGTGAAATAAGCCAGGCAGTGAATATCAAATACCATATGATCTCACCTATAAGTGGAACCAAATCAACAAAACATACAAGTGAGCAAAATATAACCAGAGACATTGAAATAAAGAACAAACTAACAGTAACCAGAGAGGAGGAGAAAGGAGGATAATGGGGGAAAGAAGGTGAAGGGTTGTCAAGGAACATGTATAAAGGACACATTGACAAAGCTAAGTGGGGTAGGATCGAGGGTTGGAGGTGGAGATGGGTGGGATGTGGGGGAGTGGTGGAGCAAAAATGGAGACAACTGTACTTGAACAATAAATACAAAAAATTAAGCTGTCATGAAGACTCAAAAAAATAAATGCATTTTTTACCTGGAAATAAAAATAATACATATAAGCATCTTGAAGTATGTGACATTCTCAGTCACATTTCTGTGAAGCCTAGTTATGTCATAATGGAGTAAATAAATTTAGGTTGTTCATTTTAGTTTTGTCTTGCTCTCATAAAATTGATATACCATATTTCCATTAGAGAATAAGTTATTACTGACAAATTACTATAAAAGAGGACTTTGTTGAAATGTATTCAAGTTGTATGAGACTAACAGCAGCTAGAGTACAAAATGTAATTACATGTACCTTACAAAGAGAGATTTGTATTCATGAATGCATGCGCATCAATGACAAGGAGAAAGAACTTTGGGCTAGCAATTATTTCATTGTGAAAACAGAAATTTAAATATTATTCCCTTTTTTGGCCCAACTATGGCATATATCAAGTTGGTTAAAATTTTTAATTTTGCTTATATGTTCTTTTTACTTATATGTTCTTTTACCTGTTTTGAAAGAGCTCTTTGGTTGTGAGAATTATAATGTAGGACTATTTTACTTCAAGGTGTTTCATCCTCTGCATGGAGAGCTCAGGACACAGCTTTTTTTCCATCTCCATCCTCTGCCTTGCCAACTCCTCATCCATCAGACATCAACTTGAACATCAGTTCCAGGAATACTCAAAGATCATTTTCATAATTTTTCAAATAGATCAAGTACCCTATTACCCATTCTCATTTAATGGATACAGTAGTAGTAATAATTGTGACTAAAATAACTAATTATTTAATTATGGTCTTCTTTGGGGGCTACAAAGTAAATGTCCAGACAGCAGGAATTATGACTGGTCACTGAGTGTCCAGGAGCTAACACAGAGCCTGGCACAGAGTAGGTACTCAATGAATGCTAATTGATTTTGTTTGTTCATGACTGGAGAGTGGAGCTCGAGTGGATTAAGAGTGGGTGTTGATGCTTTCATAGGCATTATGATTGGACAAGAATGTCTTCTTGTGCTTTAAAATCCTCTGAATCATGACAGAAAAGATGTGAAAGCATTTAAAGCTGGGCTTATTTTTTAAATATTTAAGGTGATTATTTTCATACAAATTAATTTATAATTTAATTGAATTAGATGCTTTAGTGAGGTTAATCTGGTTTATTGATTTGGACTTGGGGTTCATGAGTTTGAAATTGGACATTCTTCTAGTTAGTTTCAGTCAAGGAGGGAGGACTGTTGCTATGGACTTACACTGTAAGAACAACAACTTGTGTAATACACGGTCACAATATTAATCAACGGCGTCAGTCATGAGAGTGATGGTGTCTTAAAACAATTGTATGTATCTTAGCATCACTGAAAATTCAAATTAACCAATATTTATTGAGCACCTGAGATTACTGAGAGTAACTGACCCAAGGAGAAGTATAGGTAGCAGAAAAATCAATCCTGAGTCCATTATTTATAGTTACTACAATTTTGTATGTGTTGTTACCTGGTAGATGATCTTCCTTCCCTTTTCTATGTGAATTAAATAATGTCTAACAATTCTGCCATGCCAAGAAATAATAATTTATAAATAATTTATAATAATGATAAAATGCTCAGACATACACATTTTAGCTGATTTTTTAAATTTACTTGGTCTCTCCAAGTTTATGATAATTTGAGGATAATTTTTTCAAATGGACCTGAATTTATATAAAGATTAACAACTTGTTTTGAAAACTTTCTCCACAAACCATAGAGTAATTAAACAATAATTGTTATGACATAGAAATATTTGAATATAGGTAATCCTACTATATATTTCCTAAATTAATCATATAAGAAAATTGTTAACAAGCCTAGAATTTTTAGCAATCTAGCTACTCTTTACCTGTTGTAGACTGGTAATACTTTATTACTACTAGAATACTCTATTACTACTCCAGTAGTAATACTTTATTACTACTGGAATAGTCTATTCCAGTTTCACACTGCCACCAGTTTATACTATCACTTACAGAAAACCAAATCAGTTGGACTTTCACCCTAGTTAAGGGAAATATTTTGACCCTTTGAATGACCACACAATGTTTTACTGAGTCTTAGTTGTTTTACTAAGGTACTTTTGTCAGCTACTTGTAAAAACAGCCTTTATTTCTGTAACAAGATTGATCACATGAGGTGATAAAAAGTCAAATTGCTGGGACGAATAAGATAATCAAGCAATGATTTATCTTAATGAACTATTAACTAATTCTGTGGGAAAAATCTGTGTAAAATTGATGAGCAATTGCAAGAATATTCTAAGTAATCTGTTTCCAATTTCTCCATTTGGTTCTTAATATTGTCTTTAGAATTGTATTTCTGAAACTTGCATCTGATCAGATAAACATTCAGATCTCTTTATTATCACAAGAGAAATCTTTAAACTTTAAAAATGTCATTAATATTTACTTAAAAACATTGCAGTGCATCTCTTAAAAGATTTATAAGGCTTTAATCAATTATTTCTATAGTCACAGGTGAATATTATTTATTACTAGACAGATTTTTTCTATCTTTTCTTATACATAGAAATATTGAGAAAATTTGTTCAAATGTAAGTAGATGAAAATGGGAGAAATATTGTTTTCTTTCTTTTTTCAGTGTTATTTAATATAGGCTACATAGAGTCCTAGAGTTATATGTCCAAAATCATTAGGTGGTCTGCTATCAAATATTATTTTTATAATCTATCATGTGACCACTCAATTAGGTTCCCTTTTACTATTATTGCAAAAATGGAAACCATAACAAATGGAAGATTTGTTTTATGGTAGTAGAGGTATGTTCTCAACATTGAAAGAACTATATCAATTGTCACCTGTGTTTGATTCCAGGAACATTTAACTCCTTGGGATAATGCACTGATTAAGATCTAGATGAATGCTTTTTTAAAAAAAAAGTAGGGAGAAGAAAAAGAAAATTAGCATAGACTTTAATTTCATTTTCAGATAGATTAGTTTAGGAAAGAGTATGCAAACTCTGTCTGAAAAAAGTCCAGTCATTGTTAATATAATGAGAATGGTTTGTGCGACATCGATGTAACCTTTCAGCCAAGGAGAGTGAACTGGAATGCACATGAATGAGGAATGATGACTTCACAATATTAGTCATTGGGGGCAGTAGACACTGTTGAGTGAGCATGTGTATTGTGTGGCCATAGCATTCAAAGTGACTGAGCAAGTAGAGCAATTAATCTTCATCAAATTTTTTATACCAATATTGAAGTTGTTTATTATTTTCTTTTAAAAATTACTTTATTATTGTTCAAGTACAGTTGTCTGCATTTACCCCCTACCACTCCTTCCCACTCCAGCCATTTCCACCTCCTTCCCCTGATTCCACTCTTCCCTTGATTTTTGTCCATGTGTCCTTTATAGTTGTTCTGAAAAAAAGTCCCCCTCCTCTCCCTATTATCCTCTCCCACTTCCCCTCTGATTACTGTTAGATTGTTCTTAATTTCAATGTCTCTGGTAATATTTTGCTTGCTTGCTTGTTTTTTTGATTGGGTTCCACATGAAAGTGAAATAAAAGTCTCTATGGTCAATTAGTATTTCACAAATGGGGCAGAAGCATAAAATGGAGTACAAATAGCCTCTTCAACAAATGGTGGGAGACCTTGACAGCTACATGTACATAAATGAAACTCGATCACCCACTTGCACCATAGACAAAAATAAATTCAAGGTGGATAAAAGACTTAAATATATGTCGTGACACCATGAAAATCCTAGAGGAGGACATAGGCAGGAAAATCTCAGATATTCCATGCAACAATATTTTCATCAATATGTCCCCTAGAGCAAGGACATAAAGGAAAGAGTAAACAAATGGGACCTCATCAAAATAAAAATCTTCTGCATGGCTAAAGAAAACAGCATTAAAATGAAAAGAGAACCAACAGTATGGGAAAACATATTTGCCAATGATACCTTGGACAAGGATTTGATCTCCAAAATACATAAAGAACTCACACAACTCCACTCCAGGAAGACAAACAACCCAATTTTTAAAAATGGGCAAAAGACTTGAACAGACACTTCAAGGAGGACATACAGAGGGCCCAGAGACATATGAAAAGATGCTCAGCATCACTAGCCATCAGAGAGATGCAAATTAAAACTACAATGAGGTACCACTGCACACTGGTCAGAATGGCCATCACAAACAAATCAACACACAACAAGTGTTGGAGAGGATGTGAAGAGAAGTGATACCTAGTGAACTGTTGGTGGGAATGCAGACTGGTGAGGCCACTGTGGAAAACAGTATGGAATTTCCTCAGAAAACTAAAAGTGGAACTGCCTTTTGACCCAGCAATTCCATTGCTGGGATTATACCCTAAGAGCCCTGAAACTCCAATCTATAAGAACCTGTGCACCCCAATGTTCACAGCAGCACAATTTACAATAGCCAAGTGCTGAAAGCAACCTAAGTGCCCATCAGTAAATGAATGGATCAAAAAAGTATGATACCTTTACACAACGGAATACTACACAGCAGAGAGAAAGAAGGAGCCTCTACCCTTTCAACAGCATGGATGGAACTGGAGAGTGTTATGCCAAGTGAAATAAGCTAGGCAGTGAAACATTAATCTGCATCAAATTTTATGTTAAGCTTGAACATTCCTCCATGGCAACTATTCAGATGATTTAGAAGGCCATAGTTATAGGCAACTGGTGACTGGCAGCTTCATCAGGACAACACACCCACTCAGGCATTGCATCTCATCCAGAGATTTGGTTGAAACTAAAATCACCCAGGTGACTCAGTTCTGCTAACAGCCCAGATTGGATGCCCTGTGACTTCTGGCTTTTCCCCAAACTAAAATCACCTTTGAAAGGGAAGACATTTCAGGCCATTGTTGAAATTCAGGAAAATATGACAGGGCAGCATATGACAGTTGGGAGAACTGTGTGGGGTCCCAAGGTACCTACTATGAAGGGAACTGAGGTATCATTGTCCTATGTATAATGTTTCTTGTATCTTGTATCCTGTTTCATAAATGTCTCCATTTTCACATCACATGGCTGGATACATTCTGGACAGGCCTTGTATATGGCTTTGATTATTTTGCTTGTGTGCCTTTGGAAGTTCTTTCTATGCTTCAGGAGATATACTACCTGAAGTGAAGAGCAATTGTTCAGATAAAAAGATCAAGTCTAAACTCCCTAACCCGGCATAGATCCTTCCTAATTGTGGCACATTTCACCTCCCCAACTTCCTTCTCCAGCACAGCCTACCCCAAGGGTCCAGGGGTGAGATCTCACCAAACTATTTGCTCATACTTCTTTCCAGTTTCTATGCCTTGGCAAACATTGTTTCCATCTTCAACTATGGAAAGTACTTGTCTTTCAAGATACTGCTTTTTCTCCACAGTGAATGCCTCCCTGATTTTAGGAAGCCGAATTTCTTCCACCTGTATTGCTCATACTGATTTAAAAACACCTTTCAAGTTCATTAATATTGTTTGTTATTTTTTTTATTATACTGTTGTTCTAAAGATTCATGGCTTTGCCTATTCCATTTAAAAAAAATTTTTAATTTTCTATTTGATTAATGAGTATATTTAACTAAGGTAAACATTTTAAGGATATGCATTAAAATGTGATATATATTCTATTGCTATATAAATTGTATTTTAAAAACTATAACTGTCACTTTATAACTTAATAGCTATTTTTAATTTTTCATTAGTGCTCTGTATTATGCAAATAAGTTATGTTTAATACAGTTTATGCACTATATTTTTAAATACTATGTGTCATAGTATTTTACCTGGCCTATTGTAATGTTTTCTTGATACATTTTGGTTTTATTGTTTGAGTTTATACAGTACAGTGGAATCCAAATTTATAAATGGGCATTGTTCCAAGAGTTTATTATTAAGTCAGTTATCTTGATTTTAGAATTTATATCACCCCAATTAAGGCTGTGAATGATTAAATTGCAAGGTAGTTAAGCAGATCCTATTTAACTGCTAATCACATAAAATATTTTATAATAGTACTGTTTCTTTTTTAAAGATAAATCATAACACTGGAAGGAAGAAGAACTATTTATGTTTTTTAGTGCATTCTGATTTCTGAAAAATGTCAGATTTTGAACAGAAATACTGCCTTGAAAATTCTTCTAGTTTTATATCTATATTTATGGAACAATGTTTTACAGTTCATATACATATGTATATGTATATATATATTTATATTTATTTGCTTTTCCTAATATAGATGGTGTTAGGTATGGAATATAAATCAAAATGATGCTTCCAGTAGTAAATTCAACCATGAATGTTGTTTTATTCTTAACTAACCTAAGTTACTAACAACTTTTTGAGTATTTAATATATGGGTAGAGAAATACAATGAGATATTCAAAAACTGGTTGGCTCATTGTGGCATATTTTATCTACAAAATGTGTTAAACTTTTATGATATAAATGCTTTAATTTTTGTAGTGTTCTGTGTAGTAGGCATCTCAAAATCCAGTTATTCCAGCAATAGCAATTTAACTCTGTAAGCTTGTTTGGTACCAACTAAAAAATAGCAATAACTTTATCAGCAAATGATGCTTCTTAAAACAGTCAGTCTGTGACATGACAAAATGAATTATTCCACATTTTAAAAGATTAATAGCTTGACAGAACTTTTAAAGCACTTTTCCCGAAACGTATTTCCTGAGCTTGCAATTGAAATTATAGGTATGCTCATGGGGACCTTACAAGTAGGATACTACAAATCTTAAATAAATTAAAAATTGTATGTGTTGTACTTTAAAAAATATCATATCCTAAAATAAAAAATAACATTTTTCCTCTACCAATTTATACCTAGGACTAGACTAATAATAATTTGTAAATAATTTTTCTATAGAGCCAAACTATAACTGACTTTATAGCATATGGCAATTATTACCTTAAATTATTTAAAACATTACTTTCTGAAATTTTATTTATTTTTTATTTTTTTATTGCTGTTCAAGCACAGTTGTCTCCACTTTCCTTCCACTATCTCCTCCTATCCCACCCACTTGTACTTCCCACCCTTAGTCTTACTCACCTTTGGCTTTGTCCATCAGTCCTTTACACTTGTTCCTTGATGACCCTTCCCCTTCTTCACTCCATTATCTCCCTCCTTCCTCTTCAGGTTACTGTCAGTTTGTTCTTTATTTGAATGTCTTGGTTATATTTTGTTTGCTTGCTTGTTTTGTTGATTAGTTTCCATGAATAGGTGGAACTGTGGTATTTGTCTTTCACCACCTGGCTTACTTCACTTAGCATAATGTTCTCCAGTTCCATCCATGCTGTCGTGAAGGGTAGGAGCTCTTTCTTTCTGCTAAGTAGTATTTCATTGTGTGAATGCGTCATAGTATTTTTTCCAGAAATAAACCCAAGTCTCTATGGTCAATTAATATTCAATAAAGGGGGCTGTTGGGAACCACCCTGCCTGGTTTCAGAAGCTGTAAACCCCCATGGCTAAGGCTGAGTGATAGACCTTGGCCACTGCAGAGACAAAGCTTATCTCCCTGGCAGGGGCACAGCCTCTGCCCACTTTACTGCACCCTGCTTGGCCCTGAGCAGGACCAGTTAGCCAATGACAGGTAAGATTCCTCAAGGGAAGGACAATCTAAGACAGACATGGTCACAAAGAGGCCCTCAGGGAAGGATTTGGGGGGCTATAGAAAAAGGGGGTGGGGGAGAAACAAGATGGCGGCATAGGTAGACACACTGTGCCTCCTTGCACAACCAGAACTGACAGAAAATCAAACGGCAGGGAAGTCTGACACCAAGTAGATAAAAAAGAACCATACATCCAGACTGGTAGGAGGGGCGGAGACGGGCAGCAGGGTGGAGAGGACTCGAGTTGCCGTGGGGGGACCCAGACTGGTGATGAAAGGGGCAGGCAGTCTGACCACTAGCAGACCCTGCGACCGCACATTCGCGCACAGATAAACTGAGAGGGCCGGACTCAGAGTGGCAGAGAACGGGGCAGGCAGAGCGGCTGGTAGCACCCTGCGGCCCCACACTTGCTCACAGATACACTGGGACTAACGGCAGGGAGCGAAGCAGATATCTTAACCCAGGGCTCCAGTGGCGGGGAAATAAAGCCTCAAACCTCTGATTGAAAACGCCCGTGGGGGTTGGGGCGGCAGCAGGAGAGACTCCCAGCCTCACAGGAGAGGTTGTTGGAGAGACCCACAGGGGCCTAGAGTGTGCACAGGCCCACTTACTCGGGAACCAGCACCAGAGGGGCCCAATTTGATTGTGGGTAGCTGAGGGATTGATTGAGATCCCGCAGAGTGTGGCAGGCACCATTACTCCCTCTCGGCCCCTCCCCCACATACAGCCTCATAGCATAGCAACCAGCGTTACCCCGCCCCGGGGAACACCTAAGGCTCGCCCCTTTATATAACAAGAGCACCAACACACACACAAAAAATGGCCCAAATAAAAGAACAGATCAAAGCTCCACAAAAAACACAACTAAGCAAGGAAGAGATAGCCACCCTATCAGATGCACAGTTCAAAACACTGGTTATCAAGATGCTCACAGAATTGGTTGAATTTTTTCGAAAACTAGATGAAAAAATGAAGCCTATGCTAAGAGAAACAAAGGAAAATGTACAGGGAACCAATAGTGATGCGAAGGAAACTGGGACTCAAATCAATGGTGTGGACCAGAAGGAAGAAAGAAACATCCAACCAGAAAAGAATGAAGAAACAAGAATTCAGAAACATGAGGAGAGGCTTAGGAACCTCCAGGACATCTTAAAACATTCCAACATCCGAATTATAGGGGTGCCAGAAAGAGAAGAGGAAGAACAAAAAATGGAAAACTTATTTGAACAAATAATGAAGGAGAACTTCCCCAATCTGACAAAGGAAATAGACTTCCAGGAAGTCCAGGAAGCTCAGAGAATCCCAAAGAAGCTGGACCCAAGGAGGAACACACCAAGGCACATCATAATTACATTACCCAAGATTAAAGATAAGGAGAGAATCTTAGAAGCAGCAAGAGAAAAGGACACAGTTACCTACAAAGACGTTCCCATAAGACTGTCAGCTGATTTCTCAAAAGAGCCCTTACAGGCAAGAAGGGGCTGGCAAGAAGTATTCCAAGTCATGAAAGGCAAGGAACTACATCCAAGATTGCTCTATCCAGCAAAGCTATCATTTAGAATGGAAGGGAAGATAAAGTGCTTCTCAGATAAGGTCAAGTTAAAGAGTTCATCATTACCAAGCCCTTATTATATGAAAAGTTAAAGGGAGTTACCTAAGAAAAAGAAGATAAAAAAATATGAACAGTAAAAATGACAGCAAACTCACAGTTATTAACAACCACACCTAAAGCCAAAACAAAAGAAAACTAAGCAAACAACTAGAACAGAAACAGAACCACAGAAATGGAGATCACATGGAGGGTTATCAATAGGGGATTGGGATGGGGAGAGAGGGGGGAAAGGTACAGAGAATAAATAGCATAAATGATAGGTGGAAAATAGACAGGGGGAGGGTAAGAATAGTGTAGGAAATGTAGAAGCCAAAGAACTTATAAGTATGACCCATGGACATGGACTATAGGGGGGGAATGTTGGAGGGAAGGGGTGGGCAGGATGGAGTTGAGTGAAGGGGCAGAAATGGGACAACTGTAATAGCATAATCAATAAATATATCAAAAAAAAGAAAAAGGGGGTGATGGACCCTCGTCCTTCGGCTTTGACATAGCCCGAGTCCTCATTCTGTCTGTAAGAAGTCTCCTAATCTCTTGGCTGCCTTACTTCACCTGTCTGATTTATGGCTTAAACAATGACAGAGGGCAGTGTAGTTCTGTGCTGGAAAGGGTGGATTCCCTGGGGTGATCAGGCCTAAGAAAGAATGCATACAACCCTGTGAAACCTGCTTTGCTAAGAATATGCTCAATTTTCTGCTAAGGGTCCAAGTGTGAAATGAGTTTGTTTCCCAAAGTTTTATAGACCTTTAGCTAACTGACCCTGCCTCAGAATAAGCCCTCATAGTTCTTTGTATGTTATCTATTGTTTGATCCTTACTTCCTGACAATGATTGATGAGCTTTACCTGTATTCCTGTGCAAATTGAACCCAATAGAAGCCCATGGAGGAAAAGGCTCCTGGTCCTTCTCCTTTGAGAGTTTGGCTACCTTTGCTCCCCAAGCAGATCATGTCTTGGTAGACTTATTCTCATCCCTGGAAGATGGGGGGGCCCTGCGGGTGGAGCCCCTCCACAGGGGGCAGAAGCATAAAATGTAGTGAAAATAGCCTCTTCAATAAATAGTGTTGGGAAATCTGGACAGCTACATATAAAAACATGAAACTTGATCACCAACTTATACCATACACCAAAATAAACTCAAGATGGACAAAAGACTTAAATATTAGTAGCAATACCATAAAAGTCCTAGAGGACAACATAGTCATAAAATCTCAGATATTCTACCCAGCAATATTTTCATCGATATGTCCCCTAGAGCAAGGGACATAAAGGAAAGAATAAGCAAAAGGAACTTCATCAAAATAAAAATTCTTTCTGAATTTTTAGATGAGAGACCATCTAAATGGTGCACAGTGAGCTGACCTACTCAGTAGAATTTGCTGGATGTTGTCTTTATTTATTAATAGTGTGCATTATACTTTTTTGTGTTTCCACTAAACAGTAAACTCTCTGAAAGTAATGATGATATTTATGTTAATTGACTTTCTTAAACTGGAACACTGCCTAACTCACATTAGCAGATCTTAAAAAAGCAGGGGGTTTTTTTCAAATCACTACCAAAGACACATACTTCATAATCATATTTTAAAATATTTTTATTGATCACGCTATTACAGTTGGCCCAATATTCCTCCTTTGCCCCCCTCTGCCTGATACTCCCACTTCCTCACACAATTCCCTCTTAGTTCATGTACATGGGTCATGCATATAAGTTCTTTGGTTAGTCCATTTCCTATACTGTTCTTAACATCCCTCTGTCTATTTTGTACCTACTAATTCGTACTTCTTAATCATTGCACCTTTTCTCCCATTCTCCACTTTTCCCCTTCCAGCTGATAACCATCCAAATGATCTCCATATCTATAATTCTGTTCCTGATTTGCTTGTTTGCTTAATTTGTTTTGTAGATTCAGTTCTTGATAGTTGTGAATGTATTGGCATTTTAATATTCATAGTTTTGATCTTTTTATTTTTTAAACATACTTCATTTATTAATTTTTAGAGAGTGGGGAATGGAGGGATAAAAAGAGGGAGAGAAACATCGATGTTTATTGTACACACTTGGACAGGGACTGAACCCACAATCTAGGCATATGCCCATACTAAGAATGAATTTCACTTAGGGAGCCTTCCACTTTGGGGGATGACACCACACCAACTGAATCACACCAGTCAGGGCTACGAGCAACTTAAAAACATTGTAATACCTATTCAGCCCAGCAGAATATCATTAAAACGTGCAAGGACCGGCTTAAGCAAAATCAGGACTTTGTTGGTCTGTGACATAGAAAAAAGGTCATGGTACCTAGACAAGTTGTATTCAAATGCCCAATGTTGTCAAGACTGACTGTATTCTTCTTATAAAGTTCCCTTTAACATTCATATAATAATTATTTGGTGATGAAGTCCTTTAGTTTTACCTTGTCTGGGAAGCACTTTATCTTCCCTTCAATTCTACGTGATAGCTTTGCTGGATAGAGAAATCTAGGTTGTATGTCCTTGCTTTTCATCACTTAGAATACTTCTTGCCAGTCCCATCTAGCCTACAAACTTTCTTTGGATAAATCACCTGACATTTTTATGGGAACTGCTTTGCACATAACTCTCTGCTTTTCTCTTGCTGTTTTTAAGATTCTCTTTTTATTTTTAACCTTTGGCATTTTAATTATGATGTGTCTTGGTGTGGTCCTCTTGGGTCTAACTTGTTTGGTATTCTCTGTGCTTCCTGGACTTGTATATGTATTTCCTTCACCAAAATAGGGAACTGTTCTTTCATTATATTTTCAAATAAGTTTTCAATTCCTTTTTTTGTTCCAGCATTACCAATCATAAGAGATTTATTGGTTCAGCCACTCTTGTGAAAGCTCATTCAACTACTGTCTTCTAAATCTTGTTTTAAAATTATTTTATTGTTATTCAAGTAGAGTTGTCTGCATTTACCCCTCACCACTTTCATGCCCTTCTCTTTCTCATTCTAGCACCCTTATTATTTGGATGTTGGTATGTTTGGATATGTCAGAGGCTCTTCATTCTATCTTTATTTTTTTAATTCTTCTTTTCTTATTTATTATGTTGTTATAGTTATCCCAATTTTTTCCCTGTGCCCTCTTCTGCCTGGTACCCCCCTTCCTTCCATCAATCCCCCCTTAGTTTATGTCCGTGGGTCATGCATGTAAGTTCTTTGGCTTCTCCCTTTCCTATACTATTCTTAACACCCCTCTGTGTTCTCTAGGCCTTCTCAAGGGACATAGTCTTCTTTTGGGTCTTGTGGCCTCATATAACTGTTCCAGCAAACCCAAATTCCTGGGCCACTTAATCCCTTTCTCTTTCTCATGCCACAGCAATTCAGGTATTTCAATCTCATCCTAGGTGACTTTTTCCTGGATTTTGCTAGAAATCCTAGCAGAAAATTTATGCCTTCTCTTGACCTTTCACTAGAGTGTTAAATACTGTCTCCAAGCCAATAACCTCTTCCTGATCCAGTTTTATGGTCCAGCACCTTTGATTGAACACTCACTGTATCTAGTTCCACATTTTCTCCCAAGGCATCTCTGTGCTTGCCTGCTACCTATCATAGCCCTTTTAAGGTATGGCCTATTTCCTCCCTCATTAGGGCCAACACTTATGCAGCCACAGAGGTCAAGGAAGCTTCTGAGAGGGCATCTCTTTATAGAGGAGAAAATTTTGTATTATTTTTCTAAAAGGGAGGTGTGCTGTTCTCAATGGGAAGAAGTGTAACCATTATGTATATTCCAAAAGTGGTGGAGTCAAAATCTTTGGAGGTACCCATTGAGATGTGCCTACGCCATGTGACAGCATTCAATTATTACTCATTTAGGACCCTGACATTGGCATGAGAGCCCAGTCTTGACTGAACATTCAACCACCTTTGAAGATTAGCACTTCTGCCTATTAAATACTGGTTTTGATTTTTATCTTTTTCTGATTAGCCACCAGAGCCACTCTCTTTCTCTCACACTTAACTTTCATTTTTTTGTTAACTTTTCTAGCTTTTTCTCATCTACCTTTAGGGTGGTAATGAACTTAGTAAAAGTATTTAATTCCATTATTTTTATATTTATTAATTCCCCAGTACAATTTAAGTGACTGAATCCTTACACTATTCACACAGCCCTCTACCAGACATACTCCCAGGTGGCCATAGGTAAAACTTCTAACAATTGAAATATTCCCTTTGGCCTGGTGCTTTCTACGGTCTTCTTGGAACTAAGGATGAGCTTTATGGTGCCAGATAAGGAGCAAGTGATAGTCCTCCTACCCCAATCTACTGCCTGCCTTCTCAGATTATTCCTGGTACCAACCATGCCCATTGAGTTATCTGGAAATCAGATGCTGAGACAAATTTTTACTGGAGGGTAATACCTATTACAGGAAAAGGAAGTAAAGAAGGGGCAATAAGTCTTTTGTGCAGAACTAAGAATGTCTCTGTCAGCCGGGTAGGGTACAGGTCTTTGCTTAGCTTTAATTATTTTGGGGCTGCAACCAATGTAAAAGTTTCACCTTGGTTCAAAGCTAACATAGACCTTAAAGGAGCTAATGGCTGGAGGTAATCAGATCACCATAGTCCTCAGAGCTGAGTAGTCAATCTCTTCTTGGAAGGTGATCTTAGGCCACATCAACATGTCTGCCAGACGTGTCATAAAAATATCTGCTGCTTTACTTTGATTTTTGAATATGCTTATGATTATAACAATAAATCTAGGAATTGGAAGTTTGAAATGTTGTCCTTGCTGAAGATGTTATTCACCCTTATGAGGTAAACGTAGACACATTTATACTGACTAAGACATTATCTTACTGATTTCAAGTGTGTGTCTGTTGTTTACTTTTTCATGTACTATTGAGATCTTGATTTTAGTGAGAATGCAGAGTTTGAAATGAAAGGATTGAATCCTACTAAGATATCTTACATAAGAGATGTTAATGAAACAATTTGGGTATTAAAAATAAAAGATTTTGGGAATGTTTAAATTGGAAATATATTACTTGTTTGAATAAGTCTATAGGGAGAAATACTAGTAATTAAACAATTAGAACATATGTTTTCCTAGAATATACTTTCTCGACCACTATTATAACATTCAGGAAATGTGATAATTTAAGGCTGGACTATTTAAATCTCACTTTTGAATGCTCTGTGAAAGATAGATTTACCCACTAAATGAGTAATTTGTGAATTGCAGAAAATATAACTCTTTTAAAGCCTTCTACAGTCACATAACTATGTCACTTCTATTTACTTCAACATTTATTACACTTGTTAATTAAAGCATGTTCCCCAAAACCTCTGCTTGCCAACTATGTATTGCCCTGACTGGAAGTGCCTTACATATGTGAAGATAAAGAATTTTAATAAAAGTATTGCATATGATAGTCATTTTACTGAACCAGATAGGCTGTCTCCCTCAGGGAAAAAACATGTACTTGAAAGTGCAGGGTTTCACTTAAATGTTGTAATAAATAATAGATGTTAATAATCTATATTGGTCTTTGTGAGTTTGGGACTCTTAAGTTTAACCTAGCACAAATTAAAAGGCAGATTTATTATAGAGGTATTGGGGAAAGTGCTATTTAAAGCAGCTTCTGCCTGAGGAGGCACTGTACATAGACACCGTAAAACTAATTTCACTTCTATTGAATCTTTTGATGAATCTGAATATGCAAATCTTGGCTTTTAGTTGAATTGCAAAGCAGTGCTCTAAGAATAATTTATGGTTTTCCTGGAAAGAAATTGAGAAGGGAAAGTTGAAGTATAGAAGGAAAGGAATTGCTACTGAACAAAGTGGGCTTCGGCCACCTGCTATCGTCCACAAGCATAACACAGTAATTGGTGGGGGGGAGGTCTTTATTAAAAGGTTTCTCAATATGGGGGAGTTGGGGATCCCCAGCTCCAAGTCATTATTTTCTACAAAACAGAGAAAGAAGAAGCCACCCCCAGGGCCACAACCAGTGTCCAGACACCCTGCTCCACTCTTATCTGTCCTCCTGGAGCCCAAGGCTATTATATGAATGGGTCTCTGTTTCTCCAGTTCCAGGTTCTCTCTCCCTCTCTCTCCCTCTGTCTCCATTTCTCTCCCTCTTGTCCCCCTCTCTTTACCCCCTCCCCCTCCCTCACTTTCTCTCCCTCTCTCCTTCCCTTCTTGCACCCTGCCTCTGGAGTGAAAACTTTTGGGGTTGGTGTGTCATTGCCTCACTGCAGCTTCCTTCCTCTCCTGGGGCTGGGGCTCACTGCCAGGTCACAGAAGCCAGTCAAGTGAAGGGCTGTCTGCAGGACCCCAGCACTCAATCTGCTTGTGGCACTGGGACCAGCAAACATTCTTGGCCTGTGTGTCTGTGTGCTGCTCTCAGAACAAAAGAAATGGAGCAGTCCAGGACCTGTGCAATGTGGTGCATGGTTGCAGTGTCCTGTGGGCCCACCATTGGCATAGCGTGTGTCCATGCACGGGACTCATCCTCCATGAACTGGCTCCCATTTATGTAAGCAAAGAGTATGCATAAAAAGGGGATGAGTCTTTCTGTGCCCTCCATCTAAAATCTTCTCTCCCCAAATCCTACACACTGTGGGAGTGTCCAACTTGTCAATGTAGGCTAATGTCCACCATGCTTGTCAGCTCATGCAGTGTCTCTGCTCCTCCTTCTACTGCCATGAGCCAGAAGCAGGTAGGAGGGTTTTCTAGCTGCATGCAGGGCAAAGCATCTATGCCGAGGGCTGCATGTCACTGTGTTCACCTCCATGATTCTCTTGTATTGTGACCTTTTCTGCCCATGCAGGTTTCATGCAAGCTACATCACAGACCATGTTATTTCTTTACCCTTCCCCAGGGATATGGAAACCTGTCATGCGGTTTCAGTTGCAATTTCATTCTGCCACCTTTGGCACTTCCCAGCCCTTCTTGGATGTCCCTCCCATTTGCCTAGCAATCTAGCCAGACCTCTCTTACAGAATCAGTATGATAGGGACAAGCTGGAATTCTTGAGTTGGGCAGCAAGCCCAAGTAGGAAAAGAAATCCTGGAATAAGATGATTAGAAGTTTAATACTGAAAATTGTTTCTTTTTCATTATTTTAAATCTTCTTCAGGCTTCTTCAAATCTTTAGTAAAATTTGACACCGCCCCCCCCAACAAATGCCATGTTTTAGAGCCATGGTATTTTCTTGTTGTTATTTTGAAGTTTGCTAAATTGTTTAGCATTCTATCCCTCAACCCTGATCCCTAGTGGGTAACAGAAATCTTGGGAAGTTTTACAAATTATTTACAAACAATGGACTTAGAGTTCAAGTCCATTAGCAAGGTCTTGATAGGCAGGCAATCTAGTTAAAATCTGAGTTGCATAGAGGTACCAGCATCCAAAGCTAGGGATACAACTAAGGCTTCAGTAATAATGGTGCCCGAAACTTAGAGTTTCCTCAATAGCTCATCTCAGTATCTGCAGATGCATTATCTTTTTAAAATTTTAATTTTACTATGGTAAGAACATTTAACACGAGAACCACCCCCTCAACAGGTTTTAAATGTACAATACAAATTGTTAACTTATTGTTTGCAAAAGTCAGAACCATTTTCACTGATGAATATCTCATCTTTTCTTAAAAAGGCCTTTATGGAAAAGCAAGTTTTCAATGTCCATAGGCACAGTATGGTAAAGAAGATCTCTAAGATGTACTTATCTTGCACAACTAAAGCTTTATACCTGTTTCCTTTGTTGTTATTAATCTTACTGAAAACTCTTTTTCACATGGTGGAAAACTCAACTTCCAACAGCTACCAGGAAGGAATGATTAAACTTGGTAGTTTCCAAATCTCTAAATCACAGGAAAAGTTATGATTATGCTCGAGTTGGATCGTTTCAGATGATATCCTCTGTACTAGCTAATTGTGGTATTATGTAGTTTTCATGGCTTACTGTTACAAAGATTTTGTTTTTAGGGTGCCAGCATATTTGGATGGGTTATTTCTATGTTTCTGTATTCATCCATTTCTTCTTCTGATACATGGATTAGGGGCTTTGCATTCTCCCAAATGTAACACATGTTTTAATTCACTGACTGAAGAATATCATAAACTGCTATTTACAATCATAAATTATGACAACACTGAAAAATAATATCTACTCCAATAATCCAGGAACATGGCAGCAAGTTACTAATAGAACAATTGAGATGAGGGGAAGGATGCACTTATTATAGCCAGGAAGGTGATTGATGGTAGAACAAATTTATTTCTGAAGAGTTTGTTACACTCCCAAAAGATATCTGCGAAGTCTATTCTATGTTTACATATGTATTTTGAATTTAATAACTTTAGACATCTCTTAGTTAATCATATCTGTCAAATGATATTGAAGATAGACAACTAAACATAATCTCCTCAAAGACACACTGGCTGTAGTGACTAAGAACTCCACTCAAAGGAAGAAGTTTAAAAATTTGATACATTGATTAAAAATTGGGTTTTAACTGTCCTATCTTAAATCTCACAGAGCATAAAATACTTGGGGTATGTTTAAATATATGTTTATATATGTAGGTATGAAAGTATATAGATATGTAAATGTCTTTGATAGGTGATTTTTTCTGATGTTAATCATCAACATCAGAAAAACAATTGTGCTCATATGTTATGTTAACATAACAATGTGAGATTGTTCTTTCTAGTTGTCTTTCATGGGGGAGAAGCAGGTAGAAAAAACAACTTCCTTTTATTTGCATTATTCTTTCAGTTATTTCATTTCTTTCATTATTCTTACACTTTTGTTATAATATGCTGAAGTATTAAATTAGCCCCATGATCTCAGTTGCTTTACCCAGCAATATTTTCCCTTGATCTTGACACATATTCAGGGCAATTTAGCAGCTGGGTTTGCCTAGAGCCTTGGGTTCAGTCACTCAGGGACTCTGGATGACAGAGGCCCCACTACTTTATACCGAAATAATACATGGGGAAAGCCATGCATTCCAAATGGAATACATATGACAGGCAGAATGCTTTGATCTGGAGCAGACAAGTGTATGAACCAAAAGGGGCCACATACTAAACCTGACAGGATCAGGGGAAGCCTGCATGGCAGCCTTACAAACTCAGAGCTAAAGTAACCACATAGAATAGTCTGAAATAAAACTTCCTAACTAAAAGTGAGTCATGGCATATGGTCATGTCATAGGCCAGTATCTTCCCTGACAAAGGTCAGCCTTTACCTTAACTGAACCAGTCTATTGTCTTTTTGCATCTACAATAATGTCTTTTATCTGACCCCTCGCTGTCCTAGAGCAGAGACCATAAAACCCCTCATTGTTATTGCTATTGTGTTCATTGTTAACTGCTAACTATCCTATACCCACAAATGTAAAATAAGTATGTGTCTATTGGTTTTACATTTTATCCAATCCCAGAGCTTTTTGCTTTCTCTGTCCTCCCTAACCTATCACCAGTGGATTTCATGTAATCCCTTACTCTTCCTCCATTGGTTGTAATGTATAAAATATGGTGCAAAACTGTCATTCTCTGGAGTATTTTCTCAATCCACTGAGATTTTGCTTCTCAGCAATTGTCATCAACTTGGCTCAAATAAACTCATAAATATTCTCTACAGGTTTAAATTTTTATGTTGACAAATAGTGTAATTTCATTGGCCAGAACCAGTCACATGGCCCCACCCAAGTACAAAAGAACTGGGAAGTATAAAAGAATACATGGAATAATCCATGAGCCAACTGTCTTTGCCACTTTATATTCCAGACCTATGTTTGTTGGGCAAGAGAAGTTCTAATGAAACTCAACAAAATATTTTATTTTATTTTTTTATTTCTTTTTATGTTTTTAACTTTAATTATATTTCATTGATCATGCCATTAGACTTGTCCCAATTTTTTCCCATTTGCCCCCCTCCACCCAGCACCCCCACTCCCTCAGGCAATTCCTCCACCATTGTTCATGTCCATGAGTCATGTGTATAATAAGTCCTCTGGCTACTCCATTTCCTATACTGTACTTTACATCCCCATGGCTATGCTGTAACCACCTATTTGTACTTCTTTTTTTTTTTTTAATTTTTATTGTTATTCAATTACAGAGGTGGGTTCAGCTGGGGTGGGGGGAAGGAGGGGGAGAAAAGGCATCAACAAAATATTTTAAATATCAAGGTCATTGTTTCTTTCTCTTTATCCCAAGGGCACGGCACATGCAAAACATGATGACATATTTAGATTCTGATTTTCACTGCTTTTCCTCTAATACTCATAGAGCACGTAAGTAGGATGTAGAATACGCAGTGTGCCAGAGAAATGCTGAGAGCAGTATGATTCTGCCTAGAATAAATAGACACAAAACCCCACATAAAACAAAATAAAACCATTGCTCATATGATGTACAGTGAATTTCTGGTTGAAAAGTTATTATTTAGGGCAAAAAAAAACCCTTAGTTTTTGCACTTCCTTGACCTATTCTTAACCTTTGCTTTCATATTTTATTCCTAATATCCTTTTAATCAGGAACAGTTGAATGGACAGAATCAGTTCCCATCTCCAGCTTTTTACTTTAACCACTGCCTCTCTTTTCAGTCTTTCCCCATATAACCCACATTAATCAGAGCTGGAGTTGATAAAAGTCCAATGAGTTGTTGATGAAAGAGTAATCAGAGATACCCATGATGTTCAGAAATAACCTGTGTTATTGAAGAAAACATAAGGCTTTGTCTTGAAAAATTTTAATTAACACACCTTAAAGATTTTGTTTTATTTAATAACAATTTATACAGTAATCTGAAAGGAATGTGCTTGTGTTAATAGATACAAAATGTTAAGCTATTTAATGAAATATCACAACCTGGTTCTGAATTAGATTCAGTTGCGATTCAAATTGTATGCAGAGAGAGACATATTCTCTAGTGTAGAAGCCTGTAGTGGGCTTTATGTATAAGGTCAAAGTCATTTTTGCTTCATTTGGATACAAATACATACTTACACAACAATTTAGGAAATGACTTTGTAAAATACAGATCTGGATGCATTTCCTGTGGTATTTATTTTTGAAAGTTTTTTTAAAAATTGAAATTACTATCGTGGGTTCTTAGAGATAAACTCTCTGTCCACAAACTGGGATCAACATTTATTTTAACTTATTAACAGAGAAAAAATTGGTAGCAAAATCCATTTAGAGTTCAAAGTAGGACATTGAAAACTTTTTTCCCACATAAATCTTTAAAAAACAGATTAGATGTCCATCTGTATAAAAACAATTCTGACATTTATTTACAAATAGGCGATTGTCTCGTATAGTAGAATCACTAAAAAATGAGGATTGCATAAGAAGAAAGGAAGGCAGAGGATTGGAGCATGTGCATGCACGTGTGTGTGTCTGTATGAGAGGTAGATGATAGATGGTGTTGATGACAGATAGATAGAAGGATAGATAGATAGATAACAGAAAGATAGATAGAAGATAGAGATGGAGGTTGCATTTTCCAGGAGAATGTGCATAGATAGCACAGAGAGGATACGAGCTCTTTGAGTGGCAGGAGAGTTGTGGGATTGAAACTAAAGGGGTGGTGGAGTGATTTGTAGTCTTTGACTTCATTTCTTTGTGAAACTTTTCCAGTCTTCAGTGGAATAGAAAAATGCAGTATTATGACCAACTTTTTTTAATGGAAACCAGAATAATTGCTAGCATCTGGCTTGCTAGTGCTGAAAACAAAAAATCACACTCTAGAACCACGAGCAAAGGCAGACACAACCTAGACTTAAGTTTGTAAATTTGTAGAATTTGGTGGGGAGAGTACCAGATTCAATCAGGTAATAAAGATATAGTCCAAATGGTCAGAAGATATCTGGTTTATTCAGGCATACTGCATCATGCTTTATTGCTTGAGGTAAACCCAGGGTAAAGCAAATAGTTAGGACAAATGTTTAGGAATTAGGGGTTGCTACATATTTCAAGATCAGACAAGGGTTTCTGAGTGGTAGTGGTCAAAAAGTAGGAGTTTGGACTGGTTGTTGAAATGTTAAAAAAACATAAATAAAACCACATATTTTGGATATTAACCCCTTAACAGATGTGTTGAGAATATGTTCTCTCACTAGTGGGTTGTCTTTTCATTTATTTGGTGGTTTCCTTTGCTGTTCAAAAACTTTTTAGTTTAATGTACTCCCTTTTGTTTATATTTTCTTTTGTTTCTATTGCCTGAAGAAATATATCAGAAAAAAAGACTGCTATGAGAAATATTTGAGATTTCACTGCCTATGTTTTTCTTCTAGGATTTTTATGGTTTTGAGTCTAATTTGTAAGTTCTGAATGCATTTTAAGTTTATTCTTCCATATTGTATAAGAAGATGGTCTAGTTACATTTTTTTGCACACATCTTGTGCAATTTTCCCAACACCATTTATTTAATAAATTATCTTTAGTCCATTGTATGACTAGCCACTTTTGTCATATATTAATTGACTATAATGGCACAGGTTTATTGCTGGGCTCTCTATTCTGTTCCATTGATCCATATGTCTGTTTTTATGCCAGTAGCCTACAGTTTTAATTACTATGGCCTTGTAGTATAGTTTGATATCAGGTATCATGATTTCCTCAACTTTGTGCTTCTTTCTCAAGATTGCTGTGACTATTGGGGTCTTGTGGTTCCATACAAATTTTTGGATTATTTGTTCTAGTTCTGTGAAATATTGCAATGGTATCATGATATGAATTGTATCAAATCTATAGATAGTTTTGGGTAGTATGGATAGTTGAATGATGTTAATTCTTCCCCCATAAATGTGGTATATGCTTCCACTTATTTCTATGTTATTCAGGGTTTTTTTTTATTCAGTGCCTTATAATTTTCTGAGTACAGGTCTTCTCCATTCTTGGTTAATTTATTGCTAGGTACTTTACTCTTTTTGAAGTAATTATTAGTTGGGGTGTTTCCTTAGTTTCCCTTTCTAATAGTTCATTGTTGGTGTATAAAAATACAACAGATTTCTGGATATTTATTTTGTATTTTTCTGCTTTACTGAATTATTTATCCATTCTAGTAATATTTTTGGTGGATCTTTAGGGTTCTCTATGTACAGTACCATGTCACCTGCAAATAATGAGAGTTTTACTTCTTCCTTTCCAATTTGGATGCCTTTCATTTCTTATTCTCCTCTGATTGCTATGTCAAGGACTTTCAGTATTATATTGAATGTGTGGTGAAAATGAATATCCCTGTCTTATTCCCAGACTTAAAGAAAATGCTTGTAGTTCTGCCTATTGAGTATGATGTTGGCTGTGGATTTGTAATATATGGCCTTTATTGGATTGAGGTACATTTCCTCTACTTTGCTGAGACTTTTTATCATAAATTGGTGCTAGATTTTATCAGATGATTTTTCTGTGTCTATTGATGAGATCATGTGATTTTTCTTTTCTTTTCTTTATATTAAATATTATGTTTTTTGATTTGCTAATATTGTAACAACCTTGCACTCCTGGAATAAATCTTACTTGATCATGGTGTATGGTCTTTTTAATGTATTATTTGATCTTGTTTGCTAATATTTTTTGAGGATTTTAGCATATATGTTCACCAGGTATACTGGCCTATAATATTCTTTCTTTGTAGTGTCTTTATCTGGTTTGGAAAAAGGGATGTTTTTAATCCTGCCACTTTTCTGAATTTTTATAAAAATTCGAATACTTTCTTGGTGGGCTCTGGGGTTTTCTATGTACAGTATCATGTCATCTGCAAATAATGACAGTTTTAGTTCTCTCTTTCCAATTTGGATGCCTTTTATTTATTCTTCTTGTCTGATGGCTGTGGCTAGGACTTGCAAAACTATTTTGAATAAGAGAGGTGAAAGTGGGCATCCCTGCCTTGTTCATGATCTTAAGGGGAATGACATAACTATCAGAGAAATTCAAGTTAAAACCACAATGAGATATCATCTCACACCTCTCCTAATGGCTATCATCAATAACTCAACAAAAAACAATTGTCAAGGATGTGGAGAAAGGGGAACCCTTGTTCACTGTTGGTGGGAATGCAGATTGATGCAGGCACTATAGAAAGCAGTATGGACATACCTCAAAAAAATAAAAATGTATCTGCCTTCTGACCTAGCAATTCCACTTCTGGGAATATATCTGAAAGAACCCAAAACACTAACTCAAAAGAACGTAAGCACCCATATGTCCATTGCAGCATTATTTACAATTGCCAAGTTATGGAAGCAGCCCAAATATGCATCAATAGGTGAGTGGATAAAACAGCTATGGGGCATTCATACAATGAAATACTACTTGCCTGTAAAAAAGAAGAAAATTTTACCCTTTGTGATGGCATGGATGGACCTGGAGAACATTATGCTAAGTGAAATAAGCCAGGTGGTGAGGGACAAATACCATATGATCTCACCTTTAACTGGAACATAATCAACAGAAGAAAAAAGCAAACAAAATATAACCAGAGACATTGAAATTAAAAACAATCTAATAATAGCCAGAGGGGAGGGGGGAAGGGATAGTGGGTAGAAGGGTTTTCAGGAACTACTATAAAGGACACACGGACAAAACCCAGGGGGAGGGTGGAAGCAGGGGAGGGAGGTGGGTTTGGCTTGGGTGGGGTAGAGGGGTGGGGAGAAAATGCAGACAACTGTAATTGAACAACAATAAAATAATTTAAAAATTTAAAAAATGTTTTACAAATAAAATATTTTATTTCAGATTCTATTTCTACTAATAAAGGTTAAAATTTATTTTGAAACAACATTTATTATGAGAAGAAATGGGGGAAAATGATACTCAGATGACAAATATAGCAAATGAATACATGACCAAGTTATTAGTTGAATTAAACTTAAATAACTTTTATGGAAAATATATGACATCATAGGCTCAGGAAACTCATTTTATGGCAAATTTTGTTGATTGGTGAGTTTTGTGGAGCCAGTCACTAATATTGTACCTTATCTAATGAAAATATTCAATTATAGATTTATAATATACCTACATTTCTATACAAAAAAGATCTTATAAGACATTTAGTTCAAAGGATCATTAAAATTAAATGATCAGTCTAAAGCATACATGCTAACTTGTTAAAATACAAATTGCTAAAGCTTTCAAACTAAGATATAATTAAAGAGATTGTGTTTCTGATATTATTATAAATGGTATTAGGTAGTACCTTGAGCTAAATTTTCTATATGAATATAAATTTCTTTGTATTCCAAGCACTTTACTATTATCATACAACATAAATATATCTAAAGTCAATCAGACACCCTGTTTTTTCCAGAAATATAGTGTATAAGTATTTTGAATTAGTGCCTCCACTATAAACATAAGTTATTTATGGGGACTGTGAAACAAATTGCCCATTGCTCATGGTAGCCCATGGAGCCTGTGCCCATGGAGCCCATGGACCATGAAGTTAAGAGCCTACTTAATGTGATTGTTTCTGAATGTGTTTGTCATTTTTTCATCTTTTCTCTCCTTTGGCAACTTTGCTGCTTTTAGAGTGTTTGTGGATTTTGATCTGCTGTATCATTTTATAAGTACATGTCAAATATATTGTTGAAGTCTTTCCTACTTGAGTTTTGAAGTTTTGTTCCAGGTAGTTAAATTAAAAAGAAAAAACAGAAAAATCATAAAATACAGTATGAAAGGAATTGCAGGCCGCTACTGAGAAGATCATAATGACTGCCTACAAATCAGTTTTTACTCCTTTAATGATATAGATGCAGGATGACTTTGTCTAGCATTTTAAATACTAATAAACTAGAAGCCTTGATTTTAATGTCCTTATTTTCAAAGAAAATTCTTATTTATAAACATTTTTTTCAATTAAAATTTTTCTATAAGAATTTTTTTCAATTTATGATGTTTTATCTAGCCTGTAAATTGGAACACTTGTAGAAGAAATTTTATTTGTCATGTTTATCTTCTTATTATTATTCTACTAGTATTTAATGCCCGCTGATTCCTAAACCTTAAGTTGCTATGGCCATTGCAGCTAGTTCATGTATTAACCTGCTGCACTTGGTTTCTGAATATACAATGCCACTGACAGATTTTTCTCTTTTAGAAAAACTGATATTTGCAGAGAAGGTTTTATTTCTAAATATGTTTGTAATAAAAATAACTCGAAAAAATCTAGATAAAAAATTATTCACTATAATTTTATCATGCAAATAAGGTCCCTGCCAAGATTTAGTTCATTGTTTTTTATCTATTTTCTTATCTGTCTTCCCCTTATTAAGTAATGAAGACCATTAGGTTAGTTTTATTATTTTTATCTTTATTTTGCCTTTACAATTATTTCTTGTTTCATAAATTCCTTTATTGTTATTCAATTACAGTTGTCTGCATTTTCTCCCTGCCTCTCCCCACAACCCCAGCCAAATCCACATCCCTCCCTTGCTTCCACCTTCCCATTGGTTTTGTCCATTTGTCCTTTATAGTAGTCCCTGAAAACCTTCTACCCAAAGTCCCCACCCCTCTCCCCTCTGGTAATTGTTAGATTGTTCTTAATTTCAATGTCTCTGGTTATATTTTGTTTGCTTTTTTCTTCTGTTGATTATGGTCCAGTTAAAGGTGAGATCATATGGTATTTTTCCCTCACCGCCTGGCTTATTTCACTTAGCATAATGCTCTCCAGTTCCATTCATGCTGTCAAAAAGGGTACAAGCTCCTTCTTTCTCTCTGCTGTGTAGAATTCCATTGTGTAATGTACCATGTTTTTTTGATCCATTCATTTGCTGATGGTCACTTAGGTTGCTTCCAGTATTTGGCTATTATAAATTGTGCTGCTATGAACATTGGGGTGCATAGGTTCTTTTGGATTGGTGTTTCAGGGCTCTTAGGGTATAATCCCAGCAGTGGAATTGCTGAGTAAAAAGACAGTTCCATTTTTAATTTTCCAAGGAAATTACATAGTGTTATTCTCAGTGGCTACTCCTGTCCTCCTTGAAGAAGTGCCTGTTCAAGTCTTTTGCCCATTTTGTAATTGGGTTTTTTGTCTTCCTGCAGTGGAATTGTGTGAGTTCTTTACATATTTTGGAGATCAAACCCTTGTCCAAGGTATCATTGGCAAATATGTTTTCCCATACATTTGCTTCTCTTTTCGTTTTTATTCTATTTTCTGTAGCCATGCAGACGCTTTTTAATTTGATGAGCTCCAATTTGTTTATTCTTTCCTTTATGTCCCTTGATCTAGGGGACATATCAGTGAAGATTTTGCTGAGTGCAATGTCTGAGATTTTCCTGCCTATGTCCTCCTCTAGGACTTCTTTAGTGTTACAACTTATATTTAAATATTTTATCCACCTTGAATATATTTTTGTGTATGGTGTAAGTTGGTGATTGAGTTTCAGTTTTTTGCATATAGGTGTCCATATCTCCCAACACCATTTGTTGAAGAGGCTATTTTTGCTCCATTTTATGTTTCTTCCCCCTTTGTCAAATATTAATTGACCATAGAGACTCATGTTTATTTCTGGGCTCTCTGTTCTGTTCCATTGGTCTATGTGCCTGTTTTTATGCCAGTACCAGGCTATTTTGATTACAGTTGCCCTATAATACAGTTTGACATTAGGTATTATGATCCATCCTGCTTTGCTCTTCTTTCTCAAAATTGCAGCAGCTATTCTGGGTCGTTTATGGTTTCATATAAATTTTGCAATGTTTTTCTGTATCTGTGAAATATGTCATGAGTACTTTAATAGGGATTGCCTTGAATCTATAAATTGCTTTGGGTAGTATGGCCATTTTGATGATGTTAATTCTTCCAATCCATGAGCATGGTACATGCTTCCATTTGTTTGTGTCTTCCTTAATTTCTTCAGTGTTGTGTAGTTTTCTGAGTACAGGTCTTTGACCTCCTTGGTTAGGTTTATTCCTCAGTACTTTATTTTTCTTGTTGCTATATCAAATGTTTTTTTTTTCTCCTGATTTCTGTTTCTGATGTTTCATTGTTGGTGTACAAAAGTGCCTTTGATTTCTGAGTATTGACTTTGTATTCAGCTGTTTTGCCAAATTCATTTATTTGGTTGAGTAGTTTTTGGTGGAGTCTATTGGATTTTCTATGTACACTTATCATGTCATCTCTGAACAATGACAGTTTTATTTCCTGCTTTCCAATTGGATACCTTTTATTTCTTTTTCTTGTCTGATTGCTGTGGCTAGGATTTCCAGTACTATGTTGAATAGGAGTGGTGAGAGAGGGCATCCTTATCTTGTTCCTGATGTTAATGGGAAAGCTCTAATTTTTTGTCCATTGAGTATGATGTTGGCTGTAGGTGTCTCATATATGGCCTTTATTATGTTGAGGAATGCTCCCTCTATTCCCAAATTGCCAAGTATTTTTATCTTAAATGGGTGCTGTACCTTATCAAATACTCTTTCCACATCTATTGATATTATCATGTGGTTTTTGTCTTTGCTTTTGTTTATGTGGTGTATTATGTTTATTGATTTGTAAATATTATACCATCCTTGCATCACTGGGATGAATCCCACTTGATCATGGTTTATGATCTTTTTCATGTATTTCTGGATATGGTTTGCCAATATTTTGTTGAGGAGTTTAGCATCAATGTTCATTAGCGATATTGGCCTGAAGTTTTCCTTCTTTGTTGTGTCTTTATCTGATTTTGGGATTAGGCTGATACTGGCTTCATAAAAAGAGTTTGGGAGTCTTCCATCGTCTTGAATTTTTTTGAAATAATCTGTGGAGGATGGAGGTTAGCTGTCCCTTAAAAGTGTTGAAAGTCTCCTGTGAAACCATCTGGTCCAGGTATTTTGTGTGTCAGAGCTTTTTGATTAGTGTTTCAATTTCATCAGCTGCTATTTGTGTGTTCAGGCTTTCTTCTTCTTCTTCATTGAGCTTTGGAAGATTATATTTTTCTAGAAATTTGTCCATTTTGCCTAGGTTTTACAATTCTTGGCATGTAGTTCTTCCCAGTAATTTCTTACAATCCTTTGTATTTCTGTGGTATCAGTTATAATCTCTCCTCTTTCATTTCTGATAGTGTTTATTTGGGTCCTCTGTCTTTTTTTCTTGATGAGCCTACTTAAGGGCTTGTCAATTTTGTTTATCTTTTCAAGGAACCAGCTCCTGGATTCATTCATCCTTTGAGTTGTTCTTTTACTCTCTATGTCATTTAATTCTGCTCTGATCTTGGTTATTTCCTTTGTTTTACTTGCTCTGGGATGTCTTTGTTGTTGTTCCTCGAGGTATTTATTGTACGTATAGCATTAGGCTGTTTATTTGAAATATTTCTTTCTTTTTAGGTAGGCCTCTATCACTATTAACTTCCCTGTTAGGACTGCGTTTGCTGTGTCCCATAAGTTTTGGATTGTTGTGAGTTCATTTTCATTTGTTTCTAAAAAATTTTTGATTTCTTCCCCGATCTCATTCTTTACTCATTCATTGTTTAATAGCATGGTATTCAATCTCTATTAGTTTGAGAGTTTTGGGTTTTTTTCCTTGAGGTTTGTTTCTAGTTTCAGTCCCTTGTGGTCAGAGAAAAGGCTTGATATGATTTCAATTTTCTTGAATTTTTTCAGGCTTGTTTGTGTGCTATCATATGGTCTATCTTGGAAAATGTTCCAAGTGCATTTGAAAAGAATGTGTATTTTGCCTGTTTGGGATGAAAGGCTCTCTATATATCAGTTAACTCCATTTGATCTAGAACATTGTTCAATGCCACAATATCTTTGTTGATATTTTGTTTGGAAGACCTGTCCATTTTTGACAGTGGGTTGTTTTAATCTCCTACTATGATTGTGTTGCTGTTAATATCTTTCTTGAAGTCTTCCATGATTTTCTTTGTGTATTTGGGTGCTCCTAGATTGGGTGCATATATATTCACAATGTTTTTGTCTTCTCGATGGATTCTTTCCTTGAGTATTATTAAGTAATCTTCTGGGTTTGTTTTTTATGGCTCTTCTTTTGAAGCCTATTTTGTCTGATGTGAGTATTGCTACCCCTGCTTTTTTTTTTTTTTCCTTTCCATTTGCTTAGAAAATTTGTTTCCAGCCCTTTACTTTAATTCTGTGTAGATCTTTTATTCTGAGGTGGGTTTCTCATAAGCAGCATAGGTGTGGGTCATGCTTTCTTATCCATTCTGCTATTGTATGTCTTTCAATTGGGGCATTTAATCCATTTACATTTAATGTTATTATTGATAGGTACTTATTCCTTGCCATTTTTTTGTACCTATCTTTCCCTGTCTTTCACTGTCTTTCTTCTTGTTCTTAAATGAAACCCTTTAGCATCTATTGCAGAGCTGGTTTGGAGGATTTATATTCTTTGAGGCTTCTTTTGTCCTGGAAGCTCCTTATTTGGCCTTCTATCTTAATTGAGAGCCTTGCTGGGTGAAATAGCCTTGGTTGCATGCCTCTGGTTCTCATTACTTGGAATATTTCTTGCCATTCTATTCTGGCTTGGAGAGTTTCCATTTAGAAATCAGTTGCTAGTCTTATTGGGCCTCCCTTTTATGTTACTTCCTGTTTTTCCCTTTCTGCCTTTAAGATTCTCTCTTCATCTTGGAATTTTGCCATTTTAATAATGATATATCTTGAAGTGGGCCTCTTTCTGTTCCTCTTGCTTGGGACTCTCTGTGTTTCCTGGATTTGTGTGACTTTTCCTCTCATCAAATGAGGGAAATTTTCCATTATTACTTTTTCAAACAGGTTTTCTATCCGTTGCTCTTCCTCTTTTCTGTCTGGTATCCCTATTATACAGATATTATTTTGTTTCATGTTGTCCTGTATTTCCCTTAAACATTCTTCATTTTTTCTTTTCCTTTTCTTCCTCATTCTGGGTGTTTTTTATACCTAGTCCTCCAATTCACTGATCCGATCCTCTGCTTCATCTAGCCTGCTTTTGATTACTTAATGTGTTCTTCAGTTCTAACATTGTATTCTTCATTTCCTCTTGGACCTTGTTGATAGTTTCTATTTCCTTTTTCATGTTGATATACTTTGCAGTGAGTTCATTGTTGTTTCCTGTAGTTTTTGGTAATTTTCTGTGAGCTCATTGAGCTTCCTGATAACTGGTGCTTTGAACTCAGTATCTGATAGTTGAGTTGCCTCTTTTTCTGTTAGCATTCTTTCTGAGGCTTCCTCCTTTCCTTTCATTTGGGATTGTTTCTTTGTATTCCCAATTTTTGTGAGACTCTTCTTGTTAGCGTCTGCTTCTTAAGTTATCTGTTCTGACTCCCCGTGTTTCTGTTGTGAACTTCTGTGGTAGAAGACCTGTGAGATTCAGTGATGCAGTCTCCTTGATCTCCTGAGCTGATTGGTCTTGTCCTGCCATTTATGTTGGCCCTCTGTATGTCTTTGGGTTTTTATTGTTGTTAGGTCTGTCCTTGGTTGGTCCTTCCCTCCAGCTGATTAACTGAGGGTCACTCTATCTACCACCTCTTGTTTTCTGTTGTGCAGGTGTGGGAAGGTTGTGTTGGAGCTGGTTCTTCCATGTGTACAAAGTTTTGTGGTTTTTCCCTTGCTCTTGTTCAGTTTTTTGTTCTGAGTAATTTCTCCACTATTTAGTTGTATTTCCAGATAGGTCCTGGGTTGAGTTAGTGTGACTTCCACTCCCTCCTTCACCTTCTTCTGTTCTTATCTGTTGGTTGTTCCTTTGTTGGTGGGTTTCCTCTTCCAGGAGGTATCCTGGTGTTCACAGCCTCCACCTACTCTTTTTTTGTGATAATTTGGAGGGGAAGACAAAATGATTTAAGGCAGAGGGAGTGTATTCTATGGTATTTAAAGTATCAACCCACAGAGAAGAGATAGGAGATCCTTTGGCTATGTATAGTGTTAACCGTGATATTTCACCCAACTAGCCACTTTTAAGAATGGGTGGAAAGTAGAAGGATTGTGAGTTGAATGTAGAAAGGAGTGAGCTTGTGGAAGGTCAGATTATGAGGTAAAGTGAGAGTAAAGGATAGGAAGTGGATGTAGTGTGTGAGAGAATAGAGTTAACCACCACAGTAATAAAGTTCATGAAACTGTGAAGTGGGCTAATATCTGGGAGGTGTGGTGTGTATAATATATTTACAATTGTATGGAACAGCAATTATTTACAATAATAATGGAGCAACAGTCATATGACAGAGTCTATTTGATCTGTATACAAGAAAGGGAAATATAGTACCTAAAGTAGTGTGCTCATGGAACACAAGTGAAGCGAAAGAAAGTAAATTAAAAATACACTATGAAAGAAAGAACAAGGGAAACCAGTCAAACAATGCAATTTAACTAGCCAAGCAAAGAAGAATGAACAGAAAGAAGAGAAATACAAAAATAGTAATAAAATGAAAGATGTAAGAGGAGTGAGAAAATAATACAACTATACAATAACTTGTAAGTTCTCTGGAGTAGTACAGTGAAATTTGTCTCACTGTCTCAGCTGGTGGGATGACCCCTTTTTGGGTCCAATTTTGGTCTTTTCACTGTTCTGGGCTTTATTGTCTTTCTTATGGGAATTTTTTTTTTAAAGTAGGAGAATGAGGAAGGAAGAACAGATAAAAAGAGAGAGAAAGGAAGAAGGAATAAAAGAAGAAAGAAGGAAAGAGAGGAAGAAGGAGTTAAAATTTAAAAATATTTTTAAATAATTAGTTAAAAAAAAAAAAGCCTCTTGCTGGCTTCAAACTGGCCAAGCCAATTCTGCTGGTCTTCCTGGCTGCAGCAGGCTGAGGGGGAATTGGTTTCACTTTCTCCCTTCCTGAGCAGCACTGGATCAGCCTCTGGCCCTGTTCCTCACTTTGGGCAGGGGCCCCCAGCCTAGGCCTTCAGTCTACCAGTTGCACTGTCCTAGCAGTGCACTGATTAGGGGCAATTCACACACCCCCTTCTCACTCTTTGTTGTCCTAGGTGCTAGGGATTCTCAGTGCCCCTTTAGGCTAGCTTAGCATCCCCACTGTGTTAATTCTTTCTGGGGATTGCTGACTCCTGAGCCCCACAGTGGGGTTCTTCTGTGGGGGCATGTCTCTGCTTTTCTCTTCAAGAGCCAGTCAGCCTTGCAGGGCAGGGATGCGGCTGTGGTTGCTGCTGGGGATGCCATTGTTCGCCTCCTCTGCTGTTTCCCTGGGGGCACAGGGGTTGGGCTCACGGTGCCTCAGGGCTGTGGGGATAGGCGCCCTCTATCTAGGACCTGTGGGTATGGTGGGGCGATCAGCAGTTGGTCCTGCAGGTTCCGATGCGCACTGTGTCTGGGGCTGCAGGCATGTGCACAGGACCTTCCACTATGTGCACTCTCCCCCTGAGTCTTTGAGTGTGAGTGTGGGGCCTTCCACGCCACCACCGGAGCTGGGGAGGCTGGGTGCAGAGAAGACCAGGTCAGCTGCTGCAGGAGAATTCCCCCAACAGCCATGAGTGTCTCTTTTTCTACTTTTTCTTTTTGAAAAATTCCTCCTGCTCAAGCCTGCTGCTCCATACAAAGGCCTGGCCTCTCACACAGCCCAATTCTCCAATCAGACCAGAGACTATCTGGGTCAGGGCCCCACACGGCCCAACTCTCAACTCTCCCCAGCCGGCACACACAGCCCCCTGTGTTTGCCACTTCATCCTTATTCCCCTCCCTGTGACTTCAAGCAACGAAGTCTCTCCCGGTGCTTCTCAAACCTTGTCTGGCAGGGGAGGGAGCCATTGACCCGGCTCTCTCCCAAGAACCCTGCAGCAGAGCTGGCAGGCACCCGGCCTGGGGCTGCTGCCCCCTTCATCCCCGTGCTGGACCCAGAGAACTTATTGTCCTGGAGCACTCTCCTTACTGTCTGATTTCTCTATGTCCTCCACAATTTTTGGCCTCCAATCTTCATAAATGCTGGGGTACTGTTGGCTGTTCACTTGGTTCCTCAGAAGATCGACTAGGTGTTTCACCCCTGCTCAGGGGGAAATGGACTCCGCTCCCACCTATCTCACCACCATCTTTCTCCGGTTGTATTAGTTTTAATCAGATTTATATTTCCAGCACTGGCTTAGAACTCAGTTCATAAAAGCCCTGGGTACTTTTTTAATCTAGTTTGAACATTAGATGATCAGATATTTTCTATAGTTTTGGCAAGACATAATCTGTCTTTCAACAAGCTCACATTTAGAAAAGGATAAAAAGTGGATATATGAAAAGGTACAGTAAAAGCCAATAATTTTATAGTAACTATGTATGGTGATAGGTTAGTACTTGAAATATCAGGGGGACCACTGTGTAAGATACAGGATTGTCTAACCACTCTGCTATACACCTGGAACTGATAAAAATACTCTTGAATATAAACTCTATTCATTTAAAAAAGGAAGTCTGAAAAAATAGACTGTAAGCACAAGATACAGATTCCTTAGGTAACAAATTATTGTTATAATGTTCAAGCACAACTCAAGGAAAAGGATGTCCTTCACTTCTCTTTCTCTGTCTTGTCAAAAACAAATCTAAATGCAGTATTAGATAGAATAACATCCAAAGCTTACCTGTTATTGAAAATAAATATAATCTAGTCAGTTGCTTTACTTAACATCTGAAAATGTCATTTATATAAATAAATTATTCTCATTTATGCAAGATGATTATGATATTTTATTTGAATAAAAGCTAAAGGTAAAGAAAATTCGTTACTAGAGTAATTAAAACAAAATGGGTCTGAATTCTATTGCTTTTGGGGGGAGGATCTCCAATCCTAATTTCTTCTAATTAAATAAAAATAATTTATTTTGAATCTTGTTGGGCAGTACTTCAGTGGATAATGTAAACCTGAGACCTCGCTGCATCAGAGTGAAAATAGTTTGGTAGGATGTGATGGAAGTTTAAAGTACGTTATTTGAGTAGACTTTATATAGAAAGCATTTCTGAACTGCCTTAAAAATGGCTAAGAATGTGTTTAATGAAAAAATAGAGAGTTGTGAACTTTTACCATCTTGGTATCAGCAGGTAATTCATCTAGTACTCTAATCAGAGAGTGTGTTTAGGGTGATGCAGAGAAGAAATTTGTTTATGGCAAAAACAATGGAATGCCTTGAAACCTGCAGAAGGGAAATTGTGCATATTGCAGTACACAACAGATATTTTTCTTGTAAAATTTCTGTATTAATAAAAAGAAAAATGCAAAACATATGTTCACCCATAATTATTAGTGTAATTCATGCAAAAATGAATTGCATTTGTTTTTGTATAATCCTTATCAATATGCTTATACAATTTCAATGTAGTTACAAACTGTGTACTTTTATACAATTTGTTTCACATTTAGAATTATATCAAATAATATAACTCTATGCTACTATTCATTTTTTTCCTATTTCATAACTTTATTTTTGGTTGATTATTATAATTAAACACACATAATTAAGTATATAGCAAACAATAAATATTTATTTTTTTTAAGTTGTACAACATGATTTTTAAGGTATACAATGTGATGATATGTTTACATTGTGAAATTATAATTCAGCTAACACATTCATTATCTCATATATGAGTTTTCTCTCTTTCCCCTCTGTGTTGAGAACAGTTAAGATATTACCCACTTAACAACTTTCAAGTATACAATAGAGTATTATTAGCTATTATCACCATGCTGTGCATTACATCACCAGAATTATTTATCTTATAACTGAAAGATCGTACCCTTTGACCAACATCTCCCATTTCCACCATCCCCTAGCTTCTGGCAACTTACATTCTACACTCTGTTTCTATGAGTTAGGTTTTTTTAGATCCCATATATACATGAAATCATATAGTATTTGTCTTTCTGTGTCTAGTTTGTTTCATTTAGCAAATGTCCTCCAGTTTTAATCCATGTTATCAAAAGTGGCAAGATTTCTTTTTTTTTATGTAGCTGAATTATACATACACACACACACATACACATATATACATATATGTAGTCACTATCTGTATATGCACATATATTTTTCTTCACTCACTTGTTGATGTGCACTTAGTTTCCATATTTTGGCTATTGTGAATAATGCTGCAATGAACATGAAGTGCGGATACTTCTATGGGATAGTGATTTCATTTTATTTGGATATATACCCAGAACTGACATTACTGGATCATATATGTTTATTTTTTAATATGTTGAGGACCCTCCATGCTGCTTGCAACAATGGCTGCACAAATTACCATTTCTACCAAGCGTGTACATGGTTCCATTTTCGCCACACCCTCACCATGACAAGTTATTTCCTGTCTTTTTGAAAATAGCAGGTCCTTTGCTCATTTTGTAAATAGATTAGTTGTGGGATTTTTCTGTTTTTTTTTTTAATTGAGCTATATATGGTCCTTACATATCTTAGATATGAATCCCTTATCAGATGTGTGGTTTGCAAATATTTTCTCCCTTTTCAAAGGTTGGCTTATTTTTCTTATTATCTATGGTGGATATAATAATGTTGTTTCTTATCTATTATGTTTATAATTCACTTTTATTTCACTTTTACTTATTTTTAAATGTTATTTTAATTATAGTTGACCTTCAATATTATTTAATATTATTTTATATTTTGTATTTCAGGTGTACATTGTAATGGTTAAACAATTATATGTATTCAAAGGAATCCCACTGATAATTCAAGTACCAATCTGGCACCATACATAGTTATAATCATATCATTGACTACATTCCCTATGCTGTACTTTACATCCCCATGACTATTTTGTAATTACCAATCTGTGCTTATCAATCCCTTCACCTTTTCAAATAGCATCCCCACCTCTCATGACCATCAATCCGGTTTCCATATCTATGAGTCTGTTTTTATTTTGTCTGTACATTTATTTGTTCTTTAGATTCCACATAGAAGTAAAATAAAGTGGTATTCGTCTTTTTCTGTCTGACTTATTTCACTTATCACAATACCCTCTAGGTCCATCCATGTTGCTGTAACAGGTAAGAATTAATTTATTTATAGCCAAGCAATTTTCCTCTGCATATTTGTACTACTCTTCTTGATCCACTCATCTGTTGATGGGCACTTGGGTTCTTTCCATATCTTGACTATTATAAATAAAACTACAGTGAATGCAAGGGTGTGTATATCTTTTATAATTAGTGTTTTGGGTTTCTTCAGATATATACCCAGAAGTGGAATTGCTGGGTCATAATGTAATTTTTTTAAATTTTTTATTGTTATTCAATTACAGTTGTCTGCATTTTCTCCCCACCCCTGCACCCCACCCCAGCCAAACCCACCTCCTTTCCCCTTGATTTTGTCCATGTGTCTTTTATAGTAGTTCCTGTAAACCCCTCTCCCCACTATCCCTTCCCCACTGGCTATTGTTAGATTGTTCTTACTTTCAATGTGTCTGGTTATATTTTATTTGCATTTTTCTTTTGTTGATTATGTTAAAGGTGAGATCATATGGTATTTGTCCTTCACTGCCTGGCTTATTTCACTTAGCATAATGCTCTCCAGTTCCATCCATGCTGTTGCAAAGGGTATAAGCTCCTTCTTTCTCTCTCTAGAGCTTTCCCACTAAGATCAGGAACAAGACAAGGATGCCCTCTCTCACCACTCCTATTCAACATGGTATTGGAAGTCCTAGCAATCAGACAAGAAAAAGAAATAAAAGGCATCCAAATTGGAAAGGAGGAAATGAAACTGTCACTCTTTGCAGATGACATGATAGTGTACATGAAAAATCCTATAGATTCCACCAAAAAACTACTCAACCTAATAAATGAATTTGGCAAAACAGCTGGATACAAAGTCAATACTCAGAAATCAAAGGCATTCCTGTATACCAACAATGAAACTGCAGAAACAGAAATCAGGAAAAAATCCCATTTGATAATAGCAACAAGAAAAATAAAGTACCTAGCAATAAACCTAACCAAGGAGGTAAAAGATCTGTACTCAGAAAACTACACAACATTGAAGAAAGAAATTAAGGAAGACACAAACAAATGGAAGCATGTACCATGCTCATGGATTGGAAAAATTAACATCATCACAATGGCCATAATGTAATTTTATTGAGAATACTCCATAGGATTTTCCTCAGTGGCTGCACCAATTAGCATTACCACCAACAGTGCACAAGGGTTCCCTTTTCTTCACATCCTCACCAACACTAGTTGTTTATTTATTGATAATAGCCATTTTCACAGGAATGAGGTGATATCCCATTTTATTTCTTAAATATTTTTATTATTGTATTTTTCCATTACCATTTATCCCCCTACATTCTCCCCCAACATCACCACACTATTGTCCATGTCCAAAAGTCCTTTTTCTTTTTTGCTCGATCCCTCTAACCCCTATACATGCCTCCCTTGAACTGTTAGCCTGCTCTCTATCTATAACTTTGTCTCTATTTTGCTTGTAAGTTCAGTTCGTTCATTAGATTCCACATATGAGTGAAATCATGTGGTATTTGTCTTTCTCTGACTGGCTTATCTCACTTAGCATAATGTTCTCCAGGTCCATCCAAGTGGTTGTGAAGGGTAAAATTTTCATCTATTTTATGGCTGTCTAGTATTCCCTTGTACATATGCACCATGGTTGTTTTATCCACTCATCTACTGATGGACACTGGGGTTACTTCCAGATCTTTGCAATTGTAAATATCATAGGGTGCTTATATATTTTTGAACTAGTGTTTCATGTTTTTTTGGATAAATTCCCAGAAGTGGAATCACTGGGTCCTAAGGCAGTTCAATATTTAATTTTTTGAGATTTCTCCATACTGCTTTCCACAGTGCCTGCACCAATCTGCATTCCTGCCAACAGTGCAAAAATTGTTCCCCTCTCTCTACATCCTCACCAGAACTTGTTGTTTGTTGATTTATTAATGATAGCCATTCTGACAGGTGTGAGGTGATATCTCATCGTGGTTTTATTATTTTTTAATTTTTTTTATTATTGTTCAGTTACAGTTGTCCCCATTTTCCCCCCATTACTCTCCCCTGACCTACCCACCCACCACGTCCCACATTAAATCTTCCCCCTGCCATTGTCTTTTGCCATGCATGGGTCCTTTATACGTGTTCCTTGACTTGACCCTTCCCATTCTTTCCTGTTATCTCCCATTGCTGCCCCTCTGGTTACTGTCAATTTGTTCTTTATTTCTATGTTTTGGTGCTATTTTGCTTGCTTGTTTGTTTTGTTGAATAGCTTCTACTTATAGGTGAGATCATAAGGTATTTGTCTTTAACCACCTGGCTTATTTCACTTAGCATAATGCTCTCCAGTTCCATCCACACTGTTGCAAATGGTAGGAGTTCCTTCTGCTGCATGGTACTCTACTGTGTAAATGTACCAGTTTTTTTGATCCACTCATTTACTGATGGGCTCTTAGGCTGTTTCCATTACTCAGCTATTGTAAGTAATACTGCTATGAACATCGGGTACATAGGTTGTTTTGAATTGGTGTTTCAGGATTCTTAGGGTATAATCCCAGCAGTGGAATTGCCTGGTCAAAAGGCTGTTCAATTTTTGGTTTTGAGGAAATTCAATACTGTTTTCCACAGTGGCTGCACCAGTCTGCATTCCCACCAACAGTCTACTAGGGTTCCCTTTTCTCCACAACCTTGCTAGCACTTGTTTGTTAATTTGTTTATGATAACCATTGTACCAGTGTGAAGTGGTATCTCACTGTGGTTTTAATTTGCATCTATCTGATGGCTAATGGTGCTGAGCATCCTTTCACATGTCTCTAGATCCTCCGTATGTCCTCTTTGGAGAAGTGTCTGTTCAGGTCCTTTGCCCCTTTTGTAAAACATATACATATATATTTTTATATAGTGGGGTAAAGGAAGAAGAAAGACATGGAGAGAAACATGAATGTGTGGTTGCCTCAAACATACCCCCAACTGGGGATCTGGCATTGCAATCCAGGCATGTGCCCTGACTGGGAATGGAACCTGAGACCCTTTGGTTCACAGGCTAGCACTTAATCCACTGAGCCACAGCATCCAGGGCCCTTTGCCCATTTTTAAATTGGATTGTTTGTCTTCCTGGTATGGAGTCATATGAGTACTTTATTTATTTTGGAGATTAAACCCTTGTTCAAGGTATCATTTGCAAATATAATTTCCCATTTGGTTGGTTCCCTTTTCATTTTGCTGATGTTTTCTTAATTTATATTTCTCTGATGATTAGTGACATTGAGTATCTTATATGTCTATTGGACTTCAGTATGTCTTTTTTGAAGAAGTGTCTACTCAGGTTCTTTGCCCAGTTTGTAATTGGATTGTTTATTTTTTTTGGTGTGGAGTTGTATAAATTCTTAAATTTTGGATATTAACCCTTTATCAGATTTATTATTGGCAAATCTTCTATTCAATAGGTTGTCTTTTCATTTTATTGATGATTTCCTTTGCTGTGCAAAAACTTTTTAGTTTGATGTATTCCCATTTGTCTATTTGTCCTTTGTTTCTCTTGCCCTAAAAGATATTGCTAAGAGAAATGTCAGGGTTTTTACTGCCTATATTTTCTTCGAGTAGTTATACAGTTTAAAGTCTTTAATCATTTAAATTTAATCATTTAATTTAATCATTTAAGTCTTTAATCCATTTTGAGTTTTTTCCTGTATATGATGTAAAAATGTGGTTTAGTTCCTTTTTTTTTTTTGCTCGTGTATGTCCAATTTTCCCAACACCATTTGGATAGACTATTGTATGTTCTTGCCTTCTTTCTTTTATATTATTTATATATAGACATGGGTTTGTTTTGGGGCTGTCTATTCTGTTGCATTGATCTATGTGTCTATTTTCATGCACATAACATGCTGTTTTGTTCTGATATATGTACTGTGATACCTCTATCATTGTCTTTCTTGTTCTGATTCTGTGAAAAACACTATTGGTATTTTGATAAATATTGCACTAAATTGATAGACTGCTTTGGGTAATATGAATGATTTCATGATACTAACATTTCTTATCAATGAGCACAACATATGCTCCCATTTACTTGTTATCTTGTTCAGTTTATTTTTACAATGTCTTATAATTTTTTGAGTATAGGTCCTTTACCACCTTTACTATTTTATTCCTGGGTATTTTAATTTTTTGATGCAATTTTAAGTGGTAATTTTAAAAGCAATAAATAGGAGAGCTTTATGGTTGGAGTGTTAAAGGAGAAAATGAGTGAAGACATCTTGGCTCTGTCTGGAGACACATCCAAGCTGGTGCAATGCTGGACACAGTACCTGGGAAGAGCCTCTCCCAGGAGACTTACAGTACTTTCCAGCATCAGCAGATGTGCCCAGAGGGCCCTGGGACCAGCGGGGCACAGCCCAGGTGGAGCCACACAGGAAGATGAGCAGCCTGCATGCTATTGGCTGGGCAAGAAGGACACACTCAATGATCAGGATGCTGCCACCCCCATTAACAGCCTCATGGGCCTCCTGGGCCTCTGGCCCTCTCTGCAAAGTACAGGGTGGGCACCTGCTGCCTCTTTTTTGCAGGGCAGTCTTGGAGCCCAGAGATAGCACAAAGTGGGTATGCATCCAGCTGCAGTCCAATCCAGAGCTCCTCCAATCCCTGCCTCAGGAGAGGGCCATGTAGAGCCCCTTCTCCAGGAATGCCTCCAGCTCATCCACCTCTGTCCTCCTACCCTGTTGCCACTGCTTATTTTTCCCAGTCTTCCTCCTTGTCCTTGCTTTTCTCATGCTTGTTCCCCTTATTCAAAGCCTTTTCTTGCTCCTCTCTGCCTTTGTTCTTCTTATTATTTTCACCTGTGTTCACCATGCAACCTGTCTCCTCTGGCCCCATCCAGAAGAGTTCTGTGCCATCCTTCACTTTGAAGGAGGAGACAGGGGGCTTGGGTGTCAGGACTGCTAGGTAAGGCCGTGTCCTCTAACACCAGGAACTCATCCTCTCTCTGGCATGTCCAAATTGCTTTAAAGTCAGTGTCTTCCATGAAGGACAACATCTGGGCAGCAATGGGCCCCTCTGAGTCACTCTCTGGCAATGCTACCAATTCTTCCTTCCTTTCCTTGTGGCCTGGAGAAGAGCTCCCAGCTGCGAGGGAAGGGGACCACAGGGCTCTGCTGCCCTGGGAGCTGTGCCCCTGTGGTGCTTGGAGGCCTTTGTGGAGGACTGTTTTGTCTCTGGCTTGGAGCACTTCTGGGGTCCTGGGCAGCAATCTTGTCATGTCCTATTACCTCCCCATTGGAAAGAGTGGTCTTCTCCTTGGGGACACGCCCATCAACAGCAGGGGCCTGCTGGGTAGCTTATCTTCAAGGTCCATGTTGCCCTAGAAACGTGGCATCATTAGGGTCCTTCCTGGGGTCTCCCCATTGCTGTTGCTATCCTAAGGGACCTTGGTCCCTACTCTCTTCTTGCCATCCTTGGGCGGGGCAAGGGAACTGCATTGTCCAGGAAACTGGTCAAGGCCATCTGCAGGAACAAATTCCTCCAGGGTTTGGAATTTCACTGGGTCCTTTGTAGCTGCAAGTGGATCTGGGAGGAACGGGGCCCACTAAGCAGCAGAAGTTCCAAACAGCCAGGAAATGATGCTCTGTCACTGGGATGGGCTGGTGGAGGACACAGAATGTGCTGGTGACTGCATCCACAGGGGACTGCAGGGAGGGGCTGGCTGAGGGGATGTGGTGGAGGCATGGCTGTAGGGCTGGCTTGAGCTTGCTGAGTTCCCCATGGACATAGCGTCAGAACTACTACCAGTGACTGGGAGGTCAAGGACAGGCTCTGCCCATTGGCCACCACTGGGGATGTGTTCCACAATCATCTCGAGGAAGATGCTGTAGTTATGGTCTTCAGTCTCCTGCTATACCTCCAGCTCCTCCAGCATGGTGTTCATGTCCAGCTGGTTTGTCTCCAGTTTGCCACATTAGTGTGTCTCTCTGGAGCCACAGGAACAGGATATTGAAGAAATTATGAAGGTAGTTCAGGCCAAAGCTCTTCACAGAAAACTCAGCATACTGGAAGTAGGAAGAGTCCGGACGCCTGTCCAACCTATCAGTGAAGTCATGTATGTTGGTAGGCTGGATGTTGGGATGCTCACCTATGTCATGGTAATTCCCCAGCATGCACACTGGCACATGGGTTGGTACCTTTGGAAGCTCCTGCAGAATGTAGCTGAAGGTCCACTGCTTAGTGATGTCAAATATCATGACCTCCTCATTACAGTTCTTGTACATGTCCAGGAATTCAGCCTCCAGGGCCATCTCAAACTCTGCTTCCAGGGTGTGGTTTCTCATCATCAATTCATCACTCCGCCTTTTGCAACTTCCTTAGTCAATTACACCCCAGAACTCAACTTTTTTTTTTATGATACCAACAGTGGTTTTATAGTTCCAGTGGATACTGATGACCTGGTTTTCCTGTGTGAGGATGAACTCCTCCACAAAGTTCTTGCTCTGCAGTCAGTGCCACAGCACTATCTTGTCTGTGTTCCCGTCTTCTTCAATCACTACCTTCACTTTGTGCTGTACTCTCTTGGCAAAGTTCATTTGCAGTACCTAGTTGATGGGCTGCAGCCCTGTAGGGGTGTGCTTGCTGAAGTCTGGAGCCTGCTGTGAACCCCACCAACTTCTGGAACAAGAAAAACATTGTCCAGCTCTGCATATGAGCTTGGCATGACCAATACCTCAGCAGCAACACTATGGCAGCACAGACAGATGGCACTATGCCTCCATCCCAGTAGCCAGGCACCTGCATGGAGGGCCACTCTGGGTTGCTCAACTGCAGTGACTGCACTCCAGGCCCCTTGGGCCCCAGAGCATCTGCTGAGGCTCATCTGTGCCATTGTCTTGTCATGGCTCATCCAATTGTTCTCTTAATTTATTTTTCTGATAGTTCATTCTGGATATATAAAATGTAACCAATTTCTGAATATTTATTTTGTGCCCTGCTACATTACTGAATTTATTAATTCACTCTATTAAATTTTCGATGAAGTCTTTAGGGTTCTCTGTATAAAATATCATGTCATCTGCAAATAATGACATGGATGTTATTACTTCTTCCCTTCTAATTTGGATGTCTCTTATTCCTTTTTCTTGTCTGCTTTCTGTGGCTAGGACTTCCAGTACTATGTTGAAGAAATGATTGAAAGTAGATATACTGTCTTGTTCCTGATTTTAAGGAAAACATTTAGCTTTTACTCATTTAGTGTATTAGTTGTGGGTTTGCCATATATGGCCTTTATTGAGCCATTTTCCCTCTATTCCCAAGTTGCTTAGAGGTTTTTTTGTTCGTTTGTTTTTCATTTTTTTTTAATCATATATGGGTACTGGATTTTGTGAAATGCTTTTTTGCATCAATTGATATACTTGTATGATTTTTATCCTTCATTTCTTTAATGTGGTGAATCATGTTGAATGATATGTGAATATGGGACCAACCCTGCATTCCAGAAATAAATCCCACTTGATTATGGTGTATGAGATTTTAACATATTGTTGAATTTGGTTTGCAAATATTTTGTTGAGAATTTTTGCATCTATGTTCATCAGGAATATTGACTTATAGTTTTCATTTTTTGTAATGTCCTTGGTTTTAGAATCAGGATAATTTCTTTGTAAAATGAGGTGGGAAGCCTCCCCTGCTCTTGAACTTTTTGGAGTAGTTTGAGAAAGATGGGTGTTAATTATCTGATTGTGTGGTAAAATTCATCTGTTATTTCATCTTGTCCAGGACTTTTTTTGTTGGGAGCTTCTTAAAATTATTTTTTGATTTCATTTGTCTAATTGTTCATATTTTTTATTTCTTTGAGATTCAGTCTTGAAAGATGGTATGTTTCTAGGAATTTAGTAATTTCTTCTAGATTGTTCAGTTTTGGCATATAATTGTTCATATTGTTTTCTTATAATCTTTTGTATTTCTGTGGTGTCAGTTGTCACTTCTCACTTATCATTTCTAATTTTATTTATTTCGGTCCTGTCTCTCTTTTTCTTGATGATTCTGGTAAAAGGATTAGCAAACTTGTTTATCTTTTCAAAGACTCAACTCTTGGTTTCACAGATGTTTTGTCTTCTTTTTTTAGACTATATTTTTTAATTTCCACTATATTTATTATTTCCTTTCTTCTCCAAACTTTGGGTTTATTGTGTTTTTTTTCTATTTATTTCAGCTGTAAAGTCATGCCCTTTATTTGAGATTTTTCTTGTTTCTTGACAGAGGCTTGTGTTGCTATGAACTTCTCCTCTAAGACTGCTTTCTCTCTGTCCCATAATATGGGATTGCTGTGTTTTTATTTTCATTTCTTTCAGGTATCTTCTTATTTCTTCATTGATCTCATTGTTAACCTATTCATTATTTAGTAACATGATATTTAGATTCCATGTGTTTGTATATTTTTCAGTATTTTCTTCTTATAAATGATTTTTAGTTTAATACCATTGTGGTTGAAGATGATGTTTGATATGATTTCAGTCTTCTTAAATTTATTGAGATTTGTTTTGTGGCTTAACATGTGATCTCTCTTGGAAAATGTTCCATGTGCACTTGAAAACAAAGTATATTCTGTGGCTTTGGGTTGAAAGGTTCTATAAATATGAAGTTAATTCATCCTATTTAATTTGTTATTGTGGTCACTGTTTCTATGTTGATTTTCTATCTGGAAGACATAAAATGTCAGTGGGTGTAAAAGTCCCCAACCATGACTCACTCTATTACTGTCAATCTCTCTTTTATTTCCTGTGGGGAACCATTCCAAGCATGGTTCAGCCCCTACTCGGAAAAGCCAGTGGGGAGCGAAGTTGGCGGGCAGGACCCACGTCCATGGATAGGTTCTCCAGTGGGAAATCAGGCCTGCATTGTACCTAGACTGCTATGAGACTTGCTCTTGCTAAAACTCCCTCACCCTGAGGCAGCAAATGTTTACTGAGTATCTTTAGCTTCCCAAAATCTGGGCTAGACCTTCCAGGTATGGAAGATAGCGGTTTGGACCATTTCTCCCTTTACATTGCAAATATCCTTCTTTGACATGACATCCTCTCCTTTGTCTGTAAAAGATAACCACCCAAAACAAAACTATACATAGTAAAGGAGGACCATCTTTGATGTAAGGGGCCTAGAGAAACAATAAAAGCCATTCAAGGCAAGGGTCAGGGCGTTCTCCTCCAGAGAGAGTGGCTGAGGCACTCTCCTCTCCTGAGAGAGTGGCCGTGCTGTCCCTTTTTCTCCACAGGATTTCCGTAGTCCATGTGTATTTGTATATTGCTGCCACAACAGCAGATCCTGAGGGCTGGGATCTGCGTCAATTTCCATTACTATTCACATTATATAAATAATTTCTCTTATATTAGGTACATAAATACTCACAAAGTTAATATGCTCCTATTGGAGTGATTTCTTTATCATTATGCAATGTCTGTTTTGTCTCTTAATATTACTTTTGTTTTAAAATATATTTTTGGTGATGTAAGCATTGCTAGCCAGGTTTTTTTGGTTCAATTTGCATAAAATATCTTTTCTATCCCTTTATTTTCTGTTGTATGTGTCTTTCAATCTGAACAGGGTCTCTTATAACAGCATATATAGGGATCCTTGTTTTCTTATCTATTTAGTTCTCATATATCTTTTGATTGAAGTATTTAATACATTTATATTCAGAGTGATTATCAATAGTATATAGTTTTTTAAATTTTATTATTCATATTTAGGTTCCTTTATTTTTTCTTTGTTTTTAAAAAAGTCCCTTTAACATTTTTCTGTAAGACTTGTTTGGTGGTCATGAATTTTTTTAGCTTCTTATTGTTTAGCATGATGTTTAGTTCTCTCTTAAATTTAAATGACATTCTTGATGAATAATCTTGGTTGAATATTTCATGCCTCTCTCTTTTGTCCTGAAAAGTTTCAGCTGATAGTCTTATAGGAGTTCCTTTGTAGGTAACTACCTGTCTTTTTTCTGATGCTTTTAAGACCCTTTCTCTGTTTTTAACCTTTGATATTTTAATTTAATGTATGAGATATGGGCCTCTTTGGGTTCATCTTGTTTGGGACTCTCTGTGCTTCCTGGCCTTGTATGTCTACTTTCTTCTCCAGGATAGTGAAGTTTTATTTCTTCAAATAGGTTTTCAATCCCTTGCTTTCTCTCTTCTCCTACTGGTACCCCTATGATGTGGATGTTGTTTATGCTAGATATTGTTCTTCAGGTCCCTTAAGCTATCCTCATTTTTAAATTATTTTTCCTTTTTCTTTTTTAATCTGGTTAGTTACTTTCTGCTACCTTGTCTTCCAAATCACTGATTTGATCCTCTGCTTCATCTAATTCCCTGTTGATTTCTTTTAGTGTAGTCTTTATTTCAGTTTTTTTATTCTTTACTTCTGATTGGTTATTGTTTATGGTTTCTGTGTCTCTTTTAATGCTCACTATCTCTTTGTTGAAGTTCTCAGTAAGTTACTTGAGCAATTTTATAACAATTGTTTTGAATTCTGTATCTGGTACCTTGTTCGCCTCCATTTCATTTGAGACATGTTTCTTTTTCTTCATATTTTGTGTGTCTTTTTGTATTTAATAGGTAGATCTACTCTGTTTCCCAAGCTTGGTAAGGTGGCCTTATGTAGTAGGTATCCTCTGGGGCCCAGTGATACTGTCTCTCTGTATCACTGGGAGACTCACCTAATAGGGTGCTCCAGGAATATTCCATCTAGTGTCACAAGTAACCTCCTTTTGTAGTTGAGTCTTGATTACTCATCTACAAAAGGAGGCACATCCATGGGTTGGACTGACCCTCAGGATGGCTCAGTGTGAGGACTTGCCATGACCACAGTGTATGAGCTGCTATGTGGGGGCTGACTCCATGAAGTGGAATTCATCCCAGGAGGGTCTGGAGACCTTTCACTAGACGTGCTACTTGTGGACCTAATCTTGTGATGCTTTGCTGTGGTCTGGAAGCCAGCCACCAGGTAAATTGCTTCTGGGGCCTCTAGGGAAGGACTCTGCTGAATGTCAATAACAGACACTGCCTGTGATAGGTTCAAGATCATTTACTAAGAGCTACAAAATAATCCATAGTTGGAAGCTGACTATACTGGCCTGGGTGCCTGTGAGTAGGACTAAGCTGTGAATAGAAACCTGCTGCCACACATACCAGCTCAGGGGGTTAAGCAAGAGACCCACAGCTCTTCCAGATCCACTGCTGCTTGTTGGCTGAAGCAAGGCTCAGATACTGAAAGAGTTGCATGAGTAGAAGTATCAGGGAGTCACCAGGGTGGAGCTAGTAAAGTTCACCAGGCTAATGCTCTATAAGGGAAAGGCTCTACACAGGAAGGGTAGTGCCTATTGGCTGTGTGTGAAGATAGTCCTCACCCTGAAGCCACACAGTGCAGTTTCTCCCTGTGTGTATCTGGCACACTGAGCTTGACCAGAATTCCTCAAGAGTTTTTTGAAAGAGTTCAACTTGGGACTAGGTTGGTTGTCACCAATGGAGCCTCACATATTGTGCAAGTTGTGTAGGGCAGGGATGTGAGGAGTCATCAGGGTGGAGTTACTGTAGCTCATCAGCTAATTCCATTTGGGGTAAGTGACCTATCCAGGAAAGATGGCACATGTAGGCTGTATGAGAGGAGAACTCAATATAGAAACTTAGAATTCAACATAGAAGGTGGCTGCCCTTCTAGACTTCTTTTTGAAGCCACACAGCTCAGTCTCTCTCTGTATAACTCTGGCACTCCCAAGCTGCTGTCCATTCACCAGAGCCTAGGGTAAGCACCTGCAAACAATAGTTTGTGTGCTGCCCCTTTAGGAATGCATGGGTTTGTAGCAGCCTTTGGTCTCACTCAAATGGAAGGAATCCCCACTGATTTTTACAACCATATATTATGTGGACTCCTCTTTGCAGCACTTGCTGTTCAGGGATGGAGAGTCCATTGTGGGGCCGAGACCCCTCACACCTAATGGGGGACAGAGCTGCATTTTCCCATTGGGTTTTCAACTACCACATGTGGGTGTGGGTCCAGCCAGTGTTGCATCTCTGCCTTTCTGACCAGTCTCAACATGGCTTCTTCTTTATATTCTTGGTTATAGGACTTCTGAACAAAAGATGCTTATCTGTTGATTTTCCTTTTTTTTCAGAGAAATTATGTTTATTTAATAAATATCTATCACAATGTGTAATACACTATATTAGAAAATAAGTCTCTTGGAATATTTTCTTATTTTTTTAAAAAATTTTATTGTTATTCAATTACAGTTGTCTGCATTTTCTCCGCATCCCTCCACCCCACCCCAGCCAATCCCACCTCCCTCCCCCACCTCTACCCTCCCCGTTGATTTTGTCCATGCATCCTTTATAGTAGCTGCTGTAAACCCTTCTCCCCACTATCCCCTCCCCACTCCCCTCTGGCAATTGTTACATTGTTCTTACTTTCAATGTCTCTGGTTATATTTTGTTTGCTTTTTTCTTTTGTTGACTATGTTCCAATTAAAGGTGAGATCATATAGTATTTGTCCCTCACCGCCTGGCTTATTTCATTTAACATAATGCTCTCCAGTTCCATCCATGCTGTTTTAATTGTAATTTCAATGTGGTCATAGTAGGAGGTGAATGCCATAAATTTGCTTTTAAATACTCTTTTGAATAATTGAATATGGTTTATTCCCAGAAACATGTGAATATAATAAAAAGTTTTTTGCTATTGCCTGTGCTTCCAAGTATTTGTATTCATAAAACACACAGAAGTTTTTATTTTATCCTATGCCAAGCACCATAAGGGATTCTGACTACTGGTGTGCTAGTGTAACCAAACTAGTGGGGTCTCACCACCTGATGCCCATAGGCAATAACTCTGGAGACAGAATTTGGTGGAAAGGAAAATGAAATTTTTATTTATTATAGATATACACATTTCTTGATGCCCACACCCAACTTCACCACAGAAGAAGCAAGCAGGCTACTGGTAGATGGCTGCCACAGTGGTTTTGCATGGCTTCATGTGTAGGGGAGGGGCATAGGGTTTGTTACCTGGCTGTGCCACCTCTTGGGACCTGCTGGCGCAAATCTCCTCTCACCGTACCACTGCCCCCTTCTTAACTGGCCTTGCTCCCAGTACTGGTAGTGCTCTTGGTCAGGCCACAAGTGTCTTGTGAGGGGTGTGGGGACTTACCATCCCCAGATGCACAGGTTCCATAGCCAACTGGACTGCACTAGCATGGGTCACGGGCAAGCGGCAGCCACCACAGCTTCTGGCCTGTGAAGGAGTGTGGGGTTTGCCAGGCCTGAGCCAGAAGTGTGGACTTCAGGTAAGAGGCAGCCACCATGGAGTGAAGGGCTCATCTGCCCACAGCTTCTGACATGGGTCATGGCCATGGCTCCCCACCTAGGGGAAGGGCATGGGACTTGCCAGCCCCATCCTCCTTGAATATGTTGGCTGAGCCTCCCCAGGCCTGCCAGAATGAGGCTTCTCTCATATCCTCTTACTGGAGCTCCTTATGCTCCAGGCCAACTGTGGAGCATTCAGGGAGGTGCAGCAGGAATGTTCCCAGGCTACCCAGCCCCCAAGGCCCAGTGCTCAGGAACTCCAGCCCCTGTCATTTGGGAATGAGGGGAGAATCCAAGAGAGAGTAGCATCACCACCTGCTATCCTTTTAAAGGCTCTCCCCAAATCCCTCACACAGCAGAAGCAGATGAGTAGGTATATTCTGTCCATCCAATCAACATCCTAATTTTTGGTGCCATCCTTGCATGCCTCTTTTTTCTGTGTTATGTGCATATCACTGTAATTGCTGGGTGATGCACACATGTGCCACTTCGGGGCTTCTCTACACCTCCCCATTTCTGGGGGGAGAGTTCTCCCCCTTTACAATTCCCTCCTTTAACACTCTGCACACTTGTAATCTTACAAGGACAGATGGATGAAGGTCTCATTCTTCAGTAACTACTTCTCGCTGACTGAGGAGCATAGTCCTATCTATCCCCTTGTTCAGAGGTCCCTAACAAAGGGGGGCTGGAGTGGAAGGGAGCCTTCACATGAGGGAGAAGGATCTTGCAAAGTCCAGGTTAGTTGGTTGTCCCTGGAAAATGGAGTGTGTGATGTCCAAAGAATGGTATTACTGGATAAGTTGGCATATTTGTCATGTTCTGGAGGTGACAGATTTGGCAAGAGGGTTAGAAGGTACAATCAAAACTATAAAAACTAAATTACAAAGGTAGGGACTAATTCTACAGTGTCCCTGATTAAGAAAAAATATGGCTTTTTTGCAGGAAGGAATGCAAGGCATGTCACACCTGTCTGAAATCTTAACTGCCTAATATACTCAACTTATTAGGCTAAGGGGAATAACTTCAGATTCTGCTCCTTTAACACTTCTGGACATTCTAGAATTTGGCATTCCTAGAGAGATTCAGGTAGGGAGAAAAAAATAAAGCAAAAAGGAAAATCTTTGTCCTTCCAATATCCACCAAAATTGCATTTTCATGCCTTACATCTTTGATTACTTTTCTTCCTGACCTAATGTGAAGTTTTAACCTTTAGGAATCTCAATTACTTTTCAAAATAGTAATAAAACAAAAATCCAAAGCAAATACAGAGTTCCAAAGAAATAAAAGAGGGGGCTAAAACTAGCCTTATAATCTTGTCTCCCACCAACTGTTCACACTAACTGGTCTCACAGATGACCTTTTCCAGGCCCCAAATGGCACAAGGCCCCAATGATAGAGACATTGTCTCACCTCAGCCAGCTCTAACTGGCTCCAGGTACCCTTTCTTAGGTCCAAATGGCATGAAGCCCCAAATGGCAGAGATATGTTCTCATCCCAGCTGGATTCTATCCAGTACCAATGGCACAAAACCTCAATGGTAGAAGCATTCTCTCACTTACTTTTGCATCCACTGGTCTTCTGGGAGAGACATTATGTCTCACCAACTAATCTCATGGCAGAGACATGCTCTCTTGCCTTTTTAAGAGAGCTCTAACCAGCAAGAGATGACCTTTCTTAGATCCAAATGTCACAAAGCCCCAAATGGCAGAAACAGAGGATTCCTAAGCTAAGTTCCCCAAGTCCCCCAAAGATCAGAAAGCAAGAAACAAACCCCAAAGCAAAGAACAGCTCAAGCCAAGCACTGAGGTTTCTTTAAAAAAAAAAAAAAGTACACCATCCTATGGCCTCTACAACCTTCACAGACCTTACTTACTCAGACATAATCATAACTCACTTTCAATCCTTGTCCTTTTTAACAATGGAATGGACCACACTCAAACCGTGTATCTGGCAGCTAAAAATCCATAAATCTTTGAACACATAAATAAAGGAACATTGTCACTTGGCAATGGGGCTTGCTATCTTCTTCCAAAGGAGAAATTTCAAATCTCCTTCTGGAGTGCAAGTCCAGCTTTCCTGTTCAGCATCAACTACAGCAGCAGGGTTTGAAGCTCCACAGGTGGTGCACATTTTGTTCATACAAGTTGGATCCAAAGCTTAATTCCCATGAGCATTAGAGAAGAATGTGTTGTCAGGAGGACATCATAGGGACCAGTCCATTTTTTAGCTAACTGCTGTTTAGGTCCTTGAGTCTTCCAAGTCTTTAGTAAGACTTGGTCCCCTTGCTGGAATGGGTGTAAGGGTTTTTCAGATGGGTAGGCAGACCTGCAATGAGCAAACTTGAGCAGAATGGTTAGTGTTTGCCTTAAATGTTGTACATATTGTTTAATTTTGTACCCATGCTCCATATCTGGGGGGAGCACTCCCAGATCTGAGATTTTGAAAGGTCTCCCATAAACTATTTCAAAAGGGCTTAATTTATGCCCACTTCTGGGCACTACCCTAATCTGGAGCAAAGCAATTGGAAGTGCCTGGTCCCATTTCAAATACATTTTCTGGCATATTTTGCCAGGGTCTTCTTTATTGTGTGATTCATTTTCTCAGTCTTTCCAATAGATTGAGGTATCCAAGATGCATGTAGTTTCCACCTTATTTGCAGTTCCTGTCCAACATTCTGGGAAATATCCAAAGTGAATGATGGTCCATTGTCATTCTGAATTCTGTGAGGAAGTCCAAGCCTTGGAATTATTTCTTTAGGTAGAAGTTTTTCTACCTCACTCATCTTCTTAGTTCTGGAGGGTTAGCTTCTAACCATCCAGAAAAAGTGCCCATGAAAATGAATAAAAATTTGAAACTCTCTCTGGTTTTAGGAATTTGTGTAAAGTCTACTTGCTGGTCCTCAAATGGACATAACTCTTTATATTCTACTGCCTTTTTCTCTGGTGTGTGTTCTGTTTTAGGATTATTTTTGGCACATATCTGATGGGCTTGGGTAATCCTCTGAATAGTCCTTTGCAAATGAGGGCCCTTAGAATGTGGTCTAGAGAGGTCCATCAAAGCTTCCCCTCCATAATGAGTCCTTTCTTGTAGGTGTTTGAGAATGGAATACTCTAGAATCTCAGGAAGTAAGATCCTTCCATGGGTGTTGGTTCCCCATATGGAATTGGGGTCAATGTTAGTGAATCCCCATTCATGGGCATGTTCTTAATCTTGTCCCATGTAATGAGGTTTAAATTTTGACAAGTCCAATCAGCGGTTCAAAACCCCTAAGTGTGGCAGCTCTTCAGCTGCTTGTTTCGCTGTGTCATCAGCAGTTTGGCTTTCCTGGCTCACCTGGGAACCATCCCTTTGGTTTTCTGGACAGTGCATAATGGCAACCTGGTCTGGTAGATTCACTGCCTCTAGTAATTGTAAAATCTCCTTTGCATGTTTAATGTCCTTTCTCCCCAAAGTTGAAAGTCATCTTTCCTTCCATACTGCCCCATGGGCATGTACTAACATGAAGGGATATATGGAGTCCATGTAGATGTTAACCTTCTTTCACTGGGATAGCACTGTGGCTCTCATGAATGCTATCATTTAGCCTTTTGTGTTATGGTTCCCAGTGCAACAGCTTGGGCTTCTATTACCTTGTCTACGGTAATTACCATGTACCCAGCTCATCACTGACCACTGTCTGTTCCATGGCTGTGTACAGCCAATGGTTGGTCCAATAGAATCAGCCTGCTAGAATAACCTTGGTCAATAATTTCCAAACGGTCATGCTAGAAGGCTGAGTTTCCTTCTGTGTCTGGGAGTACAGTGTCCAGATTCAAAGTTGTGGTAGTCTCCAAGGTAATATTTGGACTGTCTAACAGAATAGCCTGATATTTCCCCAGGCATCCTGCCACCAGCTGATATCATCCTCTCTATTCCAATAGAGTTAGGATCTGGTGTGGTAGCAATACAATAGTAGGCCAATTCAAAGCAAACTTCTTAGCTTCCTGTAAGATGTCACAGGTAGCTGGCACTGCTCGAAGACTTGGTGGCCATCATTTTGTCGTGTGATCCAAATTCTTTGAGAGATAGGCTATGGATCTGAGGATCTTTCCCAGAGTCTGGGTTATTACCCCCTGTCCAATCTGCAGCCTTTCATGAATACACATTTTGAAAGGCTTCTATAAATTGGGAAATTCTAGCGTGGGAGCCAAAACCAGGTATCAAATGCTACCTGACAATCCCTTGTCCATTCAAAAGGTTCAGAGTCCAGTCCTTTCAAGGAAGTGTAAAGTGGTTTTACTATAAGGCCAAAGTTTGTAGTACTAAGTCAGCAGAACCCTATAATCCCCAAAACCCACAAAACCGCCTTCAGTTTTCTGGGATTTTTAGTGTAGCAGTGCCTTATTTTCTATCTGCCATCAAGCTCCTAGTGCCCTGTTTCAGTTCAAATCCCATGTATGCCACCTTCTGTTTGCAAATCTGGGCCTTGTGTGGTAAAACCTTATATCCTCTTTGTGACAAATGATTTAGGACTGTGATGCTGTTGAGGAAATAATCCTTGTAGGTGCTGCTAGTTATCAATATGTCATCTATGTATTTCAGAAGAACTCCTGATTTCAACTGAATATGCCTTAATTCTTTGGGCAATACTTCACCAAATATAGCCAGGGAGTTCTTAAATCCTTGTGGAAACACAGTTCAGCAGTATTGCAGCATGGTTTTTGTTTTGGGGATCTGCCATTCAAAGTCGAACAACAATTGAGCCTATTCACCTATAGGGATGCAGAAAAAGGCATCCTTCAATTCTAGGACTGAAAACCATTTGCTATCTCTAGGCACCATGGTCAACAGAGTACAGGGGTTGGACATTTGTAGATGAACGTCTTGAGCAATATCACTTATGGCTCTAAGTCCTGTACAAATCAATATTCATCCATGTGAGGCTTTTTAACTGGCAAAATGGATGTGTTATAAGGAGACTGGCATGATCAAGTTAGTGCCAATTTTAATGATTTCTGCAGTACTGGCTGAATCCCCTCTAAAGTCTCCTTTTTGAGGGAGTACCATTTCTTCCATGGGATATGCACCCCCTCTTTTAGGTTAACATTCAAGGGTTGGATGCTAACTGCTTTACCTCTAAAGTCTCCTTTTTGAGGGAGTACCATTTCTTCCATGGGATATGCACCCCCTCTTTTAGGTTAACATTCAAGGGTTGGATGCTAACTGCTTTACCTGGGGTTTCATCAGCCCAAACAGTTTGGTTGACCTGTTTATAGATCTCAGGTGGGAAGAGTTTACCTCCAGGACCTTCTGGGCAAGTCAGCAGTGCCTAGAGCTGGAGAGAATGTTCTAGTGGGACCTTTATACATAGTTGGTGTTTTTCAGGAGAAAAAGTTATTTGGGTATGCAATTTGCAAAGTAGATCTCAGCCCAACAGTGAAACAAGGAAGTCTGGTATGTAGACAAAACTATGTATGATCTTTTGATCCTCAATCTGGCATTCTAGGAGTTTAAGGAGTACCTGTTTTGTGGATTGTCCAGTTACTCCAGGAACCATTACTATATTTGAGCTCTCCTTGATTAATTTTATATTTACCATTGAGTATGCAGCTCCCGTATCTACAAGAAAGTCAGTTGGCTTGTTCCCCACCATCAACTGTACCTGGTGCTCCTCTGGAAAAATAGTAATAGGTTTGGAGATGTCCAAACGAATCCCTGAGCATCCTCATTCATCATCAGACTCCCCTTGCCTTTTGAGCATTTCCCAGTTAGGATTCCATCCCTACTTTCCCTTTTGATATTCAAGCATTCCTTTCTCCAATGGCCCTCTTCTTTGCAATGGGCACATTGATTGGTCCCTAGTGGGCCTCTCTTTTTTTGTTTAGGGTCCCACCTCTTCTTATCTCACTACCCTGTTTCTAAGAACACCATGGCCCGCTTTACCTTCCTTTCTTCCCAGGCATTATAGACTTTAAAGGCTATGTCTACCAGCTGAGAGATATTCATTCCCAATGCCCCATCTAAACTTTGGAGTTTCTTTTTGATACCTGGGCACTTTGCCCAATGAAAGTCATATTCACCATCCACACATTGTCTGGTGCCTAAGAATCTGCATCAGTGTGCTTTCTATGGCCCTGATTAATCCTGTTTAAAAATTGAGAAGGGTCCTCAATGGCTTTTGCTGAAGGGTCTGTATCATATTCAGACTCCTTTGCTTAGGCACACCTTTCTTAAGCCCTTGCAGGATATACTTTCGCTAATGTTCCAGAAAGGCTAGGCCCTCACAAATTGGGTTCTAGTCAGGCTCTGTGAAGGGAATTGCATCAGTTGGGTTGGGGTCCCATTGGGATTTTCTTGGTGGAGAGATTGGGCCTCTTCATTAACCTTATTTATAGCCAGCCATCTCTCATTCATTGTTAACAAGATGTTGAGGAGATCCTGTACATCTGCCTATGTTGGATGTTGAGTGGCAAAAATGGAGGTAATAAGATATGCCATTCTCTGAGGATCATCCCTATATGAGGGGTTGGAATTTTTCCAATTCAGTAAGTTTGTAGTGGAGAACAGGTATGAGTCCCATAGTATCCAGTGGGCTGGTCTTCCTGATTTACTCTGCCTATGGGCTAGGGAGGTTCTTTGGCTAAATTGGGTGCCCTGATAGGTCTTCAAGGGGGAGCACCATCTTTCATCATACAGGGGTGGAGCTATTGCCTCTTTGGGTTCTATTTCAGGGGTAGTTTGCAATGGGGATGATGATGGAAGGGCTCTTCCTGCAATGAACCTTGTGTCCCTTGAGTTCAAAGCATTATTGAGGCCTGTTTCTTCATTCTCCTTCTCTTCCTGTGTACTATCAGGAAGTGGTTTAAAGTCCCTTTTCCTTCTCTGCACCATTATGTGGATCTTTGTCTCTGGTGAAATCCCATTACGCAATGACATAAATGCCTTGACATACTGATTTCATCCCATGTATGTAACTGTTGGCAATATTGTTCCATAAACAAAACCCTTCTGCACAGCAAAAGAGACAGACAAAAAAAGGCAACCACCTGAATAGGTGCATAATAGTATAGTAAACTAGAGAACCATCTATGGGCCATCTTTCCCTACAATCCAACATGTACATAGTACATGAAATATTACAGTAATAAATCAATACTTCCTTGTACATTGGATAATGGTTATATGTATCTCAGTCTGCTAAAATTCTACCCAGTGGGCTCCCTCCAAGAACCAACCCAGAATGGCCTCTGCTGGCCCAGATACACAACAGGCACAACCCTATGACCAAAAGAAACCAGGCAACCTGGGGACATACAGAGAAACCTGTCATCCAGACTCCATTATTTTAACAAATGCTCACAAGCAAGATTTTCTGTCAACTAATCTTATAAACAGTGAACCCAAGCAATGGCCTTCCCCAAAAAAGCCAGTTCTCATCCAGACCCTGGTTCATAGTCTTAAATCTCAGGGGATCCTTCCTCCTACCCCAAGTATATCCCCTTCCTAGACCCATTTCTTTTCCACCTGCCAGGCATGTTTAAGTCTCCTACACCTGTAGCAGGTGTTTAGAGGAATTCCCAGCAACTGGGAAGCCCCACAGTCCCACTGCATGGAGGAGGGGTCAACATGCCACAAGAGACTAAGGCCCCATGCTGGGCACCACTACTGTAACCATACAGGTGGGGTCCCACTGCCTACTGCCCACTGGCAATAACTCTGGAGACAGAGTACAGTGGAAAGGAAAATTGAATTTTTATTTATTGTAGATATACATAGATTTCTTGATGCCCACCCTATATCCCTGCCACCAGAGGAGTAAGCAGGCTGCTGGCAAGTGGCTGCCTCAACAGTTTCCCATAGCTACACATGCGGGGGTCTCAGGGCTTGTTGTCTGGCCTCACCACCTCCAAAGACCTGCTTCCTGAGACCTATAGAGTCTCCTCTCTACACATCCCACTGAACCCTTCTTACTGGCCTTGACCCCAGTACCTGTAGTGCTCTTGGTCAGGCCTGAAATGGTCAGGGAGGGGCACGAGGCCTGACCATCCCCCACTGTGCTGGTGCCATAGCAAACTGGCCTGCATTGCCATGGGGCATTCATGGACAGCAGCCACCACTGCTTCCAACTTAGGAAGGGGCACTGTGCTTGCTGGGCCTGAACTGGTAGCATAGGCAGCAGGTGGGTGGCAGCTGCCTGGGGTTCCCCATTTGGGAGAGGGGTGTAGCACTTGCTGGCCAGAGCCCAAATGTGGCCCATAGTTAGGTGACAGGCACCATGGTTCCCTGCCTGGAGGAAGGATGCAGGGCTTGCCAGGCTGATTCTGTCTGAGTCCACTGGTCCAAACCTCCCCAAGCCCATGAGCCAGAGCCTCCTCACCTCCCCTCTTACCAGAGCTCACTACATTCTAGGCCTACCTTGAAGCACTCAGAGAGTGGCCCTGGGAATGTTCCCAGGCCACCCAATCCCCAAGGTCCCGGGCCTAGGAACTGTAGCCCCTGTCATTGGGGAAAGAGGAGAGAGTCCAAAAGATAGCAGCATTCCCACCTGATTTCCTTTTAAAGATTCCCCCAGAATCTTCAGCATGGCAGAAGCAGATAGGAGGGTATGTTCTTCCCATCCAATCATCTTCCTAGTTTTTGGCACCAGCCTTGCCATGCCTCTTCTTTCTGTATCTTGTATGCATTGTCTTAGTTGCTAGGGTGACATATGCATGCTCAGTCTTCAGTGCTTCCCCACCTCTCCCCATTTCTGGGGGTGGAGAGTTCCCCTGTTACACTAGGTTACTTTTTATTTGTAAACAAATAAAAAATAGGCCATAAGGCTATGTTTCACTGTTTGTGTTTCACCCTAGAAAATTTGATGCCTTTATAAAACTAATACAGGATGCACCATTACTCAGAATTTTAAAATTGTTGTCATTGCACAAATATAGAGGAGTGGCATCCGATTCAACATTACCATTTTGTTTATTTCTTAAATGACAGTTTCCTAGATTACTTTTTAGGAATTGTAATAAAGATATAAAAATACCTCTTGAATATTCCAATTATGATGTCTATAATGGTCTAATACAAGTCCTGATTTCATGTCACTGCATCACTCCATCTCAGAGATTGGAGGAGTAGCTTCTATTGCATGTGTTCATAAAACATACAGACATGAAGCTTTTTACAAAGAGTTTAATAGATAGCAGTGAACACATTCTCTAAAATATTTTCCTGTGTTCAGGTCTTTCAATTGGTTCAGGAGTGTTGTCCACTGCCCTACTTAGAGAGTCAAGCTTGAGTTTTGAGGACTCTAATAGGAAGAGGTAAACTGATGAGCAGGCCTTTGCAAAGAGCATTACTATTAAGAGATCATTGTGTACACCTACTATAAAAATAAGATGTATATTGAAAGTTTTTGAAGATCTGTGTAGTCCCTTCTTATTTCCTGCTGTTTCTTATAGAAGTTTTGTTTCAGAAATGCTTTGTATATATAAAAATCTAGTGAATTAATTTTAACATTTTAATAAAATTTGTGCATGTAGCATTATATATATACAAAAATGTTTTCATGGCTGGAAACTTACATCCTTAATAAACAAAATGCCTATTTTAATTAAAATATTATATATTAAATGCATTAAGATTTTTAATGAGCAATACTCCAGCAAACTCTAAATAAGATATATTTTATGAATATCAACAATTTATAAAAGCATATCAAAGAGGAACCAATACAATTTTTTATATTTTATAGTTTAAAATGGCTTTAGTTACCATAATTTGAAAAGTTAATAAAAATACAAGATTAAGGAAAGGGAATTTGTAACAAAGATGAGAACCCTAGCTGGATTTTAAAAATACTGATGACATTTTATTTTGTATAACAATGCATATCTTGACTCTACTGAACCCATCAGCCCACAGTGAATCAGATAATAGAATTTGTGTTTCATAGCTATGAAACAGAATTAGAACAACGAATCTTAGAACACGTTAAGTTAGGGCAGAAGTAGAATTAAAATTAATACATAGTTTGGTTAACCCAAACCTGAATTATTTAAAGTATATCAATCGTGCACTGTATTTTATACCAGGATGTCCTTTCTCACCACTCTTATTCAAAATAGTACTGGATGTCCTACCAGAGAAATCAGGAAAGAGAAAGAAATAAAAGGCAATGCCTTGGGTTACCTGTGCAAAAATTTTATCAAGAGAGCTTGCTTCAAGATGCAAGATGGTGGAGAAGTACGTAGAAGCTACACTAACCTACTCCTAGGACTAATCTGGGATTACTATTAAATTGTAGAGAAAACATCCTGAATAACCAACTGAACACTAGCTGTAGAGAAGTCTTATGACCATGGACAAAAGAAACAACTTCACTGCAAGGAGACTGGTAGGGAGTGTGGAGGAATCATGAGAGGGCTGGCTGGGCTTCCATGAACAATAGCTGAAGTTTTGAAGGGATAGTTCAGGAGATGTGGGGGTTCCCCCTGAGAAGTATGGGGTCTAAACTCCAAGAAGCTGGGCTCCCAAGCCTACAGCACCAGATAACATCCAGCTGTGAATAGCAGCAGGATTTGTGTCTGCCAGGGAGAGATGGCTGGAGGCCAAAATTTTGTTTGGAGCCACTTACCCTGGGCTCTGGTAGAGAGAGGGCAGAGTGGACTAGAGATGCTTGAGGAAAGTCTGGGATTGATGGCCCCGGGGAGAGATCTGAAAGAACAGCCACCAGGATCCCCATGCTCAATCATTCCTCCTACTGCAGAAACCATACTTCCCAGGCAGAACACTCCTTTCCAAGTGGTATCAGCCTGAGGAGAAGCAATAGCCCTGCCCACAAGAAGTACTCTTCCCCACTCTGTGGATTTAAGCCAGGCTCCTGATTACAGCTTAAGGCTATGTGATTGATTAGTTTAACAACTCAGGTGCATTACTGGGATCTCTAAGAGACTTTAGGTGCCCTTCCCCAGGGCCAAGGGCAAGGAAAAGCAGGCTTTGATGTACAGCCTCATTCTTTCTGCACACAAACATGCATAGCAGAGGGATCCACACGCTGTACACAACTGTTAGCTCCAAACAAATAGACAGGTCCAGTCACAAGCAGTGTCTGACAAAGACTGACCAGAGTCTTTGCGGATCTACCTAATACACAGATACAGGTACAAACAAGGAGACAAAATGGGAAGACAAAGAAACAGATCCCAAATGAAACAACAGCAGAATTCCACAGAAGAGCTAGCTGAAATGCAGGCAAGCAATTTAAAAGATAAAAGGTTTTCAGTAATGATTATAAGGATACTCAACAGAAGGAAAAAAGATGAACCATGAAAAAGGACCAGTCAGAAACAATGAATGCAATATCTGAAATTAATAATATACTGGAAAGAATAAACAGTAGGTTAGATGAAGCAGAGGATCAAATCAGTGATTTGGAAGACAAGGTAAGAAAAAACATCCAGGAAAAGCAGGAAAAAGAAAAAAAGAAGTTAAAAAATCATGAGAACTTAAGAAATATTTTGGACAACATGAACCGCAATAACACCCATATCATGGGAATACCAGAAGGAGAAGAGAGTGAGCAAGGGATCAAGAAAACATTTGAAAAATAATGACCAAACACTTCCCTAATCTGGTGAAGAAAAAAGACACAATTCCTGGGAACACAGAGAGTTACAAACAAGTTGGACTCAAAGAGGCCTACATTGAGACACATCTGAACTAAAATGACAAGGCTTAAAGACAAGAAGAGAATTCTAAGAGATGTAAGAGAGAAAAGCAGGTAGTTACCTACAAGGGAGCACCAATTAGGCTGCAATCTGATTTCTCAACAGAAACATTTCAGGCCAGAAGGGAAAGGTGTGAAATACTCAAGGCAATGAGAAGCAAGGAACTACAACCAAGGCTACTTTACCCAGCAGGTTATCATTTAAAATTGAAGGAGAAATAAGGAGCTACTGAGACAAGAAAAAGTTAAAGGAGTTTGTTAATGCCAAACCAGTACTGCAGCACATGTTAAAGGGCTTACTTTAAAAAGAAGAAACAGAAGGCTATCATTTAAAATTGAAGGAGAAATAAAGATCTTCCCAGACAAGAAAAAGCTAAAGGGGTTTGTGAACACCAAACCAGTACTGCAACAAATGTTAAAGGTCTTGCTTTAAAAAAAAGAAGCAGGAGAAGAGGGATATGAATAAAGAATAATAATAATAATAATAATAAACAATAATAATGAAGGGGTAGGAGAAAAAGAAAAAATAATTTAACAATAAAATGGCAATAAATATGTATCTATCAATAATCACCTTAAATGTAAATAGTTTAAATGCTCCAACCAAAAGACATAGGGTAGCTTAATGGATAAGTAAACAAGGCCCATATATATGCTACTTCCAACAGACCCATCTCAGATTAAAAGATACACACAGACTAAAAGTAAAGAGTTAGAAAAATATATTTCATGCAAATGGTAGGGGGAAAAAGCTGGGGTATCAGTACTTATATCTGACAAAATAGACTTTAAGACCAAGGCTATAGTAAGAGACAAAGAATGACACTACATAATGATAAAGGGAACAACCCAACATTTACTCACCCAACATAGGAACATCTAAATATGTAAAGCAAGTCTTGATGGACATAAAAGGAATGATTGACAGAAATACAGTCATAGTTGGGGATTTTAACACCCCATTGACCTCAGTGGATAGATCTTTTAGGCAGAAAATCAACAAGGAGACAGTGGCCTTAAAGGTCACACAAGATCAAATGGATTTAATTGATATCTTCAGAGCATTTCACTCCGAAGAACAAGGATATATATACCTTTCAAGTGCACATGGAATACTTTCTAAGGTGGATCACATGTTGGGAAATGAAACAAGTCTCAATAAATTTAAGAAGATTGAAATCATATCAAGCATCTTCTTTCACCACAATGCTTTGAAATGACACATCAACTACAAGAACACTGAAAACAAACAAACACATGGAAGTAAAATAACATGTTATTAAACATGAATGGGCCAACAAAGAGATCAAGGAAGAAATCAAAAGATAATTTGAAACAAATGAAAATGAGACACAACATCTCAAAATTTGTGGGATACTGGGAAAGCAATGTTAAGAGGAAAATTCATAGCATTACAGGCCTATCTCGAAAAAACAAAGAAAAATTCAAGTGAACAATCAACTTTACACTTAGAGGAAAAGAACTGGAACTGGACAAGAACTGGAAAAGAACAACAAACAACACCCAAATTGAGTAGAATAAAGGAAAAATAAAGATCAGAGCAGAAATTAATGAAATAGAGCCTAGAAAAACAATGCAAAAGACCAATGAATCCAAGAGCTTGTTTTTGAAAAGATAAACAATATTGACAGACATTTAACCAGAATTATCAAGAAAAAAAAGAACTACATAAATAAAAGCAGAAATTAAAAAAAAGAAATAACAACTAACACCAAAGAAATACAAAAGATTGTTGGAAAATATTATGAATAACTATATGCTAAAAAAATGGGACTAACTAGCAATTGGATAAATTCCTAGAAATGTACAATCTTCCAAAACTAAAATAAGAAGAATTAGAGAATGTGAATAGACAGATTACACAAGTGAAACCAAAAAAACTTCCAACAAACAAAAGCACAAGACCAGATGGATTCACAGGTAAATTTTACCAAACATTCTGTGAAGAACTAACACCTCTCCTCAAACTATTTTATAAAATTCAAGAGTAGGGAAGGCTCCCAAACTAATTTTATGAGACCAGTATTATCCTAATTCTAATACCAGATAAAGACACTACAAAGGAAGAAAATTACAGGCCAATATCATTGATGAACATAGATGCTAAAATCCTGAACAAAATATGAATGAACTGAATCTAGCAATAGATCAAAAAGATAATTCACCATGAACAAGTGAGATTTATTCCAGGAATGCAAGGTTGGTACATTATCAAATCAATAAATGTGACTCTCCACATAAAATGAAGGATAAAAACCACATGAGCATGTCAATAAATGCAAAAAAATCATTTGATAAAATCCAGCACCCATTTATGATAAAAACTCTTAACAAGGTTGGATTAGAGGGAACATACCCAAACATAACGAAGGCTGTATATTACAAACCCACCACCAGCATCATCAATGGGCAAAAACTACAAACGTTCCCCTTAAGATTGGGAACAAGACGAGATGTCCACCTTCACCTCTCTTATTCAAAGAGTGCTGGAAGTCCTAGCCACAGCATTCAGACAAGAAGAAGAAATAAAAGGCATCCAAATTGGAAAATATGTGGTAAAACTGTCTTTATTCACAGATGACATGATTCTGTACATAGAGAACCCCAAAGATTCCACCAAGAAACTGATAGAACAAATCAGTGAATTCAGCAAAGTATCAGGATATAAAATTAATATCTAGAAATCAGTTGCATTTTTATATGCCAATAATGAACTAACAGAAAGGGAAATTAAGAAAACAATCCAATTTACTATTGCTACAAAAAATACCTAGTAATAAACCTAATAAAGGATGTAAAAGACTTGTACTCGTAAAATCATAAGACATTGAGAAAGAAATTGAAGAAGATACAAATAAATGGAAACACATACTGTGTTCATGGATAGGAAGAAATATCATCATTTAAATGTCAATACTACCCAAAACGATCTATAGATTCAATGCAATTCCTATCAAGATTCCAATAACATATTTCACAGAACTGGAATACATATTTATAAATTTATATGCCACCACAAAAGACCCTGCATAGTAACAGTGATCCTGAGAAAGAACAGAGCTGGAGGAATCACAGCACCTAATATCAAACTATAATATAAGGCCATAGTAATAAAAAAGCATAGTACTGGCAAAAAAATAGACATATAGATCAATGGTACAGAATAAAAAACCAAGAAATAAACCCACAACTTTATAGTCAATTAATATTTGACAGAAGAAGCAAGCACATACAATGGGTTAAGTATAGTTTATTCAATAAATGGTGTTGGGAAAATTGGACAGATATATACAAAAATATGAAATTAGACCATTTTCTTATACCATACATACAAATATATTCAAAATGGATCAAGACTTGCATGTTAGACCCAAAACCATAAAAATCATAGAAGAAAACATAGGTAGCAAAATCTCAGACATTATTCATAGTAATATTCTGTCAGATATATCTCCCCAGGCAAATGATAAAAAGGAAAATGTAAAAAAAAATGGTACTACATTAAACTAAAAAGTTTTGCACAGCAAATGAATTCATCAACAAAAGAAAAAGAAAACACACAGAATGGGAGAACATATTCACCAACACATCTGATAAAGGGTTAATATCCAAAGTTTATGAAGTATTTACAAAACTCAAAGACAAAAAGACAAATAACCCAATTAAAAAATGGGGAAAGGACCTGAATAGACACTTCTCCAAAGAGGACATACAGATGGCTAATAGACTTATGGAAAGATGCTCAATGTCACTAATTATCAGAGAAAGGCAAATTAAAATCACAGTGAAATATCATCTCACACATGACAGAATGGCTATCACCAATGAATCAAAAACAAGTGCTGGTGAGGATGTAGAGTAATGGGAATCCTTTGTATTGATGCAAATGCAGATTGATGTAGCCACTATGGAAAGCAGTATGGAGATACCTCAGAAATTTAATAATGAATCTATCTTTTGATGCAAATATCCCACTTCTGGAAATACCATATATCTGAAATAACAGTAAATACTAATTTGAAAGAACATAAGCACCCCTATGTTCATTGCAGCATTATTTACAATCACCAAGATATGTAAGCATCCCAGGTGTCCATCAGTAGAAGAGTTGCAAAAACAACTATGGTACATTTACACAATGGAATACTACTCTGCTTTAAAAAAGAAGCAATTTTTACCCTTTGAAATGGTGTGGATGAATCTGGAGCACATTATGGTAATTGAAATAAGCCATTCAGAGAAAGAGAAATCTGTGATTTCACTCATATGTGGAATCTAATGAACAAACTGAACTAACATAGAAAATGGGGACAGAGTCATAGATGGAGAGCAGAATGACACCTGATGGGGGAAGGTTAGTGGGTGGAGGAAGTGAGCAAAAAGGAAAAGGGACTCATGGCCACGGAAAACAGCATGGTGACTGCTGAGGGTAGGAGGGTATAAGGGGACTAAAGAGTAATGGAAAATATACAATGAGGATTAAATTAAAAAACAACAACAACAAAATGAACATACTGCTTAATAAGGTTGGGAGAAAGGATTTACCAAGCTCAAGGTATGTGCAGAGATCCTCTGACAACCATTTTATGCTCAAACAAGGTCTGGCATCTTGTTACCTTGAAATGGTCTCTGTACCAACCATGTTTCTAGATGCCTTTACTCTTTCCCCCTTATATGGACCTGAAATCTGTGTCTTTGTAATCCAATAACATCCAAATAAAATAGAAGATGCTCATCAATATTTGGTACATAGTTACGCTAAAATATTTATCGATTGTTCATCTGAAGGTTTGATTTAACTGAGCATCCTCTGTTTTTATTTGCTAAATCTGGCAATCATATCTTGCTGCCCATTGAGAGCAACACAGTACAAATCTACTTTTCCTTCCTTACGCTATTCATTATTTATTCATCCATTTATTCATCTACCATTATCTAAGAACAAAGTTTGTATCAGATTGAAACTAAATGGATATTAAAAATCTCTACCTGTGAAGGTAAGCAAGTCAAATGAACAGTAGACTGTGATTGATACTGTGGTAGTACATATAGAGTTCTTTAGCTTCTCAAAGAGACTCTTAGTTCTCATGGCTGAATTTGCATGTCAAGAAAATCTCAAAGATGAAAAGGCCTCTGAATCTAGCAGCTAAATGAATGTGAAAGACTAACACAAAATGCAAGCCTGAACATTGAAGACAATGGTTTACATGGGGATTGATGTGAAGGAAAGTGACCTGCAAATAATTGAAGAAAGCTTCTCTCATCCATGTTTTCTTTTTCATGGTAATTAGTATTTAATTTCTTTTATTATATTATTTCCAGATTATTATTACCATTTTTTATTAATACAGTTGTCTCCACTTTCCCACCACCACTTCCCTTGCCCCACCCGCCCCCACCCTCAATTTTTTATTAAATAAAATAAATTTTATTTTATTTATATAACATCTTTTTAAATTTTTTATTCTTGTTCACTTACAGCATCCTTATTTGTCAAAAGCACTGTTTTTATTCTAAATGAAATATTTCACATATCTGGAATACCTTTAGATATAGTGAAAATAACACTATAAACACTAGGTTCATAAAACCTAACAGGGTGATGCTATTGAGCTAAAGCACTAAAACCAATGGTACACAAGGTACAAACATCCCATTGCATTTTGTCTTTTTATTCTAGAAATGTTGTTCTCATGAATTGGTTTTCTTTATTATTGGGTCTCCAGAGCATAAACTATAATTGGTGATGTGAAAACTACTTTCTCTTTGATTGACTACCGTGTAAATTATGATCTTGTAGGACCAAGATTAAGCAGATATTTAACAGCATGCATCCATTGATTTACTGGATTTCTCAGACCTGACAACATCAGCCATCTGGAGTACAGAGGGAAACTTCATGAATTTGTTTGCTGTGCTTCTCTCATGGTGAAGCACAAAGTCATAAAAAAAATAGTTGGAGGCGGATAATAAAAAGGGAGTTGGGGTAAGTAAGCCCAGTATATAGTGACAAGCAGCTTGCAAATAGCTCAGTAGTGGCTGGAAATTTATGAGAGCATTAGTCATGCACCATTAACTTTATCCTTGCTCACACTGGGAAGTAAAGTAAGGTAGTGTCATTCAATCCTGGGTTTCACAGTAAACCCAAATTGACCACAAGATGCCAGATACTGTCTGTTTGTATCATCTGTGCTGGCAATAATTGTCTCAGAAAAAGTAAGGTCAAAAATGACCAGTGATGATCATTTGCATATATAATGGTATTTCTTTTTATTACTTAACACATAGTAATCACACTCTTTAATACACACACACATACACACACACACAAACCTCACACATCATGATTTTTAAGTGTATTTTATTGATTATGGTATTACAGTTTCCCCAATTTTTCCCCCTTTATACCTCCTCTGCCCTGCACCCCACAACCCTCCAGCATTCCCCTTAGTTCATGTCCATGGGTTGTACATATAAGTTCTTTGATTTCTCTGTTTCCTGTACCATTCTTAACCTCTCTCTGCCTATCAATTATGCTTCTTATTTCCTGTACCCTTTTCCTCCATTCTGCCCTTCCCCCTCCCCACTGAAAACCCTCCCTGTGATGTCGATTTCTGTTTCTGTTCCTGTTATAGTTGTTTGTTTAGTTTTTGTTTTCACTTTTTTTATTAGGTTCAGTTGTTGATAGATGTGAGTTTGTTGTCATTTTACTGTTCATAGTTTTTTACCTTCTATTTCTTAAATAAGTTCTGCTAACCTTTCATATAATTAGGGCTTGGTAATGATGAACTCCTTTAACTTTATCTTACCTGGGAACTACTTTATCTACCCTTCCATTCTAAATGATAGCTTTGCTGTATAGAGTAATCTTGGGTGTAGGTCCTTGCCTTACATGACTTCAAATACTTCTTTCCACTCCCTTCTTGCCTGCGAAGTTTCTTTTGAGAAATCAGCTGATAGTCTTATGGGAACTCCTTTGTAGGTAACTCTTCTCTTTCCTCTTGCTGCTTTTAAGATTCTCTCTTTACCTTTAAGCTTGGGTAACTTAATGATGATGTGCCTTGGTGTGTTCCTCTTTGGGTCAAACTTCTTTGGGACTCCCTGGGCTTCCTGGAGTTCCTGGAAGTCTATTTCCTTCACCAGACTGGGGAAGTTTTCCTTCATTATTTGTTCAATAATTTTTAATTTCTTGCTCTTCCTCTTCTCCTTCTGACACCTCTATGATTCGGATATTGGAATGTTTCAAGTTGTCCCAGAGGTTCCTAAGTCTCTTCTTGTGTTTTTGAATTCTTGTTTCTTTATTCTGTTCTGGTGGGATGTTTATTTCTTCCTTTTTCCCCAGATCATTGATTTGAATCTAGGTTTCCTTCCCTTCACTGTTGGTTCCCTGTGCATTTTCCTTTACTTCACTTGGGGTAGCCTTTGTTTGTTCCTTCATTTTGTTGGTGAGCATACTGTGAGTATGCTGACTACCAGTGTTTTGAACTCTGCATCAGATAGGTTGGCTACCTCCACGTCCCTTAGCTTTTTTTCTGGAGTTTTGATCTATTCTTTCATTTGGGCCATATTTCTTTGTCTTGGCACACCTGTTATATTGTGTGTGTGGGGGGCAGGGCCTTAGGCATTTACCTGGGCAAGGAAACTCTCTTTGCTGTGTTGTGGTGCTGTCTGTGGGGAAGGGGTCAGAGAGGGAACAGTGCAGCTCACTTGCTCAGCTTTAGCCCCACTTTCCAATGAACTCTGTTGAGTGAGACTGGGAGTTTCTCCCACTGTGGCAACCTCTGTGAAGTTTAGAGCTAGCTTGACTCTTTAGTTTCCCATTCAGCCAGCCCCGCCTCACCCATGAGGTCCACCATCTGGCCTCTCAGCCAACCCTACCTCATCCTTTTGGTCCACTGCCTTGAGGTGAGTCTTCTTTGCCAGCCTGGCTGCCCATCTTGGTCCCTCCTACTAGCTGGGTGAATGTTTCTTTAATTCCTTGGTTGTTGGAGTTCCATGCAGTTTGATTTTCTGTCACTTCTGGTTGTTTATTATTTTTAGATTGGTTGTTATCCTCCTTTTGGTTGTGCAAGGAAGCAAAGGGTTTCTACCTACACCTCCTTCTCGGCCAGAACTCCCCCACATCATGTTTTTGTAGCTCTACATTCTTTTTATTTTATTTTTATTTATCCATTTATTAAAAAAATTTTCAGCTATTTTTTTCTATGTCATTTATTTGATGCCCAATTTTATGTCATTAGCTAATGTATTGATAACTTGGTGTTTATGAGCAAGGGCACAACCTCCTTTGTGGATTCACATTACAGGCTTGCCAATTAGTGCCTGTGTGGATATGGCCTTAAGCATTTTATTAAACTTTCTGGGTTTGTTTACCTAAAATATAAACCTAACATGAACCTCATTGAGTTACTGTATATTCAATTATGTTGTAAAGCAACTAACACTCTCCTAGCACATGAGAGACAATGGATTTTAAGTACTATATAGTAACATGCTGGTTATTTTACTTTGTCTGTATGTTTGTCTTTTCTCCCTAACCAGCTTTCAGGCTTCAAGAGGAAAGATAGGACTGCAGATGTTCAACAAACCCTTTTTACCTGTCAACTGGTCTGAACCTTGCATTGCTAATTAACAGATAACATATTTATCTATTTGATCCTTGCATGAAAAGTGAGGCTGGATATATTTTCAGTGATAGTGTCACATGGCAGCTTCTCCATTAGCCACTATAAGAAGCCAAACCTGTTGGGCTTCTAATATCTATTCAATTCTGGAATTTTTCCCACTCTTCTCCCTGTCTGTACTGGCATCTATTGACTGCCTCCTCTTCCATTCTTACCAATCTTGGTTCCTAACAGATATCTTCCCCAATGGAATGGGACAGGACTTCCTGTGAACTTGTTTTCTTTGAGTTATGACCGTTGGCTACTTCCCTTGCTAAACTTCTTCACCTGAGGTGTTCCACACTCTTGCCACTAATGAATACTGTCCTACTCCTCAACCCTGCATTGGCTTGGCTCAGTCCCCCTTGCCTCTCCTGTCTTGATACATTTGGAGGATTCATCTCAGTATCTCTAGAATGGAAATGTACTGGGAGTTAAAAGTATCTCCAGAATGGAAATGTACTGGGAGGTAAAAGAATCTTCCATGTATTCTTATTTTTTAAGGAAAACTGAATACATAAATTAAATCTCACTGCTTTAAAATGTAGAAAGGGACACTGTCAAGCCCACTGGGTGCTTATTACAGATGATTATGTATCTCACAAACTATGTGAGGTGATCTGGAATGGAAGAGCAGGAGCTCTCCAGATTGGAGATGGGGTAGAGCCCACATTTGTTCAATTGGTGTAAATATTTTGCATATACCACAGTTTACAGGTGCTCTATTAAGTGGATGTATAGATACATAAAATCAACAAATGACTTCAAAGGTTTCATACACATAATAATGATTCAAAAACATACAAATAAAATAAATATACAGATTTCTAACTTCTTAGCAATGTTTTTCATTAGTCCAATTATAGGCTAAATATATTAATAATATATTTAATTTTATAATAAATGATCAAAGTAAGATGTCTTGAAATATATATAGATTTATATACACTATCATTTTACACAATTTTATCCCATTTATGTTTTCCATATTGTATCTGGATGCTGTATATATGTTACTTGTATTTCTCAGATATGGAAGTAATTTAAATTAGGTATAGACATACATAATCTTGTGGGGATAGCTGGAGGAAAGGGGTGTGGAGGGAGATGAAGGAAAGTATAGGGGGGATAAATGGTGATGGACAGAGAATAGACCTGGGGTGGTAAGCACACAATACCTATGATGTGTTTTAGAATTGTGCACCTGAAACTTGTTAACCAGTTAATTTTGTTAACCAGTGTCACCCCAATAAATTCATAAAAAGGAATAACAGAAGTACATAATCTAAATTTAGAATCATTCATTTAAATGACTTCATCCTGTTAAACAGGTAATTTTTAAAATTATGAATATTTAATTATATTTACCACTAATATTATTAATATTACATAATAAATATAAATACATATAATGTATCACATATTAATGATTATTGTCAATAATTTTAGGTAAAGCTAAATATTTTGGTGACATTAAAATTAACTATTTATAATTTTATTTAATTTATCTTTACATTATTCTTTTCCATTTCTGATTTTTGCATATTTTTATAATTTATAACATATTACTATACTAATGCATGTATCTAATTTATAAATATATTTTTCAAATGACCATTTAGGCTAAAAAATCGTGGTACTTGTGATACATGGTCAAAAATGTTAATGACAACCATTATAACTTACTCATATTCTTAGAGCTAAAGTTGACAGTGTTTACTCCAAGGGACCTTCGAGGAACTACCTCAGGTATAGTCAATAGAGCATTGCTTCTTAAAATTTTAGGAGCATTCAAATCTCTTGGGGATCTTGATAAAAATAAAGATTCAGTAGGTCTAAGAGGAGCCTGGGATTCTGCATTTATAAAAGATTCCAGGTGATAGTGATTCTGCTGGTCCCCAGAGCACATTTTGAACAGCAAGGTTGTAGAGCACATGAAGAAACCTTGCAGTGAGTTTTCCCCTCTGCGCCATCTCATTGATCAGGCAGTCTATGGCACCCACAAACATCCTTCAGTTCAACAAACTTGTTTTCTTGATGGGGTTAGAATAGGGAAAGATAAATTCACAGTAACAAATTTTCATGTAGTGGATTTTCATGTAGTTACATTAGGATGACCTAGGCTGAAGGATTTAGGACCCAATAAAAGAACAGGAAAAAACAGTAATAAAAAAGCAGTACTGAGCAACTGGTAGGTTTTCAGGTTGTTATTTGAAGACTATTGTGGTGGGACAGTATGTAGCAATATTTTAAAGAATATTTTATTGTCCTGTCAGGTGTGGCTTAGTTGGTTGGGCATCATCACACAAAGTGAAGGTTTCATTCACCATCAGGGTGCATGCCTGGGTTGCAGGTTTGATCCCCACGTATGGGGGAGGCCATCAACCAATATTTCTCCACTATCTTTCTCCAACCCCTGCCTTTTTAAAAATAAATAAATAAAGTCTTTTTTAAAAGAATCTTTTATTAATGGATAGAAGATTCCTTTGTAAAAGACCACATTGAGTATTTGGTATATTCAAATGCACCAGAATATACTCAATTAGGAGATGTCATAGCAAAGTAGTTTGTCACTTGATACTTTTATCATACATGGCAAATTACTGAAAGCCTTAATTTTCCCATCTGCAATAATAACATTATCTACCTCAGGTGATTATTGTGAGGATTAATGAGCAAATGCACATGAAGCACATAGAAGAGTGTAACACATAATCAGTATTTAATAAATGTCAGCAATTATTCTGTGCTTACTGGGAATATATGTCCATGAAGCTACCTGGTTATTATCTTTCAAAGAAGACACAGAACATAGACTCAGATGATCAAAACATATTTGGAAGTGTTGAAAGAAAAACTACCAGCCTAGGATTTAAGTAAAATTACCTTTTAAAAGTGAAGGAGAAAAAAAAGTGAAGGAGAGATAAAAACTCTTCAGAAAAAAAAAGACAGATTCTGTGCTCAGTAAACCTGCCTTGCAAAAAATGTTAAAAATTCTTCTGAGAGAAAGAAACTTATATAAGCCAGAAAGAGATGTACATAAAGAAAGGAATGGTGTTAGCAAAGGAAAAAATGAAAATAAAATTAAAACTTTTATTTTTCTTATTTGATTGATCTAAAAGAGAACAGTTTGTTCAAAGTAATAATACCAACAGCCATAGTGATTATAATGGTGACTACAGCTTATGGATAAATGCAAAGAATGATGATGTCATATCAGGCAGGAGAGAGGAAGTGGGAACACTCTGTTATAAAGTACCTGCAGGGTAGTAAAGTGGAATAGTGTTAACTGAAAGTGCACTTGAATTATGTGAAAATGTATATTGGAAACAAAGGACAACCACACAACCACAAATTTGTTAAAAAGAAATATAAGTGATATACTGATACCACCTTCAGAGGAGAGAGAAATGGAGTCATACAAAATGCTCAATTAAAACCAGGAAAGACAGCAAGAGTAGAAGCACACAAAAAAGAAAGAAACAAACAAACAAAAAAACCCCCCAAAAGAACAAAGAACAAGGGCAACAAACAGGAAATAGTTACAAATGTGGTTACCATTAAACCATATATATCTTAATAAATTCCTCTCCTAGGAATAGTCCCAATAGAAATGTATCTATATTTTTCCACAACATTTCTATATATATGTTCATATTAGCACTATTTCAAATGGCCCCAAACTAGAAACAACTTAAATGTCTATCAATGATAGGATGGATAAATATGATTGGTCTATTCATACAATGGAATACTACCCAACAATGAAAATGAATGAATTATTGTACAACATAATGAATAAATCTTACAAACAGGCTGAATAAAAGAAACCAGACATAAAAGGGAACATAGTGTATGATCTATGTATATAAACTACAAAACATGGAAAGCTAATCTAAGTAAGGTATTTGAAGTCAAGATAAAGATTACTTTAATTGGGAGGAAAGACAGAGAATGACTGAATAAAGGTATTTTGGATCCTTGAAATGTTCTGCCTCCTGAATTGGGTGTTGATCATATGGATGTATTCACTTGGTGAGAATCCATTAAGCCATACATTTATGATTTGTGCATTTTTAAAATATTGCATTTCAATAAAAATTTAAATATTTATGCAAAATAACATATGATTAAATATTGTGGAAGAAATAGAGCTGAAAAATAGAGTTGTTAAGATGCAATACACACTCTGCCATTATTGAAAAATTCCAAAATAATAACATCATCTAAAGATGCTATTTTGTTAATCTAGAGATTATTTTGTTAAGCTCAATTTGTGAAATAAAATGTTTCAATCTTACAAAGGAGGGCAAATATTTTATATTTTTGTGTGTATCTAAGAATAGCCTCAGGAAGTTTGAAGAATAAATTGGGGGTGTTGAGAAATGCTAAAGCATCAGAATGTCTTTGCAAGTTTGAATCATAAAATGAGCAAAGGAAGGATGGGGCAAATGGTTAGGCAGCACAACCTGATATAGGATTAAAAATAAAACTGCAAAACTACTTTTCTTTTGTTCTGTTCTCTCAAATAGATCACTCTTCAACCTGTGCATAAAAGACAGGAGTGAAAATTTGAGGGTCACTCACTGTTTTTAAGTAGATTCAAAATCCCAGATAGAGGCAAATTACTTTTGTGATGCTGATAACGTTGCTGAAGTTGTATCTATATTTGTAAACTTTCAAGAATCAAAGAAAACAGGAGAGGACAGAAGTCTGGAAAGGGATGATGGTCTCCTCATTTTTAAAATGATTGTGTCTGAAAACTGTTGGATGGTAACTTTAATATTGATACTTTTTAAATTTCCAAGCCAAATTTTAGGTAAAATGGTTTTGTTAATACTGAGTTTGGGTGGAAAGTTAATGGATATGGTCACAGCTATTAAATTTTATTTAATTCCTAAAATAATCTATTATATATGCTTTAGTAAAATTTTCCTTACAGATTAAAAAATTGTAATAGCTATTCCAAGATTATATAGCTAGTAAAAATTTAACTGATCCTTAAATTTATGTTCTTTTCACTATATTCCATTTCAAAGATTCATGCTCTTTCAAGCAGTACTACTAAAAAATTGTAGACAGTATATTAATTTTATGATTGCTTTTGGCAAAGTGTGTTATAAAATCCAACTACAGAAAGTAGAACAAATATGAAGATTCATAACATAACTATAACATTATGGGGGAAAAAGGTTAATTAACAAAATGTTCTATAGCACCCTTGTCTCTTTCTTGTTTAGGCATCTTTATTACTTTAATGATTATTCAAGAGATTGGTGAATGACAGCAGAAAGAGAATGCTGGCATACTTCAGAGTAAAAAGAATTCACATTGATTTTCGCTCAGTAGTTACCTACACAGTGCCTACCAGGTGTCCAATCAGCTGCAGGACACCTGTGCTGAAACATGAACAAGACAAAGGTGGCACTTGTATTCCCAGAGCTCTCTCCTTAGCGTTGCACACAAGGTTGACCAAGCGTTACAAATGAATGAGTGGGTCAGTGAGCAAGAAGAGCATATAATTGGCAGGAACCCATTCTGAGTGTTCATCGGGGCCCTCTAGGAGTAAGAACTAAAGAATGAGTAAAATTTATCAAGCTTGTTGAAGTTGGAAAATGTCTTCAATCAGAGGAAACAGTAAGTACAAAGACCTTGTGGAACAAGAGACCATTCTGTGTTTCTGTATATGATATCGGCCAATATGCTGGGGACACTGAGGTCGTAAGGGCTGTAACGGTGAGTTGAAACCAAAGGGATAAAATGCAGGTGGTCTGTATATAAAATTTTATATTTGTATTTTTAAAAAGCATACATACTTTCAAAAGGATGTGAGATTTAGATCGGCAGGAGGCTTTATTTAGCCACTAATTTTGATAAAGGGAGGAAGTGAACAGACATGCTGCTCAAACAAAACAAAATGAAACAAAAAAACCCAAAACAAATATAAAAGAACCAAACAAAAAGCTACAACATGTTTAACTTCATTTGTAGTGATTTAGTATCCAAATTGAAATAACTTCCTATTGTACTGTGACTTTGTATTTATCATTCTGGAGATGATGCATTAAATGTAATTGTAGGTGCTTTACCGAAAGAGATGGTTGAAACCCATTACTACCCAGTACATTTGGAAGGTCCATGTGGTGAACAAGTTAAAGAAGCTGTGAACCTCAGTCTCTAGAAGAACTAATCAAACAGAAACATCATTGCATCTTAAAACATCTAAAGAATTGTAAAGCCCAAGAAGAAGATGTGTTTTCTGTTTTTTCTAAGTAGGCAAACTCTCTCTAATGGGGGAACTCAAGAGTTGGAAAATCTTAGTTTTAGGTAATAGTTATGTGTGGAGAGCAGGACCAATAAAGTGGCATTGGTCCAATCAAGATAGAATAAAGTATATAAAACAAAGTGGAGTCACTTATGTCAACTAACATGGCTGTCAGTCAGCATGACACTTTGGTTTAAGATGAAAATTACCTAAGTCAGAGTAAACACATCTGGCAAGGAGACAAATCTGCCTAGGTGGTCAGAGCAGACCTGTCTGGCAAGGATACATACTTAAGATATCTGCACGTGTGGCCAGAGTAGCCATGGCTGCAAAGCAGGAACACCCAGAGATAGGTTCCTGGGGAAATTCCACACTTGCCAGCAAGGGTGTCAAGACATTTATCAAAAATGCCCAGAAGGGTGGAATACACCACTTTCACGGCATAATTGAGGCAGGTTCCAGACCACTGCTGAGACCACCAAGCTCCACACAGCAAAGTGCTGTTCCATGCCACAGTGATCTCCCTTAGCATCAGCCACCAGAGGCTCTGCCCTGCTGCCCACCTGGCTCAAGAGATCCTTCCTTGCAAAAGGAGTTGTCAGATCCTTCCTGACAACTCCTTTGCCCACCATGCTATTTCCAAGACCTGCAGACTGAGACTCTGGTTCATTTCCCCAATTGATTGCTGTATATGTGTGTGTATTATATTCCTCTTAGATTGTTAAAGTGTAAGTGGGATATTAATGTATGTTGATGTTCTACTTTGAGTGAACTTACATTCACTAAAAGTTGAGTGAATAGCAGTTATTGTGTGTGACTCTTGTCTATTCCTTGGTGCCAGGCTGCTCAGCAGGCAGCTAGCTGAGCAGTAGACCAGCTGACTTATATGAAAGACTATATCAGGAACAGATGCTTATGACAATAGGCTTAGTAGTTAATGCATGTAAAAATCTATTGTTTCAGGAACTGAAGGTATGGCCCACCTTGACTTCAGGAGACCACAGGCAATTTCACCTTTGTGTCCCAAGAGGACTGCAAGCAATTAAGATGGTATCTGAGACATTATGGCGCAGAGAGAAACATCCCACAGTCCAGAGCACAGATAAAGAGAATCACCTGGGACACAGGACACAGGACCCAGACTGGAAATCACCAGTCAACAGATGAAAGGATGTTAGGGAAATCGATGGACTGCAGCTTTTATCTGATTAACCTCTTTCCTGAATTCCAAATATCTTACCTACATTTTTTTCCCCTTGAATTCCAAATCCCCTTACCTATACTTTTTTCTCCTTTTAAAAAGGCTGGCTTGAGGAAGGATGATCCCATCATACTTCTGCTGAAACCAGCGCATGGCCTCCTGTTTGCTGATTCTGTTTTTGGCACCAATGCAGCCTCTCCTGTGTTTCTTGTCGGTGATGCTGAAACCTGGCCTCCTCAGCACCACACAGAAGTCCAGGCCATAGACACCAATGCTTGGATCATATTTGATCTCCAGATCAATGTGTTCCTGGATCCTGAAACCAAAGTTTTCAGGATCTGACAAGTTATTTTTTTGCAACTTGTACTCTTGCACCTTTAGACTTTTCTCCAGGATCTCCTCTGCCTTAGCCCCATGGGCTGTGAGGTGGATGGCGATCTTTTCATTTCTCCTGATGCCAAAGTATCTGATGTTTTATCTGACTTTGGAAAACACAGGACCTTGCTTGTGAGCTCCTCCAGGACTTTGGATGCCCAGGTCAGTCTATCTCCACTTTTTTTTTCTTAATTTAATTTTTATATTTTTTATTATTTTTAAGATATTTTTATTGTTCTTCAAGTACAGTTCTCTGCCTTTTCCCCCCACCCCTCCCTACCACCCCAGCCCTTCCCAACTCCTTCCCCTGTTTCCACCACCCCCCTTGTTATTGTCCATGTCCTTTATAGTTGTTCCTATAGTTGTTCCTGTAAACCCTTCACCCTTTCCCCCCATTGTCCCCTCCCCTCTCACCTCTGGTCACTGTTAGCCTGTTCTCAATTTCAATGTCTCTGGTTAAATTTTGCTTGCTTGATTGTTTTGTTGATTAGGTTCCAGTTAAAGGTGAGATCATATGGTATTTGTCCCTTACTGCCTGGCTTATTTCACTTAGCATAATGCTCTCCAGTTCCATCCATACTGTTGCAAAGGGTAGGAGCTCCTTCTTTCTTTCTGTTGCATAGTATTCCATTGTGTAAATGTGCCATTGTTTTTTGATTCTTTCATTTACTGATAGGCACTTAGGTTGCTTCCAGCACTTGGCTATTGTAAATTGTGCTGCTATGAACAATGGGGTGCACCGGTTCTTTAGGATTGGTGTTTCAGGGTTCTTAGGATATAAGCCATGGAATTGCCTGGAGAAAAGGCAGTTCCATTTTTAGCTTTCTGAGGAAATTCCATACTGTTTTCCATAGTGGTTGCACCAGTCTGCAATCCCATCAACAGTGCACTAGGGTTCCCTTTTCTCCACAACCTCTACAACACTTGTTTTTTGTTGCTTTGTTTATGATGGCCATTCTCAACAGTGTGAGGTGGTATCTTATTGTGGCTTTAATTTGCATCTCTCTGATGGCTAGTGATACTGATCATCTTTTCGTATATTTCTGAACCCTCTGTATGTCCTCCTGGGAGAAGAGTCTGTTCGAGTTCTTTGCTCATTTTTTAATTGGGTTGCTTGGCTTCTTAGAGTGGAGTTGTGTGAGTTCGTTATATATTTTGGAGATCAATCCCTTGTCTGAGGTATCATTGGCAAATATGTTTTCCCATACAGTTGGTTCTCTTTTCATTTTAATGCTGTTTTCTTTAGCCATGTAGAAACTTTTTAATTTGATGAGGTCCCATTTGTTTATTCTTTCTTTTATGCCCCTTGCTCTAGAGGATATATCAGTGAAAGTATTGCTGTGTGGAATATCTGAGATTTTCCTGCCTATGTTCTCCTGAAGGACTTTCATGGTGTTACGACTTATATTTAAGTCTCTTATCCACCTTGAATTTATTTTTATGTATGGTTTAATTTGGTGATCAAGTTTCATTTTGTTTGCATGTAGCTGTCTAGCTCTTCCAACACCATTTGTTGAACAGGCTATCTTTGCTACATTTTATGCTGCTGACCCCTTTGTCAGATATTAATTGACTGTAGAGCCTTAGATTTATTTCTGGGCTCTCTATTTTTTTCCACTGATCCATGTGTCTGTTCTTATTCCAGTACCAGGCTGTTTTGATTACAGTGGCCTTGTAATATAGTTTGATATCAGGTATTGTTATCCCTCCTACTTTGTTCTTCTTTCTCAAAATTTCTGTAGTTATTTGGGTCATATATGGTTCCATGTAAATTTTTGAAGTGTTTGTTCTGTAACTGAAATATGCCACTGGTACTTTAATAGGGATTGTATTGCATCTCTAAATTGCTTTGGGTAGTATGGACGTTTTGATGATGTTAATTCTTCCAATCCATAAACACGATATATGTTTCTATTTGTTTGTGTCTTCCTTAATTTCTTTCTTCAGTGTTGTGTAGTTTTCCGAGTATAAGTCTTTTACCTCCTTTATTAGGTTTATTGCTAGGTATTTTATTTTTCTTGTTACTATGTCAAATGGGATTTTTTCCTGATTTTTGTTTCAAAAATGTCTTTGACTTCTTAATATTGACTTTGTATCCTGCTGTTTTGCCAAATTCGTTTATTAGGTCAAGCAGATTTTTGGTGGCATCTACAGGATTTTCTGTGTACACTATCATGTCATCTTCATACAATGACTGTTTTGTTTCTTTTCAGATGAGATTGGGTGTATTCAGGGTGGTATAGCCGTAGACTTGTTTCCTCTTTCCCAATTTGGATGCCTTTTATTTCCTTTTCTTGTCTGATTGCTGTGGCTAGGACTTCCAATTCAATGTTGAATAGAAATGGGAAAAGTGGACAACCTTGTCTTGTTGCTGATCTCAGTAGGAAAGTTTTTAGTTTTTGCCCATTGAGTATGATGTTGGCTATAGATGTCTCATTACAGACATTATTAGGTTGCTTTTTGTTTTTTTTTTTCCTTGAGATTTGTTTCTAGTTTCAATCCCTTGTGGACAGAGAAAATGCCTGATATGATTTCAATTTTCTTGAATTTGTTGCAGCTTATTTTGTGTCCTATCATGTGGTCTATCTGTGAAAATATTTCATGTTGAAAAGAATGTGTATTTTGATTCTTTGGATTAAAGGTTCAATACATATTAGTTAAGTCTATTTCATCTAGGACATTGTTCAACTCCACAATATCTTTGTTGATATTTTGTTTGGAAGATCTGTCCATCTTTGACAATGCGGTGTTAAAATCCCCTACTATAGTTGTGTTGGTGTCAATATCTTTCTTGAAGTCCTCCAAGATTTTCTTTATGTATTTGGGTGCTCCTATGTTGGGAGCATATATATTTACAATGTTTATGTCTTGGTGGATTCTTCCCTTGAGTGTTATGAAGTAACCTCCTGTTCTCTTTTTATGGCCCTTTTATTGAAGTCTATTTTGTCTGATATGAGTATTGCTACACTGTTTTTTTTTTTTTTTCCTGTCTCTTTGCTTAGAATATTTGTTTCCAGCCCTTCACTTTCAGTCTGTGTAGGTTTTTTGTCCTGAGGCGGGTCTCTTGTAGGCAGCCTATGTGTGGGTCATGCTTTCTTATCCATTCAGCTATTCTATGTCTTTCATTGGAGCATTTAATCTGTTCACGTTTAAGGTTGTTATTGATAGGTACTTATGCATTGCCATTTTTTTTTGTATCTGTGTTCCTCTCTCTCTCACTCTTTTCCTTCCTTTTCTTAAAGCAGTCCCTTTAGCATCTCTTGCAGAGCTGGTTTTGTAGAGGTATATTCTTTTAGACTTCTTTTGTCTGAGAAGCTCCTTATTTGGCCTTTCATTTTATTTGAGAGACTTGATGGATGAAGTAGTATCAGTTGTAGGCCTCTAGTTCTCATTACTTGGAATATTTCTTGCCATTCCCTTCTGGCTTAAAGTCAGCTGCAAGCCTTATTGGGGCTCCCTTGTATGTTACTTCCTGTTTCTCCCTTGCTTCCTTTAAGAGATTCTCCCTTTGTCTTGGAGTTTTGTTATTTATTTATGATGTGTCTTAAAGTGGGCCTCTTTGGGTTCCTCTTGATTGGGACTGTCTGTGTTTCCTGGATTTGTGTGACTTTTCTCTCATCAAATTAGGAAAGTTTTCCATCATTACTTTTTCAAACAGGTTTTCTATCCCTTGCTCTTCTTCTCCCATGTTATCCCCATCATACAGATATTATTATGTTTCATATTATTTTGCAGCTCCCTTACCATCAGTTTATTCTTTCTTAGTCTCTTTTCCTTTTCTTGCTCTGTCTGGGTGTTTTCTTCTTCATTGTCCTCTAGCTCCTTGATTTGATCCTCTGCTTTTTTCCTACCTGCTTGTAATTCCTTCTAATGTGTTTTTTATTTTGGAGAGTTTATTGTTCATTTCTTCCTGGTTTTGTTTATAGTTTCTATTTCCTTTTTCATGCTGATGTTGTTCTCACTCAGTTTCGTGTAGTTGTCTGCGAGCTCCTTGAGCATCTTTAACCATTAATAACCATTAATTTAAATTTTATATCTGATAGTTTGGTTACCTACATTTCCTTTAGCTCTTTTTAGTGGGGAATCTTCCATTCCTTTTGATTGCATGTTCTTTTTTTGTCTCCCCATTTAGGTTGAGTCTTATTGGTTGTTTCTGTGCTTCCGGATGTTTCACTTTGCTAGCTGTTTATGTAGGGTGAACTTCTATGAGGTTTAGTGGTGTGGTCTCTGATCTCCTTGACTGGATGCTCTAGGTTTGCCCTTTCTTCTGTTTGTGAGGGGTCTCTTGTTGTACTTGGGTTTGTTCCTTTTGGTGGATTTTCTCCTCCGGCAGGTATACTGATGGTCACAACTCCCACCTATTTTTGCATGTGATCAGTGGCAAGGGGTAGGCAAAATGGATTAAGAAAGCAGGAGAGTGTTTTATGGGATTTAAAGTACCAGCAAGTAGAGAAGAGTTAGGAGATTCTTTGGGTAATTATAGAGTTAACTGTGATATTTCACCCAAGTAGCCACTTTTTATAAAAGGTGAAAGAGAGATAAGACTCTTATTAGAGGGGAGGATGATTGTGAGCTGAATCCAGAAAATGGACCACTTGTGCATGGTTAGATCATGAGATATCGTGAGAGTAAAGGATAGAAAGTAGGCATAGTGTGAGAGAGAATAGAATTAACCATAACAGTAATAATGCTCAGGGTTAAAGTGAAGTGGGTGAAGATCATGGAGGATTACTGTGTAGTATGTATGATTGTATGGAACAACAATTATTTACAATAGTACTGGAACAACAAAAATATGACAAGAAATATATGATTTGGATAACCAGAATATAAAGTACCTGATCAAGAGTTGTGCATTATTGGAACATGGGTGAAGTGAAAGAAGGAAAATTAAAATACAATAAAGAGAGAATAAGGAAAACCAGTCAAACAATGCAAAAAACAGAGAAATAAAATGAGGAAAACTAAACATAAGGAAGAGAAATTAAAAAATACTAATAAAATAAAAGTGGTAAAAATAATGACAAAATAATAATAATACATGTAAACAATAAAATGCCAGCTCTATGTGATAACAAAGTGACATTTGTCTCAGTTTCTCAGTTTTGGGGGTTAGCCTTTTGCTTCCCCTTTTGATCTGTCTCTGTACCCTTTGTAACTCCACATCTGATTGTCTCACATGGGGAAGAAAAAAAAGGAAAAAAAAAAGAGAGAGAGGAACCAAAAATAAAAAAATAAAAAATAAACCTCCTTCTGACTTTAAACCTGTTCAGCGAGTTCTGCTGGTCTTCCTAAATGCCACAGGAAGAGAGGGGCTGGGCTTCGCTTTTATCCCTTCCTATGTTTTTGAGAGGATGGGGACCAGGTCTGGGCCACAATATTCACAGCTTCTCAGCCTCAGGCCCAGGTTCTCAGGTGCACTGTTTCACTCAGCCACTCAGTCTCTGGCATCCAATCAGCTTCTGGGTGCGCAGCATGAGGCAAGTGGGGTGCACAGTTCCACTGAGCCACCCAGTCTCTGGGCATTTGCAGCTGGTATCACCCTTGGGTTGAGCCAGCCGCTGCTGGAGAGTTCCTTACAAAGCAGCTGCCCACCATTTTTAACAAGCGCATGGCTTTTCACACAGCCCAACTTTCCAGGCAGTCTGGAGACTATCCGAGTCAGGGTTTGACAGGGCCCAACTCCTCCCATCTCCACATGTTGCCTGGTACCTCAGTTTCTCTGGTGCTGGTGTCCACAGTCCCAGTGGATGTGTACCACCTCTGTGTGTCCCCATTTCATCTCTATTCCCCCCCAGCAACTTCCAGCATCCAGGTACCTGCTGGTGCCTGGCTGCCCTCCCTGCTCTGGTAGGGGAGGGAGCTGGTGATCTAACTCTCCTCCCCGCATCCTGCAGCAAGTGCAAGGCTGGGGGCTGTGGCGGCCTTGGTCCCTGCTTAGATCCCAGGGATCTTACCACCCCAGCGCAATCTCCTCACCGTCTGTTTTTCAATGTCCTCTGCAATTTTTGGTCTCTGAACTTCATATAAGCTGGGATTCCATTGGGTGTTCACTCTGTTCCTTAGAAGATTGGCTAGGTGTTCCATCTGGGCACAGGGAGAACTGGGCTCCACTCCCACTTCCTTCCCAGCCATCTTCTCTGACCCTGTCTCCACTTTCACAGATGTTGAGACAGAGCTTGTGGATGTGAAGTTCCCGCATGGGGTTCTCCTTATCACCTTGATGTTGTGCCATGATGAACAACAGGAGGAGCGAACAATGATATTAAAAAAAAGGGAAAACTTTTATTCTCTTGGTTTGGATGTAAAAGGTGCAGCCATTATGGAAAAAAAGTGTGGAGATTCTTTAAAAAATTAAAAATAAAACTGCCATATGAAACAGCAATCCCATTTCTGTATATATTGAACGGATATTAAATCAGGATCCTGAAGAAAGATCTGCCCTTCCATGTTCATTGCAGCATCTTTTACAATGAACACAATAGGGAAACAATGTAAGTGCCCATTGACAGATGAATGAATGAAGAAGATGTAATGTATATATTTACATTTATACATACAATGGAATATTATTCAGCTATAAAAGAAAATAAATCATACCATTTAAGATAACGTAAATGAACTGGAGGATTATGCTAAGTGAAATAAGGTGGACACAGAAAGGCAAATACTGTATTATCTAACTTATATGTGGAATCTAAAAGAGTTGAACTCATAGAACCATTAAATACCATAATGATTGAGAGGGTCTGTGGGGTGAAAGCGATGGGGAGATGTTGGTCATAGAGTACAAACTTTCAGTTATGAAATGAGTAAGTCCTGGCAATCTAACATACAGAACGGTGATTATAGTGAATAATACTGTATTGTATACTTGCAAGTGGCTAAGAGAGTAGATCTTAAGTGTTCTCACCACACAAAAAAGGGTAATCATTTGAGGTGATGAATACGTTAATTAACTTGTTATCATCATTTCACAGTATATAGGAGACCGTTCTGTGTGCCGTGGGCCCAGCTCCCACTCAGAAAGTCCAGTGAGGAGCGAGGTCCAGCACACAGGATCCACACCCACAGATAGGTTCTCCTGTGGGGAGTCAGGCCCTCATTGTACCTAGGCCGCTTTGGGATTTGCTTTTTGCTAAAACTCCGTCAGCCTGAATTGAGGCAGCAAACGTTTACTGCATATCTTTAAAGTAGCTTCCTAAAATCTATGCTAAACCTTCCAAGGACCAGTGTAACCAGCTTTACCACTTTTCCCTTTACATTTGCAAATATCCTTCCTCTTTTAAGTAATTAGCAACACCCTCTCCTTTGTTTTCTGTAACCGCCCAAAACAAACCTATGCATAGTAAATGAGGACCATCTTTGATGTAATGTGCCTAGAAAAACAAGAAAAGTCCAGGGTGGGGTGGTCTTGGGGCCCTCTCTCTGACTTACAGAGCTGCAGCACAGTCCCTTTTTCTCCACAGGATTTCTATAGTCCGTGTGTATTTGTCTATTGCTGCCACAACACAGGATCCTGCTGGCCAGGATCTGCATCAACAGTATATATGTACACTAAATTATCACATTGTACACTTTAAAAATCACATTGTAGAACCTACATATATACAATTTGTATTTGTCAACCATACTTCAGTATAGCTGAAATAATTGTTTTAATTTAAAAAAAAGGCTGGCTTGAAAGGAAATGTAAGATGATCTGTTGGGGCACAAACCCACCATCTTCTCAGATCATCAGCCGTCTTAATAAAGCTCCCATAAAGATTCAATCCCTGTCTCTGCTTCTTGGTTCTGGTAGTGACATGTAGCATGAACACCAACTTTTCTGGTTTTATCTCCACAAAATGAGCCAAAACAATAAAAACATAGAAGTAGTAGAGAGGAAAATTGAAAACAGAAATTTATCTCTATGAAACAAGAAAAAGTGTAATTGGGCCTAAACTACCCATGAAGTACACTTCTCTGTAACTAAGTTAACCAGACTCTGTTAAGTGAATCCATGGACATTCAGATCAACAAAATGTTAAAAGAAAAATAATTAAAGGGGAATATCATTACTCTTAAGTACAATGTGCTAAATCTGTATTTAGCTTAAATAAGGAAATCAGGTTGATGTTATAAATTGTCCCTACAAGTCTGCAGTAAGAAAAATTATTATGAGATGTTATGGAATGATGCAAGAAAAAGCAAATTAAAAGGCATGGAGACTTGGTTTTGGAATTAAACTTTGCCACTACAGGGTTTTAGTGATATGCAGTAAACCAATTAACTTTTAAAGCTCTCTGTGTGTGTATATTTAATCTACCTCAGTAGTGGAGGAAGGGAGAGCTCAACATGAAATTCAAAGCACCACAAATGTTAATATTATAGGAGTTTAGGTTATTCTAATGATTAAAAATTACCTAACAATTACTTTTCCTGTGTAATCTTCCTTTCTATTAAAGAGGAATACATTAGATCAATGAGTTTCAATTATTGCTCACAGAGCATCTTTTAATTTTTAAACATTTTTTCAATTACAGCTGTACCCATTTCCCCCCACTAATCTCCCCTGCCCCACCCTCCCCCCACATCCCACATTCAATCCTCCCCCTCCTATTGTTTTTGTCCATGGTCTCTTTATACATGGCAAAACATAACTATTTTGAAAAATGTGAAGACAAAATGAAAAGTTAGCATATTTAATGAAGACATTAATTTGATGAGGGTGATGGAATCTTTTCCTATCTTTTGCAGCATGTGTTAATTATGTAGTTTTACCTTTAACAAAAATTAGCCTTTTTAGTGCTTTAAGATACTTGGCCTATAAACTATCAGACTTTAATAAATAATGGAAAATATAATCCATACAATTGCTATCTTTCTATAAAATTAGTTAGCTGTTCAACCACCTTAGAACTTTAGAAGTTAAGTTTTTAAAACCCTTATGCTAATTTCTGTGAAAGAACAATGTGAAGAGATATATAAATAAAATTATTTTAAAAGCATATAATACAATAAACTGTCCTCAATTAGAGCATCAAAAGGAATGTGACTGTAAAGAACAACTCCATCTGGAACACAAAGGGGCAATTCATCATTTTTCCCCCACTTTCTCTGGGAACTAACAGCTGTGAATTACTTTGATTTGTTGGCAAAGCCTCTATTAAAAAATGCAAGGAACAATGTATTGGTTCTCAAAATAAATTTAGTCTGGGCTTGGGGATTTGACAGGCATAAATAGTTAATCTTGGATCACAGTTATGTTAGAAACCATAATTTCCTTCCTTCCTTTTCTTTTTCCTTCCTGTTCTCCCTTATTTGAATAGTCAAAAAGATTATATATATATGAATTATCAGTCAAGAAATTTATAAAAATATGGCAGAAGGTTCATTTTAGGAGTTTAAAAGGAAAGGATAGTTCTTTGTATTGTCAACATTATGGAAATCTTATGGCTGATATTTCCAAGTTAAGCCATGCTTAGACAACTGCATATGCATAATCCATTTCAGTACTAGGTCAGATAAAAGAGTCTGTAATTTGATTTTCTAATTGGAGTATTTAGTGAATTAAATTTACTGTAATTATTGAAGTATTAATATTTATATCTACCATGTTGCAATTTATTTTCTAAGTTATCAAGGTTCCTATTCCATTGTCCCTTATTTCTCACCATTTTTTTTAGATTAAACAGTTTTCAAAAGTTACTTAATTCTTACCTTCTCTTAGCTTGATATTTTATTAATTCTTTTGCTTTCTTTTAGTGCTAATCCTAAAGAATAAAACTTTAATATTGTATTTTTTTAAACAACATAATATGAATTAGTATTTTATGCTTTCTCAAGGAATGTGAATATCTTTAGAATTTCAATGCTCAATATGGTAGTCATTAGACATGTGGCCATTTAGATGTGAATTGTACTTAATTAAATAAAATTAAAAATTCAGTTTCTCAGTTGCATTAGTTACATTATTATGGCAAATAGGTACAAGTGACTAGTGTGTAGCCAATTGCACAGATCACAATTAAGAATTTAAATAATGTTGGCAGTTCAGTGGGAGAACAGAGCCCCTTAATTCTATTTCCTACTTTCTCGAATTTTGAATTATGATTGCCTTGCATATTAGTTTTAAGTATATTTAACCACTTCTAGATGTACTATTACTGCTTTGTATAGTCAATTCCAAAATATTCATCAACATTTATAACCTTCGTATTGCTCTTCTTCCCTTCCTCCCTACATTACCATTTTTTATGTAAAATAGCGTTATTTTAACGTGAAGAACTTCATTTGGCATTTAGTTTTGTTCAGGGAGGAAAGGTAATACATTCTTTCATTTTAATAATCTGAAAACTCCTCTACTTTATCTTTACTTTCTTTTGGAAGAAATAGAAATGTATGTTGACAGTTACTTTCCTTTAATATTTTCCATTTTCCTGAGGCTTCTATATCTTTTTTATAAAGTCAGCTTCAGCTTTATTGCTATTCTTTTGAAGATGATATTGGAACAGGTGTGGAAGAAGGTCCACAACCTGTGGTGTTTGAGCTAAGGGTCTCTCTAAACTGGAGGAGCCCCCTTACCCCATATAAAAAAAGGGAAAAAAAAAGATCCCCAAACCTCCACAATAAGACTAGGGGAAAGGGAAGTGGATCAGGGTCATGTTGCAGGGGCTTGTTGCACGTGCAGGAGAGCAGGAAGGCAGTTAGCTCTATGTTATTGGGGCCAAGATTGCCTGGACTAACAATGGCAGCTGAGAAAGGCAGAAGTGACCAGACTACCAGCAGGTGTAACCCAGTGTGGGAGGAATTGGAAATGGGGTTATGGAGGAAGATCCACACAAGGATTTAAACTCAGGCATGGTGTAGCCATGCTATCTTGGCCATGTGGTTTGAAAGGATGCAAAGGTCCCCCACAGACCCACCATAAGGATGAAATTTTGGATTTAGAGCAGGAGCCTAGCTAGCTGAGCAAAGATGACTGGAAGAAGCCAGAATAATACAGAGGGGAATCTTTCCAGCTAAGCTACAGACTTCTATTTCTTTTCCTGAGAGTTAGTACCTCTGACTGGCCTGGTTTGGCAAGGGGAGGCAGGACTGTGTGTTTGTGAGTGTTTTTTTTTTTTTTCCTGTTTGTGAAGAGTGTGGGATTTAATGGTAGAATTCCACCATTATCCTAAATTTGTATAACTTTTGAATGAATAGTTCTTTTCCTTTTCATAACACTCTGGTATTGGGAGTTACAGTTTTAATCAGTGGTGGGCAATAGAACCCAGAGCAATAGAACTCAGTGGTTCTCTTAAAATATCCTTCCCCTCCCCCTTCAAGCTGTTTAAGTATTTTCTCTTTAACTTTCAAGTTCATTAGTTTTATATGATGTCCAAAAGGAAGAAAATGCATTTATTGTGCTTGAGTCCTAAGCAGGATGAATCTGGTAAATCCATGGTTCATATATTATTTCAGTTTTGAAAAACTCTAGTAATTCAAATAGTTACTCAAAATTTTCCATTCCATCTCTAACCCTTTGGATGGGAATGTATGTGTATATATACCTACCTTTCTGTTTCGTTTTTGCCACTTGGTTCAGAGCTATTGTGTGAAAGGACTATGTAGCCATCTACTTAACTTTAGATATCAATACTTGAAATAGGCTCATCTGCCTGGAAAGATGAGGTATTTCTGTCTGTAAAACTCACCCACACCTGATTCTAAGGGAGTGTATTAGCCTTGAATGGACCCATTCAGCTGTAAGGTGGAGTTACTGCTTTACTGCTTGTGGCAAGATTATTGAAAGATCTCTCTGGAGTAGCTCAGGGACCTGCTGGTGGGGTGAGGATGGGTTCTTGGTACAACTCCTGAGTTAGACTAGAGCTTTTTGCATTTCCTCTGGAAAGTTTGCTCAAGTCTCCAGACATTTACTTGTGGCTGGTAATTAATTATCACATATATCAAATATATTTTGGTTTTATTACATATATTCAATATGTCTTACAATATTTTCTGCAATTTTCATCCTGTTTGCCATGATTCTGTTTTCTATTGATGAATGTTTAAATTTTCTTTTTTACTGCTCAGTCTGCTGTTAATCCCATCTATTGACTTCTTAATTTTAATATTTGCAATTTTTAATCTAAAATATATTTCTGATTCTTTTTTTCAAGATCTTAGATCTCTCTCTGGCTGCTGTGGCTCAGTGGATTGAGTGCTGGCCTGTGAACCAAAGGGTAGTCAGTTCGATTACCAGTCTGGGCATATGCCTGGGTTGCTGCAGGCCAAGTCTCCAGTAGAGGGAATGCAAGAGGCAAACACACATTGATGTTTCTCTCCCTATCTTTCTCCTTCCTTTCCCCTGTCTCTAAAAATGAATTTAAAAATCTTATAAAAAAGATTTTAGTTCTCTAGTGAAAGTCTCTGTCTTGCCAGTTATTTATTTGAACATAGAAATTACAGGTATTCTAAATCTAACCTGTGATGAGTTCGATAAAATCAATTATCTGTGGGTCTTGTAGTATGGGAAAGAGCTTCCAAGTGCATGAGGACTCCTCTTTTGCCTGGAACTTTCAGGAATTCTAAAAAGTCACAACAACCCACATTGTTTTAAAGAATATGTCATAATTTTGCTTATTTTCTTCTTTTCTACCTTTATGGCTTTCACCTGCTCTGTGATCTGTCAAAAGTGAATGGTTTGTGTTTCCTTATTCCTTGGAGGGGTATATTATACTTTGGAATCCAGTTTACCTGTTTAACTTTGGAGTTTGCATTTCTGATGGGCTCAAGAAAGGTTATGATTTTTTAGATTATCTGGATGTTAGCATATGAGTGATGTTTTCTTGTAGCTTTCTATCCTAATTGAGAACTGAAGTTTTCACTGTTTATTTTCACATAAATAAAAATGATAGCATATTAATTAATTTCTGTATTTAATTTTACCTCAAATTATGTGACCTAGTAAGTAGCTATTATAATAAAATCCACTAAATAATAGATTTTTAAAACTTTTTTATTTAAATAAGGAGAATTCTTTCATATGGAAAGAGTTAGTTCCACCACATATTTAAAAGGAGAAACAATAGGTACTAAACGGGAGGGAAAGGGCGAAGGGTAAGCATGGCTTCAGGGCCTGGTAAACCCAAGATTCCATTTCCTATCCAAGGTACAAGCATCCCCAATATAATGTATAAACAAGCAGCACATTATACCTTTAGCCATCATCTTCCCTTTCAAATATCTGGACTCCATGGAAAGACAAAGAGAGGAAAGGCCAAAATAAAAACAAAAGGAAACAAAAAATACCCTCTCAAAACAACAAAAAAACCCAAACTCTTTTTACTGTGCAAGGCATGAGGTCAAAAACTAACAGTACAGTATCCCCTTTTAAAAAATGGAAGAAAGTCATCTACACAGAGCTTTCGTAGACATGTCTACTTGGAGCCTTTGTAACATACTGATGACAGGGCCCTGGGGGACACTGCTGCCATTTTGGAGGCCACTCAATCTGGGTGGAGAAACAGCAGGTCGGATGCACCTGGAAGATCACTATGCAAATATGCATTGGTGGTCCGGGTGGAGAACACAGCTGAGGACAGACGGGGTCTGACCCCAACACTGAGTCATTTCTGTCCTGGGTGATCTGTCTTGGTTCTGTCTCACATTTTCAAACAGAAAGGGCTGACTTTCTGAAATCCGAATTTCCCATTCATCACAGAACACGACAAAGCACAAACACCTTAGGATCCTTGGTTGTTGAAGGCCATTTCCAACAGACCTTCTAACCCAGGCTTGCTCTGCAGGTGAAAAGGGATGAGGACAGGTGAGAGGCAACATGCAACTACTTGGTGGAGGAGAACTGATCAGTAGGGAGGGGCTGCACCAGTTTGCCACACAATGGGCCAGTTCTGACCATGGCTGTGCACACCCTCAGCCTCCTTAGCTCTGAGCATCAGTCACAAACCTCACCAACCATCAGGAAGGCAGATCCAGAAGACAGGAGGGTGAAGGCATAGCTGGAGAGAACAGATGCTAATATTTAATGACAAGATACCCCAGTGTTCCTAGAAGTGGCTGGAATGGCCACAGCTTTGGAATTGGACGAACTGATTTTTCTGAATGTGTAAGAGTCATGCTTTGTTTTCCTCCTTAAGGAACCTAGAGTCATTAGTGTATGAATTTCAAGTTTGAAAACAATAATATGGATAAAAGGGGGTTTTATTATTAACAAGCATCACAATAAAACAGTGTCAATTGTTAAAACATTAAATTTATACATAGGAAAATGGAAAAAGAAATTGATTAGTAGAAAAGAGATTTAATACCAACTAGTTTAGTGACTATATATGAATCATATGTTATTTCTAAGTCTGAGTTTTTTTAGTGTCAATATAAAAGGTATTAAATCTAAGTTTCTTACTTCTTTACTCATTCTGCAAACTTCTTTCTCCCCAGTGCAAACTCACATGTCCTGGACTTAACTCTTATCAAACTACTACTTCCATGGCTTTTTCAATTTGTGAAAAAACTATGACATATAAATAAAATATGTGTTTTAACATTCTTAAATTGAATAAATTAGCTTTTGTTTTCTTTTTACTATACACTGAAATACTTTGGGGAATTTTTTTGTCCCCTTTGGACCTTTGTATTCTCAGAGAGATAAAACAAAGTTTGTTTGCAAACAAAATCTGCTTGTGAACCTGCTACGAGATGATTTAATGAAATTTGTAATAAATTTTCTAGGCTATTAGAAATAGCATTAGAAATGTGCCATTTTAAAATGTATGGATTTCATGCCTTCGCATTTGATAAAATATTTGTTATTCTGTATTTATAATTGTGGGCACATGCATCCTAATATTTTTCACATAGTAATATTTCATTCTCTTTTCCGTTTTACAAAACTGCTCACTTCAGCATTAAAATGTTTCCAGCTATTCCCTCTTTTGGATTTCTAATATACCCAGGGTAATAAAATAAATTGGGAGATTGAAGGTTAAGAGCTTTTAACAACTAGTCAGTTCCAATAACTCCCTTCAAATGCTTCACCAGAAGAGAATTAATATTGTTAGAAAACCAACTTGTTATCATAAAGGAAAAAAGAGGGAAACAGTATGAATTGTGTGCTTTATTGGCAGGTTTGGTAATGTATTTCACAATTCTGTGATCTAATCATAAACCTCCAATTATGCCCAAGGCACTAGAGCCATTTTAAGACAAATAAAGGCTTCATTCACTCAGTTTCATATCACTCAGTGCCCTCTTTTTTTGCCTATAATTAATTTAAAGTGAAGATGGCAGGTAGGGGCAATTTATATACTTTGTAATGGGGTTCAGAGTATGGGTCCTCTGAAAATAGGGGAGTCCCACCATCTCCCCCAAATCCTGCAAAGTGGGTGCGGGGAATGCCCTTAGAGTGAAGAGTATAGCAGTTAAGGCACTGAATAACAAAGACAGATTAACAGCCTATGCCTTCCTGAAGGGAGGAGCTGCAGAAGCTGCTTGAGGTAAATTGTATATGGGACTGTAAGTATGTGCAGGGCAGAATGATTTGGCAGAGTGACATAGCTGGTGGGCGAGTGGGGCTCATATAGCACCTGCTGAGCTGTGGGGCAGGTGCCCACTCTGGATGCCTGTGCATGGCTGGGAACTTTTGCTCTGACCAAAGATAACAGCCAAAAGATGGTCAAGGACACTGGGGAGCTGACAAAAATGGTGGATGCTAATGCACCACAGGGAAAGCTGGATGTTCAGCCATGCAGGGAGTTCTGTGCCAAGAATTTAAAATTGTAGCAGGGCAAGTAACACGAGGTCTTCCACGAGATCAAGAGGTCTGTTTGGTGGTCTGCCATGAAGTCTGGAGGTCTGTCTGTAGAAGATGGTAGCAGAGCTGGTGGAGCTGTTGGGGGACCTGCCTGGCCAAGCACAGGCAAGTCCCCCAAGCTGGTGGCTGGAGTAAAGGTGGCTCCAAAGGAGAGAAACAAACACTACAAGAAGGACTCAGGTCATTGAACCCAGACTCATGAGAGGTGCTTGGAGCTCAACTGTTGCTGGGAATCCTGAGCTGCAGACTTCTGAATTTCTGAAGGACTTTACTCTTTTGGTATGGGGGCTCTTGGTATGGGACTTTGGATCTTGGTGCAAACTCTCTATCTCTGGGTTTTTGGCATTTGGACATTCTGGGCATCTGGCCCTGCTCCCCACATGGATGAGAGCACTTGTGGGACTAGATGTGGGGCCCACTAGGGGCTTAGACCCCACAGAGGATGGGAGCCCATTCCTGGAGGCAGGTCCCATGCTGGGACTCATGTCTCCCTGGGCTCCAGCCTCAGGGACAGTGTAACAGCATCACACAGCACTACTAAATGGAAACTGAGGACAGCACACCTCAGATGGAGGGAGCTGCTGCAAGAGGATGGCAACTCTGAAATTCATAGTGCACAGTCTGGAGAGGATGGAGATCTGTGTGACCAGCTTAAGGACAGAAAAGGATATGGGGAACTTCTGGACCTGGTTTTGGCTTGTAGACTTTTTGGGAGCAAGGGAAGTTCTGGGTCTCATGGGAGAGGAGGGCTCTGAACAGGAGTGCTCACAGCACTCCCCAAGGTTGGAACTTTGTTAATAGAAATCTGTTCCCTTCAACACAAATCACTGGATGATATAAATTCAAAATGCTAAGTGGCTGAAATCCAGGTCTCATGGTTACAACTTGACACTACACAGCCATATCCACAACAGATATTTTAAAAAATTCTTTTAACTGGAACATAATCAACAGAAGAAAAAAGCAAACAAAATATAACCAGAGACATTGAAGTTAAGAACAATCTAACAATAGCCAGAGGGGAGAGGGGAAGGAATAGTGGGGAGAAGGGCTTTCAGGAACTACTATAAAGGACACATAGACAAAACCAAGAGGGAGGGTGGAAGTAAGGGAGGGATGTGGGTTTGGCTGGGGTGGGGTAGAGAGGTGGGGGAAAATGAAGACAACTGTAACTGAACAATAAAAAAATTATTTTATTGTTTTTCAAGTACAGTTGTCTGCATTTACCTCCCACCACTCCACCCCCCACTCCAGGCACCTCCACCTCTCTCCCCTGCTTCCACCCTCCCCCTTGGTTTTGTCTATGTGTCCTTCATAGTAGTTCCTGAAAGCCCTTCCCCCCTTCCCCCCATTATCCCCTCCCACGACCCCTCTGGTTACTGTGAGCTTGTTTTTAATTTCAATGTCTCTGGTTATATTTTGCTTGCTTTTTCATTTTGTTGGTTAGGTTCCAGTTAAAGGTGAGATCATATGGTATTTATCCCTTACTGCCTGGCTTATTTCACTTAGCATAATGCTCTCCAGTTCCATCCATGCTATTGCAAAGGGTAGGAGCTCCTTCTTTCTCTCTGCTGTGTAGAATTCCATCGTGTAAATGTACCATGGTTTTTTTTATCTATTCATTCACTGTTGGGCACTTAGGTTGCTTCCAGCACTTGGCTATTGTAAATTGTGCTGCTATGAACATTGGGGTGCATAGGTTCTTTTGGATTGGTGTTTCAGGGTTCTTAGGATATAATCCTAGCCATGGAATTGCTGGGTCAAAAGGCAGTTCCATTTTTAGTTTTTTGAGGCAGAACAGAATTTTAAGGATAGCAATATCACTTGATATTATAATAATATAATATACTAATGAACCTACTCTTGTCATTAATTATACTTATAACATTTTTATAAAAGCAAACTCTGATCAGTAAAATCTGCAGGCCCATGGCCTGCCAAATGTTATAGCAATATTTGGTAAATTAATCTGTTTTTCTTTTGAATAACAAGAACAGAAATATTAATATTAATTTACCATATCATTTAAAATAACCTAAGCATTGATAGTTCTCTTCCCAGCTAACTTCAATGATGATATTGGAGATAATTACAATTAACATGTCACTTTAGTTATTTATAACATTCTCACATATCATAACACCATTTCATATATATAAGACAGAGACAGAACATTTAACAATTCTCTAGACATCTACATGTCTGGATTAGAACTAAGGATGAGATATTTTTGTATGATTACAATATAAAGTTTTTTTCTTCTGATTTGCAAGCCTTTTATTAGAGTAGGATATTTATTTATTTTTAATATATTTTATTGATTATGCTATTACAGTTGTCCCATTTTCACCCTTTCATCTATTTCTTGTTTTCAAATAAGTTTTAAATTTCTTGCTCTTCCTCTTCTTCTTTCAGTAGCCTTATGATTCAGATGTTGGAACATTTAAAGTTGTCCTGGAGGTTCCTAAGCCTTCCCTCATTTTTTAAAATTCTTCTTTATTCATTGTGCTCTGGTTGAATGTTTATTTCTTCCTTCTGCTCCAAACTATTGATTTGAATCCAGGTTTCCTTCCTGTAACTGTTGGCACCCTGTAAATTTTCCTTTATTTCACTTTTCATGGTCTTCACTTTTTCCTCTGTTTTGGGACCATACTCAACCATTTGTGTGAGCATCCTGATTACCAGTGTTTTGAACCGTGCATCTGATAGGTTGGCTATCTCTTCATTACTTAGTTGTATTTTTTTCTGGAGTTTTGATCTGTTCTTTCATTTGGCTATATTTTTTGTCTCGGTATGCCTGTTATATTCTAAGGGGTGGAGTCTTAGCTATTCACCAAGGCAGGGCAACCCACATTGCTACGTTGTGGCACTGTATGTGTGGGAGGGGTCCGAGAGGGAACATGCTGCTCGCTCAGCTCTCAGGCAGCTTTCAGTCACTTCCTCCACTACCCACAAGCAAATTGGGCCCTTCTGATGCTGATTCCTGGGTGGGTGGGTATATGTACATTCTAGGACCCTGTGGGTCTCTCCAATGTACTCTCCTGTGAGGCTGGCAGTTTCTCCTGTTGCCACAACCCCTACAGGTTTTTTCAGTCAGAGGTTTTGAGGCTTTATTTCCCTGTACTGGAACCCTGGGTTGCTCCCCAGTTGTTCCTCCCAGTTTATCTGAACGCAAGTGTGGGACCTCATGGTCTGCCAGCTGCTGCCTTGCCAGCCCCAGTCTGCCCCAGTCCTCCAGCCTTTGCCCTGCCACAAGTCCTTTCTGCCTTGGCTGCCTATCTCTGCCCCTTTACCAGTCTGGATGAATGTTTCTTCTTTAACTCCTTGGTTTCTGGACTTCCAAACAGTTGGATTTTCTGGCAATTCTGTTTTTTTGTTTTTAAATTTGTTGTTGTCCTTTTGGTTGCACAAGGAGGCAAAGTGTATCTACCTATGCCTACATCTTGGCTGGAAGTCTTGAATGCCTTTTATTAGAGAAAGCCTGAAAAAAAAATAAACCTCTTAATTTTTCTGTTATAAATTCTTTGCAAATATGTAAATAATCATTATCTCCGACTTTATCCAGAAATGTGGTTGCATTGCTCTAAGGAAATTCTACATAGATTTAAGGGTGCAGGGAAATAGGTTCCTGGGCCAGAGCCAGGCACCTTAAGCAGGGGCAGCACTTCTGTGTGGGGGCAGCCAAGGGTTTCGTAGGCAGAATGTCATGATGGGTTAGGGGACCATGCCACTGCTCTGCTCCCCAACATCCTGGTCTATCAGAACTTGCTGAGCCTGGGCCCTGCAGACCTGATGCCTGCTGGGGCTGGTGTGCAACCAAAGGCAGACCGTGCCCTAAGACAAATTCCTGTGGGGGGATCAGTTATACCACTACTATCTCGTGGCTGTGAATTGCCCCAAAACCTGAGGCTACACCCTGGTACGAGGAGTTGTGGCAGCTCTATGACATGGGGCCCTACATGGAGATGCAGACAAAAGGAACACATTGACCCTGTCCTGCACTTCAGCTTCTCCACTCTGGCTACCAGTTTGCTTCCTGCTCCAAGGACTGCACAGTGAAGATCTAGAACAATGGCCTGACCATCTTGCATCTGCACAGCACAGACACAGGCATGCATCCCTACAATTGGAGCTATAACCAGTTCAATGAGGATGATTCATTGCTGCTGGCTTGGCTAGGGGTGTTCTTAACTTCTCCTTTGGGGAGATTGTGGTCATCAGCTTAGATCACTTCCTGCATCTGTCCCAAGTACAGTAATAAGCCCTAGGATGTTTTTGGCTGCTGGCTCACAGAGACCAGCCTGATCTTGGGGACCTTGCATTGCATCTGAGACATCACTTTCCAGGATGTGGAGTCCAAGAATATCAGTGTAGTTAAGGGACCCTGGAAACTTGACCCCAACACCATCCACATGCTGATGGTCACTGACTGTGGCTACTTCCACAGCCCTGACCTCCTGCTGGACACTAGTGGGACCCCTGCCACATCTGTGACCTGGACAGTGAAGATGAGGACAACACTGAAGAAAACAGGCTGGTTCCAGCCAGTGTGCCAAGGAGGGCTTGTGATGACTCCTGGGTTGGCTCCTGTACCCTTGAATGCAGCAGCAGCAAGCTGAGTGTGTTCTGGGGACCAAGGTGGCTGTGCTGCTTGTCCAGGGCCACTATAAGCCCCTGGAGAGCATAACTGCTAGTACCCAAAAAAGCTCCTCACCTTCACCACAGGCTGCTTCACCTGCATGCCGCACCAGATTGGGGGCACCAAGTGGATCCTGTCTTACCAGGTGATCATTGGTACCCTGGACCATGTAATCGACACATCATTGGGATGAACTTGTCCCCAGACAATGGGTACCTATAAGCTAAGAGCCACACTGGGCAGCTCAGTGGTGGCCAGACACATGCAGCTGCCACCCATGGCTGAGGACATCGAGCTCTGGTGTTTGACCTGAAGACCATGCCAGAGGTAAAGCTGGCTTTGCATGCCCATGGTGCCTACATGTCCAGCAATGAATGCTTCTTTATCTTTGCAGGTGTCAGCAGGTACTCTGTGACCACTGAGGCAAGGGCCAGCACAGCTACATCTGAAACTACCACGAGAACATCTGCCTGGCCAAGCTGTGGCACCAGGACTTGCTCACCTCAGTGGTCAGTGGACTACAGTCCCCAGGAGCAGAAGCTCTGGCTGATGGCCAGCGATGAAGACACCATCAAAGCCTGTTGCTTGCTCTGCAAAATGTGTATCCACCAGGCCCCTTGACCAAGCCTGCACCCTTTCTTCTGGTTTGCTAGCCAAAAGCGCTGAGAGGTGCTGGCCAATAGGAGATCCCTTGGTGTCCTCAGGCTGCCGGGACCCACTGAGGATGCCGTGGAGTCTGTGTCCCTTTTCTACAGGCCAAGCTGCTGCCCATACCCCGTGGGGGGCAGAGAATGTCTTAGGAAGGGGGTCTGGGAAGAGAAGGCCTGACCCCCACCATGCTGGCAGATGCACACTGCCTCCTGCAACAATGAGCTTAGCAGTGGGAAGACAGTGGGTGGGCTTCCTGACTGACTTGGGGTGCACAAGAAATTGTCCCCTTACCCCACTCGCCACAGACCCCTTTCCTCGGGCCTTAGCACTGGGACAGTCACATGACATTAAACCTAGGCCAGTCCTGTAGGCCCTGGAAGTCCCCCAGTCCAATCTTGCCCTCAGAGTCCTGGGTTCACCTTCTGGTTAATGGTGTGGCCTGGGCAAACTGTAAGTCACTAGTCACCTGTTCAGGGCTTGGTTAAAGAGTTAGCAACAACAGAATAAGTTAAATTATGAAAAAATAAATAAGTATGTTTAAGGGCTTCTATACTTTCTAAAATGATTTTATTGAGGAAGAGCATTAGACTACTGAGAGTGGCAGAATATATGTGGGAATAAAAATCCAGGTACTCTCTACAAAGCAGACTTTGTCTTGTATATGAATAAATATATAATTTATATTATATATTAATATATTTTAAAATATAATTACTTTAGCTTTATTAAGATATCATTGATATTAAAAAACTGCACATAATTACTTTATACAATTTGATGAGTTTGGACATATGCATACACTCATGTAGCCATTACCACAATCTCTGCCAAAGTTTTTATATCTTTTTATAGTTTTTGTTTGGGTTTCTGTGTGTGTGTGTTACATGAATACTGAGTGATTCAACTTATATGACAAATCTAAAATAATTAAACTCCTAGAAGTAGAGAATAGAATGGTAACTGACTGTGGCAGAGGAGGGGGAAATAAGACTTTGTTATACATTGAATTCTGGATCAGAGTAATCAAGGAACATTCAACAAACCATTTGTGTCATTGAATAAAATCTATACACACATACACATGCAAAGACTCACACATACACATCACCTTATCTCATTCAGTTATTGTTGTGCTTACCTCATTTCAGTTAATGCTTTATGTTGACTTTCTAAAAAGGAGCCCCAGACTTCTTATAAGCGACCTACCTCTTTAACACTTGTTACAGCAATGTAATTACAAGTGTTTCATGAAATTTTTGAAAATAAAAGTCAAAATAAGTATAACATTCATAATAGTCAAATATAATGACTAAATTCTAATCACAACTATTCTTAAGTGTATTAGTTCAGGCTTTAACGAAGCTTTTAGTAATGAAAATATCTGCTAAGGGATATAGTCCTGAAATCTTTATTCCAATTAACAGCTTATAATAAAAAGTGATTTGACTTCTAGTAACAGAAAAAGTTCCAACTGTTCATCACTCTAAATATATTATTTTTTTAGCTAGGTTGTTATCATAGGGTGAGAACAAAAATCAAACAACCACAAGTTATATTCAAAATTATGAGTTTTGAGCTTCATGAGTACTAAGAAACTAGAAAAACATTGGATAGTTCCCACAGAGGAAACTGTTTGTATTAACAGAAAGGTGGGCTAAGCTATCATGAATGTGCCTGAGTACACCCCCATTAGTATAAATTAATAAGCTGAACTATAATTAGAGATAGTCCACAGGAAAAAATATTGGAAGAACAAAGATTGCATTTTGTTTACAATGAAGATCACCATAAGACAAGAACTTCTGCTTTGATTAGGATCACTTATTAATCTTGCTTAGATATGGCAGTATATGTTAAAAATCTTTTATTGATCACTTAAAACATATCAAAGAATACTTTTTACTATGAGTTTGAGCTTATTAAGAAGCCAGGAAATGAAACAAACCAATTAGTATTGTCTAGTGTGTTTGTATTTATATTTACAATCCCTGTTCTGGGTCTTTTATGAACATGCTCTGGAGATAATTTGAGTACATTCTTTTATGCTGATACTTTATTTAGTTTCTCAAAGTCTTCTGTTTTTTTACCCTAGTCTGTTCTCATGCATATGAGGTCTGTCCAGAGGGTATCCAGCCATGTAATACAAAAAATGATGTTTATTGAGGAAGATGCAAGATACAAGAAACATTGTACATAGGACAATGACACCCCAGTCCCCCTCAAAGTAGGCACCTTGGGACCTACATAGTTCTCCCAATCACCATTAGTTGCCTGATCATATTATTGTGAATCTCATTACTGGTCTGAAATCTCTTCCCTTTCAGAGGCGATTTTAGTTTGGGGAAGAAACAGAAGGCATAGGGAAACACATCTGGGCTGTAGGGGGCTGAGTCTCCTGGGTGATTTGATATTTCACCAAAAAAACTCTGCACAAGATGTGATGCATGAGGGGTGACATTGTCATGTGAAGCCACCAATCACCAGTTGCCCATAGTTGTGACCTTCTGAATCATCCAAATAGTTCCCACGGAGGAATGTTCAAGCTTAACACAAAATTTGATGCAGATTCATTGCTCTATTTTCTCAGTCATTTTGAATGTGAGGGCCACACACGTGCTCACTCAACGGTGTCTGCCACCCCCACTGACTAGGACAGTGGGGTCATCACTATTCACGCAGTACATGCCAGTGCACTCCTTGGCTGCTAGGTTACACTGATGTCCTGAAAATTGTTCTTGTTATATTAATAATGGCTCCACAGACCTTGTATATCATGTAGATTTTTCATTCATCTACCAAAGGGAGAAAAAAAAGGAAAATTTATTTTCATATTTTCCTCTGACCTTCTTTTTCTTATTTATCAAGATTCACCCCACAGAAAGATAATTTGCCTAAATATACAGATTGCCTCATCTGGTCCTCTGGTGGCCACTCAGGAAGCAGCATCTTATAGCCCAGAGTAAAGCAATTTATATATATGGAAGAGGGAAGACTTGTAGCTGAGCAGTGAAGGGAGAAATATCAGAGGTGCCTTTGTTTTGGATCTTACTGGTTTTGGTAAAAGCTTCTTTGTGTCATTTTTTTTAACCTATTGTGTTATGAGAGAGAAAAAAATGAGGTGGTAAAGGAAATCTGAAAAGCCATGCCAGATGCATGATCAGTATTTTACCAAATGAATGAAGCATTGTAACTCACTGTTGATCTAACTTAATTCATAGTGAGGTAATCATATTTCATATATTTTGTGGGTATTTGCACACTGTCTTCTGTTAAATTTTTCTTCAAATCTTCTGTTCTTTTTTTCTCTTGGTATTTCATCTCCTTAATATTTTTAATTCTTGTTACTAAGTTATTACCTATTATGTATACTTCAATATGTTCTATATTTGCCTAAATTTAAACTTTGTTTAAGTTATAGTTTATGTATAAAAGTTACAAATGATATTGCAAGTAAATATACCTATCCATCATCCATCCACACATCTTGCCTTTGGAAACTCATTAAAAGATCTTTCCAGATTCAACCTTATCGACAAATTTTTCTCCACTGTAGTGTTTAATATGGATCATTTTCCATATCATTTGATGATAAGAATTGGAGATCTTTAGAATTTTATTTTTCAGATAGATCACCAAATCATCTCTACATATTTATTGATTAGATTGTTCTTTCCCAGTTATTTGAAGTGGCATTTATTACCTGCCAATATCCTATTTTTACTCAAAAATCTATTTGTTCTTATTTTTTAAAAAAGTCTCAGCTACACTTTCACATTTACTCTTCCACATGAAATTTTAAATTTTTTAAAACTGCATTGACCATACAGAGTAATTTGGAAAATTAAAAATTCTTTCTATGTATAAATTTTTACTTGGAACCTCAAACATAAAACAGATAAACCTGAAAATGTGTTAAACAGGCAAAACAAAAACAAAAACATGGTCATAGAGAATTTATGGGTCATACTTCATATTTGATTTTTAATGTTGCTTTTAGAAATGGCAAAATGGCAAAATTTATCCAATCTTTTACATTTTGGTAATAAAAATTACTCTGTTGATTTTTCCAGAAGGAAAGGTCATGGAAAAACTCAACCAAGGTGAAAAGAGGAGATGAATCACTCCTGAGGGTATGACTGACCTTTGGAGAAAGAGATCTCTCTCTTGTTGAGTGAATGTCAAGGTACTTCATGAAGAAAGATCCTTAGCACCTCATTTTTACTTCAGAGATAAGGTCATTCTTTATCTCTGAGAAATGTTACAGTTTTGCCTTTAACATTATTTAAATATACACATATGCTTTGGGGGCTTCTACTTGTTAGAAGTCATTGAAGTATGACTAAATTAACTGCAACTATGTGCATTGTAATAACCTTAAAAAGCTTTTGACAAATGAGAGGCTATAGCCTCAGAACTCCAGCCTCACTAAGGAAAGTAAACTATTGTAGAAATGTTAGCTCATTAGACCATAGGCAAAGACTGACTTTACCTTTGAGGTTTCAGGGAAAAACAAACAAACAAAAAAGAGCAATACCAAACAAACAAACAAATAGCCAAAGCAATATTAAGAAAAAAAAAGAACCAAGTTGTAAGCATCACACTCCCTGACATCAAATTATACTACAAATGACAATAATCAAAGCAGCATGGTGTTGGCAGAAAAGCAGAAACACAGACCAATGGAGCAGAATTCAGAGCCCAGAAACAAACTCACATGTTTTTGACAAAGGGGCCACAAGTGTACAATGGAGAAAAGAAAGCCTCTTCAATAGATGTTGCTAAAAAAAATTGGAAAGCCACATGCAAAAGATTAAAACTAGACTACAATTTGTCTACATATACAAAAATAAAATGGAACAAAGACCTAATTATAAGACCTGAAACAATAAAATATATGGAAAACAACATAAAAACTAAACTTGTGGAATTGGTATTAGACAAGAGTTTATGAATTTAACCCCAAAGACAGGGGAAATAAAGGCAAAAATAAATGATTGGGACTATGTATAACTAAAAAGCTTCTGTACAGAAAAAGAAACTGACAAAAAAGGCAACCAACTTAATAGAAGATGATATTTGCAAACCACAGCTCCAATAAGAGGTTAATATCCAAAACATACAGAACTCATACAACTCAACACCAAGCAAACAATCCAATTAAAAAATGGGCAGAGGACCTGAAAAGACATTTCTCCCAAGAAGACATACATGTGGCCAGCAGGTATATGAAAAGATGCTCAACCTCATTAGCTATTAGAGAAATGAAGATCAATACAATGAAATACCACCTCATACCTGTTGGAATGGCTGTTCCCTACAAGACGAGTAATGACTGGTGTTGGACAGGTTGTTAAGAAAAAGGAACCCTCATTCACTGCTAATGGGGATTTAAATTGGTAGAGCCAGTGTGGAAAATAATATGGAGGCTCCTCAGAAAATTAAGAATAAAGTTACCATATGTCCCAGCAACCCCTATTCTGAGTATTGACCCCTCAAATTGAAAACATTTATTTACAAAGATATATGCAGCCCTGTGTTCATTGTAATATTATTCACAGTGGTTAAGAGATAAAAACAACTGAAGTGTCCCTCAATTGATGATTGGATAAAGAATATTTGGTACATGGAATACTCCTCAGTCATATGAAAAGGTGAAATACTACCAATTGCAATAGCATTGATGGAATTTGATAATATCCTGGTAAGCAAAATAATTCAGACTGAAAAAGTTGAGAACCATATGATCTCACTCAAATGTGGGATATAAACATGAAAGCAACAAATGAGTAAACAAAACACACAAACAAAAACTGATAGACACAGACTACAGTATGCTGGTTACCAGAGGGTGGAGGAGGGGTAGGTAGTAATTAGTAAAGGGGGTCAAATATATGGTGACAGAAGATGGTTTGACTTTGGTGGGTGGGAACACAGTGCAATACGCAGATCATGTATCATAGAATTGAACACTTGAAACCTGTAATCTTATTCACCAATATCACCCCAATAAATTTAATAAATAGCAATATTCCTAATGAAAAGTTATAAAATTAAAAAAGATCAACAATAGCCAATAAAGACATATTACTTGGCTCTAACAATATTATTGCAATATGCCTCCCTCATTTTTATCTTCTAGTTTGATCCTCAACCTCCAAAAGCCTGTTCTCCCACTTAGGTATGTGTTAATTAATGTATCCCCTAAATGTAGATAATGCACAGAGTTTGAGCAACAAAATCATGGGTATATAATGTATAATTTGGAGAGAGCATAAAGTGTTTTGACTTTTGTCTCTTTTTTTCCAGATTTTTTTTTACTGTTGTTCTATTACATTTGTCTCAATTTTTCCCATTTCTCTCTCCTGCCATACCCACCCCAACTCCCACAGTCAATCCTCACCCTGTTATCCATGTCCATGGGTCATTTATACTTGTTCTTTAACTAGGCCCTTCCTCTTATTTCCTTCCTTATCCCCCTTCCTCCTCCTCTGCTCTGTCCCTCTGGGACAATATAGTATAGGACTATAAATGGATAATTAAGAACTCAGATATTATCTGTTACTTGTAATCCCCAACCTCACATTGAATGTGGTGAATAGATTTGATCTGGAAAATTGAACCATTACAAACATGACACATTTATTTATGTCCTTGATGTAAAATATAATTTCCAACCTATCTGTGTATGAGAAACCATATTGGGAAAACATGAGATATTTTATCTGTAGCATTTATAGTATTGTGTAAAAGATCAAATAGTAGCATAGCCATATTTTTAAATTAACATGCATACTATTAGTCAAATTCATATACTTTATATACTTCATATGAAGTATTCATTCACATAATTCAAAAACTCATATATGCATATAAAATGTTATAATAGTGCACAGGCAGTGCTTGATAATTATTTATATTAACAAACCAGTTGAAATAAGCTCATGGCTCTACCAGGCACGTGAAGCCCACAAACTGGAAACCAATTTTATAAGGGATCTTTTTTCTTCTATTCTTTCTGTCTATCTCTCTTTCCTGTAGGTATCCTTTTATTATCTTTCCTCATTAATTATAATTGATTTTTTGTCATAGATTAGAGTACTTAAAATAAAGGGTATGATTTTTGTCAAAACAATTTTAATAAAAAGTGATGAAGTCACTGAGCCAAACAAATGTGAGTTGTTTATATACCAAAGCCATATCTGCTGACATATTTATCCCAAATCATTTGACAACCATCTGTTGTGTAAAGATGAAATACAAATTAAAGTATCACAAATATTTACTAGCAATGTGTGAAAACAAAATTATCTATAAGAAAAATTTTCTTTTAAAACAAATATGTGCCAGCTACATATGTATTCTGTACCTGACAGTTGAATAATTTCATTTTCTCTGTAATTGATAACTTAGTGGAAACAAAATAAAACAGGCATGCCTGGCCCCCAGACGCATCCACAGAGAGCTGGGGAAAAAGTCTGTGTGATAATGTTTCTCTGATCGATGCCAGTTCTTTCACTTCACTGTGCTGTTGAAGGTCAGGGGAAAGAGAAAATACTGGTGGGGGAAGTAAGGACAAGCTGGGAACCACTGCTGTTTCTTCATGCAGGAATATCCTTCAGAGGGGAATGGCTGTTACTTTGTTTCCTAGCTCCTTCTTCACTCTTACCTACCAAATTTTGTACAAGTTTAACTTTAAGGAACTCTAACCTGGTGCCAACTAGATAAAGCTATTTCTGAAAAATAGAGTTTCAGCTTAACCGAGTTGACAGGGTAAACTACTCCAATATTCTCATGACTTGACTTTTTACAATATGAACTAGACAGTCATTAGACAGATTGGCCATGAAAGCAACTTTGATCACAGTGTGTAGAATGTATTGCTAGACAGACAAAGAGACATATTAAAAATTATTTTAGAATATTTGTTCTGTCTTCTAGACATGGACTTTTGTGGTTATGAGCAAAGGAAAGGACAATGAGGAAGGAGAGGACATGTCAAAGCTTTAAAAAGACCCATTGTCTTTTTACTCATATAGTGGGCCACTGGTCAATATACATTATTGCTTAGAGTTCAGTTACCCTTGGGGAAATCTGAGATACCAGATTAAAATATAGAGATATGTGAAGAGATATGTAAATTTTTCTTCTTATTTTAATTTTTTATTAGGACAGGCATGGGATGATTTTACAACTTTAATGTTAAACTATTATGTTTGAATGAATGTTCATTTGTTTTTTGTTAATCACTTTTGGTTATTTTGCACTTCTTTGGGTCAGTCATAAACTGAAGTTTCCAGTTGAAAAAGGAAAGGGTCAAGGTAGATATGAGGTTTCCATGTTCAGGATCCTCCTTTTCTGGTGCTATCGTGATTATCTCTCTTTTTACATATTTAAATAAAGTATATAAAGAACCATATAGCCCTGGCTAGTATGCTCAGTGGATTGAGTGTGGGCCTGTGAACCAAAGGGTCGCCAGTTTGATTCCCAGTCAGGGCACATTCCTGGGTTGCAGGCCAGGTCCCCAGTAGGGGGCATGTGAGGGGCAACCACACATTGATGTTTCTTTCCCTTTCTCCTTCTCTTCCCTTCTCTCTAAAAATTAATAAATAAAATATTTTTAAAAAGATAAATATTATTTTTTAAAAGGAACCATATATCACTACCACTAATAGTTAAATAAACAGCTTGAATCTGTGGTGTTATCATGATGTTTTTAGCATTAACATTGTTAAAGAAAGAGTGTTTCGTTGTTAGTGTAATATTTAGACCTATCAGATCATTAGGATTGGCATTTTAGGTCAGCAGGTTCTCTTTGTGGATTCTTCATAGTTATGAAGAAGAGAAAAATCAATACCTGCCAATTATCTCCACAGGTAAGTTAGAATTTTATGCCTTTAAATATATTCAAATTGGTAAAAGTAAAAGAGGGCTAGTAAAAGCAAGTATGCATCTGGGAAATGTTAGCAAATTCATAAAACAGGAAAACTACTTCTAAGTGAGGGTCACTTAGGAGTCTTTAGAATATTTAAGAACATAGAAGAAGAAGATGCATTAAATAGGTCAAATATTTTATATTTCTTTATATAATATAAATTATATTAACTAAATATGTTCAGGAGTATAAATATATCTTTGTTATATATTTTCTATACGACTATCCTAATAGTACAAGGATAGTAGTATATACCCTGTAGATATATATTCCTGCAGTGGAGTACTAAACTACTAGACTGTGAAACAAAAAAAAATTTCCTGGAATACTCTATAAAACTGAAATTTTAGCTGACCTTTAATAATAATATAAAAGAAAAAAGTTCAATATTACTACTAATAAATTGCCACTGTCATTTATTTTTCCTAGCTTTAACTCTCTTTTGTCCTCTTTTCATGCACAGAAACACGCAAAACCATTCATTAAAAAGTTACTAAACAACAATAAATAATTTAAAAATTAAAAAAAGTTACTGAACAAAGTAGAGTTTGATGAATATTTACTGGGAAGAGAAGATTCAGATCTTATGTTTCCTTGATTGTTCATTATCTTCTTTTGCTCCTTGTATTTCTCCATTTATGGATTATGTAATTAAGAAAAATATCCAAGGACATCAAATGAGAATCTTTGGCTACTTCCCCATGCTCTCTTAATTTCCACAGAAAAATTGAGGGCAAGCAGGAAACTCCCACTGTGGTCTCCTTCCACCTCTTCCTTCTAATTTGCAAGAAATTGAAAGAATAAGTGCTTACTTTATTCATAAGATTTTATGAAGATCAAATGCATTATTATGTAGTAAGAGAAAACCAAATATTAACTATTATTGTGATATTTACCTCAGTGGAGGGAAAAGAGTGTAGAAGCCCCAAAACCATGGCTTCACCATCCTTTTCCTGGGCATCACTTTACACCAATTAAAGGAAAATTGTTTGCCAAATACAGAAATTTGATAATACATCACCAAGCAAACATTTAACTACATAATTATAGTGTGCATAACAATGTAGTAATGGGAATGAGAACATGTGGAAAATGAGGAAAAGAGTGAGAATGGAAAAGTGTGAAGAATAACAAAAAATTCTGAAAATTTTCTGAAAATTTGAGTTCTTTCCAGTATTTTCTTATTAAAATAAGCCTTGTATGAATTTTTATGTACCAGTTTATTTATGAACATAATTTTCATTTTGGGGGATAAATGTTCAGAGACACAAATGCTGTCACATGGTTCTAAAAGTCATTTAGAGAGTTGGTTTTATTATTCATGTCAGGCTCTTGCAATCATAAAAGTTACCTGTTCTACTTCCCTTTTACTGCTATAATAAACTGCCACAAATGTAGTGGCTTAAAACACCACAAAATTATTTTCTTACAGTTCTGGAGGTCAGAAGACTAAAATGAGTCTCATGAAGTTAAAATCAAATTTTCAGCAGGGCAGCATTCTTTTTTAAGGTTTCAGGGAGACCATTTTCTTCTTTTTATAGCTTCTAGATGCTGCCTGAATTCTTTGGCTTATGGTGCTCTTCCATCTTTAAAGCCAGCTATCACATCACTCTGATTTCTGCTTCCATCGTCATACTTCCTTCTTTGATTGATATTCCTGCCTCCCTTTTTTACTTATAAAGGCACTTGTGATTATATTGGCCCATTTCCCAGGTATTTCACAATAATATTCCCATTGCCATATCCTTATCTTAATTATATTTGCAGGGTACTCTTTACCGTATAAAGTAACATATTCACCAACTCTCTGATTAGGATGTGGCATCTAACTGAGAGGACATTATTCTGCTTCTTATATACCTACTAATAAGTAGTAATCTCACATTCAGAATGCAGATACAAATGGATTAGTGTAACAATCTTTACAAAATGTTAAAAATTTATTAAAAATTAGTTTTAATTCACTGAATTAAATATTAGAATTTCAATAAACTCATATAATGTAAAGCACAATACAACTTTTCAAAAGAGACAGAAATCTGAAGGGGTCAGTTCATCTAAAGCAACAGAAAATATTCCAAAATTCTTTCTCTAACTCAAAGTACAAGAGAAATAGTTTTTAATAATAATGAATTATATCCTTATGTTTTAATACTTTTTTATTGTGTTCAGTTACAGTTGGCCCGCCTTTTTCTCCATTGCTCATACCTGCCCCTCACCCCCAATCCCATAGTTGATACCCCCACATTGTCCCTGTCCATGAGTCCTCTATACATGTTCCTTTGCTTGCCCCTTACCCTTATTTCCCCATTATCCTCTCCTCCCTGTTCATTTGTCACTGTCCATTTGTCTTTATTTCCAAGTCTCATGGAATATACTATGCAGCAGAAAGAAAGAAGGAACTCCTATCCTCCAAAACAGCATAGGTGGAACTGAAGAGTATTATGCTAAGTGAAATAGGCCAGGCAGTGAAAGACAAATACCATGTGATCTCATTCATCAGTGGAACCTAATCAACAAGACAAACTTATGTTTGAATACTTTGAGTATGGCACATAGTGAAGAAGTAATGCACATTGATGATAATACAACAATTTCAGTGCTTGTAAAACAGGCTATTTCTTGGTGATACATTTTTATTCATTTTTTGCAAATCATATCACCTATTGATAAACATGGATTGGCATAGCCATTTAAAAATATAATGAACTAAGTAGTACATAGAATACAATTTTCTTCTTAATTTGCTTTAATATATTGTGTTGTAGATGTCATTGCCTTCCAGAAGCACAAAATAAATCTCACTCTAGGAAGACTTATTATAATTTAGAATTAGTCATGAGTTGTTTTATAATTACATGAAATTCAGGAGACCATGTTAATATCATTAATTCATTAAAATATTGGAGCTTAGAAAATTATATATGTGAATAGACTTGCATCTTCTGTGGATAAATTATTAAAATTATGCATTATCTTTCTTAGTATTTTATTAATTTCACAATTTCAAAGAGTAAACACCTAGATGTTTACTATATTTAATATCTATTATCTAACCTGAAATAATTTACTACCTCCAATAAACCCTATGTTTATAAATTTTAGGATTTTCTTTTTGCTTTTCATTACTAGTAAGAAACTGTTTCCAAAACTTTTTTTTGTCTTTTTTTTTAAAAAATTGTTTTTCAAGCACAGTTTTTTCCATTTTACCCCCATCACTGCCCCACATCCCATCCATCCCTACCTCCCACCCCCAATCCTACCCCTTCTGGCTATGTCCATATGTCATTCATACATGTTCCTTCCCCTTTCCCCCTCCCGTTAGCCCTTCCCACCTCCCCTGGTTATAGTCAGTTTGTTCTTCATTTCAATGTCTCTGATTAAATTTTGCTTGCTTGTTTTGTTGATTAGGTTGCACGTAAAGGTGAGATCATATGGTATTTGTCTTTCACCACCTTGTTATCATTGATCATTACTAAAATATTCATACTCAAAGAAATCTTTAAAAGTCTTGTAAAAAGCAATTTAGTTATAAAGAAGCTTACATGTATCTATCTTTTAACATTATTAATAATTTATGAGTATTTATGATAGTAAGCACAGTCATCATTGGATCTAATGTACCGTATTCCCCCTGCCCAAATTTGGGAGGAAAATGGGGGTGTGTCTTATAGTCCTAATGTAGCTTACATTTACATTGGTGAAATATTATGTTATTTATGTTATTAAATATTTTAGTACATTTTTTGCTTCAAAATTTTATTTCCTATTTTCCTCCTCTAAAACCTAGGTGCATCTTATGGTCCAAAAAATACAGTAACTATTTTTGGCTGAATTGTATCCCCCAAAAGTCACATGTTAGATTCCTAATCTCCAGTATTTCAAAATGTGATTTTATTTGGAAAGAGAGTCTTTATAGAGGTACTTGACTTAAAGTTAGGTTTTCAGGTGGGTGCCCATACAATGACTTGTATCCTTAAAAGGCAAATTTGGAGACAGGCATGATACATGCAGAGAAAACATCATGTGTATATGAAGAGATATTTTGGGGTGATGCTTTTACAAGTAAAAGAATGCCAAAAATTGCCAGGAGACATAGGACAGAATCTTTATCAGACCCCTCAGAAGAAATTGATTGGCTGACAACTTGATCTCAAACTTATAGCCTTCAGAACTGTAAAACAACACATTTCTGTTGTTGTATTCAGTTTGCGGTACTTTGTTGTAGTAGTTCCAGCAAATTAATACAATAACTTAGATTTTTGAATACCATATTTCCTTGAGGAGCATATCTCTTTCATAACAGTTCTAAGTGCACAACATATTTCATTGAAATCATTTCCTTTTTTGTTTATATTGCAGAAAATGTATTTGAAGAACATTTTAATAAAGAGTTAGTGGATTACATAAGGGAAGATTGATTAAAGAGTAAAAACTTATCCTTCATATAAATTTCAAATAAATCCCAAGGATAAACTGACTTTAAAAATGCTACTATGATTACGTCACTTCTCTGAGGTAGATCCAGAACCAAATTTACATATTTTTGGTCACATTTTAGTTGTTTCTTCTTATAAAATTATAAAAATTGCATGTAAAGAAATCAGGAAAGAAATCCCATTTGCTATAGCAACAAGAAAAATACAGTACCTAAGAATAAACCTAACAAAGGAGATAAAATGCCTGTACTCAGAAAATTACACAACACTGAAGAAAGAAATTGAAGAAGAGAAAAACAAATGGAAGCATACATCGTGTTCATGAATTGGAAGAATTAACATCATCAAAATGGCCATACTACCCAAAGCAATTTATAGATTCAATGCAATCCCTACTAAAATACCAATGACATATTTCACAGTTATAGAACAAACATTTCAAAAATTTATATGCAACCATCAATGGTCCTGAATAGCCACAGCAATTTTGAGAAAGAAGAATGAAGTAGGAGGGATCACAATACCTGACATCAAACTATACAAAGCCACGATGATCAGAATAGTCTGGCACTGGCATAAGAACAGACACATAGATCAATGGAACAGAATAGAGAGCCCAGAAATAAATCCAAGTCTCTATGGTCAATTAGTATTCAACAAAGGGAGCAAGAGCATAAATTGGAGTAAAAATAGCCTCTTCAACAAATGGTTTGGGAGATCTAAAATTTCATATATTCCATGCAGCAATATTTTCACCGATATGTCCCCTAGAGCAAGGGACATAAAGGAAAGAATAAACAAATGGGACCTCATCATAATTAAAAGCTTCTGCATGGCTAAAGACAGCATCAGCAAAATGAAAAGGGAAACAACTGTATGGGAAAATACATTTGCCAATGATACATTGGACAAGGGTTTGATCTCCAAAATATATAAAGAACTCATATGACTCCACTTCAGGAAGACAAACAACCCGATTAAAAAGAGGACAAAGGACTTGAACAGATACTTGGGCAAGGAGGACATATAGAGGGCCTAGAGATATATGAAAGGATGCTCAGCATCATTAGCCATCAGAGAGGTGCAAATTAAATAATGAGATACCACTTCACACCAGTCAGAATGGCCATTGTAAACAAATCAGCAAACAACAAATGCTTGCAAGGTTATTAATTTTTTGAGTTCAAGGGCATCATACTAATATTTAAGGCTGGAAAAATGAACAAACCAGAATTGTTCTGGGCAAGATTGTTGTAATTCATCTTAAAAGTTGTGAGAATAATTTATATATCTTTAAATTCTAGTCAACTGAAACATATCTTTCTCCATGATACTCTTTTGTTAATTATTTGCTTCTTTTAATCCTTTTAAGATATTGTATATTTATTAGGAAATTAGAAAAATAGGCTCAATTCTATAGAATGTTAACTTAGAAAGTATTAAATTCTTTGCAAATTCATCAGTTTCTTATTTTCCCAGATATATGGCATTTTTATTTTAAGGCTATAGTAACTAATACAGTGATTAGTTTATAAAATGCTAAAATGCTATATTTTCCAAGTTACCTTTGATTGTTCCCACATCTAGCATATAAACACTTCCACGTTTTGGTTGTTACTATATTTATATTTTTGGTTTTCCCAGTTTAACTTTTTAGAACTTTTAGTTATTTATTTTTAGAGAGACTGGATGGGAGGGAGAAAGAGAGGAAGAGAAATGCTGATGTGCGAGATAATCATCAATCGGTTGCCTCTAATGTCTCTGACCTCCTTAACTGGGAACCTGACCCGCATCCCACACAAGTGCCTTGACTGGAAATTGATCTGATGGCATTTTGGTTTGTGAGACGTTGCTGAACCCAGTGAGTGAACCACACCACTCAGGGTCTCGTTTAACTTTTAGTTAAGAGAAAAAGAGAATAATTTGAATGAGTAACATATCATTTTTTGCTATTTGCATAAATGTCAGTTCTGAAGACCTCTCAGCTACCACCAGGACCTATTGCCCTATGATAGAAAACATCAGTCAGCTGACTTCATGAGTTTTTCAAAGCTCAGATTCTATGACTGTTTATTTCTAGTTTATATGCATTCCCTTTGAAGGTAGAAGTAATTTGTTAATATTGTGCCTTGGCACAAGAAAAATTAATTTTTTTATTTCATAAAGATTTATGGGAAGGACAAGCATATAAATAAAAGATAAGAAATGAAGCAATCATGTATATAATCCTAACACTCTTACTTGAAATGAAATATAAATATATATATTCAATGAAACATTTTGAGTGTCTGGATTCTTGGGAAAATTCTTACTCTTTTCCCCTGTCACTATTGCAAAACTGTTCCTTAAAATGTGTTTTTATGATATTTGGGTTTGGATTTATCTATATAGAAAAAATAAGATCCAATTATAAACAATAATAGCAATATATAAAATTATTTTGTTAACTCCTGGACATATATTGGCTTTAAATTTGATAATCAGGCTACGAGTTGTGCCATGTCTAACACCTGCTATATCTGTGTTACCACAATGCTTCAGATTCTTCTAATGTCCTGGCTTTTATAGTCCTTGTTGATTTTGGGTTTCTCTAAGTACCTCTCCTCAGAGAGATTCTGTGTTGTTAATATGATGGTAACATGTGAGGAAGTGGAAGCCTTTCATAACTTTATGATTAAATGTCAGCCTTTAAATGAGCCTCTGTCCCTGGGCTGTGACTTTTATCAGTGTTTTTTAGCTTTTGCTCCCCACCTAAGAAGACCAGGAAGCCTGGAAGGGCAGAAGAGTGATAAATGACTTTCTCCTGTCAAAGTAACATCATCAGTTTTTCTCCTTAAAAGTAAACTTCTCTTACAGAGAATGTTTTTCTTCATTACAGAGAATATTATGGAACGATCCCCAACCTTTTTGGCACCAGGGACCAGTTTTGTGGGACAATTTTTCCATGGACCAGGATAGGGGGGAATGGTTCCAGGACGATTCAAGCAACTTACATTCAAACTCACCTCCTGCTGTGTGCCCCATTCCTAACAGGCCATGGACCCATACCAGTCCATGGCCTGGGGGTTGAGGAACCCTGTTATAGAGGATTTGTTTTAAAATTCTCCTCCCCCTAATAGTGTCATGAAGGGGATCTTTCCTGGCTCTTCACCATTGGAATTTGTGTGGTTCTTAGATGATAAATGAGGTGCCCCTAAGGTAACCTTCAAGAGTTTCTCACTCTCATGTTGTGCATTTTCTCTCCATAGCAACCATGTGGCCCTTGCATCCCATACCAGTAGCCTATGGACTTCAAGCAGGCTCCAAATCAAGCCTGGGTACTGGATAAAGCAGTACTAGTCAGCCAGACAGCCAAGAACTAGACTAAGTTTTGATATGGATTAAACTTTGACATGGCACTGAATCTCTGAACATTGGCCCTCTTTCTGGGCCTGATGAAGGCAAGATTGGACTTATTCCACAGTGGGAAAGATGAAGATGAGACATTGGGAACCCAGGGGCAGTCCCTAGATTTTTCTTCTTGCACAAAGCCTCAACTTCCCATAGGAGGGTCTCTTGGAATGCTTTCCTTGTGATCCCTTGAAAGAACTCACTTCTACTGGCAAGAGTTTGCCCTGTGATTTCAGTCCTCTGATGGGTCAAAAAAAGTCACTAGATTTAAATGAGAGCATTATACTAAGTGAAATAAACCAGGTGGTGAGGGACAAATACCATATGATCTCACCTTTAACTGGAACCTAATCAACAAAAGAAAAAAGCAAACAAAATATAACCAGAGACATTAAAATTAAGAACAATCTAACAACAGTCAGAGGGGAGTGAGGAGGAGACAGGGGGGAGAAGGATTTTCAGGAACTACTATAAAGGACACATGGACAAAACCAAGGGAGAGGGTGGAAGCAAGGGAGGAAGGTGGATTTGGCTGGGGTTGGGGGAGTGGTGGGGAGAAAATGCAGACAGCTGTCATTGAACAGCAATAATTAAAAAAATAAATAAATTTGTCAGCTTTTTTGTTGTTGTGAAGATGGAAGTGAGAACTTCTAATGCCTACTTCGTGGCACTTAAATCAGAAGCTCTATAAACTGTTTTGAAACACACTCAAAATGCTTCTAAGTCTGTGAGCTTTTGATTAATATTTTTGGTATTGTAACATTTGGTCAACAGGGAAGCAATGACATGTGCAACATTACTGCCTCATAATGAATTATTCTGATAACTACTTCTATCTACATTTTTATAAATAAAAACTAAATATAAGCAAAAAGTAATTATAACTGTGATTCTAAAGCAGATGGAATACATTTATTTTTAATCTGAACCTGAGTATATGGGTCTTTTTTTTTAATTGTTTTTGGAGAAGGAGAAAGAGAGAGAGAAACATCAATTGGAGAGAAAAACATTGATTAGTTGCTTCCTGTATGCTCCCCAACTGGGGATCCCTCCCACAACCTAGGTATGTGTCCTGTCTGGGGATTGAACCTGCAACATTTCTGTGCATGAGAGGATGCTCCAAACAAATCATTCTCCCAACCATTTTTTTGTCATGCTTTTAATTTCAAACCCATTTTAGTGTGTTACTTAATCTGAATGTGAATTGATAAAAGAAAAGACTACAATAACAGTAACAAAGGAACAGTGATATGTTTCTCATCTTTGACACAGAGTTATATTTTGAATTTATACCTGAGGACTTCAAGAGCATTTTTATATATGCTTTGTATTTCTTTTATTATAAAATAATTATTTATAAATTTATTTATTTATTCTTATTGTTATTCCTTTTTTTCTTTTGGAACCCAGGTATTTTATTTATTTTTTTAAATTTTTATTGTTATTCAATTAGTTATCTGCCTTTTCTCCCCATCCCTCCATTCAACCCCAGCCGAACCCACCTTCGTTCCCCACCTCCACCCTCCCCCTTGATTTTGTCCATGTATCCTTTATAGTACTTCCTGTAAACCCCTATCCCCACGGTCCCCTCCCCACTCCCTCTGGGTATGGATAGATTGTTCTTAACTTCAATGTCTCTGGTTATATTTTGTTTACTCTTTTCTTCTGTTGATTAGGTTCCAGTTAAAGGTGAAATCATAAAGTATTTGTCCCTCACCACCTGGCTCATTTCACTTAGCATAATGCTCTCCAGTTCCATCCATGCTGTTGCAAAGGGTATAAGCTCCTTCTTTCTCTCTGCTGCTCAGAATTCCATTGTGTAAATGTACCACTGTTTTTTGATCCATTCATTTGCAGATGGGCAATTAGGTTGCTTCCAGTACCTGGCTATTGTAAATTGTGCTGCTATGACCATCGGGGTGCATAGGTTCTATTGGATTGGTGATTAAAGGTTGTTAGAGTATAATCCCAGTAGCGAAATTGCTGGGTCAAAAGGCAGTTCCACTTTTAGTTTTCTGAGGAAATTCCATACTGTTTTCCACAGTGGCTGTACCAGTCTGTATTCCCACCAAAAATATACTAGGGTTCCCTTTTCTCCACATCCTCTCCAACATTTGTTTGTTGATTTGTTTATGTTGGCCACTCTGACTGGTGTGAGATGGCACCTCATTGTGGTTTTAATTTGCATCTCTGTGATGGCTAGGGATGCTGAGCATCTTTTCATATGTCTCTGGGCCCTCTGTATGTCTTCCTTGGAGAAGTGTCTGTTCCAGTCCTTTGCCCATTTTTTAATTGGTTTGTTTGTCTTCCTGGATTGGAGTTGTGTGAGTTCTTTATATATTTTGGAGATCAGGCCCTTGTCTGAGGTATCACTGGAAAATATGTTTTCCCATACTGTTGGTTCTATTTGTATTTTAATGCTGTTTTCTTCAGCCATGCAGAAGCTCTTTATTTTGATGAGGTCCCATTTGTTTATTCTTTCCTTTATGTCCCTTGCTTTAGGGGACATGTCTGTGAGGATGTTGCTGCGTGGAATGTCTAACATTTTCCTGCCAATGTTTTCCTCGAGGACTTCTATGGTGTTACAACTTATATTTAAGTCTTTTATCCATCTTGACTTTATTTTTGTGTATGGTGTAAGCTGGTGATCCAGTTTCATTTTTTTGCACGTAGCTGTCCAGATCTCCCAACACCATTTGTTGAACAGGCTATTTTTGCTCCATTTTATGCACCTGCCTCCTTTGTCAAATATTGATTGACCATAGAGACTTGGATTTATTTCCGGGCTCTCTGTTCTGTTCCATTGGTCTATGTGCCTGTTTTTATGCCAGTACCAGGCTGTTTTGATTACAGTGGCCTTGTAATACAGTTTGATATCAGATATTGTGATCCCTCCTGCTTTGTTCTTCTTTCTCAAAATTGCTGCAGCTATTCAGGGTCATTTATGGTTCCATATGAATTTCTGAAATGTTTGTTCTATATCTGTGAAATATGTAATAGGTACTTTAATAGGGATTGCATTGAATCAATAAATCATTTTGGGTAGAATGGCCATTTTGATGATTTTAATTCTTCCAATCCACAAGCATGGTACATGCTTCCATTTGTTTGTGTCTTCCTTAATTTCTTTCTTCAGGGTTGTGTAGTTTTCTGAGTACAGGTGTCTTTCCTCCTTGGTTAGGTTTATTCCTATGTTCATTATTTTTGTTGTTGCTATATCAAATGGAATTTTTTGCCCTGATTTCTGTTTCTGATGTTTCACTGTTGGTATACAAGAATGCCTTTTATTTATGAGTATTGACTTCGTATCCAGCTGTTTTGCCAAGTTCATTTATTAGGTCAAGTAGTTTTTTTTTTTGAGTCATTAGGATTTTTCATGTACACTGTCATGTCATCTCCAAACAGTGACAGTTTCATTTCCTCCTTTCCAGTCTGGATGCCTTTTAATTTGTTTTTCTTGTCTGATTGCTGTGGCTAGGACTTCCAATACTATGTTGAATAAAAGTGGTGAGAGAGGGCATCCTTGTGTTGTTTCTGATCTTAGTGGGAAAGCTCTAAGTTTTTGTCCATTGAGTATGATGCTGGCTGTAGGTCTCTCATATCCAGCCTTTATTATGTTGAGGAATGCTCCCTGTATTCCCATTTTGCTGAGTATTCTTATCATAAATGGGTGTTGTACCTTATCAAATGCTTTTTCCACATCTATTGATATGATCATGTGGTTTTTGTCTTTGCTTTTGTTTATGTGGTGTATTATGTTTATTGATTTGCAAATATTTTACCATCCTTGCATCCCTGGGATGAATCCCACTTGGTCATGGTGTATCATCTTTTTAATGTATTGCTGGATGTGGTTTCCAAATATTTTGTTGAGGATTTTAAGATTTATGTTCTTCAGCGATATTGGCCGGAAGTTTTCTTTCTTTGTTATGTCTTTATCTGGTTTTGGGATTAGGATGATGTTGGCTTCATAAAATGAGTTTGGGAATCTTCCATCTTCTTGAATTTTTTGAAATAATCTGTGGAGGATGGGGATTAGCTGTCCCATAAATGATCTGTAGAATTCTCCTGTGAAACCATCTGGTCCAGGGCTTTTGTGTGTCAAAAGCTTTTTGATTACTGTTTCAATTTCATAAGGTGTTATTGGTCTGTTCAGCCTTTCTGCTTCTTCTTCATTCAGCTTGGAAGGTTATATTTTTTGAGAAATTTGTCCATTTCATCTAGGTTTTCGCATTTCTCGGCATATATTTGTTTGTAGTAATTTCTTACAATCCTTTGTATTTCTGTGGTATCAGTTGTAGTCTCTCCTCTTTCATTTCTGGTTGTGTTTATTTGGGTCCTCTGTCTTTTTTTCTTGATGAGTCTGCTTAAGGGCTTGTCGATTTTTTTTTTATCTTTTCAAGGAACCGGCTCCTGGATTCATTGATCCTTACAATTGTGCTTTTATTCTCTATGTCATTTAATTCTGCTCTGATCTTGGTTATTTCCTTCCTTGTACTTGCTCTGGGTTGTCTTTGTTGTTGTTCCTCAAGTTCTTGTAGGTGTATGGTTATGGTGTTTATTTGAAATGTTTCTGTTCTTTTAGGTAGTCCTGTATCACTATGAACTTCCCTCTCAGTACTCCTTTGCTGTGCCCCATAGGTTTTGGATTGTTCTGAGTTCATTTTAACTTTGATTTCTTCCCTAATATCATTCTTCACCAATTCATTGTTTAATAGCATGCTATTCAATCTCCATGTTTTTTAGTGTTTTGGGGTTTTTTTCCTTGAGATTTGTTTCTAGTTTCAGTCCCTTGTGGTCAAAGAAAATGTTTGATATGATTTCAATTTTCTTGAACTTGTTGAGGTGTGTTTTGTATCCTATCATGTGGTCTATATGTAAAAATGTTCCATGTGCATTTGAAAAGAATGTGTATTTTGCCTGTTTGGGATGAAAGGCTCTCTATATATCAGTTAAGTCCATTTCATCTAGAGCATTGTTCAGTGCCACAATATCTTTGTTAATATTTTGTTTATCTGTCCATCTTTGACAGTGGGGTGTGAAAATCCCCTAGTATAATTGTGTTGCTGTCAATATCTTCTTGAAGTCCTCCAAGATTTTCTTTATGTATTTGGGTACCCCTATGTTGGGAGCATATATATTTACAATGTTTATGTCTTCTTGGTGGATTCTTCCTTTAAGTATTATGAAGTGACCTTTTGGGTCTCTTTTTATGGCCCTTCTTTTGAAGTCTATTTTGTCTGATATGAGTATTGTTACCCCTGCTTTTTTTTCCTGTCTATTTGCTTGGAAAATTTGTTTTCAGCCCTTCAGGGTCAGTCTGTGTAGGTCTTCTGTCCTGAGGTGGGTCTCTTGTAGGCAGCATGTGTGTGGATCATGTTTTCTTATCCATTCAGCTCTTCTATGTCTTTTGATTGGAGCATTTAATCCATTTACATTTAATGTTATTATTGTTAGGTACTTATTCATTGCCGTTATTTTGTACCTATGTTCCTCTTTCTCTCTGTCTCTTTTCCTTCCTTTTTGTTAAAGCAGTCCCTTTAGCATCTCTTGCAAAGCTGGTTTGGTGGAGGTGTATTCTTTTAGACTTCTTTTGTCTGGGAAGCTCTTTATTTGGCCTTCTATCTTGATTGAGAGCCTTGCTGGGTAAAGTAGTCTTGGTTGCAGGCCTCTAGTTCTCATTACTTGGAATATTTTTTGCCAATCTCTTCTGGCTTGGAGCATTTCCATTGAGAAGTAAGGTGCTGGCCTTATTGGGGCTCCCTTGTATGCTACTTCCTGTTTTTCTCTTGCTGCCTTTAATATTCTCTCTTCATCTTGGAATTTTGCCATTTTACTTGTAATGTGTCTTGCAGTCGGCCTCTTTGGTTTCCTCTTGATCTGGACTCTTTGTGTTTCCTGGATTTGTGTGACTTTTTCTCTCATCAAATTAGGGAAATTTTCCGTTATTACTTTCTTAAATAGGCTTTCTATCCCTTGCTCTTCCTCTTCTCCTTCTTATATCCCTATTTTACGGATGTTATATCATTTCATGTTGTCCTCTATTTCCCTTAACCTCTCTTCATTCTTTCTGAGCTTCTTTTCCTTTTCTTGCTCATTCTGGGTGGTTTTTTCTACTTTGTCCTCCGGTTTGCTCATCCGATCCTCTGCTTCATCGAGCCTGCTTTTGATTCCTTCTACTGTGTTCTTCAGTTCAGAAATTGTATTCTTCATTTCCTCTGGCCCTTGTTGATAGTTTCTATTTCCTTTTTTATGTTGATATAGTTTGCAGTGAGTTCATTGTAATTTTCTTGTAGTTTTTGGTAATTCTGTGGGAGCTCATAAAGCTTCCTTATAACCAATATTTTGAAGTCATTATCTGATAGTTGACTTGCCTCTTTTTCATTTAGCATTGTATCTGAGACTTCCTCCTTTCCTTTCATTTGGGACTTTTTTCTTTGTCTTCCCATTATTTGTTAGACTCTTCCTATTAGCATCTGCTTCTTAAATTGCTCTGTTCTGTCCCCCTGGGTTTATGGTGTGAACTTCTGTGGTAGAATACCTGTGAGATTCATTGGTATAGTCCTTGATCTCCCGATCTTATTGATCTTGGGCTGTGGTTTATTTTGACTCTGTGTATGTCTTTGGTTTTTGGTTCTTGTTGAGACTTTCTTTTGTGGGTCTTTCCCACCAGCTGGTTATCTAAGGGTCAGTCTCTCCCCCACCTCTTGTTTTTTGTTGTGCAGGTGTGGGCAGGTTGTATTGGAGCTGGTTCTTCCATTTGTACAAGGTTTTGAGGCTTTTCTCTTGCTCTTGTGCAGTTGTTTGTTCTTAGAGATTTCTTCACTATTTATTTGTATTTCCAGATAGGTCCTGGGTTGAGTTAGTATGACTTCTACTCCCTCCTTCACCTTCTCCTGTTCTTAGCTGTTGGTGTTACCTTTGTTGGTGGGTTTCCTCTTCCAGGAGGTATCCTGGTGTTCACAGCTTCTACTTATCCTTTTTTATGTTAGGTTGTAGGGGGAAGTCAAAATGGTTTAAGAGAGCAGGAGTGTATTATATGGTATTTAAAGTACCAGCCCTTAGAGAAGAGATAGGAGATCCTTTGGAGATATATATATAATGTTAATCATGATATTTCATCCACCTAGCCACTTTTTAGAATGGGTAGAAAGAAGATAAGACTCTTGTTGTGGGGAGGAAGGATTGTGAGTTGGATCTAGAAAGCTGTGAGCTCTTAGGAGGTCATATTATGAGGTAAAGTGAGAGTAAAGGGTAGAAAATAGGTGTAATGTGCAAGAGAATAGATTTAACCATACCAGTAATAAAGTTCAGGAAACAGTGAAGTGGGCTGAGATCTGGGAGAAGTTCTGTGTAGTATTTACAGATGAATGCAACAGCTATTATTTACAATAGTCATGGGGCAACAATCATATGACAGAATCTATGTGATCTGGATAACTAGCATAGGGAGTATAGGTCCTAGAGTAGTGTGCTAATGAAGCCCAAGTGAAGTGAAAGACAGTTAATTAATAATACACTGTGAAAGAGAGAACAATGGGAAACCAGTCAAACAATGCAACTTAGCCAGTCAAGCGAAGAAGACTAAACAGAAAGAAGAGAGATACAAAAATATTAATAAAATGAGTGATGTAAGGATAATGAAAAGAAGAATACAAATATACAATATCTTGCAAGTTCTGTGGAGTAGCAAAATGAAATTTGTTTCACTGTCTCAGCTGTGGGATGCCCCTGCTTTGGGTCCAACTTTGGTCTTTTCAGAGTTCCAGGTTTTATTGTCTCACCTCCTCCAGGCTATGGGTGTGCGTGCACAAGGCCTTCCTTGATTGGCACTCTCCCTGGTGCCTATGGTCTCAGGTCTCTCTGAGTTGCACTCTCCCTGGTCGTTGCCTGTGGTCTTGGTGTGGTGTGCACTCTCCCTCTACAGGTGCTTAGGATTTGGGTTTGATATCCCCCACAACCCTGTGGGAGTGCTGGGCAGCCTGGTGGAGAGGAGACTGGAGCTGCTGCTGCAGGAGAGTTCCCCAAAGTGCCCCCGAGGGTCTTTTTCTTTTTGAGAAAATCCTCCTGCTCAGTCTTGCCACTCCATACAAAGAAGGACCTGTCCTCTCACTCAGCCCACCTCTCTGGCTAGACCAGGACTGTCCGGGTCAGGGCTCCACACGGCCCAACTCTCAACTCTCCCCAGCTGGCGCCCTCAGTCTCTGTGGGTTTACCACTTCATCCTTATTCCCCTCCCTGTGACTTCAAGCAAACAGGTCTCTCTTGGTGCTGCTGAAGCCTTATTTGGTAGGGGAGGGAACCATTAACCCGGCTCTCTCCCAGGACTCCTGTGGCAGGCCTATGCTTTGTATTTCTATAAATGTTCTATTTTCTATGGCTTGTGCTTTAGGAAATAATATGTGTTCAGAATTCTCAATGTATCTTATTCACAGTGAGCCAGAAACTAATGATGGAATCTGGAGATGTTAAAATTAAAGAAAATAAATGCAACTGTCAATGATGACATAAGGTTTCTCTGTATAATCCTGGGGTTTACTATAAGATAGTAAACATCCTGCCATGTGAAACATAAATAAAACACAGGGAAGAAAAGACCAGTAGAGAACATAGGAATAGGGAATTGGAAGAAGAGAATGTCATGTGGATAAAAGATGTTCCTTTTAATTAAACTCAGTTAAGGATGTTTAACCCAATTCCATATTTAGAAGAATGGATTATAACTCACACAAAACATATATTACATACTGTATGTACATATATATATGTATATATATATATATATATATATATATATATATATATATATACAAGTTTGTGTATATACAAATATATAATACTTTTAGTTGCCTTATCTGTATGATAGAGTGATTCAGTCATCAATTTATTCTTTACAAATTCTGGAATGAAAACAATTTCTGAAAGTGTTGCAACTGAGGACTGTAGAAATCAAGATAATACTGCCCCAACTAATTAGATTAGAAAAACAATATAGTTTAGAAAAATATTCTCAAATTTAGCATTCACAAAAATAAAACGGAAATCTGCTAAAATGCAGATTCTGCTTGCAAACACTGTTTTAGAACAGTTAAGTTGAATTTCTACAATTAGAATTTTTAACAAGCACTATAAAGAAATATCATTCTATATAATCTACATTGTATGTATAATTACATTTATTCCTATTTTGGAATAAAAATATACATATTTCATGAATAATTCTTACTGTAATTTATATGATAAAAACAAAATGCCTATGATAGTACTGGTGGTTGTTATGGACTCAGCACAATATCCTTGAAGAGCTGTGGTGATAACTCTTCTCTATAGGTCAGAAGTGACAGAACTGTTGCCAATGAATGGGAAACCTAAAGGCAATGGTGATAATTGGATCCCAGAGTCCCACAGGCCAAGTGGCTGCACTCAACTGCCAAAAGCATAATTATTATAATAAACAGCAGAGTCAAAGCATCAATCAGAATATTCTGATTCTCAAAGGCATATGATGTTGGCTAGTTAATCATGGTATTCCTAGAACTAACAAAGTTGCAAAGTTCACTAAATTCTTACTTTATTTGTATATAATAAAAGAGTTGTAGAATAAGTGAACAAAAGTCTATCTTGAATCATAAAACAGTTACAATCCTCAATCAATACCCAGGCTTGAGTCAGTTTATGGACCCTTTTGTTAAAGGTATGTTATATGTTGTATGTCATTTAATATGAGCATATCCCTATGGGGTGAATGTTAGTATTTAATTTACATTTAAGGAAATTATTGCTCATATTACATTAAGGATTCTTTTTTCTCTGGGCAAATAGTCATAAAGCAGCTGAATAGGGATTGAACTCACATCTCTAGAACTTTAAAAGATCATGTATCTTCTATTCCAAACTGCCACATATTGTTCCTGTATATTGGATCTAAATAATCCCTCCCCAAATAAGGAAGTATGTTAATGTTATCCAGTCAAAACAAAGTTTCAGTGAGGATTCTTATCCCACTATGAAGCACAATGCTGGGTAGATTAGAGGACCCAATATTTTCCCTTCTCCCCTTCCTCACTACTCTATGATAAAAATAAGTCTAGCTTCAGTGACACTATAGGATAAATATCTTAAAAATCAATTGAAATTTATATCAATCCAGTTTTTAAATGAAATACCTTTGATAAAAACATAATCACTCTATACTGTCTAATCTGTTGGCTATAAAATATATACTGTAATACCACTAATTCAAGGAGAATTCTTTATTTTCTTCCTTAATTCTACTCTAGAAGAAAAGGAAAAAAGAGTTCTGAGTCAGTCTCTCCAAGTGATTTACTGAAAGAAGATTCAAAAGGGAACCAAAATAATCAATGGCTGTCTTCCTTTTATATACTTCTGCTTTACACTTAGGTATGTTCTTTTAATGCATGATTTAAGGCTTCTCTTATGTCTTGGATTATAATTGCTAATGTTAGGGATGCTGAAGGTAGCATGAACAAGGGTTTCAAGAGAAGTAAACTGTACTTGTTCTCAGTCATCTTTACATAACAATGAGACCACCTATACTCATTAACCAAGTTTATAATTGTACTGGAAAACCTTCAAGAATGAGGATTTATCACTTTCTTTACATGTTAAGATTCAGTATCTTACAAAACAGTAATTAAAAAAACTAATTGAGAAAATTATCTTGTAGCTTTAGTCTGTGTTCTTAAATTTGACATGAATAATTCATTTCACCATAAGCATCTGGCTTATGATGAGATATAATGAGATGCCTACATTTCCACCAAATAAAATCTAAGTTTCTTTTCAATTTTTCCATACTATTGAGGCTTTACTATCACCCAATTTAATTAACCCTCTCTGTCTTGATGCACAGTTAATACCTTGTTCTTAGCTATCTTATGATGAAATCTATCCCTTGCTCATTCCAAAAAAGAAATAGCTATATATAATCTAGGCTGAGATATACTGAGCTTTATAAATTCAGTAATGTTCCTAAGATGCCTATGGTTGTATTTTGCCTTCCATGCTGGTCTGTCTGGGGTGACATTCCCAATAAATAACTCATTAGAGATGAGGGAGGAGTAATAATTCTTATGTATCTCAAATAAAGGCAGAGCAAAATTTTCTGAGACAATTTATATTTTTCCATTGTGTTTTAACTCTTATCTATGGCTGATGGATTATATAATGTAATATGTTTGTATTTTCTAAGAAATATGCATATACTTCTTGAGCTATACCTCTCAGTTGATATAAAAATTTTAAGACAACAGAATTTTAGACTTCTGTTGTCTTAATGAAGTAATGAAACAACCAATGTTTTCCAGATGGCGGGTGTGCAGGCTGAAAAAACAGATTTTTGGTGGGCAACTCACCCACAGGAAAGAACACTATGCACATGCATCAGTGACCAACTCAGGGCCAGAGCTTGGAGTGAAGCTACTTCTATTAATTTTAGATTTCCTTACCTAGGGCTTAGGATTATTTTTCTCCTTCAAGTTCATGTAGGTTATACTAGGTACTTGAGTAGGTAGTCATGGTGGTAAGAATGGGTTCTATGCTTGAGTTAGGCTCCCCTTTACCAAGACTAATTCAACTACCACTGCTGCTAAATATCCAATCTAAAATCAAGTAGTGATCCCGAGTCCTTGATATAGTATTATCACACAAGAAGAGCAACAATCCATATAACAATCCAGTTGCAAATGGATGGCATACCTCTTCCTACCCTAGAAGGGAAGCAATTCATATTAACAGGAACCAAGTTTTTATTTTTACTTTTGTATTTGTTTTTATTGTGGTAAGAACATGTAATGATATCTATCCTCAACAAATTTTTAAGCACTCACTTTAGTGTTGTTAACTATAGGCATAATATCATACAATTGACCTATAAAACTTATTTACTTTCCATAATTGAGACTATTGTCAGTTAAATAGCAACTGGCTTCATTGCCCTTCCACCAGGCCCTGACAACCAACAGTCTACTCTCTGTTTCTACGAGTTTGACTATTTTAAATTCCTCATATAAGTGGTATCATGTAGTATATATCCTTTTGTGTCTTTTTCCCTGAGCTTAATGTTTTCAAGATTTATCCATGTTATCTCATATAGCACATATGTTTTATTTTTTTAAGGCTGAATAATATTTCATTGAATGTATAAAAAACATTTACTTTATCCATTCATCTATTAATAGACATTTTGGTTGTTTCCACCTCTTAGCTATTGTGAAAAATGGTGCAATAACCATGGTAGTGCAAATATACTTTTGAGATCCTGATATCAATTTTTGGACATATAAAACAAAGTAAGATTACTGAGTCACATGATAGTCCTATTTTTAATTTTTTGAGGAAAGTCCATAGTATTAACCATAGCAGTGTACAAGGATTCCAGTTTCTTCACAATATTACAAACACTCATTACCTATTATTTTCTTAAATAATAACCATACAAACAGGTGTGCAATCATATCTCATTATGGTTTCTATTTGCATCTCCCTGATGATTAGTGATGTGGAGTAAATTGTGATATACCTATTAGTCACTTGTATGTCTTCTTTGGAGAAATCCTATTCAAATTCTTCACCCATTTTTAAATTGGGGTATTTTCAGATTTGTTGCTCAATTGTGGCAGTTCCTTACATATTTTGAATATCAATCCTTTTTTAGGTGTATGGTTTGCAAATATTTTTCCCATTCTGCATATTAACTTTTACTCTGCTTATTGCTTCCTTTGTTATACAGAAGCATTCTATTTTTTAATATCTTTTAAATTATGCTATTGCAGTTGTCCCATTTCCTCCCCATTTATTCCTCTCCACCCCACACTGCCCCTGCCACCCATAGTCCACCAACTTTTAGTTCATGTCCGTGGGTTGTACATATAAGTTCTTTGGCTTCTACATTTCTTATACTATTCTTAACCTCCCTTATCTATTTTCTACCTACCATTTATGCTTCCTATTCCCTCTACCTTTTCCCCGTTCCCAACTCTTCTCCTCCCCACTGATAACCCTCCTTGTGATCTGCATTTCTGTGATACTGTTCCTGTTGTAGTTGTTTGTTTCATTTGTTTTTGTTTTTCTTTTTTTAGGTTTGGTTGTTGATAGTTGTGAGTTTGTTGTCATTTTATTCTTTGTATTTTTAATCTTCTTTATCTTAGATAAGTCCCTTTAACATTTCATATATAAAGGCTTGGTGATGATGAACTCCTTTATCTTATCTGGGAAGCACTTTATCTGCCCTTCCATTCTAGATGATAGCTTTGGTGGACAAAGTAGTCTTGGATGTAGGTCCTTTCCTTTCATGACTTGGAATACTTTTTTCCAGCCCCTTCTTGCCTGTAAGGTTTCTTTTGGGAAATAAGTGGACAGTCTTTTGGGCACTCCTATGTAGGTAACTCTCCTTTTCTCTTGCTGTTTTTAAGATTCTTTACTTATCTTTAATCTTGGGTAATATAATTATGATGTGCCTTGCTGTGTGCTTCCTTGGGTCCAACTTCTTTGGGACTCTCTGAACTTCCTGGACCTCATGGGAATCAATTTCCTTTGACACATTAGGGAAGTTCTACTTCATTAATTTTTTTAAATAAGTTTTTAATTTCTTGCTCTTGTTCTTCTCCTTCTGGCAGCCCTATGACATCGGAATACTTAAAGTTGTCCTGGAGGTCCCGAAGCCTCTCCTCATATTTTTGAATTCTTATTTCTTTATTCTGTTCTGGCTGAACATTTATTTCTTCCTTCTAGTCCAAACCACTGATTTGAGTCACGGTTTCCTTTCTGTCACTGTTGGTTCTCTGTGCATTTTCCTTTATTTCACTTTATATAGCCTTCACTTTTTCCTCTATTTTGTGACTTTACTTAACCAATTCTGTGAGCATTCTGATTATTATCTGATAGGTTACTATCTCTTCATCACTTAGTTGTATTTTTTCTGGAGCTTTGATCCGTTCTTTAATTTGGACCCTTTTCACATGTTGGTGTGCCTGTTATGTAGTAAGAGGTGGAGCCTTAGGTATTTACCAGGGTGGGGCAACCCACATTGCTGCACTGTGGTGCTGTATGTGTGGGAGTGATCCAAGAGGGAATAATGAGCTCTTGACTGGCTTTTAGTCACTTTCTCTGCTACCTACAAGCAAATTGGGCCCTTCTGGTGCTGTTTCCAGGGTAGATGGGTTTGTACCCAGTGGTCCTAGACCCAGTGGTCTCTCCAACTCTCTTGTGAAGTTGGCAGTTTCTCCCACTGCCACAACCCCCACAGGTTTTTTTTCAGTCAGAAGTTTTGACGCTTTATTTCCTCATGCTGGAACCCTGGGTTGTGTGGTCTGTATTGCTTCCCAGTTGTTCCTCCTGGTTTATCTGAATGCAAATGTGGGACCACCCAGTCCACCAGCCTCTGCCTTGCCAGCCCCGGTCTATCCAGGTCCTCCAGCCACCATCCTACCCGGAGTCCTCTCCACCCGGGCTGCCCATCTGTACCCCTCCTACCAGTCTGGATGAATGTTTCTTCTTTAACACCTTGGTTGTTGGACTTTCATACAGTTCGATTTTCTGGCAGTTCTGGTTGGTTTTTGTTTTTCAATTTGTTGTTGTCTTCCTTTTGGGTGTTCGAGGAGGCACAGTATATGTACCTATGCCATCTGTCTTGACCGGAAGTCCCTGTTTATTTTTAAAATATACCCAAATCACTTGTATTTCACTAAAAAATATTTTGTGCCTTTGAATGTGCTGAGTTATATTTGAGAATCTTGTTTTATTACTTTGAAATATAGCATACCATGGTGGGAACCAAGATGGAGGTGTAGGTAGACACACTGCGCCTCCTTGCACAACCAAACTGACAGAAAATCGAATGGCAAGGAAGTCCGACAACCAAGGAGATAAAAAAGAAACATTCATCCAGATCTGTAGGAGGGGCGGAGATGGGCAGCCAGGGTGGAGAGGACTTGCCTTGCCACGGCAAAACCCAGAGACTGGAGGAGTGTGGGACGAATGGGGCAGGCAGTCCAACTGCTAGCAGACCCCACAGCCCCACATTCACGCATAGATAAACCAAGAGGGCCGGACTCAGAGTGGTGGAGAACAGGGCAGGCACTGTGGTGGGTAGCAGACCCCATGGCCCCACATTTTCACATACATAAACCTGAATGAACAATGAGGGAGCGAAGGAGACTGCACAACCCAGGGCTCCAGTGCAGGGAAATAAAGCCTCAAACCTCTGGGGGTTGAGGCAGCAGCAGGAGAAACTCTCAGCCTCACAGGAGAGGTCATTGGAGGGACCTACGGTGGCCCAGAGCGTGCACAAGCCCACCCACTCAGGAATCAGCACCAGAGGGGCCCAATTTGATTCTGTGTAACGGAGGAAGTGACTGAAATCTGGCGGAGAATGGAGCAAGCACCATTGATCCCTCTCAGCCCCTCCCCCATGTACAGCATCACAGCCCAGCAACCAGCATTACCCCGCCATGGTGAACACCTAAGGATCCACCCCTTTATGTAATAGGTGCTTCAAGACAAAAAAAAAAAAAAAAAAAAAAAGGCCCAAATGAAAGTACAGTTCAAAGCTCCACAAATAATTCAACTAAGCAGTGAACAGGTAGCCATCCTATCAGATGCACAGTTGAAAACACTGGTAATTAGGACGCTCACAGAATTGGTTGAATTTGGTCGAAAATTAGATGAAAAAATGAAGGCTATGCTAAGAGGAACAAAGGAAAATGTACAGGGAACCAATAGTGATGCGAAGGAAATTGGGACTCAAATCAACAGTGTGGACCAGAAGGAAGAAAGAAACATCCAACCAGAAAAGAATGAAGAAACAAGAATTCAGAAAAATGAGGAGAAGCTTAGGAACCTCCAGGACATCCTAAAATGTTCCAACATCCAAATTATAGGGGTGCCAGAAAGAGAAGAGGAAGAACAAAAATTTGAAAACTTATTTGAACAAATAATGAAGGAGAACTTCCCTCATCTGGCAAAGGAAATAGACTTCTGGGAAGTCCAGGAAGCTCAGAGAGTCCCAAAGAAGCTGGACCCAAGGAGGAACACACCAAAGCACATCATAATTACATTAGCCAAGATTAAAGATAAGGAGAGAATCTTAGAAGCAGCAAGAGAAAAGGACACAGTTACCTACAAAGGAGTTCCCATAAGACTGTCAGATGATTTCTCAAAAGAGACCTTACATGCAAGAAGGGGCTGGCAAGAAGTATTCCAAGTCATGAAAGGCAAGGACCTACATCCAAGATTACTGTATCCAGCAAAGCTATCATTTAATGGAAGGGCAGATAAAGTGCTTCTCAGATAATGTCAAGTTAAAGGAGTTCATCATCACCAAGCCCTTATTATATGAAATGTTAAAGGGACTTATCTAAGAAAAAGAAGATAAAAAATAGGAACAGTAAAAATGACAGCAAACTCACAGTTATTAACAACCACACCTAAAACCAAAACAAAAGAAAACTAAGCAAACAACTAGAACAGGACCAGAATCACAGAAATGGAGATCACATGGGGGGTTATCAGTGTGGGAGGGGGAGAGGGGGAGGAAAGGTACAGAGAATAAGTAGCATAAATGATAGGTGGAAAACAGATGGTGGGAGGGTAAGAATAGTGTAGGAAATGTAGAAGCCAAAGAACTTAGAAGCATGACTCATGGACATGAACTATAGGGGGGGAATGTGGGAGGGAGGAGGTGGGCAGGATGGAGTGGAGTGAAGGGGTGGTGGAATGGGACAACTGTAATAGCATAATCAATAAATATATTTAAAAAAGAAATAAAGCATACCACATGTTTTAAGTTTGGTTTATTTTAATACATGCTTTAAAGGACTATCATAATTAGAAAAGGAATAAATAGGAAAGACAATCACATCTAATTTTTGTTGCATTTGAATTTGTGTGCACATGAGCACTTAATTATCAGGAGAGCCTTGAGCATATTTAGAAATGAAGACATGGATGTTAAAGGGAAAGGTGAAAAGAACAAATTGATGGAATAAATTTCCAGAGGAAGAAAATGGGATTCAGATGGGTGAGCCACTGACAGAAAGTGTATCTCTTTAGTGAAACAAAAGAAAGGAGATTATGATGGACACAGATGCAGATATCCTGTGAATATTTCACTGTAGACCAAGGTATTCATCTCATAAGAGAGAAAGACAGATGCGGCTTCAATCGGACTGAAGCCGAAAGAGAGTAATCCACCAAAGCTACAATTCAGTTCTTCTTTTTATTTTATTCTTTTTATTTTTCATTTTTGTTACAGAAACTTAGTTTATAAAATGTTAAGTAAGCCAGGTGTTTCAGACTTATTTTATTGTAATTGTTTATTGCTTCTAGACTCCTTTACACACAATTATGTCTTAACTATATTCTAAGAATTCTTTTGTCTGAATGGGACTTGGAGTTTCATACTATAAAACTAAGATTTCACATTTTTATTTGTTTTCTTTTTGTCTGCGTCTCATACTCCTGTTTGGTGTGTGTGCCAGTAGGTCCTCTGGAAGCAAATGCTGAAAAATGTTTATTAGCACTCAGCCCCTATAAAGGCAGGAGGGAGAAAGAATGATTATGCAGAGAAAGAAGTTCAAGTGATATGCAGGTTGGACAAAGCCTCATCCAACTTGGAGGTGATCTTTAAAGCAAGAATGCCCATCCCCATATCTTGCTGTGGCGAGATGACGAGCCTTTACACACCTAACTCGGTCATTCCATGAAAGCTACCCTGGGAAAAGCATAACGTCTGCCAAAGCTGTAGCAGAGACAGCTCCTGAGAAGCTGCCTAGAGAACTTTGTGATTCTATTTTCAGATCACAGACAGAGCGTATCCACTGATCACAAACTGTTGGCCTGTAAGGATGTTTTGTTTGTCCACTCATGTTTTATCTATATTGAATATGCCTAGTCAGGCTCTATCAATTGCATTCTCTGGATAAATATTAAAACCATTTTATTTTGCTATCTCTTACCCATAGTATGTTCCCTTCCACCTCACCTCCTACCCTTCAATGCCATAAACAAAATATACAGCTACTACTAGAATCACAGCAGGGTTATTTGATGCTTCACATTCAATAAAAGGATATACTCAAGAAACATGTATAAAGGGCCCATGGACAAACCAAAGTAAGGTAGGATTGAGGGTAGGAGGTGGGGGTCGGTGGGGCAGGGGAGATCTGTGTGTGTTGGGGGGGGAATGGAGACAACTCTACTTGAATGACAATAAAAAATAAAATAAAATAAAGAAAAGAATATACTCTCATAATCCAGTAGTCATTTCATTATTAGTAATTTGAACAGAACTGGACAGAAACATGAGACCAGGACAACATATGGACTTATCAAATCAGAAACTGTTAAGGTAAATTTAGGGCATGTTGAAAAAAGTTGGAAAAAGTTCCTCCGTTTTTTGGAATGATTAATAAATCTCTGTCCCTGGGGCCATTCCATAGTAAGCCTAAGAGGGAAAAAATAAGTTCCAAAGTTGCAACAAGGCAGGAAGATTGGGGTAGCTGATAAAACAGAATGATAAAAGAGGGCACAGAGCATGAAGAAGGAACAGAAATTAAAATGAATCACTGGGTATAAAGTAATCCAATCTGTGCCAGAGCAGATGTAAGCCTGACCAGGGAAACATCAGAAACAAGATTTGGATGCATATTGGATAAAGCTCTTGAGGTAAGGATTTGTGTCTACAGTCACCTTGGTAATCTCTACATATTTATGCTTTGAAAGTAGAACATGTAACTAAGTTCATGCAGAAGTGGAGAAACAGCTAGTTGTACTTGTGTCACTGTTCCAGGTAGAAGGCAGAGCCCATCTGCTGTACCAGATGCCCAGTGGTTGATTGGACTGCAAGACTGTGGGAGGCAGAAGGCATCTCTTTCCAAGAAGGCCACTGGGAAAAAGGCCAAAGTAACTGTGCCAGAGCTACTGCTAATCTCTGTCAATAGCCTCAAAATCACATTGAGTACCCTAATTTAACCAGAAAGCTCTGCAAATGTGTGAGAGTTTTCATTTTATGGTTTACAATAAACAACTTTTGAATGTTGCTGGTAAAGGTGAATTCATATGCTGTTTGTTATGTAAATTTCTACTATTTAGGTTTGTTGTGCTTTCCTTTAAGCACTGTTTTCTATAAACACTTAATTACACAATATTTCTGAATTGACCCTCAATTTTCAATGAATTAAATGTGAGTAACATATGTATTTTGGAGGATTCAAAAGTCTTATTTAGCACTAATTATATGAGCAGATGGAACATGAAAATAATTTAATTAACTTTCAAGTACAGATTTCTAGTTCCCTCACTTACTTGTACCAAGAGTTTTGAAACACAAATATGCAATAATTGCCTTAAATTTGTGCTGTGTTTTCGCACATCCTCATAGACTTGATGGCATAGCTTTCTTAACCAAAGTTAAATATTTTGCTTTAATAAATAACATATGTTAACCTTCTAATCCTAAAGCATCTTACCTATATATATGTATTTTCTTTTTTTTCTTTACCCTTTCCTTCTAAAATATCCCTCCCTGACTCTCTCTCCCTGTCCCTCCCTCCCTCCTTCACACATACACACAGTGATTTTGCTACTAAACAGTGGATGGAATACTAGCTGCTTTAATTCCAGAGGGTAGAGTCAATTACTAATACTAGGTACATAAATCTCTCAGGTACGATGTTAGTTAGAGGTTTTGCTTGAATCACACTATGTCTTCACAGTAAATTCTGGGGCAAGTATTATTGTTGTTTTTGTACAGATGAAGAAGTTGAAGCCCACAGGGTTTCAGTGATGGGCCCAATCCACACAGGTGCAAGTGGCTGGAGTGGAATTGAATCCAAAGTCTTCCAGACTCCAAAGTACATAATGAATCAGGTGTCACTGTGGCTTTCTTTTCTTTGAAATTTTGAGCACCTTTAGAGAAGGGGAAGAAATAGGAACCTGGTTGTCTATACATGTGCCTCTCCATTGAGAAACTGACCCACTCTACCTAATACCCAACAGCACATTAGAAATGGCAGGGATGAAGTTGTCAGGTGATATCACCTAGTCCGTACAACATGGCATTTGGGGGAGAATTTATTGTAAGATGAGATGGGACAGGAAAAAAAGCAGTGAATGTGAAAGAAAACATAAAATTATAAAAGATCACAGGGCACATTTTATAAGAACATAAAATGCTAGAAAATATTGGCTTTGTTTTATCTTTGCTGATAACTTATAAACTTATATTTTGAATATAAGACATATTTTGAAAATAAGAATATTTTGAATATAAGAATAAACTTATATTTTGAATATAAGAATAAATGATTCTGGGCTCAGACAAGATCACTAACTTATCTTAATTTCTCATAAAAGAAAATAAAGCAATTCTTAAATCAAATACAATATTAACATATATTTCCAAATAAAATGATATTCAGCAAAGGGTATTTAGGGTATTTACATACAGGACTTTTTTAGTATTTAAGCTAGCTTGAGTCAGTTTCATTATCTATAAAATGGGTAAAATAGCTACCATCTTACTGGGATTGGGGAAAATTCAATGAGATAATATAACAAAGAAATGAGCCCTGTACAAGCCACTGGTACCTTTTATTGGCATATACTATAAATGGTAGATGGTATTTATAGAATTTATTATAAATTATAGAATTTAAGTTTGGGCTTAGTTATCCTAATTTGAAATAGATCTAATTCTAATTAATACTCCCAGATTTCTGCCAATATAAATGAACAAAACTTTGAAATTATTTTTGATGAGTAACTATATCTTCCCTATTAGACTTTGTACTCACCCTCCTGGATTGTGCTGTGATATATAACTCTAGTTGTGGACAGAAAGGCAACAAGAAAGTCTTGAGAATAAACACATATCTGCAAGACCCCAGGTGAGGTTATTTCAGGGCCTTCGAGCAAGGGAAGATTGGTTCCCTCAGATACAAGAGCAGGCTAATTCTATTGGCAAGGGAGACTCAGGCCTAAAAATTCCCAGCTTTTACATATCCATCCCAGTAAGCCATTTTCAGTTATTAGGATCCCACTCTCCTCCAAACAATGCGTGGGCATTTACAAGAGAGAATTGATAAAGCTAAAATTCAACTTGTTATAATTTTACAACCCACTCAATTAAAGTTTTTGTCTGATTTAATTAAGACCAGCCCTGTGGCTATAAGGAATAAGGGTTATTTTAGGACTATCACAGTTCTTTTTTTTTAATTTATTGGGTGATATTGGTTAATAGGTCATAAGAAGGTATGGTGCATTTATACTGTGGAATACTAGTCAGCCATAAGAAAAGATTACTGCCATTTGCAACAACATGGATAGACTTTGAAAATATTATACTAAGTGAAATAAATCAGTCAGAAAAAGCTGAGAACCATATGATTTCACTCATATGTTATAGAATTTCTGACTGTGATTTGAGCTAACCATTGAAAGAGCAGAGCCTGTTTTTTTCTTTTTGTGTGTGTATGTTTTTTTGTTTTTTGGGTTTTTTTTTTTGTTTGTTTCTTTAAGTGTTCCAGTACACTCCCTGGGGTTATCATGACTTCAGTTAACAGCTGAATGAAGCAGTCACTTAGTCCCTCAAGAAACTTCCTCCATCACCATGAAACACAGGTGATAGATATCATTACTTTTCAGGGCCCATCCTAATTTATTTGGCTTCCCTGATTATACATTATGTATCTGATATTCATACATAGCAGAATGTAATAACAAGATTAAAATTGTGTTTGTTTTCACTATTACCTTTGCCTTAATTCAAGCTGTTTCTAGTTTATTAGTATTCACTAGCCAGAGAAAAGTAATTAGGTGACACTGCCTCTCTCAGACAACTCAAGAAGTCTAAACTCATTCACGGTGACTAGAGAGTGAGCTGAATGAGCCCAGAAAGTCAAATGATAGGATGCTGCAGAGGAGGATGCATGGAGGACCTACAAAAGCTAAGCCATAGGCCAGCACAGCTCCCTGTTTCATGCAACGTCCTGAAGCGGCAAAGCCACACATTGATAGATTATTATAGGCAGCCATGGTGCCAAAATCTGTGTCTTGTAGATAAACTACTTGAGTCTAAGCCAAGCTTTCATAAATAACAATTGAGAAAACAAAAAGAATACAGTATAAGACAACATATTTCTGATGTATTCTTCCCATTAGTATTTGAAATGGGATTGACTAGAATAAGTGGTCATTTTAAAAAATTCTGCTATCAGGCAAATTTTATTCCATATATTGGGATATTGGAATACTACTCTCTATATGCCACTTACACTTTTTAAAAATAGTTTATCATCTATAAGTAGTCATAATATGAGTAAAAAGTTTATATGTAATATTTGGCTATATTTTCAAAGTCATAATGAAAGGAATAGACTCCTGATGCCCTCATTTGAGATGCATCTCCAACATTTTGTTTAAGTAGGTGGAAGGATATATAACTTTCCATGTATTTAGTGTTAATCTGTATACTAATTATTGTGATTAAAGAAATTGTATCACTATAATATTCACTTTGATTCTGAAAAATGGCATTGTGTTTTTATGTGGCAAATAAAATCTTCTATGAATTCTTAATGAAATGCATACAGAAATTTATCAAAGGTTTATTTCCCCAGTGCCACATTTGGTACAAAATAAAGTGCTAAAAAAATCACCTACAGAGCTTTAGTTAAGTAACAGGAATAACAGACAGTATTGTTTCACAAAAGAGGAATACAGTTCTATTGCCTGCATTTTGAATAACAACAAAGTTACGCTACTGTTGGCATATGTTCTTCACCTATCTGTTAAAATTGCCTTACACTTCTGGGTATTAATAAGCAAGTCTTTCACTTTCAATAAATTTAACATATCTGATCTGGTATTTTATTTTGCCATTATTCTTAAATAAATTTGATTTCTATATATAAAATCATTATTTATTTTTATTATTTGTCAGTTTTTTTCTTTTTTTGATATATTTATTGATTATGCCATTACAGTTGTCACTTTTCCGCCCCTTCACTCAACTCCATCCTGCCCACCCCCTCCCTCCCACATTCCCCTCCAATAGTTCATGTCCATGGGTCATACTTGTAAGTTCTTTGGCTTCTACATTTCCTACACTATGCTTACCCTCCCCCTGTCTATTTTCCACCTATCATTTTTGCTATTTATTCTCTGTACCTTCCCCCCTCTCTCCCCCTCCCAATCTCCTATTGATAACCCTCCATGTGATCTCCATTTCTGTGGTTCTGTTTCTGTTCTAGTTGTTTGCTTAGTTTTCTTTTGTTTTTGTTTTAGGTGTGGTTGTTAATAACTGTGAGTTTGCTGTCATTTTTATTTTTCATATCTTTTATCTTCTTTTTCTTAGATAAGTCCCTTTAACATTTCATATAATAATGGCTTGGTGATGATGAACTCCTTTAACTTGACCTTATCTGAGAAGCACTTTATCTGCCCTTCCATTCTAAATGATAGCTTTGCTGGATACAGTAGTCTTGGATGTAGGCCCTTGCCTTTCATGACTTGGAATACTTCTTGCCAGTTCCTTCTTGCCTGTAAGGTCTCTTTTGAGAAATCAGCTGACAGTCTTATGGGAACCCCTTTGTAGGTAACTGTGTCCTTTTCTCTTGCTGCTTCTAAGATTCTCTCCTTATCTTTAATCTTGGCTAATGTAATTATGATGTGCTTTGGTGTGTTCCTCCTTGGGTCCAGCTTCTTTGGGACTCTCTGAGCTTCCTGGACTTCCTGGAAGTCTATTTCCTTTGCCAGATTAGGGAAGTTCTCCTTCATTATTTGTTCAAATAAGTTTTCAATTTTTTGTCCTTCCTCTTCTCCTTCTGGCACCCCTATAATTCGGATGTTGGAACGTTTCGAGATGTCCTGGAGGTTCCTAAGCTTCTCCTCATTTTTCTGAATTCTTGTTTCTTCATTCTTTTCTGGTTGGATGTTTCTTTCTTCCTTCTGGTCCACACCGTTGATTTGAGTCCCAGTTTCCTTCACATCACTGTTGGTTCCCTGTACATTTTCCTTTGTTTCTCTTAGCATAGGCTTCATTTTTTCATCTGGTTTTCGAACAGATTCAACCAATTCTGTGAGCATCTTGATAACCAGTGTTTTGAACTGTGCATCCGATAGGTTGGCTATCTCTTCCTCGCTTAGTTGTGTTTTTTCTGGAGCTTTGAAGTGTTCTGTCATTTGGGCCTTTTTTTTTTTTTTTTTTTTTTTTTTTTTTTTGTCTTGGCGCGTCTGTTACTTTAAGGGGCAGAGACTTAGGTGTTCACCAGGGTGGGGTAACACTGGTTGCTGTGCTGTGACACTGCACTGTGACGCTGTATGTGGGGGAGGGGCTGAGAGGAAGCATTGGCACCCACTCCACTCTCCACCGGGTTTCAGCCACTCCCTCCACTTCCCACAATCAAATTGGGCCCCTCTGGTGCTGGTTCCCAAGTGGGTGGGCTTGTGCACACTCTGGACCGCTGTGGGTCTCTGTAATGACCTCTCCTGTGAGGCTAGGAGTCTCTCCTGCTGCTGCCCCTACCCCCAGGGGTGTTTTCAATCAGAGGTTTGAGGCTTTATTTCCCTGGAGCTGGAGCCCTGGGTTACATGGACTGGTTTGCTCCCCTCGGTTCATCCCGGTTTATCTGTGCATGAGTGTGGGGCCGAGGTGTGCTGCCGGGCTCTGCCTCCCCTGTTCTCCCCCACTCTGAGTCTGACCCTCTCGGTTTATCTGTGCGTGAATGTGGGGTCGCAGGGTCTGCTAGTGGTCAGACTGCCTGCCCCGTTCCTCCCACACTCCGCCAGTCTCGGTCCCGCCACGGCAACTCGAGTCCTCTCCGCCCTGGCTGCCAGTCTCTGCCCCTCCTACCAGTCTGGATGAATGTTTATTTTTTATTTACTTGGTGTTGGACTTCTTCCCGTTTGATTTTTGGTCAGTTCTGGTTGTGCGAGGAGGTGCAGTGTGTCCACCTACGCCGCCATCTTGGTTCTCCTATTTGTCAGGTTTTAGCCCCAAATAGTAGAATTTGAAATCATTAAAGTACAGATAGAAATATCGAATCATTTAGATCCACATAAGGAGTGTTTTAACTTGACCAATTCTATACAATGCAATTAAGATTTTTCTCTAAATTATTAATTTAGAGAAAATTAATAATTTTCTCTAAAAGATACAAATACATTGTTTCAGGAAACTATAAACTAAAAAATCAAGTTTTAAGAGATAACACTTTCCATAAGTTTATGTAGTAAAACAATGGACATAAATAAAAAGCAAACAAACCTCTGAAAATAGCTTAACATTTGTGTTTTATTTTTACCATTTCCAGATCTCAGATTTTCTTTGTAAACACCCAAGTTTCTTTCTGGATTCTTATTCCTTCTGCTCAAGTACTTAGCTTAGCATTTGTTATACCGTGTCTGCACTGTGAATTAATTTTCTCAGCTTATGTTAGAAAATGTCTTTATGTTACCTTCATTTTTAATGGTTAGATAATTCTGGGTTGATTGGTATACATTGAGTACTTTAAATAAGTCGTTCCAATGCCCTCTGATTTGCACAGTTCCTGAGGAAAAGTCTAATACAATTCTTATCATTGTTCTTTATGTATGTTTTGTGTCTTTCTTTCCTTTGCCTGCCTTCAAGATTTTCTCTGTTTAGGTTTCAACAATTTGAAAATATGATGTGTGTTTGTGTATGTATTTACTATTTATTATACTTGAGATCTGTAGGCTTCTTGGATCTGTGGTTTGAAATCTTTCACTATTTTTGGAAATTTTGAGCCATTAATTTTTAATTTTTTAAAATTTTGTTCTGTCCTGTTTTCTTTCTTTTGTCCTTCTGGGGCTCAAATTAGATATGTGTTAGACTGAATGATGTGGTGCTACAGCTCTTGGATGCTCCTGTTTTTTTCATCTCCCCTTTTTGCCTTTGTGTTTCAATTTGTGTAATTTCTACTCACTACTTTAGTTCATTCCTTAGCTGTGTCCATATCCTTGCTGAAATTTTCTATATGTTTGTGCATTTGTCTACCAGTTCCTTTAGAGCTATTTAAGATAGAAACTGTAGTTTTTTTAAAATCCCACCAGTAAATGAGTGGATAAAAATACTATAGTACATTTACACAATGGAATACTATGCAGCAGAGAAAGAAAGAAGGTGCTCCTTCCCTTCACAACAGCATGGATGGATGTGGAGGGCATTATGCTATGTGAAATAAGCCAGGCAGTGAAAGACAAGTACCATATGATTTCACCTATAAGCAGGACCTAAAAAAAAAGCAAACAAGCAAGCAAAATATAACCAGGAACATTGAAATAAAGAACAAACTGACAGTAACCAGAGGGAGAGGGGGAGAGGGAAATCAGGAGGAGGGCCATCAAGACATGTATAAAGGACACATGGACAAAGTCAAAGGGGATAGGTTCAAGGGTGGGAGGTGAGGATGAGTGGGGCAGGGGGCCATGGTGGGGTGAAAATGGAGACAACTGTACTTGAACAATTAAAAAGTAAAAATAAAGTTTAAAAAAAATCCCAGACAGTTTTAACATCTGAATCATCTAAATTTCTGGCTCTGTTGATTTCTTTGTTCTTTGACAAAGTTTAATACTTTTCATACTTATTTATCTGTTTCATAACTTTTTATTGATTTCTGGTCATTGTGTATAGAATAGTAGAGACTAAGGTAAATAATATGTGTTCTTCAAAACAAGGATGACTTATACTCTGGCTACTAATTGAGGGTGGTTGAGTCACTGTTCAGAAGTAGAGGTGAGTTTGAATTTTGATTTTGCTTTTGTTAATTTCAATGTACCACAGGCTTCAAGTTTTTCCATGAGTGGTCTACCATTGCTTTGTACTTATTAATATAAAGGTTAGGATTAGAAGAGAGAATTATAATCAAATTATATACTGATATTAAAAGATAAGCCTAGCACTGCCATGCCATATAACCTAAACATGTTTTATATAATTAACATTTCCTTTCATGATTGGAATATATTTTTCTATATTTACATCTTACATAAAAATTTCATAATAAAACAATTGCATTGTATTTTATTTTTAAAATTCCCTTTTTTAAATAAGCCCTTCTGCAGCTCCTAAAGTTTTGTGAATTTACATACATCTGTTAAAGTAGATACTAAGATATTCTGAACACAGAGGAGGCATACAATTTCTCTTATTTTTCTCCTACTCTTTTGTACTCCTCAATTCATATCCCTTCAAGGAAGCGAATGAAGTATAGTTTGAGGAAGAACTAAGCCAATGTCAGGGTAAATTAATTTCCTGGAGACTTCATCCCCCATGCCAAATTTGGCATGAGGCTTCTTTCTAGTCACCCACATCCAGGGCACTCATTGCTTAGTTCGTATAGACATCCGTATACATCCATGTGATATGCTTGAAGCCTCTCCAAGGAGTTCCTCTCAAGCAGGCTCAGATCTCCATGATTGTTATAGAAACTTTGACTTTCTATCAGTTCTCAGAGACCTCATTGTCTTCCAGGTGTGTGGTGGAAGTCATCTTTAGTACCATTCTAAAACACATTCATATTTTTATCTTGGTACATCAGACATAATATTATGGACCTTAACAGAGGGGTAGCCCATCCTGTTTTTCACATTCATTCATCCTTTTTCATAAAATAGGCAAAATGTTGTTAATTACCTCTGCTTATAAAAAACCTCTAGAATTCTTGGACACAAAGTCATGATGGATCCCCAGAACTGGAATTGAGGAAGATTGTGTGTGATGAATAGACCTTCAAGAAAATGTATCTCTTTTAAACTCTTCATAGGTAAATTTATGACTAATATTCTTTTATGAAATGGAGCATTTGGGAATCAAGACATGATCAAGTCTATGCTGCAGAGAAATAGATATAAATAGAAATAAAACTGAGAAATAAAACAATGTTCTTTTCCTTTTAGATATTTCCTGGTAGAAAGGTTTGCATAGTGGGTCTCAGGCATAAAAAAAGTTGAAAAGGCTCATAGAACAAAGCCAACTCTATTTCAACTGCCACTTCATTTCAGTCTAGTGACTTCATTATGTATTTGTTTGTAAGTTAGAAAGTTTCATTTCCAAAAAGAATAAATTGGATCCACTCCAAAAATACCTTTTTGTAGAAATATATGAATTCAGTCCTGTGCCACTTACAAAGATGAATGCTTACAAAATTTACAAAAATTAAAAATGGGAAAAAACAAAAAAGAAAACATGATGAGAAAATTAATCTTATGATGTGACAGAGACAGCACAAGATAATAGGTATGAAAACAGTTCTGGCTTCAGATTACTTGAGTTTAATTATTGTTCTACCACTTCCCAGCTGTATAAATTTGGAGTTATTTGCTCTGTGCATCCAATTTATATAAAATGAGGAAATAATTGAACTTATGTCATCATGTTATAAAGATTCCAAGAGATAATACTTGTCAAATATATACATGGTTAAAACAATAAATTTTTACAATTACTATTTATATTTTCTGAATCAATTAAAATTTAATCCTTTACATATGGGCACCATTTTATGGAATCCTGTTCATTTTGCTTTATTTTGTGTGTGCTGGGACTGAATATATTAATTATTTTTATACAATTCTTGGTTGGTAAACTTTCATCTTAATTACTGTTGCATTATTAAGGTTCACCAAGTCTTCCCTTTGCTAGTAGAAAATGAATAGTATAGTACCTTATCCTAATAGCTCTTGTCAAAAGCAAAGGGAAAGAAGAAAAAAATAATGAAAGATGAAATATTGTCCTTGTTCCCTGTCCTGAGGCTCCAGGAGAGAACCATAACCTGGACTGATGCTGAAATATGATTGCCACAGTGCCTTGGAACAGGGACCTTCTGTGTGCTCAGCTATGTGGTTAGACAGTAGACAGTGGAGGCTACTATGTGTCTGCCAATCAACTCTCCATTTTACTTCAAATCCACAATGTCCTGAAGAACAGTTATTACATTAGTCTGGGCCAAGAGATTTGATTTTTTTCTCTTATTATTCATAAAGTAAAAACATTAAGCCACTGTTTAAAGATTTTAACTTATTCACTTATATCTGACAAAATAAACTTTAAAACAAAGGTCATAACAGGAGACAAAGAAGGTCACTATGTAATACTAAAGGGATTTGTCCAACAATACGAAACGGATTTGTCCACAAGAGGATATTAATAATATAAACATATATGCACCCAATATGGAAGCACCCAATATACCTAAGTATATAAAGAAAATCTTAGTGGAATTTAAGGAAGATATTGAGAACAATACAGTCATAGTAGGGGATTTTAACACCTCATTGAAATCAATAGACAGATCTTCCAAACCAAGTATCAACAAGGAAATGGTGACCTTAAACAGCATAGTATATTGGATGGATTTAATTGCTATTTACAGAACATTGTCATCTCAGAGCAGCAGAATATACATTCTTCTCAAGTGCATATGGAACATTCTGAAAGGTAAAACACAGGTAATGACACAAAATGAGTATTAAAAAATTTGAGAAAATTGAAATCCTATAAAGCATTTTCTTGGATCACAATGACATGGAACTAGAAATAAACTTCAGTTAAAAAAAACTCAAAAAGATTCAAATACATGGAGGCTAAATGGCATGATATTAAATAATGAATGTGTTATCAATGAGATCAAGGAGAAATTTTAAAAAATTACTGGAAACAAATGAAAATGAACACAGAACAACCAAAATTTATGGGACAAAAAGAGTTATACCTTTAGCAGGATCCAAGATAGTAGAGGAATAAGTGGAAGCTACACTAACCTCACGGGACCAATCTGGAATTACAACTAAATCCTCGAGAAATCATCCTGAATGACCAACTGAAGAGTAGCTGGAAGAGAAGCCTTATGACCACGGACAGACAGATGAAACCATTTCACCACAACAAGACTTGTAGGGAACACAGAGGAGGCGTGAGAGGGCTGGCTGTTTCCCCACGGGTAGCAGTCTTAGTGCTGGACAGACATTTCAGCAGTTGGGAGGTTCCCATGAGAAGTGTGGGGTGGCACTCACAAGCTGGGCTCCCTAGCCTATAACAACAGAGCTGAAAAAGAACTGAGAAAACACCCACCTGTGAAAAGCAGCAGCATTTCTATCTGCCAGGGACAGATTTCTGGAGAGTCAGAGAGCCTCTTAAAAAGCCAATGCAAAAAAAAATACTTCACTTGTAGCCATATACTCTGGGGTGCAGCAGAAGGAGGGCAGAGTGGACTAGACATGCTTGAAGAGAGACTGGGGTTAGTGGCTCTGGGGAGAGAACTAAAGGAACAGCCACCAGCATCCCTGTGCTGAGTCATTCCCCATACTGCAGAAGCCATCTTTCTAAGGCAGAGCACTCTTTTCTAAGTGGCATCAGCCTGAGGGGAAGCAACAGACCAGCCTGCAGGAATTTCTCTACCCCACACTATGGTGCCTCAGTAGGGCTGCTGATTACAGCTTGAGGCTATAGAACTTGTCTGCTTTACAACTAAGGTGGAAAATACAAAGCAGCCAAAATGGGAAGACAAAGAAACTAATCCCAAATGAAATAACAAGAGAATTCTCCAGAAGAACTACATGAAATGGAGGCAAGCAATTTATCAGATAGAGAGTTTAGGTAATGATTATAAGGATACTCAACAGCATGAAAAAAGACATAGAAGCCATTAAAAAGGACCAGTCAGAAATAAAAAAAAAATGCAATATCTAAAATAAATAATACACTGGAAGGGATAAATAGTAGGTTAGATGAAGAAGATGATTGAATCAGTGATTTGGAAGATGAAGTAGAAAAGAACATCCAGGCAGAGCAATAAAAAGAAAAAAAGAATTTAAGAAAGTAATGAGAGCTTAAGAAAAATTTTGGACAACATGAAGCATAACAAAATTAGCATCATGGGAATACTGGAAGGACAAGAGAGCCAGCAAGGCATCAAAAACCTATTTGAAGAAATAATGACCAAAAACTTCCCCAATCTGATGAAGGAAAAAGACAGAAAAAGACACACAAGTTCAGGAAGCTCAGAGTCCCAAACAAGTGGGACCCAAAGAAGCCCATAATGAGACGCATTATAATTAAAATGACAATGCTTAAAGGCAAGGACAGAATCCTAAAAGCCACAGTGAAAATCAGGTAGTTTCTGCCCTGGCTGGTGTGGCTCAGTGGATTGAGTGCCAGCTTGCAAACCAAAGTGTTGCTGGTTTGATTCCCAACACATGCATGGGTTTCAGTCCAAGTCCCTGGTGGGGGTGTGTGAGAGGCAACCACGCACTGATGTTTCTCTCCCTCCCTCCCCTTCTCTCTAAAAATAAATAAATGAAATCTTTAAAAAGAAAAGAAAATCAGGTTGTTTCTTACAAGGGAGTACCTATTTGACTGTTGTCGGATTTATCAACAGACACTTAAGGCCATAAGGGAGTGGCATGAATTAGTAAAGGTGATGAAAAGCAAGGACCAACAAGGAAGGCTACTTTACCCAGCAGGAATATCATTTAAAATCAAAGGAGAAATAAGGAATTTCTCAGATAAGAAAAAACTAAAAGAGTTTGTTAACACCAATCCAGTACTGCAACAAATGTTACAGGACTTTCTTTCTTACAGGACTCAGAAGAAGGAAAGAAAAAGTGAAAGAAGAAAAAAAAAACAGAGGAAAATAGTGTAACAATAAAATAACACAAATAAGTTACTATCAATAATCACAAATAAAGGTAAATGGCTTAAATGCTCCAACCAAATGACATAGGGTAGCTTAAGGGATAAGAAAACAAGACCTAAATATATGCTGCCTCCAAGATGCCCATCTCAGATCAAAAGATACACACAGACTAAAAGTCAAGGGATGGGAAAAGATATTTCATTCAAATGGAACAGAAAAAAAAGCTGGGGTAGCAGTACTTATAGCTGACAAAATAGACTTTAAAACCAAGGCTACAGTAAGAGACAAAGAAGGACACTGCATAATGATAAAGGGAACAATCCAACAACCTTAGGAATATAACCTTAGGAAACATCTATGCACCCAACATATGAGCATCTAAATATGTGAAGCAAATCTTGATGGATATAAAGGGAGAGATAGACAGAAATACAGTCATAGTTGGAGATTTTAACAATCAATTGGCTTCAAAGGATAGATCTTCCAGGCAGAAAATCAACAAAGATATAGTGGCCTTAAATGACACAGTAGATCAAATGGATTTAATTGATATATTCAGAGCATTTCATCTCAAAGGAGCAGAACATACTTTTCAAGTGCACATGGAATGTTTTCTAGGATGGACTACATGTTAGGACACAAAACAAGTCTCAATAAATGTAAGAAGATTGAAATCATATCAAGCATCTTTTTTTGACCATAATGCTATGAAAACAGAAATCAATCACAAGAACACTGAAAAACATGCAAAAACATGGAGCTAAATACTATGTTTTTAAACAATGAATCAGTCAACAATGAGATCATTGAAGAAATTGAAAGGTACCTTGAAACAAATGAAAATGAGGACACAACGATCCAAAGTCTGTGGGACCCTGTGAAAACAATCCTAAGAGGAAAATACATAGCATTACAGGCCTATCTCAAAACAACAACAACAACAACAACCAGGAAAAGCTCAAATAAATAATCTTACTCCATTCACACTTATAGAAACTTGAAAATGAACAACAAACAAAGCCCAAATTGGGTAGAAGGAAGGAAATAAAGATGAGAGCAGAAATAAATGAAATAGACTCTAAAAAAATGATACAAAAAACAATGAATCCAAGAGCTGTTCATGTGGAAAGATAAATAAGACCAACAAACCTTTAATTAGACATCAAGAAAAAAATAGAAAAGCCACAAATAAATAAAATCAGAAATCAAAGAGAAGAAACAACTGACAACAAAGAAGTAGAAAGGATTGGAAGAAAATATTATAAACAACTACATGCTAACAAACTGTACAACCTGGATGAAATGGATAAATTCCTAGAAATACAAAATATTCCAAAACTAAATCAGGAAGAATCAGAGAATCTATAAAAACAGACTATAACTAGTGAAATTGAAGCAGTATTAAAAAAACCCCAACAAAAACCCTGCACCAAATAGCTCCCCCTGTGAATTTTACCAAATATTCCAAGAAGAACTAACACCTCTCCTTTTCAAAATATTTCATAAAATTCAAGAATGGGAAAGGCTCCCAAACTCATTTTATGAAGCCAGGATTATTTTAATTCCAAAACCATATAAAGACTCTACAAAGAAAAAAAAATTATAAGCCAATATCTCTGATGAACATAGATGCCAAAATCCTCAACAAAATATTAGCAAACTGAATACAGCAATGTATCAAAAGATCATACACCATGATCAAGGCAGATTTATGATAGGAATGGAAAGTTGGTACAACATTCACAAATCAATAAATGCACTTTTTATGTAAAAAATTAAGGATAAAAACTACATAACTATATCAATAGATGTAGAAAAAGCATATGATAAAGTCTAGCACTGGTTTATGGTAAAAACTCTTAGCAAAGTGGAATTAGAGGGGTTATACCTAAATATAATGGAAGCCATACATGAGAAACCCACTGTCAGCATCATACTCAACAGTCAAAAATACAGTCATTCCCCTTAAGATCAGGAGCAAGACAAGGATATCCACTTTCACCTCTCTTATTCAACATAGGACTGGAAGACCTACCCACTGTAATCAGGGGGGAATAAGAAATAAAATACACACAAATTAGAAAGAAAGAAGTATAATTGTCTTTATTTGTAAGTGGCATGACACTGTACATAGAGAACCCCAAAGATTCTGCCAAGAAACTACTAGAACTGATCAATGAATTCAGCAAAGTAGTAGGATACAAATTTAATATCCAGAAATCAGTTGCATTTTTACATGCCAATAATGAACTAACAAAAATGAAAGTTAAGAAAAAATTCCCAATTTACAATTGCTACAAAAACAAATACCTAGGAGTAAACCTAACCAAGGATATAAATGACCTGTACTGAAAAAATTTTAAGACACTGAAGAAAGAAATAGAAGATGATACAAATTAATTGAAGTGTATATCATGTTCATGGACAGGAAGAATTAACATAATTAAAAAGCCCATACTACCCAAAGCAATCTACAGATTCAGTGCAATTCCTATCAAGATTCCAGTGAACTCAGAACTAGAACAAATCTTTCAAAAATTGGTATGAAACCACAAAAGGCCCCACATAGCAACAGTGATCCTGAGAAAGAAGAATAATGTTGGAAGGTTCATGCTACCTAATATCAAACTATACTCTAAGGTCATAGTTATCAAAGCAGCATGGTGCCAGCATGAAAACAGACACGTAGATCAATGGAACAGAATAAAGAGCCCAGAAATAAACCCACAATGTTATAGTAAAAAGTATTTAACAGAGGAAGCAAACACACACAATAGGATAAAGATAGTCTATTCAATAAACAGTGTTGGGAAAATTGAACAGATACATGCAGGAAAATGAATCTAGACCACCTTCTTATGCTACACACAAAAATAAATTCAAAATGAATCAAAGACTTAAATGATAGACTTGAACACATAAAAATCCTAGAAGAAAATATAGGCAGCAAAATCTCGGACATTGTTCATAGAAATTTTTTATTGGATATATATCCCCAGGCAAGGGAAACAAAAGAAAAATTAAACAAATGGGACTACATCAAACTAACAAGTTTTTGCACAGTAAAGGAAATCATCCACAAAATAAAAAGACAACTCACAGAGCTGGAGAACATATTTTCTGATACATCTGATAATGGGTTAATATGCAAAATTTATAATGAACTTATAAAACTCAACACCAAATAAACAACTCAATTAAAAAATGGGTGAAGGACCTGAATGGAAACTTCTCCAAATAATACATATGGATGGCCAATAGACATATGAAAAAATGCTTCACATTGCTAATCACTTGAGAAATGCAAATTAAAACCATAATAAGATGCCATCTCCCACCTATCAGAATATCTATCATCAATAAAGCAACAAACAAATGCTGGTGAAGATGTGGAGAAAGAGGAAACCTTTTTCACAGTTTGTGGAATGTAGAGTTGTGCAGCCACTGTGGAAAGCAGTACGGAAATACCTCAAAAAAAAAATTGATATGACTTTTGACCCACCTAAGAACACAAAACACAAATGCAAATGAACATAAGCACCCTGCTGTTCATTGCAGCATTATTTACAATTGCCGAGAAATGGAAGCAGCCTGTTTCCAAGATGAGTGGATAAAACAACTATGGGGCATTTACACAATGGAATACTAATTAGCCATAAAAAAGAAGAAAGTTTTACATTTGGGGCAATATGGGTGGACCTGGATAACATTATGCCAAGTGTATTAGGCCAGTAAGAGAAAGACAAATATCATATAATTTCTCTCAAATATGGAATATAATGAACAAACTGAACTAACAAGGAAAATGGATACAGACTCATAGATGGAGAGCAGGATGACAGTAAGTGGGGGAGGGAGAAGGTAAGGTGGTTGGAGGGATTGAGCAAAAAGGAAGAAAGACTTATGACATGGAAAACAGTGTGGTGATTGTTGTGGGGAAAGGGTGTAAGGAGACTAAATTCTAAAGGAAAAAATGCAATAAAGATTAAATAAAAAACAAAATTATGAATATTTCATTTACATCAAAAAAAGAAAACCTTTAGCAGTACTAGACCAAGAGTATGCTTAAAAATAATACATTAGATATGATGCCATGTGTATATGTGATTTTCTAACCACTATCCTGTACACCTGAAACTAATGCAAAACAATATTGAATGTAAACTCTAATTTGAAAAAAAAATACATTAAAAAATATGGGACACAGAGAAAGCAGTCCAGAGAGAGAATTCATACCATTACACAGGTCTACATCACAAAGCAAGAAAAATCTCAAATAAGCAATCTAACCATACACCTAAAATAATTATATCAAAAAACAAGAAAAAAAAAGCCTAGAGTGAGTAGAAGGAAGGAAACAAGATCAGAGCTGAAACAAATGACATAGAGACCAAAAATACATTATACATATGTATTTATATATATTTATACATATACATGTATATATCTGTACATATATACACATATATATATATATCTGTATGCATTTATATGTATATATTTATATATAAATATATGTAATGTATTTATATATACATATAGAAAACCAAGAGCTGATTCTTTGAAAAGATTGACAAGATGATTAATCTTTAAGCAAAGTCAACAAGAAAAAAAAAGACAGAGGACCCAAATAAATAAAATCAGACATGAAAGAGGTGAATTAACAACTGACACCACAGAAATACAAAGGTTTATAAGAAAATACTATGGACAACTATATGCCAACAAATTGGAAACCCTGAGTGAAATGGATAAATTCCTAGAAACATACAATTTTTCATAACTGAATAAGGAAGAATCAGAAAACTAAATAGACTAATTACAAAAAGTGAAACTGGAGAAGTAATAAAAAATCCCAGCAAACAAAAGTCCTGGACTGGATGGCTTCACAGGCAAATTTTACCAAACATTCAAAGAAGAACTAACACCTTATCCTTCTTAAACTATTCCAAAAAATTCAAAGAGGGAAGACTCCCAAGCTCTCTTTATGGAGCCAGTATTATTTTAATTCTAATACCAGATAAAGATACTACAATGAAATAAAATTATAGGCCAATATCCTTGATGAAAATAGATGCTAAACTTCTCAGCAAAATATTAGCAAACTAGATCCAGCATTATATTTAAAAGACCATACACTATGATAAATTGGGTTTTATTCTGGGGATCCAAGGTTGGTACAATATTTGCAAATCAAAAAATGTTGTGCATCACCTAAAGAAAATGAAAAATAAAAATCACATGATCATATCAATAGATTCAGAAAAGCCTTTTGATAAAATCCAGCACCAACACATGATAAAAACTCTTAGCAAATGGGAATATAAGGATCAGACCTCAATATAATAAAGGTCATATATGAAAAAGCCTACAGACAACATCTTAATAGGCAAAAACAAAAAGTGTTTCCCTTAAGATCAGGAAACAGGGATGTCTGCTTTCAGCACTCTTATTTAACACAGTACTAGAGGTCCTAGTCACATTGATCAGACAAGATGAAGAAATAAAAGGCATCCAAATTGGAAGGAGGAAGTAAAAACTGTTATTATTCACAGATGATATGATATTGTACATAAAAAACCCTGAAGATTCCACTGAAAAACTACTAGATCTATTAAATAAATTCAGCAAAGTAGTAGGATACAACATTAATATTCAGAAATTGATGTCATATTTATATACCAACAATAAACTATGAAGAAAATAAACTAAGAAAAAATTCCCATTTACTATTGCACAACAAAAATTAAGAACTGAAAAGTTTAACCAAGGAGGTAAAAGACCTGTATTTGGAAAATGACAGGACCCTGAAAGAAAGAAATTGAGGAAGATACAAGTAAGTGGAAATATATACCATGTTCATGGATTGGAAGAATTAACATAATTAAAATATCCATATTATCTAAAGCAATCTGTAGATTCAACATATTTCATATCAAGATACCAATGGCATATTTCACAGATCTAGAGAAAATATTCCATAAATTTACATGGAACCAAAAAAGACCCAGAATAGCCTCAGCAATCTTGAGAAAGACAAATAAAGTTGGAGGTATCACCATACCTGATATCAAAATATACTATAAGGCCATTGTAATCAGAACAGCCTGAATTGGCATAGAACAGGCTTATAGATCAATGGGACTGAACAGAGAGCCCAGAAATAAAGTCAGGCTTTTATGGCCAATCAATATTTTTCAAAGGAGGCAGGAGCATACAATGGAGTAAAGACAGTCTCTTCAATAAATGGAGTTGGGTAAATTGGACAGGTACATGCAAAAAATATGAAACCACACTACCTTCTTATACCACACACAAGAATAACTCAAAGTGGATTAATTAAATGTTAGACTTGGAACCATAAAAATTCTAAAAGAAAACAGAGGTAGTAAATTTCACATATCTCACATAACAATATTTTTGCTGATGTATCTCCTAGGGCAAGGGAAACAAAGGAAAAATAAACAAATAGGACTACATCAATTAAAAAGCTTCCCTACAGCTCAAGAAATCAACAAAATGAAAAGGGAATTCACTGTATGGGAGAACATATTTGCCAATGATACAGTTGATATGGGGTTAATATCCAAAGTATATAAAGAACCTATACAACACAAGGAAGATGAACAATCCAATTATAAATGGGCAAAAGGACCTGAATAGACATTTCTCCAAAGAGGATATACATGTGGCCAATATACATATAAAAAAATGTTTACCATCACCAGTCATCAGAAAGATGCAAATTAAAACGGCTATCATCAATAAATCAACAAACAAGTGCTGGGTGAAAATGCTGATAAAAGGGAACTCTAGTACACTGCTGGTGGGAAAGCAGACTGGTATAGCCACTGTGGAAAACAGTATGGAGTTGCCTCAAAAAATTAAAAATGGATCTGCCTTTTGACCCAACAATCCCACTTCTGGGAATATATCCAAAGGAACTGAAACACGAATTTGAAAGACTACAGAGCTCCTATGTTCATTGCAGTGTTATTTATAATAGCCGAGATCTGGAACAGCCTAAGTGCCCATCAGTAGACGAGTAGATAAAGCTGTGGTACATTTATACAATGGCATACTATGCAGCTGTAAAAATGTAGGAATCACCTTTTGTGACAAGATGCATGGACCTGGAGATTATTATGCTAAGTGAAATAAGCCAATCAGATACAGTCAAATACATATGGATATCACTTATATGTAAAATCTAATGAACAAAATAAACTGGTAAGCAAAATACAAACAGAATCACAAATACATGGAACAGACTGACAGCTGTCAGAGGGGAAGTGGGAGTGGCTGACTGGATGAAAGAAGGTGAAGAGATTAGCCGAGGAGCATATATGCATAACATACAGACACAGACAAGTGTGGTGATGGACTGAGGGAAGAGGGGGAAGGGACTTGGTGGAGTTGGGAAAATGGGGAAAAATGGGACAACTGTAATAACATAAACAATACAAATAAAGTTAAAAAAGTTCTTCCAGCATACCAGTTAAAAATTGTTCTAGCATAACCTGTAAAATGGGTTCCTCTCATACACTACTGCTGGGAGTATAAGGTAGTACAAACCCAGTGGAAAGCAATTTGGTAGAACCCATTAATATTATATATACAGATAATCTTTGACCCAACAATTCCACTTTGGAGAACTTCTTATAACGATAGCTCTACATGTGCACAATGAGGAATATGCAAGATTACAAACTGCGGAACTGATGATGACAACCAGAGGATGAAAATGAACCACATGCCTATCATTGGGGATAGGTGTGGCATATCCATACAATGGAATATTGCACAGCTGGGAAAACAAACAAACAAACAAACAATGAGGCTCTTGATGTATGGACATGGAAAGAGCTTGGAGATGTAGGCTAAGTGAAAAAAGCCTAGAGCAAAACAGTGTATGTTACATGTTACTTTGTATAAAAAGGAAATCTAGTATTATGTTTGCAGTAAGTTTACCTGAAGAACTTATTTGAAAGGATACAGATGAATCTAAGAATCCATTGAGACAGACGGGTAGGAGCTGAGCAGGTAGATGGATTGGGAGGGAGCTTTTTTACTGTTTATCATATAGCTCTTATTTTTAAATTGAGTGTGAGTAAAGAGGACGGAGAGCAGCTTTACTTTTCACTTAAAAAAAACAAAAAATAAACTTATCACTTATAAAAAGATGCTTGTGAGACTGATGTGGAAAACATACATAATTAACATCTTCCAGTATAAATGCAGTGAATATATTTTATATTTTATTATATTTTATTTTATTTTATTTTATTTTATTTTATTTTATTTTATTTTATTTTATTTTATTTTTTGGTGTGAACAACAGAAATTTATTTTTCACAGTTTTGGAGGCTAGAAATTCAAGATCAAGGTGTCAGCTGAGTTAGTTTTTTCTGAGGTCTCTCACGTCGACTTCTTGATGTCCATCTTCTTCCTGTATCTTCTCAAGATCTTCCTTCTGGTGTCTATATCTTTTTTAAAAATTAGTTTATTGTTCAATTACAGTTGTCTGAATTTTCTCCCCACCGCTCCCCCCAACCCCATCCAAACCCACCTCTCTACCTTATTTCCATGCTTCCCCTTGGTTTTGTCCATGTGTCCTTTATAGTAGTTCCTGAAAACCCTTCTCTCCACTGTCCCCTCCACCCTCCCTCCCCTCTGGCTATTGTTAGATTGTTCTTAATTTCATTGTCTCTGGTTATATTTTGTTTGCTTTTTTTCTTTTGTTGTTTAGGTTCCAGTTAAAGGTGAGATCACATGGCATTTGTCCCTCACTGCCGGGCTATTTCACTTAGCATAATGCTCTCCAGTTCTATCCATGCTGTCATAAAGGGCAAAAGCTCCTTCTTTCTCTCTGCTGTGTAGAATTCTATTGTGTAAATGGACCATGGTTTTTTGATCCATTCATTTGCTGATGGGCACTTACGTTGCTTCCAGTTCTTGGCTATTGTAAATTGTGCTGCTATGAATATTGGGATGCATAGGTCCTTTTTGGATTGGTGTTTCAGGGCTCTTAGGGTATAATCCCAGCAGGGGAATTGCTGGGTCAAAAGGCAGTTCCATTTTTAGTTTTCTGAGGAAATTCCATACTGTTTTCCACAGTGGCCACACCAGTCTACAATCCCACCAACAGTGCACTAAGGTTCTCTTTTCTTCCCATCCTCTGCAACACTTGGTTGTTGATTTGTTTATGTGGGCCATTCTGACCAATGTGGAGTGGTATCTCATTGTGGTTTTAATTTGCATCTCTCTGATGGCTAGTGATGCTGAGAATCTTTTCATATGTCTCTGGGCCCTCTGTATGTCTTCTTAGAGAAGTGTCTGTTCAAGTCCTTTGCCCATTTTTTAATTGGGTTGTTTGTCTTCCTGGAGTGGAGTTGTGTGAGTTCTTTATGTCTGAGGTATCATTGGCAAATATGGTTTCCCATACAGTTGGTTCTCTTTTCATTTTAATGCTGTTTTCTTTAGCCATGTACAAGTTTTTTTTTTAATTTGATAAGGTCCCATTTGTTTATTCTTTCCTTTAAGACTCTTGCTTTAGGGGCCATATCTGTGAAGATGTTGCTGTGTAGAATGTCTAAGATTTTCCTACCAATGTTTTCCTCTAGTACCTTTATGGTGTCACGACTTACATTTAAGTCTTTTATCCACTTTGAATTTATTTTTGTGTATGGCGTAAGTTGGTGATCCAGTTTCATTTTTTTGCATGGAGCTGTCTAGCTCTCCCAACACCATATGTTGAAGAGACTATTTTTGCTCCATTTTATGCTCCTGCCTCCTTTGTCAAATATTAATTGACCGTAGAGACTTGGGTTTATTCCAGAACTCTCTGTTATGTTCCATTGGTCTATGTGCCTGTTTTTATGCCAGTACCAGGCTGTTTTCATTACAGTGACCTTGTAATACAGTTTGATATCAGATCCCTGATTGTGATCCCTCCTGCTTTGTTCTTCTTTCTCAAAATTGCTGCAGCTATTCAGGGTCATTTATGGTTCCATATAAATTTCTGAAAATATTTGTTCTATATCTGTGAAATATGTCATGGGTACTTTAATAGGGATTGCATTGAATCCATAAATCACTTTGGGTAGTATGGCCATTTTGATGATGTTAATTCTTCCAATCCATGAGCATGGTGCATGCTTCCATTTGTTTGTGTCTTCCTTAATTACTTTCTTCAGTGTTGTATAGTTTTCTGAGTACAGGTCTTTTACATCCATGGTTAAATTTATTTATAGCTACTTTATTTTTCTTGTTGCTATATCAAATGGGATTTTTTTCTTGTTTTCTGTTTCTAATGTTTCATTGTTGGTGTACAAGAATGCTTTTGATTTCTGAGTATTGACTTTGTATCCAGCTGTTTTGCAAAATTAATTTATTAAGTTGAGTAATTTTTTGGTGGAGTCTATAGGATTTTCTCTTTTTTTTCTTTTTTCTTGCTGAGCCTGCTTAAAGGCTTGTCAATTTTGTTTATCTTTTCAAGGAACCAGCTCCTGGATTCATTGATCCTTAGAGCTGTGCATTTAGTCTCTATGTCATTTAATTCTGCTCTGATCTTGGTTATTTCTTCCTTGTACTTGCTCTGTGTTGTCTTTGTTTTTATTCCTTGAGTTCTTGTAGGTGTAAGGTTTGGCTGTTTATTTGAAATGTTTCTGTATTTTTTATGTAGGCCTGTATCACTATGAACTTCCCTCTCAGGACTGCCTTCTCTGTATCCCATTAGTTTTGGGTATTTGTGAGTTCATTTCATTTGTTTGCAAATACTTTTTGATTTCTTCCTTAATCTTATTCTTGACTCAATCATTGTTTAATAGCATACTATTCAATTTCCATGGTTTTGAGTTTTTTTCCTTGAGGTTGGTTTCTAGTTTCAGTCCCTTGTGGTCAGAGAAAATGCTTGACATGATTTCAATATTCTTGAATTTGTTGAGTCTTGTTTTGTGTCCTATCATGTGGTCTTATCTTTGAAAATATTCCATGTGCATTTGAAAAGAATGTGTATTTTGCCTCTTTGGGATGAAAGGCTCTCTATATATCAGTTAAGTCCACTTCATCTAGGGCATTGTTCAATGCCACAATATCTTTGTTAATATTTTGTTTGGAAGATCTGTCCATCTTTGACAGTGGGGTGTTGAATTCCCCAATTATAATTGTGTTGTTGTCAATATCTTTCTTGAAGTCCTCCAAGATTTTCTTTATGTATTCAGATGCCCCTATGTTGGGTGCATATATATTTATTAAGTTTATGTCTTCTTGATAGATTTTTCCCTTGAATATTATGAAGAGACCTTCTGGGTCTCTCTTTATGGATCTTTTTTTGAAGTCTATTTTGTCTGATATGAGTATTGCTACCTCGGCTTTCTTTTCCTGTCCATTTGTTTGGAATATTTGTTTCTAGACCTTCACTTTAAGTCTGTGTAGGTCTTTTATTCTGAGGTGGGTATTCTGAAGGCAGCATATGTGTGGGTCATGTTTTCTTATCCATTCTGCTATTCTGTGTCTTTTGATTGGGGCATGTAATCCATTTACATTTAAGGTTATTATTGATAGGTACTTATTGCTTGACTTTTTTTTGTACCTGTGTTCCTCTGTCTTTCACTGTTTTTCTTCCTGTTCTTAAAGGAAACCCTTTAGCAACTCCTGCAGTGCTGTTTTGAAGGAGGTGTATTCTTTGAGGCTTCTTTTGTCCAGGAAGCTCCTTATTTGGCCTTCCATTTTAATTGAGAGCCTTGCTAGATAAAGTAGTCCCAGTTGTAGACCACTTGTTTTCATTACTTGGGATATTTCTTCCCTTCTGGCTTGGAGCATTTCCTTTGAGAAATCACCTGCTAGTCTTATTGGGGCTCCCTTGTATGTTACTTCCTGTTTTTCCCTTGATGCCTTTAATATTCTCTCTTTGTCTTGGATTTTTGCCACTTTAATTGTGATGTCTCTTGAAATGGGCATCTTTGGATTTCTCTTGATTGGGACTCTCTGTGTTTCCTGGATTTGTGTGACTTTTTCTCTCATCAAATTAGGGAAGTTTTCCACCATTACTTTTTCAAACAGATTTTCTATCCCTTCCTCTTCTTCTCCTTCTTATGTCCCCATTATACAGGTATTATTATGTTTCATGTTGCCCTGAATTGCCCTTATCCCCTCTTCATTCTTTCTAAGCCTCATTTCCTTTTCTTGCTTTTTCTGGGTGTTTTTTTCTACCTTGATCTCCAGCTCACTGATCTGATCCTCTGCTTCATCAAGCCTGCTTTTGATTCCTTCTACTGTGGTCTTCAGTTCAGAAATTGTATTTATCATTTACCCTTGTCCCTTGTTCATAGTTTCTATTTCCTTTTTCATGTTGATACAGTTTGCAGTGAGTTCATTGTAGTTTCCCTGTAATTTTTAGTAATTGTCTGTGAGTTCACTGAGCTTCCTTACAACTATTGCTTTGAACTCATATCTGGGAGTTGACTTGCCTCTTTTTCATTTAGCATTCTTTCTGAAGCTTCCTCCTTTCCTTTCATTTGGCGATTGTTTCTTTGTCTTCTTGTTGTTTGTGAGACTCTTTTTGATATCCTCTGCTTCTTAAGTTGATCTGTTCTGCCTCCCTGGGTTTATGGTATGAGTTTCTATGGTAGAATGCCTTTAAGATTTAGTAGTACACTGTCCTTGATCTCCTGAGCTGATTGGTCTTGGGCTGTGGTTTATGTTGGCCTTTTGCATGTCTTTGGGTTTTGATTGTTGTTGGGTCTTTCTTTATTGGGTTCTTCCCACCAGCTGGTTAACTGAGGGTCACTCTGTCCACCATATCTTGTATTCTCTTTTGCAGGTGTGGGCAGTTTTTGTTGAAGCTGGTTCTTCCATTTATACAAGGTTTTGAGGATTTTCTCTTGCTCTTGTTTATTTTTTTGTTCTGAGTAATTTCTTCACTATTTAGTTGTATTTCCAGATAGGTCCTGGTTTGAGCTAGTGTGGCTTCCACTCCCTTCTTCACCTTCTTCTGTTCTTATCTGCTGGGGGTTCCTTTGTTGGTGGGTTTCCTCTTCCAGGCGGTATCCTGGTGTTCACATCTTCTACCTACTCTTTTTTGTGATCAGTTTGAGGGGGAAGGTGAAGTGGTTTAAGATAGAGGGAGTGTATTCTATGATATTTAAAGTACCATCCTGTGGAGAAGAGATAGGAGAGCCTTTGGATATGTATAGTGTTAACTGTGATATTTCACCCAACTAGCCACTTTTTAGAAAGTGTGGAAAGAAGATAAGACTCTTGTTGTGGTGGGGGGGGATTGTGACTTGGATCTAGAAAGCAGTGAGTTGTAGGATGTCAGATTATGAGGTAAAGTGAGAGTAAAGGATAGAAAATAGGTGTAGTGTATGAAAGAATAGAGTTAACAACCACAGTAATAAAGTTCAGGAAACAGTAAAGTGGGCTGAGATCTGGGAGGGGTGCTGTGTAGTATTTACAGTTGTATGGAACAGCTATTATTTACAGTAATAATGGATCAACAATCATATGACAGTGTTGGGAACCGCCTTGCCTGGTTTCAGAGGCTGTAACCCCTCATGGCTAAGGCTGAGTCAGAGTTGGGACCATAAGCCACTAAGGAGACAAAGCTTGTCTCCCTGGCAGAAGTGCCACCTCTGCCCACTTCAGCCTGCTTGGCCCTGAGCTTGGCCAGTTAGCCAATGACGGGTAAGAATCCTCAAGGGAGGATCAACCTAAGACAGGCTCTGGTCACGGAAGAGGCCCGCAGGGAAGGACTCGGGGGGCTGTGGAAAAAGGGGGTGATGGACCCTCGCCCCTTGGCTTTGAAATAGCCTGAGTCCTCCTTCTGTCTGCAAGAAGTCTCCTAATCTCTTGGCTGCCTTACTTCCCTTGCCTGACTTAAGCCTGAAACAATGACAGAGGGCAGTGCAGTCCTGTGCTGGGAGGGGCAGATTCCCTGGGGAATCAGGCCTAACAAAAATACATACATTCCTGTGAAACCTACTTAATTTGTACCCTCAGTTTAAGAGATAAGGGTCCAGACCTGAGATGAGTCTGGCGCCTAAAGTTTTATGGCCCTCTAACTAATTGGCTGTAACTCAGAATAAGCCCTCAGAGTTCTCTGTAAATCTTGTATTGTTTAACCCTCACTGACTGACAATGATTGATGAGCTTTATCTGTATTTCTATGCGAATGAACCTAATAAAAGCCCCTGGAGAGAGAGGCTCTGGGCCCTTCTCCCCTTGAGAGAAGCGGCCACCTTTCCTCCCCAAGCAGATCATGTCTTGGTAGTCTTTTTCTTTGTCCGTGGCGGAACCGGGGGGCTGCGTTAAAGCCCCCCGACATGACAGTATATATGTGATCTGGATAACAAAAATGAGAAGTATAGGACCTAGAGTAGTGTGCTATTGGAACACAAGTGAAGTGAAAGACAGTAAGTTAACAATACACTGTGAAAAAGAGAACAAGGGAAACCAAACAATGCAATTTAACCAGTCAAGTGAAGAAGACTAAACAGAAAGAAGAGAGATACAAAAATACAAATAAAATGAAAGATGTAAGGATAATGAAAAAATGATAACACAAATATATAATAACTTGCAAGTTCTCTGTAGTAGCAAAGTGAAATTTGTCTCACTGCCTCCGCTGTTGGGATGACCCCCTTTGTGTCCAACTCTGGTCTTTTCACAGTTCCAGGTTTTGTTGTCTCACTTGTGAGAATTAAAGAAAAAAAAGTGAAGGAAGGAAGAAGAGATAAAAAAGGAAAGAAAGGATGAAGGAATAAAACAAGAAAAAAAGGAAAGAGAGGAAGAAGGATTTAAAATTTAAAAAGTTTTTAAAAAATAAAGAATTAGTTTTTTTTAAAAAAAACCTCCTTCTGGCTTAAAAGTGGCCAAACCAGTTTTGGTTGTCTTTCTGACTGCAGCAGGTTGAATTGGCGGCTGGCTTCATTTTTCTCCCTTTCTGAGTGGCACTGGGCCAAACTCCAACCTAGTTCCCTAGCAGCCTCAGGTACACTGGGTTCAGGCGTGAACTCTCCCTGGGGCTTTGGGTGTGGGCTTACCACGTGGCTGGGTGGGGAGGAGGCTGGAGTGGCTTCTGCAGAATTCCCTAAACAGCAGCTGAGTGTCTCTTTTTTCACTTTTTCTTTTTGAGAAATTCCTCCTGCTCAGCCTGCCACTCCATACAAGGGCCTAGTCTGTCACACAGTCCAATTCTCCAACCAAACCTGGGACTATCTGAGTCAGGGCCTGTCATAGCCCAACTCTCAACTCTCCCCAGCTGGCGTCTACAGTCTCTGTGTATGCTCACAGCCCCTGAGTGTTTACCACTATGTCCTTATTCCCCTCTCTGTGACTTCAAGCAACCAGGTCTACTCAAACCTTGTTTGACAGGGGAGGGATCCTTTGACCTGGCTCTCTCCCAAGAGTCCTGCAGTAGACCTGGTGGGCACCGGGCCTGGGGCTGGACCTGCCCTTGTCCCTGTGCTGGTCCCAGGGACCTTATTGTCCTGAAGCACTCTCCTTACTGTCTGGTTTTTCAATATCCTCTACAACTTTTGTTCTCCTGTTCTCATATATGCTGGGGTACTGTTGGCTGTTCACTCTGTTCCTCAGTAGATTGGCTAGGTGTCTCACCCGTGTGTAGGGGAAGTGGACTCTGCTCCCACCTATCTCGCTGCCATCTTAGAGTGTGTGTCAAATGCAGTGAATACATTTTAATGATTAATATAAATATGTTGGCAAATACAACTTAAAGTACATTCTGTCATTTAAAAATATTCCTCAGTTATTTTTAAAAAGTGAATTTTCCTGCTTTGTCCCTTCTCAGATTGAGTACTAAATATATAACCTGGAGAGAAGAAACACAAAGCACTACATTTTTATGTAAACATAATATATTTTAATTGTAAAAAAATAACCAACCAAACAAAAATAACTCATGTATCTCAAAGATAAAAGTAAGTTTATTGGAGTTAAAGAAAAAAGTTCCTGTGGGTAAAATTTTCCATTAATAACATAAAATGAAAATCTGGCCTGTGTACCTTACATTTCACTATTTATATTGCTTTTGTGATTGGAAACATTGAGCAAACATTGCCGACATTGCAGCATTTACCTGTATATGACATTCATTACATAGTAGCCCAACTTGGTCTCTTTTGCTTCAATAATGAAGTTTGCTGCAGTCAGTGGAAACAGCTTGATTGGTTTACAGAAGAAATAGCTATGTACAAAACAAGTTGTACACATAGCCTGGAAAAGTTATTGGAAAATTGGTCTGGAAGATATAGGAGTGTGCCAATTTAAACTACTAGGAAATAAACACCACGTCCTTTACAAAAAGTGAAGATTGCAATAAGGAATTGATGAGACAATTTGTTCTCAGACAAAAGAAGAGAAGATAAGGAAGAAGGTGAAGGGAAAGGATGAGGAGGGGAAAAGGTAACAATAATAACTAAATCGAATTTGCCATTGCCAGACTTAATAGAAATTATAGAGTGAATAAGATTGTTATGGAGTATAAATCTTTTAATCATAATGTAAGAATCACCTCCTTCAGAAAACATGCTCAGCTATCCTGGTTGACAATATATTTCCTCTTCTGTGTTCTCCTAAGTTAGTGATTCTCAAAGTGTAGTCCCCAAGATTGGCAGCATCGGCACCTCCTGGGAAATTCTTACAAATGAAAATTCATGGACTCCACCTTAGATTTATTTAGACACCCTGGGGTGGGCTCCATAAATTGTGTTCTGAAAAACCTCTGAGTGATTCTGATACATGCTCAAGTTTAAGGACCCCAGCTGTCGGACAACTTACCTATACAAAAAATGAAGCATATAGCTATATTCTTATAATTGTTGTTATTTTTTCTTCTTTTTAAATAACGCATTAGCTTTATATACATATCCAGATAAAAACTCCTTGGAAAAATATATATTTTCCATATATATATATATATGAAGGGAATTTTCAGTCTCTCTTTGTATATGTATATACATATATATTTATATATAATATATAGGAACCATATAAATATATGTATACATATATATAGATATATGTGTATATACATGTATATATGTGTATATATGTACATATATATATATACATATATATATATTTTTTTGCTTTTTCAGGTAAGGTATAAGTAACTTAACTTTCAAGTACCTGAGCACCTTCACAATCTCACTAGGTCCTATTAATGCAGCTGAGCTACCCCCAGGCATACTTTTTGTCTGTTTTCTTTTTATAATTTTGAAAAATACAACTTTTGCACATGTCAACAAATTCTATAAAGCATTAATTTTTTATGGTGGAAAAAACATTCTATTTATCCAGGTCACATTTTTCAAAGTGATGAATTTGGGCCCAAATTTGAGATCCTTATTTTCTTTAGAATAATAATGATAAAATAAAACAATATGATTACCCTGGTGGGCTCAGTTGGTTGGAGCATCATCCCATATACCAAAAAGCTGTGGGTTCCACCCCCAGGAAGTGTTGGGAGGCAACAAATTGATGTCTCTCTCACATCAGTGTCTCTCTATTTCTCAAATAGATAAATATATCTTTGAGCAAGGATTTTAAAAATATTGTCATAGAATATTTTTATTTTCAAATTTATGCTCAAATAAACACAAAGACAATGTTATAAATAAATATTTTAATGGTATGATCCAGAAATTCCATTTCACCTACATGAGGTACAGAGGATAACTTTTTCTCTCTTATACCACTATCATCCAACCATCTTTATTTCACAGACTCCATTTAAACTGGAAGAAAAAACTAGCTCTCCTCACAAAGTACACTCATGTTCTTTACATGCACTAATGAATATGTTACTCTCATCCCACACACACTTACAAAGACTAAAGCAGTCAAATCCAATAAAATTCTTTCCTTTCATGGCTAATCCAAGTTTCTTTTGGTTTTATCTTGATGGTGTCAGGGTCATGGGCAATGAAGTTTTTATGTAATAACTGATTATACCATCAAGTATTATTTCCCATGGCAGTTTCATATTTTAAGTTAGGTATTTTTGGTTGTCTTTCCATTTATATTTTTAATTCTGATTCTGACTTAATGTCACCTTTTGTTTCCTTTTTGGAGATTTTTATGTAGAGTTTATCTTCATTCCTTCACTGCATTGGTCAAGATTTAAAATCTTACCTATCAATCAGTCATATCATACTCTGAGATACAATGTTCCTTAATGATGTCCTGTCCTCATTTTAACATGCACCACTCAAGAATCATTTAGATACTTCCTGTCTCAAACTTGATAGAGGATGATACAAAATGATAATGAATATTTTCATTGCAAATATCAACATGCTTTGTCAGTATATAATGGTGTGTTTTGAATTTTCCCAAGAGGTTGTTTAATCAGAATACATACCTTCATTAAAACTTAAATTTTATATTTTATAAATAAACTTCCATTTTTTATTTTTAAGAATAATGCTCAGTTTCATATTTGAAGCCCATTGGAAAATATAATTCTTTAAATTCTCTTCATGGAAAATCAGAATGTACATCTTATAGAAATTTCACATTTGTTTTTTAAATGTGTGACCCTCCATCAAATTGTTTCCAAAATAATAAGTGCACCTAAACTCTGTGTATGTATGTGTGTGTTATTTTTGGCAAATATGCATAAGATTTCTACAGAAAGGCTTACAGTTTGTATTTTTCTCTCAAGCTATTATTCAATTCTATGCAAGAAATACCATATATGAACAACAATGCTTTCGCTGGGTTAGAGGAACATCATGTATTTATGAAAAACATTTTCTTCTCTCAGAAGTGGTGTGCTTATAGAATTAACTTTGTGGCATTTCATGAATTAAGAATTCACAGTGCATTGTAGAACCAAGGGGATAATTTCAGGCATGACTTATTTATGACTTAATGTTCCAGAAAATAATTCTTTCTGCAATAGAAATATACAGTGCTACTGTTAAGTAAAACAAACATTTTTTGCTGAGTTGCTCTGGCTTTAAACATTTCACAATTTACTTTCAAGAAAATAATTTGAGATAATTATAGTTTCATGTGCATTGTAAGAAATAATAGAGACCCCATATACCCTTAGTTTTTCCAAATGGTAACATCTCATATAAGTATAGTACAATATAAAAAACAGGAAGTTGACAATGATACATATATTCAACCTTATATGTTGCAAGTTTTGCATGCACTCATTCGTATGTATGTGTTTAGTCGTATGCAGATTTATCCTGTTTAGGCTCACATGAGTACTGACACAATTATGATATAAACAATTTCATAACTAGGATCCCTCTTGCCACTCTTTTACAACCACAGCTTCCTCCCTTCTTTCCACATCTTCCTAACCACTGACAATCATTCTGTCTTCTACCTCTAGATTTTTGTTATTTCAAAACCACTCTATAAATAGAATCCTACATTATATGATTTTCTGAGACTGACTTTTTTTTCAATCAATATATTTTTCTTGAGATCCATCCAAGTTGTTACATGTATAAATCACATGCTCTTTTTATTGTTGAATAGTATTCCATGGTATGTATATACTATAATTAATGAATTAATCTATTTATTTATTTATTTTAAAGATTTTATTTATTTATTTTTAGAAAGAGGGGAAGGGAGGGAGAAAGAGAGGGAGCGAAACATTGATGTAAGAGAGAAACATCGATCAGTTGCCTCTCGCACACTCCCTGACTTGGGGACTGAACCTACAACCTAGGCATACACGTTGACTGGGAATCAAACCAGCACCAGCAAACTTTTCATTCTGTGGTACGATGCCTACCAACTGAGACACACTGGTCAGAGCTATTATAATTTAGTTAGTGATTCATCTTTTGAGGGGCATTGGGTTGATTTTTGTTTGGGATTTATTATGAATAAAACTGTTATAAACATTTGTGTATAGGATTTTATGTGAAAATACATTTTTTATTTCTTTAGGGTAAATGGAGTTTGTTTCTTTTTTGTCAGCAGTGCAATTACAGTTTGGTCATATGGTATGTTTAGTATTGTTCTTACCATATGAACAACATAAAACAAGTTAACTCCAAATAACATGATAATTTTTATAAAAATAATAAGGGAATAATATATTTTTCACCATGTTAATAAGATTTATTAACATGGTGAAAAATATAATCAAATAGCTTTAAATTTTAATCCATTTTTCTACTGATCCTTTATAATTGAGTATTTAAGCAATGGCTTTTCCAATGGTGTTGGGAAAATATAATTAAAAATAAAATCTCTTCCCAACTCAGAAAACCATCCCACAAAGCTAACAGAGAAAGAAAATAATTTTTTTCTTGAATTAGCCTTAAACCAGAAGATAATGGCAATCACAGGTAATCTGCTAAAGATATTGCAGACAGAAAGAAATCTCATCTTTTCATACACCCAGGGAAATGCAGTCTGTTACATATAAGTTCCTAGAATGAATAATAACTAGCTTTAAGTAAAAGGACTTTGCAATACCATTTATCACACATAGTCACCCTAAATTCCCCTGGCAATTGGAGGTAATCATCCATGTAAACTAATTGACTTTATCCAAAGGAAAGATCAACTTCCATCTCTATGGCAGAAGGTAGTTTTAGTTTTGTAACAACACATCTGAGAAATTTAGGCTCTTATTCTCCCATGGGTGGGCAGGGCACAGGAAATCCCCCCCAAAAAACCCTAAAAGCCCCACAACAATACTGGGGTCTATTGATACTATCTTCCTTAATGATTACAATGCAAATAGGCGGTTCCCAGGTTCTTAAGATAGGCAGTCATGAGCTGTAAAGCTGGTAAGAGGTTTATTTGGCCTTCAGAAGATTTAAATCCTGTTCAAAGAAAAAAATTAAGACTTTACAATTACAAGTATTCTAAAGTGAATGCTCTAGGAAAAAGGAAGGGTGGGGAGTCTCTTGTCTTATTTTCAAGAGGGAAATTTAAACCTCTTAGTTTTAATTCGTGTTTACCCTTGAATGACACAATTTAGCTAGATTTCACAGGTTCTAATGTTCACTTGTTTTAGTATAATTGCTTTCTATATTCTCTGATATTTCAATTTTTATTTCCCTCTCATCCTATGTTATTTCATAAATATTTTAACTTTTAACTAACATTATAACCTATTCAAGTGACATTTAATCCATTTGTACTTGTTTATACTATAGATAAATCTAGTCATAAAATTATTTTCCTATATTGAGCAATGTTTCTGTTTATTTATTTATGTTTTTATTTTTATATCTCACATATGGCATAGCCTTTCATTTTATTTCCTCATTCTGTTAATTCAGAAGACTTAAATTGTGTAGAAATTTTTTCAAGATTTTTTAAACATTTTTAATTTATCTTTAGTTTCAAATTTAACAACCATGGTGATACAACTTTACTCATTGAGTAGTGTTTATTTTTATTTTTTTAACATGTGATACAGTAGCATATGTACTTCCTTATTCATACATTAAATAACAATATTTGGCACTAGGTCTAGGGATTTTATTTTTTTATTGTTGGTCACTAACAATTGTCCCAATTTTCCCCTGTTGCTCTCCCCTGCCTGCCCCCACCCCCACAGTCAATCCCCATTGTCCAAATCCATGGGTCCTTTATATATGTTCCTTGACTTGGCCCTTCCTCTTTGTTCCCCCATTATTTACCTGCCCCACCCCTCTGGTCACTTGCAGTTAGTTCTTCATTTCCATGTCTCTGGTTCTATTTTGCTCACAGGTTTGTTTTGGTGATTAGGTTCCACTTATAGGTGAGATATGGTATTTGCTTTTCACCATCTGGCTTAATTCACTTAGCATAATACTTTCCAGATCTGTTCATGCTGTTGCAAAGGGTAGGAGTCCTTTCTTTCTGCTGTGTAGTATTCCCTTGGGTAAATGTACCACAACTTTTTGATCCACTCATTTACTAATGGTCACTTAGGCTGGTTCCAGCACTTGGCTATTGTAAATTGTGCTGCTATGAACATTGGGGTACAAAGGTTCTTTTGAATTGGTGTTTCAGGATTCCTAGGGTATAATCCTAGTAGTGGAATCACTTGATCAAAAGGCAGTTCCATTTTTAGTTTTATGAGGAAATTCCATACTGTTTTCCACAGTGGCTGCACCAGTTTGCATTCCCACCAATAGTGAACTAGGGTTCCCTTTTCTCTACAACCTCTTCAGCAGTTGTTGTTTGCTGATTTGTTTATGATGGCCATTCTGACCAGTGTGAAGTGGTATCTCATTGTGGTTTCAGTATGCATCTTTGTGTTTGTTTTTTATTTTTATTTTTAAGTGACAAAATGAATTCTTGCATGTTGAGAAGGTTTGTTCCTTTATAAAATGATTAAAATGATTGAGCATTACTAAAAAAAGTCATCTCTCACAGTGTTAGTCATTTAATATTGTTATGATGAAGACTGAAGTGACTGACCTTTTTACCACACTTCTATACCACTTGTTTTTCCTGAATAGTAAATTAATGTTAAAATGAAAATAATTTCTAGGCAACTTTGTTCAATCTTGTGCATAAATGCTCTATCATCCAATCTAAATAAATCTTCCTGTGTTCATTGCTCTACTATTGTAAGTGATTTTAACTTTTCTTCTTTAAGTTAGAAACACTTCCAGGGTTTTATTTGGTTTTAAGATTTTATTTATTTATTTTTAGAGAGTTAGTAAGGGAGGGAGAAAAAGAGAGAGAGAAACTTAATTCTTTCCACTTAGTATCCTGACCTTTCTTCCTTCAGTCACCCTTTTCATGTTTTTTTTTCTTCCAAAGTTTCTTTTCAGACTGCAAGTGTTGTCATAATCATCCTCAGCCATGATAATGTTTGTGGGATATGGTAATAAAGTAAAATTATTCATGGAAGAGGTTTTAAGCTGTTACAATATTCATGAAAGATATGAGCTAAGGTTGCAAAAGATAATGCATAAAGATAATGATATAAAATATAATACAAAGTGGAAATAATTATTCATTAATATGAGAATAGATAAGTAAAAATATGTGCATACAGAAGAGCAATGTAATGTCTTTAATGAATTATTAATTGTGGACATTGGTATATCTTGGGTATATATGATTAAATACAAAAATCTGGTTATTCAAAGACTACAATAGGTTAAATGTAGGTACATCAAAACACAAATATTGTTTTTTTGTTTTTTTTTTTTTTTTTTTTTTTTTTTTTTTGCACTTTACAATATACTTTTTATATACTCTACTTCATTTATTCCTTGTAATGGTATTATAACATTGATGCTACTATTGTTCCTATTTTTTTTTTTTTTATTGTTATGCAATTACAGTTGTATGCCTTTTCTCCCCATCCCTCTACCCCACCCCAGGTGAACCCACCTCCCTCCCCCCTCTCCACCCTCCCCCTTGGTTTTGTCCATGTGTCCTTTATAGTAGTTCCTGTAATACCCTCTTCCCACTATCCCCGCCCCCACCCCCCACCCCCACCCTGGCTATTGTTAGATTGTTCTTAACTTCAATGTCTCTGGTTATATTTTGTTTGCTTTTTTCTTCTATTGCTTATGTTCCAGTTAAAGGTGAGATCATATGGTACTTGTCCCTCACTTCCTGGCTTATTTCACTTAGCATAATGCTCTCCAGTTTCATCCATGCTGTTGCAAAGGGTATAAGCTCCTTCTTTCTCTCTGCTGCGTAGAATTCCATTGTGTAAATATACCATAGTTTTTGGATCCACTCGTTTGCTGATGGGCACTTAGGTTGCTTCCAGTACTTGGCTATTGTAAATTGTGCTGCTATGAACATTGGGGTGCACAGATTCTTTTGGATTGGTGTTTCAGTGTTCTTAGGGTATAATCCCAGCAGCGGAATTACTGGGTCAAAGGGCAGTTCCATTTTTAGTTTTCTGAGGAAATTCCATATTGTTTTCCACAGTGGCCTCACCAGTCTGCATTCCCACCAACAGTGCACAAGGGTTCCCTTTTCTCCACATCCTCTCCAACATTTGTTTGTGGATTTGTTTATGTTGGCCATTCTGACTGGTGTGAGATGATACCTCATTGTGGTTTTAATTTGCATCTCTCTGATGGCTAGTGATGCTGAGCATCTTTTCATATGTCTCTGGGCCCTCTGTATGTCTTCCTTGGAGAAGTGTCTCAAAACACAAATATTGTTACATATTTAAATATAAAATAAATAGAAGGTAGAATACTAAATTCATGATAGTGGTTGCTACTAATGAGTGGAATGATTGTAAGTTATAAAAAGGAAACTTTAGTGTTATCAATTATGTGTTATTTCTTTGAGTTAAAAAAATATCTTCAGCAAAATGATAAAATACTAACATAAAATTATGGTGCTTCACAGGTGAGTGTTATATCAGTCACTGTATTCTAATAGTTTAAAAGTTCTTTCATTTATCAATTGATTGATTGATTTAATCTTTATTATGTTTTTTTTCTAGTACCATTTAGTCTCCTTATACCCCACTTTCCCCAGTAATCACCACACTGTGGTCCATGTTCATGAGTCATTTTTCATTTTTGCTCAATCCCTTCACCCCCTAACCTCTTTTCACCAGCTGCAATAGTGGATAATTGTAATAATATACACTGGACATTTCCGGTTTTGAAGGGCAGCAAAAAACCTGAGTAGAGATTGAAGTGGGATGTCAAGTTAGGATAAAACACTTTTTACAATGGGATTGTTTCCTGAATGTAGTATGACTCCTGAAAACATGCAACAGGAAGGAAAAGAATGATAAGTAAGATAGAAAGCAGTAACACAAATCTCAAATGACCCAAACAGTGAAGCACTTGAGAGGGCAAGGGGAAGTGATGACACAGCATGATAAGAACACAGTAAATAAACATAGGCCCAATGAATGAGTAAATGATCCATTAAATACTCTTCAGCAATTCCTCTGGTCATCTCTTATTTAACTACCTTTTGGACTGTTCAAAGCAATTCAAAACTTGGATCATTTTCCTCATGCTCACAAGTACATTACATTCTCTTTCTTTTAAATAGAAAGATGAGATCCAAGATGACAGAAGAGTGAGGAAGTTACACTATCCTCCTCCCAGGACCAATCTGGAATTACAACTAAATTGTGGAGAAATCATCCAGAACAGACAATTGAACAATAGCAAGAAAGAAGCCTTACGGACAGACAGAAGAATCAGATTCAGCACAACATGACCTGTAGGGAGTGTGACTGAGACATGAGACAGTTGACTGGGTGCCAACAGGCAGCAGCTGAAGCACCCAAGGGATATTTACGTGGCCAGTTGGATACCCCTGAGAAGTGTGGGATTTAAATCCTAAGCTGGGATCCCCAGCCTAGAGCACCAGAACCCAAAAAGTACACAGATAACATCCAGCTGTGATAAACGGCAGGGTTGCTCTCTGCCAGAGATGGATTGCTGGAGACTCAAAGAGCCATTCAAAAGAACAATGCACAAATTTTCATTTGCAGCGACTTACCTTGGGCTCTAGCAAGGGTTGGGGGGGAAGAATGGACTAGAGACACTTGAGGAGAGACTGGGGACAGATGCTTTCAGAAGAGAACTGAGAGAGTAGCAGCTGGGATCCTGGTGCTGAGTCATCCATCATACTGCAGCAACCAGCATGCCTAGGTAGCCCACTCCCCTCCAAGCAGCAGTACCCTGAGGGATTAGCAGCACCCTGAAACAATAGCCCTGACCACAGGAGGGATTCAGCTCCACTCTGTGGTACTTAAGCCTGACTACTTAGTGTAGAGTGACTAGATTAGCAAGTGAAGGAGACAGCCACAGACAGTAGATCCCTGGAAGTCTCCAACAGGCTGCCTACAGTCAGACGAGGCCACTATCTGATATCATCAGAGGCTAATCCAGAAAGAAAATACAGTGGTAAATACTAGATGCTACCAAGACAAAATCCACTGTGGTCTTCCCCATGATTTGTGATAGTTTCTTTCCCACACAGCTTTTTAACATTCATTTTGTCCTTCAAGTTTTTGCATATTAAGTCATGAGATTTTATACAATAGTTTACTTCAATTCACATATTTTCCCGTCCCTTCTCTTACCCCATTTTACCTTCTTCTTTCCTCTTATTATTTTCATTTTAAATTGTGTTTTCTCTCTTGCTACAACTTGCTTCCATTCTGGACTCTTACTATTCTTCCCCTGTTCAGCATCTCAAAACAAATTTTGTCAATGGTCATCTCACATTCTTTTACCTGCTCTTAAAATACCCATGTTCTAGAATAGACAGCCCAGAAATAAACCCAACTCTATGGTCCATTAATATTCAACAAAGGGGGCAGAATAATAAAATGGAGTAAAAATAACCTCTTCAACAAATGGTGTTGGGAGATCTGGACAGCTACATGCAAATAAAATGAAACTCGACCACTGACTTACACCATACACAAAAACAAGTTCAGGGTGGATTAAAGACTTAAATATAAGTTGTAACACTATAAAAGTCGTTCAGGAGAACATAGGCAGGAAAATCTCAGATATTTCATGAAGCAATATTTTCACAGACATGTCCTCTGAGAACAAGGGATATAAAGGAAAGAGTAGACAAATGGGATCTCATCAAAATAAAAAGTGTCTACATGGCTAAAGAAAACAGCATTAAAATGAAAAGAGAACCAATGTATGGGAAAACATGTTTGCAAATGATACCTTGGACAAGGGTCTGATCTCCAAAATATATAAAGAATTTACACGACTCCACACCAGGAAGACAAACAACCCAATTAAAAAATGGGCAAAAGACTTGGACAGACACTTCTCCAAGGAGGACATACAGAGGGCCCAGAGACATATGAGAGGATGCTCAGCATCACTAGCCATCAGAGAGATTCAAGTTAAAACCACAATGAGATACCACTCACACCAGTGAGAATAGCCATCACAAACAAATCAACAAACAAGTATTTAAGAGGTTATGGAGAAAAGGGATCCTTAGTGCACTGTGGTGGGAGTGCAGACTGGTGCAGTCACAGTGGAAAACAGTATGGAATTTTCTCAGAAAACTAACAATGGAACTGCCTTTTGACCCAGCAATACCACTGTTTGTTTGTGAAAATCAAACTGGTAAGATGATAGGGTGCAAGGTATTGTAGTTGTAGTGTTTATCAAAATCCTCTTTTAAAGGTGATATTTCAGCAGTTTTGAATGAAATGTGGGAGGGGAGACCATTTAGTTGGAAAACTCACATGAGTAATTTCTTCTGAAAAGTACGAGTCCATTTCAGTCTTCACATGTCATTCACATGTGAAAGTAGGACGTCATTGGATCTCAGTTCTTTTTTTGTTAAAATTTTAATGCATTGTTCCTCAGCCTTTTCTAATTTGCTGTGTCTTAGGAAGTAGAGCATTTTAATTCCAAACTTATTCTCATGACTTTTGTTACCTCTTTTATCTTTTACAAACACTAAGGTTGCTTTTTTTAACCTTTTAATGTAAACACTTTGCTGAGGTTGTGTAGAATAGACATTTATCTCTTCTATTAAAGTTGCCCAACAGGTTAAGTCATTCTAGTCTGCAGTTTTTCTTTAGTTCAGGGAAATATTCTAGCAAAATTGATTTGATTATCTCTTTTCTATTTGTTTTCATATCTGAAAGGAAGATGTCTCCTGATCAATAGTAAAATTACCCCTGATCAAGTTCTCAATTTCTTCTGAGACCCTCAAGAGGCTATTTTATTATCAGTTATCACTTTTCTTCTTTTTGTACCTTATCTATGTGCACTTTGTATTCATCATGTACACATGTTTATGATTTGCACCATCATAAACGACCCTTTAATGTATTTTATCATTTACATACAAACGTCATCTCCCTCATATTTTCTGATATCATTCAATGTACCTCAGTTTTATTTCTAAAATAGCTTTTTCTGTTTTCTCAATGTTTTAAGAGTTTTTCTTGAAACTCCTCTATTACTTCTTGTAAAGCCACTATTTTTTGTTTTATTCCTCCAGAAATCAATGGTAAACTTGTCTTAATTTCCTATGAAGTTTCTCTTCCTTCACTTCACTCAACTGTTGGTTTTCCCAGAGAATTATTTTTAATTTTTTTCTTCTCTACACTTCAAACTTTTCTTGGGCAAATGTATTTATAATGCCATGATTTTAAGTATAAAATGACTTCCAACTTAATGCTCATTTAGAGTGAATTAGCTGAACTCCAAGAGAGTCTTAAAATATCTTTATGTGCAACTGAAAATAACAGTTGAAATGACACCTACAATCTTTTCTTTGAAATCTGCTCACCTCTTTCATTCTAAATATTGATGACTAATACTTATCTGCAACTAATTTTCTGGACAATCACCTGGCTCCATTCTAGATATCCTTCTTTCAATAGCCTCAAATCTAAACAACATCACATTATGCTAATTTCTAGTTAATTAATAATGTTTAACACCTCCCACTCTTTCAAATCATATCTCTAATGTCTTAGTTCACCTGGAATAAAGTAACATGGTAAAGTTAGTCTTTCATTTTCTACCGTTGCTCTTTTCCAATCCATGCCACACACTGACTCTAGGATAACATTGGTACAACACAAAACTGATCATGTCAATCTGTTAAACTTTGATCAATTGTCACTATTTTCTTCAGGTTAAAAAATCTGAATTCTTTAGTATACTATACAAGTCCCTGTCAATTATATTTACTGCCAATCTCTTCCAGTCCTATCTCTTTCCACTCTACCTCTCAAAAGTCATTTCTCTTCATATTAAACATCCAGAATGTGCCATATTTACTCTTGTTTCCATGTCATTAAACATGGTGTTACATCTACCTGGAATTTTTTATCCTTTTCTTTGCCTGGGTATCTCCCATTCATCCATCACAATGGAGTGTGAATATACCTTATCCAAGAAGAGTTCTCTGATATCTCTTACCTTCATTTCCCACACTATTTTTTTGGCTATCAATAACTATCTTGTATTTCCATGGTGCCTCTAGGGTATTCATTATCAGAACATTTGTTGGATGATGTTTATTTTTATTGTTTTCTGTTAATGTTTCTGTTTCTCATTAGACACTGAACTGTGTAATGTCAGAAATATATCTTTTTAAAACATTTTAGTTTGACACAATTTTGGGTTTATATAAGTGCTACAAAACTCATTCCCCATCTTCCCTTCATATTAACATCTTATATAACATAGCATATTTATCAACACTAAGGAATTAACATTAGTATGATACTATTAATTAAACTTAAGGCTTTTTTCAAATTTTTCCAGTTCCACTAATGGTTTTCAGTTTGCATCTCTCAATTGCAAACTCTCTCTAGACTCCTATATAGTCACCAGGTGATAGCTTCTTCTGTCTCCTTAGCTCTTCTTTCACCCACACTCAGTCTTTCAAATGTGTTTACATTGGCTTTCTACTGTTAATCTTTACCTGTTATGTTTTTCCTTCCTGATTTATGCAGTTTTATTCCTATACAATATCTTATTTGTGTGTCTACAAAGAAGGTAAACTGCCACATAGGATCAATCCACCATGCATAGCTAGTGGTGAAATTATGTAGAATATTATAGAATAAAAATGAGTTTGGCTTGGTAACAAGGTATATAAAATGAGATAGAGCTAATTTGCTACATTGGGTAAGTTACTGAAGCAACATAGATCTAATAATGCCTAGGAACTCCAGCTTATTGAAATGTCGTTTTGTATAGTCGACTGCAAAATGCTTACCAATCACAATGGAGATGGATATGGATGAATAATCGATCTATCAATTCATTATTACTGTCCATATAAAACTGAGGACATTGGAGTACATAACTAAATCCATTATTTACTTTCACATGTAACAGTGAATGGAAATAGAGAAAGCCTTTCTGAATCTGACACTTGTTTGGTATTTTTTTTCTCCAAACAGTATATAAATCAGAAAATAACAGCTAATAGAGAAAAAGTAAAGGAGCTACTCCACGAGGGAACCAAATTAAAATCATTTAGCATAAGAATGGCAAACTTTTCTATAAAATCTCAGACAGTAAGTATTTTAGGCTTTGCAGGCTATGTGGTATCTGTTACAACTATTCTACTTTGTCCTGCCAAAGAAAACAGCTAGACAGTACCTAAACAGATGGGCATTATTGTGTTTTAATAAAACTTTCTTTACAAACCAGGCAGAAGGCTAGATTTAGCCCAAGGGTGGTAGCTTGCCAATTTGTAATATAGCAAACAAAGAAGGTATATGTGAAAGGAAATCATTCCAAAAGTGCACTGTAATTTCAGGACGATGTGCTGGATGCTAGAAGCACTTAAAGTACAAGTGCTCTATCTCTTAATTCACTATTTGCCATTCCCTATCATAAAAAAACAAAAAAAGTCAGTATCTATAAGTCATGGGCTTAGGAATAATGTAAAGGACATTAAGGAATTTGAAAAGCCATGAGAAATACATTTGATATAATGATCTTGCTCTTTCTAGCAATTACTTAATTTGGTCCATTTGTCAATGACTGAAATTTGTCCCTATTTTCTTCCCATTTCTATTTATCATCTAGAACTTGGCTAGAAAGAGAGGGCCAAAGTGAGATAGTTTGTCTTTTTATGCTTATATGTACATATGAAATCCCATTATATATATCTATCTTTTTATATATAATTTATATATATTTATATATATAAATATATCTTGCTCCTTTGCTCCTTAGTCCTTCCAGCAAGAAGGCCACTGCCAGCAAATGGCTTTTAAAGAGAAAAAACAAAACAACCTATCAACAGAAATATTTTTCTGTATGTTACCATTGCTCAATATTGACAAAGATATTAACCATAGTACGGGTAGGTGTTGGGACTAAGTTACTCCAATTTGTGCTTGGAGTTTAGGGCAGAGGAGAGGTGACTAGTTATATTAGGGATATATTTCCATCTTGATAACACAGCGCTGAGCAGAGGAGGGCAAAGGTGGAAAAAATTGGGACAACTGTGATAAAATAACAATAAAAATGCATTTTATTCGTTCAGAAAAAGAAAAAGAAAATAATAGTATGATAATACAACATGTTGTACTTACATGCTTTGAACACAATTTTGAACATAGAAGAAGTTAGTCAAGTAGCATTATTCATTAGGTAGAAGCTCTATATTTTCATAAATGTGAAATAATTTCCATTTCTAAACACCAACATTTTTTCTATTACCAAGGCTTTGGCTGTATGAAAAACTGAAAATGTTTTGAAGTAAGAAAATTGTATGATATATGAATTGTTGATAAACCCAGATTATATTTCAAAATTATCCACAAAAGTGAAGCATCCAGCCATTAATTAGTTTAGTATGTTATTTCCTGAAATTTGCTATTCAGTTTCCTGTATATGGCATAGTTGTGAAAATCATTTGGGAGCCTAGGCTGTACAAATAGAAATACTGTGAATTGGGCAGAACTCTTCAGTGATGGTAACAATGTAGATACAGTAAGCATCAGGACTAACTTGGAATGACTTGGGGGAAACCTCTAAAAAAGAAAACAATGACATATTTTTAAACTAGTGTTAAGTACTTTTATATGAACTTGAGAAAGTTGAAGACTATGTTTGTTTCGAGTTTTAATAGCATGAACAGATACTGGGAATGTCATGATGCTATGAAATGGATAAAACATTTTTTTTCCAGCTGAGCCCCTAACCACAAGTGACTTTTCCATCGACATGTATTAAAGCACCCCTGTTTACAGCAGCCAGCAGAGGGGATGCAACCACAGACACTGCAACCAGGAAAGTGAAATTCATAATGATGGAGACACAAAATATTTTAGAATCGTGCAGCTATTTTCCTTAACGAACAGTATTTTGCACTTATTTGAGGAAGCTACCCTCCTTAGTAATAGCAGTGGTGTGTACTTTAGTTAAAGGAAACTTTAAACTGGTTAGAACAAACATCTACACAAATAACAAGGAGTCAATAATAAACGACCCAAAATGAAGGCCCCAGTCAACAGCAGGCAGATAACAGTCAAAGAACCACTGGAGATCTCCCAGAAAAGATCAAGGGAATCTAGAATTCAGATGGATTCAAATAAAGACTTTTTTGATTTTTCATATTTCATAAGAGTTTACACCAATTTATTAAAGAGGCATAGGAAATTTAAATCTGATAAATTGTTAAAGCTATTAAATAATTGTCTTATAAGAAAAGAGAGAAGAAATAATGACAATAATAATACACAACACACCAAGATAATTTCAAGGGAAAATCTTATTAAAGGTCAGGTAATTCCAATGCTATATTTCAAATTATGGAAAATGAATGAAAACTTTAAAATAAATTTTATGAAAACAATATAGAATTGATAATTCAACCAGATAAAGCACCAAAAAATTATAGATTAATCTCATTATAAATATTTATGAAAAAATTTTAATTCCTATAAAAAAATAAAAGTAAACCAAACCCACTTTCTGCATTAAGAAACAATACATCTTCACTAAATGAAAAAGATGTTGACAAAGGTCCATGTCTATTTCTGATAAAAATAGTAAGTGAAATAAGAATTGCTGGATACTTCTGCACAAATGCGCGTACCCATGCACAACTGTTTCATGGAGAAACACTAGAGGCAATCCCTGTAAAGTCAAGGAAAAGCCTACATGCCCACAATCTCCATTGCTATTAAACATTCTTTGAGATATTAGCTGCTATAATTAAAGAGAAATCACTAAAACATAATCATTGAAAACAGAGTAAAATAAGTAATATATGCAAATGACAAGGCAATACACCTAAAACTTCATGACTAGCTCTTGTATATACACAAAAATAATTTGGTTATGTGCCATTATATAAAATATACCTACACATATCAACAGAGAAGCAACAGGCACTAGTACTCACTGCTATATCCCACTTGGGATGACAGTTATGTGTTTTTTTCTAAAGTAAAATATAAAACTTAGCACATAATCCAAGAATCACACTATTACCTAAGTAAATTGTGAGCTATGTTTACACAAAAGTCTGTTCTCTAATGTTTGCTACAGCTTTACTCATAATATTAAAAACAAACAAACAAATAAACAAACAAAAAACCCAGAAGCAACCAAGCTGTTAAACAGTTTCAGCATGGGAATGGATAAACAAACTATGGTATATCCATATAATGGAATACTATGCAAGTATAGAAAGGAATGGACCATTGATTCATGTCATAAAATCGGTGAATCTTCAAGGTATTTTGCTAAGAGAAAGAAAACCAGAAGGCTACATATTGTATGATTCCATTCATATGATGTTTTGGAATAGGGAAATCTAGAGGGATAGAAAATATTTGTAGTTGCCAGAGATTGAAGAAGTAAGGTGGTTGACACCAAAGTGAATGAAAAATACAATTTTAGGGTGAAGGAACTAATCTATATATTGCTGGGGCAGTGAATAGCATACATTTTTCAAAATCCACTGAAATGTAATTACAAAAGAGTGAATTTTAATACATACAATCTAAAACAACAGCACATCAGGCAGGATGTCAAGGGCTGCATGAATGAAATAGAGACTTTGACAAATGGCTCTAACTATATTATAAATGTCTGATCTAACTGAGTATAAGAGATTGACATCAAAAAGAAGCTGACCTAATTATCTTTGTAAAATATTGTTCAGAATATCAACAGTAAGTGTAAAAACTAAATAAATTACATATATATATATCTATACTTTAGTTCAGGGGTGTCAAACTCATTTTCACGTGGTTGCCTTCAAAGGGCCAAATGCAATTTCAACTCCTTAAGAGTTAAGGAGTAGTTATATTTACACAGTCCTAAAATTATTTCAACCCTTTGAAGTCAACCACGAGGCTGATATAAGCCCCTGGTGAAAATAAATTTGACATCCCTGTTTTAGTTGGTAAATTTTTTGATCATGGGAATATGAGTTAACAATTCTGAGCTGCCTTATCAGTATGCTAGAGTTAAATAAATATATAAATAAATGGTAAATGGTGTGAGCCAGGTTTTTTACTGTTAGTGAGGGAAGTTGCAGGTAAGCTTGAAGAAAGGCTAGGATAAAACTTGTGGTATTGGATATGAAAGATACCGTAAGCACTCACATTTAATTGAGCTGCTAAATATGTGTATGTGTGCATATCCACTGTGTTAATATCCACTGACAGGGATATTAAGCAATGAAATTTAAGTAGCAACAAGCAAACTCAGAGTCCTGATCTTGGTTTCTAAAGCCATCCTCTGAAAAATGTGAATCAGGTCCTTAGGAAAATGATTGATTCCATTGTGGGGGCAGAAAAGTAAGAAGTAAGCCTGGATTCTCCTTTTATGTCATAAATTTGGTTTGCAACTTACTTCAGAAAGTAAGGAAATGCCTAAAAAAGAGGTGTCATCTTGAAGAACCTACCTTCATTGGCTCAATGTGGGACAATTTTAGCATAAAAATGAATTATGATAATAACAGATTTTAATGTAGTGAAATAAAATGGAGCCTTAATCCACATGGATAATTTTAAGAACACAAACCATGAGGCAAGAAGGGAAAACTATTGGGAAGTGGGTAACTAATTAATGTAGAAGGAATGGCAAATGGATACTGAAGCCATTGGCTAAATTGTACTGGGATGCAATTGACATGTAACATTTTGACCAACATTTAAAAAAATTCTATCAAATTACAGGGAAGCAGTTAAACAAATCTAATTTGAGACTCATTTTGTAAAATGACCTGCCTGGATTCTTAAAAATACATGAATGTTGTCCCTGCTGGTGTGGCTCAGTGGATTGAGTGCCAGCCTGTGAACCAAAATGGTGCCAGTTCAATTTCCAGTCAGGGCACATTCCTGGATTACAGGCCAAGTCCCCACTTGGGGGCGTGCTGTTTCTCTCCCTTTCTTTCTCCCTCCCTTCCCCTCCCTCTGAAAATGAATAAAAAAATACATCAATGTAGTAATAGACAGATGAGAAAGACCTATAACAGAGGGTGAAGGAGTTAAGAAGTACAAAATGGCAGTTACAAATTAGTCATGGAGATGTAAAGTACAGCACAGGGAATATAGTCAATAATATTGTAATAACTACTTATGGTGCCCAGTGAGTACTAAAATAATTGGAGGATTAATTTGTAAATTATATGCATGTATAAGCACTATTCTATATACCTGAAAATAATACAATACTGACTGTAAACTATAATTGAAAAAGAAGAAAAATAAAAATAAAAGTAAACTAAGGGGATGTGACAACTAAATGCAATACGTTACTTGAATTTTCCCTTAAAACCTCATGAACTTTATTGAGAAAATTGGGACATTTTCAAGAAGGTCTTTGTAATAGATCATAATATGCTAACAATTTAAATTTTTTAGGTATGATCATTGTATTTGGCACAGAAGAATGGTATTGTTTTTAGGAGATGAATGATGAAATATGTAGGGGATGAGTTGTCACAGTGAAACAGGGTACAAAGCAAGGGTCCCCCCAAGTAGGAGAGAACCCCCACAAACCTCAATTGGGAGATGGGGAAAGTAGATTATATGGCTTAAGAGACTTTGCATAACAAAATGCTGTGCTACTGCCCTAGGGAAAAGGTGTCTAAGTGACCCTGAGAGCCTTCAGGGTCTCATTACATAGCTAAGGGAGGTGAATGCTCTCCCTGGAAGCCCCTGTGTCATGCGAACTCTTGCCCTGACTAAAGATGGCAGCTGAGAGAATGTAAACGATACAGGGAGACTGGCAAATGTAGCATGTTATGGGAAGAGCAGGATTAGAGGTCATGTAGGATTCTCCAGGTCAGGATTTAAACTAAGGGATGGCAGAGACAGAGAGAGAGGTTGGTCCTCCATGGGGTAGTAAGAAAGCAACAAGCAGCTGTGTTGGTCTGTAGTGAAAAGGGCAGCCATGTGAGAGATTCTGCCATGCAGCTGGTAGTGGGAGAGGAGCTACATCTGTTCTTCTGATGATTCGGCCACATGGCCTGCGATAGTAAGAAAGAGATAGCAAGCAGCAATAAGGAGTAGCCAGGAGGGATTTGACCATAAGGTCTAAGTAAGAAAACAGCAAGTAGCTATGCAGTTTGTAGTAAGGATTCTATCATGTAGCCTGGTATAGTAAGGGAGCAGCAGCCATGGGGGGGGAAAAGGCATGTTGCTGCTCTAACTGTACCCACTCTAGCTGACTCCAAAGCCACCAAATGTCACAGGTGGGCACAGGTAATCAGGTTCTTGTGATCGGGACAAAGAATTGAACCAATCACAGAGAGTTTATAGCAGAGAACATGGGAGCAGGCCAATTCCAAGCAGAGATTGACCTCATAGGCTGGAGGGATTCTATTCTAATAGGGCGAATCCCTCCTGTCTAGTTTTGGCGGGCTTTTACTGCACATGTACAAGTAGTTGTATTACTTTGAAGCTACTGTGTATGTGGTCTCCCATGATTTTCCCTGACTGGACACCAGAGAAGGGGTCACACAATGTTAACTAATGGACCCCCCTTCTCCTGAGGCCCCCATATACTAGGTTCACTTTGCCTGCTGCCAGGGAATTATAGCTTTCCATGTCAAAGATTGGTGAAAAGGAAAGAAATAATTTATTCAAAACTTATACAGACTTAAGAGTAATGACTTAATGTCTTCATTAAAATCCCAAGGTCCCTTAAAACACCCACAAACACACACAGTCCTTCCTTCCCCTCTTTGCCCTGTCCAGGGTACCATGTCTCAGGAAAAGAAATAGAAGTCTATGGCTCAGGTAGCCCCTGGTTTTCCCAGTAATCCGTGCTCAGCTGGCAGGCCTCCCTCGGTTCCCAGCACCATCAGCTGTGTCACCTGGATCTCCAGTTCTTAATCCAAAACCACATGGCCTCCTGGCCCACCAGTAAGAGTCCTTTTATCCCTTTCCTTCCTGCAGCATCTCTCCTGCATTCTTTCAAACTGCTAAGAGACAGCTCTGCATTGCTGCTACATCTTGCTTTCCAGCTTCCTAAACTGTGTGGCAAAGGGAGACCCAAAGCCGTGTGGTTCCTCTTGTCATGGCTGCCACTTCTGGGTATAAATCCCAGTGCCAGTCTTCCTCTGCAGCCCCATTTCTGACTCCTCCCACAATCGGCTACACCTGCCAGCATTCCCATTTTTTTCCAGTTTTTCTGGGCTGTCATAGTAAGTCCAGCAGGTGTGGCCTCGTGGTGTGGAGCCAGTCATCTCCAAGTTCTTATGCAGGCTGTGTAACCAGGGGGAGTTGCCTCCCAGTTACATCCTTGGTGAAAGTCACTCCCATCCCCCTGGCTCAAAGCATGGCCACAGCTATTCCACATATCCATGAAACCAGTCAAAAGTTATAGATGTTAAATGACTGTTGTAGAGGTCATATGCAAAACTGTTGCTATGATAAACAACTCTCTGCTCCATGTGTCCCATCCCTCAGTTCAGACTTGTGGGGGTAAAGACATCCCATATTTTTAATATTTCCTAGACACCCTGAGTTCTGGACCCCATTACAAATCTTTTTTTGTGGGGGCAGCCCTGGCTGCACCCTGTTACACAAGGACTCAGCCTTGCAAGGTGATGACCTGCTGCCTCACAGACCCAAACTCTGTCTGGACTCTTGGGACCCGGGACATACAAAGAAGTCACTTTCTTGGGACTTGTGCCTTTCTTGGACTTCACCATGATCCAGTGCAACATGGCACAGTTTTCCTGGACTACTATGTGGAAGCTAAGGACAACATACCTCAGATTCTGAAGAAGAGAGCTACTGCAAGAGGATGGAGACTTTGAAGCCCACCAGTGTAGTTTCCAGAGAGGATGGAGATTGGTTTGCACAGTCAGCTTAAGAACAGATAAGGGGAACTTTTGGGCATGATTTTGGCTTGTAGGCTGGAGGGGAACAAGGGAAGTGCTGGGTCTTATGGGATAAGAGGGTTCTAAGCATGAGTGCTCATAGCCCTCCTGAGGTTGGAATTCTGTAAATAAAAACCTGTTTCCTCCCATTATAAACACTAATTGTTGGGTCATGCATCAAGGTGCCATGTGCATGGGCCCTGCTTTGTTTGGTTAAAATAATGGTTTATAAAAAAATACACTTTTTTTTCCTATCCATCTGTCCATCCATCCACCCACAGAGACAGAAATAGAGAGACAGACAGATTGAAAGATAGATATAGAGCATATGTTAAAAAATGTTACTAATTAATTAACCTATGTTAAGTATATGTGTTTATTGTATACTGCTTTCAACTTTGCTGTAAATATGAAGTTGCCAATGTAACCTATAGACAATTTTTGTGAGTTTATTTGAACCAAACTGACAAAAATTGCCAAGAAGCAAAACCTCAATGAATTGAGAAAATGTTCCAGAAAATGGCAGTTCTGCACCGTTCTGTATACATTACAATGTATAAATATGTATAAAGAGAAGATGTAAGTGGATTACATGAAATCCATTGGTGATAGATTAGGGAGACAGGGGAAAGCAAAGAGGAGAAACCTCTGGGATTGAATAAAAGGTAAAATAATAGACACATAAATCTCTTATGTACGTGGGTATAGAATAGTTAACAGCCAACAATTAACATGATAAAAATGATAAGGAGGGGATTTGTGGTCTCCCCTCCAGTGTGGTACCTGTGCCTTGAGGGGTCAGAAAAAAGAGAAATTATTTTTGCAAAGACTTGTTTATCAGGTACATTATCCTAGATGCAAAAAGACAAGAGGCAGGCTTTGTTATGGTGAATATTGTCCTTTGTTAGGGAAAAATACTGCTTTAAAACATGACTACCCACCATGAACTACCTTTACTTAAAAAAGTTTTCATTTCAGATGACCTTATGTGGTTATTTTAGGTTTCTGAGTTTATAAATCCACCATGCAGGCCTTCCCTGAGCTTTTCAGGTATAGTATTGAAACAGGGTACAAAGCAAGAGGACTCAGAAATAGAGCATATTCCCCACAACCCTTGCTTGTGGGAAGGGAGAACTGAAGATACAATTTAACATACTTTTCATAACAATGGCAAGTATATAGCGATGTTTTTCCTGAGGAGGAGCATAATACTGCTTGGGTAGAAGGTCTACATGACTTTCAGAATGGATAGGGCTGAATATGAGGTTACATAGGAAGCTCCAGATGAACATTTAAAATAAGGGTGGGCAGCCATGGAGAGAGGAAACAGCCATGCAGTTTGAAAGGATGAAGAAGGCTCTCCTCCCTCCCCACACATCTATCACGAGAACTGGTGTGTAAGGAGGTGTCATGTGCAGGAGTAAGTGGAATTTCTGGGTCAGAAAGGCAGATCAACTTTTAATTTTTTGAGGTACCTCCTACTGCCTTCCACAGTGGCTACACAAGTCTGCCTTCCAACCAACAGGGCAAAAGTGTTCCTCTTTCTCAAAGGATTTTGCAGAGTGTTTTGAAAAATAGAAGAGATACTGGGAGAGGTCCCAACTGTATGAGGTCCCAACTGTATGAGGTCCCAAGGTGCCTATGTTGAAGGAGACTGAAGCATCATTATCCTATGGATAATGCTTCTTGTATCTTGTATCCTCTTCAATAAATGTCTCTATTTTTCATAGTTTGTGGATGGATACTTTCTGGACAGACCTTTGGAGCTACATAGCCCATTAAGACTTGATTGGTCTGTGGTCTTGAGGTCAGGAAGATAAATATATAATAAATAACTATTAGTATTATCCTGGCTGGTGTGGCTCAGTTGGTTGAGAGTTGTCCCATAAAGGGTCATGGTTCAGGTTTGATCCCCAGTCAGGGCACATGTCTAGGTTGCAGGTTCGGTGCCCAGTCAGGGTATTTATGGAAGGCAACAGGTCAATGTTTCTCTCTCATGTGAATGTTTCTTTCCTTCTTTCTCTCCCTTCCTTCCCCTCCCTCTAGCATGAATGGGCATGTTCCCAGGTGAAGGAAAAAAAAAAAAACTATTAGTACTTAAAAAAATAGAATCTACAATGTACAGTATATTAAGAAAGTAATGATAAGGAATATAAAATTCTTAAAAGGTAGAGAACATCAGAGTGCTGGCAACATTTGAATAAAATCTTAAGGAATATGTGTGATTTTATTGGTATAGTTCATCTTCCAATTATTGGAAATACATATTCCTCTCCTAATGTTCTCAATCACACTTCTGCCTAGAACACAGGTGGCAAACACAAGGCCTGTGGGCTGAATCCGGCCCTCCATCTTGTTCTATCCAGCCCAGAGCCTTGTTTCTACTTGGCGGCAGTGCCGAGCTCTCGCTTAACTGTTAAGGAGTAGTTACATTTATACAGTCCTAAAATTACATTTGGCACTTTGAAGGCAACTGCAAGGTTGATGTGGCCCCCCATAAAAGTGTGTTTGACACCCCTGGCCTAGAACCTACTTACTGTAATAGCTTTAGATATGTCAACCCAAGAGTTAAAAACAAGTAATTAAAAAGTCATTTCAAAATATAATAACACTTGGTATACTAGGACTTGTCTTTAATCATTCTCCTTAGACTTTTTTTCAATTGGAAGTATAATTATAATGCTTGAAAAGCAAATAAATGAATCTCCATTGTGAGTTACTTATACTGAACACTTAAATAGAACACTATTTCTTTTAAAATGTTCCTTTAGATCTAACTTATTGCCCACATACCATTTTATAACCTATATATTTATTTAACACATGGTTGTTAAATAAATATTTATTAATTCCATGGTTGTCATACTCCCTGATCCTTTAAATATGCTAAGGTTTGCCCTAGCCAGGTGGCTCAGTTGGTTGAAGCAACTTCCTATGCACTGAAAGGTAGATGGTTTGATTCCTGGTCAGGGCACATGCAGGAGGCAGCCAATCAGTGTTTCTTTGTGACATCGATATTTCTGTCTGTCTTTCTCCCTTCCTCTCTCTCTCTAGAATCAATAAAAACATAAACTCAGATGACAATAAAATAAAGGCAAGTGTTCAATATTCATGTGTTAAGTGATAATGCTTTCTGAGGGTTTACTTCAGGCCAGACACTATGTTAATTGATTTATAGGAATGATCTTCTTTAATTTTTACATAGTCCTGTAGCTAGTTATTATAATCATCCTGATAATGCAAATTAACAAATGGAAGCCCCAAAATATTGTGATTCCCCAAGGTCACACTCGAGACAGATTCAGGTTTTAGCTTTGGCAGGTTTAGTGTCATGTTTGTTTGTTTGTTCGTTTGTTTATTTATTTATTTATTTATTTATAGAGGGGGGAAGGGAGGAAGATAGAGAGGGAGAGAAATATCAATGTGTGGTTGCTCTTTGCACGCCCCCAACTTGGGACCTGGCCTGCAACCTAGGCACGTGCCCTGACTGGGAATAGAACTGGCGACCCTTTGGTTCTCAGGTGGGCGCTCAATTCACTGAGCCACACCAGCCAGGGCTAGTGTCATGTTTTTAAAAACCACAATTTATCAGTTCCTCTTATTTCCAACTATAGCACAGGCATCCCCATTCAAACTGGAATTTTTACCTTATTAAATGTTATGTCTGCATCCTATATATTTAATTGCATATCATTTACTTATCATTAAATCAGACTTGTACATTGTTACAACTAGACTATAATATTATTCCATAGACTTATATGCTTTGGTTAAAAAGAAAGTGGTATTTACCTACATATGGGATCTCTAGGGTGTTTACCTATATATAGCTTCATCACACATGTGCCAAGATGTAAAAATATCACTTCTGAAAGAGGCACAAATTCAACTCAATCACAAGCATCCAAAATACCACTTGTACCCATTATACATGTATAATGAATGTCTCAGGGATGAATGAATGGATGAATGAGTGTGCTATGCTGCATAAAGGTCAATTAATACAGAGAACACATGAATGTATGAGACTGTGTTTGGGTATGTATTAATATTTCAATAATTATAGGTAACTTTATTTTGTTTTTAATCACTCCTGCAATAGAAATATGCTATTTGACTTTAAAGGAAATGAACATGGACATAGTTCATAATTCCTTTCTTCAACACTCAGAGAATAGTTTCCCCACAAGCTAGGATGCTGACTATCAATGGGATAAAAGCAGTTCTAATGAAAAAATAATGATGGTGTGTATTAATATTAACATGAGGTAAAATTTAAAAAAACAGGTTAAATGATGTGAGAAGATAAAAAATTTCAGTGTCAAGTACTGCTTCTCTCTATAGTGGTTAAAATGTTCCTAGTTTATAAGAAATCTATGATCGATTCTCTTTCACTTGGAAGACTTTCACTACACCTAAGGGGGGGACTGTAAGCTTACCACTTACTATAATGAAAACATCAGGAATGAAAATTCACCTACTGGCATAATAACTATTTTAATAACCTATAATATATCCATAGCAGCAATAATGCTGTAAGTTATCACTGATAACACAGTTATTTCAAAGTTTAATTTTAATACTTTCTTATGCTTATGATAAAGAATTTAAATTCAGACTACCAAGAATCCTGATTCCTGTGCCAATAAATACAGATTCAATTTCAGAAAGTACATTGTTATTAATTTACTATTCTAAACCTATTTTAATATCAGTGTGACATTATTGGGCATAGATTTTATAGTTTCTTATCCCTCTCATATATTCTGTGAGAAGAATAATATACATTATAACAATGAGTACAAAGAATGAGTTTCATAGACATTTATAAATCACTAAAAATTATTGCTGTATTGGTGTGATGGTTCTATTAAGATATAAAAACAAATTTATTTATTTTTCTAGGAAGAAATAAATAAATAACTACCAAAATAAGATAGAGAAAGCAGGAATGGGGTCTATTGCAAGATTTAGAAAACTTGAAATATGTGTGATCTTCTAAAATATTTAATAAAAATTCCTTGAAAGCCACATTCAAAATCATGCACATTGATTTTCAATGTGCTTTAGGAATACTGTTCTGGAGAAACACAAGCTTAAGAAATGCCATTTGCATCATCATTTGTTTGAATAAATACTTTTTCATTGTCCTCAAAAAAGCATCTGCCAAGTGCCATGTTCACAGGACAAGCCAACATCTACCAACATTTATGGATGGGAATTAGTGAAACTACTTTTTCAGTCAAAGGATGACTGGGGCCGAGACAGAGTCTCCTCACCAATGGATTAGATTCACAATGGATTAGATCCACATGGGCCAGCAGCTGACATGACTATGCTTTTCTGGTTGCTGAAGGTGTGAAAAGGAGCCAGAGTGTGAAATGTGTAACCTCTACTCAAAACATTTCAATAGCAAAGATTCTGAAATATAAGAGCAGGAACATGTATTTTATTGTTGGTATTGATACTGTTGGATATTTTCTACATGTGAGTGAATCAGTAAAAAACTAATCTGATGTCTATTTGAATTCTTTTTCCAATAATCTAACACTTCACTTGATCTAACAACTTAAGTCATTCCAAATTCAAATACTCCTCTCAATTCTGCAGAGGCACACAGAGTAGCAGCTAATGTTCCTTTTGAGACCAGAACTGGGCACAGCTGTTCCAGTCAGACTTTTCTGCAATAAAATAAAATGAACAGTACATAAATGGATGGACAGTGTTTAACTATAATGCCCAAGAAATTCATATCTTGTTCAGAACCCAAAATAATAATTTACAGATAGTGGGCAATGACATTTCAAGTTGCACCAGCTAATATGGCAAAAGCGTTTTTAATTATCAAGAGCAGCAGAAAAAAACAAAATTGTAGATATGTAAAAACTCCATTAAGGAGACTGCTCAAATATTGCTCTAGGATTCTTTTCTCCAATGGATCCCTTTCCTGCTTCAATAAGTAAACTGGCACATGATAACATGTGTTTCAGATGGATCAGCAATGACACACACAAATTTAAAAATTCAGCCTATCTGATGAACCAACGGTATGATGTGAATAGGTATCAACTACCAGCTATAAGATGTAAGCAAAATGTATATAGGAAATATTAAATCATACAATTTCCAACCTTTTGGCATCTCTGGGCTACACTGGAAGAAGAAAATTTGTTTTGGGCCACACATTAATACATTGTGACACATAAACACAAAAAGTGTCATAATGTTTTAAGTAAATTTACAGTTTTGTGTTGAGTCACATTCATATCTATCTTGGGATGCATGTGGCCCACAGGTCACAGGTTGGACACTCCTGAGAGCATTTCAACTTTTCTTGTAAGACAGATAGCAGTGTTTCCAAAATAACAGTTAATAAATTTCTACTCTTTTTAAAAAATAGTTTATTTACTTATTTTTAGAGAAGGGGGAATGGAGGAAGAAAAAAAGGGAGAGAAACATCAATGTGTGGTTGCCTCTCTCACACCCCTTGCTGGGAACATGTCCTGCAACCCTTTGGTTTGCAGGCCAGTGCTCAATCCACTGAGCCACACCAGCCAGGGCAAAAATTTCTAGTCTTAAAAGAAAGTTCCCAGCATCTTATTAAGAAAATAAAAGGACAAATTACAGCCTGACAAGTACAACTAGATATATAGAAAATCAAACAGTGATGAATTTAATAAATTAATTAAAAAATAATAGCCATCTGTTATACAGTAATGTTCTGACTACCTACCTCAGTAGCCCTTGAGAATGTGTTTATACAATGAAGAATATATTAGATGTTCAGATTGGAGATTAATTCTTGATATATTCAGTTATTTATTTAACAATCTTTCCTTGACAGGCTACTATGTGACAGGCACTACAGAAAGGACCACAGTACAATGACTAAGCCCACATAAATCTAAGGCAGCTTCTTGAGAAATGAACAGTTGAGTAAGAAATTGCAATAGATTCCCACCACTCCTAGGAGAACTGAATCTGAACACTTCAACTGATGGCTTGGAGAGTAGAATCTCAGGATGGTAAAGGCTCCTGGTCAATGGCTCCAATACAATGTCTTAAATTTTATCTCCCATTTTATTGCTCACATTCCTGTAACTTCAGGTACTAAACGGTGATGCACACAAAATGTTTCTATAGCATAACTCTGGTTCAAACAGGTACAAAAGACTCCCTCATTTGTTTCTTAGTATGAGTGACACAAATTGGGGTTCTTAAAATCTTTTGAAAATATTAATGGAGGACTACTTGGAAAAGACATGATGAATACACACAAACGTTTAGTCCAAAAGACATATTCCTATGGCAGAACTTGCAGCTTGGTGGAATAGGAGCTATAAATCAGAGGTTCCCAGGATTTCCTCCTGGGTTTGATCATTTGTTAGAAAGGCACACAAAGCTCAGAAAAACATTTACATATGCTTACAAGTTTATGACATAGGATAATAAAAATTATAACATAATATAGGGTGTTTTATATGCTATGATACGCTGAAGTAGAGGATTATGAAGATAAAAATCTGATAAAGAGTTACATTGGTTCAGGTCAGAAGGGTCCTTAAGCTCAGAATTTTCTGTCCTCATGAAACTGGTGTTATTACCCTCCCAGGTTTTGGATGTATTTACTTACAGGAATATCATTAAATCTTATGGTTCAAGAGTTTTTATAGAGCTTAATCTCCCACCCCTCCTCCTTCCTTGAAACTCTTGAATAGGGCTAAAAGTTCTAACCTTCTAATCTCTTGGTTGTTCTGATGACCACACCATCCTAAGGTTATCTAGAGGACCCATCCTCGGTCATCTCATTAGCATAAATTTGTATGTGTTCAAAAGTGGTTTCTTACATAAAAAAAAAAGACACTCCTATGACTCAGGACATTCATATTGTTTTGGGAGCTTTGTGCCAGGAATCAGGACAAAGATCAAATACATTTATTAATACCACAGACTCTTACACCGCATCATACACAAAATTAACCTAAAAAGGATTATAGTTTAAATGCAAGAGCTAAAACTATAAAACATTTAGAAGAAAATATTCCAGAAAATGTTTGTGACATTGGGTTGGGCAAACATATTTTAGCAGCATTTATAACATAAAAATAATAAATTGCACTTCATGAAAATTACAAACACAATACTTCAATGAAAACCATCAAAAAAAAAAAAAAGGAAAGAATAGAAAAAAAAATAAAGACAAGACCCAGAGTGGGAAGAAACATTTTCAACTCTATCTTGTAAGATGCTTTTATCCAGGATATATATAAAGAAGTCTTATACTTCAGTTATGAGAAAAAGTGTGAACCTAAGTAGCTAGATATTAATAAAGAAAGGGAGGAAAGGGCATCAGACATTATTAATCATAATAAACCGAGGAGCTGAATTGAATGGTGGGCCTGCACATTGCTAGGAAGTTTCAGTATTCATAGACTTCCCAGGGGATTGCCTTACTTCCCCAAAAACCCTCCCATCCTCTGAAGGAAGAAAGAATCAACTTTCCAATATCTCTAGGGTACAACTGGTCCATTTGCCCAGATTATAGGGTGGAGGAATGGAACAATAATGAGGAAATTCTTCTGCTGGGTGCATGCCCAGTAGAAGTGAAGATGACACAGGGGGAGGTGCTTCTACTATGAGGCATGCACAGTAGGAACTAAGATGAACCATAAAGTCCTGTTTGTCTAGCCTAGGAAAAGGATTGGATTGGATAAGTTACACAGAACACTGGAAGATCTAGAAAATTAAAACTGATAAATGGTAATTGATTTTATGTGGTAGAAAGATCACATTAGGTGTTCTATAGAGAAATTTTGGCATGGGTAGAAACATGATATATTATAGAGAAGGAGGCTGTTGGTATAGAGTGATGCATAGTCACTCCACATTATTATGGCCTAAACTAAACAAATACAGTTAATGAAGAGGAGTACAGACAACAGCCCCTATTTTTAAAAAGCATTTTGCATTTAGAATGCATTAATTATGGATGCAAAATAACCTATAACATATTTGATTTATTTAACAATATTTTAATAATGTTTTCCTGAAAGAAATAACTTTTATGATCTTCCATTTTTATACCCATTGGCAAAAAAATTAAGAATACTTATGATTCACTTAGAATTCAAACACAAAATTAAACAGGATTTACACATACAAATGCATATGCATATATGTATACAAACATGGAAATGGTAGATAAATCTAGGAAAATATTGAAATAGAAGTATAGGATTTTTCAAGAGAGTTAAATAATAAATTGAAGTATCTTTACACAAGTTGATTTTGCAAGATATAGAATCTCTGTGTTTCTGAAATGACGCAGATCTCGTCCTGCAAGATCTGCTGTTGAGGTTTCAGTATTCAAACACACATACACAGGGACTTTAGAAATCCGGTGGGGGAAAAGGGGCTACGTGGCCACTCTCCAAGTTAGAGAGAGACCCCTTCACCCCTGCCTGGACAGGCTTTATTGTTTTTCTAGGCCTCCTACATCAAAGATGGTCCTCATTTATTATTCATAGATTTGTTTGGGGTGGTTATCTTTGCAGACACAGGAAAGGAAGTCACTGAGTACATCAAAGGGGGATATTTGCAATGTAAAAGGAGAAATGGTCGAAAAAGCTTTGTCCCATACCTGGGGGGTCTAGCCCAGATTCTGGGAAGATAAAGATACTCAGTAAACATTTGCTTCCTCAATTCAGGGTGAGGGAGTTTTTTAGCAAGAGCAAGTCTCATAGCAGTCTAAGTACAATGCAGGCCTGATTTCCCACTGGAGAACTTATCCATGGATGTGGGTCCTGCCCACCTACTTCGCTCCCCACTGGTTTTCCAAGTGGGGGCTGAGCCACATTTCCCACACTTGGAACGGTTCCCCACACTGAAAAAGATGAGTAACATTTAGATTATTGTTTTCATATGGATTAATCTATCACATATCTGCCCTCCATAAGCTTACAAAACAGTGCATGAGGCCAGGACAAAAGGGGTCCTGTAAGACATACAGAGCCAGCCCTACCTCCAAACTACTGTCTAGTCTCACGCAAGCCATTTTAACACTCAGTAATTTTCCAGGTTAGCTAGACAGCGTTGTCGCTTGTGAATTTTTTTTTACCAACATACACTGCTTCTAAGTTAAATGAAGGCAACAGAAACATTCTTATGATTCAGCTACTGTTTCCTCCAAGAAGACCCAACTTGAGACTTCCATCAATACAAGATTTTTACTTCCTAGAGAACATTATGCTAAATGAAATAAGCCAGTCAGAGTAATACAAATACCATATAATTTCACCCATGTGTGGAATCTAATGAACAAATTGAGCTAACAAGCAAAATAGAGACAGACTCAGATAGTGAGCAGGTTGACAGCTTAGGAGTGGTGCTGTACTATGGGGTGCAGACATAGGGCATAAAGAAAAAAAGGATCCATGGACATAGATGACAGTGTGGCGATTGTAGGGGGTGGGGTGAGGGTGGGTGGAAGTGGAAGAGGGTATAAAGGGAATAAACAAAAATGGAAAAAATACAATTGAAAAAGAAATAAAAATTTGAGATATAAAAAATTACTCTTCCTTTCTTTATTGTAGCTGTCTTCAGAAAGTATAAACATAATCTAGTTGAAGTTGAGCATTGGGATGCTTTATATGCCTAAACATAATTCCTTCTGTTGACCACAAAATATCCATCTTCTCTGGCTATGTCCCATTTTTTGAACAAAGCTATAGTTTTGCCAGTGAGCAATTTTACAAAGCCATAGAACTAGTCAAAATATTATACCAGAGAAGATGGACAATTCAATACATTCATCTTGTCCATGTTATTAGAAACTGTTCAGAACACACATCTCTGGAACCATGTGTTCTTTGAGACAAGAATTGATGTCATTTCCCCCCAAAATTCAGCATGCCCAGCACTGAGCACATGCATGGCACAACATGTAAAATCCTCCTTGAAAGAAATGAATTATGGGCCATCATACCATTTATGAGTAAAAGAATACCATATATTTCATGCAGAGTCCAGTTTTTATTTTATTAAAATACTGAATTTATTTCACATGTATATATTTTTTCACCAATATTTGTATTTGTCTGATGACCACTACTACTATGTTCTATCATAATATTCCATTATTACTTAAAACTAAGAAAAGGGTGGACTACCATCTTTAAAAATGATACAGGCATTCCTTCTTTCTTTCTGCTGTATAGTATTCTATTGTGTAAATATACCAGAATTTTTTAATCCACTCAGTTACTGATGGACACTAGGTTGCTTCCACCACTTGGTTATTGTAAATAGTGCTGCTATTTACAACGTTTTAGTGCTGCTATAAGCATTGGGTGTATAAGTTCTTTTGAACTGGTGATTTGGGATTTTTAGGGTATATTCCCAGCATTATGCTAAGTGAAATAAGCTAGTTAGTAAAAGACAAATACCATATGATTTCACCTATAAGAGGAATCTAATAAACAACAAATAAACTAATGAACAAAATACAGCTGCAGGCATGGAAACATGGAAACATGGACTCAAAGTGAATGGAGGGGAGGGGGATAGTGGTGGAAAGAAGGGGAAGGGACTAGTCAAAGAACATGTATGAATGACCTATGGACATGGACAATGGTGTGGGGATTGACTGTGGGAGCGGGGGTTGGGCTGGGCAGAGGAGGGCAAAGTGGGGAAAACTGGGACAACTGTAATAGAATAACAATAAAAAATGATTAAAACAACTAAACAGGCATTTTGGCAACACCTTCTTGGCAATGGAACCTAAACAACATTTATGAGACATGGTAGGGAAAGTTCTCCCTCTGTATTTTAAAAAGAACACCCAGATATCAATTATTACAGAAATAAAATAAGATGAAAAATTTTAACAAACTATTTAAGTTATTTCCTTAAAGAGACCACTTCTGCTGCCAGAGGTCTTGAATAGTCTCATGGTCAATCATCCAGAAGCAATGCTTCACATAATTGATGGAGTTGGCTTCCAATTTGGTAAGCGAGCCACCATTTTTTATACTAGCTTGAATTTTTGCTCTAATGTATCTTACAGAACTAGTTTCTTTCAGTATTTTAGGATTTTTTTTCTGTTTTTTTAAGGATTCTTGACTTTTCTATCTTGGTTTGGTGGTTTTGAGTCTTTTCCATTCTGGTTTGAGTTTTGTGCATTTTTGGCTACAGTATCTTAAACAGATTTCTTTACTGGAGCTTTTTCTTCAGCTCAGTTGTCCCCAGAATCATCATCATCATCACCATCATCATCATCATATTCCTCATTATCTTCATCAACAGCATGTTTTATTCTTTACTGTGGAAACTTGCTGCCACTTCCAGGAGCAGAATACTTTCCAGATATACTCAGGAGTTTCACATCCTTTTCCCCTTCATCTTCCTCCACAGCTACTAAGTGCTGTCCACTAATATGCAAAGGCTCTGGACCACAATTCAACTATAAGGTCATAGATAGTGTTATTTAAAAGCCATAAAGGGAAACCATTGGCTGTACATTTTTGAAGTTGCCAGAGTTACCTTAATTGTCCTGCCTTCATAATTCATTCCCTCTGCTTTAACAATGTGTAATTCATCCTTTGCACTATACCCTAAACTGACCACTCATAAGAAAATTGGTGCTCATTTTCATCATTATCTACCTTAAAGTTGTAATCTTTGTTAGCCTTGGTTCACAACAATAGAGAAAATCCTGATGCCTCAGAGGGCTCATGTCCATGTCCATTGAATCTCCCTTTGGGTGGTGGCACCCACTCAAGTGTGAGAGAAGGTGGGTGGAGATAAATGACCTCAGTTCTGCAGAACAGACACACAGGATTCTGGGATTACACCCTAAGAATCCTGAAACACCGCTTCAAAAGAACCTATACACCCCAATGTTCATAAGAGCACAAAATTTACAATTGCCAAGTTGCAGAAGCAACCAAAGTACCCATCAGTAAATGAGTGGATCAAAAAACTGTGGTACATTTACACAATGGAATACTACACCGCAGAAAGAAAGAAATGAGCTCCTACCCCTTGTGACAGCATGGATGCATCTGGAGAGCATTATGCTAAGTGAAATAAGCCAGGTGGTGAAAGACAAATACCATTTGATCTCATCTATAAGTGGTACCTAATCAAGAAAACAAACAAGCAAGCAAAATATAATGAGAAACATTGAAATAAAGAACAAACTGAGAGTAAGAGGGGAGAGGGGGAGGGATAGTGGGGGAAAATGGGGAAGGGTCATCAAGGAACATATATAAAGAACACCTGGACAAAGTCAAAAGCAGTAGGATCAAGGGTGAGGCTGGGGTGGTGGTGGGGAGAATATGTAGACAACTGTACTTGAACATCAATTAAAAAATATAGGAAAATAAAAGAACAGATATGCAGGATGCAATTGCACCAGGACCATAGTCAGTTCTTTACAAAAATTCTTATGTACTATTTTGATACTATATCTATAAATATTTATATATAAACTGGTGGTGGAATATATAGATAGAAAATATAGACTAAGGGTCATATTTCTCTTTTTTACTTACTGATTATTTTAGCTGAGGGAAAAATTCTACAAAGATGATTTATTGATAGAGTTAGATTAGATTCTTAAATCCAGAAACAAAATTGACTTTTTTCCATAGAAATGAAGTACCACAAAACATAAAATATTTCTTCTGATATGGTTTTCAAAGAGGCTTTCATAATTTCCTTCTAATAAGATTTTTGAGTTTATGTTAAAACAGGTCATTCTATAAGATCTCTGATGTGCCTGGGAGAGCACTATGCTAAGTGAAATAAGCCAGGCAGTGAAAAACAAATACCATATGATCTCACCTATAAGTGGAACCTAATCAACAAAACAAACAAGTGAGCAAAATAGAACCAGAGACATTGAAATAAAGAACAAACTGACAGTAACCAGAGGGGAGGGAGTAGAGGGGGATAATGGGGAAAAGAAGGGGAAGGTTGTCAAGAAGCATGTATAAAGGACCCATGGACAAAGACAATGGAGGGTGGGGGTGGGGTTGAATGTGGGAGGTGGGGGTGGGTAGAGTGGGGGAGAGTAATGGGGGGAAGCGAGGATAATTGTAATTGAACAATAAAAAACCAAATGAAATAATTAAGAGACAAAAAAAGTCTCTGATACACCTGGACCATGAATATAGCATCATGGGTAGTTATTTTAGTGATAATTAACATCCAAGTATAACTTCCATGGTTCCTACCATCTCACTATGCAGTTGTGCTATATAAATTGCTAGCTCTAATTTCATCTTCCTTTGGTTTTCTTTTTATTTTTGGCTCATATACAGGGTAGGAAAAAGTAGGTTTACATTTATAGGAAAATAATATAATTAATAAATAATAATATAAAAATAAACTTTATTTTGTGTACAAACAAATGTAAATCTACTTTTGTCCCATCTTGTGTAAGTCTTAGTTTGTCTAAGAAATTCATGTTAGATATTTTCTCATCTGAGATAGTATGTCTTTATTTTATTTGAAGTTCAAAGCAATGCTAATTTCTTGATTTGGATTATGAACAAATAAATTGTTCTGAGCTTTCAGTCAAAAAAAAGTCCTGCAGCAGGGCAGCTCAGAACAAGAATGTGACTCTCTGTATCAGACCTTTGCTTTTTACTGACACTCTTTCATTAGGTATGAGGACACGTCCCACCTTTGTTAGCCAGTCTATTTACTCCTGCTAAATATAACATTCTTAAAAGGCATTTGGAATTGAAAACAACCTAAAGCTCTGTTTAGATTTGTGACTGTTATTCTTCTGGTTAGAATTGCACATGGATGATACAACAGTAGCAAAGATGCATCCACAATAGATGTCACCCAGGATGGTCATTAAACTCAGTTTGCAATTAAGATTCCTGTGCCACGTGGCACCTCAGGAACAGAGAACCTGATGCTGCCAAAATGAAACAGGGTGCAGCCAAGAGCAGGGCCCCAAACGGGGGTTTGTAATGGGGTACAGAACTCAAGGTGTCCAGGAAATATTAGAAAAAATATATATAGGATGTACTCACCCCCACAAGCCTGAGCTGGGGGTAGGCACACATGGAGCAGGGCCATTCAGAGCTGCTTTGTATAGCAACAGCTTTGCAGCTAACCCCTGGCATGGTCATTTAACATGTCTATAACCTTTAACTGGTTTCATAGATATGTTAAATAGCTGTCACCATGCTTTGATGTAACTGGGAGGCAACGCCCCCTGGTTACAGTACCTGTTTGAGAGCTTGGAGATAATTGGCTCCCATGCCATAGGGCCACACCTGCCCAGACTTACTATGGCAGCCCAGTAAAGCTGGAAGAATATGGGAATGCTGGCAGGTGTAACTGATTGTAGGAGGAGTCAGAAATGGGGCTGCAGAGGATGACGGGCACTGGGATTTAAAACCTAGGCGTGGCAGCTATAGAAAGGAGGACCATGTGGTTTTGGGGAGAAGAGAGAGAGGACCATGTGGCTTTGGGGTGCTCCTTTTTGCCACACGGCTTAGGCAGCAGGAGAGACTTTGCCGGGAAGAAAAGGGGAGAAAGGACTCTTGCTGGTGGGCCATGAGAAGGTGCCACACGGCTTTGGATTAACTAGAGATTGCAGCAGCCACACAGCTGATGGTGCTGGGAGCCTGAATCACGGACTTCTACTTCTTTTCCTGAGATACAGTATCTCAGACTGGGCAGAGGGAGAGGGAAGGACTGTGCATCTGTGGGTATTCTAGAGGACTTTAGTATTTTAATGAAGACATTAAGTCATTACTCTAAGTCTGTGTAAATCTTAAATAGATAATTTCTTTCCTTTTCACCAGTCTCTGGCATTGAGAGATGTCTTTCCTCTGGCAGCGGGCATTTCGAACCTAGTAGGTGTGTGTGTGGGGGGGCCCAGAGAGAGGAAGGGGGAATCCTTTCTGTAATAATATATTGTGAACCACCCCCTGCCTGGTCTGTAACAAATATTCCTACTGTACCTCTTTAACTTAGGGCTGGTGACAGAATAAAATAAAGCAGAGGACCCATGAGAATAAAACTGGACATAGCTTTCCAACCTCAGGAATTTTTTTATATACAAAAACAAATCAGTCATATTTAGAAATATATATTTGCTTATTAGTATCATATGAAACATTATGTAGATATCTAACATGTATTTCTCATTATGATACTATACTTCAAATGGTAATTTTTTCTGCCTTTTGTGTCCTGTTTAGAAGTTATTTCAACCAATATTTTGTATCAATGTCTTCTGAAGAGGGGATTACAGGAACTACTATAAAGGACACATGGACAAAACCAAGGGGGAGGGCGGAGGTGGGGGAGGGAGGTGGGTTCACCTGGGGTGGGGTGGAGGGATGGGGAGAAAAGGCATACAACTGTAATTGAATAACAATAAAAATTTAAAAAAAATTTTAAAAAAGACATTGTTCTTTCTTTTTACAAATTTGTTCTTTCCTTTTATATCTGGAAATTGTAATAAGCATGGATTTACAATCTAATTTTCTTTCAGTAGGTAACTAATGATTGTAGGACTATTTATTATATATATGATGTTCATTTTTTAAAATTCCATATTTATTATACTAGATTTTCCTATATATTAGGATCTTTCTGGTATAGTAATTGTGAATCAAAGTATAATATGTTCTTTTGCATACTAGTACAACACTTTTTTAACCATTGTCTTTCTGAAGTACATTTTAAAAACAATCCCTTTCTCTTTTAAAAATAATACTCATTTTTGCTTTATTTTCCTGTGAATTCCTCCAAATATATTTTTGTACTATTGTGTAAAGTTTTTTAAGATAACAGCCTGTTTGAATAATTACAGACGTTACATTAAATGCACATGCTAATTTTGTGATTTTGGGAAGAAACAAAGAAACTTGCTAATTGAGGAAATAATCATTTTACATCGCAGTTCTGGAAAATAATTTTTTCTTTTTGTAGATGCATATATATTTAATTTAATAGATTCAATATTGAACATATCTGTTGCTTAAAACTTACAGAGGTAAAAATATCATGAAGGACCTTGAACCAGGAGGAATTCACCTGCTCCACTTTAACTCTGCCATCTTCCTTCAATGAAAAGACATATATGGCAAGGTTCTGGCTGCACTGGCCTTTCAAAATTGCTGTGGATCCTTGAGGGGATATTACTTTGAACTTAAAGATACTTAGGGTTTTTAATGGGGCTTTTGGGAAAGTGGCAGGGGTCGGGGAGGGGTTTAAATCATGGAGTTGTTTTAAGGGGCTGTGGTGATGTGAAGGGTTGCTTAATTAAAGTAGTTTTGCAGAGAGATATTACCTTATATACACAGGGTCAAATATGTAGTAGCAATGCATTTAAGACAAATAAATTCCAGATAATTAATAGTGGTTGAACAAGTTAGTAAATAAATTAATATATTTTAACTTGTCCTCCAACTTCCTTCTAAAATAACCATAAAACCTCTTCATTTGAGTTTCATCCACCTGTGGATGAGTTTCTGGAGGAATACTGCAGAGATACTGAAGGGATAGCACAGGAAGGTTAAGGAACAAATGTCTTATTTCACTCATTGGCTCAGGGGTGGTGGGGTCTTACTCAAAGTTTCTGGCAGTGACTAATGGTAGGAAAGGAAACCCAGGAGAGAATTATCAGATTGCCCAGGGTTTCCATACAGAGTAGATATAAACAGTATGTTTTTCATCATACAGAAAATATTTTTAGACTTGCCATGTGCCAACTACTCTGAGTGCTGGGAACACAAACAGGGAGCAAAATTTACAAAAATAGTTATCCTTGTGGAATTAATATAATATATTAAGAAAGATACAATTAACAAGCAAAATATATTATGCATCATTTAAAATTGATATGGAGGATCCAAGATAGTGGAGGAGCAAGTGGAAGCTACACCAAACTCCTTCCAGGACCAATGTGGAATTACAACTAAATTATAGACAAATCATCCAGACTAACCAAACGAACACTAGCTGGAGAGAAGCTATATAACTATGAACAGACAGGAGAAACCACTTTACCACAATGTGACTGGTAGGGAAAGCAGAGGAGTCATGAAAGGACTGGCTGGGCTCCCATAGGTGGCAGTTCAAGTTCTGGAGGAATATTTCAGTGGCCCAGTGGTCACCCTTGAGAAGAATGGGGTCCAAACCCCAAGCTGGGCTCCCCAGCCTCCAACACCAGAACTGGAAAGGAACCCAGATAACAGCCAGCTGTGAAAAGCATCAGGGATTCTATTTGCCAAGGAGAGATAGCTGGAGATCCAGAGAACCTCTTAAAGGGCCAAAACACAAAATTTCATTTGTAGCAACTTATCCTAGTCTCCAGCAAAGGGAGAGCAGAGTGGACTAGAGACACTTGAGGAGAGACTGGGCTTGGTGGCTGTGGGAAGAGAACAGAAAGAATAGCCACTAGGATCCCTGAACTGAGTCATGCTCCATACTGCAAGGGCCATCTTTCACAGGCAGAGCCTCTTCTCTGAATGGCATTAGCCTGAGGGGAAGCAATACTGCCACCCACAGGAATTGCTCTGCCCTACCCTGTGGTGCTTAAGCCAGGCTGCTGATTATAGTATGATTATATTAACAGCTACTCAGTTTAATGACTGATTAGTGTAACATCTTAGGTGAAAAATACAAAGCAGCAGCCAAACTGGGAAGACAAAACACACCCCAAATGAAACAACAAGAGAATTCTCCAGAAGAACTGCATGAAATAGAGGCAAACAATTTATCAGATAGAGAGTTTAGAGTAATGATTATAAGGATACTGAACAGCATGAAAAAAGACAGAAAATATTAAAAGGAACCACTCACAAATAAAGAATGCAATATCTGAAATAAATAATACACTGGAGGAAATAAACAGTAGGTTAGATGAAGAATATGATTGAATCAGTGTTCTAGAAAACAAGGTAGAAAATAAAAAAAAACAGGTAGAGCAGCAAAAGGAAAAACAAGTTTGAAAAAATGAGGAGAGCTTAAGAAATACTTTGTACAACGTAAAGTATAACAAAATCTGCATCATGGGATTACAAGAAGGAGAAGAGAGGGACCAGGGGATTGAGAAACTATTTGATGAAATAATGATGAAAACTTCCCTAATCTGATGAAGGAAGAAGATACACAAGTCCAGGAAGCTTGAGAGTTCGAAATAGGTTGGACACAAAGAGGCCTACACCAAGACACATCTTAGTTAAAATGAGAAGGCTTTAAGACAGGGACAAAATCCTAAAAGTCACAAGAGAAAAGCAAGTAGTTACATACAGGGAGCACCAATTAGACTGGCATTACTCAACAGAAACATTCCTGGCCAGAATGGAGTTGTGTGAGATTCAAGGTGATGAAAAGCAAGGACCTACAACCAAGGAGACTTTACAGTGCAAGACTATCATTTAAAATCGAAGGAGAAACAAAGAGCTTCCCAGACAAGAAAAAAAGCTAAAGGAGTTTGTTAACAACAAACCAGTACTGCAAAAAAGTTAAAAGTCTTGTTTTAAGAAGAAGAAGAAGAAACACAGAGGAAAACAGTTTAAGAATAAATGATGCTACATATGCATATATCAATAATCAAATGTAAATGGTTTAAGATTGTATGGAAAGAGTAGAAATCAGAAGATTGGCTTGGGACAAGTTATATTTCAGTTTCTTATTAGATATCTATCTAAAAGTAAAGACTTTTACAAATGATTTGCATTCATAGAGAAGATATTTAAATACATGAGACAGTATAAATCACCAAAGGACTAGATAGAGGTGAGTGAGGGCTGAGGAATGAGCCAGTGACACTTTATGAATGAGACTGGGATGATGGAGTTTATGCAGCAAAACAAGGTAAGAAGGAGCATTAGTGGGTAAGAGAAGACCAGGACAGGGAAGTGTCAAGGAAGCCAAGTGAATGAATGAACACTCCTTGTATTAAGTGATGCTGATGGACAAGTAAGATGAGGACTGAGAATTTACTACGAGTATTGGCAATATGGAGAGCAATAGCACCTGCACTAAGATTGTTGTTAGTAGAGTGGTGAGTTTCAGAGGGAATGGGAGAAGGACAATCAGAAATGATTACTATAAACACTGTTGAAGAATTTGGTATGGGGTAGTACCTGGAAGGAAAAGTGGGGCTAAAATTACTTCTTGTTTGGTTTATCTGGATATTGTTGTTGTTGTTGTTTGGTATGCTTGTTTGCTTTCTAAGATAGGAGAAGTAACACATTTGTATGCTGATGAGGTGATCTAGTGCAAAAATAAAAATAGATGATGTGCAGAGTGTGGTAAAGGAGTATTGTTTGAATAGTGTCTTGTGTCTGTTAGAGAAGAGATCTGTGAAAAAGTGGGAGTTTAGTTTAGTAAACAATAGAAATTGTAAGCCTATATACATAAGTCACTATTTAAGCCTGAAAAGAGAAGGGATAAATTTAAAATCTCAAATTATTATTTTATTCTCTTCCCTGCATTTCTAGTCATTGGAGGCATTTTACTGCATTTCCTTTTTGTGCTCTTTTTTATCAGCTTTTACATCAGAATGATGTTCAATTCATAAGCTCAATTTTCAAGCTATTCTAATTTGTTCCTCATTGAAAAACTTTTTCCATCTCATAGCAACATATGGAAAAGAGTTTATTTGTGGGAGAGGAGAAGGTTTCATTTATCAGTGAAGTATGAAGGAAAATTATCCCTTGAGAAATAGTGAAAATTGACAAACCCTAGATAACTACTCTGTGCTTATTAAGTCCTGATATGCTATAAAGATACCTGCCTCACTCCACCAGGTCGAGATTGCCTTTTCCTCTCTATGTGTTTATATAGCTCCAGGCAACTATATGTGTAAAATGATGGTCTTTCTCACCCCAGTCATAGTGACTAGATCAAAGGACATTGACTCAAGCTGAAAATTGCTTCTTGAAAATTAGGAAATTCCATTAATTCCAGTATTGGCCAGTTTCTTAAATAATAATGTAATAGCTCAAGATATGTGGAATAACTATGTATTATGTTTAGACAGGCAAGCAAAAAATTCATCCAAAATTACATGGGGAGTTCCAGAATTACTGGGGAAGCAAAAAAGAAAGATGTAGAGAAACACACTACTGAGATTACTGTTGCTGTCCATTGCCATGCTCAAGTACATTTCTCAAGCCTGATCCAGTGTTCTACAAGATATACTATGTCTTCAGGGAAGTAGGAAAGGAGAAGAACACTGTGACTAATGGTGCAGCACACTCCTCTACAGGGGGAAATGTTCCAAACGACTGTTCGATAATACTGCCATGAGCGGTAGAGGTGTATAAATGGAAAGTCAAGTTTTAATTTTGCCTAGGATTGAAAAAGAGCTTTCAGTCAAGGAGTTGAGGACATAAAGGGCTTGAAAAGAACACAGCTAGGAGAATCCAAAAAATAGCTAACAACAACAACAAAGTAGCTAACAGCAGGAAATTAACGAGAGGAGAACTGTAGAAAGGCACTGGAGATTTGTTACTGGATTATACAGACAGAAGACAGGTTGGCACTTTGGTAGGTGAAGACCGTTAATATACTAGAACAGCATGTAGTTACTAACTGCACAGTTGAACTAAGATAATTTTGTACTATTAGAAGAATCTGACAGAAAGTCATTGTGATATATAGTAATGTCAAAACTTGTCTCCCTTGGTTGCCTAAGGCAACCAGCCCTTGTGGCCCCACTCCCACTCATTTTCTGATTTCTGTAGGAATTAGATATGGGGACAGAGACCATTGAGTCTTGTTCTGATTCTAAAAGATGAGAAGGCTGAACTTTGGGCAGGGGTTGCTTTACAGTAATATACATAACTTCTGTAGATTTTCTATTATGTCAACGCCAAATACCTGAAAATGAACTCAGCTCCATTCAATCCACATTCTATAGATACTTATCTGTGAACAAGTAGTAGGTAGGAGAAATGGCACTTGGTATCATTGTTGTTTGCTTGTAAGTTACATATATCTAATAAAAAGGCTCTTTTCTTTTTCCATTTTTATAGCCCAGTATTAAATTATAGGATGGACCATGGGAGTGAACAAAGGAAAAACAAAATAGACTTTATGTAAATTGTTAGGGCAATCATTCAGTACTTAATTGACTATTCAATATCTTAACTCGAGATCAAATTTTGGACAAAGCTGTGAAACAAAGAGAACTTGGTTCAACTTTTAAATCTTCCTCGTACACTATGGTAAATTATAGAAGCTGTAGAGACTTGGTGTCTTCATCCATTAAAGGAGGTCATTCCTAATCAACTGATTTTTTTTCTCTGGAGTTAATTATTTAATACATATAATACACCTTACAAGAAAATCAACCCAGAGTAACCCCTCATTAAATACTTGATTCTTTGTCTCACTTTTTATGCAGCAGCCAGCGGGTATGAGCACCGCATATACTGTGTGGATGGGGCTGACCGCTGCATGCCCACACATTTTAATAGTGGCCAATTATCCTGCATAAGAAACAGGTTCTTATGGACTCACATATTTAATTTCTCACTATCTATAATGTTTAGGAGAGAGATGATACTGTGGAAAAATTAACTGCGTCATTTTTATCATAGTTCAAAATGTTCCAAAATATTTAGTTATTACTCTGTTTCTTCAAGAACATTCTATTATACCTATTTCTTTCAAGATACGCTGAAGCTTAGAAATTCTCTTTCAGTGAGCACAATTCAACTTGCTAATTGTGTGCTTCTTGTTATTGCCATTATTTCAAATAGTTTTATAACACCTTACTATTCAAGTATATCTCAGCCTATTGGTATGGTTATTAAAGAAAATAATTTGAGATTATGAGTATAGATATATATGAACTAGGAAATGAAAGCATGGCAAATATAATTGGCAAGACATTTGCCTCGCCTTTTCACAAATGGAAAAAGCCATGGTTGCTGCTATTAAATTGACTCGGTTCAAATTTAAAATCACAAAAAGTAATCAAGTCAGGTTTCTTTTTCATTATGCAATGTTCAATGAGGTTTTACAAATCTGAAAGCTTTACCTTTCCATTCATTTGCTATATGAATTAAACATTAACAAGAATAAGATGAGCTTAAAGCTGGAAAATGCTCAATATATTTTCCAGGAAAAACTGAAGGTGATGACTTTATATTTCTATAGCTTTCTAATTCACCACTTAAGCAATGTAGATGGAATATTGACACAGCCATATGGGAGAAGTCAAGAGCAGCCAGCCCAATTTAGTTTCTCAAAATTTAGTCTCTTTCATTGCACTTTTACAAAGTCTTCTTTAACTTTTCTATGTTTATAATTCTATTAATGGAAAACCAAACTTATGTTTTACTCAGTGATGAAAATTTTAGCCACAATTACAAATAACTAAGACAGTAGCCTCACTTTTGCATGCATAAAATTACATTGGATTAATTGTTGTGTTTCTAAAGCCCAGGATTGAAAGATGAAGATAAAATCATTCATCTTAGTAATAATGACTGAAACCGAGTTACCAAAGCAATAAAATAATTTGGTATTTTTCTAAAAAATGTCTAGAAAAATCTGTTGAAAAGTGTTGTTGAGAAAAACTAATGTTTGCAAGTCTAACAAAAAGCTTTTATTAGGCTAGTGAGTTATTTCAATATTTGAATTTTAAAATCAATTGTATAAAAGTATGACTCATTTTTTGTTCAGTTTCACCCCTCACCATCCCCACCAGAGCTATCATCCTGCTCTCTATGAGTTTGTCTCTATTTTGTGTGTTAGCTCAATTTGTTCATTAGATTCCACATATGAGTGAAATTATATGGTGTTTGTCTTTCTCTGACTGGCTTATTTCACTTAGCATAATGTTCTCCAGCTCCAAAAGAAAAATGACTCATGGACATGGACAGCAGTGTATTGATTGTGGGGGGAGGTATAAGGCAGATAAATAGTAATGGAAAACTTCTATAAAGAAAATATTTTTAAACATAAAATAAAATATGACTAATAAGTTTGATAAAGATTTATTTGCACTTCCTCACTCACTCAGAATAGGCACCAAAAAAAAAAAAAAAAAAAAGGCTGCTACAATTGTTAAAATTTCAGGCTACTACCTCTTCAAAAATCTTTGTAAAATTGACAGATAACTTCTCTGTAAAAGTTACTTAGGAATTATTATTTTTTCTATTAAACATGATGGGTAGTGATGACTAGGTGTAGGGTAAGTGGAGACAGTCTGGCTTTCTCACTGGGTAGCTAAGGGAAGCAGTGTTCCCATAGCCTTGGAGGGGCCTGATAACTAGTGTTCTCATAGCCTTCAGACTAGGTCTGATAAACTGTTCCCATGACATGAAGTGGGATCAGATGCACAGAATTATGTTATGTTATATAATTTCTGGCATCTTGCCAGCTTTGTTCCCCTCTAGTACTTAAATAGGTAGGGACTCTGTGTTGGGGGCAATGATGACGAGAGATATGCAAGGGGACAGGTGCCACAATTTGTGCCACTCTGGGAAGCAAGGGGCATGACATGAGATATGCAGATAGACATGAAGCTTACAGCATGTGTAGCTCACCCACCTGTGAGTAAAGGCATGCCAGACACCCCAAAGGCTCCATGAATATTTTTCCATCTGCATGAATACCATGAACCTGCCTGGCCTTGAAGAGTGGCAACACACTAGGCCATTATATTTTTGGCTAATTAGAAAATATTAATAGCTAGTACTTTTTCTCTGATACTTTCCTAAATCATTGAAACACTCAGAATGTCAAAATATATTACTGAAATAAACTATTGGAAAACTAGCTAATTTGATAAGAATTTCAAAATAATGTGGTATCTGTAAGTTTCCCACATAGACCATGCCGCCCATATAGGCCACTGATAAGAAAATAACCTTAGTGGTAAGGGGATGATGTGTTTAATGACTTTAACTGAGTGGCTTTTTGAAAAGAGAAATACATCAGGAAAAATATCTTACAGTGTACAAAAGAGAGATTTTGGTTTCAAGACTAGAATTTAATCCACAAGATGTTAGAAATTACAACTAAAAGGAAGAAATAAGCTATATAATGGAGTAATGCCTAGTCTTTCCAAAAGGGGGAGAGATGGTTGCTAATAGACTACAGTTTCTATGTTTTCAAATATATTAAAAAATGACAAAAGAAGAAAACATGAACCCAGACCCTTTTCCTACTTAAGGGAATTTAGTCTTCAGAAATCTGCTCAATGTTTTGACCATAAAGCTAAACAATAAGTTAATTAGATTTGATTTAAAGCTTTTAAACACAAGGAAATATATTTCTGAGAAAGAACATTATACAAACAGAAGTTAAGGAACAACTAGTAAGTCAAAACATGAGACACTCACCACAAATATGCCAGATAGTTTTTATACAGTTAAATTCTGATATTTCATACCTTGCTGGTTTACTAAATGTTTCACTTTTGAATCAACTGGCTGATATAGACATATTTTCATGATGTTTAGTAGCCATAATGGTAAAAGAATTATTAAAGTCATACATGTAAATAAACTAATATAAATGAGAAATTTGGGTTGTATATAATAGTTTGAGCATAGGTAGCCATTTCTACTCCACCCAAAATTCCACTTGATATAAAATATGTTAAGCAAAAATAAGAAAAAAAAATTAAAGTATTGAAAAATAAAAAAAGGTAACATTAGAAGAATTCAAATTTGGAGGAATTCCTATGAGGTAAAAAACAAATGGTAATATCCTTGAGAAAAAGCAAAAGAAACCATGTCCAGTAGATCCCAGAAAGCAGCCTTACAGTCTTGGCTGCTGTGAACATACAGCTGACTTACAGCTGGATGGGGTGTACTCCGGTTTTATCTCTGGTGAAGCCTGGATTTCTAGTTTTTTACTCTTAGCTAAAAGTGCAATGGAATTTATGATGAACTGCTTATGATGACCTGAAACTCCCCTGGGAAGGCCATGGGATGGTCTACAATTGGCCTAACTCATTTCATGGCATGAAAATAATCAAAGATAACAAAGATGCATCTGCTTTACATTCAGATAATTATTCAGTTGATAATAAATATTTCCTTAAAAAATTATTTCACCAAGAATTACTGTTATGGACTGAATGTTTGTATCACCCTAAATTCATAAGTTGAGATCCTACCCTCAGTGTGATGCTATTAGGAGGTGGGGGCTTTTCAAGGTGATTATGATTAGATAAGGTCAGGAGAGTGGAGCTCTTATAAATGGGAACAGTCAAGACAGAGCTTGCTTCTCTTGCTCCTTACCATGTGAGGGTACAATAAGAAAACAGCAGGCTTTCACCAAACCCAGCAATGCTGGCATCTTGATCTCCAAAGTCCAGCTTCTAGAACTGCAAAAAATAAACTTCTATTGTTTACAAGTGTCCCAGTCCATGGTAGTTTGTTATAATAGATTCAACTGACCAAGACAGTTGCTATTTTTCTCTTTGCTCCCCCACTTTTTTTTCAGGGTGAATAATAGCTACTTTTTTGTGTTAAAAAACATTCCCTTTTCTTTTAGGAAGCAACAATATGTCTAATTAGGTACAGTTTAGGTAGTTTTTAGAGAAAAGCAAAAAGAAAAACAATAAACTATGCTTATAGGCAATCATCTCTTTTTTTAATACATTAATTTTTTAATCTTAAAATCTTATATCTTAATGGAGAAAGAAAACAAAATTAAAATGAATTTTAAATATAAAATTCAATCTTTAATTCCTGGTGCAGGAATGATCAATAAATAAACAGATTTAATTGGGAGCAAAATTGTGCTTTTTAAGAACAGCACATTTTATTATTTAATTAATTGACTTTTTACTATTCAATACTATCCAGCTAGAAATAAAACTTTACTATAAATAGCTCTTGCCCAATTTTCCAGAGGTAAGTGTTTGGGGAAAGTGTTTAGTAATATATCTACCTGAAAAAGAAATTCTACATCTATTATATAGGTATATTTTGTAATATATAGCCTACAACAAGCTCTTGGTCTCTATACATAATGTTATGTGGTCTTACATAAGTGATTAATGATTAAATATTGCCTGTTCTTACCTGAAGACTTATAGTATTTCCTGTCTTAGGAGGCAAAACATAACTTCTTCTGAATTTCACAATCTGTTGCATTCCTCTCTCCCTTTTAAATTCATCTCTGTTTCCAAAACACATACCATCCATGGATACTTTTTCAATGCTCAGGATGACTCAATCAAATGTGGATGGGTGATGTTAAAAAATATAGAAGGGTGAAAGTCAAAATATGTAGTAGCCATTTGGCACAGTCCAAATCTTATCAGAGCTGAGCACTAAAATAATCATTTAACTGACCTGGCCATATTAGTGCGCACTGGCTACATTACACCTTTGAAAATATAAAGTTAATAGAAAAACAAAACTTGAACATATCTTTTTGGAGCGCACAAACTGTATATTAAATTTCAACATTATGTTACAAGGCACATATTACTCCCCCTAGTTTTCATCACTAAGCCTAAAAGAAACTGAGTGTCCATCAGAAGAGTAACTGAATATTCTAGAAATGGGTCTTAAGTCATGGCTAAAAGCTCATGCTTGCTGTCCTCTATCAGCATAGGAATTGAGCAAGAAATATTAGACCGAAGCTAATCTCATCAGAAATAGAAACAAACAAATATTCTTTTCTTTTCCATTGTGGTTTGATCTAAAGATACATTGAATTTGACTGTAGCTTTAGAAAATCAGTTAGAAGCCAGCATATGCTTTCTTTTTTTAGACTTAATTCTTGGAATAGAGAATCCTTAGAGAAAGAGAAACATTATTGGATATAGGCTGCTACTAGACATCTGACAGGAAACAGGCATCAAAGCCAAGCCTGGCTGGGAAGGAAAAGAGGTGTGACAACTGAGAACAGCCCAGGCCCAGACATTTCTAGGTCTACAGAACTGTCCTCTTGCACATTTGCATTGGCCTCATCTCCATGTGCAAGTGCTCTCTCATTCCTAAGTCCTCTGGCCATATGTTTTATTAATGTGTCTCATTAGTGTTTCTGAGTATTATATTCCATTGCCCAGTTTCTTCACATCTTTCACCTTTTTTGGTAGTGTAAACAAAATATGTGGGTTTATATTAATGAATAAGTATGCATTGTAAGCACTAACCTTTCAATTGGCATAGAAAATGTAAACATTGTACAATATTCTTAGTGTTTAGGATACATATATTAATTTTAAAACATAAAAGATTCAAATGTCTTTAAGTAATAAAATATTTAAAATAACCTTAACACAAGGTTTAACCATATAAAAATAAAATTCACATGTAAAGAAAAATAATTTTAAAAGGCTTCCAGATTAGTGGTATATTTGCTATACAGCAAACATGTTTAATTTAGAAACAATAAAAAATTAATTGCAGAAACTATTGAAATTTGGAGGCTTCCAGCCAAGATTGAGGTGAGGTCAGATACACTGTGCCTCTTCACACAAACAAAAGAAGGACAACAACAAATTTAAAAACAAAAAACAACCCAAACTGCCAGAAAATTGAACTGTATGAAAGTCTGACAACCAAAGAGTTAAAAGAACATTCATCCAGACTGGTAGGAGGCGCAGAGACAGGCAGACTGGGCAGAGAGGACGTGTGGCAAGGCAGTGGCTAAAAAAGCAGGTGGTCCGACATTTGTGTGTGGATAAACTGGTAGGAACAACTGGTGAGCAAGACACCCCACAACCCAGAGATCTAGCATGGGGAAACAAACCCTCAAAACTTCTGACTGAAAAAACCTGTGAGGCTTGAGGGAGCAGGAGAAACCCCCAGCCTCATAGGAGGGTTCATTGGAGTGATCCACAGAGTCCTAGAATGTACACAAACCCAGGTACCCGAGAATCAGCACCAGAAGGGCCCAATTTGCTTGTGTGTAGCAGAGGAAGTGACTGAAAGCAGGGCGAGAGCCCAGCAAGCAGCATTGTTCAGTCTTGAACCCCTCCCCAACATATAGCACCACAATGCAACAATGTGGGTTGCTCTGCCCTGGCAAATACCTAAGGCTCTGCCACTTACTACATAACAGGCATGCGGAGACAAAAAATACGGCCTAAATGAAAGAAGAGATCAAAGCTCCAGAAAAAATACAACTAAGCAATGAAGAAATAGCCACCCTATCAGATGCACAATTCAAAACACTGGCAATCAGGACGCTCACAGAAATGACTGAGTATGTTGCAAAATAGAGGAAAAGGTGAAAGCTATGAAAAGTGAAATAAAGGAAAATATACAGGGAACCAACAGTGACAGGAAGGAAACTGGGACTCATATCAATAGTTTGGAGCAGAAGGAAGAAATAAACATTTGACTACAGCAGAATGAAGAAAGAATAATTCAAAAAAATGAGTAGAGGCTTAGGAACCTACAGGATAACTTTAAACATTCCAACATCTGAATCATAGGGTGCCAGAAGGAGAATAAAAGCAAGAAATTTTAAACTCATTTGAAAACATAATGAAGGAGAACTTCCCCAGTCTGGCAAAGGACATAGACTTCCAGGAAGTTCAGGAAGCTCAGAGAGTCCCAAAGAAGTTAGAGCCAAGGAAGCATACATCAAGGCACATCATAATTACATAATATTAAATAATTACATAATATTAAAATTATATAATTACCTAATATTAAAGATGTGAGAATCTTAAAAACAGCAAGAGAAAAGGAAAAAGTTACCTACAAGGGAGTTCCTATAAGACTATCAGCTGATTTCTCAAAAGAAATGTTACAGGCAAGAAGAGACTGGAAAGAAATATTCAAAGTCACAAAAGACAAGGATCTCCATCCAAGATTGCTCTATCTAGCAAAGCTATCATTTAGAATGGAAGGGCAGATAAAGTGCTTCCCAGATAAGGTCAAGTTAAAGGAGTTCATCATCACCAAGCCCTTACTACATGAAATGTTAAAGGGACTTATCTATGAAAAAGAACAAAAATATGAACAGAAAAATGACAACACACTCACAACTATCAACAACCAAACTTAAAAAAACAAACACAAAAAGAAACTAAGCAAACAACTAGAACAGGAACAGATTCACAGAAATAGAGATCACATGGAAGGTTATCAGAGGGGAGGTGGAGAGGAAGGATGGGGGGAAAAGTTACAGGGAATATGTAGCATAAATGGTAGGTACAGAATAGACAGGGGGAGATTAAGAATAGTATAATAACTGTAGAAGCCAAAGAATTTATATGTATGACCTATGGACATGAACTAAGGGGAGGAGGATGTGGGTGGCAGGGGTGTAGGGTGGAGAGGAATAAAGGGGGGAAGATGGGACAACCATAATAGCATAATCAATAAAATATATTTTTTAAAAAGAGACTATTGAAATTTGATCCTTTGAAATTCTCTAAATCCTAAGAAACTGGATATAAAACATGACCCCAGACAAGTGCCAATAAAAATAGTCTTGTGATATGCTTTGACTTTTGAACTATACATTACTTTCAGGGTTAAATATATTTTCTTTATTGAAACAAACCCTTTTGTAAAGCAGTATTCATGTTAGAGAATATATCATAAACACGTATATATATCCTCAAGATACTTTTTATTTACAGCCTAGAAGAGATTAAGTTATTAAACTTTTACAGTTTAATTGAGTTCAAGGTAACAATACATCACATATATAATGATAAATTAGTATCTCAATGTTTAAGCTTCATAAAATGCAGTTAAATGAACTTCAACATTACAAACATGACTAGTATGTCTGCTGTATCCAAATAGAATTATAGTACCTAACTGACTACAGGAAAGCCAGTCATATCTTGTTTTATTGTGCAGAAACTGATCCTAAGCTGCAAATACGGTCTCCCTTTTACAGCTATAGCAAGTAGCCCAATTATTTTTTCACAATAGTTGTGGGAATCATGCACTTATGTCAGAAAAAGAAACCAGTATTATCACAACTGTGGTATCTGAAATGAATGCCAGGATATTTATCCCATATTTTAAAATTTCTGTACACTTCAACTTTTGTACATACAAACTCCGACACGATTTTGTGTGCACACTCAACACACACACACACAATGTAGAAACAATGGGTGGTTGTACTTCAGGTTGCAGCCATCTGATCTCTGTTTTTCCATTTCACTCCTCAGTGCTCTTTTTCTCCTCCTCCTTCTCCTTCTCTTTTTTTCTTCTTTTGTTTATGACACTAAACCTGGATAGGAAACTCTAACAGAACTTTCAGAACATATTTCTATTTATGCTTTCATGAAATGCTACATATTGGTGTGGTGGGGTGAAATGGAGACTACTGTACTTGAACAACAATAAAAAAAAGAAATATTCTTATCCCCTGCCTCCCCAAAAAAGATAGTAGTGAAGCATAAGTCTCTTAACCTACAGAAAACATTTTTGTGCCTGATCTTTTTTTTAAGGTTTTATGTGTTTATTTTTAGAGAGAGGGGAAGGGAGGGAGGAGAGGAGAGAAACATCGATGTGTAGTTGCCTCTTGAGAACCCCCTGTTGGGGATCTGGCCCACAACACAGGCATGTGACCTAACTGAGAATGGAACTGGTGACCCTTTGGTTTGCAGGCTGGTGCTCAATCCACAGAGCCGCACCAGTCAGGGCATGCCTGATCTTAATACATCTACTTTTCCTTTAAAAGGAGTTTTGGAATGAGTAAGAATTAAAGCTCCTTAGAACAAAAGACATCTGTAGGAGTTAATGTTTGATAAATAATATCATTGTAAGACAGGTTTTTTTTGTTTTACTCCATTTGTCTTCATCAAATCATACAACATAATAGCTATTATAAGATAAAATATAGTTCAACTATTGTATATTTTATAAAGACCAAGACTTGGAAAATATCAGAAATAATTTCGAATTTTTTATATTGGTCTTAGATGGCAGTAGTTAATAAGATAGCTTCCGTATATCTAAATGAGAGACTAGAAATAGGAGAAAATAGTTCATGAATGCCCATGTAGAAGGTCAGATCTCTAAATAAGAGTACAAAGGAGAACATGTAGGTTAATAATGCAATTCCTCTTGCCAAAAAATACCTTTTATCTAAATAAACTGTTTCTGCTATTTTGGGATATGATTAAGATTGTTACTTGGAGCTAATTGCCAAGGTGTGAGATTAAATTAATATGACAACAAATTCACAGTTTCATTCATTGTTTCAAACTGAAACAAGTCATTTTATAACCAATCCAACAGAGCTATCTCTAACTGAATCAGTGTTTAGTAACTTGAGCCAACTCAAGAACTTCCAGGACAAAAAAAAAAAAAATTAAATAACACTAATTAACTGAATCAGACAGAGGAACAATCCATCACAACACAATTATTCCAAAATCACCATCTGGATTTACAGATCTGGGCCAGTTGAATAATCATTTTAAATGCAATCTAAAATGTTAATTTCATCCCCTAATTTTATTGATTCTTTTACAGAAGAAAGACCAAAATAAGTGAGAGGAGAAATAGAGACTGCTTTAAAATATCAGTGCAGACACTTTCTTTCACTGAATATATACAAAAATGACTTGTTACTGAATAAAAATTAGGTGAATACTATAAATGCTTTTATTTATGGGTAAATTACAGCCCTCACTTCTGGTTATGTCAAGTTTATATTCTTTGTTCACAACATGACAGTAAATAGGAAATGTCTTAACAGAAATAAATGTTATTTTCACTAAAAAATTTAAAACTGCAGAGTACTAATATACAAAACAGTCGTTGCCAAAGGAAAAAAAAATAAGGCAGACAAGCATAGAAATCACTTTTGCATTTTTACAAAACTCTTCAGAATTTCCCTTTTACAAGCTGTTAAAGTTGTAATAAATTAGAACTACTCTTCTTAATATTCACTTTGCTCCCTAAATTTAATTTTGTCTAGCATAAAGCCTAAATGTATCTTTCAATATTGTATGGACAAGAGAAACATTGATTTCTAGGAACCCTGTGTCTAACATCTAAAAATAATGTATTAGGTATGTGTCTATTCTCTTAGGTTAACATTTTTCTGAAAAACAAACCATAAACTGTGTTTACAACTTAAACTTGTAAGAGGTAGCTGGATAGGAGACTTTCAGAGGCTGATAAATTTGCTTCATTTCCACACATTTACATACAGTCTTCAGTAGGTTAATTATCTTATGTGAAGTGTTTTCTGTAGCATAAAAGTAGGAAGATACTGGTACTCTGCCTGTTATATCATACTTTACAAAGAACCTGACTTAAACAGTAAATTTCCAAGCATTTTATTTAAAGCATGTTTTTGTGTGAGTTGCATACTCAAGTGGTAGTTTCTGAATTATATCTGCCAGATGCTCCCTAGGTTGTTGACTGGCCTGTCCTGTAGTACTTTTGTCATTCCTTTGATTTTTATTCAGCAAGCATCAAGTACCTGCTAGGGCATAGGCTAACCTGGGAAGAGAGTATGAATAATAAATGTTCCATGAGTTTGAGAAGTTAATTTTGTGGACAAGATAAACTTACTAGAAAGTAATCATGATATGACAAACATATAGATGCTGGTAGTGTGAAGACATCAAAAGATAAGATCCAGAAATCAAGATTACTGAATCATGGAATGTTATTCTTATTAAGCACTTGTGTTATTTATCTAGGGTCTGAAAGAAAGTATATGGACAAAGAGTGTGGTTAATAAACAAATGAAACAACTCTGTTTCTACTTGAGGCTTTGTCTTAAAACTTCTATGTTGACCCTGACATGACTGTGCCCCACAGAAACTTCTCTTTCTGATGACAGTCACCTGACGGTTAAAATAGGCAAAATGTCTCTGGCCTGTTTCTTTTCCGTTGTACACCTGGACTTTGACTCTTCATCTTTCACCATCATGTTGGTGAGGAAAGGTCTGTCCAAGAAGAGCTCACAATCCATAAAGAAAATGAAACTGTAAAAAGGATAGAGCCAGCAAGTACTTTGCTCCATGCCTTGGTCTTTGGCTTTTAACCTGCATATTAGAGTTCTGAGCCTCAGTCTGCTGACTTTAGTTTCAGCCTGCTCACTTTAAGACAGTGTGGAAGGAAGGGTCTCAATAGGCAGACAAGAATAAAGCTGAATCTCCTCAATCCCCCCCATTGTTCTGGGGAAAATGCAAGTCCCCTAGGAGACTAAAGGACGCATGAAAGGCAGATCATAGTACTTAAATAACTGAGAGAAATCTCTTATTTGGGGGTAAAACAAGGGAGGAATGGAAGGAAGGGGAAAAAAGATGAGCTAACAGATTATAATAAAGATATATACTAAGTGCTATAGTGGTTTGATTGGGAAGAGAAGGTTACAGTGATTTTCCTGAAGGAGTTAGTAAAGTCTTCAGCTCAGAGAAGAAACTCCAGAGCAGGCATCTCAAGTACTCACAGTGTTAGCCTGGATCAAATCTGAACATCTCAGCAAATAGATCTGCTAACAAGAGACAACATTTTGAATCTGATGAATATTGTGTGTTTACCCTAGTATGTAGTAACTGTCCTATTACTTTCTCATACCTCCTTACTGGAAACTGAAGTTTATAAACCAAAAATAAAAATCACAGCAATTTCATCTAGATGACTTTAATTTATGGCACTGCCTTTTGCTCCATTTTATTATGATATCCCATAAGAACAGTAGTGAGGGCAGGCTTATGAAGGTAGAGGCCCAAATATTCCAAATGTATTGGCATTATTATGAATAAGACTGTGAGACCATTAGATTCAATTGCCTCAATTCTACCCTCAGGTCATTTTATTTTTTTAATTTTTTAATATATTTATTGATTATGCAATTACAGTTGTCCCATTTCCCCCCCCCCTTCACTCCACTCCATCCTGCCCACCCCCTCCCTCCCACATTCCCTCCCTATAGTTCATGTTCATGGGTCATACATATAAGTTATTTGGCTTCTACATTACCTATACTATTCTTACCCTCCCCCTGTCTATTTTCTACCTACCATTTATGCTACTTATTCTCTCTACCTTTCCCCCCTCTCTCCCCCTCCCACTCCCCTGCTGATAACCCTCCATGTGATCTCCATTTCTGTGATTCTGTTCCTGTTCTAGTTGTTTGCTTAGTTTGCTTTTGTTTTTGTTTTAGGCGTGGTTGTTAATAACTGTGAGTTTGCTGTCATTTTTACTGTTCATATTTTTTATCTTCTTTTTCTTAGATAAATCCCTTTCACATTTCATATAATAAGGGCCTGGTGATGATGAACTCCTTTAACTTGACCTTCTCTGGGAAGCACTTTATCTGCCCTTCCATTCTGAATGATAGCTTTGCTGGATAGAGTAATCTTGGATGTAGGTCCTTGCCTTTCATGACTTCAAACACTTCTTTCCAGCCCCTTCTTGCCTGTAAGGTCTCTTTTGAGAAATCAGCTGACAGTCTTATGGGAACTCCTTTGTAGGTAACTGTGTCCTTTTCTCTTGCTGCTTCTAAGATTCTCTCCTTCTGTTTCATCTTACGTAATGTAATGATGATGTGCCTTGGTGTGTTCCTCCTTGGGTCCAGCTTCTTTGGGACTCTCTGAGCTTCCTGGGCTTCCTGGAAGTCTATTTCCTTTGCCATATTAGGGAAGTTCTCCTTCATTATTTCTTCAAGTAAGTTTTCAATTTTTTGTTCTTCTTCTTCTCCTTCTGGCACCCCTATAATTTGGATGTTGGAACATTTAAAGATGTCCTGGAGGTTCCTAAGCCTCTCCTCATGTTTCCGAATTCTTGTTTCTTCATTCTTTTATGGCTGGATGTTTCTTTCTTCCTTCTGGTCCACACTGTTGATTTGAGTCCCACTTTCCTTCCCATCACTATTGGTTCCCTGTACATTTTCCTTTGTTTCTCTTAGCATGACCTTCATTTTTTCATCTAATTTGCAACCAAATTCAACCAATTCTGTGAGCTTTTTGATGACCAGTGTTTTGAACTGTGCATCTGATAGGTTGGCTATCTCTTCATTGCTTATTTGTATTTTTTCTGGAGCTTTGATCTGTTCTTTCATTTGGGTCATTTTTTTTGTCTTGGTGCACCTGTTATGTAAAAGGGAAGAGCCGTAGGTGTTCACTGGGGCAGGGTATCACTGGTCACTGGGCTGTGATACTGCGCATGGGGGAGGGGCTGAGAGGGAGCAATGGTGCTTGCTCCACTCTCTGCCAGATTTCAGTCACTCCCTCTGCTACCCACAATCAATTTGGTGCTGATTCCCAAGTGGGTGGTTGGGCTTGTGCATGCCCTAGGCCCCTGTGGGTCTCTCTAAGGAACTCTCCTGTGAGTCTGGGAGTTTCTTCTGCTGCCACCTCAACCCCCACAGGTGTTTTCACTCAGAGGTTTGAGGCTTTATTTCCCCAAGCTGGAGCCCTGGGTTGCTTGGTCTGCTTTGCTCCCCTGACATTGCTCCTGGTTTATCTATGAGTGAATGTGGGGCCGCAAGGTCTGCTAGCTGCAGCCTGGCCTGCCCCATTCCACAATCCGCCTCCTCATGGGTCCGCCAGCTGCCGCCTTGCCATGAGTCCTCTCCGCCCTGGCTGCCCATCTCTGCCCCTCCTAGTTGTCTGGATGAATGTTTTTTCTTCATCTCCTTGGTTGTCAGACTTTCGTACAGTTTGATTTTCTGTCAGTTCTGGTTGTTTTTTGTTTTTAAATTGTTGTTGTCCTTCTTTTGGTTGTGGGAGGAGGCACAGTGTGTCTACCTACACCTCCATCTTGGCTGTAACCAGTCTACCCTCAGATCTTGCCACCTGGATATTTCTTCACATTAAAATGAAATCAGGAATATAGTGAAGTCACTGGAGTTAGAATCAGGAAATCTCAGCTCACACTTCTAGCCTTACATATTTGAATTTGTGAAATTTATGTCATTCTTCTGTAAAGCTTTGTTTTATGATGTAATTATCTCTCACAGAGTTGTCACAATTATCAAATAAAGGAAACTTAAATGAAAGTTAATGGCAGCCTAAGCTACTTTATTATTAATTGAACAAAATTCAAGATATTGTCACTTTTTTCTTAGCATGTTTAGAATTATGGATATAAAGTTAATTTTGAATATGATAAAATGTATCTAAAGGACATTTTTCAAGTTAGATGAAAGATGGAATTAGGCAGAGAATTTGGATATAGGTGGATAAGATTATAAATAAACTCTGCCTAAGATTTCTTCACTAAAATATTAAATGTAGCCCTGTCCTTTATTTCTAAAAACTAAAAGTAAGAAGAAAAACTGGGAAAGGTACCCTAATAATTATAATATTGTCACAATCTTTAATACAAATTATACATTTTAATAGGGTAAATATTGACTTTGAGTTTTATTATGTTTTATTCACTTAAAGATATATTTTAAATAAGAGAACTATGTTCAAATATACTGTGAATATCTACCACAAATAGGAAAAGGGTTATAAGTATGCAATAATCACAGAATTATACAAATGTATCACACTATTAATTGAAAATGTTTCTGTTTCTACACAATAAAAAGGATTGTGTGTTTATCTCTTCAACCCTGTTTTTTTGTTTTAAAGAGGAGAATCTTCATAAATAAAATTAAAATGAATTAAAAATTTAAATAGAAGCTCAGTTAAGTGTAATTCACAATTTAATTCTCACTAAAATATAAAGTACAGAGCTGTAATTTCATCTGCAGCTCATGGTTTCTCCTCTTCCAAGCTCAGTGGTTGTTTGCAGCATCAGTTCCTTGTGATTGGAGGGTGTGGCCCTCGGCTCCTACAGCCTACCCCTGTCACATCACATAGCCTTCTCCCCAATGTGGCAGTTAATTTCTTCAAGACCAAAAGGAAATCTCTTTTCAGTCTGCTACAATACAGTTTTACATAACATAACTCACTAAAGAAAGTAACTATTCAATCACCTTCACCATATTCTGTTGGCTTGAAAGAAGTCAAATTTACCTACAGGCAAGGGGAGGTGATTACACAAAGGTGTAGATACCAGGAGAGGAATGTTAAGGTCACTTTAAGAATTCTGTCTACCACAGTTAATTTCCTATTGTACTCACAGTCCCTTCATCATAGTCTTTTGTTTCAGTTAGGATACAAAAAATATATAGGCCTCTAAAAGTGGCTTTAAAACCAAGGCTTATTTTTTTCTCACATGATTGTGGAAGTTGACTGTTGATTGGTGGTTTTCTTTGAAGCACAGTTTCTTATTTTGATGAAGTGAAAATTATTTTTTCTTTTGTTGCTCATGTTCTTGGTTTCATATCGAAGAATATCTCACCAAATTCAATGTTATGAGTATTTACTCCTATGTTTTTTCTAAGCGTTTTATAAATTTGGCTCTTATATTTAGGTTTTGATCCATTTTGAGTTACTTTTTTATTATGTGAAGTAATGGTTCAACTTTGTTTTTTTTGCAAGTTTCTATTTAGTTGCCCCAGTATGTTTGTTTAATTCTTCCCAAAACTATATTCTGGAAAGTTTTACCAGGAAAAAGCTGAAGTAATTGTAGGGCTTACCTGTTACATTTATCTTCTCTGAAGGATAACAGCATTTTGCTATGATATCCAATGCATGAGAAAAGGTGCTCTATGTATTTTTCCCAGTTTTATAGTTGTTAATTGTGGGAGAAAATTTCTAAAACAAGATACTTGGCCATTACCCTTTCATACTACCTTTAAACATCAATACTTATATAATTTGTTTTGTGAGATTTCGGAAAGGTCAGTGAGATAGTTTACATAAATAATATTAAAATAGTTTTAGCAAGAAATCTCACATGTACCACCATTAGGACTTTTTGAGAATGAAAAGGTGATGATAGGGTTAGGTGTCAGACAAAATGGTCAAATGGGCATGTCTCCACTATCAGAAGGGACTCACAAAAGTTAGGTGTTATCAGCATTTCAAAGATCACTGATTAGACCCCCAAATTGGGTACCAAAGTTGATTTTAAATAGTGGAATGCAAAAGAAGCAGCTGAAATAAGGCCCACTTAGCTGAATAAGAAAATATTTTCTTAATAACTAGGGAATGATGCAGAGTCCAATGATGAAAACTGGGAAATTATCTTCTTGAACATCCTTAAGAGAGAAATGACTAGGAAATTAGCCTCAAAATTGAGTTTTCATTTTGTTTTTGCTTGTTCATTTATTTGTTTGTTTATTTATTTATGTGTTTATTTGAGGTTCTGTCTCTAGTACAAATTGGTATGAGAACTGTAATGGTGATGATTACAAGAAGGAATTTACAATCATTGAGGTGAATTATGCAGAAACAGGAAAAGGAAAACACTGAATAAATGAAACTGTGGGGCTTCAGTTTGCATGCACATCCTAGAATATCAGGGGTAGATATCCACTCTGATAGTTAGTTAGACTGAGTACCAGGGATATCAAGTAATTCTTGACCTCTTCTCTTAGGACAGGTCTATACAATTGGGTTACCTAACTAAATCAGACACCAGAATGATCATGAACAATGTATTTTAACATCTAAGTCTTAGGTTACAAAGGTGTTCACAGTGGATTATCCTACATGTAGAGTTTTTGTTAGAATTGAATGAAATCTATATAAAGTACTTAACATGAGTAAGAACTAGATACATATTAAGTGTATCTAACAAAATGTATGTATGCATCATATGACAAAATTAAATAATTTTATCATGGAAATGTAGTGATAAGTTTTCAGGGTAGAAAATCAGAATATTATGATTGCATTAATTCCCATGACATTAGTCTACTGTTTTAGAAATTCATGCACTGTTTTATATAAGAAAGAATATGTTAGTAAAGGCCCATCCAATGAAAAACTTTGTAACAAATATTATTTTTGACCAGCTGTGGTTTACTTTATCTTAGTATATATATTTTAGATAATTTTTCTGCCTTTTGAAAACTATTAAATAGAATAAAATAGTTTCTTAAAACTTGCATATAAAATAGTAATGGATATATACTGAAAAGAAAGAAAAATGAGGTAACTACCCTCAATGATAAATAACACCCAGCCAAGATGGAGGCATAGGTAGTTGTACTTTGCCTCCTTGAATAACCAAAAGAAGGACAACAGAAAATTTAAAAACAGAAAACAATCAGAACTGCCAGAAAACTGAACTGTATGGAAGTTCAACAACCAAAGAGTTAAAAAAACATATAGCCAGCACAGTAGGCGGAGCAGAGATGGGCAGCTAGGGTGAAGAGGACTAACATAAAAGCAGTGGAAGAGTGGGGCAGGGGAAACGGTGCCTGGCAGAGCAGGCAAGGGGTTTGCTAACAAAGCAGGCAGTCCCACGTTTGTGTGCAGATAAACCAGGGGGAACAACTGGAGAGCGAGACAGACTGTAACAGGGTGCAGCCAAGGCGGGGTCCAAATAGGGATTTGTAATGGGGTCCAGAACTCACTGTCCAGGAAATATATATATATGATGTCCTCACCCCCACAAGTCTGATCTGGGGATGGGATGCATGGAGCAGGGCCATTGAGAGTTGTTTTGAATAGCAACAGTTTTGCAGATAACCTCTAGAATGGTCATTTACCATTTCTATAACATTTAACTGGTTTTATGGATATGTTAAACAGCTACAGCCATGCTTTGAGCCAGGGGGATGGGAGTGACTTCAACCCACGGTGTAACTAACTGGGAGGCAATTGCCCTGGTTACAGTGCCTGCATAAGAGCTTGGAGATGATTGGCTCCACACCACAGGGCCACAACTGCCTGGACTTACTATGGCAGCCCAGTAAAGCTGGAAAAATACTGGAATGCTGGCAGGTGTAGCTGATTGTGGGAGGAGTCAGAAATGGGGCTGCAGAGGAAGATTGGCACTGGAATTTAAACCCAAGTGCAGCAGCCATGCGGGGTCTTTTTGGGACCATGCGGCTTGGTCAGAGAAGAACCACTGAATTCTATTTCTTTTTCTGAGATATGGTACCCTGGACTGGGCAGAGGGAGAAGGAAAGACTGTGCATTTGTGGGTATACTAAAGAACTTTGGGATCTCAATGAAGACATTATGTTATTACTCGTAAGTTTGTATAACTCTTTAAATAAATAATCCCTTTCCTTTTCACCAATCTCTGGCATTAAGAGATGTCTTTCCCTGGCAGCAGGCAAGGCAAACCTAGTACAGGGTGGGGGACCCCTGGAGCACAAAGGTAGGTCCATTTGGTAATGGTATATCGTTCATCACCACCCCCCACCAGTCTGTTCTGTAACAAGACCACACAACCCAGGGTTCCAGCACAGTGAAATAAAGCCTCAAAACCTCTGACTGAAAAAACCTGTGGGGGTTGAGGTGGCAAGAGAAACTCCCAGTTTCACAGGAGAGTTCGCTGGAGAGACCTACAGGGTCCTAGAAGATACACAAACCCACCTACCTGGGAATCAGTACAAGAAGAGCCCAATTTGCTTGTGGGTAGCAGAGAAAACCCAGAGCTGGATAAGTGGCATTGTTCCCTCTTAGAACCCTCCTCCTGCACATACAGCACCACAATGCAGTGACATGGGTTGCCCCACCCAGGCAAATACCTAAGGTTCTACCCCTTACAACATAATAGGAGTGCCAAGACAAAAAATTATGGCCCCAGTGAAAGAAGAGATCAAAGTTCCAGAAAAAATACAACTAAGCAATGAAGAGATAGCCCACTTATCAGATGCACAGTTCAAAACACTGCTAATCAGGATGCTCACAGAAATGATTGAGTATGGTCGCAAAATATAGGAAAAAGTGAAGCCTATGCAAAGTGAAATAAAGGAAAATGTATAGGGAACCAACAGTGAAGGGAAGGAAACCAGGACATAAATCAATAGTTTGGAGCAGAAGGAGGAAATATAAGAATTCAAAAAAATAAGGAGAGGCTTAGGAACCTACAAAACAACTTTAAACATTCCAGTATCCAAATTATAGGACTGCCAGAAGGAGAAGAGGAAAAGCAAGAAATTTAAAACTTATTTGAAAATATGATGAAGGAGAACTTCCTCAATCTGGCAAAAGAAATAGACTTCCAGGAAGTCCAGGAAGCTCAGAGAGTCCCAAAGAAGTTAGAGCCAAGGAAGCACACACTGAGGCACATCATAATTAAAGTACCCAAGATTAAAGATAAAAAGAGAATCTTAAAAGCCAAAAGGGAAAAGGAGACAGTTACCTACCAAGGAGTTCCCATAAGACTATCAGCTGATTTCTCAGAAGAAACCTTGCAGGCAGGAAGTGGCTGGATAAAAGTATTCAAAGTCATGAAAGGCAAGGACCTACATCCTAGATTACTCTATCCAGCAAAGCTATCATTTAGAATGGAAGGGCAGATAAAGTGCTTCCCAGATAAGGTCAAGTTAAAGGAGTTCATCATTATCAAGCTCTTATATATGACCTTCTAAAAGGACTTATCTAAAAAAAGAAAGAGATGAAAAATACGAACAGTAAAATGACAACAAACTCACAACTATTAATAACCAAACTTAAAAAAACAAAAACTAACTAAGCAAACAACTAGAACAGGAACAGATTAACAGAAATAGAGATCACATTGAGGATTATCAGCATGGAGGGAGTGGGGGGAGAATGGGGGAAAAGGTACAGGGAATAAGAAGCATAAATTGTAGGGACTAAATAGACAGGGGGAGATTAAGAATAGAGTGGGAAATGGAGAAGCCAAGGAACCCATATGTATGACCCATGGACAGGAATGATGTGTTCAATGATGGTGGGAGGGGGGTAAATGGTAGAGGGGAATAAAGGTGAAAAAAAATGGGACAACTGTAACAGCATAATCAATAAAATATTTAAAAAATAAAAATAGAAAATAAAAGCATAAAACATGATAAATAACTTAATCCAAGAAGACCAATAGCATATAAATATTTTTAAAAAAACACATAAAAAACCTAACCTTAGAACTCTTTTGAAGTGGACTTACTATTACAATAACAACAAAAATGATTTTTCATCAGTATAAACAGTGTTCAATCACCTACCAAACACTATGTAAGTATATTTGCAGAGATATGATGAATGTGTTTATATATTATAACCTATAAATAATATTGTACAATTATTAAGGTATTCCTTTTTTATTATAAGCCTTCCTTCTTGTGAGAGAAAAAGACAAGTTGTTATACAAATCAATTAAGATGCTTTAACATTATAAAAAATCAAATAGAAGAACTGATTTCCTCACTGACCAAGCAGCTAAGGAAAAATCTAAAGGGAACACATAGTATCAAAGGTAAAAGGAAAAATAATTATACCTTTTTGAATATTGCAACATTCTATTGGTGGCAAGTAATGCTATTATTCCAAGAAACTGAATGATTACATTCTTGCTTTCAAGATTGCTTTAAATGCAAGTTTAAGGTCACAAAGATAACTGTTATTTATTCTTGGCAATGTAAGCTGGCCATTTGCATTTTTAAGAGAGAGAGAGAGGTTGACAGGAAAATCTAGTTGTTTTGACTTTCTTATTTTCTACATGAAATAAAATAAAGTTAATAAAACCATTTTTTGTCATGAAACAGAAAAAAGTATAATGAAGATGTAGGGTACCATGTGCCATAATCATAGCTATACTTTTATGAACATGTGTATATGCATGTATGTGTGTATGTGTATTTACATATAGAAATGTAAATATACAAATACATATTTTTATTTTATTTTTTATGTTTTTCAAGTATGGTTGTCTCCATTTTCTCCCCTTCACTGCCCCCACCCCACCCATCCCCATCTTCCACCCTTGATCCTACCTCCCTTTGGCTTTGTCCATGTGTCCCTTATATATGTCCCTTGATGGCCCTTGCCCTATTTTCCCCCAACATCCATCTCCCCCCTCCCCTCTGGTTACCATCAGTCTGTTCTTTATTTCAATGTCTCTGGTTATATTTTGCTTGCTTGTTTTGTTGATTAGGTTCCACTTATACATAAGATCATATGGCATAGGTGGCAAACACAAGGCCTGTGGGCTGAATCTGGCCTTCCACCTTGTTTTACCCAGCCCAGCACCTTGTTTTTACCTGGCGACAGCACCAAGCTCTTGCTTAACTGTTAAGGAGTAGTTACGTTTATTTATACAGTCCTAAAATTACTTTCAGTCCCTTGAAGGCAACCACAAAGCTGATATGGCTGGCAGTGAAAATGAGTTTGACACCCCTATCATATGGTATTTGTCTTTCACCACCTGGCTTATTTCACTTAGCATAATACTCTCCAGTTCCATCCATGCTGTCATGAAGGTTATGAGCTCCTTCTTTCTTTCTGCTATGCAGATTTGCATTATGTAAATCTACCATAGTTTTTTTATCCATTCATTTACAGATGGGCACTTAGCTTGCTTCCAGTACTTGGCTATTGTAAGTTGTGCTGCTATGAACATTGGGGTGCACAGGTTCTTTTGGACTGGTGTTTCAGGGTTCTTAGGGTATATTCCCAGCAGTGGAATTGCTAAGTCAAAAGATAATTCTATTTTTAGTTTTCAGAGGAAATTCCATACTGTTTACCACAGTGGCATATTTTAAAACTCTTATGCTATATGCCTAACATTGTTACCTACCAAAATAATTGCACAATCATAGAAATTATAGATTACCAATCTGTTCTAAATTAATTTCATTTAATTGAAAAAGTAAATTGAGAAAAATCTTGAAAAATATTAAATTCGCCCTGGCTGGGTTGCTCAGTGGTTGAGTGCCTGCCTATGAAACAAAGGGTCCCTGGTTCAGTTCCCAGTCTAGGGCACATGTCAAGGTTGTGGGCCAGGTTCCCACTAGGGGTCATGTGAGAGGCAACCACACATTGATGTTTTGCTCCCTCTCTATCTCTCTCCCTTCCCCTCTCTAAAAAATAAAATAAATAAAATCTTAAAAAAAAGAAAAATATTAAAATCTGCTGGCACAAAATTTTTTTGATATTTGACATTAAAAATCTATGCAGTGATACATCAAAATGAAGTCATTTAATATTCTTTTTTCAGTAAAAACTATAACCCATCAGAGACATTTTGGAAATAAAGTAACAATTATACAATAAAAAGTGAATTTTCTAATTTTTAATAGAAACATTTTTTTACTTTCATTTATGTTTATCACTCTCTTGGAATTCAACTTAGAAAGATTTATTGAGCACTTGGTATTCATTATTTGCTCATTCCCAAGGTTAGGTTACTGCTGAGTTTTAAAGAATTATATTTAAAAAATGTGCTGATGAAGAAGGCAGGAAACGCAACTGCCTTTATTTCCCTTTGTGCTAATTTGCTGTATAGACAAAAATAAAATTGCAAAATAATTACAAATTAAAATTGGTGTTACTAAGAAAAGAGCTGAGATAGAAGTGGGACAAAACTAAATTTAAGTAGACTGTCTAGGAAAGGACTCCCAAAGATTAAGAGGAATTAAGCCTATAAAACAAGAGAGAAAATAATATTCAAGTTGGCAGATCAGCATACACAGAGAACTCAAAATGGGAAAGAGCAGAGTTTTTAAATTAATTGAAAAATAATAGTATAATGAGTATATAATGAGAAAAGGGAGACTGGCAAAGATCACAATTAGAATGCTAGGAAGGGAATTGATTATCCAGGGCCTTGGAGGTTGTTGAAAAAGTTTTAGATTTTTTCATTTCTCTGGGTGTATTGAGAAGTTATTGAAGCTGCTTAAAATAATGGGTGAAGATATACATTTTATGTGAAGAAAAAATATTTCTGCTATTGTGTCAAAAATTGGTTGGAGTTAGGCAAAGAGCATCTAGGAAAAATTGTAGAGGTCGAATTGAAGAGGTTTTTAAGCATTGCTCTATTATCAAACGTGCAACACCAAAATTTTAAGCAAATCTGCTGTGAAAAAGAGAAATCTTACCTTTTGTGATCACATGAATGGACCTGTAGATTATTATGCTAAGTGAGATAAACCAGTCAAAGGAAGACAAATACCATATGATCTCACTCATATGTGGAATTCAAAGAACAAAATAAACTGATCAACAAAAATGAAACAGGCATGGGTACATGGAACAGACTGACAGCTGTCAGAGGGGAGGAGTGATGGGGGACTGGAAGATGGAAAGTGAAGGGATTAGCCAAAGAGCATATATGTATAACCTATGTCCCAGAAAACAGTATGATGATGGTCAGAGGGAAGGAGGGGCAGGGACTCGGTAGAGGTGGGCAAAGGGGGGCAAGGATGAGGACATCTGTAATAATGTCAACAACAATGTTAAAAAAAAGTAAATCTAAAGTAAGCACAAAGTTAAAATGTTTGACTATGGAATCCGAGCATGGTCCGGTGTTCAGGGAGAGAAGGACAATAAAGAAGAGTTAATGTTACTGTTTAGGATGAAGAACTTCATCCTGAAAGATACAGTATAGCATTTATTGAGTGCTGTTCATTTGTAGGGCAATTTACTATGAGCTTCACTTCTAATTTTTATAAAAGTCACAGAATAAAGTTTTCATTTGAATAGATTCTCAGTGAAATTCAATAATTTATCCAATATGATAATTTGGTAAGAGAACATCAGGATTTTAACCCCCATCTACCTCTCTCCAAAGCCCATAATAGTCAGAAAGAGAAATTCCATAATATGGGGTCCTGGGGGTGGAACAGCTTTTAGTGTTGTTGAGTGTTCTACTGTGGCAACAGCATCAAGAGGTGACACTGAGGATGAGCAGTACTGAAGTTCTATGAAAGAGAGCTAATTCATTACAAAGAGCATAAAATTAGTTACTTTTATAACTTTAAAGCATAGATTTAGCATACATAACCAAATCTTAAACTAGAAAAATTACCTTATGATGCATGATAGGTGTTTTTATTAAAATAATTTCCATATATTTTATATGACAATGATTTAATGGATAGAAGCTAATACCTACAGTTATGCTCAAAAATAACTTTAAAAAATTTGTGACTGCTATAAGAGAAGTTTTTATTATGGAAATCTCTTATTTGAGTTGCATTCTTTGTGGGTTGACATTGGCATCAGAGATAATTATCAGGACTGGTGATCAGTATACTGGTGTGTCAGTATAAAACTTCAGGTTGAGACATGAAGCATGGGTCATGTATCTGACCTTTTTGCCATTTTGTTGTTGGTGTAATTTTATGACACTTTACAACAAATAGACTAATAATATAGCTAGTCTCAGTCAAAGATATTAAAAACTAATACACTCCTGGTGAGTTAATAAAAAAAGATTTCCACATGTGACCTAGTTACTTATGACAACAGCAATGCAAACTATTTCTATAGATTTTAAGTTTCAATAATTTAAAGTATGGTTTATTCCTTGAAAATATATGTGAGCCATTTACCATATCTGGCACCTGTACTAGACCAGAGATATGAATCCGATCAAGACAAAGACACTGCTCATAATGAGACAAAAAAAGATAAGCACGTGCATGTTCATTCAAGTGTACACTCCCCCAAATATTACACATCCTTCAAATTTTACCCCCACATGAGATTTTTACAGTAAGCTAGTTTAGAAAATCTAACCTAAATTAACTAAAATAACATATGCAAAAGAAAAAAGGAGAAGAAAAACAACTTTGAAAATGAAAAAAGATATAAGCTTGTACAACAGAGATATCTAGGATATGGAGTTGGAATCTATGATTTTGTGTTGACCTTTTTCTCAAATATGTTTTTGTATATTTGAGAACCACAGAAAGCCAACCATAGAGCAAGTTCTTTAGTGCTGTTTTGGAATTATTGTATGCTTTTCTGTGCAAATTATTTTTGAGCAAGCATCTGGGGCATGCAGTCTTCATAGGATTTTGCACAAAACTCTATCCAGAAGAATGCCATCATCTTTAGGTTAGGATGACTTCAATTTGCAAAGAACAGTATTTGAATGCCACATCCAAAGCCATGAACATAACAGTTCAAATAACATTTGATTTAAAAAATACATTAATAGTTTTATGGTTTATATTTAGCAGTGCTAGAATTGTTAAGATTATGATTAATGCCATCACATTAATTGAACTATGGGAATAAATCATTGTACTCTAAATGTTGCTAGACTGGAGAAAATATATAATTTATGATGAGGTAGTTCACCTTTAGCACATGCTATGTGTTAGCATAGCAGCATATTAATGCCATTACTTCACTCGTAAGGTTTAATTCACTGACATTACTGTCAAAGAGGAGGGATTTGAATAAGATAGACATTGCTTGACTTACTTAGGATTTGATAATAATTAAATTGTAATGTGTGTGGCTGTATATGTATGTAATTTATAAGGGGGAGATCATTGTACGAGGGCACAATTTTTATTTATGAGGACATACACATTTTAAATAACATGGTAAATTCCTTCTTCAGATCTGTTAATTGAGTCTTATAGTTTTAGTTCTCTTACTAATACTTGTCAACTCTTTTATATAGTAACTTTCTAGCTGGAGGTTAGGAACCTTTACTGACAGGACATGGCGGGGGAAGGGGAGTGGTGAGCATATGTCCCAGTGGTCCAATGTAAGTGAAAATTTCTTTTGATATTTCCTATTTAAATAGAAAAGTAAAGAATCTTGTACCCTAGTTTATACCTAGATTCTTCTGACAAGTTGCTAGTTACCTTAGTTTGAGAAAGTCCCAGTATCATAATTTTTGTAAGTGCGTTTTTATTGAAGACACCTTAAAAGTAATGCTTAGTACAATGTCTGTAATATAATAAATTCTTATTCATGGACAATATGATATTATAATTATGGTCCTGTTGGTAGATATTATGTTACTAAGTTATAAACAATTAGTTGAAAGAAAACTAAAACAAATAAAAACCACAGGTTTTCAGGAATATCTATAAAGGACACATGGACAAAACCAAACGTGATCAAGGGTGGGAAGTGGGGATGGCTGGGGTGGGAGGGAGTGGTGGGGAGAAAATGGAGACAATTGTACTTGAACAATAAAAAAAGTTAAGAAAAACCACAATGAAGATATATGAGGAAAATAATATATAAAATAGTCACCCTTCATCTCATTTTAGAATGACCTAGCTTTCTCCAGCATTTCCTCATTTTATCTGCCTTTCTAGCACCCACCCATGCCCATACCTGCTCCATGGCTCAGAATTCACGAAGTAGCAACCACATTCAGGGATTGTCAAGGCTTGCTTTCAAGACTTAAGTCCACAAGATTATTTACTTACCTATTAAAACTTTAATAGTGAGCATTTTGTCCTATTCAGAAGATATCTGAGGATATATAGACTTCTGGAAAATCCTCAGATTGCCTAATTCTCCTCTGGGTATTGCCAATTTAATTAACTATCTCTCTGAATATATTTATATGATGTTGTAAATGTCTTGAAAACTCTTTCTACACATATAACATAATAATTATAAGCCAAAGTCATTGGAATTAATGAGATAAATATTAACAAGTTTGAATTAGGAAGCATGGATGTACCTGATTAGACTCTGCAGCAGAGAAACAAAAGAGATGCTCCTGTCTACAACTTTTTGAAAAATGTGCATATTTAAAGTGTCATTTAATTGCAAGTCTTACATTTAAGTCTATAATCTATTTTGAGTTTATTCTTGTATACGGTGTAAGAAGGATGTCTAGTTTCATTTTTTGCATGTATATGTCTAATTTTCCAACAATATATTATATTGTCTTTATCCCATTGTATGTGATTTCCTCCTTTATTAAATATTAATTGACCATAAAGGTATGGATTTATTTCTGGGTTCTCTACTGTGTTCCATTGATCTCTATGTCTGTTTTGATGTCTGTACCATGCTATTTTGTTTGTAATGGTCTTGTAATATAGTTTGGTATTAGGTGGTATAATTCCTCCAACTATGATTTTCTTTCTCAAGATTGCTGTGAGTATTTGGGATTTTTTGTGGTTCTATATAAATGTTTTGGATTATTTGTCCTAGTTCTATGAAATGCATCATTGGTATTTTGATAGGAATTATGTTGAATCTATAAATTGCTTTGGATAGAATGGTCATTTTAACAATGTTAATTCTTCCAACCCATGAGCATGGTATATTGTTCATTTACATATTTGTATCTTGATCACACAGATTTGCAAATGGTACTCTAAATACATCCTAACAAATACTACATTTGTTCTTTGCCCGCTGACCCAATATCAATTTTCTTCCATACTGCATCTTTGTTAGGTTATCCTTCTAAGAGGATAATGCAGATGAATGCACACAGAAGATTTCCTTAGACATGCAGATGCTCAGAGTACTCACATGTTCTCATCCTGTAATCCTCATGTCTTTGGAGAAATTTCTTCCTTGTTCATTTATTATTCATTTATACTTTTTAAAATATATTTATCGATTATGCTATTAAGTTGTCCCCCCCTTCACTCACTCCATCCTGCCCACCACCTCCCTCCCACATTCCCCTCCTATAGTTCATGTCCATGGATCATACATATAAGTTCTTTGGCTTCTACATTTCCTATACTATTCTTACCCTCCCCCTGTCTATTTTCTACCTACCATTTATGCTACTTATTCTCTCTAACTTTCTACCCTCTCTCCCCCTCCAACTCCCCTGCTGATAACCCTCCATGTGATCTCCATTTCTGTGGTTTTGTTCCTGTTCTAGTTGTTTGCTTAGTTTGCTTTTGTTTTTGTTTTAGGTGTGGTTGTTAATAACTGTGAGTTTGCTGTCATTTTTACTGTTCATATTCTTTATCTTCTTTTTCTTAGATAAATCCCTTTCACATTTCATATAATAAGGGCCTGGTGATGATGAACTCCTTTAACTTGACCTTCTCTGGGAAGCACTTTATCTGCCCTTCCATTCTGAATGAGAGCTTTGCTGGATAGAGTAATCTTGGATGTAGGTCCTTGCCTTTCATGACTTCAAACACTTCTTTCCAGCCCCTTCTTGCCTGTAAGGTCTCTTTTGAGAAATCAGCTGACAGTCTTATGGGAACTCCTTTGTAGGTAACTGTGTCCTTTTCTCTTGCTGCTTCTAAGATTCTCTCCTTCTGTTCCATCTTAGGTAATGTAATGATGATGTGCCTTGGTGTGTTCCTCCTTGGGTCCAGCTTCTTTGGGACTCTCTGAGCTTCCTGGGCTTCCTGGAAGTCTATTTCCTTTGCCATATTAGGGAAGTTCTCCTTCATTATTTCTTCAAGTAAGTTTTCAATTTTTTGTTCTTCTTCTTCTCCTTCTGGCATCCCTATAATTTGGATGTTGGAACATTTAAAGATGTCCTGGAGGTTCCTAAGCCTCTCCTCATGTTTCTGAATTCTTGTTTCTTCATTCTTTTCTGGCTGGATGTTTCTTTCTTCCTTCTGGTCCACACTGTTGATTTGAGTTCCACTTTCCTTCCCATCACTATTGGTTCCCTGTACATTTTCCTTTGTTTCTCTTAGCATAACCTTCAGTTTTTCATCTAATTTGCAACCAAATTCAACCAATTCTGTGAGCTTTTTGATGACCAGTGTTTTGAACTGTGCATCTGATAGGTTGGCTATCTCTTCATTGCTTATTTGTATTTTTTCTGGAGCTTTGATCTGTTCTTTCATTTGGGCCTTTTTTTTTTTTTTTTTTTTTTTTTTGTCTTGGAACACCTGTTACATAAAGGGATTGGAGCCTTAGGTGTTCACTGGGGCAGGGTATCGCTGGTCGCTGGGCTGTGATGCTGTATGTGGGGGAGGGGTCCGATAGGGAGCAATGGCGCTTGCTCCACTCTCTGCCAGATTTCAGTCACTTCCTCCACTACCCATAATCAAATTGGGCCCATCTGTTGCTGATTGCCGAGTGTATGGGCTTGTGCATGCTCTAGGCCCCTGTGGGTCTCTCCAAGGAACTCTCCTGTGAGTCTGGGAGTTTCTTCTGCTGCCACCTCAACCCCCACAGGTGTTTTCACTCAGAGGTTTGAGGCTTTATTTCCCCAAGCTGGAGCCCTGGGTTGCCTGGTCTGCTTTGCTCCCCCACCGTTCCTCCTGGTTTATCTATGAGTGAATGTGGGACCGCAAGGTCTGCTAGCTGCAGCCTGGCCTACCCCATTCCACAATCTGTCTCTTCACAGGTTTGCCAGCTGCCACCTTGCCATGAGTCCTCTCCGCCCTGGCTGCCCATCTCTGCCCCTCCTAGTTGTCTGGATGAATGTTTCTTCTTCATCTCCTTGGTTGTCGGACTTTCGTACAGTTTGATTTTCTGTCAGTTCTGGTTGTTTTTTGTTTTTAAATTGTTGTTGTCCTTCTTTTGGTTGTGCAAGGAGGCTCAGTGTGTCTACCTATGCCTCCTCTTGGCCGGAAGCCTCTTATTCATTTATACTTTTATATAGAGTCATATTTATTAGCCACTATAGGTAATACATAAATGCCTATAAATAGAAAGTCAGAAGACTTTACAAATTTTAAGATGATATCCAAATCAGAATTTTAAATGAAAAAGCAGTCATCATTGTAAAAGTATAAAATATATATTCTGACTAACTCTTTAGACAGTTAAGGAGTGTGTCCGTGGAGAGTTAATCTGTTTCTATTATCTGTTCCCATGACTTAGAACTTAAAAAGGATACTAGACCACAGTTTCTATGAAGTCATTATGCTTTTTTAAATTTTAAACAATCAATTTCTTTAAGAGATTTCATCATCTATGAAAGTCATAATGTCTGAAGTTGGTTCTTCTTTACATTACAAAAGAAATTCAACATGAGATTCATTTGAACTCATATTAACTTCTATCATTATTGTGCCTTTTAGAATAATTTAAGTGACTGGAATATTTTTAGTTTGTGTTAGAAAGCAAAGAATTTCTTGTTGACTTGAGAAATGTATGTAATAACCAGATTAAATTGTGTATTTCCTGGTCGTTGGAATTTAAGAGTGTAAAATAAATAAAAACTCATGGCTCATGAGTCTGTTGTGACCCAGATGATACGTTTCCTGCACTGTACAGCATGTATTTTACAAATGTTCTGAAGTGCCTGATGCCTGTGGCGGGAAATGCACTAAGCCATCAGCTGGTAAATGACTTTGGAAATTAGTTGGAGGTTAATTCTCTGCCTCATTGGCCCCCAAAGTGGACAACATTTAATTGATTTTGGTAGCTTTCATGAAGCACTTTTTTTCTTCTAGTAAATAAAAGGGGAATACTCACAAAAACATCCTCTGGTTATAAAAAAAACAATTAAATGGTTATAAATGAGTTGCCATTAAAAGTTTATGTTTCTGTGCTTAATAAACTCTCCATATTTTAACAGTTTTGTTACTTTAAAAAAACTACAAATTCTAAAATGTCAAAATGATTTATTTAACATAAATATTTTAAACTGCAGTAATATTTTATTTCAGTACATACTGTTGTAGAAAAAAGCAGCTACTGACATACACTTGTACCCATAAGCTCAAGAAGGGAAGCATGCAGGGTGGTCCCCTGGGAGAGTGACATCCTCAAACGATCTCGACTGAAAGGGGTGAAACATCATCAGGTACGTGTTCACAGTCATGAATCTTGTTCAGCAGTTACACAGAAAAGCTAAGTCAGTGTTTTTCCATTTAAGTGAATTTCTCTAATTTCTAGCAAATCAATTGTCTGTATGTTTTAGCCTTTTATTTTGCATAATCTAGATCTTTTAAAATGTAAGCTGGAATGTTAAGACAAATAGTTCTGTTCTGTCTTAAAAATATACCAAAGTAGATGTCCTGATTAGTTTGATGAGATAGTGAATGTGAAATATCTAATTGCATCTGATGTAGGTTTACTATGCTGAGGCATTAAAAGAATTAAGCCCAACATATTTGTCAATCATACTATGGGTACATGATTTTGAGAAATTCTAGGATATAGCAGCAAATACACAGTAAAATGAGAATTTTTGAGAGATAAGTATTTATTAAGCACTTAGCCATTTTTATACATTATTTTATAATGATATAAGTAAATTCAGCTATATTTTTCCTACTTTACATATGAAAAAACAGAGACTGAGCAATTCTAAGTAACTTGCCTAGCATTATACAATAAGTGCTGGAGCTAGAATTCTAAACCAGTAAGTTAAACTAGAGATAATTTATAAGTCAAAAAAATTTGTAAAGGCAGATAGCACATTCTTCAAATAGTATATCATGCTTCTGTGTGAATTATCCAATGTGATGTATTCCAGAGGCACTTAGCAAAAATAAAACTAATGCCTAACATTGCTATGTCAAAAACACTGGAAAAAAAGATTTACTAATTAATTAGACTCTTCTATATTCATAATATTAGAACACAGATTATGAATGTTACAAATGAAAATTAAATGCTACCTTTCTTTATAGTAAGTTTATAATCCATCTATAAACAGCACAGTCTGGAGTATTCATAAACTTTTCTATTTTGATGATGAAAATGCTATACATAGGCTTTATATTCATATTACCATATCACATATTGGGGAGAATGAAGGAGATCATGTTGTACAAAACATCTACATAATGAGGAAAACTATTTAATTAAATTTTGGGCCCACTCATCTCTATCTTCCCTGACCAGGATATTTAGTTCAGAGACTCCTTGCTTCTTTTCAATACCTTTTGTTTTCAGCCCGATTCTTTCATTTGATGAGGGGTTAATTATATGGTGTGCAAAGATCCTTGGAGCCAAAAAAATTAGTGAGTAATTCAAAACATTATTTATCAGACCATCAATTTCCTTATTGTTAACAAAGGAGGGAAACTATTTTTTTTTATCATTAGCATGAGGTTAAGTGAGGTAATAGTCATAACACACTTAAGAAAGTGCCAGAAACTAGCTAGAGTATGTAGTAGTTAGTTCAGGCTCCCATAACAAAATACCGTAGACTGCGTGAAACAACCGAAATTAGTCTTCTCACATTTCTGGAGGCTAAACTTCCAAGATCCCAGTGCTGGCGGCTCATGTTCCTAATAAAGCTTCTCTTCCCAGCTTATAGGTAGCTGCCTTCTTTCTTATTGTGTCCTTATGTGGTTGAAATCTCTCTCTCTCTCTCTCTCTCTTTCTGTCTTTCTTTTCTTACAATTCCATCAACCTATTGGAATAGTGTCCTAGCTATATGACCTCAGTGAACCTTATTTACCACCAAAAGCTTGATGTACAAATACAGTTACATTGAGAGTTAAAGCCTCAATATATGAATTTGGGAGGAGGAAGGGGACAAAATTCAGCCCTCTGAAGATACTTCTATTGTTTAAATTTTTTTTAAAAGTATTCATTACTATAAGCTGCATTTTCATTTCAGTTAATGAAGATTTTGTGATGTATTTTAGATCATCTTTCTGAAAGTCCGACCAATCAAGCTGTTCTGGTTAAATTCTATGTGCTCTACATGTTCATTTGTAAGAAGGCAGAGAGGACCTTTTTTTCCTTTATGCCCTTAAATCTTTGAAGTGAGTTTGAGATGCTCAAACTCAGGGTACTGATAAGCTAGATAGAGTCTCTAAATGACTATTTGGCATAATGCTAGGGAATAATTGCTCCTCAGTTCTATGGATTTACTAGGAGACTATTACTGTTCTGTTAAAGCAATTTTAGAGCTGGCTTTTTAAACAATAACATTTTCTCAAAATAGGCTTTTATTTACAATTTTCTTCTTTGTAATTGGTGCTGCTATCTCCATGAACTCAGTTTCCTTTTCTGTTTTTAGGTGGCTGATGGCTATCATGTCTTTTCCAAAGATGCTGCAAAGGAATTAGTATAGTTTTTTCTTCTCTTAACTACTTCAAAATAACTCATTATATGAGGAATAAAGTTTCACTAGTGAAATATAACATACATTTTAAAATAACAAACTAAATCTAAATGTAAATTCCATATAAATATTGAAATTCTGAAACTCCTAGTAACTGAAATACTAAAATTTCTTATGATTTAATGGCTGTTTACCTCCAGAAAAGCAGAGCTACAAACTAAAAAAAAATTAGTCAATAGAACATATTCAAACTAAAATAAAGACAGGTAGAAAAATGTGAAAATATGTGTGTGTGTTTGTGTGTTAGAAAGAGAAAGGGAGAGAAAGAGAGGGAGAGAGACAATGAAAGGGGAAACAGTGAAGAGAAGAGAAAGATAATACAAGAAACATTATTTTCATATAGACAATAGAGCAGAATTATCCAAACTGATGAAAATTATTAATCCTCATATTTCAGAACTCTACAAATCCAAGCACAAAAAATACAGTGAGAAATACATCTGAAAATATTATCATCAAATAGACAAATACAGACAGGAAAATGTAAACTCAACTAGAGGAAAGGGACTGATGTCCTTAAGATGAAAAACAATAGCTTTGCAATGTGGCAGCTGAACAGAAATAGTGGAAGACAAAAAATAATGTAATGCTATGAAGTGTTCAAGTAAATTAATCCCAATTCTAAACTGAATGTGTTCTCTCAGAATAATGGAAAAATAAAAAAAAAATTCAAGTAAACAAAAACTTAGATACATTAAAAAGAGTTCTTTAGACTGAAGATAAAAGATTCCAGGTTAGATACACAAAAATATTGAAAATAACAAATAACTAAAGAACAAAAAATGTATGGATAAATATAAAGTAATACTGACTTTACTAGTAAAATACTATATTTTCATATTTGAAATATAGAGAGAACTTAAATGTGTGTTAAAGTAACACAGATTGTGAGGGAAGGGGATGTACAGGTAAGGTGATCTAAGTTACTACATTATTTGATAAGTGGCAAAATAATAAGTCAAGGTGGCATTTTGTAACTCTAAAGTTAGCACTAAATGCAGAGTAAAATTATATGTAAATAGAAGCTTAACAGGTGGGTAAGGGAGAAATAAAGTAGTAATGGTATTGATTGATCCAAGTGAAAGCAATAAGAAAGAGAGGGAAGAATGCAAAACATAAGAATTCAGTAGAAAATATATAATAAAATGTTATATAGAAACCCAAATACTTTTACTCTAATGGACTAAATACTCAAAAGTTAAGATTGTGAGATTGGATAAAAAGAAAACCCATCTATATGCTGCTATAAGAGATCCACTTAGAATATAAGACCATAGTAAAAGCACTGGATAAAAATTAAACACATATTTATTTTACCAAAAACCTTTAAACATACAAAGTAGAATGAAAACATCCCTTAATTTAATAAAATATTAATACTTTAATATTTAATCCAAATATTTAATAAAATATCTTCAAAAATTCTAGAGCAAACATCATACTTAACACTTTCCTCCTGAGATTAGCAATTAGATAAGTATATCAGCTATGACCACTTTAGCTTTTTACTGGATACTTCAGCCAGTGAAAGAAAGCAGGGAAAGGAAATAAAAGACAGAGGTTTCGAAAAGGAGAATATATTTTCCGTATGATTATTTAAGTGCCTCAAAGACCTAGAAACAAAGTATTATAATTAAAAAATTAATGTACACATTTACTGAAAACAAGAATTGCATTCACAATTATTTCAATATTTATATTCTACAGAAACAGAATTAAATTAAAAAGTCTATTATGCATACCAATCAAAAACATTAAATTCCCAGGAGAAAATCTAATGAAAGATCTTTTCTCTTTAAGCTAATAAATAAATAAATAAATAAATAGTATTCCAAAACAAATGGAAAAATTGTCTATTTTACAAATTGGAAGAGCAAATAGTTTCCCCAAATTTATCTGTAGATTTAACACAATCTAATAAAAATTCTGTTTGTTACTCTTTTTTCTCGCCCAAATTGAAAAGTTAATATTAGTTGCAATGGAAGGCAAAGGCAACCTTGAACATGCAGATCAAAGCGGAAGACTTAAATCAAGAGCATTCAAAGCCTACTGTAAAACTAAACAAAATACTACTATGGTGTGGATATGCAGTTAGGAAAATGTGAAACTGATGCTGATTATAGGGAGCAGTATAAGACACACACATGCACACATACACTGTCACCTGATGCGAAAAAGGTGCCCCTGCACTGCATTGGGGAAATAATGGCCTTTTCAGCAAGTGGTACAAGGCAGATTGGATATTTATATGAAATTTAAAAAAAACAGTTTTAACTCCTGCCCCATTTTATACCAAACAATGAATTTAAGATGGATTGTAGATTTAAATTTGAAAGTTGAAACAGTAAAGCTTTTAGATGTAAACAGTATTTTGTGACATTGGAGTGGATAAAGATTTCTTAAACCCAACACAAAAATAGCTTACCCATAAAGATTTTAATATTAAATTTTATTAAAGTTAGTATCTTTTGTTCATCAAAAGACACCATTAAAAGATGGAAAATAAAAGCTACAAAGTTGGAAGAGAGATGAACTGTTTATATATTTGACAAAGTACACATAATGAGAATGTATAAAGTTTACAAAGCAATTAGAATAGCTAGAAAACCCAGTTTGAAAGTAAACAAAATATTTGAACAGGCTTGACATTAAAAGAGTATCTAAAAAGACCAATACATGTATAAAAAGTTTCTCAAACTCATTGGTAAGCAAGGAAATACAAATGAAACCATAGAGTGTTATTACTAAAAATCCAGAAAATGGCTGAAATTAGAAAAAAAGAGAGAAATGTGAAAATAACAATTTTGAATTGGGTTTAAGAAAATGTCAAGGTTGTAGAGTAAGTGGAATTCTCTTGCAGTACTCAGGGAAATGTACATGTTACTAGTTGTTTGGAAAACTGTTTGTGAATATTTACTGCAGTTGAACAGTAGGCATGCCCTATGACCCGCAGTTTCCTTCTTCGTGATATACTCAGTGGAACTGTGTACATAACTTAACCAAAAGATATGTATAAAAATATTCAAAGCAAGGTCATTAATTAGTTTATAAAGGGGCACAATCCAAGTGTACATCAAGTGAAAATTGATAAATATAATGTGTGCATAAAATAACATAATATGCAACACTAAAAATAAATAAATTACCACTACCCACAACATTTCAGGCATAATGTTGAGTACAAGAAGTCAGATACAAATCAGTTCATATTCTGTGATTCAATTTCTGTAAAGTTAAGAAATGGAGGTTATATCTGGAGGATGATATTGTTAGAGTCTAGGTAAAGGTATGGTGGAAACTACTTGGGTGCTAATAATATCCTCTTTTTTAAAAAAAATCAGAGTCAGTTCATATGTGTGTGTCTACTTGTGAATATTCATTGAGCTGTATATTTATGTAAACTTTCTACAACCAAACAATAGAAAAATGTGAAAACTGTATTGTCATTGAATCATAGGAAAGCATTAATAAAAGACAAAATAACAATAACTAGGTCTATAACAGGTTGTTATATCATTTAAAGATTAATATCTTTGTAAATAAATGAGGTTATATATTTACTTAAATCTGAAAGGTTATATGCTATTCAGTTCCAAATTAAGCACCCCATTATAGACTGCTGCTAGTCTCTCTTTTACACATCCATACATTTTTACTTCAGTAATAGTTAGTTCCTCAGATCACTATCACTCTTTCCTAAGTTCTATAGCAGGGGTGTCAAACTCATTTTCATTATTTCAGACCCCTGAAACCTAGGATAGGATGACTGAAATAGCAGATAATACCAAATTCTATATATACATCATTTTTTCCCTATACATACATACTTTTTTCAATTAAAGGAAGCCCTTTATGGTTTCTCTTTGACATATCTGAATTGTCAGCATCACTACTGTTGAGCTTTGGGGGCCATTATTAAGTAAAGTAAGGGTTACTTAAGCACAATCACAGTGACACTTCCATAGTCAATCTGATATCCAAGATGGTCAATAAGTGACTAACCAGAGGGTGGCACATACACTGTGGATAAGCTGGACAAAGGGATGATTCATTCCCAGGTGGGACAGAGTAGAATGTGCAAGCTTTCATTATGCTATTCAGAATGATGTGCAATTTAAAACTTATGAATTGTCAATTTCAGGAATTTCCCATTTAATGATTTTTGGACCACAGTTGGCCATGGGTAACTGAAACCGAGGAATGCAAAACCACAGATAGGGGAGACTATTGTACTTAAAACCTCATACTTATAAATTGTACATAAAATTCGCTATTGATAAAATATTAATTTAAAGCTATCTGTTGTAATATATTATTAATCACAAAAATGTTAAGTAACATCACCTTGAAATGGTATTAAAATTCATGGAAATTTAACTTATTAGCTTTTTGTGTTCTGTTGTGGATTTTACCACATTAGATATTTAACAAAAGAAAATATAAAGAACCTGGATCACCCTAGTAAAAAGATTGTGTGAATCTAAGAGGAGTTTCAAGTCTTCAAAGAGGGTATTATCAGGAGATTAGAGGTTTACTTTGAACTTACTTTTTATTTTTTAATGAATAGACAATACCAGAACTATGAGTAGTTACTTACTGTAAGATAATATATAATTTTAAAGAAGTACAATGCTTGATAATTAGGAAAATAAATAAATAAAATAAAATGGTGAATGCACAAATAAGTATTTTCATGGAGCTGTTCCATTGAGTATTTCATTAAGTTGAATCTATAAATTTAGTTACCAGATTCATGAAACAACCTTTATTCAAGTAGCTCAAAAAATACTGCCATATTATTATATATTCTTTGCTAGTCCTGTTAACAAAAATAATTGAGGTAACTATTATAATATTTATTTTACAATCATGAAACAAAATAAGTAATTCTGTCAGGATGGTGATGGGAAAAATCATGCGAAGGGACAGTATTTGCCATTGTATTTGTTCATTTATAATATAAAAATTAATATTTAGTAAAACCTTTCTTGATGAAAGTAGCTTTTTATTACCAATGTAATCTATGGATCACTATATATAAGAATCATTACATTTGACCAAGAGTAGAGAATAAGCTGGTCTGGCCAACATGGAGGCATACGTAGACACACTGCGCCTCCTCACACACCAAAAGAAGGACAACAACAATTTAAAAACAAAAAACAACCAGAACTGACAGAAATTCGAACTGTATGGAAGTCCCACGACCAAGGAGATAAAGAAGAAACATTCATCCAGACCAGTAGGAGAGGCAGAGATGGGCAGCTGGGAAGAAGAGAACTTGCGGCAACATGGCCGGTGGACCCAGACAGGTGATGGATTGTGGAATGAATGGGGCAGGCAGTGCAACAGCTAGCAGACCCCACCCGCAGCCCCACATTCCCACATAGATAAACCTGGAGGAATGGTGGGGGAACGAAACAGACCAGGCAACCCAGGGCTCCAGCATGGGGAAATAAAGCCTCAAACCTCTGAGTGAAAACACCTGTGGGGGTTGAGGTGGAAGCAGAAGAAACTCTCAGCCTCACAGGAGAGTTCCTTGGAGAGACCCACAGGGGCATAGAGCCTGCACAAGCCCATACACTCGGCAATCAGCAACAGATGGGCCCAATTTGATTATGGGTAGTGGAGGGAGTGACTGAAATCTGGCAGAGAGTGGAGCAAGCACCATTGTTCCCTCTTGGCCCCTCCCCCACGTACAGCATCACAGCCCAGCAACCAGGGATACCCTGCCCCAGTGAACACCTAAGGCTCCAATCCCTTTATGTAACAGGTATTCCAAGACAAAAAAAAAAAAAAAAAAAAAAAAAAAAAAAGCCCAAATGAAAGAACAGTTCAAAGCTCCAGAAAAAATACAAATAAGCAATGAAGAGATAGCCAACCTATCAGATGCACAGTTCAAAACACTGGTCATCAAAAAGCTCACAGAATTGGTTGAATCTGTTCGAAAACCAGATGAAAAAATGAAGCCTATGATAAGAGAAACAAAGGAAAATGTACAGGGAACCAATAGTGATGCGAAGGAAACTGGGACTCAAATCAACAGTGTGGACCAGAAGGAAGAAAGAAACATTCAACCAGAAAAGAATGAAGAAACAAGAATTCAGAAACATGAGGAGAGGCTTAGGAACCTCCAGGACATCTTGAAATGTCCCAACATCCGAATTATAGGGCTGCCAGAAGGAGAAGAAGAAGAACAAAAAATTGAAAACTTACTTGAAGAAATAATGAAGGAGAACTTCCCCAGTCTGGCAAAGGAAATAGACTTCCAGGAAGCCCAGGAAGCTCAGAGAGTCCAAAACAAGCTGGACCCAAGGAGGAACACACCAAGGCACATCATCATTACATTACCTAAGATGGAACAGAAAGAGAGAATCTTAGAAGCAGCAAGAGAAAAGGACACAGTTACCTACAAAGGACTTCCCATAAGACTGTCAGCTGATTTGTCAAAAGAGACCTTACAGGCAAGAAGGGGCTGGCAAGAAGTATTCCAAGTCATGAAAGGCAAGGGCCTACATCCAAGATTACTCTATCCAGCAAAGCTATCATTTAGAATGGAAGGGCAGATAAAGTGCTTCCCAGAGAAGGTCAAGTTAAAGGAGTTCATCGTCACCAGGCCCTTATTATATGAAATGTGAAAGGGATTTATCTAAGAAAAAGAAGATAAAGAATATGACCAGTAAAAATGACAGCAAACTCACAGTTATTAACAACCACACCTAAAACAAAAACAAAAGCAAACTAAGCAAACCACTAGAAGAGGAACAGAACCACAGAAATGGAGATCACATGGAGGGTTATCAGCAGGGGAGTGGGAGGGGGAGAGAGGGTAGAAAGTTAGAGAGAATAAGTAGCATAAATGGTAGGTAGAAAATAGACAGGGGGAGGGTAAGAATAGTATAGGAAATGTGGAAGCCAAAGAACTTATATGTATGACCCATGGACATGAACTATAGGAGGGGAATGTGGGAGGGAGGGGGTGGGTAGGATGGAGTGGAGTGAAGGGGTGGGGGAATGGGACAACTGTAATAGCATAATCAATAAATATATTTTTTCAAAAGAGTAGAGAATAATATTTCTTGACTCTTTCCTTTATTAGCATAAGTTTGAAGAACATTAGATCTGTGCAAAATCCTCACTCACTCCTAAAATATTTCTTGGTACATCACACAAGTCGTATCTCTGAGCATCTGACAGACCGTTCCTGCCTTAGAAGCTACTTGAGGCAGTGCATTGCCATAGCTATATCTCCTGTGACTGACCACCTGCTTCCAACTTCCACACAAAGTTTCTGTTAGGAAAAGACATAGGGGCCCTAAGATTACAAATCTCAAAGTAGTACTGTGTTCTACATAGAAATGATGAGAAAACTACTTTTTTCCTATTTTTCTCACATTTTGCACTCTTGGTCTAAAGAAGATATGTTTGTGTTTCATAGAATCTTAATGAAAACCATGTGTTTTTTCTGTTTATAGCCTCTGTCTCCATAGGTTCTCTCCAGAGGACACAAGGTTGTGGAGTCTGGCCAGGGTCTATACTAGAAACAAACACTCATACTTCTCTTGGGGATATACTCAACAGAACTTCATGCCCCTTACTCCCTTCAGCAAAATCTCTTTTCCAAAAAAAGTCCTCTATCAATAATGCCTACAGTCATTCAGATCACTGTGTCGTCACACCAGCCTGACATGTCAGAATCTGAGATGAAGCTCGAATACACTGTCATTTATACCAAAATTTCCACTGAAAGAAAAATCTGTGCAAAGGGATTATGGAGTTTAAGAAATAAACAATTCTTGCTAGTCTTTTTATGTATTGTGATTGCAAAGTATAATGTTTCCCTGAAATTAAGCTTTTAATTGAAAGTGAAGAAGCCTCTGGGCCTCATCTTCATTTTCATAATGGGCTGATTTACTTAACCTCCTCTTTTATCAGGGACTCTAAAGAAGAAATTCTTTGCATTTCCCCCGGATGCAATAAACTCTTGAAAATTAAGCTCAGGATCAGAATTAGTTTTGTATTTTTTTTACTCTTCTTTATTTTGGATATGTTATATTGAATAAGTAGTCTGTACAGTATTTGAAAGACAGCTCAAATACTTTCTTAAATTATATTTTATTGATTATATTCTTATAGTTGTCCCAATATTTTCTCCTTTGCCCTCCTACACTCAGTACCCCCCACTCCCTCAGACAATCCCCAACCCATATATACATGCATGGACATGCATATGTGCATGTCTGTGTCCAAGGGTCATGCATACATGTTCTTCAGCTGCTCTATTTCTTATGCTGTACTTTATATCCCTGTGACTATTCTGTAACTACAAATTTATACTTCTTAATCTCCTTTTTTTCACCTAATCCCCACCCTCTCCAATCTGGCAATCATCAAAATGTCCTTGGTATCTATGATTCTGTTTCTGTTCTGTTTGGTTAATTATTATTATTTTTTAATTCAATTGTTGATAGATATGCATTTGTTGCCATTTTATTGTTCATATTTTTGATTTTCTTCTTCTTATTTATTTATCTATTTTACTTTATTTTTTTTCTTCTTCTTCTTAAAGAAGACCTTTTAACATTTCATACAATATTGGTTTGGTCATGATGTACTACTTTAGTTTTCTTGTCTGGGAAGCTCTTTATTTGTCCTTCAATTCTAAATGATAGCTTTGCTTGGCAGAGTAATCTTGGTTGTAGGTCCTTCCTTTTAATCACTTTGAATATTTCTTGCCACTCCCTTCTATCATGAAAAATTTCTTTTGAGAAAAACTCCCTTGTAGGTACTGAACTGCTTTTCTCTTGCTGGTTTTAAGGTTATCTCTTTGTCTTTAAACTTTGTCATTTTATTATTTTTTTCTTTTTTTTAAATATATTTATTGATTATGCTATTACAGTTGTCCCATTTCCCGCCCCCCTCACTCCACTCCATCCTGCCCACCCCCTCCTTCCCACAATCCCCCTCTATAGTTCATGTCCATGGGTCATACTTATAAGTTCTTTGGCTTCTACATTTCCTACACTATTTTTACCCTCCCCCTGTCTATTTTCCACCTGTCATCTATGCTACTTATTCTCTGTACCTTTCCCCCCCTCTTCCCCTCCCACTCCCCTATTGACAACCCTCTTTGTGATCTCCATTTCTATGGTTCTGTTCCTGTTCTAGTTGTTTGCCTAGTTTGCCCTTGTTTTTGTTTTAGGTGTGGTTGTTAATAACTGTGAGTTTGCTGTCATTTTTACTGTTCATATTCTTTATCTTCTTTTTCTTAGGTAAGTCCCTTTAACATTTCATATAATAAGGGCCTGGTGATGATGAAATTCTTTAACTTGAGCTTATCTGAGAAGCACTTTATCTTCCCTTCCATTCTAAATGATAGCTTTGCTGGATACAGTAATCTTGGATGTAGGTCCTTGCCTTTCATGACTTCAAATACTTCTTTCCAGCCCCTTCTTGCCTGTAAGGTCTCTTTTGACAAATCAGCTGACAGTCTTATGGGAAGTCCTTTGTAGGTAACTGTGTCCTTTTCTCTTGCTGCTTCTAAGATTCTCTCCTTCTGTTCCATCTTAGGTAATGTAATGATGATGTGCCTTGGTGTGTTCCTCCTTGGGTCCAGCTTCTTTGGGACTCTCTGAGCTTCCTGGGCTTCCTGGAAGTCTATTTCCTTTGCCAGATGAGGGAAGTTCTCCTTCATTATTTGTTCAAATAAGTTTTCAATTTTTTGTTCTTCTTCTTCTCCTTCTGGCAGCCCTATAATTCGGATGTTGGGACGTTTCAAGATGTCCTGGAGGTTCCTAAGCCTCTCCTCATGTTTCTGAATTCTTGTTTCTTCATTATTTTCTGGTTGGATGTTTCTTCCTTCTGGTCCACACTGTTGATTTGAGTCCCAGTTTCCTTCGCATCACTGTTGGTTCCCTGTACATTTTCCTTTGTTTCTCTTAGCATAGGCTTCATTTTTTCATCTGGTTTTCGAACAGATTCAACCAATTCTGTGAGCATCTTGATAACCAGTGTTTTGAACTGTGCATCTGATAGGTTGGCTATCTCTTCATTGCTTATTTGTATTTTTTCTGGAGCTTTGAACTGTTCTTTCATTTGGGCTTTTTTTTTTTTTTTTTTTTTTTTTTTTTGTCTTGGAATACCTGTTACATAAAGGGATTGGAGCCTTAGGTGTTCACTGGGGCAAGGTAAAGCTGGTCTGGTTGCTGAGCTGTAAGTGGGGGAGGGGCCGAGAGGGAGCAATGGTACCCGTTCCCCTCTCCACCAGATTTCAGTCTTTCGCTCCACTACCCACAGTCAAACTGGGACCCTCTGGTGCTGGTTCCCGAGTGGGTGGGCCTGTGCACACTGCAGGCCCCTGTGGGTCTCTCCAAGGACCTCTCCTGTGAGGCTGGGAGTATCTCCTGCTGCCACCCCAACCCCCAGGGGTGTTTTCAATCAGAGGTTTGAGGCTTTATTTCCCTGAGGTGGAGCCCTGGGTTGGGAGGTCTGCTTTGCTCCCTGCCGTTTGTCCAGTTCATCTGTGCACGAATGTGGGGCCGCAGGGTGCTACCCGCCACTGTGCCTGCCCTGCTCTCCGCCACTCTGAGTCCAGCCCTCTCGGTTTATCTGTGCGCGAATGTGGGGCCACTGGGTCTGCTAGTGGTCAGCCTGCCTGTCCCATTCGTCCCACATTATGCCAGTCTCGGTCCTGCCAGGGCAACGCGAGTCCTCTCCGTCCCGGCTACCTGTCTCTGCCCCTCCTACGGGTCTGGATGAATGTTTATTTTTTATTTCCTTGGTGTCGGACTTCCTTGCCGTTCGATTCTCTGTCAGTTCTGGTTGTGCGAGGAGGAGCAGTGTGTCTACCTATGCTGCCATCTTGGTTCTCCACCTTTGGCATTTTAATTATTATGTGTCTTGGGGTGGACCTCTTTGAGTTTATTTGTTTGGGACTCTTGTTGCTTCCTGGAATTGTATGTTTGTTTCTTTCACCAAATTAGGAAAATTTTCTTTCATTATTTATTCAAATGGATCTCCATTTTTTTTCCTCTCTCTATTCCTTCCAGCACCCCCATGATGCAAGTGTTGGTACACCTGATGTCGTCACAGAGGCTCCTTTCACTATCCTCATTTTTTGGATTCTGTTTTTTTTTTTTTTTTTTTTTTTTTTTGCTATTGTGATTGGTTGTTTTTTGTTTCCTTATATTCCAAATCACTGATTTGATTTTCAGCTTTATCCACTCTGCAGTTGATTCCCTGTAAATTGTTCTTCATTACAGTTAATATAGCCTTCATTTCTAACTGACTCTTTTTTATGGTTTCCATGTCCTTTTTTATGCTTTGGAAGTTCTCTCTGAGTTCATCTGCTCTTCCTCTAAGTTCATTCAGGGTACTTATGATCAGTGTTTTGAATTCTGCATTTAGTAGCTTGCTTGTCTCCATGTTGTTTAGTTCTCTTTTTGGAGTTTTTCTCGTCTTTCATTTGAACCAGTTTCTTTATCTCCTCATTGTGGCAGCTTCACTGTGTTTGTTTCTATGCCTTAGATAGAGTTTCTATGTCTCCCAAGCTTCTTAGAGTTGCTTCATGTTGTAGATGTCCTGTAGGGGACAGTCTCCCCTATTACCCAAGCTGGGCACTTGAAGTGCACTAATTATGTGGACTATGTACACCATCCAATTGTAGTTGAGGCTTGATTGCTCTTGTCCCATTCAAAGTCAACCACCACTTGTGTTCTGTCCAGGGTCACACAACACAATCTACAAAGCTATCTGCAGATGGCCGCTACTTATGCTGGGCTTGGAGGTGCCCAGGAAAAGCCAGTCTGTGAACCAAGGCCAGCGGCTGCTAGTGTCAGGCCTGGGGGCTCACTGAAGCCAGATGTTGTTTGTTTGAGAGAATTTAGGATAATCTGATGCATGGGCCAAGACAAACCATTAGTATGGAAAAGTCATTGGAAACAGCCTGTGCTGGCCCACACATTGAGTGGGGCAAATATTGTGAGGCAGGTTGGTGGAGTCTCTGATATGGAATCCACCTGCCAGCTCTCTGGCCCTCTGGGGGAAGGGCTCAGAAAAGGAATGGTGCTCTCTGCTGGCACTTCTGTCTGGGAGAAAGGTGCTCCCCAGCTCTTGCTGTGATGCCAGACAACTCAGTTCCTCCCTGTGTGTCTCTGTTGTGTTTCAATCTGCTGCCCCTTCACTGGAGCTCAGAGCAAGTGAGTCTGAGTGAGTGTGTGCACAGGCCCTTTAAGAGGAACTTCCAGGGATTCCAGCAATTTCTGTCTTCTAAAGTCTCAATCCCCACTGGTTTTTACAGCCAGAAGCATAGACATTTATCTTCCTGGCACTGGAACCCCAGGCCAGGGGATCTGTTGTGGGGCTGGGACCCTTCAATCCTGAAATAACCCTGCTGATTTTTCACTGCCATACATGGGTGTGGGACCAGTCCATTCCTCATCTCCACCCCTCTTACCAGTCATGATATAGTTTGCTCTTTAACTCTGTAGTTGTAGAACTTCCATTCAGTTTGATTTCTGATGGTTCTGAGTGATGGTTGTTCTATAGTTTAGTTGTAATTTTGATGTGGTTGTGCAAGGTGAGCTATGTTTACCTATTACATCATCTTCACAACATAATTTTTAATTGTGATTTTTTTGCCATTTTTCTCAAATAATCCAAGGCATGTCTACAAATTCAATGGTAATATAAAAACATCTTTATACATGAAATTGTAACTTAGTGTTAAAACGTGTGCATTCTAATTTATTGAACTAGAGGTTTTAGGTGAGTTAATGTATATATATGAACAAGATCTTCAGATTAGCCACATGACACAACAGTAGCCATTTTTGTTTACCTAATGTGTATATGGAATTCTGATGGAAACTTTTAGGAAATGGAAGAATTCTTACAATCTCTTCTTATATGTCGGTATTAAAGTGTATAATTATTCCCTGAAATTAAGTCTTTTTAGCTGAAAGAGAAGATTCTGGGTCTCATATCTATTTCCATACAAGACTAATTTAATCTATTCCTTTATTCTGTTATTTCAAGGAAAAGGCAATTTTGTTTATCCTAGCAGAATTAAACTCTCTAAAAACAAGTTCCAAAACATAAATTTCTCTCTTCTTAACTCTCCTTTATTTTTTACATGCTATGTTATAATATTAGTTTAATATTTCAAAGAAATCTAAAAGTGATTATCTTTTTGTGACATTTTCTCTAGTAATTCATGTTCAGAGCCAAAATTATTTGAGAAGTATTCATGTTTTTACAATATGGCATCATATTTAGTATTTTATCTTTTTATACTTTATTTTTTTAAAGATGGTATTTATTTATTTATTTAAAGGGGAAGGTAGGGAGAAAGAGATGGAGAGAAACACCATGCAAGAAAGATACATAAATATTTTATTTTGCTTCTTACATGCACACCAACTGGGGACCAGGCCCATAACCGAGGCATGTGCCCTGACTGGGAACTGACCTGGCAAAGTTTTGCCTCATGGAAAGACACCCAAATATCTGTGTCATGCCAGTCAGGGCTATCTTTTTCACTTTAAGTAATATCTTGAAGAAAGATACTGGTTAAGATGATAAACAAATGAAAAATAATAGGATAATGTCTTCATAGCTTTGGTCACAACAGAATATTCCTTTTTAAAAAAATGGCTTACAGAGCATTTTTGGTGACCTGTTTTGTGTACAGCATCTAGAAGGACTGAGGAAATGGTAAGTGATGAGGACCTATTCTTTAGGTATTTAATACCTAGTAAAATGACAGGGTGAATATAAGAAGGTCTCCTCTCACAAAGAATGTTAAGTGGCCTAGTAAAAAGTGAGAAAAGTGGCTTCAAGGCTCTAGGGAGATAGAGAGGTTTCTCTACTTTAGGGGATTCAGGAAATGCCTTGTGAAAAAAGTGGGCCAGAGGAATTAAAAATTGAAAGATTTTTGGTAGATGTAGAAATGTTAGTGTGCATCATTCTAGGTCAAAATAATATAAGGTAAAAATGCAAAAGCAAGGGAGAAAACAACTTCAAAAATTGGTTTGTTTGTTTATGAGGAATCTGCCAGACATTGAGATAAAAATTATCAGTAAGCAAATAGTTATATGAATTTAAGTTAAAGATAGAAGTTTTGGGTTGAAAACATGTTTTTCTCTTATTTCTTACACTGCTAGCTGTTAAAGATACAAAGGTAAATAAGGCTGAATCAGTTCTCAAGGAGCTGGCACATTAGTTGGAAGTTAAACATATAATTGAACATTTTTGATGAAACTGGATATATGTCATATTAAGGTATTAGCAAAGTGTTATCAAGGGAGGGTCTGATATTTGCTTAGGAAAATTAGGCAAAGCTTGACAGATGGTGATGTTTCAGTAGTGTCTAGAGGGCATAATGTGGGCAACTTCCCAAGGGAAGGAGTAAAAACATGTCAAACTATCATATTACAAGCATATTGATATGAGAACAATATTGTGTACCTATGGGAAAAAGTGGAAGAGACAGTACCAGACCAAAAAGTACTTTATCTACCATTTTAATAATTGTTCAAAATTTACCCTGTATTTGAAGACACATCTTTGAAATTCACCTGGGAGGGGCTATCAAATACATTTGGTTTTTAGAAAAAAACTCTCATATTGAACAATATTAGAATGGATCACAATACCAGGGAGAAGGGACTTTGCCAGGTTATTCCAATAAGTGTGACAATACATAATGAATGTCTAAAATATATCAGCATCAGATGTATTTTATATTCTAAGAGAAAGGTTCATGGTTTTTAATGGTGGATCATGGACTTCTGAGTTTCATGGAGCATTATTCAAAGTAAGCATTAAATGAAAAGTAAATAAACAATAACCCCTGCTCACCCATATACACAGAGTTTTTAATATATTTTTAGTGGTAAATAAAATGCAAATAATTTAAAAATGGTGTGGCATTTGTATCCAACAAAAAGTTGAAGATTATATTCATGCTTGAAAAGATCATGAATATGCACTGATGTCCAGTTTATTTTCACTTATGCAAAGGTGTAGATAATGGTGCTATTCACATAGGTACTGGATACAGCAGAAAGACCATGCTAATAGGTGCAGGTATGGATGTTGATCTTAAAGCACCTGCAGATTTGTCCCAGGAAGTAGTTTAGATACAAGGAGATTCTGTTGCTTAAAAAGACTTTGATACATAAATCTGGAATCAATCATTCTGTGTAACTTATTATACTACTAATGATTACTGAGACCATGAAAGGGGAAATGTGTGGAGGAAGAGGAGACTGAGCACACAATTCATTAAAACAGAGTTATGAAGAGGAAGTTATAAGTTACTATCTACTACAATTGCCAGTTGTATGTACCTACATACAACTATATAAATATTTTAGATGAAAACTAAAGCAATCATTTCCCCTACTTATTGGAAAAGTCAAAATAGCAGTTAAAGCAGACAGTTAATGTGACATTTTATAAATAATATATTTGTTGTGTGAATATGTGACCCAGTTTGGTGACATATGGTAACACTGAATAATTTGATGTAATCTTATTTCCATTATTTTTAGAATGTCAGGCAAGGAGTTCTCAGTGTGAGTAGTGCCTCAGAAAAATATAAGGTTTTAATATCTCCTACTATCTAATAGTTGACAGAAATTGCTCATGGGAAGTAATATTGCTTAATAAGGTTAACTTGAATTTCATTTATTAGGTCAGTTTGCAGTATATTCACTCACTTTTTATTGTACATTTAAATTTTGAAAGTGGTTTGATAAGTAGTAGCTAAACATTTGAAGCATACTTCTAATATTTTGACATGCATAATTTTAACACTATTCAAATTGATATAATTCTAAAATGCCATCATCTTACAGTAGGCGGTTAGTTAGTTATTAACCAAAGGGGAAGGCGTGAACAGAACCAGAGCTCTGATTAAGCCTGATTAAGTTTCTTGGGCACCGTGGGAGTCTGCCCCACTAATAGGGGGAGGGAGAAGAAGACACAGGGACCCACCCTTTCACTAAATGCATGCACAATAGAGGCCAGGATGGCAACCATAGAAGTGGGAGGGCACTGGCCTGGAGAAATCCAGAAAAGAGATTGGATAGGGTGTGGGCACAAACACAGGCCCAAGAAAAGCCAGGAAAGAGATTGGTAGTTTAAAAGAAAGCCTACTCTTTTTCCCAATCCCAAGGAAATGTAGTGAGAAAACAAACAAAAGCTTATCTGGGTGGGGGTAGTGGGAAAGACAGCTGCAGGAGCTGGATGGAAGCAGAGAGTGAGACTGAGCTGAGCTACTAGAACTCAGGGGCCAGGGTGATGGCACTGAATTTCTGGGCTCTGGCTCTCCTGCGCCTGGTGAACACATGTGGTGAATATAGGTCTGTGGCTCAGGAGCTACATTTCTGCACTGAGATGGAACTAAACCACCGGGTCATGGATGAGACCTCAGGCATGATGTGTCTGGGGGGCAGATTGACAATGTTGCCCAGCTTCAGCTTCTGGGCCTGCTGAGGAAGCACCTCATTGAGTGTGAAGGCCTTTTCAAGGACATCTGTGCCCTGTACTGCCTTTAGTTTCTCAGGTGGTAATTTTGTGCTCTTATAAATCTTGCCACTATCATTCAAATCTTCCTTCACAAGTGTCTCTGAAATGTTTCTACCATGACACTACAAGAATCCATTTCCAGGCTGGTCCACCTCCCAAGCTGTTGTGAAAATTTGTATTTTCCTTTTTGATTGAATGTGAAATAAAACTCCAGGAAATAAAATACTAGTACTGTAACCAAACCCAGTTCCATTGCCTGTCACACTGAAAGCCAAACTCATGAGACAGGTGCTTGGGAAAAGGAAGGAGGTTTATTCAAGTGCTGGCCACCTGAGAAGATGGGGACTTTTGTTTCAAAACCTATCTCACATCTCAGTGCCAGCCGAGGTTTTTGTAAGAAGGGAGAGGGAAGATAGTACAAAAAGATCAAGGGGTGGTGTTGGAAAATTCTCTACATGCAGATCAGCACAGTCCATTCTGATAAGGACCTCAAAAGTGGTCAAGTGATGGTTTGGTGAGTGTCATCCTGGTTTTCATCATCCTGGTTCTATGATTGCAGGTCAGCAAATATCGCAGAGCTGGGTTGACTGAAGGTTGGAGTCTGTATCTTTTGAAGTTAGTTTCTAGGATTGTTATACAAACATGCTGTTTTCTATAAGCTACATATTAGTCAGAGTCAGAACTTACAGAAACAATGTCAAAAGGATGGCAGGGTGGCTTACAATTCCCCATGTTACAATTTCCTACTGTTACAATTTCCATGGAAGAAAGATGGTTGTAGCCAAAACACTTAAGAAAATGAGAAACATTTAGGATGCAGTCTAGTTTATAAGTGAAAAATAAAATTTTATAGACAGTTAACTGAACTACAGTCTAATTTCCATAATTATTTTTCATAGATTTTATTGAAACACAGTTTTGTCCTAAAATCACCCTCATTTTTATGAAGGAGTCAAATCAACATCAATTCATTTATTACATTAAGTCAAGTTTCAATTTGGCTTGATTATTTACACCAACACAACAGGAATAACAATTGATCACATGAGCTTTCTTAAATCAGCTTTGCTAGAATTGTGTAAGGAATTTCTTTATTGAATTTCAATTAGCCTCTCAGGGAAAGAAGCCAAGCTACACAATTGCCATCAGGCTCTGCCTGGAATACCTATAGGTTTGGGTAAATTCCTCAAGTTCTCAAGATCCCCAAAATGTGTTCAGGTTCTTTCCTTATCATCTCTTAGGAAAGCAACCTTTACTCCTTACCTGGAAAGACTGCCATGAACCATATGAATTAGTAAGGTACCAGGTAATTTATCCAAGGGGCTTTTATTGGTTGTCAAAGTCAATCTTAATCCTATAAAGCTTTTTGCTGACATCCAGGTTGTAGGCATATCTCTCTGAAACATGACATTCCAGTCAACGTCTTGGTTAATAAAACCACAATTGGTAACTGGCTATATGTGTCTTGTTATGAAGAAATTAGATTCCTCTTCAATTTATGTAAATACATTGCCATAAAAATAATAATACTCTTTAAGAGTTTTTATGTTATGGAAGAATCAAGTAGAAAAAAATATATAAATGATTCAACATTGCTTATTAAGGTACAATTTACTAAGTTGCTTTAAAAATCTAACAAGTTTTTTTTCATCAGCTATATATTGTTTCAGTTATATATTATCATGTAGTCCCTTAATAAATTCTCGTTTATTCAGATTATCAGTATTTCCATGAATCCAGTTATTCCTTAGAGTTCTGTAATTTTTGTCTAGTATAAAATATGATCTGAAAATTTTGCTTGGAAATTCATATATTAGAATAAATCAGAGTCATTTCCATGGATCTTTCTGAAGATGTAACATTTTTGCAAATGTATCAAAGTAAAACAATGACTAACTCTGACAAATATTACTTAAAATGAGATGGTTATAGGTCTGATTATAATGCAATTGACAAAGGAATTTTATTTTTCTGTAACAATATTTTAAAAAAACATTCAGAATTACAAAGGAAATTGTATCATATTAAGAAATTAATTAATTTGTTCCCCACTGTAAGTTGTATCTGAGTTTCCTGAGGGAAATTTACAATTGGTTTTAAAAAATCAAAGGGAGCTTCCCAGCCTTTTATGAAATTACCATTCCTCCTTACCATCTATGTACCTTTCCTTTTTGTTCTTACTTCTTTTTTTCCCATTTTCATTTCCCTTCTTGAGAATTCCTTCTCCAATGTCTTTCCTCCATATAATATATATATCCATTTCTTTCACCCTTTCCCACCTTTTTTAACTTCCTCAATTCTTTATCTTTTTGTTATTTCCCTCTATACTATCCTTCTGCAACTTTCACAAACCTTCTGTGGTGTATGCAAACCCTCTACCCCTCACACAGACTCTCTGCCACTCACACAGACTCTCCAGAACTTTTCTAGTCCCTTTTAGTTGGTCCTTTAAAAAAAAACCCATTCAGAAATAATCATTTTTAGATAAAGTTACCTTCAATTATTTTGCAGCTCCTTTCTAACTTAATTAGAATTCTTAATTCCTAGAAACCTTAATTTTTAGTGAAATCTAAATGTAAGTAATTAGCGTTGTTTAGATTGGCAAATCTATGAATATATTTCTTAACTTTCAGAAGTAAGTTCTTTTCAATGGGCAAATATACTTACACTTTAAGAATCATAACACAGATAACATGAACTTTTTTTGTAAACCAAGACAAAAGCAAACATATTTTATGTTAATAACTTTAAAAGACATAGTTGGATTTGCGATAATTAGTCCATTTCTTTAGTATGCTCAGAAGTGAGCTGTTTTATTATCTAGTGTCTTCTATAAGTTTTAGAAAGTATGGGAAGAGGCAGGGGAGATAGGTTTCTACAGCCCACACAGAATTTGGGGTGACGTTTATTTTCCCCATTGTCCCCAGAACTGTAGAATCTACTGGACTTCCAGGAGGATGATTTAGGGTGCCTAAAAAAACTCATGTTCTCCTTTTTCTTCTTTCTGAGTTTTACTGTCTGAGAGGAGGTGAGATCTTTTCCCACTCTTTGAGCCATCAATTTTAATATTATCTGAGTAGAATACTTATGGTGTAACAACATGAAAGCTTGCACATAAAAGATCTTAGCCCATTTACCAGACCTTTTGCAAAACAATTCCAATTCGTCTGAAATGCAACCTAATGGAATTTCTGATGGAATCAAGACCAATTCAAAACAGAAACAAAGCAACATCTAAAGCAAAGGCAGAGTTCAAACAAATGAGTACTCTCTGGCCTGGGGAACCCTAAAACACAAGGGTGACTGAGTGAGAGGCCAGTCACAGGAAGACAAGCACTGTGTGACTCCACTTACATGGGATGTCCAGAATGAACAGATGTAGCGCCAGAGAGCAGGCATGTGGTTGCCCGGGACTGGGGAAAAAATGGATGGGGAGTGAGTCCTAATGGGTGTGGGGTATCCTTTGGGTACAGGGTTCCTCTCCCTGACTGTACAACCCCGCTAGAGCAGGGGGAGGCAGGTGGTCCTGTCCCCCACACTGAAGACTTAGTGGACAGAATACTCTGTGACCACTGAGATAGTGACACAGAGACTGGGCCCTGTCTGCCTCACACCCTAGGTGGCTGGGCAAGACCACTGTTAGAATCTTATCTCACACTAGCAGGTACCACAAATGACTCTGACAAGGTCCAAGTGGCACAGAGCTCAAGTGGTGAACACAGAGAATTCCTAGTGTATTCAAAACAACAAAGACCAAACCAAGTCCCGAAAATATGAGAAAGCAAGAAAAGGACAACTGTAACCGGAGTTTTATTTCAGACAGAGGAGAGAAAAATATGAGCTCTCAGAGAGCTCTCAAACAGAATAGACAGATGAGAGATCTCAACAGAAACTGACTTCTTCCCACAGAGGAACTGGGATCAGTACAGAGGAACAAAACTGACAGACAGGTGAAGAGCAGAATTGTTGCTGTACAAATTTCTCAAGGCAATCATACCAACGTAAAAAACACAATGGTAAGAACAGTCCACAACACAGAAGCAATTAAGAAAGGACTTAGTACCAAGAAATCCATGTAACCAGACCAGAAAGAGTACTCTAACCAAATTCCACATCAGGGAACTGGGATTTTTCTCATCACGGAGCCTTGCTTCTCACCAACTGGCACCTACCAAATGATTCCTATGGTATCCCAGAGTGGTTCAAAGATACAGATGGTGGGGCAGAGGGCTTCTGATTATGCACACCAGTGGCTTGCCCTGTTTCAGTCTCTTCAGTCCACTAATAACCCATTACCCTTCACCAGCTAAGGGTTTCAGACAGCTGATGCCTTTAGAGGGAGGACAGGGAGAGTCCTTGAGATAAAGAATTCTTGGCAGTTTCTGGGAGATTCCTGCAATTCCTGCCATAGGGTCAGCCTGCCACAAGCACTTGGGACCCCAGCTGGGGCCCTCCAGGTCTTACCAGGGTCCACGTTGTCCTGGCAGAGTCACCAAAATCTGTAATTGAACACAGGTTCAGTTGCCTGCCATAACAAAAGCCAAACTTGTGAGACAGGTGCTGGTGAGAAGGAAAAATGATTATTCAAGGGCTGGCCACCTGATAAGATGGGGGACTTTTGCTTCAACTATCATTTCCTCATCTCAGTGCAGGCAGAGGTTTTTATGAGGAGGGAGAGGGAAAGAAGAACAAAGACATCAAGTAAGGGGGTTAAAAAGTTCTCTGCCTGCAGACCAGCGTAGTCCATTCCAATAAGGACCTCAAAACTGGTCAAGTGATGGTCTGGTGTTTGTCATCCTGGTTTTCATCATCCTGGTTTTCCACTTGCAGTTCAGCAAATCTCCCAGAGCTTGGATGACTGAAGGTCAGCATCTGTATCTTTTCAATTAGTTCCCAGGATTCTAATACAAACATGCTGTACATCTACAAGCTACACATTAGTCAGAGGCAGCACTTACAGGAACAATGTCAGAAGAACAGGGGGTGGATTACAATTTCCCACTGTTATAGTACTGTTTAATTTATATTATATACTTTTGATTTGCTTTGGTTTAAGAAAAAGCAAACAAAATAGCATATATATTTTAGAGATACTTGTTTCTATACGGTTCTTGCAGAAATTTCTGAATTTTCCCAAGGAGTAAGGTTGACCTTGTTCTGGCCTTTTTCCACTTTACCCATAGTGAATAAGCAAAAGGCTTTCATTTACTTGGTGTCAATCTTGAAAACTCCCTGGGCTTCAAATGACCAATTAGTTCCAAAGCACTGAAGAAACATCCATTATCTTGGTTCAGACCCTGAGCTGAGCTTTCACTGATGACTGTTAACAGACTGATAATTATAGTTCTTTCTGAACATAAGCTAAATTTTGTGAAGGATCCTAGAGTTTTACAATCACTCCAAATTCAATTCAATGGCATAAAATGCAACTTTCCTGTTTTTGTTAAGTCCCTCATCTCTTTATCAAATGGTTGCTCAGCCAAGCCATAGCCTTAGTGTTCTGTTCAGAGCAAGCTTCTACATTTATTTGCAATATAAATAGCCTGGGAATTTTTCAACTCTCCAAGCTGTTGTTCCTTTTTGCCTACCAATTTCTTCTTCAATTTATTTCTTTCTTCTTATGTTTTCCTGTAAGTAGTACAAAATACCAAAATTGCACTTTCAGTACTTTGTTTAAAAATCTCTTCTGCTAAATATCCAATTTCATCATTTACAAATTCTACTTTCCACAAAACACTAGAAAAAAATTTCAGCCAATTCTTTTTTTCACTTTGTTACAAGGATCATTTTTCATCCCTTTTCCAATAACATGTTTCTCATTTCCATCTGAGACCTCATGGAATAGCCTATAAATGTCCATATTTCTACCAATGTTCTGTTCATTATTTAGGTATGATTTAAAAAGATGGAGGCTTTTGGTCCAGGTTTTCTCTCTCTTTTTTTTTTTTTTTGAGCCTTTGCCAGAATTGCTTTTAATGTCCATATTTCTACTTATCGTCCCTTCAGGGAAATCCAGGCTTTTTCTCTCATGGACCTCAACAGTCCTGCAGCCTCTACTGATTTTCCAGTTCCATAGAGGTTTTAACATTTTTAGTTATTTATTACAGCAGCAGCCCACTTTTGATTATTAAAATTAGTCTTAGTCTGCTTTGGGTGCTATGACAAAATATTATAGACAGGGTATCTTAAAAAGAGAAATCTATTTCTTACAGTTCTGGAGGCTGAGAAGTTCAAGGTAAAGGTGCTGTCAAGGTAGCTTTCATTCTAAGGTCTCTTCTTTTGACTTTCAGCTGGACTGTATTTTGCTGTGTGTTCACATGACCTTTTATTTTTGCAGAGAGATGGGTGGGAGGAGAGAGAGAGAGAGAGAGAGAGAGAGAGAGATTTCCCTCTCTTTTGATGTCATATAAGGTCACTTATTTTATTGCAATAGAGCCCCACAATTGTGACCTCATTTAACCTTAAGTGCCTCCTAATAGGCCCTATCTCTAGACATAGTTATAATGGGGTTAAGCTGCAACAAATGAAGTCAGGGGACACAAATATTCAGTCCACAATATATCCTCAGTAATTTATTTGAACATTATACCTGGCATGGCATATTTCTAATACATAATTGTGTCTAGTACCTTCGATCTAATTATATCAAATGTCTTTCCCTTTTCTTTACTATGGTATAACCTAGGATATCTTGTCTACGTATCCATTTTCTTTTTCTTTCCTTTCCCCCCACAACTATACACACACACACACACATATACATATATACATATACATATATATGACAAAAGGGCCACTTGCCATTCTTTTCTGCTTTTATAGCCAGAACCACACAAATATCTTTGAATCAATGTTTATTGCTTTCAGTGGTGACTAACAGATGCATCCCTTAAAAACTTAAAAAAATGTTCCTTGTAAAGAGCATAGCAATAAACCAGAAGAAGCAAGAGTCCTTCTTCTAGTGGTTCCAAATTGCTGTAATATTTAGTAAAAGATTCTTAATTAATGCTTATTTGTTTACCCCGTGCCCCAACACTACCACCACCACACACATACACACACAGAGGTCAATATTTGTCCTTATTCCTCTCTTTAGTTCCTTTTATTAGGGCACGTATTGGTTTTGGATTCTTTAATTGTCCTTAGTATTTGTTTTAATACAATTTGAACAGAGACTTTCACTTTTTCCATTGCTCACAACTATATTCTTGGAGGATATTTAAATTTTCTTTATTGACTTCACATTATTTATTTATAAAAAACATTCATATTTTAAAAATCAATTATTTTATATCACATTTGGTTCTTTAGTTTATTATCTTTATTTTCTTAAGCAGAAGTTGACTATTTTGCCTTCAGATATATGGCTGTATACATGACTACAGTCATGTATATCTGAAGACCATGTGATGGTGGGGATATTTTCTGAGAAATGTGTCCTTAGGCATTTTCGTCACTGTGAACATCATAGAGTGCACTTAAACAAACCCGGATGGTACAACCTACTACCTACCTAGGCTCTTTGGTATAGGATAATGCTCCTAGACTACAAACCTAAACAGCATGTTACTCTACTGAATATTCCTGGCAATCATAACACAATGGTAAGGGTTTGTGTATCTAAACATATCTAAACATATAAAATGTATAATAAAAATATGGCTTAAAATATTTAAAAATGGTACACTTGTATAGGGCACTTCCATCAATGGAACTTGCAGAAGTTGCTCTGAATGTCAGCAAGTGAGTGGTGAGTCATTGTGAAGGCCTAGGACATTACTGTAAACCACTGTAGTCTTTTTATAAGCTTTGATAACTTTATACTTCATCTCATTCAATAAACACAATATGCATCTCAAATAGTAAACACTCTTGGTTCCTGTGAGTTTTCAGTTGTGAGGGGTGGGAGGAGGATTTTTTATTTTAGCCAGACACCAGGTGCGTCATTTTAAAATTCCTTATTTTAAAGAATACTTTATTGATTATGCTATTACAGTTGTCCCATTTTTCCCCCTTCATTCTCCTCCGCCCTGCAATGCCCTCTCACCAGCATTACCCACCCTTAATTCATGTCCATGGGACGTACATATATGTCTTCAGCTTCTCCATTTCTTATACCGTTTTTAACTGCCCCTCTGTATTTTGTACCTACTATTATGCTTCTTATACCTTTCTCCCATTATACCCCCTCCCTTTCCCTGCTGAAAACCCTCCAGGTGATCTCCATTTCTGTGATTCTGTTCCTGTTATAGTTGTTTGCATAGTTTTTTTTTTTTTAGGTTCAATTGTTGATAGTTGTGATTTTGTTGTCATTTTTCTGTTAATATTTTTTATCATCTTTTTCTTAGATAAGTCCCTTTAACATTTCATGTAATATGTGCTTGGTGAAGATGAACTCCTTTAACTTGACCTTAACTGGAAAGCACTTTATCTACCTTTCCATTCTAAATGATAGCTTTGCTGGATAGAGTAATTTTGGTCCTTGCCTTTCATGACCCTGAATACTTCTTTTCAGTTCCTTCTGGCCTGGAAGTTTTCTTTTGAGAAATTAGCTGCTAGTCTTATGGAAACTCCTTTGTAGGTAACTGTCTCCTTTTCTCTTGCTGCTTTTTAAAAAGATTTTATTTATTTCTATTTAGAGAGAGGGGAAGAGAAAGATAAAAAGAGGGAGAGAAACACTGGCCAGCAACTCAGGCATACACCCTAACTGGGAATTGAACCCATGACCTTTCCATTTGTAGGCCCATGCTCCATCCACTGAGCCACACCAGCCAGGGCTCTCTTGATGCTTTTAAGAATCTTTCCTTATCTATAAGCTTGGGTAATGTAATTATGATGTGCCTTAGTATGTTCTTCTTTGGGTTCAACTTCTTTAGGACTCTCTGAGCTTCCTGGATTTCTTGGAAGTCAATTTCCTTTGCCAGATTAGGGAAGTCCTCCTTCATTATGTTTTCAAAAAGTTTTCAATTTCTTGCTCCTTCTCTTCTTCTGCCACCCCTATGATTCAGATGTTGGAATGTTTAAAGTTGTCCCAGAGATTCCTAAGTCTCTCCTCATTTATTTGGAATTCTTGTTTTTTCATTCTGTTCTGGTTGAATGTTTACTTCTTCCTTCTGCTCCAAATCATTGATTTGAATCCTTGTTTCCTTCCCTTCACTCTTCGTTCTCCATGTATTTTCCTTTATTTTGCTTTGCCTAGCCTTCACTTCTTCCTCTATTTTGTGACCATACACAACCATTTCTTTGAGCATCCTGATTACCAATGTTTTGAGCTGTGCATCTGATAGGTTGGCTATCTCTTTATCACTTAGTTCTATTTCTGTAGCTTTGACCTGTTCTTTCATTTGGGCCATATTTTTTTGTCTCAGTGGGCCTGTTATATAATAAGGGGTGGAACCTTAGGTGTTCGCCAGTGAGGAGCCACCCACCTCCCTGCACTATCATGCTGTATGTTGTTGATGGGTCAAAGAGGAAACAATGATGCTTTCTTGGCTCTTGGCCAGCTTTCAGTCACTTTCTCCACTAACCACAGGCAAATTGGACCCTTCTGGTATTGATTCTTGGTGGGTGGTTTTGTGTGTGTTCTAGAACCCTCTAGGTCTCTCCAACAAACTCTCCTGTGAGGCTGCGAGTTTCTCCCACCACCACAACCCCCACAGGTTTTTACAGGCAGATATTTTGAGGCTTTCTTTTCCCACACTGGAACCCTGGGTCCTCTGGTCTGTCTTGATCCTCAGTTGTTCCTCCAGGTTTATCTGCATGCAAATGCGGGACCACCAGCCACTGCCTTGCCCACCTAATCCTCTAGCTGCCACCTTGCTGTACATCCTCTCAGTCCTGGCTACCCATCTCCACCCCTCCTACCAGTCTGGATAAATGTTTCTTCTTTAACTCCTTGACTGTTGGACTTCCATACAGTTCAATTTTCTGGTAGTCCTGGTTGTTTTTGTTTTCAAATTTGTTGTTGTCCTTCTTTTGGTTGTGTGATGAGGCAACGTGTATCTACCTATGCTTTCATCTTCACCATAAGTCTGTAAATCATTGTAATCTTTATAAGCATTATACACTTAGGCTACACTAAATTTATAAAACAAAATGAGATCAAAGAAGGCACAGGGAAATAATGCAATCAACAGACACAGTAAACATGAGATATATGAGGTTACTGCCAGCCTAATAGAGAATGCTCTACTATAGCAAACTTTTTAAACAAACAAGCTAAAAAATATAACCAGAGACATTGAAATAAAGAACAAACTGACAGAACCAGAAGAGAGGGGGAAGGGGAATAACAGGAGAAAGAAAAGGAACCATCATTAAAGAACATATGTAGAGGACCCAGGGACAAAGTCAAAGGGGGATAGGATCAAGGGTGGGAGGTGGGGATGGGTGGGGTGGGGGGAGTTATGGGGGAAAATAGAGACAGTTGTACTTGAGCAATAAAACAATAACTTCCTTTCTCATAAAAATAATAAAAAATAAAATAATTACTAAAGCATACTGTAATATAATAATAAAAAGAATAGTATAGCCCTGGCTGGTATAGCTCAGTAGGGTTGAGTGTGGGCCTGTGAACTGTCAGGGCACATGCGTGTGTTGCAGGCCAGGTCCCTGGTACAGGGCATGCAAGAGGCAACCACACATTGATGTTTCTCTCCCTCTCTTTCTCTTTCCCTTCCCCTATAACAATAAATAAATAAAATATTTTTTAAAATATAGTATATCCAATACATAAACCAGTAACATAGTTGTTTATTATTATCAAGTATTCTGTACTGTAGAAATTGTACAAGCTGTACTTTTATACAACTTACAGAGCAGTAGGTTTACTTATACCAGCATCACCACAGTCACATGAGTAACAAGTAACATGTTGCACTAGATTTTAGGGTGACTACAACATCACTAGGTGATAGGAATTGTCCATCTCCATTATAATCTTATGGGATCCCTTTCATATATACAGTCTGCTGTTGACAGAAACGTTATGTTTCTTATCATCCTCACATTTCTGAAATGTTTATTGTTATAACCATCATTTTAAGATACACAAATAAACTTCAGTGAGAATTATGTGAATTACCTGATTTGCAGAAATGTTAAATGTCAGAGTCAGGAATAAAGTTTTACTGCTGCTATTCACAGATGAAGAAAATAAAAGACAAAGAATAGAAATATATTACTTCAGGGTGCAAAACTTTTTCTCTAAACTATATCTCAGAATAAATACATTGACTATATACTGAGTCATAAGGCAATTTAAAAAAATAAGTTTTAAAAGATAATAAAAATACCCTCTGGTAACAATAAAATTAAATAAAAATCTGTCACAAAAGAAAAAAATATCTGCATAAATAACAATTTGTGTGTATGAATATATTTGAATATTTATGCATCTATTTCCCAGCTATGGCTAGAGGTCCTAGAAGCAAAAATAATCAAGCAACATTTGTAAGAACATTTATACTCAGACCTTAATTTTTAAATGCCATTCTTCAATAATAGGAAACACAGCTCTTCGAAGAAATGCTTTATTTATACCTAACAGAAAAAATTATGAGAATCTATTCCAGAATCTTAAAAGAAATAGTAAAAAATATATATATATGGGAAAAAGACACTGGCACCAATTTCAGAATAGGTCCCAAAAGCCAAACTTTGGAAATTTGAGCAACAATTTAAATAACTATAGAAAGAGCATATATTCCATACAATAAAAATAAGTATGTATGAGTATATTCTCATATAAATAAATAATTGAATAAAATGTAAAAATAGAAAGGACAGCTCTTCCTTTCCATAGAATTTCAATTTTAAAATGTTGATTAAATATAGGATATAAAATATACCACAGCAATAACTGTTGTAGGTGATAACCATTAATAGAAGCAAAAAAAAATCTAACAATAGCCAGGGAGGAGTGGGGAGGGGATAGTGGGGAGAGGGTTTTGCAGGAGCTACTATAAAGGACACATGGACAAAATCAAGGGGGAGGGTGGAGATGGGGGAGGGAGGGAGTAGTGACTGGGGCGGGGTGGAGGGATGGTGAGAAAAGGCATACAACTGTAATTGAATAACAATAAATTTAAAAAAAATAAAAAAATAAAAGGACCCTGAAAAAAATCATACAAATAGAATATATATATAGCCACAAGGAATCTTATAGCCACGTTTCACTGAAAAGTACATATGCTTCTTAGTGCCAAGAAAGGAAATAAGGTATAAGAAAATTATTCATTAAGTATCTTACTGTTACCATCAGTATTTAGCTAGTTATTCAGAAAAGAAAAGTGAGCAAAGGGAACTAAACATTAAGTTTAACAAAATGGAGCAGGTACTTGTCTGCTTCACCAGGAAGCTGCAGCTCTTCACACCCCAGCAGATTAGAGCATTGCTTTTCCAAGGGGATTAACACTCCTCCATTCCCCTCTCCAGTAAAGGATTGTTGGAGGGGCACAGGGGGAGGTATTAGCCCAGAGAGACTTGTCAGTCTAACTAGGGTGTGGACCAGTCAAAGCCCATACAAGTTTAGGAAGTTGATCGGTCATGTTCAGAAAACACTTGGTCTGTCCCAAGCCTAAGCTTGTGATTAGAAACCCAGAGGAACAAAGTAGCTCTTTCTCTTGCTCTTGACCTGCATGTACACAGTGCATTTGCCTGTTCTCTCCATAGCTATGTGGCCTTAGCAGCTAGCTATGTGGTGCATGGCTGTGCAACCCCACATACTGGCTCTAGGAGGGAGCCTGAATACTGAAGCACAGAAACTGACTGCAGCTGGAAACAGCATTGAACTGTCTATCAGGCTTCTTTCAGCTTCACAGTATCTTGTCAATCTCAGAAGTTATATAAAGCAGTCACTCCCTACTATGAAGAGATCAAGGAGTCCTTATGCATGGACACTTGCAGAATTTATGTCCAGTAATACATCTTTTAGATAAAACCTCTAAGAGATTCATAATTACTGTTTCAATGATATTTGCTTGCCAATCTTGTAATAAATGATGTATTATTAAATTATTATGTGACATATTTTGTATTATTTATAAACAACCATAAAATATATAACAATTTTTTTGTCTTTTAGATATATAAGTGCAGGAGCTAGTGCTTCCAGATGATGTAAATAATTTCTACTATAATAGGCTAAAGTGAATTCATTTCAGTTTTTAAAATAATCATTTGGGTAGTATAATAAATAAATATGAAAGAAGTTTTCTTAATTAGTTACTTCTTAAATGTTTACCTAGGTTAAAGCATAATCATTTTCTCTGAAAAATATGATCACTGACAGTTACATAATGTACAGAACTTCTGAGTAATCTTTTCCATATGCTCCCATCAGCAAGACTCTAAAATTCATTTGTGCTTGTCATCAAAACCTTTTATCTTACTTCTACCTCTTGTTGTAATCATATAATTTGATTAATATTAAAGCACAGTAAACTCTGAGCTTGAGATAGTTGTTTCTGTGGGTATTCGGTTTAATATTTTGGAAATGCATTGAAAAACTAAATCACTAAAATTGTCTGTTAAATTAATACTGATACAACTTTATAAATTTGGACAAATCACAAAATCTAGGCTTATCTACTTTTATTCCTTCATACCAGTTTTCCATTTTTCTCTAGAGAAGCTGAAAATAGAAAATGTGAATGGATCTACAAGTAAAGTATTCGAATTAGTAACTGAAATTCACTCCACAAAACAGTCAGTCCAACCAAATGTACAAAGAAGAAATAATACTTGTTCTTTGTAAATTCTTTCAGAAAAATACTTAAAGAGGGAACATATCTCCAAACTTCTGTGAGGCCAGTATTACATTAATATTAACAACTACATTAAAATACAATGAATGCCAATGCTTGTCACTAATGATTACATGCAAAGAAGAGTATTATTAATGTGCTGGACAATGGATAACATGGATAATTACAGTTAATGGAAATAGATTACAAATAATCTATGTTAGAATGACAGAATATGGTATTTTATAATACTATGTTTTCAACAAATAATTTCCAAGTTAAGATTGTTATAATTAGCCAACTCTGTTCCCTATCCATATATCTCAATTAAATGACTATCTCTATAATAATGTTGTCAAATTAGTCTTAAAGCAATACATTTAAACCTTTAAACTCTTTAATTACTAAATACTAATGATGTCTACATTTTAAGAAGCCTCCAATGATCTTTGCAAAATATGTCTCAGCATTATGAAATAAGAGGTTACAGACCATATGTGTGCTAATTTGCTTATTTCAAGTATTTGCACTTTTGTGAACCTAAACTGAGTTCACAGAGTTATACTGTAGATTATGAGTAATAATTACTAAACTAATTTTGCTAGTATTTGGTAAATGTTTTTATTTAATGTTTGTTTAATTTAGAGAAAGTAGAATTAAACTTTAGATTAAGGGGCAATTATTAAATATATTGTTAATGAAGATGCACAATCAGCACATTAAGTATTGTCTGTTTCCTTTTATGAATTATGTATATGTTATATGATTTATTTATTCATTTTTATTTTTAATTAAATTTATTGGGGTGATATTGGTTAATAAGATCATATAGGTTTCAAGTGTACAATTCTATGATACATCATCTGTTTTTAGCATTGCGTGCCCACCACCCAAAGTCAAGACTTCTTCCACAACCATATATTTGAACCCCTTTACCCTTTACTACTCCCAACACCCCTGAAAAAGCAATAAATACAAACAAACAAAAATTTACAGACAGCGGTATGGTGGTTACCAGAATTCTATATTTTAATGTTTTACAGTAACATTTGCTTTCTCACTCTGATGTCTTCCAAAATAGAATTAACATATTCTGCAGACACCTCATTCTTGTAAGCTATGTTATAATAGTTGCTGAACTATTTGTATTTTATTGTCCCAACCATCATGTTTAGGTCTAAGTTCCATAAGACTCAAACATAGGTAATTGTTGGTATTAATAGGCAAAAATGTTAGGCTAGTTCTATAGAAGAGACATGCTTTAAACATATTACTTTTTTTATACAGATTGCATTGGCAAATTCATTTCAAATTGCAATAGGTGACAGTTGCTTGCAAAATGCAATGATCAAACTAGGTCTTCTAGAGTAGTTACAAAAATAATGGAAAGATACATTACAGTTCATCAAATACTTAACCAGTACTTCAGTAAAGATGGCAATGTCTCTTGGCTCTAAGTCATATATTTTATAGTAGCCGTATGTATTACAGGCAGAGATTTTTATTTTATGCCTCATTTGCCTATTTTCAAGTCAATTATAATAAATATTGCTTATAGTCAGTTATAAAATGAAAAGAAGTAACTATTTCATTTAAAAAATCAATGTAACAGTTTAAAAATAAATTTGCTTCTATGCACTGAATGATAGGAAAAATGTTCAAGTGCATTTTTATAAAACAAATGTTCTATTTCATCTTGATACTACGATTCAGATATTTGAATTACTATATACACAAATTATGTTCATGAAATAAATCATTTGAATTCCAATGAGAACCCACTATAGAAAGTAAATGTACATACATGTGTGTTTCATCAAAACAAAATAACTTTCATATATAAAAGATACTTCAAGTGGAAAGGGTCTGCCAACAATGCTTTCAAAGTTAAATAGCTTACTATAATTAACTGGTTTTTAACAAGTCAGTTTTTAGTGAGCCTCAGAGTTCTGTGAACTGGCAGCAATCTGCATATTGGGATGTGGGTGGGTTGGTCCATCTTTAATGCTCTTGGTGTTCTTGGTTGTACATGTAATTCTGATAAAATTATGCCTCATTAGTGACAGGCCTCTAGCTTGTTACACACCACCAGGAGCTGCATTTTCGTGACCTCTGAGGACTGGATTCTGTCACTGGGTGCTGAGAGGCAAACAGGAGACCTACAGAAACAGCCATGCATTTCTCATGTTCCAAACAAGATTTCAGCCTGGAGATGACCATTTAGAAAGAATAATATCCTATAAATTAAAAAAATCCTGAATGTTATCTGAAAATAGAGCAATCAACATAAAATTAGAAGTGTGTAATAGTAAACCAATCTCTTGCTTAGAAAATTAAAGTAACATCTTCAGGTAAACTACAATTTTCCACTCAAAATTATATAAATAAAATCAGTGATCAAAAATTGAATTTATCTTGTAATTACATCTCACAATCACATGTACCTACTGTACAACGTTCTTTATTTGTACAGTAAAAATGCATTTCTTCCTGTAGCCCACCTGCTTTCAAAACAGAATGAGTATCTTACAGCAATTCTGTAGCTGTACTCTGTATCCAAAAAATGCATGTAATTAAAATGGGGAAAAAAGTTTGTGTTTATTTGGGTTTTAACAACTCATTAAATTGAAAAGTCAGCTTATCCTAAGAAACGTGGTCATCTCTGGGAGAATGGGAAAATTTTTATAAAAAGTAATGTACTTTCAGTGAGGCAACTAATTACTGACACTATAACCGGACACTTGTGTTTCCAATAGCTAATTTCATAGCCTCTCTATAGGATAAAATTCAGTTTTATGATTTACAATGTAATTGAGTTTTGCCAAAAAGAAAAAGTTAGAGTTAGGCACAGTTCTAATGGACTTAGAGACCCCTGAGTGGAATTTCCACTTTTAACCAAATGGGAAAATCAATATCAAGAAAAGTCAAAAATGTTTCCCAAGATCGTACAATTAATTGTTTACAAAATTAAGGCTAACCCCAAATGATTGACTCTCAATGTTTTCGTTCTAGCAGAAAGAGAAACACTATCAAGAGTAAACATGGTATATAAGTAAACTATGCACTATGTAAGAAGGTGATAAGAGTCATGAAAAAAGGGGGAAAATAAACAGAAAAAGAAATATAAGGATTGTTAAAGTTTAGGAAAATCGAGGTAAGGTATACTATAGTATCACATAGAATAGTCATCATTTTCATCATCAAGCAGGTGAGATTTGAGCAATGGTTTGAGAGAGGTGTAAATTAGCTACGGACACATAGGGGGAAGAGTATTCAAGATAGTGAGAACTGATAAACCAAGGGCACCACCTTAGTGGGGGACACTGTCTAGTTTGTGCTAGTATTCCATAGCCAATGTGGTTAAAGTGGAATGACTAAAGGTGATATAAGGATTTAGAAGACAAATAGCAATCATTGATGAGTTTTGAATAATGAAGTATTGGACTTAGTCTCAAAGTAAACATTCTGCCCTGGCTGGTGTGGCTCAGTGGATTGAGCACTGACCTGAGGACCAAAGGGTCGCTGGTTCAATTTGCATTCAGGGCACACGCCTGGGTTGTGGGCCAGGTCCCCAGGAGGGGGCGTGTGAGAGGCAACCACACATTGATGCTTCTTTCTCTTTTTTCCTCCCTTCCCCTCTGTATAAAAATAAATAAATAAAATCTTTAAAAAAAGTAAACATTCTAGCTTCTGTTTTGTAAAATGTCAATAGAAGAAGAGCAGAAAGATTGACACCTGTTAGTAATATAGTGACAATGATGGTAGTTCAGACACGGGTGTTAACAGTAATGGAAATAATTGGAATTTCCAATATATTTGAAAGCTAAACCTGTGTTGGCTGGATTAGATGTGGCATGTGAATGGCATGTGGCATTGCTGACTCAAAAAAGCCAAGTCTGTAATGACATCAAGATATGTCACTTGGTCCTAACCTTAAAGGCAAAGATTTCAGTCTTTCACCCTTGGGTATGATATTAGTTGAGAGTTTGTCGCATATGGTTTTTATTATATTCAGGTACTTTTCCCCCATACCCATGTTATTGAGTGTTTTAGTCATAAATGGATGTTATATCTTATCAAATGTTCTTACTGTATCAATTGATAATATCATATGATTTCTATGCTTTATTTTTTTAACATTGATTGATTGAACCATTCTTGTGGCACTGGATTGAATCCAACTTGATTATGATGTATTATTTTTTAAAAATATATTATTGTATTTGATTTGCTAATAATTTGTTTATGATTTTTGCATCTGTGGTCATCAGCAATATTAGTCTGTATTTTTTGTGTGTGTGTTATACTCGCCAGGATCTGGCATATAATGGCCTCACAAAATGTGTTAGGAAGTACTGCTACTTCTTCAATTTTTTTGGAAGAGTTTGAGAAGGATAGGTAACAAATATTTGAATGTTCAATAGCATTCACTAGTGAAGCCATCTGGACTTTTAATTTTGAGGAGGTTTTTGATAGTTGTTTCAATTTCCTCACTGTTCATTGGTCTATTTAGATTTTTCAGTTCTTCATAATTCAGTCTAGAAAGGTTATATATTTCTAGGAATTTATCCATTTCTTCTGGGTTATTTAATTTGGTGGCAGATGGTCTTTCGTAGTATAATCACGTAGTGTAATCACATTCACATTTGTGATTATTTCCTGTTACTATTTCCTCTCTCATCCCCACCAATATTGTTGAAATCTTTCCTGACCATAACTCCTGAGAAGATGCTGACTCAGCACATATTCCTGGCTTGATATTCTTCATTCAGATCATGATACATCACAGGGACCAAGAAGAGGTTGAGGGATCTTTCAGACCCAGTTAAAACTCTGAAGAAAACTTTTGTATTATATATAATTTAAATAGCATGACAAATAAGTTAAAACTAAGGCAATGATAATTTTTTTAATAAGATAATTTATTTGAGTGGTAGTTTACATATTAATTTAAGGAGATAGAGTCAACAAGAAATGGTAATTGATGTGATGTTGGCTGCAAGAGATGAAGTTAAGGATAACTGAAGGCTTTTGGTTTGAACAACCAGGTAGAGAAAAGGGCTATTCATTAATTTAGAAAACACAGATTCTGCTGATGGTAGAACCTTGCAGAGTGGAAAGTAAACTTAACAGCAAGAACAACAATGTAAAAAGTAGAATATTCTATGTCCTAACCACTATTTGACTAAATGATGAGAATTTGTTTGGGGTTGGTCAATGTCAATGTGTCTCTTATTGAAAATAGCACCAAACTGCTTTTTCTATTATATTTTGTTGATTTCTTTTGTAATATTTTGCAGTTAATATGTCATAAGAATATCCACTATGGAAATATAAGAGTTAATATTTTATTTTTAAAGATAAATTGCAAAGTAATCATTAAGTCAATACACTGCAGTTTCATACAAATATATGTGTATATATATACATATATATATAAACAGAGACTAGACAATTATTTCCACTGTAAATAATTTTATGTCAAACTATGCAACAAGTACCCATGAAAAAACAAATAACATCTTTAGTACAGAATTCAGTGGAGCCTGCATTCCTCTTTTAGGAAAGTATGTTTTCACAAAACATTTAGTATTTATCATTTCTTACTAAAAGGGAAATGCTATTTACTCAAAAAATATTTTTGATCATTCGATTCCATATATGAGTGAAATCATATAGTATTTGTCTTTCTCTGGCTGGCTTATTTCACTTAGCATAATGTTCTCCAGGTCCATCAACAAACTGAAGTAACAACCAAAACAGAGACAGACTCATAGATGAACAGATGACAACTAGTGGGGCCTGGGAGTTGGGAAGGTCAATAGGTGGAGGGATTGAGTAAAAAGGAAAAATAACTTATGGACAATAGTGTGGTGATAGTTGGGGAGGTAAAAGGGGACTAAATGGTAATGGAAAAATATAGTAAAGATTATATATTTTAAAAGATTTTTGAAAACAGTCAGAAAAGATCAACACAAACAGGTTTTTTCTTTCACATGTATTATCTTGATGCAGATCCCGGCTGGAAGGATCCCTTATAGTTGCAATATTGAAATACACACGGACTACAGAAATCCTGTGGAGAAAAAGGGGCTGCATGGATGCTCTCCAAGTTCAGAGAGGGCCCCTGACCCCTGCCTGGATGGGCTTTTATTGTTTTTCTGGGCACATTACATCGACAGGTGATCCTCATTTACTAGGCATAGGTTCTCCACAGGTGATTACCTTTTAAGGAGGACAAAGGACAGAACACTGCTAATTACTTCAAAGAGAATGATGTTACAGCTCAAGGGGGAAGTTGCTCACACTCCATACTTGGGTGGTTTAGCACAGACTTTAGAAGGATGAATATACTCAGTGAACATTTGCTGCCTCAATTCAGGGTAAGGGAGTTTTAGCAAGATCAAGCCTCATAGCAGTCTAGGTACAATGCAGGCCTGATTTCCCACTGGAGAACCTATCCATGGATGTGGGTCTTGCCCGCCAACCTTGCTCCCCACTGGCTTTTCCGAGTGAGGGCTGAGCCATATTTCCCATGCTTGGAATGGTTCCGCACATTATCTCATTAGCAATTAAATAAATCTCACACCAGTCAGACTGGCCAACATAAACAAATCAACAAACAAATGTTGGAGAGGATGAAGAGAAAAGGGAACCCTAGTACTTTATTGGTGGGAATGCAGACTGGTACAGCCACTGTGGAAAACAGTATGGAGTTTCCTCAGAAAACTAAAAATGGAACTGCCTTTTGACCCAGCAATTCTGCTGCTGGGATTATACCTTAAGAACCCTGAAACACCAATCCAAAAGAACCTATGCACCCCAATGTTCATAGCAGCACAATTTACAATAGCCAAGTACTGGAAACAACCTAAGTGCCCATCAGCAAATGAGTGGATCAAAAAACTATGGTACATTTATACAATGGAATTCTATGCAGCAGAGAGAAAGAAGGAGCTTATACCCTTTTTGACAGCATGGATGGAACTGGAGAGCATTATGCTAAATGAAATTAGCCAGACAGTGAGGGACAAATACCATATGATCTCACCTTTAACTGGAATCTAATCAACAGAAGAAAAAAGCAAAGAAAATATAACCAGAGACATTGAAGTTAAGAACAATGTAACAGAAGCCAGAGGGGAAGGGGGAACGGATAGTGGGAAGAAGGGTTTTCAGGAACTACTATAAAGGACACATAGACAAAACCAAGGGGGAGGGTGGAAGCAGTGGAGGAAGGTGGGTTTGGCTGGGGTGGGGTAGAGAGGTGGGAAGAAAATGCAGACAACTATAATAAATAATTTAAAAATTGAAAAAAAATAAAGAAAGAAATTCCACCCAGTATACAATGAATCTTAAAAATTCCACTGGGTCTTTAAACATTCTGAAAAAGTCAATGTTGCCAAAGTTAATAAACATAAAATGTCTTTATTTTATGTTATGACTTAAAGTGCATAGATTTTTCATTAAATTTGATCTTAATTTTTTTCAGAATTGCCAACTATATTTTTCTAGACAAATCCAAAATCAATATAACATCAAATAACAGACAAATGTACTTAAAAGTGAATTTATACTCAAAACGTTGTTATGCTAAGAAAACATATTTAATGTAACTTTAATGAGCACTTATAAGGTAATTTATATCATACTGTGGTAATGAAGTGTGATGGAATTTGAAGTCTTTCATACCTTGGCGGAAATATCAGCTGTGTCACTTATTAGCTGCTCGACTTAGGGGAGTTACATGAGTCTTTTTTTCTCAGTTTCCTTATTTATAGCATAGTTTCATTAGTAATACTACATAAAGTATTAACAAAGATTAAGCAAGAAGTGTAATAGCAAGAGTGAGTGATGGCTATTTTTAAAATAATTCTCAAATTGATGATCATATGCATGCAGATTAAAAAAACCAGGGACCTGAGATAAATTGTCTCCATATGAATTACAATCTTTGGACACCAGACACTGGTATTTTAAAAAATTCTGTAGACAATTCTAATGAGTAGTCAAGAAAAGAAATTACTAAACTACATCATTACCTAGACACAACAAACTAACAATCAAAATGGAAAAGCATAGTAAATTTTTAAAAAATGTAACAAGGCATATTTGCATACTCTTTGCATTTTCCAAAAATCTATACTTATCTTTTTATTTTTATTCATTTCTTCTTATTATTCTATTACAGTTGTCCTAATTTTTCTCCCTTTGCCTGCCTCTACCCATCCCACCCCATGGCTCCCACAGTCATTTTCCACACTGTTGTCCCTGTCTGTAAGTCATTCATACATGTTCTTTGACTAGTCCTTTCCTGTTCTTTCCACCATTACCCCCTTCCACCTACAGTTCACTTTCAGTCTGTTCCATGTTTCCATGCCTATGGTTCCATTTTGTTAGTTTATGTGTTTTTCATTAGATTCCTCTTATAGGTGAGATCATATGGTATTTGTCTTTCACCAACTAGCTTATTTTACTTGGCATAATATTCTACAGTTCCATTCATGATGTCACAAAAGGTAGGAGTTCCTTCTTTCTTTCTGCTGCATAGTATTCCATTGTGTAAATGTACCACAGTTTTATAATCCACTCATTTACTTATGGGCACTTAGGGTATTTCCAGCACTTGGCTATTATAAATAGTGCTACTATGAACATAGGAGTGCATAAATTCTTTTGAACTGGTAACTCAGACTTCTTAGGGTATAATCCCAGCAGCAGAATAACTGGATCAAAAGAGAGTTACATCTTTACTTTTTTGAGGAAATTGCATACTGTTTTCCTCAATGGCTGTACCAGTCTGCATTCCCACCAAAAGTCCATTAGGATTCCTTTTTCTCCACATCCTGGTCAGCACTTGTTGTTTGTTGATTTATTGATGATGGACACTCTGACTGGTGTGAAGTGGTATCTCATTGTGGTTTTAATTTGCATTTCTCTGATGGCTAGTGATGTTGAGCATCTTTTCTTATGTCTATGGGGCCATCTATATGTCCTCCTTGGAGAAGTGTCTTCATATCCTTTGCCTACTTTTTAATTGGGTTGTTTGTATTCCTGGTGTACAGTCATATGAGTTCTTTATATATTTTGAAGATCAAAACATTGTCCAATGTATCATTGGCAAATAAGTTCTCTCATATAGTCAGTTCCCTTTCCATTTTGATGATAGTTTCTTTAGCCATGCAGAAGCTTTTTATTTTGATGTAGTCCCATTTGTTTATTTTTCCCTTAATTTCCCTTGCCTTATGCAATATATTGGCAAAAATATTGCTATGTGGAATGCCTGAAATTTTCCTGTCTGTGTTTTCCTCTAGGACTTTTATGGTGTCACACTTTATGTTTAAGTCTTTTATCCATTTTGAGTTTATTCTGGCATGGTATACGTTGGTGGTGTAGATTCATTTTTTTACATGTACCAGTCCAGATGTCCCAATAACATTTATTGAAAAAGCTATCTTTACTCCATTGTATGCCGCTGGCTCCTTTTTAAAATATTAATTGGCCATAAAAATTTGGGTTCTCTGTTCTATTCCATTGATCTGTGTGTCTGTTTTTATGCCAGTACATGACTGTTTTGATTGCAGTGGCCTTGTAATACAGTTTGATATTGAGTATTGTGATCCTTTCTACTTTGTTCTTCTTTCTGAAGATTGCAGAGGCTATTTGGGGTCATTTTTAGTTACATATAAGTTTTTGAAATATGTGTTTAAGATCTGTGAAATATATCATTGGTATTTTAATAGGAATTGTGTTGAATCTATAGATTACTTTGGGTAGCCTGGACCTTTTAATGATGTTAATTCTTCCAATTCGCGAACATGGTATATGCTTCCATCTATTTGTATATTCTTTAATTTCTTTCTTCAGTGTTCTATAGTATTCCAACTGCATGTGTTTTACCTCCTGGGTTATATTTATTCTTAGGTACTTTTACTTTTTCTTGTTTCTATAGTAAGTAGGGTTTTTCCCCCCTAATTTCTCTTTCTGATATTTCATTGTTGGTGTACAAGAATGCAATCATTTTCTGATTATTGACTTTGTAACCCACTACATTGCCAGATTCACTTATTAGGTTGAGTAGTATTTTGGTGGACACTATAGGGTTTTCTATGTACACTATCATGTCGTCTGCCAATAATGACAGTTTTACTTCCGCCTTTCCAGTTTGGATACCTTTTATTTCTTGTTTGTTTGCTGTGTCTGGAACTTACAATACTATGTTGAATAAGAGTGGTGAGATTGGACACTCTTGTTTTGTTCCTGATCTGAAGGGGAAAGCTTTTAGTTTTTGCCAGTTGAGGACAATGTTGGCTGTAGGTTTCTCATATGTGGCTTTTATTATATTGAGGTATGCTCCCTCTACTCCCACTTTGCTGACTGTTTTTAGTATAAATGTGTGCTGGATTTTATCAAATTCTTTTTCAACATCAATTGATATGATCATGTGATTCAAACATATATGAACCCAAAATAGGAGAACCTAAATATATACAGAAAACCCTGGAGGACTTTAAGAAAGATATTGACAACACAGCCATTGTAGGGGATTTTAATACCCCACTGTCAACAATTGATAGATGTTCCAAACAAAAAATCAGCAAGGATATAGTGGCATGAAATGATACTCCAGACCAAATGTACTTAATTTATGACCCAAAGTTTAGTCTCTATCAGCATATATTTGACCCCTTTTACTTTCTTTGTTTATTGTTATTTTTTTGTTGTTGTTCAAGTACAGTTTTCTGCCTTTTCCCCTCACCCCAGCCCTCCCCACTTCCCTCCCCTGTTTCCACCTCTCCTCTTGTTATTGTCCATGTGTCCTTTATAATTGTTCCTGCAAATCCTTCACCCTTTTCCACTGAAATTCTCCCCCTCTTCCCTCTGCAATATACAGCTGACATATTATAAATTTGTACACCTAAAACTTATACAGTGTTATTAACCAATGTTATCCTAGTAAATTTAATTTTAAAAAGAAAAAAAATAATAATAAAAATAAAAGTACACTATAAAAAATGGACTTAATTTATGTGTATGTAGAACCTTTCACTCCAAATAAGTACAATATACTTTCTTTTCAAATGCACATGGAACATTTTCAAAAACAGACCACATGGTAGGACGCAAACCAAGCCTCAAATAATTCAAGAAAGTTGAAATCATATCAAGCACATTATCAGACCATAATGAATCAAAACTAGGAATTAACCTCAAGGAAAAAAATTCAAATACATGCAGATTGAATAACATGTTAAATAATGAATGGGTCAAAACTGAGATCAAGGAAGAAATTGAAAATTATCTAAAGACAAATGAAAATGAACACAAAACTCCCTGAAACCTATGGGACACAGGTAAGGCAGTCCTGAGAGGGAAGTTTATAGCAATATAGTCCTATCAAAAGAAGATAGAAAAATATCAAATAAACAACTTAACCCTACATCTAAAAGAACTGGAGGAACAACAACAAATAATGCCCAGAGTGAGTAGAAGGGAGGAAATAATCAAGATCAGAGCAGAATTAAATGGCATTGAGACTAAAAGAACAATTCAAAGGATTAATAAGTTCAGGAGCTGGTTCTTTGAAAAGACAAACAAAGTTGACAAGCCTTTAACCAGATATATCAATAAAAAAAGAGAGAGGACCCAAATAAATAAAATCACAAATGAAAGAGAGCCCTGGCTGGTGTAGCTCAGTAGATTGAATTCAGGCCTATGAACCAAAGGGTTGCCAGGTCGATTCCCAGTAAGGGCACATGCCTGGGTTGCAGGCCAGGTCCCCAGGACAGAGCACCAAGAGGCAACCTCACACTGATGTTTCCCTCCTTCTCTCTCTCTTTCCCTTTCCCTCTCTCTAAAAATAAATAAATAAAATCTTTAAAAAATAAAAATAAAAAAGAAATGAAATAGAAGTTACAACCAATACCAAAGAAATACAAAGGATTGTAAGAAATTACTATGAACACTATATGCCAAGAAATTGGACAACCTGAGTGAAATGGACAAATTTCTAGAAACATACGATCTTCCAAAACTGAATCAAGAAGAAGCAGAAAGCCTGAATAGACCAATAACAATGAGTCAAATTGAAACAGTAGTCAAAAAACTCTTGGAACACAAAAGCCCTGGCCCAGACGTCTTCATGGGTGAATTTTACCAAACATTAAAGAAGAAATAATTCCTATCCTTCTCAAGTTATTCCAAAAATCCAAGAAGAAGGAAGACTCCCAAACTCTTTTTAAGAGGCCAGTATCATCCTAATTCCAAACCAGGTAAAGACACAACAAAGAAAGAAAATTACAAGCCAATATCTCTGATGAACACAGATGCTAAAATCATCAACAAAATACTGGCAATCCAGATTTAGAAATACATTAAAAGTATCATACACAATCATCGAGTAAGATTCATCTCATGGATGCAAGGATGGTATGATATTTGCAAATCAACAAAGGTATTACACTACATAGACAAAATGAAGGTCAAAAATCTATATTTAAAAATCAATGTATAAACATCATAATTAAAATTGGTGAATATGTTGTATTGAATGAGATCCAAGCAGGTTATTAAATGCATGTATTTAATACCTATAGATTATCAAGGCACACTTCTGATGTGTAATCTAATCATGTGATATATATGTAATATATAAAAAACTATAATGGATTTTTGTCATATTTATACCAAAAATTATACTTTCCTTCAGCCTTGTGAAAGTTAACATTGATTCTTTTTTCAGTCTTTACATGATTTCTATGGGCATATTACTTTCATATATATATGTATTAATGTATCCAAACTATTATAGAATTTGAATTGTGTAAACACATATATGGAGTTCAGTATATTAGATATCTTTATATGCAAAAGATTACTAATCTCCTTAGTAATTAAATTATCCTTACTAATTAAAAGGATAATCCATATTATAATAATCAGAAAAAAAATACTGTCATTTCTTTCAATAGCATGTAGCACTTAGGGCCCTGGCTGCTGTGGCTCAGTTAGTTAGGCATTGTCCTGCAAGCCAAAAGGTCACTGGTTCAATTCATGTTCAGGGTTGTGGATTCAGTATGTGGTCAAGGTTTTACGGAAGACAACCAATTCATGTTCCCTCTCACATCAATGTTTCTCTCCCTCTCTTTCTCCCTCCCTTCCCCTTTCTCTTAAAAAAAGTTGCACATAGAAAGCAACGTTCAGTCAGCAGTGTCCAACCTGTGGCCTATGGGCCACATGCAGCCTAGGATGGCCGTGAATGAGTCTCAAAACAAAATTGTGAATTTACTTAAAACATTCTGATTTTTTTGTGATTATGTGTCACAGTGTATTCAATGTGTGGCCCAAGACAACTTTTCTTCTTCCAGTGTGGCACAGATGCCAAAAGGTCAGACACCCCACTAAATGCTAAATGTTTTGATGTACAAGGTAGATAATAATCACATAATATTTTTTGTATGCAAAAGAAATACCTAAATTTCTCATAATAATGCATTCTGTCTCATGCACTAAAGTCATATTATTTTTATGTACATTTTGTTTAGTTATCTCTACATGAATAATTCAAATAAAAACATTTGCAGTATAGATTAAGTTAAAAATTATGCAATGTGTATAGGAGACCGTTCTGCATGGTGAGGGCCCAGCTCCCACTCAGAGAGGCCAGTGGGGAGAGAGGTCCAGCACACAGGACTCACACCCACAGATAGGTTCTCCTGTGGGGAATCAGGCCCTCATTGTACCTAGGCCCTTTTGAGACTTGCTTTTTGCTAAAACTCCCTCACTCTGAATTGAGGCAGCAAACGTTTACTGCATATCTTTAAAGTAACCAAAAATCTATGCTAAACCTTCCAAGGAGGAGTGTAACCAGCTTAACCACTTTTCCCTTTACATTTGCAAATATCCTTCTTCTTTGATGTAATTAGCAACATCCTCTCCTTTGTTTTCTGTAAAAGGTAACCACCCAAAACAAACCTGTGCATAGTAAATGAGGACCATCCTTGTTGTAATGTGCCTAGAAAAACAATAAAAGCCTGTCCAGGCAGGGATCTCAGGGCCCTCCCTCTGACTCGGAGTTCAGCAGTGCAGTCTCTTTTTTCTCCACAGGATTTCTGTAGTCCGAGTGTATTTGTCTATTGCTGCCACAACACAGGATCCTGCTAGCCACGATCCACATCAATAGTGAAGATTAAACGCTATAGAAATGCCAGAAGATATTAATATCTTAGAAAATCAAAGTGCCATTCCATATATGATAGCTATGCTAATTTATTTTTCTATAAATTCATAAGTACATTATAATTAATAGTGTTAAAGAATTGAAGCAGGGTGCAGCCAAGAGGAGGGCCCCAGGAAGGGATTTGTTATGGGGTCCAGAGCTCGGGGTGTCCAAGAAATATTAGAAAAATGTATGTAGGATGTCCTCACCCCCACAAGCCTGAGCCAGGGGGGATGGGACACATGGAACAGGGCCATTCAGAGCTGTTTGGGGTAGCAAGAGTTTTGCAGCTAACCCCTGGCACAGTCATTTAACATATCTATAACCTTTAACTGGTTTCATAGATATGTTAAATAGCTGTGGCCCTGCTTTGAGCCAGGGAGATGGGAATGACTTCCACTCAAGATGGGACTGGGAAGCAACTCCCCCTGGTTACAGGGCCTGCGTGAGAGCGTGGAGATGATTGGCTCCATGCCATGGGGCCACACCTGCCCAGACTTACTATGGCAGCCCAGTAAAGCTGGAAGAATATGGGGATGCTGGCAGGTGTAGCTGACTGTAGGAGGAATCAGAAATGGGGCTGCAAAGGAAGATGGGTGCTGGGATTTAAACCTAGGTGCGGCAGCCATAGAAGGGGGAGGACCACAAGGTTTTGGGGGAGAAAGGAGTAAGCCATGCGGCTCTGAAGTAAATAGGGAGTAGACCACGTGGCTCTGAAGTAAATGGGAGAACCACGAGGTTCTGAAGCAAGTAGATAGATAGAGGTCCATGTGGTTCTGAAGTAAAAGAGGAGAGTACCACGAAGTTCTGAGGGGAAAGAAAGAGGGCCAGGCAGCTTTGGTGAAGTAAAGAGAGGACCATTCAGTTCTGAAGGGAAAGGAAGAGAACCACGAGGTTTTGGAGTGCTTCTTTTTGCCACGCGGCTTAGGCAGCAGGAGAGACTTTGCAGCCATAGAGAAAGGGGAGAAAGGGTTCTTGCTGGTGGGCCGTGAGAAGGTGCCACATGGCTTTGGATTAACTGGAGATTGCAGCAGCCACACAGCTGATGGTGCCGGGAGCCTGAATCACGGACTTCTACTTCTTTTCCTGAGACACGGTACCCCGGACTGGGCACAGGGAGAGGGAAGGACTGTGCATCTGTGGGTATTCTAAAGGACTTTAGTACCTTATTGAAGACATTAAACCATTACTCTAAGTCTGTGTAACTTTTAAATAAACAATTCCTTTCCTTTTCACCAGTCTTTGGCATTGAGAGACGTCTTTCCTCTGGCGGCGGGCATTTCGAACCTAGCAGGTGGGCGTGGGGGAAGGAACCTCCAGAGACAGAAAGGGGGAATCCTTTCTGTAATAATTTATCGTGAACCACCCCCTGCCCTGCTCTGTAACAGTTTGATAGCTTATTTTCTATACATTTAATTTAAATTCTCAATAATATTGATTTGGACAAAATATTTATAAATATTGATAGTGAAATTGATTATTTAAAAACCCTATCATTTACCATGTTAAATTCAGGCTTTTAGTATTTTATAAAGGCCATGTGGAAATTAGAATTGTAAGTGGGAGCTGAACCATACATATTAGTGAAATTCAGGTAAATATGGATACACAGATTTTTTAACTCTTCCTACTGTACTTTCAGAGAGGCTAATACTTCTGCAACAGAAGTGACTGCATTTGGAAATAGGGTTGGGATTTGAGTTAAAACTTCAAAACATTTGAAACAACCTATATACAAGTCATAATACAGATTACCCATATTTCCATTTAAACACAATGATAGAATACTTCCCTATTGGCCTCCATGAAGATATCAATATAAATACTTTAACTTCATAAATTCAGTATGCCATTACTTTTTAAAATGTTGGGGTGGCATAAACTGCTCTTGCACACTGTATGAGAAGGGGTTTTATTTATCCTTCTGACTTTACCAAGGTTTTATTTGCACTACTGACTTCTACACTTACAAAGTATTTGCAGAAATAATCAAGTGCCAGCACGAACTCAGAAACTTTCAATCCTGCATTTTAGAGGTATATTATATGCACAGTGATTGCTTTCACTTTGCACTTTACAATGAATCCATAGGCCATTTTAAAATCACAGTGTCAGTTTGAAAGGCTGTTTTCAGAAACACTCTGCAAAGATGTTTGTTTCCTCAAATATATTTTTTCTAAGCATTATCCCTTTGTATATAATTTGGAAAAACCATGAAGGGCAGTTAGTGAGGATATACATTTTTTTTCTTTTTTTATGGTTTTATTTTTTTTGAATGACAGGAATAGATTATTTATTTATTTATTTACTTACTTATTTTAAAAGGAGGGGAAAGGAGGGAGAAAGAGAAGGAGAGAAACATCTATGTGTGAGAGAAACATGGATCAGTTGCCTCTGGCTCGCCCCTAACTGGGGACGTGGCCCGCCACGGAGGCATGTACCCTGTCTGGGAAAGAAACTCTTCAGATTGCTGGCTGGTACTCAATCCACTGAGCCACACCAGCCAGGGTGTAATATTATTTAAACATAAATCCCAGTCAGAGTCTGGAGCTGTCCCTTGGGAAAACATTGGTAGGAAGTGGATTAATGTTTTGTAGTTTGTATTTTTTTTTTTTTTGGTGAAAAGGGAAAGGAATTATTTATTCAAAAGTTATACAGACTTAGAGTAATGACTTAAAGTCTTCATTAAGATCCCAAAGTCCCTTAGAATACCCACAAACACACAATCTTTCCTTCCCCCCTTTTCCCAGCCTGGGGGATCATGTCTCAGGAAAAGAAATAGAAGTCCATGGCTCAGGTAGTGCCCCCCACCACCACCCCAGTTCTTCCCAGTAATCCATGCTCTGCTGGCAGGCTTCCCTCAGTTCCCAGCATCATCAGCTGTGTTGCCAGGGTCTCCAGTTCTTCATCCAAATCTGCGTGGCACCTTCTCCTGGCCCACTAGCAAGAGTTCTTTCACCCCTTTCCTTCCCTCAGCGTCTGTCCTGCATCCTTCCAAACTGCTGAGAGCTCTGCATCACTGCTACATCTTGCTTTCCAGCTTCCTAAGCTGTGTGGCAAAGGGAGCCCCAAAGCCATATAGTTGTCCCTTCTCCAAAGCCACATGGGTCTCCCTTTCTCACCAAAGCTGCATGGGTCCCCCTGAAGTTTATAATTTCACACTCTGTTTTAATATTGCACATATGCTACTGGCTATTTGTGATGGAGCTAATATTTTGTAATACTTATTTCATGTGCACTCCTTAGGGTTCTTCATCTTGGCTTTCATTTATTACACCAGTACATCATTTGGCTGTAAGTAAGGACTTGGACATTATTCTGTTGTTCAGTTTTAGCTGCCAGAATATTTTAGATCAATAAAACTCCTAGAAAAATTAGTCTGTAAAAAGCAATGCACTTAGTAGAACATTTTTGTCCGTACTAAAACTTTCAGTAGAAACACTGAAAACCAGAGGTCTTGAAGTTCTCTCACCCTTTAAGTATCTTAAAAGTGCTTCTGCATGACTATTAAATATAAACTGTATGTGACACTTTGTTCATCCTTTAAAAAACACATTGACTTTGAAGTTATTTAACGCTACCATATAAATTTTTCTATAAATATTTTCAATTGCAATCTGATGTGTAGAAAATAATGGGCAGAGTTAACGACTTGATTTAGTGCTTTCCATCAGAAACATCTCTGCTTCTAGCAGGAAAACTAAGTTTAAAGCTAAGTTTTAAAAAAGTAGAAAAGGTAAAAGGAAAATCTACATCTCTGTGAACTTCTATGAAGAAAATAATTATTTATTTTATAAAACAAAGTTCAGACAAATAAAATACAATAGTATCACATCAGATATGTTCTTAATGATAGTCTTATAGATTATTATTATAGATTATATAGGCAAAGTGAATGGGAGTTACTGGTACAGAACCAGGAGCCTAATCATTTCATTCTTAATTCATAAATTCATGGGAGATATGAAAAAAATGATGATGCACATGTTTCTTAGAGTTCACTTTGTAGATATCAATAACAAAACTTTCACTGAATTGATCTCTTTGCCTTTAAAATAAAGTTTACATAAGAAGTTGTTACTGAATTATTTTTATTTTTATTTATTATTATTGTTCTCAATTTTTCTAGAAATCTATTAGTAGGTGGAACACAACATAAACATTGAAAGGACTCATCCCACTAATTCAAGTCAGAGTATAAAGGAGTTGCAGAAGACTAAGCATAAACAGCCTCTTCCCAAGTCCCATGAGAAAATATTAAGGATGTATATCTCCTGTAATGCCATGCAATAAAATGTGTAGAATCGTTTGAGTACAAGAATTTTGTTGCTCTAGGTGATCTCTAGAGAAAGAAAGACAGCTCTTAAGCCTGGAAAGCTTCCCTACAGAAAAGAATTTTTCCAGCCATGGTAGCTTTGCCTGGGCTCTCTGAGAGAGCAGGTATTCACTAACAGACAACAGTGAAATCTACCTCAGATGAAGAACAAATCAAAATTGTAGCAATTATCAATCAATAAGTTAATTATTAAGATATCCTTGTTATGCTCAAGCAAAGTCTAAAATATATCTGTATGTTCACAGTCTGGGCTCATTGTCAAAATTATATAGTTTCAGAAAATGATAGGTCAGATCATTTATTCAATAAGTTGTAAGTTTTTTTTTTTTCTTTCTGTTATCGCCTGCTCTGAAATCACTGTTGTATATTACTAGAGCAAAGTGGTATTTAAATTTATTTTCTCAGATTTCTCCAAAAGATTAAAGCTAACCTCTACAGGTATATACATCTTTACAACAATAACACATATAAAGAATAAATATAGAAAAATTTTATATGGGTTTTCTCAAAAAATTTAAACCACACATGTAAATTATTTCTTGATTTTTCTTTAACATGAACAGAGTATCTTTGAATCTTTGTTCAAGAGAATTCTCAGTACTATATTGTAGGTCATTTTATTTTTAAATTGAGGTATAAAAAACCTGAAGGGCATAGATTGTATAACTCAATATGATTTACAATCACTTCCTAGATCATTACCAACATATGAGAAAGATCCACTGTGCTCCTTTCTGGTCCTAGGTCTCAGAGAAAACCACTATTTTTGACTTCTTTCAATATAAATTATTTTTTAAATTTCTTATAGATGGAATCATGCAGATGCAAATTTAGTGTTGGTTTCTTTTGTTCATCATGACTGTGACTTTCGTTCCTCATTTGAATGTAACAGCAATTGCTCTTTTTTGTTGGTGCATAATGTTCAGTTATATGGATATAACACAATTTATATATCCAGTCTACTATACATAAGTAAATGGTTTGACTTCAACCTGAACAATGAGAAATAAAGCTATTATAAACATGTTGTGCATGTCTTTTAGTGTATATATATATATATTCAATTCTCAAGATAGAAACATTTTCAGTAGCCATTGTCAAAACATTCTTGAAAGTGTTTGTAATATCTTGCTATTTTATTTATTTTATAAATTTATTTATTTATTTAAAATTTTAGTTTTACAGTTTGCATTCAACATGAGTTTGTATTAGTTTTAGGTGTATAGTGGAGCAATTAGTCACATACTTTACAAAGTACCACCTTTTACCATACATTGTTATTACAATATATTTTACTATATTTGCTATTCTTTGCATCCTCGTGACTATTTTGTAACTACCAATTAGTACTTCTTTTTAAAAAGATTTTATTTATTTTATTTTTAGAGAGAGGGGTCTGGAGGGAGAGAGAGAGGGAAAGAAACATCAATGTGTGGTTGCCTCTTGGTGCCCCATCCTGGTGCCCCATCCTGGGGACCTGGCCTGCAACCCAGGCATGTGCCCTGACTGCAGATCTAGCTGGAAACCATTTGGTTCCCAGATCTGAGCTCAATCCACTGAGCTACACCAGCCAGGGACAATTAGTACTTCTTAATCCCTTCATCTTTATCACCCCACCCCCCTAACTCTGCTCTGCTCTGGCATCCATCAGTCTGTTCTCAGTACCTATACATCAGTTTCTATTTTGTTTGTTCATTTATTTTGTTCTTTACATTCCACATATATGTGAAATCATATAATATTTGTCTTTTTTCTGTCTGATTAATTTTGTTTTGCAAAATATCCTTTAGGTCTAACCATGCCATCACAAATGATTTCATTCTTTTTGGCTGAGTAATATTTTATTGTATGCATGTACCACAAATTTTTTATCTACTCATGTATTGATAGGCACTTTGGTCGCTTCCGATCTTGGCTATTGTAAATAATGCTGCACTGAACATAAAGGTGCATATGTTTTTTCAAATTAGTGTTTTGGGTTTCTTTGGAGATACAAGATCCAGAAGTGAAATCAATATGTTCTAAAGCAGTTCCATTTTTAATATTTTGAGGAATCTCACATTATTCCTCAGTGGTTGCACCAGTCTGTATTCCCAACAGTGCACAAGGGCTCCCTTTTTTCACATCCTCACCAACACTTGTTGTTTGTTGATTTATTGATGATAGCCATTCTGACAGGTGTGAGGTGACACCTTATTGTGGTTTTAATTTGCATTTCCCTTGTTAGTGATGTTTAGCATCTTTTCACATGTCTACTGGCCATCTGTTTGTCCTTTATGGGAAAGATCTATTCAGGTCCTCTGTCCACTTTTTAATTGGGTTTTTTTGATGTTGAGTTGCATGAGTTATTTATAAATTTTGGAAATTAACCCCTTATCAAATGTATCATCTACAAACGTATTATTATTTGCAACATCATGAGCAACCTAACAAAATAGATATTCTTTTCCCTCATTTACAGGTGAAGAAACAGAGACACAGGGAGTTTACAGAGTTAATAAGCTACAGAACAAGGATTTCAGCCCAGGTGCTTTTAGCCACTATGCTACCACTTTCCTTCTAAAGCTAGCGGAATTGCATGGAGTCACCAAAGAGAAACAGCAAATTAATAAAATGAATATGACATGTAGGAAAAGAAGAGAGGGGAACAGTAGTGGGAGTCAAAGTTTATCTTCCTCCCCATGGTAATGTGGTAAAATGTCTACAGTAAATGTGATATGATACAGCAGGATGTGCATAATGATTAGAAATAAGGGAGTAAAATTGAAGTAGTGAAAAACTCTCTCTGGAGAGGGGAGTGGGGTTAAAAGGGTTGAATATCAGTGTTGTTCAACTTGCTATCATGTTTATGTGTTACTTTTATAAAAATAAAAGACTACTTCTATTTGTTTAGGAATAGATTTAACTGTGTGAGTGCATCAAAACATAAAATTAAAAATCCTTTTTACATTTCTTATGCACTTGTTAAATATTTGCCTTATCTGGATAAGTATTTTTAGCTCATTTCTTTTTTATATCCTCACACAAGGATATATTTATTCACATTTTTAGAGAGAAAGAGGAGGGAGAGAGAGAGACAGAGAGAGAGAGAGAAAGAGAGAAACATAAGAGAAACATAGATGTGAGAGAGAAACGTCTACCAGTTGCCTCCCATATACACCCTGAGAGGGGATGAAACCTGCAACCTTTTGGTGTAGGAATAATGCTCCAGCCAGCTGAGCCACCTGGCCATGTCTAGTTCAAAGCCCTTTTAAAAAAGCAAAGTCAAGAACTAAGAATGCTCAGAATGTATCCTTAACAGTATTGTCAGGCATGACAGAGAGGGGATGCTGGACTATTAGAAGCAAATTGGATTTCAGCCCTGCTTGTGAGAGGCACTTCTGACTACAAAGGACAGGCTATTCTCTGGGAGCAGGAACTTTGATCCTCTAGAACTGTAATAACCTACCACAAAGGATTCAGCATACAGGGCTAATCTGGTAAATGTTGCACTAGGCTCAGTGCTGTGCATTTTTAGACTCAGTTACATTTTTTCTTATGTTTACCTCATGAAAGCAAACATTTTTATGTTCCATTTAAAATGAGGGTCTCTTACTTGAATTGTTCAGTGAATGCAGTCAAAACACTGTTGCTTAAGAAACTCATTTAGCAAACATACATGTGTATATACTCTATCTCCATACATCATCTATGTATCTATGTACCTATCATGTATCTATCTGTTTATCTGTCTTTATATCTGTCTCCTTACCCACCAATTTTAGTCTGTGCAGGCTGCTGTTAAGAATATATAGACTGGGGGGCTTAAAAAACAAACATTTATTTCTCACAGTTGTGAAGGCTAAGTCCAAGATCAAGAAAGATTTAATTTATAATGGATTCCTTTTTCTGTTATGCAGACAGCTGTCTTCCTGCTGTGTCCTCACATGGCAGAGGGAGAAGGCTCCACTTTCTCTCTCTCTTTTTTTAAACAGTACTAATCCCATCATAGCAGCTCCACCCTCATGATCTCTTCTAAACACAATTGGCTCCCAAAGGCCCCATCTCCAAATATCATCACATTTGGAAGTCAGGGCTCCAACATCTGGATTTTTGGGGGGGATATGTAAAATTTCAGACTAAGTCTATGTTTGATAGATTGATTGATCTATCTATCTATCTATCTATCTATCCATCATCTATCTATCTATCATCTAACTACCTATGTATCTATTATTTATCCTTATGTATAATACAATAACAAGATGGCCTGTAAGTCACTTGCTTCCCTACATTATTTTATTTTATTCTTCCAAAAATCTTGGAAGGTAAATAGGCCATAGAAAAAAGCCCTGAATTCCCCGAGACACTTGAGGGTTGAGTTTTCTGTGATTATGAGCCAGTAAATGGTGCAGGGAATTCAACACACATCTCTGTCCTCTCCCCCCTCCCACTCGATTCTGTTCCACCCACATCTGCATATGAACTGCTCCCTGAAAAACCGAGGGAACACTCCTTTGGGCCTTTGCAGTGATTATTCCCATCACCTGGAATGTTCTCCCTCAGATGTCTGACTCAGTCGCCTCCCTCTAGACTGTTTAAATTTCACCTTCCCAGTGAGGCTGATTTTGTCCACTGTTTGAACTAAAAATTCTGCTTCTCTCACTCCAAAATCTCAATTCTCCATATACTGCTTTATACTCCATGGCAATTGGTGCTGGCTAACCTAGCAGATAATTTACATGTCTTTGTTTTTTTCTTTTCTTCCATCCAACTAGAATGTAGGCTCCACAAAACCAGGAATTTTGCCTTTATTAAGGTTAGTGACCACCCTGCAGGACTCCAGGTTCAGCCAGAAGTGGGCTAAATTTTAATCTGTATGATTTAATATTTTATCAGTTTAGATTAGAGCCAGGCTGATTACTAAAAAGAATCTTTTCTGATATTTTTAAGCAGCATGATAACTTCTAAGTAAACATAATTTTTCAGTAATTACAGAACAGAAATGAGCTCTTTTGTTCTTTGTTCCTCCTTCAGACTCCAGAGCCTAGATGCCTGATTTATCCTCTCTGGGTGAAGCGAGAGTGTGTGAGAATGACTGGCCCAATTCTAAATTAAATAAGAATATACACATAAAAACATTTAATATTTAACAAGGTAAAAGTGATTTACCCCATTTTCCCTCCTGTGAATCTTACTTTCTCCTGGGTTATCATCCCTTACACTCAAAACAAGATTTCAGGGGTCAGTACATGCTGCATGAAAGTGTGGCTACTTCCACACCCCAATCTCTAGAACACAAAAAATTCTGCACAGTTACATATGGCTTAACACATCTTCATTCATATATCATTTATTCCTCTATGAGTCAGATAAAGAATAAAGACACAGGAAAGAGGCAGTTTACTAGAACACGAATGTGTGTGTGTAGGGCATCCTGACAGGTCCAAGGCTAACTTGGGAGGGAGGTGTTTTGACTGAGAGTTAAGGTTCTCTCTGAAAATATCTGGCGTTACCACCTGCTAGTGTTCGCCTCACCTGTGCCTCAGCCTTGCAACACATAGACCAATGGAACAGAACAGATATCCCAGAAATAAGCCCAAGTCTCAACAGTCAATTAATATTTGACAAAGGGGCAGAAGCATAAAATGGAGTAAAAATAGACCCTTCAACACATGGTGTTGGGAGATCTGGACAGCTACATGCAAAAAAATTAAACTTGATAGTCAGGCTTTTTAAATAAAGAAATCAGAAATACATTTTGACACATTACTAAATGTCTCAAAAATGATCATGTTTCAAACAGATCAGCTCAAGTTATGTTCCTAAGAGTAGCTACATCAACCTCACCTGGGAAATGCTAGATGGAAAACTCAGGAAATAGGACTCACCAACCTGGTTTTACAAGGTTTTAGGGTGATTCTGATGGAGGTTAAAATATGAAAACAACTTAATTTAATGTGGATATTTATATATTTCAATAAGATACTTTTAATTTTGCATTTAATATATATCTTAATAAATAAGAGGGAAAGTGGATGAATAAAACCTTACTATGATAGTAATCCGCTAGTGAATTATGGACTGTTTTATGAAGGGGGACCCCCAAAATGGAATTAATTTATAAAAATTGTATATTTATGCTTACATGTTTAAACTTCAGTCACATTCAAAGTACTCTCCATATGATGCAATTTAGCTATCAAGACTTTTTTTCCATTGTTCAAAAACAGTTTTTGAACTCATCAATTCTGATGTCTTTTAGTGCTTCTGCTGTTTTTTGTTTCACCTCTTCCACATTGGCAAAACGTTTCTTTTTTAGCACTCTTTTCATTGGGGAAACAAAAATGTCACTCAGCAAGATCAGGTGAATAGGGAGGGTGGGGCACAGGGGTCACACTGTCTTTGGTCAAAAACTGCTGAACATTCAGTGCAGTCTTGATGGGTGCGTTTGCAAATCACCTATCATGAAAAGGGCAAATGTGTTGAAAGATTCTCCAACATTTTTTCTTCAGAAAAGATGAAAAATTCACTGAAGCCAAACACAGCTTCTCACAACAATGCCAGATGGTACACTGATACAGTGAACCAGTGGGAAGCCTGTGTACTGCAAGGGGCCTGCCCTCCAGAAATAATTCCATTTTGGGGGGATTCCATGTATAAATGGAATATATATATATATGGAATATATACTAAATATGTACATATGGAATATATACATATATATGGACTATATATATATATTTTACATTTAACCTAAAATTTACCTTACCTATAGACCACAAACCTGAGAAACAATTACACCTGACAGGATATATTTGCCAAAATCACTGAATTAAACACTTAAAATTGGTGAATTTTATTGTATGTAAATTATATCTCAATAAAAGTGACAAAAACTTAAGTCATCACTTTATGATTCCACATAAACTCTCTCCCATATTTATACATTCTACATAATTCATATTATCCTGAGTTAAATGCTATTTATATCTAAATTATATCATAGATTTATCAACCTAGTTAAGCCAGGCAAATGCAGTCCTGGTGACATTGTTACAGAATGGACCCTTGAAGGTGGGTACAATATACTATTACTGAATGGATCCCCCCCTCCTGGGAACCCCTTGTACTAGGTTTGCCTTGTCCTCTGCCAGAGAATTATAGCTCTCAATGTCAGAGATTGGTGAAAAGGAAAGGAATTACTTATTCAAAAGTTATACAGACTTAAGAGTAGTGACTTAATGTCTTCACTGAGATCCCAAAGTCCCTTAAAATGCCCACAAATGCACACAGTCCTTCCTTCCCCCCTCTGCCCGGTCCGGGGTACTGCATCTCAGGAAAAGAAATAGAAGCCCATGGCTCAGGTAGCCCCTGCCCTCAACCGGGTTCTTTCCAGTAATCTGTGCTTGGTTGGCCAGCCTCCTTCGGTTCCCAGCACCATCAGCTGTGTCACCAGGATCTCCAGTTCTTAATCCCAAACCAAGTGGCACCTTCTCATGGCCCACCAGAAGGAGTCCTTTCACCCCTTTTCTTCCCTGCAAGTTCTCTCCTGCATTCTTCCAAACTGCTAAGAGAGAGCTCCACATCACTGCTACATCATGCTTTCTGGCCTCCTAAGCTGTGTGGCAAAGGGAGACCCAAAGCCGCATGGTTTCCCTCCTTGCTTGGCTGCCACTCTGGGTATAAATCCCAGCACCAATCTTCCTCTGCAGCCCCATTTGCGACTCCTCCCACAATTGGCTATACCTGTCAGCATTCCCGTTTTTTGGGTTTTTTTTCCAGCTTTTCTAGGCTCCCATAGTGAATCCAGGCAGGCATGGCCTCATGGTGTAGAGCGAATCACCTCCATGCTTTCATGCAGGGTCTGTAACCAGGGTGAGTTGTAAGAAATTTTTAAATTTCTTATAAATGGAATCATGCAGATGCAAATTTAGTGTTGGTTTATTTTGTTCATCATGACTGTGACTTTCGTTCCTCATTTGAATGTAACAGCAATTGCTCTTTTTTGTTGGTGCATAATGTTCAGTTATATGGATATAACACAATTTATATATCCAGTCTACTATACATAAGTAAATGGTTTGACTTCAACCTGAACAATGAGAAATAAAGCTATTATAAACATGTTGTGCATGTCTTTTAGTGTATATATATATATACACTAAAGACATTTATTTAAGAAAAAGAAGATAAAAAATATGAATAGTAAAAATGACAGCAAACTCACAGTTATTAACAACCACACCTAAAACAAAAACAAAAGCAAACTAAGCAAACCACTAGAAGAGGAACAGAACCACAGAAATGGAGATCACATGGAGGGTTATCAGCAGGGGAGTGGGAGGGGGAGAGAGGGTAGAAAGTTAGAGAGAATAAGTAGCATAAATGGTAGGTAGAAAATAGACAGGGGGAGGGTAAGAATAGTATAGGAAATGTGGAAGCCAAAGAACTTATATGTATGACCCATGGACATGAACTATAGAGGGGGAAGTTGGGAGGCAGGGGGTGGCCAGGGCAGAGTAGGGTAAAGGGGGGGAAATGGGACAACTGTAATAGTATAATCAACAAATATATTTTTAAAAACTAATAGTTTTACTGTTTTTTTATTTCCTGATACATTTATAAACAAAAAATAAGGAGTTTTAAATATTTTGATAAAACCTTTGAGAGTTTCTGGAACAAATGTCATTTTCCCCAATGATAATTAATATTATTTTGTGCAATTTTAGTTTGCACAGTCATTTGGGAGTATGTGGCAAACTACCATGCAGAGTGAGAAGTGCCTTGTATTTGAATAATTTTAAAAAGATATACATTGAATTATTTTTTATTCCTCAAATTTAATAAAAATTTCTTAATATAACTTAAGTTAGGTGATGAAATTAATGCTCCTGCACTACCCTAAACGTCTATATTTCCATTCCTTTCCTATTTTTTTGTTTTACCCTTAGTTTACCATTGTAGAAACAATAAAATACTAGTTTGAATTTTGTCTCTGGCAGATTAAAAAATTAAAAACAAATAGGAAATATTTACTCTTAGTGTTTTAATTTATTTATTTTTCTTGAGAAAAGATATGACATTCATATAAGTACTATCCTTTAGATTTTTAATCATAATATCTGTTGAATAAAATTAACTTCCATTTTGAAGGCAATATTTTGGAGCCTTCTGACTTTCAAAATTGTCCACGTTGAAAACCACCTGAGTTTATACTACTCTAATTTAATTCAGTTATTTTCTGATCTACTACATACCTATCATTTTGAAACATTTATGTTGGGTTAGTTACATATTTTTCACTGAATATTTCACCTTCTTTTGCTTGATTGCATCCTTCTTAAAAAGAAAAGTTGTGAGGACTTCTGTCCAAGATGGAGGTGCAGGTCAATATACTTTACCTCCTCACACAACCAAAATAAGGACAATGACAAGTTTAAAAACAAAAAATAACCAGAACTGATAGAAAATCGAATTGTATGAAAATCCAACAACCAAGGCATTAAAGAAGAAAAATTCATCCAGACCTGTAAGAGGGGCAGAGATGGGCAGCCGAGGTGGAGAGGACTCGGGGCAAGGCAGTGGCTAGTGGACAGGGGCAGGCCAGACAGTGGCTGGTGGATGCAGCAAGGTGGCTGCTGGCTGAGTGGGTGATCCCACATTTGTGAGTGGATAGACTGGGAGGAACAACTAAGGAGCCAGACAGGCTCTGTAACCCAGGATGCCAGTGTGGAGAAATAAAGCCTCAAAACCTCTGACTGAAAATACCTGTGGGGGTTGAGACAGCAGGAGGAACTTCCAGGTTCACAGGAGAGTTCATTGCAGAGACCCACAGGGTCCTAGAACATACACAAAACCACCCGCCCATGAAATAGCACCATAAGGGCCAAATTTGCTTGTGGGTAACAGAAGAAATGACTGAAAGCCAGCAGAGAGCTGAGCAAGCAGTGTTGTTCCCTCTCGCACAAATCCCCCACATACAGCACCACAATACAATGATATGGGTTGCTCCACTCTGGTGAATACGTAAGGCTCAGTCCCTTACTACATAACAGGCTCAGTAAGAGGAAAAAAATATGACGAATTAAAGTACAGATCAAAGCTCCAGAAAAAATACAACTAAGCAATGAAGAGATAGCCAACCTATCAGATGCACAGTTCAAAACACTGGTAATCAGGATGCTCACAGAAATGGTTGAGTATGGTCGCAAAATAGAGGGAAAAGTGAAGGCTATGAACAGTGAAATAAAGGAAAATGTACAGGGAACTAACAGTAAAGGGAAGGAAACCAGGACTCATATCAATGGTTTGGAGCAGAAGGCAGAAATAAACATTCAACCAGAACAGAATGAAAAAATAAGAATTCAAAAAAATGAGGAGAGTCTTAGGAACCTGCAGGACAATTTTAAATGTTCCAACATGCAAAGCATAGAGGTGCCAGAAATAAAAGAGGAAGACCAAGAAATTGAGAAGATATTTGAAAAAAATAATGAAGGAGGACTTCCCTAATCTATCAAAGGAAATTGATTTCCATGAAGTCCAGGAAGCTCAGAGAGTTCCAAAGAAGTTGGATCCAAGGAAGCACACACCAAGGCACACCAAATTCACATTACCCAAGATTGAAGAGAAGGAGAGAATCTCAAAAGCAGCAAGAGAGAAGGGAAAGTTACCTACGAAGGAGTTCTCCTAAGACAATCAGATGATTTCTCAAAAGAAACCTCTCGGGCAAGAAGAGGCAGGAAAGAAGTATTTGAAGTCTTGAAAGAAAGACTATTAAATTCTACAGCCTCTAAACATGCCCTTGTGGTCATCCGTGTGCATGGAACAATATGAAAAGAAAGATGGCTCTTAAACTTGGGGAATGCATACATCAACGTGCAAAAGATATTTTGAACACCAGAAGAATGGTGCCCAAACAAGTCAAGGAAAGCATACTGCCAATAAAGCAGCAAGACAAACAGCCCAAGTGTCAGCACTTCTTGGGGCTTTAATTACCTCCTTGGACTTGTCAGAATTTGAGACTATTACTTAGAACAAGGTGAAGAATGGGCCTGGAAAGGGGATTTTCTAACACTGATCCTAATTCTATATGGAAAGTCAACCTGCATGGTATAATCTTATTCTCTGAAGCTCTAGAATATCTCATCCTCAACAGCATATTGATACATGAAGGGACACATTATGGAAGTGATGCTTTAATGGGCCACATCAGACAACATTTGAAGGGCTCTCATGTGCAAAGGACCACTTTGTAGTTCATTCAATCTATGGAGGAGACTGAGAAAATGAACCACATAATAGAGAAGACCCTGGCATAAATATGCCTGGAAACACTTTGAAATGAGATCGGGCACTTTTTATTGCCTTTGTCCAGATTAGGATAGCAATGGAAAGTGGGCTTAAATTAAGTTATTTTGAAATAGTTTATGGGAGACCCTTCCAAGTTTTTGTTTTAGGAATACCCCCTTTAAATTTAAAACATGAATTAAAAAAAATCAAAGAATATATATAACATCTGGGGCAAACACTAACAATTTTTCAAAAGTTCGCTCATTGCAGGCCCATCTACCTGTTTGACAGGCCCTTACATCCCCTCCAGCTGGCAGATCTAGTCTTAGTAAAGAACTGGAAGACTCAAGGTCCTGCACAGCCATTAGCTGAGCAAAAGACCAATTTCTATGATGTCCTGCTGACAACACACTCTCCTAAAAGCTGATGGGAATCAAGCCTTTAATCCACCATGCACAGATAAAATAGGCTGTTTGAGTTCATCTCAGATCTTGTAGCTGCTGTTGATACTGCAAGGGAAAACTAGAACTACACTCCTTAAGGAGATTTAAAATTCCTCTTTCAGAAAGGGATGGCACCTACAAATATTACTTTTAATTTTATTCTGCATTTCCCAGACAGTGATTTTCCTGCATTAAGCTATAGCCATGAGATGAGGGAGAGATGTTTGTGTACATTTATGTGTATCCAGGACACCAGTCTTTTTCAGTCTGGTCTTGCTCATCCTTTACTCCAAATGAATCACTTTCATTTTATTATGATTTGTTTTTGGATACATCCAATATTATGACTTGATGGATTTGACAGAACTCAGCTCACAGTGACCAGTTACACCTGCATACATTTAGTATCCAACAGTGAGCCATAACATCTCAGCCATGTCCTAGTATCATGGCACTAATTGTCAAAAGATAAAAAAACAGCAACAACAAAACAACAAAAACAACAACAACAAAAACTATGTTGCAGAAGAAATGGCCTAGCTCCAGAAACTTAAATGTTATGTTATGATTCTCTGACTGGTACTTGTCACAAAATACAAATGAACTTTTCCCCATCACCAATATTTTTAACAACAAAGAGTCTGCTGCTTGGACCTTCTGTGTGGCTTTTCCTGCTCTGGGTTCTACACAAAGGTGACAGTTTTTTGTTCATTCAATAAGGTAGAATGTTTAGTCCTTGTTATATGCTAACATCAAACTTCAAAGAAATCAACTAGATGTTCTGCTTCCTTCTTTTTGGAAGAACATTCAAGATTAAATAATTTGTCTTTTATTTTGCTAAACATGTCTTGTAAAAGTCCTTGACTCTCAGAAACCTAAAAATGCACTAGTTAGGGAAGGACCTGAAACACATAGGCTTTAACACCCACATCCTGAAGTATTTGAGTTCTACAGAATGCCTTCAGCATGCTACCCATCTCTTGATCATTCAGTCAATAAATATAATGTAACTTGTGGAATACTGATCAATGTGATATTTTGAAGAATGGTAGAGTATCCCAGGTATCTTTTGACAGTATTATTATAGAAAACAAGAATATTACTATAAACTTATGACATTAATAAAAATTTATATCATTGTCCATTTCATGTGAATGTGAAAAATCTGGTTTTTATTTATGATTAGGACAGAACAAATTAACCAAATTAATGTCTACTTATTATGTACCTGAGAACATATATATCTGCTCTAACAAGTATATCACATATGGCTCAGCAACTGAAATTTGGGTTACTACTTGTTTTAACTGATGGTAGTCTGTAGTTATTCTCCATGAATCATCCAGCTTCTACAATGGCCAGACTGATGAACTGAATATGGGTATAAAGGGGAACAAACACTTGCACCCTTTCATCCTTAAGTTTGGCACTAATTTCCACCATATCCCTCCCATGATATGGTATTGTTGTTATTTATTAGCCAAGTAGGGGGCAATTTCAGATGCTTGTAAATGGTCTTCCATAGTATGATAACTCTTATTATATGTAATAGCAGAATACTGGCCCCTTGGAGATTCCCATGTCTTAATTCCTGAAACCTGTGAAGATATTGTTACATGATAAAAGGTTGCTAATTAGCTGATCTACACATAGAAACATTATCTTTAATTATCTGGGTGGGCCCAATCTAATTACAAGTGTCCTAAAAATAGAAGAAGTAGGGACAAAAAGAACCAGGGAGATAAAAATGTGAGAACTTGGCTTAATGTTGTTGAGTTTAAAGATGAAGGAATTATACAGAATGAATTAGACCATGAGCCAAGAAGAGAGGATGATCTCTAGAAACAGGAAAAGACAATAAATAAATAAATAAATAAATAAAAGGATTCTTCCTTAGAGACTCCTAAAGGTACATATCCTTGCTGATACCTTGATTATACGCAGTGAGTCCCATTTCAGACTTTTGACTGCAAAACTATAGAATAATATAATTGTTTGTTTTAAGCCACTAAGTGTCTGATAAATTGTGACAGCAGCAATAGGATGACTTGGGTCACCAGCGAGTAGTGTCCACAATGTTGTGGCTGAGATGAAACAAATTCACACAGACTACCAAGTTCTGTGAAGGAAAAGGGATGGCAAGGCCACCCTCTCAAGAGGAGTACACCCTGACCCTTGCCTTGAGAGGCTTTTATTGGCTTAATTTGCATAGGAATACAGGGTGTATATGGAAAGCTCATTAATCATTGTCAGGCAATAGTAATCAAATAGACAACATTCAAAGAACTCTGGGGCTTATTTTGAGTCATGGTCAGATAGCTAAAGGAACATAAAACTTTGGGGAAACAAACTCATTTCATATTTGGATCCTTATCATTTAAATTGGGGGTATTAGCAAAGCAGGTTTCACAGGATTTTATGCATTCTTTCTTAGGCCTGATAGCCCCAGGGAACTCACCCTTTCCAGCACAGGGCCTCACCCACCTCCAGCATTGTTTCAGGCATAGGTCAAGCAGGGGAAGTAAGGCAGCCAAGAGATTAGGACACTTCTTCCAGACAGAATGAGGACTCAGGCCATATCGAAGCCAAGGGGTGAGGGTCCATCACCTCCTTTCTCCATAGTCCCCCAAGTCCTTCCCTGAGGGGCCCCTTGTGACCATGCCTGTCTTAGGTCATCCCTCCCTTGAGGAATCTTACTTGTCATTGGTTAACTGGTCATGCACTGGGGGACAGGCAGAATGAAGTAAAGTGGGCAGAGGCAGTGCTCCTGCCAGGGAGATAAGCTTTGTCTCCTTAGTGGCTTAGGTTCTCAAGGTCTTTCACTCAACCTTAGCCATGGGGGGTTACAGTCTCTGAAACCAGGCAGGGCAGTTCCCAACAATAAGAGACTAATACAGATGTAGGGGCCTAAAAATAGTGATGTGACTTTGGAATATAGCAGTGGTAAGAGTCTGGGCAAATTTTGGCCACTACTCCACATGTGCTGGTTTTTATGCTAATTAGTACAATAATTATACTTATTTCCCCAACTTCTGATAATTAAGCAAACTCCACCTGGCTTTTACTGTTTTATGGCCTTATTATTTCCCTTACTTTCAGAAAGCCAAGTTTTGTAACAATCATTCTTTCTATTATAGGAACACAGTTATTTAAAAGTGGTTATAAGATCTCAACACTCATTACATTACAGAAATGTTTTTGAATTATGTATAATATCTTTCATCTTTTCTGCCTTTATGGGGAAGTATGTTTTCAACAATTTGGTCCCCAGAAGGTATTTTCTTTGTGGGCTTCACAAGGATATTCTCTAGTGTGACTCCAGGGCTATCTTGACAGAGAGAAGACATTCTCTTAGAAAATCTGAAACGGCTCTTTAGAGGTTGCCTCCAGGATTCTGTGGGAGAAGGTCATACAAACTATTACAGCTGACAGGGATAACTTCTCTCTGATAATATTTCTAACGCATCCCAAAGAATCACATATTAAAGTTCCTGTATAATGCTGCCTTTCCTGGTAGCAGATGGATTAAATAAAGACACTGGTTTAATTCCACAGGGATGAAAAACAAAGAGTTGGATACTTTATGGAAAGTTTTCCACCTTACTTTAGCAACTTAAAGTTAAAAACATATGGTTTGTGGATATTGATAAAACAATTTCTAAATCCTATAAAAAGCTTTAGTTTATGTCACATCACATTTAGGACTAACATAGTTTTTAGGCTTTCATTTGGTTAATTGCATTTTATTTTGCAACATTGCCCTATAACTTTCTTTTGATTTCATTCAGTTGTAGCCTTAAAAAAATGCACTAAATGAGCAGGTTAGCAATTCTTTTGAGTATTAAAAAAGTGTTCCTTTTTTTCCACTATAGATTTTTTCAGGTTGGAAAGGAACAAAATTCAAACATTGAGCCTAAGGGATCAGTTATTTCACTTTTTAAAATTTTTCTCCCTCTTTCTGGGTTTGATTCATCTTTATGATTATAATGTTACAAAATCATATTGTAAAATATCAGTAATCTTACTGTGCTGTATATTCTCAAAAATTAACTTCACACAAAGTAAAAATTTGATATAAAAAGTGGTTTGATTCTTTTAAATTTTAATTTTAAGCCTTGTCAAGCTAGATTAAAAGTAGCCTTTGATTTAGGTCTAGAGGTGTCCGTTTACAAAGGTAATATCCTGCCAAGTAATCTACCATCATCCTGGAAATTTACAACATTTACTGCTGTGGCTGGAAGAAACATGAACAATTCCCAGTTCTTTTGGATTTATTTATTTGGTTTCCTTGGCATGGTCTATCTCTCTGGAAATTCCTCACATGAGTGTTATGCTAATCAATACTTAACTAAAGGTATGTGAAGGACCTTAGGCAGATTTATGGAGCTTTCTCCCTCACTATGCATCTCTATCCTCTCTGCTTCTATGCCTTGTGAATTCTTGCCACCTTGGGTTTCCTGATGTCTGAGCTCTCTCTTTTCAGTTCAGAGTGACTGCCAGATTCCACCTGAGTCCCTTAGGTCATCCTGGAAAATCTTTCCCAGGCAATAATTTGGGGAAATATAAGGTTTATTTTGCTTTTCCTCTCTCTGGAATAATAGTCCTGCTTGTCTGATGTTTAACTACAAAAAATGTAGTTTGTTTACTTTTTTTAAATGTTTTTAAGTTGAGAGGGTAAATTGAATCCTTTCTTTTCATCTTGACCAGGAACAGAAAGTAGAACCTTTATTTTTAAAATACTTTTCTCTTGGTCTCCTATGTAGGCTAGGTTAAGACTCATGGGAAGGATCACAATGAATGATCTCTCTGATCTGGAAGAAGATGATAGGATCACCACATAACAGAGTGGAAGCACTTTAATGACAAAAATAAAATAGTTACATTTTCTGTAAGTATAAGCAGGAATGCATTGGTGAAGCAGGGTGCAGCCAAGAGGAGGGCCCCAGGAAGGGATTTGTGATGGGGTCCAGGACTCGGGGTGTCCAAGAAATATTAGAAAAATGTATATAGGATGTCCTCACCCCCACAGGCCTGAGCCGGGGGGGATGGGACACATGGAACAGGGCCATTCAGAGCTGTTTTGGGTAGCAAGAGTTTTGCAGCTAACCCCTGGCACAGTCATTTAACATATCTATAACTTTTAACTGGTTTCATGGATGTGTTAAGTAGCTGTGGCCATGCTTTGAGCCAGGGAGATGGGACCAAATTCCACCCAGGATGGGACTGGGAAGTAACTCCCCCTGGTTACAGGGCCTGTGAGAGCGTGGAGATGATTGGCTCCATGCCATGGGGCCACACCTGCCCAGACTTACTATGGCAGCCCAGTAAAGCTGGAAGAATACAGGGATGCTGGCAGGTGTAACTGACTGTAGGAGGAGTCAGAAATAGGCTGCAAAGGAAGATGGGTGCTGGGATTTAAACCTAGGCCCGGCAGCCATAGAAAAGAAGAGACCACGCGGCTCCAAAGTAAATGGGGAGGAGACCGTGCAGCTCTGAAGGAAGGAGTAGACCACGTGGCTCTGAAGTAAATGGGAGAACCACGAGGCTCTGAAGCAAGTAGATAGATAGAGGTCCATGTGGTTCTGAAGTGGGGAAAAGGACCACGTGGTTCTGAAGGAGAGTAGAGAGGACCACGAGGTTTTGGAGTGCTTCTTCTTGCCACGCGGCTTAGGCAGCAGGAGAGACTTTGCCAGGAAGAAAAGGGGAGAAAGGGTTCTTGCTGGTGGACCATGAGAAGGTGCCACATGGCTTTGGATTAACTGGAGATTGCAGCAGCCACACAGCTGATGGTGCCGGGAGCCTGAATCACGGACTTCTACTTCTTTTCCTGAGATATGGTACCCCGGACTGGGCACAGGGAGAGGGAAGGACTGTGCATCTGTGGGTATTCTAAAGGACTTTAGTATCTTATTGAAGACATTAGGTCATTATTCTAAGTTTGTGTAACTTTTAAATAAACAATTCCTTTCCTTTTCACCAGTCTCTGGCATTGAGAGATGTCTTTCCTCTGGCGGCGGGCATTTCGAACCTAGCAGGTGGGCGTGGGGGAAGGAACCTCCAGAGACAGAAAGGGGGAATCCTTTCTGTAATAATTTATCGTGAACCACCTCCCCCTTGCTCTGTAACATTGGTACTTAGAATATTTTACCCACTGGTATTTTTGACAGTGGCTAATTGGTCACACTTTCTATAGGAATCAAATAGATTTGCAGCCTGCAAGAATACTGCTTGATCGAATATGAAGAAAATAACACAAAACAAAAAACACAAAAACTTATAAAGATCTGCTTTGTCTTTATTTTTTAAATTTTTTATTATTATTCAATTACAGTTGTGTGCCTTTTCTCCCCATCCCTCTGTGCCAAGTGAAACCTCAGACAGAAAAAAACAGATTTTTATGATTTCACTTATCTGTTAAATATAAAACACAAAAACAAAAAAATTAACAAAACACAAATACACTCATAAATACAGACAATAGAATGATGATTACCAGTGGGGAAGGTGGGTGGAGGAAGAGTGAATTGAATAAAATGGCTCAAATATAGGATAACTGAAGGAAACTAGACAGACTTCTGGTAGCAAAAAAGGAAGTAAGTTATACTGATACTGAATTATAATGTTTTATGCCTGAAGTTTATGTAAGTCATTAACCAGTGCTACCTCAATAAATTTAATTAAAAAAAAAGATCTGCTTTGTCAAAAATCTGATGAGTTGCCACAACAGACTTTCCTATTCTTTAATGCAATGCCCATGTCTATATCAGTTCTGAGATAAAAAGCCTATTCACCAAAGTAAAACCTGGGTTCCTTGTTGGAGAGGAAACCTCTATCACTGCCAGAAGTTAATACAAATGCACAAGTGTCAACACAAGAAACATTCAAACCTGTAGAGAATTTTCGTGAGCCAAACTGGCGACAATTGCTGGGAAACAATATCTCAATGGACTGAGAAGATGCTCCAGAGAATGTGAGTTCTGCACTTTGCTTTATACATTACAATCAAAAGACAGGGCATAAGTAGGTTACATAAAATCTGTAGGTGATAGATTAGGGAGGTGGAAGAAAGCAAAATAGGGAAAATTCTGGGATTGGATAAAAAGTAAAATGATAGACACATGTTTCTTTTACATAAATGTGTATAGAATAGTAACAGTCAACAATTAATAGGATAATAACAACAATGAGGAGATTTATGGTCTCCACTTTGATGCTCAGTTGTGGTATCAGTGCCTTGAGGGGGTCAGAAAAAGGAAATTAATTGATAATCCAAAGATATATTATCATAGATGCAAAAAGACAATAGAAAGACTTACTTAAGGAAAAGATTGACCTTTGTCAGGGAAGATCCCAGTTGATACAGCATGACTATCTGCAGTACACTGCTTTTAGTTATTTTCATTTCAGACTGTCCTTTGTGGATACTTTAGATCTCTGAGTTTGTAAGGCTGCCATGCAGACCCTCCCTGAGCTTGTCAGGTTAGTATATGATCTTTTTTCATCACATAAGTTAAGTATTCTTCCAAAAATCTTTAAAGGAATTGATAGCCATTTACAAGAACAAACATGAAACAGCAGAAATAAAGTAGCCAGACTATTCAGGGATTATGGAACACTGACTCTGAATTGATATTAGCTTCTGGGGACACAAGCATGCTGTTTTAGTCTACAATTCAAATTGGGGGCCTTAGATGGAGAGATGATATGTAGGTTAGTCTCCACTCACAGTGGGCCCGGCTGTTCCACTGATTAATGTTTTGGGTATCCCAAGTTTTTGAATATATTCTTGGAAAATGGCAGAATTCCCATATAGATCTCTAACCCATGGAGTAAAGCTATTGTAGAAAGGGATCAAGGGGATTACCCAAAACTATCTCTTGATACCAGGATAGTAAACAAAAAGTAATAATGCAATTATTATAATTATTACAGAGATTAGTGTCCCTATCAAAAACTTGAACAAGGCATGGATATTGTAACCTACCACATCCCCTTTTAGCTTTCCTCTGTACATATGCAGTAATTGGGATCACCTTGCACTATGACACTGGATTATAATAAACTTCATCAAGCAGTGAATCAAAAAGTATAGCTTTTTTTTGAGGGGGGGATGTACTGTCTTTGCAAGAACAAATGAACACATGTGATATGCTTCTATGGACCTGAATAACAGCTTTTCTTCATTTCCATTCACAAAGGCCATGAGAGGCATTTTTCTTTTCACTTGATAAGGCCAAATGTACATTTTTACATCTTGATATTTCATATACTATCAAGCTGCTCCAGTACATTGACAATAAAATTAAAATTAATTCTAATGACCAGGAAGTAGTCAGTAATGTATAAGATATTCAAACTGGAGATTTGTAGATATATCATATGAAATGCCATGAATCTGTCACAACAGTGAAATGTCTAAAGACAAAATGGTCTGGAGCATATCAAGATAGCTCTCCCATGGTAAAATAATAGTGTACTTCATACCACTACCACAGAAAATGAGGCACAGTACTCGTTACTTTTTATTTATATGTTGGGTTTTTTTTGTACCAATATATAAAATAGTTGATGTGTTACTTCCACCTGTCCATTAAGTCACTCTAAAGACTGCCAATATTGAGAAGTACCAGAGAAACAAGAAAACTCTACAACAAATCTAGACTACTACACAAGGTGCATTTCTACTTGGGATCTATGATCTAGTAGATCTAATGATATCCAAAGTTTCTGTAGGGAACTGGATTTTGTGAGGAACAAATTTCAAGCTCTAATAAGAGAATAATTTCAGATCTCTGTATTTTATAGCAAAGACATATCCTCTTAAGTAAATAAATATCCTTTTGTGAAAAACGTCTTGCTTGCTAGTGGGCCTTGGTAGGGAATTAATGGTTAGTCATAGAATATCAGATGATCATGCTGAAGTTCCTACCACAAACCAGCTGCTTGGGCTCTAATGCTCCTGCCCTCTTCTCTTTCCCTCCAACCAGTTCAATTTCCTCCCTCCCACAAGCTTCCCTTCCACCCCCACCCAGGGAATGGAAAATTGTTCTGGCCAAGCCCTGAGACCTCCATGAGTGGAAGGAAGAGTGATCTATGACTCTTCTCCCACCTGCTTGGGCCAGTCGCAACCCCCCCATCTCCTCTTTCCCTTGAAGGAGCTGAGAAGTTCCTGCCATGTACCCTGAATGGGAGAAGCCTAAAAGTGGATGGTTTAGGGTCCAGTGGGAGTAGGGGTTTTCTGCTTTGTCCCTGTGCATCCCCACCCCATCTTGCCCTCCCATTCTCTTATCCACTGCTGGAGACAAAAGATCTGAAAGGCAGGTGCCCCACAAAAATGATTGGACAAGGACAGATGGACAAGGACTTTTACTTTTTATTACATGAAAATATTTTTAAAATTACCACTTCATACTGGTGAGAATGGCCATCAGAAACAAATCAACAAACAACAAGTGTTAGAGAGGATGTGGAAAAAAAGGAGCCCTAGTGCACTGTTGCTGGGAATGCAGACTGGTGCAGCCACTGTGGAAAACAGTATGGAATTTCCTCAGAAAACTAAAAATGGGATTGCCTTTTGACCTTGCAATTCCACTCCTGGGATTATGTCCTAAGAACCCTGAAACACCAATCCATAAGAACCTATGCACCCCAATATTCATAGCAGCACAATTTACAATAGCCAAGTGTTGGAAGCAACTTAAGTGCCCAACAGTAAATGAATGGATCAAAAAACTGTGGTACATGCACACAATGGAATACTACACAGAACAAAGAAAGAAGGAACTCCTACCCTTTGCAACAGCATGGATGGAGCTGGAGAACATTACACTAAGTGAAATAAACCAGACAGCGAAAGACAAAAACCATATTATCTCACCTTCAAGTGGAACCTAAGCAGCAAAACAAACAAGCAAGCAAAATATAACCAGAAACATTGAAATTAAAAACAAGCTGACAGTAACCAGAGGGGAGGTGGGAGGGGGAAATGGGAGGAAGAAGGGGAGGGTTTTCAGGAACAACTATAAAAGACACATGGACAAATCCAAGGCAGGGTGGAATCAGGGGAGGGAGATGGGGATGGCTGGGGTGGAGAGGAGTGGTAGGGGGCAAATGCAGACAACTGTACTTGAGCAACAATAAAATAATTTTTAAAAAAGAAAAAATATTTTAAAAATTAAAAAAATAAAATTTTAAACTAACTTAAAAATGCAAATCTGTGAAAAAAAGGTGGGCATGCACAGTAGTGCATTAGCAAGTACAAACTGTATTTAAGAAACTGGTCTAAGGTCATGAGCTATAGATGTGTTTAAGACTCCTTTGACACTGGCTTCTTCTACATCACTTACTCCCTCAATTGACACCTGAGAGCTCACATTGAAATTGTTTTAAACAGTTTATTAGAAAAGAAAGAAACAATGGTTTTGCATGATACACTGGCATTATTTGAAAAGGACATCTATAGAATTATAATTCAATGAGGTATTGTACTAAAGTATTATAGTAGAGGAAATTCTATCTGATGGCAAAAATGTGAATGATACTTTTGATTCTCCTCTTTGAACAAGGAGATTGTCATAATTATAGATATATATTGATTCATACATAGTTTCTACTGGATTTCCTGGGAAGTCAGGTACTTGGATGGGAATGGATTGGGAGAGTGGTGATGTAAAGTCACCAAGGGGTTGGATGTCTCAAAATTGACAATGTGTGAAGATATTAATAATCTGTTTGAAAATCTAACATATGGCAACAACTGTAGAGGAAGTTTTAAGAATCATGTAGGAAAATGACATATTTTATTTGTCAGCCAGACCCTTTTCCCCAAATGTCTGCTACTTGCTGTCTCAATACCTCATGAGACAAAATGGCCATTTGGGCAGGAATGGAGGTTATACAGACTCAAAAAACATGGATTTCCCTTACAAAAGTTCATTTGACTACCAGTATAGCTAAGTACCTAATTTTTCAACAGCAAATTCAAGACTGAGCTTTCAATATGGTACTATTCTTGGGGAAACTGCCGAGTGTTTGCTTGTAAGTTGATGACATGGTGGACTCTTTTTTTGTCACAGAGCAGGTGAAGATGTATTCCCAGTGTAATAGACAACCATTCTGCCAACAGTACTATCCATCTTATCTATACCATGGTAAATGACTTATCTATCACCATGGTATTTCACACAGAATTAATTTTAATCAAGAAACTATTTTTACAGCAACAGTTCAACTCGTATCCATGGAGGAATTTAGTCTTATATACTACCAACCAGAAGCAACTGGCCAAATTTAAAGATGTTGTCTCTCAACTGCTTTACTGAATATTTAGTTATGGCTTGTTATGTGTACATATTTATTTATATATAGTGAATTCTTTATTGCTATTTTTCCTATTACAATCATACCTCAGTACTCTCTGGCTCCAGAATTCCTGAAACCCTGTACTCATCACATTTTGATGACAAAAAACTATTTCAGCATTCATCACATTTGCTAGAACTTGCATCAGTCATGATGCCCCTCCTTCCCCCTGGATTCCCCAAGAGAAAATGATTCATCCTTCAGTACTCATTGGTTTTGGCAGTACTCATCATGGTTCTGGAACAAATTGATGAGTACAGAGGTACCACTGTGTTTATGTTTGCTGTAAATTTAGTATTTAGTACTAAATACAATTAAGTATTAGATATTAAAGTATTCAATAAAACCACGACTAAATTGAATGTAATTAATATATTCACTGATGAGTACAATGACTCTTGAGATTGTGTGTCTTTTCATCTTGAGAACAGGATGAGAATTCCTTTACCTATTGTACAAAGGATAGCTGTGATTAAGATGAAAAGATAGACTTGTGTTGTGCATGAAAGTTTAAATGTGTATAAAAAGGTGTGAATGCATGTTAAAAGGTCAAAAGGTGAACAATTCTATTTATTAATTTCTGGCTTTCAGTTCCAAACTCATAACTATCCTATTTTTTGATAATGAGTATATAGAGTTGGGACTTTGCAAATTGCATTTCTCTCTCTCTCTCTCTCACCAGCTTTATGTTGTACTCTGCCAATACAGAGTCCAAGGGATACTGCCTGCCTGAAGAAGAAAGGAGCAATTTTATCTTCCTTCAGTTTTTATAGTTTTCAGTGTAAAAGCAAGATTACTTAAGATTACTGACATGTTTTGGGCCCTGGAACCATTTAATGCAATGGTGGCAAATCTTGTGCTTCTGATACTAACACACTGCAGACAGTTTCTTTATTATTATAGTGGCAACAGTCTTCTTAGTACAACAGTGGGAAAACTCTAGCAAATTTTCTTCACCATAGGTGCTAGGTGGTATCTCTTTCTTGGTACAATATCCTCTTAGAGATGATCTGAATCTCAGCCTTTCAGGATCCTCCTCTATATTCTTCATCATTTATTTTTTTTGCTAGTGCTTCTAGGTGTCAAAGTCCTTTTCTACAGTTTCTCCTTCTGCCATATCTCAGAAGGATTTCTTAAGTCTTTTAGTAGTTAACCAACTTTTTCATGATTAACAATTCTTTATGTTTTCCTTGTTCAATTTACTGGTATGGGTCTGACTGATAAAAACTAACTGGGAAACACTAACTTCTTTCAGTATCCATTAGGGCCATTTAGCATTATTTTTGTATTCCAGGAACACAGAAAGACATAGAAAAATGAGAGAGTTAAAAAATATTTTCTATTGTCACACACAAACACAAAAGAAAATTCATTCCAAAACTAGACTATAAAACAACAACAAAAACATCTTCAAGGGGGTGCATCAGTCAGAAATAAGAAAAAAAAGAAAGAAAAAAGTGAGAGTACACCTAATGGATGATGATTGATTCTAACTAACTGAACATGAATCCTTACATAGATTTTCAGTTTATGATATAGCATTTACAATTACACAAATGTTTTTACACAGATGCTTCTGTATATATTTATAAATTCTTAGACTATGCTTTTTAAAGTATTTATTTTAGAGCTCTCAAACATATATAACAAATTTGGGCAAATTTGTACTAAACTACACATAAAAGTAGATGGCATTAATGGAATATATGGAAAATGAAGAACACTTGTCATATGATAGCTGAATGGGTTTAAAGAATTAATGTCCCCAAATTTCAAGAAATAATAATTCTCTCTTCTTTCATAAACACTTCCACCTCATTATAACATAAAAAAAAGTCAGGACTTAAGAAAAAGAAAAAAAAGCAATATAGATTAACTTGCATCCTAAGTCTCGAGTATTTATAATGTTACCTCTGTGAAAAGAAAATTAGGCATTGTTGATACCAATAATAGTATGTAGTATTTCATAAATATGAAAATTTGTTTTTTAACAATTGGGCATCAAGTAATTCTCAATAGTATGAGTAAAGCTAATTACATGCCATGTACTAATAAATTGAAACACGAGTCCTCTGTTCTAGTTCACTGAATGTGAAATAGAGGACACACAAAATATATGAAAAAAATGTAAGACATACATATAGAAATGCTAAACATGACCCAAAAGTTTATTAAATTATATACATATTAAAAATTTAATTTTTATTGAATAAAGAGAAAGAAAGGGAGAGAGAGTGGCAGGGAGAGAGATACAGAGAGAGAGAGAGAAAGAGACATCAATTCAGTTTCCCAATGATTAATTTTTGTATGTACCCTTACTGGGGTTTAAACCCACAACATTGAAGTATCGGGATGACGCTTTCTGTAACCAGCTAAGCCACCAGGCCAGGGGATATATTAATTTTGGATTTTAACCTTCTAAAACAGGAAACTAATCTTGCATATAAAATTGTATTCATGAACATTTGATTTTACTTTTTACTGTTTACCCATGTAATTTAATGGGGTGTGTCATATATTTCCAACAAAGAAAGCATTGTCTAATGCATTCTTTAAAGAATGATAAAGATAACAGTTTTTGTGACATGGATGTAACTTGGCAGCCATGGAGAGTAGACTGGAATGCACATGCATGAACAATGGCAACTTAAATGTACTAGTCAGTGGGGGCTGTAGATGTCATTCAGTGAGCATGTGTACTGTGTGGCTGTCCCATTCAAAATGACTGAGCAAGTAGAACAACAAATCTGTATCAAATTTTTCATTAAGCTTGAACATTCCTCCACAGAAACAACTATTCAGATGATTTAGAAGGTCTCGGCTGTGGGCAACTGGTGATTGGTAGCTTCATCACAACAACACTCTTGCTTATGCATCATGTCTCATGCAGAGTTTTTTCGTGAAACACCAAATCACCCAGGTGACACAGATCCTTAAAGCCCAGAGTTGGTGTCCTGTGACTTCTGGCTTTTCCCAAAACTAAAATTACCCTTGAAAGGGAAAAGATTTTAGATAGTCAATGAGATTCAGGAAAAAAACAATGGGGCGGCTGATGGTGATTGGGAGGCTGTGTGAGGTCCCAAGGTGCCTACTTTGAACTGAGGTGTCATTGTTCTATGTACAATGTTTCTTGTATCTTCTTCAATAAATGTACCTATTTTTCATAGTACATGGCTGGATACCTTCTGCACAGATCATATATTTAGTTATATATATTATATATACAAACATACTACAGTGGGAAAAAGTACATTTAGAGTTGTTCATATAAAATAACATAATATTTAATCAATAATAATACAAGAATAAACTATTTTATATACAACTTTAAACCTACTTTTGCCCACCTCTGTGTGTGTGTGTGTATTTTGTTGTTGTTGGCAATGTATTCAATAAGTCCTTTGGGAGATGGGAATTTTTGCATATTTACTTTGCACTGAGCCTGGGGGGGATATCCCTTTAAAACAGCCTCCTTCTTTTGTGGTTATTTGGGAGCCAGTGCCACACAGGGCAGACATGAAGGTTGGGACACTAGGTTTGGGTTCAAGCCCTTTACTCTTCAGGGAGAAGCTGGAGGTAAGGATTCCCTCCTAATCATAAGGTGCAGTCTTAGTGATGGGATTATGGCATGAGTGTGTCTCAGCTATTCATACATGTTTCAATATAGGTATTTTCTCAGTCACCTGGTATTCAGGAGTCACTCATACACTTCCTGTACTTTTCTCAGAAGAAACTGATTCATGTGTAACTGTTTATTCAGTGCATTCCTGGGAGAAGGGAAAGACAAGTACCTTTTCTTCTGCCATCTTGCTGACATCACTTATGACACATACTTTTAAAAGAATTTGGGGAAACAATAAAAATTAAGTTTAAAAGCATTAAGGAAAATTCTGTTAAAAGAAGAAAACCAAGTCTTTCCCAGGCAATAAAATTAATTTAATCAATTTCCTTTGTATAGAATCCATATATAGATGAGATTCATTAAATTTAACCATTTGGGTATATTACTATGACACTAATAATATACTTTTCTCTACTTTTAATCAGCTTGAAATGTTATTTATAGTATGAAGTTCTGAAAACAGAAAAGCTCAAAACTTATGATTTTGTATTATAGGTCATGTGTGAGTGTGTCTATTATGTTTTTAATTTCTAAAAAATATACTGCTTTTTTTGTTTTCAGATTTACTGTGCTGTTGCTATTTAATCTTTATGAGAAAAAATGTGCTGAGGGTAGGACAAAAGCTGCAAATAAATTAAATGGATGGTACTTCACTACAATATTTTGATAATAAATTTTAACTGGATGATTAACAAAGAGTAAACTTGTCCATTAACTTAGTGTTACTACTGTAATATCTTCCACTCTAGACTTGCTGCTACCATTACCCACATGGCAATCTTATCTGAGCTATTCTCTTTTCCTCTCTGTTCAGAATCATGAATTTCATTTTGATTACATAGTTTATGTTTTAATAAAAACCAGCCACCTCATCAACATTCTCTAAAGAATGCATATGACAATGATTACTGGAAAAAGCACAATCCTCTTCTATAAATTGTATTTAGCAAAAGATGATTTTATTAATTTACTTTCAAATTTCTGTTCAATTAATCAACTTGTTTACAATTATTGACAATTAAATTTCTGTTCACATAACCAACTTATTCACAATTACTTAGCTTTCATAATTACATAAAATTTTAAATGATTTTCATACTTTTAAAGGAAGAAATCATTTCACATATGTCCTATTATGCTTTTGATGGTCATTTTATACTTTTAAATCTCCATATAAATTTTAAACTAATACAGAAATTTTTTAATTTTTAAATTACTGAGGCTATATTTATTGTTCATTTGTGAAAGCACTGTGATTTTTATTTCAAAATGTACCCACTAGAGAACATTTGAATATATATATTCAAATATATATAATTTATATTAGAATATATATATATACATTATATATATAAATTTGACATATATATATGACTTCCAGGTAAGATGGAGAGGTAGGTAGATACACTCCCTCCTTGCACAAACAAAAGAAGGACAACAACAAATTTAAAAACAAAAAATAACCAAAACTGCCAGAAAATCGAACTGTATGGAAGTCCAACAGCCAAGGACTTAAAGAAGAAACATTCATCCAGACCAGTAAGATGGGCAGCCATGGTGGAGAAAACTCATGGCCAGGCAGTGGCTGGTGGAGAGGGCAGTCCCACAACTGCATGCAGATAAGCTGGGAGGGACAACTGGGGAGCAAGACAGACCATGCAACCCAATATTCCAGCACAGGGAAATACAGCCTCAAAACCTCCGAGTGAAAAAATCTTTGGGGGTTGAGGCAGTGGGAGGAACTCTCAGCCTCACAGGAGAGTTCTTGGAGAGATCCACTGGGTCCTAGAACAGATACAAAAACACCAACCTGAGAATCAGCACCAGACAGGCCCAATTTGCTTGTGGGTAGCAGAGGAAGTGACTGAAAGCCCTCCAAGAGCTGAGTAAGCAGCATCATTCCTTCTCAGAACCCTCCCCAACATACTGCACCACAGTGCAGTGATATGGGTTGCCCAGCCCTAGTGAATAACTAAGGCTCCTCCCCTTACTACAGAACAGGTATGCTGAGACAAAATATATATATATGGCCCTAAAGACAGAACAGATCAAAACTCCAGAGAAAATACAACTAAGTGATGAAGAGACAGCCAACTTATCAGATGCACATTTCAAAACACTGGTAATCGGGATGCTCACAGAAATGGTTGAGTATGGCTTCACAATAGAGGAAAAAGTGAAGGCTATGAAAAGTGAAATAAAGGGAAATGTACAGGGAACCAACAGTGAAGGGAAGGAAACCGGGACTCACATCAATGGTTTGGAGCAGAAGGAAGAAATAAACATTCAACCAGAACACAATGAAGAAACAAGAATTCAAAAAAAAAAAAAAAAATGAGGAGACATTCGAGGACAACTTTAAACATTCCAGCATCTGAATCATAGAGATGCCAAGAGGAGAAGAGGAAGAGCAAGAAATTGAAAACTTATTTGAACAAATAATGAAGGACAACTACCATAATATGGCAAAGGAAATAGACTTCCAGGAAGTACAGGAAGCTCAAAGAGTCACAAAAAAGGTGGACCCAAGGAAGCACACAAGGCACATCATAAATACATTTCCCAAGAATAAAGATAATAAGAGAATCTTAAAAGCAGCAAGAGAAAAAGAGACAGTTACCTACAAAGGAGTTCCCATGAGATAATCAGCTGATTTCTCAAAAGAAACCTTACAGGCAAGAAGTGGCTGGAAAGAAGTATTTGAAGTAATGAAAGTCATTTAAAAAATAATATAAATATATAAATATATTTTACATGTATGAATATATATTTGTGTGTATATATACACATACACATATACATACATACATATATATATATACACATACATACATAAAACATACACATTAAACAGATAAGAGTAATACTATTTTGGGAAAAATCAATTTTAGTCAGCCTATTAATTTAATTATTTTATTAATATATTTTATTTATTATGCTATTACAGTTTTCCCATTTTTTTCTCCCCTTTATGCCCCTCCACCCCGTATCCCTTCTTCCACCATCATTCCCCCACCTTATTTCAAGTCCGTAGGTAGTACATATAAGTTCTTTGGCTTCTCCATTTCCCATACTATATCTAGCCTTCCCCTCTCTATTTTGTACTACCATTTACGCTTTTTATTCCCTATACCTTTTCCCCAATTCTGCACCCCCCCCCATAACCCTCTATGTGATCTTTATTTCTGTGAATCTGTTCCTATTCTAGTTGTTTGCTTAGTTAGTTCTGGGGGTTTTGTTTGTTTGCTTTTGTTTTTTTAGACTCAGTTGTTGATAGTTGTAAGATTGTCATTTTACTGTTCATATTTTTGATCTTCTTCTTCTTTCTTAGATAAGTCCCTTTAGCATTTCACATAATAAGGGTTCGGTGATGATGAAGTCCTTTAACTTGACCTTGTCTGGGAAGCACTTTATCTGCTTCCAAATGATAGCTTTGCTGGATAGAGTAATCTTGGATGTAGGTCCTTGCCTTTCATGACTTCCAATACTTTTTTCCAGCCACTTCTTTCCTGTAAGGTCTCTTGTGAGAAATCAGCTGACAATCTTATGGGAACTCCTTTGTAGGAAACAGTGTCCTTTTCTCTTGCTGCTTCTAAGATTTTCTCCTTCTGATTAATCTTGGCTAATGTAATTATGATGTGCCTTGGTGTGTTCCTCCTTCAGTCCAACTTCTTTGTGACTCTCAGAGCTTCCTGTACTTCCTGGAAGTCTATTTCCTTTGCCATATTACGTATAATGAAGGTAGTTGTCCTTCATTATTTGTTCAAATAAGTTTTCAATTTCTTGCTCTTCCTCTTCTCCTCTTGGCATCTCTATGATTCAGATGCTGGAATGTTTAAAGTTGTCCTCGAATGTCTCCTCATTTTTTTTTTTTTTTTTTGAATTCTTGTTTCTTCATTGTGTTCTGGTTGAATGTTTATTTCTTCCTTCTGCTCCAAACCATTGATGTGAGTCCCGGTTTCCTTCCCTTCACTGTTGGTTCCCTGTACATTTCCCTTTATTTCACTTTTCATAGCCTTCACTTTTTCCTCTATTGTGAAGCCATACTCAACCATTTCTGTGAGCATCCCGATTACCAGTGTTTTGAAATGTGCATCTGATAAGTTGGCTGTCTCTTCATCACTTAGTTGTATTTTCTCTGGAGTTTTGATCTGTTCTGTCTTTAGGGCCATATATATATATTTTGTCTCAGCATACCTGTTCTGTAGTAAGGGGAGGAGCCTTAGTTATTCACTAGGGCTGGGCAACCCATATCACTGCACTGTGGTGCAGTATGTTGGGGAGGGTTCTGAGAAGGAATGATGCTGCTTACTCAGCTCTTGGAGGGCTTTCAGTCACTTCCTCTGCTACCCACAAGCAAATTGGGCCTGTCTGGTGCTGATTCTCAGGTTGGTGTTTTTGTATCTGTTCTAGGACCCAGTGGATCTCTCCAAGAACTCTCCTGTGAGGCTGAGAGTTCCTCCCACTGCCTCAACCCCCAAAGATTTTTTCACTCGGAGGTTTTGAGGCTGTATTTCCCTGTGCTGGAATATTGGGTTGCATGGTCTGTCTTGCTCCCCAGTTGTCCCTCCCAGCTTATCTGCATGCAGTTGTGGGACTGCCCTCTCCACCAGCCACTGCCTGGCCATGAGTTTTCTCCACCATGGCTGCCCATCTTACTGGTCTGGATGAATGTTTCTTCTTTAAGTCCTTGGCTGTTGGACTTCCATACAGTTCGATTTTCTGGCAGTTTTGGTTATTTTTTGTTTTTAAATTTGTTGTTGTCCTTCTTTAGATTGTGCTAGGAGGCAAAGTGTATCTACCTACACCTCTCTGTACCAGAAGTCTCCCTATTTTAGTTAGTCTATTTATACTGTAGTGGCATTTTTTTAATATGATGAAATGTGCTGTTAGTGAATATTTAAGCTAATCAACAATTGATTGAAACAATTAAATCCCACCCCAATTAAGAGTTACAAATAGATTTTGTTTTAAAATATATGATAAGGAAACATGGGTATGTTTTCATCTGAATCTTATTTTTAAATTATATTCAAACTCTCATTGGACTCAGAAAGACCTATATCACTGACTTGTTCTACCTCAAACTGGGTGTATGGAATCAAAAATGTTATTTATTTGTCTTTGTTACTTATCTATAAAAAGACTACAATCATGAAACTTCTATCTTAGGATTGTGTGAAGTTTAATTAAATATGATTACATATGTAAATTTCTTAGCAGAGTGCTTGGCCCATTGTAATTACACAGTTAATATTTGCTGTGGTTAGAAATGGTTGTTACTATTTTAAGAAAATCAAAATATGTGAGTCTCAGAGATTTTGTGCAAAAGTACTGTATAATGTCATATAAGAAGCGAATATGTTAATTTAGAATTATTGAAAAATCATAGATAAAAGCTGATTTGTATTATTACCTTTTCCTTCAAAGTCTGTAAAAATGAATAGAAAACTTTTTTATTCATCAAGCACTGTTTAAGTCTGATGGGTTATAAGAGAAATAAGAAAAAATCCTGTGATAAGCCAAAAAGTCTTTTTTTTTTGCAATAACATCAATAAGAATAATTCTGACACATCAATCTAACATAGTAATTGAAATTCCATTTATAAAAGTATAAGACATCATTGAGAAAAATGAAAAAATACCCTAATAAAGGGAGACACAGGCATTATTTTGAAGTTGAAAACAATTTGCACAGTTAATTCTCTCTGAACTGATCTTTACATTTAATGTACTCCCAAATTTTTGTAATGAATATTATTGAATGTATGATTCTGAAATTTACATAATATGAAAAATTCTATCATAGTCAAAGGAATATTTTCATCTTATTCACATATAACTTACATGTACTAATTTTAGGAATATAGCTTAACTTTTATAAGGATGTGGCTAAATTTTTATATATGTATACAGCAATTTGACTGCCTTGAACTTCAAGATTTATATTATTTGTATTCCTGGAATGTCCCCTCTCATACATTACTGATAGGGGAGCTTTCCTAGTTAATTCCTCTCTAAAACCTGTTCACTATTCTTATCTCTATCACTATGGATCAATCTTACCTGTGAAAAATGTATAAAAATGGAGTTAATAGGTACTTTGTAATCTCTCACATTTTTGTGATCAAAATTATTATGTTTGTGAGATTCAACCATGCTGGCATAACAGCAGTTTCTCTTTCCTTTGAATATGCCATAATTTTATACATTCTTCTGCTAATGCATATCTCAGTTATTTTATATTTTTTGTTATGAATAGTGCTGTTATCAGCATTAATTTACATGCCTTTGTTTACCATAAATACCAATTTTCAATGACTATATATCCAGAATGGAGTTGTTGAGCTATAGGCTAGCATTGTCAACCTCAATAAATATTTCCAGAAAGCTTTACCAATAGTTGTTTCAATTTACAGGCTTACAAGCAATATATGTCACTTTCAATTTGTCTCCATCCTTGCTCATCCTTGGTATAGGCAGGTTTTTTTTCATTTCAACTATTTTGGTGAATGTATGGTAGTATTTTGTTTGTGTGTGTATTTTATTTATAATTACCTGACAACTAGTGGTACTGAGTTTCACATTGTATGATTTAGAGATATTTGTGAAGTCCCATTCAATTTTTTTCTTTAGTTTATAAGTACTTTTGAAAACTATATGCATTCTCTTTGCCTTGCCTATTTTGAGACCATAAAGATATCTTATGTTTCATATAGAAGCTTTAAAATTTTGACCTTTCACATTTATACTCTTGATCCTTTTCAAATTATTTTTTCCTTGTGAGATGCTTGTTCAAGAAAAATTATTTTCTTGTGAACATATAGTTGACCAGATTTTTAAAAATATATTTTATTAATTATGCCACTATAGTTGTCCCATTTCCTCCTCTTTACTCCTATCCATCATGCACACCCTCTCTCACCTGCAACCCCCCCGCCCTTAGTTCATGTCCATGGGTAGTATATATAAGTTCTTTGGCTTCTACATTTCCTATACTATTCTTAACCTCCCTCTGTCTGTTTTCTACCTATCATTTATGTTTCTTATTCCCTATACCTTTTCCCCTATTCCTCCCCTCCCCTTCTTGGCTGATAACCTTCCATATGATTTCCATTTCTTTAATTCCGTTTCTGTTCTAGTCATTTGCTTAGTTTGTTTGTTTTCATTTTGCAGGGTGGTGCTTGGTTTTTGATAGTTGTGAGTTTGTCATTTTACTGTTCATATTTTTGATCTTCTTTTTTCTTAGATAAGTCCCTTTAACATTTCACATAACAAGGGCTTGGTGATGATGAACTCCTTTAATTTGACCTTATTTGGGAAGCACTTTATCTGCCCTTCCATTCTAAATGATAGTTTTGCTGGATAGAGTAATCTTGGATGTAGATCCTTGCCTTTCATGACTTCCAATACTTCTTTTTAGCCCCTTATTGTGTGTAATGTTTCTTTTGAGAAATCAGCTGATTATCTTATGGGAATTCCTTTGTAGGTAACTGTCTCTTTTTCTCTTGCTGCTTTAAGATTATCTTCTCATCTTTATTCTTGGGTAATATAATTATGATGTGCCTTGGTGTGTGCTTCCATGGGTCCACCTTTTTGGGACTCTCTGAGCTTCCTGGACATCCTAGAAGTCTATTTCTATTGCCATATTGGGGAAGGAAAATATCCTTCACTATTTTTTTTCAAATAAGGTTTCAATTTCTTGCTCTTCCTCTTCTCCTCCTGGCATCCCTATGATTCAGATGTTGGAATGTTTAAAGTTGTCCTCAAATGTCTCCTCATTTTTTTTTCTCGAATTCTTGTTTCTTCATTGTGTTCTGGTTGAATGTTTATTTCTTCCTTCTGCTCCAGACTGTTGATGTGAGTCCCAGTTTCCTTCCCTTCACTGTTGGTTCCCTGTACATTTCCCTTTATTTCACTTTTCATAGCCTTCACTTTTTCCTCTATTGTGAAGCCATACTCAACCATTTCTGTGAGCATCCCGATTACCAGTGTTTTGAAATGTGCATCTGATATGTTGGCTATCTCTTCATTGCTTAGTTGTATTTTTTTTCTGGAGTTTTGATCTGTTCTTTCATTTGGGCCATATTTTTTCTTTTTGTCTCAGGGTGAATGTTACATAGTATTGTGGGGAGACTTAGGTATTAGCTAGGGTAGGGCTATGCATGTCTCTCTGTTGTGGTACTGAATGTGGGGGAGTAGTCCAAGGGGGAACAATGCTGCTTATTCAGCTCTTTGCCTGCCTTCAGTCACTTTCTCTGCTACCCACAAGCAAATTGGGCTCTTCTGGTGCTGATTCAGTTTTGGGTGGGTTTCTGTATATTCTAGGACTCTGTGGGTCTCTGCAATGAACTCTCCTGTGAGGCAGGGAATTTCTCCCACTGCCACAACCCACACAGGTTTTTTCAGTCAGAGGTTTGAAGCTGGAACCCTGGGTTGCGTGGTCTGTCTTGCTCCCCAGTTGTTCCTCCTGATTTATCCACAGGCACATTTGAGGCCACCCAGTCCTTCAGTCATGCCTTGCCACATGTCCTCTCTGCTTGTCTCCACCCCTCTTACCAATCTGACTGAATGTTTCTTCTTTAACTCCTTGGTTGTTGGACTTCCACAGAGCCCAATTTTCTGGCAGTTCTGGTTATTTTTTGTTTTTAAATTTGTTGTTGTCTTTATTTTGGTTGTGTGCAGAGGCACAGTGTAACTACATATGCTTCCATCTTGCCTGGAAGCTAGATTTTTTAATTTAAAACATTATATTACTTAGTAAATTACGTTGATGATTTTGCCATAAATCATGTAATGTTATATGTTTTGTTATTTCTGGACTCTTTATCATAATTTATTGGTGTATTTGTCTATTTTGGTAATAGTGTAATGCAAGAAACTCTAGAAGAACATGATATAAACCAGTGATACTTAAAAAACTTATAAAAGCTAAAGAGTTCAAAAGAGAAACTGGTATGTTTTATATTTTAAATTGGTAAGCGTTCACAGTTGGTAATTTTTTAATAATGTTGATCTCCACATTTATGTTTCATTACCTTTTGTATATATTATATTTTACAGTAGAAAACAAAGAACTATAATAGGATTAATGTTGCAACACTTTTAGGGTAAAATATTATTTATTGGGAGAACTAAATACTGATGTATTTTTAAAAATGATTGTTCTCAATTTTATGGTTCTTTATTTTAAATTTCATACCATTTTTAGCAATGAGAAATGATTAATTATAGAGGATAGTGTATAATATTTATGTAACCTTGCTGGCTGTTGATAGCAGCTTTGGTCTTCTACACTATGAGAGAGAGAGACAGAGAAAGACAGAGAGACAGACAGATAGAGAGAGAGAGAGAGAGAGAGAGAGAGAGAGAGAGAGAAGCAATGATGGGAGAGAGAAACATCAATTGGTCCAATATGCACCCCAACTCGGGATGAAACCTGCAACTTTTAGGTTTACTTATGGGACAACACTCCAACCAAATGAGCCACACCAGCCAGGGCTTTTTCAAAGATGATGTAGAAGTTGCTTTACAATTCCAGGGAAGAAATAGCACACTGGTAACACTTAAGGTATGAAACATTCATAGAAATTTAAATATATTATCTGGGAGAAAGGCATTTTTCGGTTGTTATATGTTTTATGTATAACATTTTTAATTTTAGAGTAATTAACAATAGGTCACATTACAATGTTCTGTCTAAAGATTTGCCACTATATAAACAGAATGCTATGAGAGAATGAAGGAAAAACAACAAATTTATCCTGGAGAAATATGTAAGATATTCACAGAAGAACTGAACTGTGAGCTGGATTAAAATGCATGAGATTCCCTGGGAAGAAATGAGAAAAACAAGAGATCATTAGGAGTAAAATATTGAATCGCTAAAATGTTGGTAAGCTATTTGGGTGGAACATGGAATGGATGGGGGTGTTGGTAGAAAATGTCATTAGTGTGATAGATTGGGGACAGATAGGAAAAAAACCCCAACTTTATCCATACATAGATTCAGCAAGTTCTTCATTTATTCTGCAACATCACAAGTATCTTTTCCAGCCATCAGTTCTCCAGTTACTCAGTCATTACTGAGCACCTGCTATATATCAGCAAACAAAGTGGATATGTTCATGTTACTATACAGTAAAGGCTTTTTTGAGCAAAAATTACTGGAAGCCTGGATTAGAGGATAAGTAGATGGCAAAAAAGTCTTGGATATTAAAGAGAGTGAATGGCCCTACAGAAATTTACTTGTTTATTTCTCCCTGGAGCCATTTGTTCACATTTATAAGGGGAAGAAAGCAAACTACCCCTCAACTGCATCCTCCGCAAACACATGCAAAGGGCCAGGATTTTACATTAAAATTTGTTATAACAATATAAATACCTCCTTCTTCTCTTCCCATAAATGGTATAATTAGAGAACAAAGGTTCCCGAACTTTCTTCAGGAGAAAATACAGCTGTGCAGCCATTTCTAGAAAAGCTCTGAAAGTCAAAATTTCAGTATTTCTCTCCTATAGTAGATTAATTACATTTTCACTGATGATATCACTTTGGAGAAATGAAACATAGGGAACCAATGTTAACATGTTCTATAAGTAAATATACTCATGTGCCATTTAATAAGAGGGATATATCCTGAGAAATGTGTTGCTATGCAATTTCATCATTGTGTACATATCATAGAGCACATTTACACAAACCTTATTATATAACCTATTAATTAGGCTAACAATATAGCTTGTTGCTCCTAGGCTACAAATCCATACAGCATGTTACTGATCTGAATATTGTAGGCAAAATGGTAAGTACATCTATATTCAATTACTTCTAAACATAGGAAAGCTATAGTAAAAATACAGTATAAAAGGGTAAAAATGATACCCCTGTATAAGTACTTACCAGAATAGAAACTGCAGAACTGGAATTTGCTCTGGGTGATTCAGCCTGAGTGGTGAGTGAATGTGAAGGTCTAGTACATTACTGTACACTACTGTAGACTTTATGTTATTAATTTGTTACTGTATTTTCCATTGCCATTTAACTCCTTATACTCCTCTCCCCTATGCAACCACCAAACTATCATGCATGTTGAAGAGTCCTTTCTCCTTTTTACCTGATTCCTCTGCCTCTTAACATCCTTCTTCCCAATAGCTGTTACCCTGCTATCTATGAGTATTTAAAATACTGTAAACTTTGCCTACACTCATTTATTTAACTGATAGAAAATTTTCAGCTCCATTATAATATTTTGGGTCAATCATCATATTATTTAGTTCATCATTGACTGAAATTTTGTTATGGAGTACATGACTATAACTGGTTTGCTTCTGGTACAGAAAACTTGTGTTTGCTGTCAGAATAATTAAATATAGATACTAGAAACATATCACTATGTGCCAGGGATGCTTTAATTCTACATTTAATATTTTAAGTATATTTTATTGATTGTGCTATTACAGTTTTCCCAATTTCTCCCCTTTTCCCCCCTCCACCCCTGTACCTCCAGCATTCCCCCCCTTAGTTCATGTCCATGGGTTACACATATAAGTTTTTTGAGTTCTCTGTGTCCTATACCATTTTTGATCTTTCCCCATCTATTTTATGCCTACCAATTACACTTCTTCTTCTCAGTACCTTTTCCCCCCATTCGTCCCTTCCCCCTCCCCACTGAAATCTCTCCATGTGATGTCCATTTCTCTGATTCTGTTCCTATTCTAATTGTTTGCTTAGTTTTTGTTTTCATTGTTTGTCTTTTCTTTTAGGTTCATTTATTGATAGTTGTGGGTTTGTTGTCATTTTACTGTTTATATTTTCAAACTTCCTTTTCTTAGATAAGTCCCTTTAACATTTCATATACTAAGAGCTTGGTGATAAAGAACTCCTTTAATTTGGCCTTATCTGGGAAGCACTTTATCTGCCCTTCTATTCTAAATTATAGCTTTACTGGATAGAGCAATCTTGGATGTAGGTCCTTGCCTTTCATGACTTCAAATACTTCTTTCCAGCCCCTTCTTGCCTGCAAGGTTTCTTTTGAGAAATCAGTAGCCTAATGGGAACTCCTTTGTAGCTAACTCTCTCCTTTCCTCTTGTTGCCTTTAGGATTCTCTCTTTATCTTCAGTCTTGGGTAACTTAATGATGATATGCCTTGGTGTGTTCCTCTTTGGGTCCAACTTCTTTGGGACTCTCTGAGCTTCCTGGACTTCCTGAAGTCTATTTCTTTCACCAGATTGAGGAAGTTTTCCTTCATTATTTGTTCAAAAAAGTTTTCAATTTCTTGCTGCTGTTCTTCTCCTTCTGGCACCCCTATAATTTGGATATTGGAATGTTTCAGGCTGTCCCAGAGGTTTGTAAGTCTCTCTTCACTTTTTTGAATTCTTGTTTCTTCATTCTGTTCCAGTTGGATGTTTATTTTTCTCTTTTGTTCCAAATTGTTGCTTTGAGTCCTGGTTTCCTTCCTGTCACTATTGGTTCTCTGAATGTTTTGCTTTACTTCATTTTGGGTATCTTTCTTTTTTTTTTTTTTTTTTCATGTTTTGACCAAGCTCAACCAGTTCTGTGAGCATTTTGATTACCAGGGCTTTAAATTCTCCATCAGATATGTTGTTTATCTTCTCATTGCTTAGCTCTCTTTCTGAAGCTTTGCTTTGTTCTTTCCTTTGGGCCACATTTCTTTGTCTCCATGCATCTGTTAAGTTGTAAGGGGGCATTGCCTTATGTATTCACCAGGGCAGAGCAACCCTCTTTGCTATGCTGCAGCATTGCTTGTCACGGAGGGGCCAGAGAGTTAACAGTGCACCTCATTTGTTAGTCTCTAGCTTACTTTCCAAGGAACTCTCAACTCTTTTGTGAGACTGGGAGTTTGTCCCACCACAGCAACTGCCAGAGTCCACAGTGAGCTCTGAATCTCAGTTTCCCATTCAGCCAGCCCCACCTGCACAGTCCCTGTACTTAACTCTAAGTGATGAATAAAGTGCCTTGTACATCAGTGAATTGATCTAATAATTAATCATTGCCATCACCATCATTAAGGTCATCATGACAGCTTACTATGCCAGTCAGATATTAGCCTACTTAATCCTAATGATTACTTTTTCCTTTAAGGTAGGCAAAAGACATCATTATCTTTGCTTTATGAATGAAATTGAGGATAGAGAAGTTAAGTGCCTTCTCAAGACCATAGAGCTAGTAAGAAACAGAAATCTAATTCCAGTAGTTTGGCTCCAGAGTCCATGCTTTAACCCTCTGCAGGCTATTTATTGTCTCTCCGTAATGTGTATATTTGATCAAATTTCCTCATTTTCTGTGAACTGTATTTATACTTTGGGGACGTATTTTATTTATGGTATCTCTAATTATGTATGTTTTACCTATTAAATCATTAATTATCCATAGGCTGCATATACCATTTTAGATGGCAAATGACTGCAAAAGTAAAACTGGTCACTGCACCAAAATTATGCTTTAAGAATGCCTTGAAAAATTTATGCTAGATGTAAAAACAAGTAAATTTCCTTTAAAAATCATGCCTATGCATTTTCTATAATCATGTTCCATAAAATAAACATATGACTAATTGTTCTGCAGGCTCAGCTGTTACATACACATAACAATTACACAAAAATTTAAAATGAAAGGTTGTCCTTTCCAATTGGCACTAATTCATAATTCATAATTCCCAACTCCAGAAAGAGAGTATTTTAGATATATTCACCTGCATAGATGTTTAAAATAAAGGCTATAAAACTCTAAAATTATTGTCATTCATTCACAAAAGTCTCAAAATTTGTTCAAGAAGAAAATAATTTTAAGTGCATTGTTTAAAATTTATAATAACATATTAGGAACTTATTCAATTGTCCACTTCTAGAAACTGACAGAAAAGTTATGGAAGCTGAATATCAGTCAGGAAAAGGAAATATGTTCTGGTTTCCTCAAAGACCTCTAAGAATTTGGACATTGGAATAAACTAAACAGGAATTATCCCAGGGGCAAATAAGATACAGCAGATTCTCAATAATTGTATGTCACTACCTCACTAAGCTAGGTAATTTTAGGTTTCAAGTAAACATATTGTCATATATATCAATATATAAAGAAAGACATATAGATATAGATATATAGGCTATAGTATAAAGTGAAATAAATATTAACAAATGAAAGTTCATGAAAATGGATTAACAGGGCAGAACCACATCCTATAAAGAAAACACAAAGTTGTGTCTAGACCATCAGAAGCACAATTTTACATATAAAAAAGAACAATGCACATGAAATTGTGAATCTCAAAAATATTTTACTCTGTCTTCCAACTTCAGTTGAGGAAAAAAACACTACTTGTTTTTTTAAAAAATTAAGACTTGTTTTTGTGTATCAGTTTTGGGTTCACAGTAAAATTGAACAAAAAATAAAGTCCTTGTCTACATCTTCCCTCCTCCCCACACCCACAGCCTCTGCAACCATCACATACTGTTCCAGTGTGTACATTGGTTACAATGAATGGAACAACATTGACATATCATTATCAAAGTCCACAGTTTACATTCACTGTGTGTTGTACATTCTATGGGTTTTGACAAATGTATAATGACAGTACTTATGATTACAGTATCATACAGAATAGTCTTATTGCTCTAAAATGGCCCCCCATTCTCCACTTATTCATCTCACCCTTTCCAGACCCCTTGCAATCATTGATCATTTTACTGTTTCCAGTTTTATCTTTTCCAAATATATGATTTGAATTACACAGTATGTAATCATTTCAGGTTACACTTCTTTTATTTAGTAATATGTGTTTCAATTCCCTCTATGTCTTTTTGTGGCTTCATAGCTCTAATTATTTTGCAGTGAATAGTATTCCATTTTATATATGTAGCACAATTGATTTATACATTTACCTAATGAAGAACATCGTATTTGCTTCCAAGTTTGGCATAATGAATAAATCATTAGTACACATTCAGAGGTTTTTGTGTAGCCATACATTTTCAATTAATTTGGGTAAATATCAAGGAACACACATACTGGATTATATGGGAAGTTTATATTAGGTTGATTTTTCAAAAATTGCCAAACTCTCTTCTGAAGTGGCTGTACCATTTTCCAAACCAGCAATGAATGAGAGTTTCTGATGCTCTACATATTTGTCAGACTTTGTCATTGTCAGTGTTTGAAATTTTAGGTATTTTATTAGGAGAGTAGTGCTATCTTACTGTTGTTTTAATTTGTATTTCCCTAATGAAGTATAATGTTGAGCATCTTTTCATTTGGTTAATTGTCATTTTCATTTCTTCCTTTGTGTGGTTTCTGTTTGTATCTTTTGTCCATTTTTAAACCAGGTTTTCTGTTTTCTTATTGTGGAGTTTTAGGAGTTCTTTCTATATTTTAGTTATAGTCATTTATCAGATATGTGTTATACAAATATTTTATCCCAGTCTATAGCTTATCTTCATTCTCTTGAAAGTGTTTTCCCAGAGCAGAAGTTTTTAATTTTCCTGAAGCCCAGTTTATCAATTTATTCTTTCATCTTCATGCCCTAGTGTTGTATCTGAAAAGCCTTCACCAAACTGCAGGTCATTTACATTTCCTCCTATGTTATCTTCTAGGAGTTTTATGGCTTTGCATTTTATTTAGGTCTATAGCGCATTTTGAGTTATTTTTTTTGAAGGGTAGAAAGTCTATGTCTACTTGCATTTTCTTGGAACACAAGTGAAGTGAAAGAAGGAAAATTAAAATACATTAAAGAGAGAATAAGGAAAACCAGTCAAACAATGCAATTAAACAGAAATTAAATGAAGAAAACTAAACATAAGGAAGAGAAGTAAAAAATACTGATAAAACAAAAGTAGTAAAAAGAATGAAATAATAATAATAATACACATAAACAATAAAATGCCAGTTCTATGGGATAACATAGTGACATTGTCTCAGTTTCTCAATTTTGGGGGTTAGCCTTGTGCTTCCCCTTTGGATCTGTCTCTGGACCTTTCATAACTCCATGTCTTATTGTCTCATTTGGGGGAAGAGAAAAAGGAATAAAAAGAGAGAGGGAAGAAAAACAAAAACCTCCTGCCAACTTTAAACCCATTGAGCAAGTTCTGCTGGTCTTCCTAGATGCCACAAAGAGGTGGGCTGGGCTTCACTTTTCTTCCTTCCTATGGTTTTGTGGGATGGGGACCAGGTCTGGGCAACAATATTCACAGTTGTCCAGCCTCCAGCCCAGGTCCTCCATGAACTGCCAGGTTCAGATCAGCCACTCAGTCTCAGTGTGCAGCGTGAGTCAAGCCCTGGCATGCAGCTCCTATCAGCCACTGGGTCTCTAGGCACACAGTGTGGGTCAAACCCCTACTTGCATTTTCTTGCATGTGGATATACAATTGTTCCAACATCATTTGTTGAAAAGACTCTCTTTGATCCTTTGTATTGCATTTGCTCATTTCTCAAAGATCAGTTGACCATAACTGCGTGTTCTGTTCACAGAATCTGTATGTCTATTCTTCTGCTAATACCACACTCTCTTAATTATGTTAGTAAGTCTGGTAATGTCAGTCTTCCAATTTTTTTCTTCTCCTTTGGCTTTGTTTGGCAATTCTGAGTCATTTACCTCCCCATAAAACTTTAGCATCTGTTTGTTGATGGCCACAGAATACCTGGCTAAGATTTTGATAGTATGTCAATTGAGAAGAATTAACATCTTGTCTTTCTGTCCATGAATGTGAAATCTCTTCATTTATTTTGTTCTTTGATTTCTTTCATCATAGCTTTGTAGATTTCCTTAACCTTATGAATATTTTGTTAGATTTATAACCACTTTATTTTTAGTGCTATTATAAATATATTCATTTAATTTCCAATTCCAATTGTTTATTTTTGATATATAGGAAAGTAATTGACTTTTTAGTTGAATTTATTGGGGTGACATTGATTCACAAAACCATACATGTTTCAAGTATACAACTCAACATAACATTATTTGCCCTTGGTATTGTGCACCCATCACCCCAAGCAAAGTCTTTCCATCCCCATTTCCCCACACCTTAGCCAACCTCCACATACCTCGAGCTCCTTTGCCTATGACTATGTCTGTGTTTATACATTTTATATATATACAGAGAGTTGGCCAAATAATTCATTTGTTGTTTTCCGTAAGATGGCTCTAGTAATTCTTAGTTGTCTTTAATATCATTCAAAACAATTTTGTTAGATTGTATTGTGACAGCTGTCATAACAGCATGTGTTGAAAAAAATCAAAATCGGTGAATTTGTGTAGCCATTATAATATTGAAGATGGAAGAAAATGTGCAATATTTTAGTATATTATGCTTTTTTATTTTAGGAAAGGTAAAAACACAACTGAAACACAAAGAAAATAAAATTTGTGCAATGTATGGAGGAGGTGTTATGACTGATCAAATATGTCAAAAGTGGTTTGAGAATTTTTGTGCTGGAGATTTCTTGTTGGATGATGCTCTACAGTCAAGTAGACTAGTCAAAGCTGATAGCCAACAAACTGAGGCATTAATTGACAACAATCAACATTATACCATGAGAAAGATACCCAGCTAATTCAAGATATCCAAATTAATAAAGTTATTGGTGAAAATGAAAAAAAGTCTTTTATTTTACAGAAAAGAAACTAAATGGACCCATTGGCAAACCCAATATTACATATATGTTTTTGTTTATTTCACAACTACTCTTCCTTCCATGCTGTAGCACTAGGTAAGATTTCCAGGTTTTGTTTGTTTGTTTATTTATTTATTTATTTGGCCAAGTAGTATTCATTGTGTAAATATACCATGGCTTTTTTTAACCATTCATCCACTGATGGGCTCTTGGGATGTTTCCAGATCATGGCTATTGTAAATAACATTGCAATAAACATAGGGGTGCATATAATCTATTGAATTAGTGTTTTAGGTTTCTTAGGATATATATCCAAAAATGGGATCACTGGGTCAAAACGTACTTCTATTTTAAATTTTTTGAGGAAACTCCATACTGTTTTCCACAGTAGCTGCACCAGTCCAGATTACCACCAACAGTACACAAGGATTCCCTTTTCCTCACATCCTCACCAGCACTTGTTTGTTGATTTATTGATGATAGCCATTCTGACTGGTGTGAGATGTTATCTCATTGTGGTTTTATTTGTATCTCTTTTATGATTAGTGGTGAGCCTTTTTTCAAATGCCTATTGGCCATCTGTATGCCCTTTCTTGCAGAAGTGTTTATTCAGGTCCTTTACACGTTTTTAAATTAGGTTGTTTGTCTTCCTGGTGTTGATTTGTATAAGTTCTTTATATATTTTGGAAATTAACCCCTTATCAGATATATCATTGGCAAATATCCCTTCCTCACTCCCCTGTGGCTATTGTTACAATGTTCTTCATTTCAATGTCTCTGGTTATATTTTGTTTGCTTTTTTCTTCTATTGATTATGTTCCAGTTAAAGGTGAGATCATATGGTATTTGTCCCTCACCATCTGGCTTATTTCACTTAGCATAATGCTCTCCAGTTCCATCCATGCCGTTGCAAAGGGTATAAGCTCCTTCTTTCTCTCTGCTGCTCAGAATTTCATTGTGTAAATGTACCATAGTTTTTGGATCCACTCATTTGCTGATGGGCACTTAGGTTGCTTCCAGTACTTGGCTATTGTAAACTGTGCTGCTATGAACATTGGGGTGCACAGGTTCTTTTGGATTGGCGTTTCAGGGTTCTTAGGGTATAATCCCAGCAGTGGGATCACTGGGTCAAAGGACAGTTCCATTATTAGTTTTCTGAGGAAATTCCATATTGTTTTCCACAGTAGCCACACCAGTCTGCATTCCCACCAACAGTGCACTAGGGTTCCCTTTTCTCTGCTTCCTCTCCAACATTTGTTTGTGGATTTGTTTATGTTGGCCATTCTGACTGGTGTGAGATGGTACCTCATTGTGGTTTTAATTTGCATCTCTCTGATGTGTAGTGATGCTGAGCATCTTTTCATATGTCTCTGGGCTCTCTGTATGTCTTCCTTGGAGAAGTGTCTGTTCAAGTCCTTTGCCCATTTTTTAATTGGGTTGTTTGTCTTCCTGGAGTAGAGTCATGTGAGTTCTTTATATATTTTGGAGATCAGGCCCTTGTCTGAGGTATCATTGGCAAATATGTTTTCCCATACTGTTGGTTTTCTTTGTATTTCAATGCTGTTTTCTTTAGCCATGCAGAAGCTTTTTGTTTTGTTGAGGTCCCATTTGTTTATTCTTTCCTTTATGTCCCTTGTTTTAGGGGACGTGTCTGTGAGGATGTTGCTGCGTGGAGTGTCTGAGATTTTCCTGCCAATGTTTTCCTCTAGGACTTTTATGGTGTTACGACTTCTATTTAAGTCTTTTATCCATCTTGAATTTATTTTTGTGTATGGTGTAAGTTGGTGATCAAGTTTCATTTTTTTGCATGTAGCACCCCCCAGGGCAGGGTGCCCAGCATTTTTACTATTAAACAAATTATTCCTCCAAGTCACACAAAAATGTTTTTTTAAATAAATAAATTCTGTAAGAGTACTACTCATGCCACATTTACAAACTGGGCAAAATTTTGAAATCTGCTGACAAAATGCAAGTAGTGTATAAAACATTTTATATTTATCTGAGAAAAAAAAAAAAACACTGGCCACAGAGGACAGGAAACATGAAGATAACTGTTTTCTTCAGATTCTGGCATTCACATGAAATACATTTAGTAATGCAGCACATTATTCAATAAAATTAATCTTCCTCATTATCATGAATTTCATAATTACAAAAATTCTTTATTATTTGGTGTCAGTAATGACTCGATTAGTTTATTATACAAAAATCACTTTCAATGCCAACTTCTAAGTAAATGTTTATTCTTAAAATTCTCAGTGAATATTAAACACTTATCCCCCACTTAATACAACCTGTATCTGTCATTCATAGTCTTTGAGAGATAGCAAAATTTATACATATTTTGAATGGTTTTACTCAAAATATATAAATATCAAGCAATTACAATATTCATATGAAAATAAATATTTTAGCAAAAACTCAGGAGAAATTGGTGCTTGTTTCATAATATAACATAAATGTGATGTATATATGTGTGTATATATGTAAATATCAATATCTGTATGCATGTATGTGAATAGATTAGAAAAACTCATTTTTCTAATTATTTCTCCTCCTTTATGCTAATATAATTATACATAATGAAAGTAGACACAGCCAGAACATCAGATATCTTCGAATGTTATATCCAACCATCTGTGCCTAAATGAACTTTGCATAAGTCAAATAAGATTGATGAAAACATAGCCAGTTTGTTTCAGACCCAGAACAGGTTAGCACAGCCAAGTGGAAACAATAGATGGCACAGTTACCTAATAATCTTCTTGAATTATTATTAGGGCCAATGATTTTTCACACAGCCACTCCACAATTTTTTAGGAGATTAAAATAACCTGTATTTTTAATTAAGCCAATTTGAATTTAGAAACCTAAAATTTCTTCTAACTTGATTGTCACTGCATGCTACAATATATCCGCTGGGCTGTGTAAGGATCTGTTTTAAGAGTGTTTCAGACTTTGATTCTAAAGAGTTCACAGGAATGTTCACTAACCAAGATTCATCCATCAAGCTGAAATGTAAAAATAGACAGAAAAAATAAATTGATTTTTTACTCTATAGAAAGCTATAGTGATGATTAAGAGAGAATGTCAGGCTTCAGTGGTAAAAAGTTCCTTTCATTTCAGTAAAAATAATTTGCATTTTATACTGAATGTGCATTTAACTGAAGATTTTTTCACAGAGTAAATCTTTTCATAATGCATCTGCCTCCTCATGTGTCTTAAAATTTTTAAACTATGATCATAGAGGCTTCACCTACTTTCTCCTAATTCATGAGTGTCATATGTGAGAAAACCTAATATTGAAAAAACATAAATTTAAAAAGTTACAGAAGTTTATTTTTAATTCCATAGCATTGGGGAAATAAAGCTAGACTAAAAGCCAAGAGATTCATATTCTAGTCTCAGTTTAGAACAAGTCTATATCCTGTTTTATTAATTATGCCAAGTTACCTAACTTCTCTGGGTATCAGGTCTATTATCTGTTCAAGGAATGAATTGAACTCAATCTCAAAAATTTTCTTTCAGCTTTATTATTCTATGTAAAATTTACCAAAATTATTTGTCAGAACTTTCCTCTTACAAGCTGTCCTACTTCGAAATGAGGATTCCATAACTTCATTTAGGAATTTGCACATTTTATTAATTCAATGCACATTTACATAATACTTTTATAGTGGGAAATAAGATGTCACTGAGGAGTCAATCGATATGCTTCAAGAAGATATGGTTTTACTAAAGTCATTATGCAAATAAGTGTTTACAATAGCAATTATAAACTATCATATAGACAAGAGGTACTTGACATTATAAGGTTCCTATTAGACTGGGCATTCAACCAAGGATTTCTTGATGAAGTAACAATTTAAATAAGATTAAATTAATATATCGTATTTAAATAGAAAAAGCAGGATTAAAGATCTACATAGTGAGTAGAAAGCACAAAGAAATGTACAGTGGCAAAAGGGAAAATGATACCATAAGACACTTGTAATAGACCCATTTGGCAGAAACAAAGTACTTTCGACTGTAGATGTGATATAAACTAGGCTTTCAGTTTTTAAGCCATTAAAGGTTTTGTTCTTAGTGAAGGCATGGAACCATTCAAAAAATATTTGGAAAAGGCATGGAATGACTGCATTTGCATGTCAAGAACATTCTGGGTGCAGAGAATAGATTGAAGCTAAACTTGAGCTGTCCTTAATAGACTAGTTTGAATTATTAAGTGATGATAGTACATAGAGAACAGGAAGAGATGATAAACTTTAGGTGTCTGGTTTGCATAATTGTTGGGAAAGAGCATACTCATAGAAATAAGTCATCTGGATAAAGATTTGACATAATAGCTATCTATTGTCACACCTATTACATAACACATTTATTGCATAAACTTAGTACAACAAGACACATTTGTTATTTCACATTTTTAGGTTAGTCATTTTTTTTTTATTTTAAGAGAGAGAGAGGAAGAGACAGAGAAAGAGAGAGTGAGAGATAAATGCCCATTTGCTGTTCCACTTAGTTGTATATTCATTTGTTCTTTCTTTTATGTGTCCTGACCAAAGATCAAAACTGCAACCTTGGCATAACAGGACAAGACTCCAAGGTCAACTTAGCTACCCTGCCAGGGGCTCATCTGTTTAAAAAATATATTTTATTTTTCAATTACAGTTGTTGCACAATATTATATTAGTTTCAGGTATACAACCCAGTAATTAGACATCTATATAATTTACCAACTGATCACATTTTATTTATTACTTTTGTGTGTCCATAATCTGGTGACACAAAAATAATAAATAGTACCTGGGTCTTCTACTTTAAGGTCTCACTAAGTTCCAAACAAAGTGTTATCTGGGGCTACAGTATCATTCCAGGCTCAACCAAGAAAGAATGGGCTTCCAAGCATTGATCTCTCAGACTGAAGACCTCAGTTTTTTGTTGGGTGGGGGACCAAACTCAGTTTCTTATCATGTAGCCTTTTCCTGAATGGATTTACAATTCATGAAATGCGTCATAAAATACAGTTTCCTCAAAAGATGGTTGCTACATGTTATATAACATAAATAAAAACACATGATAATATATAATCAGAATGTTTATTGTGTTGATTAGAAACAAACCTTAACCATACCCAGGAGGAAGAAATCATAGAAGAGCTTGGCCACAGGAAGCAAAGATCAGGGGCCACCTTGGAGTCTGTCCACCATGCTTTGTATGGAGAGAGAAGATTATGTTTCAATTATATACATTATATACATACATTCTGTATGTGTCTTAAAAATCCAGGAAAATACTTCCTTGAAGCTATATATTTGTTGCTGCTCCCTCATTTTAATCCAAATGATATTAATGTTGAAGGAGAAAATATGTAATGAGAAGAAAAAAAAGGTTCAGAAATAAACCTAAAATAAGTCCAGCAGTTACTAGTTAGGTAAAGAAAGGAGTTCCTATGAAGAAGTTGAAGGGCTAGAAACAAAGTAAGAAGGAAGAGCAAGAAGATAACTGCTATCCGGAATCTAAGGGAGAGAAAATTACAATTAGGCAGAAATTAGCACTTTCCTTTACCTCTTAAACACAATGAAAAATTAAAATGGAAATTAAAAAAATAACCTCAATTTTATCAAAATAAAGAAGATGCTCTAGCTGACAGATTAGAATATACAAGTTAGAGTTGCAGAAAACATCTGAAATAAGCCCAGGATCATATTGAGTAAGGAAAACAAGAAACATCAAAAAGTTAAAAAGGTCCAACAATAAAGAAAATTACAAAATTTCCAGGACAAAAAATACCAATGGTTATTTCTAACAAAAACATATTAAGTTATATGTCATATCTAAGTGAGATCTATACCAGGGACTAGGAAAAGTTAAATCTTAATGATTTATTAATATATATATATATATATATATATATATATATATATATACACACACACACACACACATATGTATTTATTTCCAAGGCATTGCAAAGAATAAGATACGTATTCCAACTATCAACACTATTATTTCACACTGTTTCTAGGTTTAACTTAAAAAAAATAAGAGGTCCAGACTGGTGTGGTTCAGTTGGTTGGGCACCATTCCACAAAGTGAAAAGTTGACAGTTCAATTCCTAATTGAGGCTCATGCCTGGGTCACAGGTTCATTCCTGGTGGGGGTGTAGATAACAGGCAACTGATCCATGTTTCTCTCTTTCATCTTTCTCAGTTGCATTAATGTTTCTCTCCCTCTCTTTTTCTCTGCCTTCCCTTCTCTATAAATAAATAACTAAAATATTAAAAAATAAGATTATCAATATTTACTCAATATGTAATTAATATAAGTAATATAACAATAATTATACACTAAGTTCTCATTTAAGGTCATTGATAGGTTCTTGGAACCGTGGCAAATTGACATATAATAAAATCAATTTTACCATATAGTGTTGTTTTTTTTAACTGTATACTTAATTGATATAAACAACAGTTACATTCCTTTGGCATTTCATCAATGTTGTAATGAAATGACATTCAATGACCTGATGCATATATTTTATACTACTAAGATGTATCAATATAACATTAATAAAATCAATATTCTATAAATATATTTAGTTATTATAATTATAGTGCAATCATAATTATGACCCTAGTTATTTTGTGTTGATTATAATAACTAACACGTAAAAGAAATTCTGAAAAAAGGAACTGCCATAAACCCTGAGAAACTAGAAAACTGGAGGATAAATATAGGAGAATAAAAACCTATCATTTAAATGTAATAGTATAGATTAAATAACTTGGAATAATTTTAGTAAGATCTATATCTACATATATGTGATATGATTTACAAATCTTAATATACTGAAAGTGTCCATCAAATTATGAGAAACAAATTAACATAAACCTAGTAGAAAAATGGGCAAAGCATATGAAAAGACAGAACAGGAAATAGAAAAGACTCTTAAACCAATGGAAAGAGAAGATACTCAAGTATACTCAGTTTAAGAAAAATCCATATCAAAATGTCACTGAGATGGTGTTTTACACCTATCAGATTGGATAAAAACAAAATAACTAACCCCCCCTTCTATTGGCCAGACTGTGTTATTAGTATTATGTGTTTGGTGTAACCCTCATGGGTGGCAATTTGGCAGTTTCTATCCAAAGTATAATTGTAGTGCTTTTCACTAGGGAATTTCACTTTGGTAAAGTGATGACTCAGATATGCAATTGTACAAACATAAACTAGACACTGTTGACACTGAATATCTGGGAAGGGAGCATGGGTAAACATGAAGTTGGCTGAAGGACACTTCACTTTATACTTGATTTCATGTTGTGATAATTGTAAATGCATAACCACTTCATAAGCAAATAAAAAGCTGGAATAGTGACACTAAGTGATGCTGAATGGGATTGGAAAGTAAATTGAGGATTAAGCAGTGTCAAATATTTTTACTCTCATTGATGCCCTTAGTGAGAGCTGATTTTAATTTTCATGGTATGTAAAAAACTTTGAGAATTTCTGCATTAATAAAACTCAAATAATAGTTTAATTCAGTGTTTCCAATTTGATCATTGAATAATTATTCAAATATTACACATTTATAACCAAGTAAATTTGTATTCTTTGGAGTGCATTTTTTGGAAAACACTGTTCTGTGACACTGAAACTTTTAAGTACTTTGTCAGTCAATAACAATAATTGTCTTAAAAATTCATTGTCTAGTGAACATGCAAAGTATATATTTTCAACAATTTATAAGTGTTCCCAAAAGGGTAGCATATTTTATTATACCATAATAAAAATGGTTTGAAGTAGAATGATAAAAAAATTAAAATCTTAATATGGGTAAGCTTGAAATTTCTTTAGGCCGAACTAGCAAACTTAACCCTTTGAATATCTACATTTTTAAGTTGACACAAAACCATTTCAAGCTGTGTAATGAAACTAATGAGGGTGCTATAACAGTGCAGAGCAATAATCAAACATATATTGATATTTTATTGTTGGAAAATGTATTAAGTTCAGGAATGAGGTGAACTAAGACAGACAGCTTTTTTGCTTATTTGCTTCAGAAAAAAAGGATGACATGTATTCATATGGCTTCCAGCAGAAAAAAAAACAAAACAAAAAAACAGCATTCTAGATATGTACAATGCCTGGGAAAAGTTCAGCATCATTAGTTATTTTCAAACAAATGTAGAACCCTGAGAATTACTCAATGTAATGATATTAAAACACAAAGATCTCTTCTCTGCCTACCAAATGGACATACACATACACATATATACATCAAGAACACATCTCCTACCAATGTGAAAACAAGTCTTCCTGCAATTATGATCCATGACAATAAATAGAATATATGGTAGTATGATATGTCTGGCAGCTGAGAATGAGTTCAAATTTATCCAAGTGATGTGGAATGTCAGAAAAACTGATGATTCTCATATAAGTGCATTATAGTGGCTTCCCCTCAGTGTATAAGCTGAATCAGAAGAGTTACTTTAGATATGGGTGATTTGCAGAAAATGACAACAGCAAGAAAACTATTCAAAATAGCTCTTTGTGTCACTTTACTAAGATGATGGGTAAAGTAGTCAACCAACACATGGCTATTTTTGCATTTATTCATCCATTCATCCAATCACTCAGCTAGTCAATTATCTATCTATACACTGATTTCTTAAAATATGACTGAGTATAATGTGGTCTCAGCGCTGGGAAAATATATGAGAATATTTTGCAGCCCTTGTTATCAAAGAGGTTACAGTTTGGTTTAAGAGACTGGTTGTTTACATTGCTAAATATTCTTACCATGGGAGCTATAAGGGGGTGCATCATGGTTGTGTTGATCGTGGGTATAAAACTCAAGTCTCGGATCAGGTAGGGTTTATTCAGTGGTGACACCTGAGTTCAGTCTGATAGACTGGGAGTTGGAGAGGATGAGAGGGCACAAAAAGCCATTTCATGGACATACACAACAGCATAGAAGAAACTCTCATTTAATTTGGATTACTTAACCCCTACTAACCTAGGAAGAGCATCATTATCCCTTTTTGTACTTGAAGAAACAACTTTAGAAAGGTAACATAATTAACTAGCTGGTCAGTAGCAGATACCCCTACTATATTACAAGACAAAAGACTGCCTTCTCAGACACCAATGGTATCTTATACATATAATATAAATGAGAAATTACCAACTGTTAAGGTTAGCATTGTAGGTGCAATAGAGAAAAGTGCTATGAGGCACAAAATAGAAAATCGCTAATCCAGCTAGCAACACTGGAGAAGTGCATTGTGAGCATTTTGAAAGAATGTCCTGAACACAAAAAGTCAGCTAGAGTATGCTGAGAGCCAAATTGCAAGATATTGCCTCAATTCCTTTGGCACACTATTCATTCAATAAATATTTATTTCATAACTGTGGGTACAGGTACTATGCTAGGTTCTGGAAATACAGTGCTGCAAAAGATATACCATGGGAAGTGGGTACTTAGTTCATTTTAATGGGGTCAAGAAAATTTCTGCAAAGGAAGCAAAGTCAGACTGAGTCTTGAGCAGCAAGCAAAAGTTACTCGGGTAGAGGGGACTAGAGGGGTCAATGGGAAAAGATGTATTAGGAAGAGAGAACAGCAAGAGAATGTTAAAGGAAGTGATAGAAAGCAAAAATGAATAATTTTGATGGAAACTGACACAAGATTTAGTATTTTAGCTTTACAGCTATAAATACTAGATTCTCAATACTCTACAATAATAATACTCACTATATTTAGGAGGGGCTTTATGTGCTAGGTAGTGTAATAGATGTTTTATATATCATTGATACTCATAACTATCCTATGAAGAACATGTATTAGGATTTGAAGTTGCTAAAAAATTCAATTTATCATCATCAGCATTATCCAAGACCCAATAACACATTTAATAAAGGTTCTAAAAATATTTTCAAAGGGAAAAAGAACAGGATGAGTGAAGGAAAGGGGATTAGTATTAATGACAACAAATTTCAAATGCACTGATTGACCCAAACAGATTGACCCTTTATCCATCTCAGTGATTATTTTCCTTTAATGCAACTTTCCATACCTTTTTTTACTGTTATCATCACCTTGAATAATGTGGTGGTTGGGGCACCAACACCCTCTGCCCACAGTCAAAAATCAAAATATAATGTTTGACTCCCCCATATCTTCACTACTAATAGCCTACTGTTGACCTGAGGCCTTATGGGTAACAGAAATAGTCAATACATATTTTGTATTCTGCATATATTAAATACTATATTTTTATAATAAAGTAAGCTATAGTAAAGAAAATGTTATAACACCAACTAAACAGTTTTTGCCTAGCAAAAGAGACCACTAACAAAATAAAAATGACAATCTATAGAATGGGAGAGCATATTCATCAATGCAAGTCATTAGGGATTAATATCCAAAATTTATAAAGAACTTACCAAACTTAACACCAAAAAAAAAGCCATCCAATTGAAAAATGGGCAAAGGACCTGAATAGACACTTCTCTAATGAGGACATACATATGGTCAATAGACATATGAAAAGATGTTCAACATCACTAATCAGAGAAATGCAAATTAAAACCATGATAAGATATCAATCCACACCAGTCAGAATGGCTAGCATCAATAAATCAACAAACAACAAGTGCTGGTGAGGATGTGGAGAAAAGGGAACCCTTTTGCACTGTTCATGGGAATGCAGACTGGTACAACCATTGCGGAAAGCAATATGGAGATACCTAAAAAATTAATGTATCTGCCTTTGATCCAGTGATCCCACTTCTGGGAATGTATATGAAAAAACCCAAAACACTAATTCAAAAGAACATAAGCACCCCTAAATTCACTGCACTATTATTTACAATTTGCAAGATATGGAAGTATCCCAGGCATCCATTAATAGATGAGTTGACAAAACTACTATGGGACATTTACACAATGGAATACTACTCAGCAGTAAAAAAAAAAAAATCACCCTTTGCAACATTATGGAGGGAGAACATTATGCTAAGTGAAATAAGCCAGTCAGAGAAAGATAAATATTGCTTTCATTTATATGTGGAATCTAATGAACATACTGAACTAATAGGTATTATAGGGACAGAATCATAGATAGCAAATAGCTATTGGGGGGGTTAGTGGGCGAAGGGATCAAGCAAAAAGGAAAAAAAGACTCATGGCTACAGACAAAAGTGTGGTGAATGCAGGGAGGAGAGAGGAGTATAAGGGGGTTAAATGTAATAGAAAAATACAAAAAATTTATGTACTTATTGAAAAAATCTTCATATTAGTGGACCCATGTGGTTCAATCCATGTTGTTTAAGGGTCAACTGTACAAAGCACAGGTGGCAAACACAAGGCCCACGGGCCAAATCCGGCCCTCCACCCTGTTTTATCTGGCCCAGCACCATGTTTCTACCAGGCTGCAGCGCTGAGCTCTCGCTTAACTGTTAAAGAGTAGTTACATTTATACAGTCCTAAAATTACATTCAGCCTTTTGAAGGCAACACAAGGCTGATATGGCCCTCCATGAAAATGAGTTTGACACCCCTGATATAAAGCATTTGAATGAGTTTCTCTTGTTAACATATAATAGAATATTTTATTATTTAATGGAAAACATAAATATCCTGCTGGAAGCCAGAACATCTGGATTCTCATTTTTAATGACTCATCTAATGAAATCATTCAAATTCTTTGTGTCTTAGCTCTATTCTTTCATTTATTTAGTGTATATCTCTTCCTTTATCTATTTCAATAATTATTTTCCTTTTTTAATGCAACTTCCCAGTTTTTACTATTATCATCACATTACACCTGAATTATGGCAATGACTTCCCAAATACTTCCCTCTATTAGTCTTCTACTCTGAAATGTGCCATTAGAACAATATCCTACATGTTGTTTTCCCCAGGTAATTTTATAATTTAAAATCCTATAATTCATTCTTATTGCCTGTAAAGTTATTTTTAAAAGCCTTGCTTGTATCCATCTTTCCCTCCAATTCAGTTAATTCCTACCATCATTGCTAGCCAACATAAAGTCTCTGCATTAACAGAATGTTCCATGACAGTACCAACAACTCACCTTCAATGCAATGGTCTCTCACTAAACTCAGAATCTCCCTTCAAATTACCATCTTAGCCCTCTTTACATATCTAAACCATAGCCCATTCTTCAATATTCAGCTCTAATCTAACTTCTTCCAGGAGGGCTTACAGAGGTTACTGGAATTAACATTAATCTCTATTTTCTCTGATGGCATAGAACCTTGATTGTCTAACCTATTCAATTAAAATAAATATCAATTTCTAGTGATATTTTGTTTCATGCCCCTCAAGGATAGGGTCCTTATCATGTACTTTAATTAAATCATCTACAGTAACAAGTGCTAACTAAATAGAAGATTAAAACATATTCAGAGAATTAAATTCAGAAAGCTTTTTTTTCTATGTCAGAATGATTAAATATATGGTACAATGACTTTCATTTTGGAATGAGTCACACCATTTCTACAGGCCACAGGAGCGATGGTAAATAATTAGGAGATCTAAGACCACTCTTTTCATTGCAGATATGTATTGCAGTCATCTCCCTAGAATAAATTAGGCCAGACTCAAGGTGGAAAGTTTGGAACATGCTGTTTCCCTTCATGTAAAATCAATAGAGGAAGATTGTTCACTACAGCTTCGTACTGATTGTGAAAAAAAGTATATTGCTATTTATATAAGTTTGTCCTAATGTAAGCCCTTTAATGCTGTCTGATTTAGGGTTTTCGAAAAACTACAAAGTAGGTTTTCGAAAAACTTGGATCCTCTACCATCACAATGAATGAGGTTAGATGTTTATAAAACAGTGTGTATATAAATATCATTAAACTTCAATAAGTCTGGATGTAAGACATAAAATTAGCTTTACTATGTATAGGGATATTTTTTCATAAATAGGTTTATTGGTATCTTTCTGGACTTCAAGATATGTTAATTGCCATCATCTATATCAATCCATTTAATTTAATCTAATAAATCAGGAAGGTTGACATTATTATTTCTATTTTACAAATTAAGTACTTGACATTAAAAGGGGATATATGACTACTACAAAATCATTATTGTATTTACAAAAGCCAACTTCAAAACCTGCTTTTCTGCTCCCCTCTTTTCACTATACTGTAGTCAATAATACATATATCCACATAATTATTGTTATTGTTAAATTTTTATACTAATAATAAGTTGACATATTTCCTTTATAATTTAATTACATCAGTTAATAATTTACATATTTTAAAACTTTCTGAATCTATGATAGTGTTATTATTACCTGCAAATGTCAGGAAGTATTCCCTCTTCACTGTCATTCTTGGTTGTCATTAGTCTTGCCACCACACTGCACTGTTCATAAAACAATCTTTTTCCAGAGAAAAATAGTTGTCGGTTGCATTTCATTTATGGTGCCAGTAATATAATGAGATATTCTATAGTTTATCACTATCTATCCTGAAAATATGAGACACGTGCCACCCAAATTATTTGAAGTTTCAAAAGATTCTAATCTTTATCTTTACTCAATTATGAAACACTAATAGCTTTACTTCATTTCATAAAATGAAAAACTCAGTGAATGCCTAGGACAGATATATTTCTTTCCACAATAAATAAAAGCCCACCGTCCTATGATTAAATAGCTGTTGTCTACTTAGTGTTTTGTGATATGTATTTTTTATTATTGAATATTTTGAAGTTACATTGGTTAATAAAATTGTACAGGTTTCAAGTGTACAACTCTGTGATGTATTTTTTTCTTTACTTGAAAACTGTTTTGATTTTAAAGCAGAGTGCATAACTTTTAGATAGGTCGTTCTCCCAAGTTTGTCAATTATAGATAAAGTTCAAATCACTAAGACAAAAGTGTTTTTGTACTCCCATGCACCACAAAGCTACTCAATAGTCACTCAAGTCATCACTTCCTGTTATAATTAGCAGATGTTCTAATACTACATGAGGGAAATTTAGGATCAATTGTTCCAAGTCTCCATATCAAGACTTATAATTTAAGGTTAAAACATTCTGGCCATGGCTAGCATAGCCCAGTGGATTGAGGGCCCACCTGCAAACAAAAGGGTCGCTGGTTCAAATCCCAGTCAGGGCACGTGCTTGGGTTGCAGAATAGGTCCTCATTGGGGGACATGCAAGAGGCAACCACAACATTGCTGTTTCTCTCCCTATCTGTCTCTTTCCCCTCTATCTAAAAATAAATAAATAAATAATCTTTTAAGAAAAACATTCTGCACGAGCTCTGGACGCTTGGTTATTCCATGTACTAAAACGTAATGCTTTTGATTCCCAGTAAGGGCACATACCTAGGTTGCAGGTTTGATCCTCAGTCAAGAAGCATGCTGGAGAGAGAAACATTAATGTTTTTCTCTTTGTCTGTCTCTCCTTCTCACTCTGAAATCAAAAAACATATCCTTGAATTGGGATTAAAGAAAACATTATGAACAAAAGTGAATTTGTGTGCACAAATAACTAAGATGTGAAAGTAAATATATAGTAAGAAAATACAGATCACACTTTTAGTGGTCTGGTCAAGATGGAAGCATAGCTACTTATGCTTCACTTCCTCGCTCAACCAAAAGAAGGAAAACAACAAATTTAAAAACAGAAAACAAGCAGATCTGTCAGAAAATCAAGCTGCATGGAAGTCTGACAACAAAGGAGTTAAACAAGAAACATTCATCCAGACTGGTAGAAGGGGTAGAGGCTAGAAGCTGGGGTGAAGAAGACTCAAGCAAGACAAGGTGGTGGCTACTGGACTGGGATATCCCACTTTTGAGTATTGATAAGCCTGGAAAAACAACTGAGGAGGGAGACAAACCATGCAAACCAGGGCTCCAGCTCAGAGAATTAAAGTTTTAAAACCTGAGGCTGTAAAAACCGGTGGGGGTTGTGGTGGCAGGAGAAACTCCCAGTCTCACAGGAGAGTCCCTTGGAGAGGCCCACAGAATTCTAGAATGTACACAAGCCCATCCTCCCAGGGATCAGCTCCACAAGGGCCCGATTTTTTCTTGTGGGTAGTGGGGGAAGTGACTGAAAGGGGGCTGAGAGCCAAGCAGGCAGCATTGCTGCCCCTCTGACCCCTTGCCTGACCCTGGTGAATACCTAAGGCTCACAATGTAACATGTGTGCCGAGACAAAAAATTATGGCCCAAATGAAAGAACAGATAAAAACTCCAGAAAAAGAACTAAGCAACAAGGATATAGACAACCTATTAGATGCAGAGTCAAAACACGGATAAACAGGATGCTCAGAGAAATGATTTGAATATTGCCTGAAAATAAAGGAAAAAATGAAGGCTATAAAAAGTGAAATAATGGAAAATATACAGGGAACCAACAGTGAAGTGAAGGAAACTGTGACTCAGTCAACAGCTGGGAAGCAAAGGAATAAATAAACATCCAACCAGAACAGAATGAAGAAATAGAAATTCAAAAAAATGAAGAGACGCTGAGGAACCTCTGGGACAACTTTAAATGTTCTAACATCAAAATCATAGGGCTGCCAGAAGCAGAAGAGGAAGATAAGAAATTGAAAATTTATTTAAAAATTAAGGAAGGAATACTTCCCCAATCTGGCAAAGGAAATAGACTTTCAGGAATTCTAGGAAGCTCAGAGAGTACCAAAGAAATTGAACTCAAGGAAGCACACACCAAGGCACATCATAATTAAGTTACCCAAGTTAAAGATAAGGAGAGAATCTTAAAAGCAGCAAGAGAAAAGGACACAGTTACCTACAAAGGAGTTCCCATAAGACTATCAGCTGATTTCTCAAAAAAAAGCTGAGAGGAAAGAAGGGGCTGGAAAGAAATATTGCAAGTTATGAAAGGCAAGGAACTACATCCAAGATTACTCTATGCAGCCGAACTGTCATTTAGAATGGAAGGGCAGATGAAGTGCTTTCCAGATAAGGTCAAGTTAAAGGAGTTCATCATCAATAAGCCCTTATTATATAAAATGTTACAGGGACTTACCCAAGAAAAAGAAGAAGATCAAAACTATGAACAATAAATTTACAGCAAACTCACAACTATCAACAACTGAACCTAAAAAACAAAAACAAAAATTAAGCTAACAACTAGAACAGGATCAGATTCACAGAAATTGAGATCACTTTGAGGGTTATCACTGGGGAGTGAGAAGGGGCGAATGAGGGAAAAAGGGACAGAGAATAAGAATCATAATCGGGAGGCATAAAATAGACAAGGGGAGGTTAAGAATAGTATAGGAAATGGAGAAGCCAAAGAATTTATATGTACAGCCCATGAACAAGAAGTATGGGAAATGTAATGCTGGAGGGAGGGGGTGCAGAGTGGTGGGGAATAAAGGAGAGAAAAAATGGGACAACTGTAGTAGCATAATCAATAAAATATGCTTTAAAAAAGAAAACTTTAAAAATTTTTGAAACAGCTAAAGGAAAAAATACAGATCATAGTCTCAAATATATAATAAATTTATTGAAATATTTACATGTATATGGTTTTTAATATATGCTCAATATAACACAGTTGATGGAATCACCTCAAAACATTCTTTTTTAATCAACAAAGCTATTCATTTATGTACTAAAGATACCTTAATATTAAATTATTTTGTTATTTTTATTCCAATATTTCATGAAAACTAATCACAGCAAATAACTGTATCTCTACTATAACTGAATCATTGGAGAAAAATAGTAAGAATCATTATCTCTCTGCACTTGTTCAGTTTCCTCAAATTTCAAATAAACAGAATGCTAAAAGAAAACAAAATTTATGAAATTAGATTTTCTACTTAGTTTAAGGCTCAACAGAAAACATTGTAGCATGAACATATTTTTAATACTAAAATATTTTTTTCTGCATTAGTTGAGGCAAAGGTGTATTCCTACATTAGTGGGGTAAATAAAATTGATTATTGGCAATTGGATAACTACACTATTTCACAACTTGGCTAGTTATATCTAGAAGTCTTTGAAAAATATAAGTAGTGTGTAACATTTAAGTAATACTTTTTCTTTCCACTACCTTATGTCATACTGTGTTGAATTGATATTTTCTGTTATTTTAGTATATAACACAATTTTTAGTCATTATATCTATTCATTTTAATATTGCAAGCACAATTTGCATCTCCATCTACTTTAAACCCTCTTGGGATCCTTTACCTTTTCCTGACTGGATAGAGGGAGGGGTAATAATTCTGGTTCTCAGATACCTGCTTTGTCCTTCCATTGAAAGCCTACTTGCTTCTCTGTCTTAGAGTGAGAAAGAGATGAGAGGGGTAGTGGGAAAAGGGAAAAATAGATTCCTATCTCAATGTCACCATCTGTTCAGATGACTATGTTGACCCTCAGTGCCTTCTTTGTGGCCTTGCTCTCTTTTGGGTTCTTATGTGCATTCTTTGAAGTATCCTATAAATACTCTCGTTTTTACAGATTTCCATGTGTGTGTTCTAGCTCAATCTTTTCACATTTTTTAGTGCTGGCAAATACAGTATAACTTCAGAGCAACTTGTCATTGGGGTCCTCCAAACCACAAGGCATCACTAGCTCTGTCAACTTATCTAAGCATCTTCATTTCCCATGGAAAGATTAAACATCCTGCTATGCTAAACCTGAAGAAAGCTATTATACATCTCTCCAGTTCTACATCATACCATGTTTCTTAACTGTCTTTCTTCTAACCCATGTTGAACAAGAGCTGATTAGCAGGAGTGTTGCCAAAGATGTCCAAAAATTATATCCCCAATTTAACACTGAATCTCTTGGTAAAAATGGTATTTTACATTTCCCATTGTATGTGAGCTTTGAACTTTGCCAATATTGTTTGAGAACACCTTACAGAGTAGAAGTTGCCTATATGTGACCTACTATTCAGAGTGGATTTGAAGGCAGATTTATAGTGGAAGATGGGTTAGTTGTGAACTGCAGCTTCTTCCAAGATGCTCAGGTGCATACACTGCAAGGTATGTAAAAGGTATGGCTTCTATTTACTCGTAGTGCACAACTTTTCTTTTCATACAAATTAAGATACATAGTGCAGCTATTTGCTCAGGGTGAAAAAATCTGTTCTGAGTTACTTATATCCACTTTTCACTCTTTTATCAATCACCTTTAATAAAAATTGCTCTCCCAATTCAACACGATGGTGACTTTCAACACTTTTCCTCTTCTAAAAGGTGAACAGATCTTGTATAATATTAGTTATTCTGATTGTGTAGCTTTATTTAAATATTAAAATTCCCCCATGTGTTTACCTTTTTAAAGACTATAATCATGAAGTCAAAGTCTTTTTTGTTATATAAAGCTCAGATAATATTAAACATGTAGGCATAAATTTTTGGTACAGGGGGATTATTTAAATAAGCATAGAATGCACTTAATTCCTGGCTCTGATGTTCACTTTGAAAAGAAGATGAGAGGAAAAGACATTTTGCTTCTTGTCTTTCCTAAACTCTTCCCAGTACCTCTCCCTAACCAAGAAACCCATCCTGTGTTTCTCCTCTGCCTTTCAAATTACATCACAGGTGCTTTAGCAGTCACTAATCTCTTAGAGTTTTTAGTTGTTAAATACTCAAAAATCATAGTGTAAGGGAAAAAGGATAATGGCCACAGTGAGACAGCATAGGACTAGATCTGGGAATAGAAAATACCACATGGTCAAGAAGCTAAATTAAGAACTTCCAGCCAAGATGGAGGTGTAGGTAGACACATTGTGCCTCCCTTGCACAACCAACAGAAGGACAACAACAATTTAAAAACAAAAAACAGCCAGAGCTGACATAAAATTGAACAGTATGGAAGTCTGACAACCAAGGAGTTAACGAAGACATATTCATCTAGGCTGGTAGGAGGGGTGGAGATGTGCAGCTGGGTGGAGAGGACTCAGGGCAAGGCAGTGGCTGGAGGACCCAGTGAGGTGGCAAATTTGGAGTGGGATGGGCAAGGAGCAGCTGGCGGATCCAGCAGGGCAGCAGCTTGTGAACTGGTCAGTCCCACATTTGCACACAGATAAACCAGGAAGAACAAAGGGGTAGCAAAACAGACTGCAAAACACCAGGGCTCCAGCGCAGGGAAATAAAGCCTCAAACCACTGATTGAAAACGCCTGTGGGAGTTGAGGTGGCAGTGTGAGAAACTCCCAGCCTCACAGGAGAGTTCCTTGGAGAGACAACAGGGTCCCAGAATGTACACAAACTTACCCACATGGGAATCAGCACTAGAAGGACCCACTTGCCTTGTGGGTAGCAGGGGAAGTGACTGAAAGCAGGCAGAGAGTGGAGAAAGCGCCATTGTTCCCTCTCGGACAGCTTCCACAAAAACAAAGTCACAGCACAGTGAGTGGGCTGCCCCGCCTGGGTGAATACCTAAGGCTCCGCCCCTTTACATAACAGGCACACCAAAACAGACAAAAAAAAAAAAAAAAAGCGGTGCAAATGAAAGAACAGATCAAAGCTCCAGAAAAAAATACAACCAAGTGACGAAGAGATAGCCAGCCTATTAGATGCATAGTTCAAAACACTGGTAATCAGAATGCTCACAGAATTGGTTGAATTTGGTCGCAAATTAGATGAAAAAATTAGGGCTATGCTAAGTGAAATAAAGGAAAATGTGCAGGGAACCAACAGTGAAGTGAAGGAAACTGGGACTCAAATCAACTGTATGGACCAGAAGAAAGAAAGAAACATCCAACCAGAACGAAATGAAGCAACAAGAATTCAAAAAAATGAGGAGAGGCTTAGGAACCTCCAGGACATCTTGAAATGTTCCAACATCCAAATTATAGGGGTACCAGAAGGAGAAGAGGAAGAACAAAAAATTGAAATTTTATTTGAAAAAATAATGGAGAACTTCCCCAATCTGGCAAATGAAATAGACTTCCAGGAAGTCCAGGAAGCTCAGAGAGTCCCAAAGAAGCTGGACCCAAGGGGGAACACACCAAGGGACATCATAATTACATTAGCCAAGATTACACAGAAGGAGAGAATCTTAGAAGCAGCAAGAGAAAAGGACACAGTTACCTACAAAGGAGTTCCCATAAGACTGTCAGCTGATTTCTCCAAAGAGACCTTACAGGAAGAAGGGGCTGGAAAGAAGTATTCCAAGTCATGAAAGGCAAGGACCTACATCCAAGATTACTGTATCCAGCAAAGCTTTCATTTAGAATGGAAGGGCAGATAAAGTGCTTCCCAGATAAGGTCAAGTTAAAGGAGTTCATCATTACCAAGCCCTTATTATATGAAATGTTAAAGAGACTTATCTAAGAAAAAAAAGATAAAAAACATGAACAGTAAAAATGACAGCAAACTCACAGTTGTTAACAACCACACCTAAAATCAAAACAAAAGCAAACTAAGCAAACAACTAGAACAGGAACAGAATCACAGAAATGGAGATCACATGGAGGGTTATCAACAGGGAGTGTGAGTGGGAGAGAGACGGAAAAGGTACAAAGAATAAGTAGCATAAATGGTAGGTAGAAAATACAAGGGGGGAGGGTAATAATAGTGTAGGAAATGTAGAAGCTGAAGAACTTATATGTATGACCCATGGACATAAACTAAAGGAGGGAATGTGGGTGGGAGGGGGTGTGTAGGGTGGAGTGGAGTGAAGGGGAGAAAATGGGACAACTGTAATAGCATAATCAATAAAATATATTTAAAAACATAAAATACTTTATTGTGTGTTGAGGAAAAAAAAAGAAGCCAAGTGAAGACCAGGTGGTCAGAAGAAACTCAGGATGAGCTGAGCAGAAAAATGTTTGAGCTCTATACAACCTTCCTAAGGTGACAGTCATAAGAAGTCTTCCATCTTGCCCCACAGCATAGGCAGAACACAATCACCAGGCAATACAGCTAGAAAAGGTATTCACCTGGCCCTGAAATGGAAAATTCTGTAAGCCTACTTTTTTCAAAAAAGCCAGCCTTTTCACGCAAGCCCAATTTGTCCCCACCTTATAAATGCAGCCAAGCAGAGCCAACCTCTGAGCCAGTTCAGAGGATCCAACTTTCTCTGTGCTTTCTCTGTTGAAGTGCTAGAGCATAAATTTAATAAAATGTACCTCGAAATTTCTCTGGGGTTTCCTCTTGATTTCTGTCTTGGGGATCCCAAGAGCCCCAATGCCAGTAACCACAGGATTCCAAGAAGAACTCAAGAGGCCTGAGAAAATATGTAATTGGAAAAGGTGAATTCTCAACCTGAAATGTGGCATGAAAAGTTGGGTTCAAGAGAAACCCAGGTATTGAGGAATCCAATCTAGAACAAATGTGAATGTCCATGTGTCTGTGAACTTGACTATTTTAATTATTGATGATTATGATTAATTGTACATAGTTTGTAAATATTTACCACACTAACAGAAAAAGTATGTGCATATGTAAAAAACTAATAAATTAAGAAACATATATTTGGGAAATGCGAAAACAGAGTGCAAAATAGTATTATACCTGAAGATCATGTTGTACAAATTATTATGCACAGAACTAATGTATATCAATTTATTTCACATCACTGTGAAAGTAAACTATGTACGTGTGTGCTCAGTGACATCACTCCTAATATTCTAGAACAACCGGATGCTCTTAGAGTTATCTTCTAACAAACATACAAACAACAACAAAAATCCATTCTGCATAAATTCAAGCTACTTTTAGAGGATTCAGCATACACGTACTTCAATACTCCATCAGAACTAAAAAAAGAGTAAAGTGTTTTAAAAGTCTGTGCCTATCCTATGGTACTTACAGAATTTAAATCTTGCATTTGAATGACCAAGGTCCCCACTTTTCTACTAGCTGTTAGCTAGATCAAGCTCTCATCTCCCAGTTCCCACCTGCAGTTCCTTCCCATGTAGCAACATAGGCAATTGAAAAACTGCATGTTTACTTTCTTGCAAGATGGACTTAGCAAATCTCACCTTATTTTTCTGCTACCAGGTGGGGAAAACTCTACTTTTAAAGAGTTCATATGTCTGGGCTTATGTCCTGGTTTTAAAGTTAGTTTGTTAGTTGACCCTAATTATAACAGCAAAATTGCTTTGCCATGTAACACCTAGAAAATCTTAGAATTTCTGCCTACCACAATACATTAAAACCACTTCATAAGGGGTAGATACTAATTTTAAACACATATTTCCCTAGAGTAATTCATTAACATCATTTCCTTATACTTTCTGATTTTATATATACACTGTAAAATTTTTCTGAAACAATTTTATAAAATGCTGTAATAAAAGAAACAAATAGTTCTTCAATTGTCCAGAAAAAGAGCTGGTTGTACTGATGAAAATGTGGGGTCCTTTCTTCCTTTGATATTGATGATTAATACAGGCATTAGCTATTCTTTATTGGTCACAGGAAACATTTATTGGTCCAAAGCATCAAAAATAATACATTTGACAATAATCAATATGTTATCTTCATTAGCTCTCTATTGTCCTAAATAAATGTCAAGCTAATTCTGATCTCTCTTTCACATGGACATATTGACTTATTTTATTTACAGTTTTTTTTTAAAGGCACACAAACAGATGGCTTGATTTAGAAAGCTTTGCCTTATCCAGAAAAATTAGGTTCTGTCCAGATGGACTTGTGAGCTTTGGTGCCAATATTGTACCTTTACCATATGGACGAGAAATTTTATGGCAGTAGAAACTATGTTCTGCTTCATAGTGTAGTACAGATAATGTTTGATGACTTGTTCATACTCATTAGTACTTGTCATTAGGGAACAGGGAATAGAAAATCCTATAAATGAAATATTAAAACCAGTAATTTTAAGATTCCTAGCTAGTTAATAATTAGACCATTAAATATTAGTCCTTCATATTTTAAAGTTTATAAAATATTTCACATGTAAAATAAGTTGAAAAGACAGAAATAGTTATCAACTTCTATGAAATTATACAATAATTCTAATGCTTATCAATGTATAAAGTAGAAACACTCACAAACGAGAAATATAATTAGCAATGGCATACGTAAGGCACAGTGTCAATTCACTATAAATCCTTTGTAATCCTTAGTGAAATCCTGGTGGAATAGAATTTGAATTAGGATTTGCAATGAGAAAGGAGAAAATTGTTTCTTGATCACAAAGGTAAACTTTTGTCTTTTTATTTCCCGTTAACATTTTATTTAATTATTTTTAATCATTATTTTATTTTTTTATTTTTCAAGTATGGTTGTCTCCATTTCCCTCCCATCACGGACCCCCACCCCACCCATCCCTGCCTCCCACTCTTGAACTTATCCTCTTTGGTTTTGTCCATATGTCCTTTATACATATGCCTTGATGGCCCTCCCTTTATTATCCCCTATTATCCTTCTCCTTCCTCCTCTCTGGTCACTATTCTTTATTTGTTCTTTACTTTTATGTCTCTGGCTGTATTTTGCTTCCTTGTTTGTTTTGTTGATTGGGTTCCACTTAGAGATGAGATAATATAATATTTGTCTTTTACTGCCTGGCTTATTTCACTTAGCACTAACTCTCCACTTCCATCCATGCTGTTGCAAAGGGTAGGAGTTCCTTCTTTCTTTCTGCTGTGTAGTATTCCATGGTGTAAATGTACTACAGTTTTTTGATTCACTCATTTACTGATGGGCACTTAGGTTACTTACAGCACTTGGCATTGAAAATTGTGCTGCTAAAAACATTGAGGTGCATAGGTTCTTTTATTTTTTAACCATTTTAAGTGTATTTTATTAATTATACTATTACAGCTGTCCCATTTTTTTCTCCTTTTTATCTGCCTCCACTCTGCATCCCCATCCCTGCAGAATTCTCCTGCCTTTAGTTCATGCCCATATGTCTTCCATATAAGTTCTTTGGCTTCTCCATTTTTTAAAATAGTAATGTATTAAAAATATTTTAAAGAAGAAAATGTTTTTAAATGAAATGAATTAAAATTTATATTTATCAAGTGAAAAATTTTATCTCCAAAATTCCAGGTTTTTGTTTAGTTTTTTAATTTTTATTGTTATTCAATTACAGTTGTATGCCTTTTCCCCCCATCCCTCCACCCCACTCCAGCCAAACCCACTTCCCTCCCCCACTTCCACCCTCCCCCATGATTTTGTCCATGTGTCCTTTATAGTAGTTCCTCTAATCCACTCTCCTCACTTACCCTCCCCATTCCCCTCTGGCTATTGTTAGATTGTTCTTAACTTCAATGTCTCTGGTTATATTTTGTTTGCTTTTTTCTTCTATTGATTATGTTCCAGTTAAAGGTGAGATCATATGGTATTTGTCCCTCACTGGCTGGCTTATTTCACTTAGCATAATGCTCTCCAGTTCCATCCATGCCATTGCAAAGGGTATAAGCTCCTTCTTTCTCTCTGCTGTGTAGAATTCCATTGTGTAAATGTACCATGGTTTTTGGATCCACACTCATTTGCTGATGGGCACTTAGGTTGCTTCCAGTACTTGGCTATTGTAAATTGTGCTGCTATGAACATTGGGGTGCATAGGTTCTTTTCAAATTGGTGTTTCAGGGTTCTTAGGGTATAATCCAAGCAGTGGAATTGCTGGGTCAAAGGGCAGTTCCATTTTTAGTTTTCTGAGGAAAGTCCATACTGTTTTCCACAGTGGCCTCACCAGTCTGCATTCTCACCAACAGTGCAATAGTGTTGCAAGTTCTCTGCATCCTCTCCAACATTTGTTTGTTGATTTGTTTATGTTGGCCACTCTGACTGGTGTGAGATGGTACCTCATTGTGGTTTTAATTTGCATCTTTCTGATAACTAGTGATGTTGAGCATCTTTTCATATGTCTCTGGGCCCTCTGTATATCTTCCTTGGAGAAGTGTCTGTTCAAGTCCTTTGCCCATTTTTCAATTGGGTTGTTTGTCTTCCTGGAATGCAGTAGTGTGAGTTCTTTATATATTTTGAAGATCAGGCCCTAGTCTGAAGTATCATTGGCAAGTATGTTTTCCCATACTGTTGTTACTCTTTTTATTTTAATGCTGTTTTCTTTAGTCATACAGACGCTTTTTATTCTGATGAGGTCCCATTTGTTTATTCTTTCCTTTATGTCCCTTGCTTGAGGGGACTTGTCTGTGAGGAGGTTGCTGTGTGGAATGCCTGAGATTTTCCTGCCAATGTTTTCCTCAAGGACTTTTATGGTGTTATAACTTATATTTCAGTCTTTTATCCACCTTAAATTTATTTTTGTGTATGGTGTAAGTTGCTGATCAAGCTTGATTTTTTGCACATATCTGTCCATATCTCCCAACACCATTTGTTGAACAGGCTATGTTTGCTCCATTTTATGCTCCTGCCTCCTTTGTCAAATATTAATTGATACTAAAGACGTGGGTTTATTTCTGTTCTCTTTGTTCTGTTCCATTGGTCTATGTGCCTGTTTTTATGCCAGTACCAGGCTGTTTTGATGACAGTGGCCTTGTAATACAGTTTGAAATCAGGTATTGTGATCCCTCCTGCTTTGTTCTTCTTTCTCAAAATTGCTGCAGCTATTCAGGGTCGTTTATGGTTCCATATAAATTTCTGAAATGTTTGTTCTATATCTGTGAAATATGTCATGGGTACTCTAATAGGGATTGCATTGAATCTGTAAATTGCTTTGGGTAGTATGGCCATTTTGATGATGTTAATTCTTCCAATCCATGAGCATGGTACATGCTTCCATTTGTTTGTGTCTTCCTTAATTTCTTTCTTCAGTGTTGTGGAGTGTTCTAAGATCAGGTCTTTTACCTTCTTGGTTAGGTTTATTCCTAGGTACTTTATTTTTCTTGTTGCTATATCAATTGGGATTTTTTCCTGATTTTTGTTTTTGCTGTTTTGTTGTTGGTATACAGAAATGCCTTTGATTTCTGAGTATTGACTTTGTATGCAGCTGTTTTACCAAATTCATTTATCAGGTCAAGTAGTTTTTTTGTGGAATCTGTAGGATTTTCCATATACATATCATGTCATGTGCAAGCAGTGACAGTTTCATTTCCTCCTTTCCAATTTCGATGCCTTTTTTTTTTCTTGTCTGATTGCTGTGGCTAGGACTTCCAATACTATATTGAATAGGAGTGATGAGAGAGGGCATCCTTGTCTTGTTCCTGATCTTAGTGGGAAAGCTCTAAGATTTTGTCCATTGAATATGATGTTGGCTGCAGGTCCCTCATATATTGCCTTTATTATGTTGAAGAATGCTCCCTCCATTCCCACCTTGCTGAGTGTTTTTATCAGAAATGGGTGCTGTATCTTATCAAATGCTTTTTCCGCATCTATTGATATGATCCTGTGATTTTTGTCTTTACTGTTGTTGATTTGATGCATTATGTTTATTGACTTGCAAATATGGTAACATCCTTGCATCCCTGGGATGAATCCTACTTGGTCATAGTGTTTGATCTTTTTAATGTATTACTGGATGCGGTTTGCCAATATTTTGTTGAGAATTTTAGCATCTATGTTCAGCAGTGATATTGGCCTGAGTTATCTTTCTTTGTTGTTTCTTTATGTGGTTTTGGGATTAGGATGATGATGGCTTCATAAAAAGAGTTTGGGAATCTTCCATCATTTTGGATTTTTTCAAATAGTCTGTGAAGGATAGGGGTTAGCTCTTCCTTAAATGCTCTGTAGAATTCTCCTGTGAAACCATCTGGTCCAGGGCTTTTGTGTGTTGTGAGTTTCTTGATTACTGCTTGAATTTCATCTGCTGTTATTGGTCAGTTCAGGTTTTTTGCTTCTTCTTCATTCAGTTTTGGAAGATTATATGTTTCCAGATGTGTGTCCATTTCACCTAAATTTTCAAATTTCTTGGTGTACAGTTCTTCATAGTTATTTCTTACAATCCTTTGTATTTCTGTGGTATCAGTTATAATCTCTCCTCTTTCATTTCTAATTGTGTTTATTTGGATCCTCTCTCTTTTTTTCTTGATGGGCCTACTTAAGGCTTGTCGATTTTGTTTATCTTTTCAAAGAACCAGCTCCTGGATTTGTTGATCCTTACAATTGTGCTTTTAGTCTCTATGTCATTTAACCCTGCTCTGATCTTGGTTATTTCCTTCCTTCTGCTTGCTCTGGTTGTCTTTGTTGTTGTTCTTTCAGTTCTTCTAGGCATAGGGTTAGGTTGTTTGTTTGAAATGTTTCTATGTTTTTAGGTAGGCCTGTATTGCTATGAACTTCCCTCTCAGGACTGCCTGTGTAGTGACCCATATGTTTTGGGTTGTTGTGAGTTCTTTTTCAATTTTTTCCAGAAAATTTTGATTTCTTCCCTAATCTCATTCTTGACCCATTCTTTGTTTAATGGCATGCTCTTCAGTCTCCATGATTTTGAGTGTTTTGTGTTTTTTTTTTTCCTTTGGGGTTGATTTCTAGTTTCAGTCCCTTGTGGTCAGAGAAAATGCTTGATATGATTTCACTTTTCTTGAATTTGTTGAGGCTTGCTTTGTGTCCTATCATGTGGTCTATCTTTGAAAATGTTACATGTACACTTGAAAAGAATGTGTATTTTGCTTCTTTGGGATGAAAATCTCTTTATATATCAGTTAAGTCCATTTCCTCTAGGGTATTGTTAAATGACACACTATCCTTGTTGATATTTTGTTTAGAAGATCTCTCCATTTTTGACAGTGGGGTGTTAAAGTACCCTACTATAATTGTGTTGCTCTCAATATTTTACTTGAAGTCCTTCAAGATTTTCTTTATGTATTTGGGTGCTCCTATTATGGATGCGTATATATTTAAAATGTTTATGTCTTCTTGGTGGATTCTTCCTTTGAATATTATGAAGTGACATTCTGGGTCTCTCTTTTTGGCCCTTCCTTTGAAGTCTATTTTGGGTGATATGAGTATTGCTACCTCAACTTTTTTTTCCTGTCTGTTTGAAAAATTTTTTCCAGCCCTTCACTGTCAGTCTTTGTAGGTCTTTTGTCCTGAGGTGGGTCTCTTGTAGGCAGCATATGTGTGAGTCATGTTTTCTTATCCATTCAGCTATTCTAAGTCTTTTGATTGTAGCGTTTAATCCATTTACATTTAAGTTTATTATTGATAGGTAGTTATTCATTGCCATTTTTTCATACCTGTGTTCTTCTCTTTCTCTCTCTCTCTCTCTCTCTCTCTCTCTCTCTCTCTCTCTCTCTCTCTCTCTCTCTCTCTCTCTCTCTCTCTCTTTTCCTTCCTTTCCTTAAAGCAGTCCCTTTAGCATCTCTTGCAGATCTGGTTTGGTGGAGGTGTATTGTTTGAGATATTTTGTCTGGGAAGCTCTTTATTTGGCCTTCTATCTTGATTGAGAGCCTTGCTGGGTAAGGTAGCCTTGGTTGCAGGTCTCTAGTTATCATTACTTGGAATAATTTTTTGCCATTCTCTTCTGGCTTGGAGTGTTTCCATTGAGAGGTCAGTTGCTAGCCTTATTGGTGCTCCCTTGTATTTTACTTCATTTTTCTCCCTTTCTGTCTTTAAGATCCTCTCTTTGTCTTGGAATATTTCCATTTTAATTAATATGTGTCTTGCAATGGGCCTCTTTGGGTTCCTCTTGCTTGGGACCCTGTTTTTCCTGGATTTGTGTGACTTTTTCTCTCATCAGATTAGGGAAATTTTCCATCATTCTCCATCAAAAATAGGTTTGGAAAACCTGTTTCTTAATCAGGTTTTCTATCCCTTGCTCTTCTTCTTCTCCTTCTGGTATCCCTATTATACGGATACTATTATGTTTCATGTTGTCTTGCATTGCCCTTAATCCCTCTTCATTCTTTCTGAGCCTCTTTTCCCTTACTTTCTCTTTTTGGATGTTTTTTTCTACTTTGTCCTCCAGCTTGCTGATCCGATCCTCAGCTTCATCAAGTCTGCTTTTGATTCCTTCTACTGTGTTCTTCAGTTCAGAAATTATATTTTTCATTTCCTCTTGGCCCTTGTTGATAGTTTCTATTTCCTTTTCATGTTGATACAGTTTGCAGTGAGTTCATTGTGGTTTCCCTGTAGTTTCTAGTTGTTCTCTGTGAGTTCAGTGAGCTTCCTGATAACCATTGTTTTGAACTCAGTATCTGATAGTTGACTTGCCTCTTTTTCAGTTAGCATTCTTTCTGAGGCTTCCTCCTTTCCTTTCATTTGGGGATTGTTTGTTTGTCTTCCCATTTTTTTTTTGAGACTCTTCTTGTTAGCCTCTGCTTCTTAAATTGATCTATTCTGACTCGCTGGGTTTATGGTATGAACTTCTATGGTAGAATGCCAGTGGGATTTAGTGTTGCCATCTCCCTAATCTCCTGAGCTCACTGGTCTTGAGCTGGCATTCATGGGTGTAACAGGGTCTAACTCTGGTCTTTTCAGAGCTCCAGGTTTCATTGTCTCACCTGTGGGAAAAGGAGAAATAAGAAAAACAAACAAACAAAAAAAGTATAAGTGACCAAAGGCAAAAGGAATGGAAAGGGAATGGAATGAAGGAAGGAAGGAAGGAAGAAGGAATAAAAAAAGATCAGAGGCAAGATAAGAAGGAATTTTAACAAAAAATAAAATAAATAAATAAATAAATAAATAAAAGAAGGCAGGAAGAAGGAATAAAAAAGTAAAGGATGGAAGGAAGAAGGAATAAAAAAAGAAAGAAGGACATAAAGGAAGAAGGAATTTAGGGGGAAAGGAAAAAAAAATGTCTTCTGCTGGCTTTAAATCTGTCAGGTTAGTTCTACTGTTCTTCCTGTCTCTGAGACCTGAGGGGCTCCTTGGAGGGATTGGTTTCACTTTTCTCCCTTCCTGAGCCACACTGTTCACTGTTGACCAGCCTCCAGTCCAGTTCCTCAGGGTCCTTCTGCTCCCCCCTAGGCCTTTAGTTCACCAGTTGTGCTGTCCTTGAGGTGCACCAATTACGGGCAACTCACACTCCACCTTCTTGCTCTTTGCTGTCCTAGATGCTAAGGGCTCTCAGTGCTCCTTCAGTGTAGTTCAGCCCCCTACTGAGTCAAGTCTTTCCAGGGACTGCAGTGTCCCCTAGCCTTGCAGCTCTCCTCTGCTGGGTGTTCTGCCTTCCTCCTAGAGAGCGAGTAGGCCCTGTAGGCTCTGTGAACAGGGGCTAGGTGGGAGGTATTCAGTTTGTGGTGCTTCAGTTGTGGTCGCCCTGGGCAGCCAGACTTTTGATTGGGTTGCGTAGGGATCCTGGGCTTTGGGTCTGTGTGCCTGGGATGTCCAGCTGCTGATCAGACTGCGTACCCACCCGAGGTTTCATGTGTGGGCACCTGGGCTGCTGATTGGCATTGGCACCCACCTGGAGGCCTTGGGTCTGTGCACCCAGGCAGTTGGGCTGCTGATCTGGGTGCGCACTGATCCCAGTCTTTGGGCCTGTGAGCCTGGGCAGTTAGGTTGCTGATCAGAGTGCACAACCACCTGGGATTTCAGGTGTGGGCGCCCAGGCCTCTTCAAGGTGCTCACCCACCTGGGGTTTTAGGTGTGGGCTCCCAGGGCACTGATTGGTGTACCTACCCACCAGGGGGCTTTGGGCCTGTGCATCTAGGCAGCTGGGACTCTGATCGGGGTGCCCACCAACTGGGCTTCAGGTGTGTGCTGGGGCTGCTTATCCGGTGTTCACAGTCCAGGGGCTGAGGGGGTGGGGGAGCAAGAGGCCATGGCTGCTGTGGAGAATTCTCTAAACAGCTGTTGAGTGCCTTTATTTTCTCTTTTTCTTTTTGAGAAATTCTTCCTATTCAAGCCCCTCCCATGCCAAATAAGCACCTGGCCTCTCACACAGCCTGACTCTCTCCCAAGAATCTTGCAGCAGACCGTGTACCCCAGCCGGTGGCTTCAGCTGCCCTGGTCCCTGTGCTGGTTTCAGGGACATTATTGTCCTTAAGCACTCTTCTTACCATCTGATCTTTCAATGTCCTCTACAATTTTTCATCTCCGATTTTCATATATGCTGGAATACCGTTGGCTGTTCTCTCTGTTCTTCAGATCAGCTAGGCCTTTCACTGGTGCGGAGGGGACGTGGACTCTGCTCCCACCTATCTCACCTCCATCTTCTCTAGGATTTCTATTACCAGTGTTTTGAACTGTGCATCTGATAGGTTGGCTATCTCTTTGTGACTTAGTTGTATTTCTTCTGGAGATTTGATCTGTTCTTTCATTTGGGCCATTTTTTTGTCTTGGCACGCCTGTTATGTAAAGGGGCGGAGCCTTAGGTGTTCACCAGGGCGGGGTGCTGCTTGCGCCTGCACTGTTAGGCTGTATGTGGGGGAGGGTCCGATAGGGAGCAATGGCACTTGCTCCATTCTCTTCTGGATTTCAGTCACTTCCCCAGCTACCCACAATCAAATTGGGCCCTTCTGATGCTGCTTCCCGAGTGTGTGTGTATGTGTGTACATTCTAGGACCCTGTGGGTATCTCCAAGGTACTCTCCTGTGAGGCTGGGAGTTTCTCCCACTGCCACCTCAACCCCCACAGGTGTTTTCAATCAGTGGTTTGAGGCTTTATTTCCTTGTGCTGGAACTCTGGGTTGCATGATCTGCCACCCGGTCCACCAGTTGCTGCCTGGCCGCCCGCTGCATCTTTCCCAGCCCTGCTCTATAATCTGCCGCCTTCCCGTAAATCCTCTTCACCTGGCTGCCCATCTCCGCCCCTCCTACAGGTCTGCATGAATGTATTCTTTATCTCCTTGGTTGTCAGACTTCCATACAGTTCGATTTTCTGTCAGTTCTGGTTGGTTTTTTGTTTTTAAATTGTTGTTGTTCTTCTTTTGGTTGTGTGAGGAGGCACAGTGTGTCTACCTACGCCTCCATCTTGGCTGGAAGTCCCTCTTGGCAGGTTTTAGTGTCAGTATTATTTTGGACTCATAAAATGTCTTAGGAAGAACTGCTTTTTCTTTTCTTTTTACTTTTTTTTTAAATATATTTATTGATTATGCTATTACAGTTGTCCCATTTCCCCCCCCCCACTCCACTCCATCCTGCCCACCCCCCTCCCTCCCACATTCCTCCCTCATAGTTCATGTCCATGGGTCATACTTATAAGTTCTTTGGCTTCTACATTTCCTACACTATTTTTACCCTCCCCCTGTCTATTTTCCACCTATCATCTATGCTACTTATTCTCTGTACCTTTACCCCCCTCTCCCCCTCCCACTCCCTTATTGACAACCCTCATGTTCTAGTTGTTTGCCTAGTTTTCTCTCGTTTTTGTTTTAGGTGTGGTCGTTAATAACTGTGAGTTTGCTGTCATTTTTACTGTTCCTATTTTTTATCTTCTTTTTCTTAGGTAACTCCCTTTAACATTTCATATAATAAGGGCTTGGTGATGATGAGCTTCTTTAACTTGACCTTATCTGAGAAGCACTTTATCTTCCCTTCCATTCTAAGTGATAGCTTTGCTGGATACAGTAATCTTGGATGTAGGTCCTTGCGTTTAATCTTGGGTAATGTACTTATGATGTGTCTTGTTGTGTTCCTCCTTGGGTCCAGCTTCTTTGGGACTCTCTGAGCTTCCTGGACTTCCCGGAAGTCTATTTCCTTTGCCAGATCGGGGAAGTTCTCCATTATTTGTTCAAATATGTTTTCAATTTTTTGTTCTTTCTCTTCTCTTTCTGGCACCCCTATAATTCGGATGTTGGAACGTTTCAAGGTGTCCTGGAGGTTCCTGAGCCTCTCCTCATTTTTCCAACTTCTTGTTTCTTCATTCTTTTCTGGTTGGATGTTTGTTTCTTCCTTCTGGTCCATACCATTGATTTGAGTCCCAGTTTCCTTCTCATCACTATTGGTTCCCTGTACATTTTCCTTTGTTTCTCTTAGCATAGGCTTCATTTCTTCATCTGTTTTTCGAACAGATTCCACCAAGTCTGTGAGCATATTGATAACCAGTGCTTTGAACTGTGCATCCGATAGGTTGGCTATCTCTTCGTCGCTTAGTTGTATTTTTTCTGGAGCTTTGAAGTGTTCTGTCATTTGGGCCATTTTTGTTTGTTTGTTTGTTTGTCTTGGCGTGTCTGTTACTTTAAGGGGTGGAGCCTTAGTTGTTCTCCGGGGCGGGGTAACGCTGGTCCTGGGCTGTGACACTGTACGTGGGGGAGGGGCTGAGAGGGAGCAATGGCGCCTGCCTCACTCTCCTCCGGCTTTCAATCTTTCACTTCGCTACCCACAGTCAAACTGGGCCCCTCTGGTGCTGGTTCCCGAGTGGGTGGGCTTGTGCACACTCTAGGCCCCTGTGGGTCTCTCCAACGACCTCTCCCGTGAGGCTGGGAGTCTCTCCTGCTGCTGCCCCAACCCCCACGGGCGTTTTCAATCAAAGGTTTGAGGCTTTATTTCCCCGAGCTGGAGCCCTGGGTTGCGCAGTCTGCTTCACTGCCCACCATTCATCCGGTTTATCTGTGGGCGAATGTGGTGCTGCAGGGTGCTACCCACCACTCTGAGTCCGGCCCTCTGGGTTTATCTGTGCAAATATGGGGCCGTAGGGTCTGCTAGTGCTCAGACTGCCTGCGCCATTTGTCCCACACTCCGCCAGTCTCAGTCCCGCCACAGCCACGTGAGTCCTCTCCACCCCGGTGCCTGTCTCTGCCCCTCCTACCAATCTGGATGAATGTTTATTTTCTATTTCCTTGGTGTCAGTCCCCCTTGCTGTTCAATTCTCTGTCAGTTCTGGTTGTGCGAGGAGGTGCAGTGTGTCTACCTACGCCGCCATCTTGGTTCTCCCTTTTTACTTTTTCAGAAAAGTTTGGGAAAAATAGATATCAAATATTCTTTGAATATTTGGTAAAATTTACTAGTGAATGCATCTAGTCCTGGACTTTTTAAAAAGGTTTTTGATGGTTATTTCAATTGACAGTCTATTTAGATTTTCCAATTTTTCATGATCCAGTCTAGGAAGGTTTTATATTTCTAGGAACTTATTCATTTCTTCTAGTTTTTTAAATTTGTTGGCATATAGTTTTCATAGTATTCTAGTAGTATCCTTTGCATGTCTATGTCTGTGGTAACTTCTTTTTCATTTCTAATTGTCATTATATGAGTCTTTTCTCTTTTTTCTTTAGTGATCCTAGGCAGGGGGTTGTCAATTTTATTAATCCTTTCAAAGAACCATCTCTTGTTGTTCTTAATTTCATTTAATTCTGATCTAATTTTTTCATTATTTCCTTTCTTCTGTTGAATTTTGGTTGCTATTTTCTAGTTCTTTAAGATATAATGTTAGGTTGTTTACTTCAGATTTCTGTTTTTTCTTGACACAGGCCTGTAATGTTATCAACTTCCCTCTTATTACTGCTTTCACTGCATTCCAGAAGTTTTGATATGTCTTCTTGTTATTCTCATTTATCTCTACATACTTTTTGACCTCAAGTTTTAATACTTTTTGATCTACTCATTTTGTAGTAGTATATTGTTTAATTTCTACATATTTGTGGGTTTCTTTATATCTTCTTGCAGTTGTTTTCTAATTTCAAAGCATGCAGTCAGAGAATATGCTTGGTATAATTTCAATCATCTCAAATTTGTTGAGGGTAGTTTTGTGACCCAATATATGCTCTATTCTTGAAAATGTTCTGTGTATCCTGTAGATGAGTGTATAAAAGCTCTGTAAATGTCAGTCATTCCATTTGGTCTAAGATGTCACTTAAGGCTGATATTTCTTTATTGATTTTCTGTTGGGATGAACTGTCTAGATTGTTAGTGGAGTATTCCCTTTAGTTCTGTTGGCAGTTTCTTTATATATTTCAGTGCTCCTTACATATATGAAGTATTATGTCTTCTTGATGGGGTATCCCTTCTATCATTATGAAATACTCATCTTTGTCTCTTGTTATCTTTGTTACTTTGAATTCTATTTTGTCAGATATAGGTATGCTCAAGTCTCTCTCTTCTTCCCTCTGTCATCTCTAGATTTGTATCTTTGATATCAATAATCCCTTACTCCATGTGGTCTGCTCTATTACCTATGCTCATTAGTTCATTCTTGATCTCTTTTTATTGAGTTCTTCATTGCCAGAATTTCTATTTGGTTCTTTTTTTTACAGTTCTAATCCCTTTGGTAAAGTACACATTTTGTTCATTGATTTATTTTCTTAGCTCATTAAACTGCCTGACTGTACTTTCTACATCTTGTTGAGTTTTTTCAGAACTCCGATCTTGATTTCTCTGTCATTTATATTATATATTTCCATGTCTTTAAGTGTGCTTTTTGGAGGTTTTTCATTTTCTTTCTGAGCTGCCTCACTACCTTAGTTATTCATGCTATTTGATGGATTCCTTCTCTGTCTAAGCATCTATGTATGAGTTGCACTTCTCTAGCAGATTAATATAAAGAAGTCTTTTGTATTATTTTCAAATAAGTGACACTGAATCATAAGTATTTTTTAGCTTTGTGAAATCTCAGTGCTGTCCCACTGAAGCCAGACATTGCTGCCAGAGTAGCCACGATTCATGAAGGTGAGTTGGTTTGAGGAAACCTAGCAGCCTTCAGTGTTGTTTTGCCCTCACCCTTCCAGTAATGGTGACTTCAGTGGGGTCTCCCCCAGGCTTGACCCTAGAACCACAAATGTGCCTTTTTCTCAGGGAAAAAAGTGATTCTCTAGTACCAGTTCTCAGGTTTGCACATAATGTGCCCTGTAATCCAACACCAAATGTGAAGGCAGGTGAGTTCTGGGAAGCTGTGGGGTTGCCAGGCTCTGTGGTTTTGTTTCTCTGTCTGGAATGCTAACTGCCAATGGCAACAATCACATACTCATGCTATCTCCTTTTCCAGGTTTCTGGCCTTAGCTGCAGCTAGTGATGCTAACTTATTCAAGAATACCCAATGAATCTCTGCTTTTTCCTGCTTAATGGTGACTCAGTCACAACCCAATTCCTCCCCTGCCCAAGCTGATCCTGCTTTGAACTACCTACTGCATGGCTTCATGGCTCATCTCAGCTTTTCTCCCTTCTTGCCTCCTCATTCATTCCCACTTGTCCACATTTAGATGTTTCATAGATCTCTCAGGCATGTTTGTGAGCTCTGCACAGAATCTTTTGTTGAGTTACAGATGTTCAAAGTGTTGAAAATTCAAGGGTAGAAACCATAGGTATCTTTATGCTGCCATTCATCTGATGTCACTCTTTAATACATATTTTAGATTCCTTAATGTGACTCGAGTGGTGCAGAAGAAAGAAGGTATGCTGAGAATAAGTATTCATTAGTGGAGTCAAGCTCAGGTATATCCTGGGCCCCAAGTGCCATCCATAGATGATCCAAAAGGAAGAAGGGTGTTGGTAGAAGGTCAGCCCTCATTTGCACACCTGGCAGAGTGCTTACACTGTGGAAACTCAACTCAAAAGTATTTTTCTTTATTCTTACCTGATCATAAGCTTATTGATTTGAGAGAATGAGGAAAGGTGAGAGAGAGAGAGATAGGAGTAGAAATAGAGAGAGAGGTTGCCGCCTGTATGCACCTGGACTGGGGATCAAATCTGCAACCTAGGTATGTGCCCTGACCATGGATTGAACCTGCAAACTTTTGGTGCATGGGAAAACACTCCAACATACTTCACCACCCTAGTAGGGAACAATATAATTTTTAAACTAGCAAAATTTTAAATTTTCAACACATCTATATAGGTTAAAATGAGTTACATGATAAAATTTCATTACTGATATTTCTTGTTAGAAAATTAGCTTTTATGAATATTTGCACTGTTATTTGCTCATTGTTTTCTTGTCTGGGAGAGAATGACACAAAATCAATGAAGCATTGGTTTTAGTTGCCAAAAGCCTGATGTGAGGGAATAAAATCTAGTTCACATAAAGTAGGTTCTTTTTCTGTTGTGGAGCTTTTATTTTTAAGTCATGTTATGTACCTGAGAGAAAAGTCTAGTTTTGAGGAAGAAAAGAATGTTTCTAAGTGCTAATTAATATGAAAACTGTTGACACAGAAAGCTAAATAAATATTTTTGCAAGAAACATGTAGAAAAGAACATTTTGATAAATTAACAGTCAACACAAAACAATTATGAAAAAGAGAGGTCTTCACACATATTTATGGCTAAAATTTTAAAATTTCAATTCAAATAATTCAAACTAAGCTTTTAATTTTAAATTTTTTTACAAAAGAAAACTAAAAAATATCTTAAATTTCCATTATTTTTATTACATATTGAGGAATACTAAATAGTACTTACCAAGGTGAAAAACTATCAATACATATCTTTATCTGCAACCTATATAATAGTGGCAAATAGAAAAGCAAGTTGCGTTTTAAACATTACTGTCCTGAAGATTGTTAAGCAGTAAAAACAAGACAATCACATACAAAAAAAAAGTCTGTAAAGTTAGAGAACAGTCCCCAAGACCACACCTGCCCTTACTTCTGACAAACCTGAAAGTGTAGGGAACCCCATAACCACTCTCAGGTTTTAGAATTTGCTAGAAAAAGTCAGAGATCATTGAATGCTGTCATACCTATGGTTACAATTTGTTGCAGGGAAAGGATGCAGGCAAAAATAAGCCAATGGAAGAGATGCATGAGGCAGAGGCTATGAAAGTTCCATATGTGGAAATTCCCATTGTTCTCTTTCAATGAGTTCATGGACAAGACTAAATTCCTGTCAATTATGTGTGATGATGCATCAGGACTTTTTCCAACCAGTCAAGTATCTCAGAACCTTGGATTTCAATTTTACTGGGGCTTGGTCTCCTAAAAATTGTTGGCCACTTACATGGCCAACATCAGTCTCCAGCCTTTACCCTAAATCACAGTTTCACTGTATGGCATGGCCTAAAGATCCCAGGTGAACAAAGTCAGTCTCATCAGGCATAAGATTCTAACAGCTTAGAGATTATATTCCAGGACCTCTCTTTGTATAAGGTTAATTGTTTACCACATACATAATTTTACTAATACTACACAAGTTCTATATTTTGAATATTGCAAAACAAGGTCATATTCCAACTCTATTAATAATTATCCAGTCGTATGCTCTTCTTTCTTCCTTCTCTTCTAATAGCCCACAGACATGCACAATTCAAAATGGAACACTTGCTTCTAACTGATAATGTGGGATTTAAAAGCTCATGTCCATTTAAAAAATACAGGTTTGCTATTCATAGTGTGTAGCACACACACTGTGCTAGAAGTTCACATCCATTCAGAGAAACAATTTGATAATATGTGTTTAGATTTCTGAGTACAGGTCTTTTACCTCCTTGGTTAGGTTTATTCCTAGATACTTTATTTTTCTTGTTGCTATAGCAAGTGGGATTTTTTTTCCTAATTTCTGTTTCTAGTATTTCGTTGTTAGTGGACAAATATGCCTTTGATTTCTGAATGTTGACTTTGTATCCCTCTGCTTTGCCAAATTCACTTATTGGGTCAAGTAGTTTTTTGGAATCTGATCAACAAAACAAACAAGCAAAGTGTAAAGAGAGACATTGAAATAAAGAACAAACTGACAATAACCAGTGGGGAGGGGGGAGGAGGATAACAGGGGAAAGAAGGGGAAGTGTCATCAAGGAACATGTATAAAGGACCCATGGACAAAGCCAAAGGAGGGTAGTATTGGGAGGTGGGTGTGGTTATGGCAGGGGAAAGTGGTGGCAGGATAATGGAGACAACTGTACCAGAACAACAATAAAAAGGGAAAAGGAAAAAAATATATATGTGTTTAGATGTAGATTGTCTGGTCAGGACCACAATGTCTCAAAGCATTGTTGTTCAGACATGTGGACATTAATGTAATGAGATAAAGTGTTCAAAATAAGTACTTTTAGTACAAATCTAATCTTGAGAATTGTACTTTTAAATAATAAGCTTAGTTCTAACAGAAAGAGTAAACCTTATTATAATGAAGACTATGTGAAAATATTTTAGAAAACCTAACTTTTCATTAGTCAATTCAGACAATGTTTTTAAAGTAAAAATAAATAATAAGTAGGAAGAAAATAAATGGTCCACATACAGGAACAACAAAGGTAGTGAGACAAAATATAATTGTGCCTACCTGTAAGAATTTCTGCATGAAATAAATAGAAGCACAGTTGTAACAGATTAGGTACACTGTGTCCAAGTGTTTTTGTTTGAGATGATTTTTCAAGTCATAAATAAAAGTCACAATCAAGACTTGGAATAAATTCAATCAGTGGAAAGTGTTAGATGATTTATTTCACAATTATAAACTCAATTCTAAGTTTAAAAACTTTAGAATAATTCATGAAATACATTGTTCTTTCTATAGTGATTGTTATATTGGTAAAATGATGTTCAGCAGCACTTTTTCTACTTAATCAAAGTTATTTTCTTTTCATTTTGAATATTTCTAAGCCTCAGGCAAAGATCCCATCAGTAATGATTACTGTATGTCACATTCTGTACTGATTTTATGGACAAATTTAGAAGAAAAAGGAGAATCATTTGTCTCCTTTGAACACTAATTGCTTCAGTTTTTCTTTTCATAATTGTGTCTTTTGATAGCTCTCATAGCTTCTACTGATGGTCAAGTAGTTTTCTGGAACCTGATCAACAGAAAGAAAATAATTCTTCTCTTTTATATCAATTAGAAGAGTAAAATGATTTATATTCTATTTGAATTGTTAAAATTGTCTTATAAATAAGTTTATTTCACTTATTTTTTGCTATCAAAGATTACTTCAGTTTTCTCTATTTGAAAGCAATACAATTGATAATTAAGATCATCACTATTATATTACTGAGCATGTGCTAAAGGCCAGAGTCTATTTTTGGTACATTATACATATTATGTTTTTTAATTCATGTGACAGTCCTGTAGTGTATGCCATTGTTATTCTTATTTTACTGATTATGATATTGAAAAACTAAGAGTTTAATAAAATACTCCTTGTAACTTAGCTAGTAAATGATGAGTCCAGAATATGTATCCAGCCGCCTGCCTTCAGAGTTTACGTTGTTAGTCAGTAACTGCACTACAATACCTTAATATTAAAAAGGTCCTATTTGTAATTTACATTCTCCTCTATTTTCCCAAATACAGTTTTAAAAAATAAAACTTCTAGTTATTTTTCAATGTGAAGAGAATATTATATAAGAGTTAATAACAGTAAATCTGATTTAAATGACAAAGCTAGAAGGGTACCCTCACTGTCTCCCACCACCAAGCTTGGTTAGATTTTGTCTCATTTAAAGATTAGTTAAAATAAAACTAAGAGGTTAGCAAATTACTTACTCATGGAATACGTATGAAGACCATACTATAAGGCAGGATCATTTCTAGAGGCTGACATCTACTGCAGGAAAACACTCATTCATGTGCACTGAGAGATACATATGGGTGCTCATTGCAGCATCATTTGCAGAGTGTGTAGCCTCTGTCATAACTACTCAACTTTGCCTTTGCAGCATGAAAGGGTTCACAGACAACAGTAAATGAATAGACAAAGTACGTTACAAAATAACTATTTCCAAAATGCAATAAGGTTGAAGACAAGATTGAGCCTGTTGGCCATGGTTTGCTGAACCCTGCTGTAGAGTATAATTTTATGTGATGCTTATTTAATATAAACTGTATATTAACAAATACACACAAACTGCTTCTTTCATTACATCACACAACTTGGAGAAATATTGTATTAGTCTATGTCGTTATTTTTAAATTTATGTCAGTAGAAATCTTCACTATTAATGTACTAGCTTATTTAGCCATTCTTGTCTTGGTCAACATTTGAGTGGTTTTCATTTTTTTTCTTTGTAAAAAGGTTTTTATTATTAAATTTTTAATACAATTTTAAATTTCAATTCATTCGTATGTTTTTTGGTGCTTGTTCATAATCTCAAGTGAACCTGGATGGCTGAAGCATGAAAATAGAAATCGTGTTTTTAAGTATATATGTAGGTACATAGGTATATAGGTAAGTCAGTGTGTATTTAAATCATGAACTCCCAGGGGTCATATTTTACATGATATCACTTTGTCATCTTCTGAGTGTTGAAGAAGAGTGGTCATATTTATAACTTCACATTAACTGGGCAGTTCAGGAAAGAAGAACACCAAGAATGTTTTCTACCAGAATTATTCTGATAGTGTGCTTGACCTTATTAATTAATTTTCCTTTTATTTCAGGAACTCATTCATTTAATTTTTTTATATGACAGGGTAGATAAAATTAAATTTTATTAAAAACTAAATGCTATTCTACTAGTTGAGTGCTCCATACATTTAAGCAAGAAGCAGTGTCTTTTTTCTCTAGGTAGTTTTCTAAAAATGATGAAAAAATATAACAAGTGTCTTCTATTAATTCTTATTATGCTATCACTTAAATACATTTCAGCACTTTTTTATACTATTACACATTATTTCTAATTAGTGTGCATGTGTAAAGTATATTTCTAAAATATTATCAAAAGTTACATATCTTATGCCTTTTTTTCTCAACAATATAATTCCATATGAGGTACAAGGAGTGGGATAGCTAATTTTATTTGTCAACTTGGCTAAGCCAGAGCACCTAACTATTTGGTCAAACTTCACAGCTGTTTTGTGAAGATACTATTTTTGGATGAGATTAATTATGAATAAGAACACTTTGAGTAAGCAGATTGCTATCTGTAATGTGGATGAGACTCATCTAAATAATTGAAGGTCTTAAGGAAAAAACAGACCTCTGTGTATGCACACACAGACACACATACAAACACACCTTTGGAGAACTCAGACTAATACAGATTGGTATTTAACATATGGAATAATAGGTGTTAGTGGTGTGAGCATCAACCAGTCAGAAAAAGTGCTCAGCTATCTTAAAAATTAAAATTAAAAGAAAAAAAATCCCTTGCCCTGGCTGGTGTGGCTCAGTGGATTGAGCATAGGCTGTGAACCAAAGGGTCACCTGTTCAATTCCCAGTCAGGGCACATGCCTGGGTTGTGGCCCAGGTCCCCAGTGGTTATGTGAGAAGCAACCACACATTGATGTTTCTCTCCCTCCCTTCGCCTCTCTCTAAAAATAAATAAATAAAATACTTTTAAAAGCCTTATTTCAATTAGCATAATAATCTCCAGATCCATCCATGCTGTCTTAAAGGTAGATATCCTTTCTTTCTTTCTGCTGTGAAGTTTCCACTGTGTAAATGTACCACAGTTATTTGATCCACTCATTTAGTGATGGGCACTAAGGCTGTTTCCAGCACTTGGCTATTGTAAATTAGTGCTGCTATGGACATAGGGATGCACATGCTCTTTTCAATTTGTGTTTCAGGATTCTTATGGTAATTCTCAGCAGTGGAATCACTGGGTGAAAAGGAGATTCCATTTTTAGTTTTTTGAGAAAAGTCCATACAATTTTCCACAGTGGGTGTACCAGCCTGCATTCCCACCAATAGTGCACTAGGGTTCCCATTTTTCCCATATCTTCATAAGCACATGTTGTTTGCTGAATTTTTTGCTTTTTTTACTTCAATTTTTAAATTATTTTTTGTTGTTCAATTAAAGTTGTCTGCATTTTCTCCCCACCTCTCTACCCCACAGCAGCCAAACCCTCCTCCCTCCCCTGCCTCCAACCTCCCCCTTGGTTTTGTGTATGTGCCCTTTACAGCAGTTCCTGAAAACCCTTCTTCTCACTATCCCTACTCCTCCCATCAGGCTATTAATAGATGGTTCTTAATTTCAATGTCTCTGGTTATATTTTGTTTGCTTTTTTGTTGTTGATTATGTTCCAGTTAAAGGTGAGATCATATGGTATTTGTCCCTCACTGCCTGGCTTGTTTCACTTAGCAACATGCTCTCCAATTCCATCCATGCTGTTGCAAAGAGTAGGAGCTCCTTCTATCATTCTGCTTCATAGAATTCCACTGTGTAAATGTACCACAGTTTTTTGATCCACTCATTTGCTGATGAGCACTTAGGTTGCTTCCAGTACTTGGCTATTGTAAATTGTGCTGCTATGAACATTGGGGTGCATAGGTTATTTGGATTGGTGTTTAGGGGCTCTTAGGGTATAATCCCAACAGCAGAATTTCTGGGTCATAGGGCAGATCCAATTTTAGTTTTCTGAGGAAATTCTTTACTGTTTTCCACAGTGGCCTCACCAGTCTGCATTCCCACCAACAATGAACTAGGGTTCCCTTTCCTCCACATCCTCTCCAACATTTGTTTGTTGATTTGTTTATGTTGGCCACTCTGAATGGTGTGAGATGGTACCTCATTGTGATTTTAATTTGCATCTCTCTGATGACTATTGATGCTGAGCATATTTTCATATGTCTCTGGGCCCTCTGTATGTCATCCTTGGAGAAGTGTCTGTTCAAGTCCTTTGCCCATTTTTTAATTGGGTTGTTTGTCTTCCTGGAGTGCAGTCATGTAAGTTCTTTATATATTTTGGAGATCAGTCCCTTGTGTGAGGTATCATTGGCAAATATGTTTTCCCATACTGTTGGTTCTCTTTTCATTTTAATGCTGTTTTCTTTAGCCAGGCAGTAGCTTTTTATTTTGATGAGGTCCCATTTGTTTACTCTTTCCTTTATGTTCCTTGCTTTAGGGGACATGTCTCTGAGGATGTTGCTGCATGGAATGTCTGAGATTTTCCTGTCACTGTTTTCTCTAGGAGTCTCATGGTGTTATGACTTACATTTAAGTTTTCAATCCACCTTAAATTTATTTTCGTGTATGGTGTAAGTGGGTGATCGAGTTTCATTTTTTTGCACGTAGCTGTCCAGATCTCCCAACACCATCTGTTGAAGAGGCTATCTTTGCTCCATTTTATGATCCTGCCTCCTTTGTCAAATATTAATTGACTGTAGAGACTTGGCTTTATTCCTGGGCTTTCTGTTCTGTTCCATTGGTCTATGTGCCTGTTTTTATTCCAGTAACAGGCTGTTTTGATTACAGTGGCCTCGTGATAAAGTTTGATATCAGGTATTGTGATCCCTCCTGCTTTGTTCTTCTTTCTCAAAATTGCTGCAGCTATTCGGGGTCATTAATGGTTCCATATGAATTTCTGAAATGTTAGTTCTATATCTGTGAAATATGTCATGGGTACTTTAATAGGGATTGCATTGAATCTATAAATCACTTTGGGTAGTATGGCCATTTTGATGATGGTGATTCTTCCAATCCATGGACATGGTACATGGTTCCATTTGTTTGTGTCTTCCTTAATTTCTTTCTTCAGTGTTGTGTAGTTTTCTGAGAATAGGTCTTTTACCTCCTTGGTTAGATTTATTCCTAGGTACTTTATTTTTCTTGTTGCTATATCAAATGGGATACTTTTCCTGATTTCTGTTTCTGATGTTTCATTATTCGTGTACAAGAATGCCTTTGATTTCTGAGTATTGACTTTGTATCCAGCTGTTTTGCCAAATTCATTTATTATGTCGAGTAGTTTTTTGGTAGGGTCTATAGGATTTTCCATGTACACTGTCATGCCATCTGCAAACAGTGACAGTTTCATTTCCTCCTTTCCAATTTGGATGCCTTCTATTTCTTCTTCTTGTGTGATTGCTGTAGCTAGGACTTCCAATACTATGTTGAATAGCAATGGTGAGAGAGGGCATCCTTGTCTTTTTCTCATCCTAGTGGGAAAGCTTAAGTTTTTGTCCATTGATTATAATATTGACTGTAGGTATCACATATATACCTTTATTATGATGAGGAATGCTCCCTCTATTCCCATTTTGCTGAGTGTTTGTATCATAAATGGGTACTGTACCTTATCAATTGCTTTTTCTGCATCTATTAACATGATTATGTAACTTTTGTCTTTGCTGTTGTTTATGTGGTTTATTATTTTTATTGATTTCTGAATATTGTACCATCCTACATCCCTGGGATGAATCCCACTTGATCATTGTGTATGATCTTTTTAATGTATTGCTGGATGCAGTTTGTCAATATTTTGTGAGAATTTTAGCCTCTATGTTCATCAGCGATATTGGCCTGAAGTTTTCCTTCTTTGTTGTGTCTTTATCTGGTTTTGGGATTAGGATGATGTTGGCTTCATAAAACGAGTTTGGGAGTCTTCTCTTTCTTGATTTTTTTGAAATAATCTGTGGAGGATGGGGGTTAGCTCTTCCTTAAATGCTCTGTAGAATTCTCCTGTGAAACCATCTGGTCCAGGGTTTTGGTGTGTAGGAAGCTTTTTGATTACTGTTTGAACTTCGTTTGCTGTTATTGGTCTGTTCAGGTTTTCTGCTTCTTCTTCATTCAGTTTTGGAAGGTTATATTTTTCTAGAAATGTGTCCATTTCATCTAGGTTTTCACATTTCTTGGCATATAGTTCTTTGTAGTAATTTCTTACAAACCTTTGTATTTCTGTGGTATCAGTTATAACCTCTCCTCTTTCATTTTTGATTGTGTTCATTTGAGTCCTGTCTCTCTTATTCTTGATGAGCCTGCTTAAGGGCTTGTCGATTTTGTATATCTTTTCAAAGAACCAGTTGCTGGATTCATTGATCCTTAGAATTGTTCTTTTAGTCTCTATGTCATTTAACTCTGCTCTGATCTTGGTTATTTCCTTCCTTCTACTTGCTCTGGGCTGTCTTTGTTGTTGTTCCTCGAGTTCTTGTAGGTGTAGGGTTAGGTTGTTTATTTGAAATGTTTCTATTCTTTTTAGGTAGGCCTGTATTGCTATGAACTTCCCTCTCAGGACTGCCTTTGCTCTGTCCCATAGGTTTTGGATTGTTGTGAGTTGATTTTCCTTCATTTCCAGAAATTTTTGATTTCTTCCCTAATCTCATTCTTCACTCTTTCATTGTTTAATAACATGCTATCAATCTCTTTATTTTTGAGCGTTTTGTTTTTTTTTTTTTCCTTGAGATTTGTTTCTAGTTTCAATCCCTTGTGGACAGAGAAAATGCCTGATATGATTTCAATTTTCTTGAATTTGTTGAAGCTTGTTTTGTGTCCTATCATGTGATCTATCTGTGAAAATATTCCATGTTGAAAAGAATGTGTATTTTGATTCTTTAGATTAAAGTTTCAATATTTATATTAGTTAAGTCTATTTCATCTAGGGCATTGTTCAATTCCACAATATCTTTGTTGATATTTTGTTTGGAAGATCTGTCCATCTTTGACAATGGGGTGTTAAAATCCCCTACTATAATTGTGTTGCTGTCAATATCTTTCTTGAAGTCCTCCATGATTTTCTTTATGTATTTGGGTGCTCCTATGTAGGGAGCATATATATTTACCATGTTTATGTCTTGGTGGATTCTTCCTTTGAGTGTTATGAAGTGACTGTGTGGGTCTCTCTTTATGGCCATTTTTTTGAAGTCTATTTTGTCTGATATGTGTATTGCTACCCCTGGTTTTTTCCCCCTGTCCATTTTCTTGGAAAATTTGTTTCCAGCCCTTCACTGTCCGTCTGTGTAGGTCTTCTGCCCTGAGGTGGGTCTCTTGTAGGCAGCATATGTGTGGGTCATGCTTTCTTATCCATTCAGCTATTCTATGTCTTTTAATTCAAGCATTTAATCCATTTACATTTAAGGTTATTATTGATATGTACTTATTCATTGCCAATATTTTGTACCTATGTTCCTCTCTACCTCTCTCTCTTTTCCTTCCTTTCCTTAAAGCAGTTCCTTTAGCATCTCTTGCAGAGCTGTTTAGTTGGAGGTATATTCTATTAGACTTCTTTTGTCTGGGGATCTCCTTATTTGGCCTTCTGTCTTGATTGAGAGCCTTGCTGAGTAAAGTAGTCTTGGTTGCAGGCCTCTGGTTCTCATTACTTGGAAATTTTTTGCCATGCTCTTCTGGCTTGGAACGTTTCCATTGAGAAGTCAGCTGCTAGCCTTATCTGGGCTCCCTTGTATGTTACTTCCTATTTGTCCCTTTTTGCCTTTATGATTCTCTCTGTCTTTGAATTTTGCCATTTTAATTATGATGTATCTTGCAGTAGGCCTCTTTGTGTTCCTCTCGATTGGGACTCTCTGTGTTTCCTGGATTTGTGTGACTTTTTCTCTCATCAATTTAAGGAAGACTTCCATCATTACTTTTTCCAACAGGTTTTCTATCCCTTGTTCTTCCTCTTCTCTTTCTGGTATCCCTATTATATGGATATTATTACGTTTCATGTTGTCCTGCATTTCCCTTAACCCCTCTTCATTCTTTCTGAGCCTCTTTTCCTTTTTTGCTCATTCTGGGTGATTTTTCTACCTTGTCCTCCAGTTTGCTAATTGATCATCTTCTTTATCAAGCCTGCTTTTGATTCCTTCTACTGTGTTCTTCAGTTCAGAAATTGTATGCTTCATTTCCTCTTGGCCCTTGTTGATAGTTTCTATTTCCTTTTTCATGTTGATAATGTTTGCAGTGCGTTCATTGTAGTTTCCCTGTAGTTTCTGGTAGTTCTCTCTGAGTTCAGTGAGCTTCCTGATAACCATTGCTTTGAACTCAGTATCTGATAGTTGCGTTGCCTCTTTTTCATTTAGCACTGTTTTTGAGACTTCCTCCTTTCCTTTCACTTGGGGATTGTTTCTTTGTCTTCCCATTGTTTGTGAGACTCTTCTCATTAGCCTTTGCTTATTTAGTTGCTGTGTTCTGACCCCCTGGGTTTTTGGTATGAACATCTGTGGTAGAATACCTGTGAGATTCAGTGGTACAGCTCCTTGATCTCCTCATCTTACTGATCTTGGGTTGTGTTTTATGTTGGCTCTGTGTATTTCTTTGGTTATGGGTTCTTGTTGGGTCTTTCTCTGTTGGGTCCTTCCCACCAGCTGGTTATCTGAGGGTCAGTCTCTCCCCCCACCTCTTGTATTTTGTTGTGTAGGTGAGAGCAGGTTGTGTTGGATCTGGTTCTTCTGTGTGTACAAGGTTTTGAGGCTTTTCTCTTGCTCTTGTTCAGTTTTTTGTTCTGAGTAATTTCTTCACTATTTGGTTGTATTTCCACATAGGACCTGGGTTGAGTTAGCATAACTTCCACTCCCTCCTTCTCCTTCTTCTGTTCCTAGCTGTAGGTTGTTCCTTTGTTGGTGGGTTTCCTCTTCCAGGCGGTATCCTGGTGTTCACAGCTTTACCTACTCTTTTTTATGATATGTTGTAGGGAGAAGGTGTATTGGTTTAAGACAGCAGGAGTGTATTATATCATATTTAAAGTACCAGCCCTTAGAGTAGAGATGGAGATCCTTTGGATATATATATAGTGTTAACCATGATAATTTACCCACCTAGCCACTTTTTAGAATAGGTGGAAAGAATCTAATGAAGCAGGGTGCATCCATGAGGAGGGCCCCAAGAAGGGATTTGTATTGGGGTCCAGAACTCAAGGTGTCCAGAAAATATTAGAAAAAAATATATAGGATGTCCTCACCCCCACAAGCCTGAGGCAGGAGGGATGGGACACATGGAACAGGGCCATTCAGAGCTGTTTTTGGTAACAACAGCTTTGCAGCTAGACCCTGACATGATCATTTAACCTATCTGTAATGTTTAACTGGTTTCATGGATGTGTTAAATAGCTGTGGCCTTGCTTTGAGCCAGGGAGATGGGAGCGAATTCCACCCAAGATGGGACTGGGAAGAAACTCCCCCTGGTTACAGGACCTATGTGAGAGCTTGGAGATGATTGGCTCCATGCAATGGGGCCACACCTGCCCAGACTTACTATGGCAGCCCAGTAAAGCTGGAAGAATACAGGGATGCTGGCATGTGTAACTGACTGTATTGGGAGGACCACACAGCTCTGAGAGGGAAAGGAGAGGACTTTGCGGTTCTGAAGGAATGGAGAGGACCATGTGGTTCAGGAGTGAATAAGGAGGACCATATGGTTTTGGAGTGCTTCTTTTTGCCACACGGTGTAGGCAGCAGGAGAGACTTTGCTGGGAAGAAAAGGGGAGAAAGGACTCTTGCTGGTGGGCCATGAGAAGGTGCCACCTGGTTTTGGATTAACTGGAGATTGCAGCAGCCACACAGCTGATGGTGCCAGGAGCCTGAATCACGGACTTCTACTTCTTTTCCTGAGATATGGTACCCCGGACTGGGCACAGGGAGAGGGAAGGACTGTGCATCTGTGGGTATTCTAAAGGACTTTAGTATCTTATTGAAGACATTAAGTCATTATTCTAAGTCTGTGTAACTTTTAAATAAATAATTTCTTTCCTTTTCACCAGTCTTTAGCATTGAGAGATGTCTTTCCTCCGGCGGCAGGCATTTTGAACCTAGCAGGTGTGCGTGGGGGGAGGGACCTCCAGAGACAGAAAGGGGAGGATCTTTTCTGTAATAATTTATTGTGAGCCACCCCCCACATGCTCTGTAACAATAAGACTCTTGTTGTGGGAGGGGGAGGATTGTGAGTTGGATCTAGAAAGCTATGAGCTTGTGGGAGTTCAGATTATGATGTCAAGTGAGAGTAAAGGGTAGAAAATAGGTGTAATGTGTGAGAGAATAGAATTAACCACACCAGTAATAAAGTTCAGGAAACAGTGAAGTGGGTTTAGATCTGGGAGGGGTTTTGTGTTTACAGATGTATGGTACAGCTATTATTTACAATAGTAATAGAGCAACAATCATATGACAAATCGATGTGATCTGGATAACTAGAATAGGGAGTATAGGTCCTAGGTTAGTGTGCTAATGGAACGCAAGTGAAATGAAAGACAGTTAATTAACAATACACTGTAAAAGAGAGAACAAGGGGAAACCAGTCAAACAATGCAAATTAATCAGTCAAGCAAAGAAGACTAAATAGAAAGAGGAGAGATACAAAAGTACTAAGAAAGTGAGTGAGGTAAGAATAATGAAAAAATAATAATACAAATATACAATAACTTGCAAGTTCTCTGGATTAGCAAAGTGAAATTTATTTCACTCTCTCAGGTGTTGGGATGCCCCCTCTTTGGGTCCAACTCTGGTCTTTTCACAGTTCCAGGTTTTATTGTCTCACTTTTGAGGATTGTGGGATGGGCTGGGAAGAGGAGGACAAAGGGGGAGAAATTGGGATAACTGTAATAGAATAACAACAAAACATAAATAATAAAATAAAAACTATGGTAATACAAATATTGGTAACAAATCAGTCTTTCAGAAATATAGTAATTCAAATAAGAGGGAGGTCGCTTATACCTAAACAAAAATATTATGCCATATAACATCTTAACAGAAGTTAAAATTCCCAAAATATTATTGGAGAAATATTCTTGTTTATCCTTAAAATAACTATATTTGACATAGTATTAATATCAGAAAATATATCCACTTAAAATGTATTACTAGATATAATTAATACTTAATTACTTTGTATCATGTATTCATCTAAGAGCTTTATGTATATCAGTCAATTTAATCCTCGTAACAATCCTGTAAAATAGGTACACTCCTCACAACAACCCATGATGATCCAATAGTTACTAATGATTACCTCCATCTTATAGGTGTGGAAAAGGAGGTTGCAGAGATCGAGCAAGTTCACATGACCTGTAAGCTGCAGAGCTGGGATTCAAACCTAAAGAGTCCAGCTCTAGAGTCCTGCTTTTAACCACTATGCTCCTCACTTGACACTTTTAGTAGAGATCATATTTATTATACTCAAAGTGTTTTCTCTTTTCCAGTTCCTTTTTTAACCTTGGCTTTGTAAGACTTAAGTCTCTGCATCCATCAATAAATATATTTTTAATTTTTTTTCTTAAAAATCATAATCATAAGCAAGCAAGGGCTATAGACACAAACTAATATTTCTGAAAAAAAGAGAGATGAAATATGGAGTATTCCATAAGCCACAGATTTTTTAATTACTCATGTGCAGTGACTTGCATTATTACCTGGCCAGCTTTTCTCAGTACTCTCTCATGGTGCCAGAGGGACTATTAGCTTTGTCTTAAAGTGCTCATTTGCTACCCAGTGATGACAATTACTTGTCTCCTCCTCTTTCAGACTCTTGATCTCTAAATTGAAAATGCTGTCAGTCTAATTTATAGATACCCTTATTTGAGGTAAGGACGTCATATCCAAAGATTATGCTGAGCAGAAAGCCTGCCAGCAAGCCAAGCCCGTGATATAGAAAATAAATAACACGGGAAGGTGTTCAACAGGAACAAAGTCAAGTGATGGCTGCCAGGCAATGTTTGTTTGATCAAAGGCAATGGATCAGGCTCTCAGGAGCAGGTTTGGATTAAATGATTAAACTGCCAAGTTGAAAATACTCGCTGGGATAGCAGCTAAAATCCTGTGCCCTAGAGGGATCCTTACAGACTGAAGCAGCTGCTGCTTCTTCTGTGAACCTTGATGCCAGCAACACACAGGCTGAATTTGCTTCTATTCCATCAGCTTACTAATTAACACTATGAAACACATAATTTTATACATACACGGTGTTCCATCAAAACAGAGTTGGAAACTACTATTTCTTCCATGTCAATAAGTGTCATTTTAGATCATCTTAAGTACTTCTCAATGTGATGTTCTCAATAGCCTCCTTATCTCCTCCATGTGGAGGAGAGGTAAATCCAGTTCCTTCCAGGCTGCTTTACCGACAAAGCATTTCAGAATTTATTTTGGGCACTCCTCCAGGTCCCTGGGTCCTTCTGACTGGCATAGAGATAAGCACCTTTTCTCACAGCTCTCCAGCTCTAGGACCTTCTGGAAGAGCAAAGGCCATCACAGCATATGTCCCTCTTTTCTTTCCCAAGTTTTCCTTCTCTGACAGTTACATCCCTGCTGCTCTTTCTCTGTTCTAAAATAAGACTGTGTTTCTAGTATATGCTTGTACAGAAGTTGGCAGTTTCAAAGTGTTATCACCTATATTGTCTCATCTCTTTTAAATTTAAATCTACTGTAAATTGGATAGTGGTTATAAGTCTTACTCTTGAGATTGGGAAAGAAGGCCCAAAGGTTCATATATTGCCAGTTAATATTAACTGTGGCCCCTAAGGCTGGTGTTTATACCATTCAGTCTTATTCCCACTTTCTCTTGCTCCTAGTTACTTTGTGTACTTACAGTGTCTCCTTCTCAGGAATATAAGTGCTATATCTCACTCAGCACTTAATTCAGCAAGATACACTTAGCATATGATTGATAATCTAGAGTGTCTGAATTACCATTCTTAAAACACTATCATATAGTTGAAGAAATCCTCCCTAGGATTTAAGAAACATAAAATATAGTTTCAAACCACCTATGAGATATTACTTGACAAAAACAATGTTATTTCTAAGGAGGCAAAATTGGTTCTTGTGGAGAGAGAAAAATATCTTAGGTATTACAATAGTTTATGGCTCAACCCTATGTAAAAATGCTATTCTTTAGTATTTAATTTTTATCATTAGAGTGTTATTTAATTTTAACATTTGTATTTAGAAAGGTAATAATGAAAAAAATAATAAAAGAGGAAACTACATCATTGGTAAAAAGTAAGAAACTTTTATTTCCTTTTCTTTCTTAATAAATATAATAATAATTTGGCAATTCCCTGATTATCTCAAAACCAATCTTAGGGTTTCATTTATTTAGTAGCTGTTTATCAAGCAGTTACTAGGTGTCTTTGTTCCAAGTATTATTCTGAGGTATACATAAGCATGCTGCATACAACAAGGGATGATTCAAAGAAAAAAAATACCTGATCTCCATTCTTAAGGAGTAAACATAGTTTGAAATTGGTGAAAGGAAAAAAAAGAAACTATCACTTATTATACACATGCTATATAGCAAATAATGTGATGGGAAATTTACTAACTTAATTAATTTTATACATGATTAAATTTATGAAGTACACAAGGGTTAAGAAATCAGTCCTACTCACCTAGCTGAAGGGTTACCCTGGTTTACCCTAGTTTTCCCAGAAATATCAATTTTAATCTGAACATCCTGGATGCTAGAAATACCCTCAGACCTGGGCAAACTGAGACAAGTATGTCACCAACTGTTAAGAGTCAGACTGAATTCATTAAATAAAGCTGACAAGCAAAATAAAAAACAATCTGTTCTGTTGAGCATTTTATGCTGCCTCCTTGACCCAGTTTATTTTTATGTTCAATCTTTTCCTAGTAATTTATTCCCCAGTCAATTAATTAAAAAAATATAATGTAATAATCCAACAAGATATAGTAAATACATGGTAGGCTCAAGAATTAGGCTCCCACCCTACCAGTGTGGCTCAGTCAATTGGTGCATTGTCCATACCCCCAAAAATTGAGGCTTCAATTTCCAGTTAGGTCACATACCTAGGCTTCAGGTTTGATTCTCAGCTGAGCCATATATGAAAGGTAAATTATTGAAAGTTCTCTCTCACCTCAATGTTTCTCTCTCTTTCTCTAAAATCAATAAATATATTTTTGGGTGAGGATTTTTAAAAATAGGCTCCCAAAGAATCACTTGTTGGTGATTATTTATGTTGGTGCTAATGAATTTGTGATTAAGAAAGGGCAAACCTTATCTGTAATATTTGGTGTGTCTAAATATAATGTGAAAAATCCCTTCTATGAAATATTTCTTGTGACTTCTGGCCAAGATGGAGATGTAGGTAGATACACTGTCCTCCTCACACAACCAAAGAAGGACAACAACAAATTTAAAAACAAAAACCAACCAAAACTGACAGAAAATTGAACTGTATGGAAGTCCAACAACCAAAGAGATAAAGAAAAAACATTCATCCACACCAGTAGGAGGGGTGGAGACAAGCAGCCGGGGTGGAAAGGACTCATGGCAAGGTGGCAGCTGTAGGACTGGGGCAAGAGGCAGCTGGTGAAGCTGGCAGTCCAATATTTTCATGTGGATAAACTGGGAGAAGCAACTGGGGAGCCAGAGAGACTGTGCAACCCAACGTTCCAGTGTGGGGAAAGAAAGCCTCAAAACCTCTGACTAAAAATACCTGTGGGTGTCATGGCAGCAGAAGAAACTCCCAGCCTCACAGGAGAGTTCATTGGAGACACACATGGGGTCCTAGAACATACAAAAAACCACCCACCCAAGGACCAGCACCAGAAGGGCCCAATTTGTTTGTGAGTAGCAGAGGAAGTGACAGAAAGGACCCTCCTCAGAGCCAAGCAAGCAGCATTGTTTCCTCTTGGACCCCTCCCCCACATACCCTGCCACAATGCAGCAACCTGGGATGTGCCCTGCTCTGGTGAATACCTAAGGCTCTTTCCCTTGCTAAGTAACAGGTGCACCAAGACAAAAAATGTCCCAAATGAAAGAACAGATCAAAACTCCAGAAAAAATGCAACTAAATGATGAAGAGATAGCCAACATATCAGATGCAGAGTTCAAAATACTGGCAATCAGGATGCTCACAGAAATGGCTCAGTATGGTCCCAAAAGAGAGGAAAAAGTGAAGGCTATACAAAGTGAAATAAAGGAAAATGAACAGGCATCTAAATGATTGGAAGGAAACTGGGACTCAAACCAATGATCTGGAGCAGAAGGAAGAAATAAGCATTCAAATAGAATAGAATAAAGAAATAAGAATTCAAAAAATGAGGAGAGGCTTAGAAACCTCTGGGACAACTTTAAACATTCCACCATCCAAATCATTTGGGGTGCCAGAAGGAGAAGTAGAAGGGCAAGAAATTGAAAACTTATTTGCAGGAAGATCAGACAGTCCCAAAGAAGTTGGACCCAAGGAAGCACACACCAAGGCACATCATACTTACATTACTTAAAATTAAAGATAAAGAGAGAATCTTAAAAGCAGCAAGAGAAACGGACACAGTTACCTACAAAGGAGTTCCCATAAATCAATCAGCTGATTCTTCAAAAGAAATCTTGTAGGAAAGAAGGGCCTGGAAAGAAGTATTCCAAGTCATGAAAGGCAAGGACCTATATCCAAGATTACTCTGTCCAGCAAAGCTGTCATTTAGTATGGAAGGGCAAATAAAATGCTTCCCAGGTAAGATCAAGTTAAAGGAGTTCATCATCACCAAACCCTTATTATATAAAATGTTTAAGAGACTTATCTAAGAAAAAGAAGATCAAAAATACAAACATTAAAATGACAAGAAATTCAAAATGATCAACAATGAAACTTAAAAAATAAAAAACAAGAGCAAACTAAGCAAACAACTAGAATAGGAACAGATTCACAGAAATGGAGATCACATGAAGGGTTACCAGTGGGAAGGCAGAGGGGAGAGAATGGGGGAAAAGATACAGGGAATGGTAGCATAAATGATAGGTAGAAAATAGACAGGAGGAGGTTAAAAATAGTATAGGAAATATAGAAGCCAAAGCAATTATGTGTACTACCTATGGACATGAACTAAGGGGGGAAGGATTATAGTGGGAGGTGAGGTACAGAGGGGAGGGTAATAAAGGGGGAAAATGAGACAACTATAATGGCATAATCAATAAAATATATTTAAAAATATTCATTGTGTGTGTGATGAAGGTAGGATGATGTTAGTGGGGGAGGGGGAATGAAAAAGAACCCTGAAAGGGTTCTAAAGTAGTAAACAGTGGCCATCAACCATGAGCCCCATACTCTAGTATCACAAATCAGTGCTCTTTATCTTAGAGAAGTCATAGCTGTGTAGTTGCCACACTAAAACAACCATAAATATAGCTGTTCCCTCTTAATCAGTATGTATATCTGCAACAATTACTCACATAGAAAATAATGATTTAGCAGCTGTGCATACTAGAATAAGACTTGGGTAAGATTTAGGAAGGCAGAACTAATACTTAATTTTGACAAAGCACCAGGATCTATGATATTATTATTTTCCCCTTTAAGAATAAAGACAAATTATTGCTAGTGAAGACATAATAAAAAAGGATATTGCCCTAGCAATGTCCACATCTGTTAATATTTGAAATGCATTTGGGTAATCAATTTAGCAACCACAAGACAAATAGTGGTTGCTGTGGTTTTTAAGTTTCTCTGAATTTTTCTCATCTGATTCTAAATTCATGTCTACTCAATGAATAATTTAAAGTAATGTGTGACTTCTCTGTATGTAAATTCTTTAATGGACTCCACCTTCCTGTTTAGGTTTGATGTCATGTGGTTGAGAGAACAAACTCAAAAGCCTTCCTCAAGAGAAATGCCTTCAAATTCTACTCAGTCACTGTGATAGCCACGTGAGAGCATCCTTTCCTTGGGGGTTACTCTCTATTAGATCCCTCCTAATAGAGAGGATCTTTTTTTTACTTATTAAATCATTTCAGTATTTTAAAAGTTCAATATTTTAATATGTAAAAGAAAATTCCCTCCAAGGTCCAACTCATGCCCTTTCCCTTACTATCCATTTCTATCCTTTCACAGACAAACTTCAGGAGCTGTTTTACATTCATTGTCTCTTCCTCCCTACCTCCCTTTTACTCTCCAAACTACTCTATATCAACTTTTTCCCCAAACACCTCATTGTCTCCAGAAAACCTCCTTGTATTTTAGTCAAATAGATAAATTTCTACCTGATTTTTCACGTAGAAGTGTTTGGCAAAACTTTGATTCCATGACTGTGGCAGTTTCTTTGTAAATCCCCAAGATACCTTCTAGTCCATTCAGTGTTCTTTGCCTAAAGAAATCTCAAAATGATGGTGTTCCTTGGATTTGTGTTCCCTAATACTCCCACATCTCTACTGCCCACCTAAACACAGACATAAGCCTCTACCTCCTATGAGTTTGCTTTCCTCCATCCCTCACATGTTTATTCCACAGCCTCTGCAAATTTGGGGAAGCCCAGAATGAGAATTTATGAGAACTACACCCTTAAGGTAATCACAGTTCTCAGCATTCAAGTCTCTGCCCACAAGCACTTAAATTTCAAGTGTTACTCCTTCTAATACCTCATCTCCAAAAAGCCTTTGACCCCACCAAAACCTTCAATCTTTTCATTGTCTTTCCTCCAATGCATGTTCACTTTTTCTTCACATAGCTTCTTAGATCTAATGATCCATCATTATATCTACTCCATTGCCATATACCCTCCATTATATTCACCTTGCTAAAGCCCAGGCCACCTCCTCTGTCTGAGTCAAGTCAGATGAATACATAACTTTGAGGAAAACTAAACCATGAACATAGGTATTATTCTATATTTTTGGCCAGTAATTTCATGTAGGTCTCTAAAACATATCTATTGTATTCACTTTCCACTTTCCCAGGAAAATGTTTTACTCTCTAATTAAATCTCTATAAATCCCTCTTACTAAGTAATGAATCTTGACTTCTACTTTTCTGAGAAAATAAAAGCATTCAGAAGACAATTTCCACAGATTTCCAAATCATATCCACTGTCCTCCCTGTAGCTGCAGCCATAAATTCATCCTTTGTCATGTTATTAATGATGCCATGTTAAACTTTGTTTCTAAAACCAATTGCTCCAATTTGGTATAGGACCCACCCCATACTGAACATTAAAGGACAGTAACTGTCCTCTTACATTCCTATGTTATATTAAAATTAGCATACATAATTTTATTCTGTTATTCATTGACTTCTACACATCTGTCTCCATGGATCATGTCATTTTCTTTGCTCTCCTTTAAAGTAAGATTTCCCAGAAGATTTGCATGTATTAATTTTCTTCATTTACCCTAATTTTTCATTCACCCAAATCAGGCTTCTATGACTGGCCTGTGTGTATGCAAGTGCAGGGGTCAATTACCAAACAGCTCCATTCTTAACAGTAATGCACAGCATCATTTGACAGTGCTGCTGAATTTCCTAAGGCAGATGTAGCCCTCACCGTGGGCCTATAACTTGGCACTTTAGGCAGGCATCATTTCACTACGCTCAACCTGCCCAACTGTAACAGCAGCCTTGAGAACAAAACTCTCTTAGTTCTCTTTCTACTTTATTGCCTACCGCCATTTCACTTTCCTAATCCCTAAATGTCAGAATTATCCCAGGGCTCAAGTTTTAGATGTTTCTCCTTCTCCATTTATGCTAATCCCCTAGGTGATCTCATCTGGTCTCATACTTTAAATACCACCTATATGTTGATAGCTACAAAATGCATATCTCTGGGTTGGGCCACTATTGTTCTTGAAATCTAAAATTGTATACGCAACTGCCTATGTGACTTTTTGATTAGTATGTCTAACACTACAACACAAATACATTATGCCCAAAGCTAATTCCCTCTCCATATCTGTCTTCTTCTATCTTCTGTCAAAAATTGGCAACTCGGACTCTTCCATTTTCTCTAGCCAAACCTTGCCTCCTCTCTTAATCTCATACACTGTTGACTTTATCTTCAATAAACTCCTGAATTTAACCACTTCTCACCTAACACACTGATTCAAGTCACCATTCTGTACCAGATAGGAGAATATTACAAGTCTCTTCTCTTGTTTCTCTTCTTCTGCTCTTAGTTCATAACAATCTGTTATCAAGACACAAACCAGAATAATCTTCAGATTATTCTCAAAACATTCCAATGATTTTTCCTCTCAGAGTAAATACAAAGACTTTGCCATTATTTAAAGGTGATACATAGTCTACAAATCATTCATACTGTTCTATTCCTACTAATTCCCTTAATATCTCACACAGGACAAGCACAACTCTAACTCAGGGATTTTGAACTGCTTGTTTTCTTTGTCTGGAACATTCCCTTACTGGTGTCCAAATGGCTCTCTACATCACTTACTTCAGATAAGTCTCTATTCAAATACCACCTAAGTGATCTTTCCAGTTACCAAGCATACCAGGAATAGGTACGCACATTTTCCCATAATTAGCTTTTGATTTTTGATGATTCAAATGACATACATAGTTCTGTTTCTCCCTGGACATAAAATAAACACATACAGCTTAGTCTTTTTAACTAAGCATTTTGAAAGAATTTTTATTCAATAAGGTTTTTTGATATTACAATCCAGCTCTGCCCATAAATTACTAATTAAATGCTAATGTATATAGAAAACTTTACACATTTTAGGGGGGAGGAAAGATGGTGGTGAGATAGGTGGGAGCAGAGTCCACTTTCCCCTGCACATGGGTGAAACACCTAGCCGATCTACTGAGGAACAAAGCGAACAGCCAACAGCACCCCAGTGTTTATGAAGATAGGAGACCAAAAAGTATAGAGGACACTGAAAAAACAGATGGTAAGGTGACTGCTTCAGGACAAAAAGGTCCCTGGGACCAGCACGGGGACCAGGGCAACTGCAGCCTCAGGCCCATGCCTGCCGGGCCTGCCCCAGGACTCCTGGAAGAGAGTTGGATTAAGGGCTCCCTCCCCTGCCAAACAAGGCTTGAGCAGCACCAAGAGAGACCTAGTTGCTTGAGGTCACAGGGAGGGGAATAAGGATGGAGCATGGTAAACAAAAGGAGACCGTGAGCACTGGCCAGGGAAAGTTGAGACTTGGGCCATGTGGGGCCCTGATATGGACAGTCCCCGGTCTAGCTGGAGAGGTGGGCTGTGTGAGAGCACAGGTCCTTCCTTGTATGGAGCAGCAGGATTGAGCAGGAAGGTTTTCCCCAAAAGAAAAAGACCCTTGGGGGCACTTTGGGGAAATCTCCTGCAGCAGTAGCTCCAGTCTCCTCTCCACCCAGCCGCCCCGAGCTCCCGCAGGACTGTGGGGGACATCGAGCCCAAATCCTAAGCACCTGGGGGAATGGGCACACCTGAGACCACAGGCACTGACCAGGAAGCGTGAAACTCAGAGAGATGTGAGACTAAAGGCACCTGGGAGAGTGTGAATCAAGGAAGGCCCTGTGTATGCACCACACCCTTAGCCCCGAGGAGGGTGTGCCTGAACCTTTGTTTCCTGGGGCCACTGGAGAGCTGGGCTGGAAGCTGCCCAGGTGCTAGTCGGGACAGAGAAGAGCTGGGCAGGTTGCCTGAGTTTACTACAGTGAAAAAAGACCAGCAGAACTGGCTTGGCCAGCAGGCTTGTTTTTTATTTTTTGTTTGTTTATTTGTTTCTTTTAAGTAATTCTTTATTACTATTTTTTATTATTTTCTCTCTCTTTTAACACCTTCTTCCTCTCTTTCCTTCTTTCTTGTTCCACTCCTTCTTTCTCTCCCTTTATATCGCTTGTTCCTTCCATTTTTTTTTTAAATCCCCACAAGTGAGACAATAAAATCTGGAAGTCTGAAAAGACCAAAGTTGGACCTCAAGAGGGGGCATCCCAACAGCTGAGACAAATTTCACTTTGCTAATCCAGATAATTTGCAAGATATTGTATATTTGTACTATTATTTTTTCATTATCCTTACATCATTCATTTTATTAATATTTTTGTATCTCTCTTCTTTCTGTTTAGTCTTCTCTTGACAGGTTAAGAGAAGTCTTCTCTTGACAGGTTACATACATCCGTAAATACTACAAAGAACTTATCCCAGATCTCAGCCCACTCCACTGTTTCCTGAACTTTATTACTGATATGGTTAAATCTATTCTCTCACACATTACATCTATTTTCTACCCTTTACTCTCATTTTATCTCATAATCTGACCTCCCACAAACTCACAGCTTTCTAGATCCAACTTAAAAACCTCCCCCTCCCACAACAAGTGTCTTATCATCTTTCCACCCTTTCTAAAAAGTGGCTAGGTGGGTAAATTATCATGGTTAACACTATATATATATATATATCCAAAGGATCTCCAATCTCTTCTCTGAGGGCTGGTACTTTAAATATGATATAATACACTCCTACTGTCTTAAACTGTTTCACCTTCCTCCTACAACATATCATAAAAAAGAGTAGGTAGAAGCTGTGAACACCAGGATACCGCCTGGAAGAGGAAACCCACCAACAAAGGGACCACCAACATCTAAGAACAGAAGAAGGAGAAGGAGGGAGTGGAAGTCACGCTAACTCAACCTAGGTCCTATCTGGAAATACAACCAAATAGTGAAGAAATTACTCAGAACAAACAACTGAACAAGAGCAAGAGAAAAGCCTCAAAATCTTGTACACATGGAAGAACCAACTCCAACACAACCTTCCCACACCTACACAACAAAAAACAAGAGGTGGGGGAGAGACTGACCCTCAGATAACCAGCTGGTGGGAAAGACCCACAAAAGAAAATCTCAACAAGAACCCAAAAACAAAGACATACACAGAACCAAAATAAACCACAGCCCAAGATCAGTAAGATCAGGAGATCAAGGAGCTGTACCCCTGAATCTCACAGGTATTCTACAACAGAAGTTCACACCATAAACCCAGGGGTACAGAACAGAGCAATTTAGGAAGCAGAGGATAATGGGGAGAGTCTCAAAAATAATAGGAAGACAAAGAAAAAGCCCCAAATGAAAGGAAAGGAGGAAGTCTCAGAAACAATGCTAAATGAAAAAGAGGCAAGTCAACTATCAGATAATGAGTTAAAAGAACTGGTTATATAAAAGCTTAATGAGCTCATACAAATTGCCAAAAACTACAGGGAAAGTACAATGAATGCACTGAAAACTATATCAACATGAACAAGGAAATAGAAACTATCAACAAGGGCCAAGAGAAAATTAAGAATACAATTTCTGAACTGAAGAACACAGTAGAAGGAATCAAAAGCAGGCTTGGTGAAGCAGAGTATCAGATCAGCGAACTGGAGGAAAAGGTAGAAAAAAAATACCCACGGTGACCAAGAAAAGGAAAAGAGGCTAAGAAGGAAAGAAGAGGGGTTAAGGGAAATGCAGGACAACATGAAAGGAAATTATATCCATATAATAGGGATATCAGAAGGAGAAGAGGAAGAGCAAGGGATAGAAAACCTGTTTGAAAAGGTAATGATGGAAAACTTCAATAATTTGATGAGAGAAAAAAGTCACAAAAATCCAGGAAACACAGAGAGTCCCAAGCAAGAGGAACACAAAGAGGACCACTGCAAGGTACATCATAATTAAAGTGGCAAAATTCTAAGACAAAGAGAGAATCTTAAAGGCAGCAAGGGAGAAACAGGAAGTAACATACAAGGGAGCCCCAATAAGTTTAGCAATTGACTTATCAATGGAAACGCTCCAAGCCAGAAGAGAATGGCAAAGAATATTCCAAGTAATGAGAACCAGAGGCCTGCAACCAAGACTACTTTACCCAGCAAGGCTCTCAATCAAGACAGAAGGCCAAATAAAGAATTTCCCAGACAAAAGAAGTCTAAAAGAACATATCTCCACAAAACCAGCCCTGCAAGAGATGGTAAAGGGACTGCTTTAATGAAGGGAAGGAAAAGAGAAAGAGAGAGAGAGAGAGAGGAACGTAGGTACAAAAAATTGGCAATGGGTAAGTACCTATTAATAATAACCTTAAATGTAAATGGATAACATGCTTGAATCAAAAGACATAGAATAGCCGAATGGATAAGAAAGCATGACCCACACATATGCCGCCTACAAGAGACCCACCTCAGGACAAAAGACCTACACAGACTGACAGTGAATGGCTGGAAACAAACTTTCCAAGCAAATGGACAGGGGAAAAAAAGCAGGGGTAGCAATACTCACATCAGACAAAATAGACTTCAAAAGAAGGGCCATAAAGAGAGACCCAGAAGGTCACTTCATAACACTCAAAGGAAGAATCCACCACGAAGACATAAACATTGGAAATATATATGCTCCCAACATAGGAGCACCCAAATACATAAAGAATATCTTGGAGGACTTTAAGAAAGTTATTGACAGCAACAAAATTCTAGTAGGGGATTTTAACACCCCACTGTCAAAGGTGTACAGATCTTCCAAACAAAATATCAAAAAAGATATTGTGTCATTGCCATATGCCCTAGATGAAATGGACTTATCTGATATATAGAGAGCCTTTCATCTCAAAGAATCAAAATACATATTCTTTTCAAATGCACATGAAACATTTTCACATATAGACCACATGATAGGACACAAAACAAGCTTCAACAAGTTCAAGAAAATTAAAATCATGTCAAGCATTTTCTCTGACCACAAGGGATTGAAACTAGAAACAAATCTCAAGGAAAAAAAAAAAAACAAAATGCTCAAAAACATGGAGATTGAATAGCATGCTATTAAACAATGAATGGGTGAAGAATGAGATTAAGGAAGAAATCAAAAAGTTTCTGGAAACAAAGGAAAATCAATTCACAACAATCCAAAACCTATGGGACAGAGCAAAGGCAGTCCTGAGAGGGAAGTTCATAGCAATACAGGCCTACCTAAAAAGAATAGAAACATTTCAAATAAACAACCTAACCCTACATCTACAAGAACTCAAGGAACAACAAGAAAGACAACCCAGAGCAAGTAGAAGGAAGGAAATAACCAAGATCAGAGCAGAAGTAAATGACATAGAGACTAAAAGAACAATTCTAAGGATCAATGAATCCAGCAACTGGTTCTTTGAAAAGATATACAAAATCGACAAGCCCTTAAGCAGGCTCATCAAGAATAAAAGAGACAGGACTCAAATGAACACAATCAAAAATGAAAGAGGAGAGGTTATAACTGATACCACAGAAATACAAAGGTTTGTAAGAAATTACTACAAAGAACTATATGCCAAGAAATGTGAAAACCTAGATGAAATGGACACATTTCTAGAAAAATATAACCTTCCAAAACTGAATGAAGAAGAAGCAGAAAGCCTGAACAGACCAATAACAGCAAACGAAGTTCAAACAGTAATCAAAAAGCTTCCCACACACCAAAGCCCTGGACCAGATGGTTTCACAGGAGAATTCTACAGGGCATTTAAGGAAGAGCTAACCCCCATCCTCCACAGATTATTTCAAAAAAATCAAGAAAAGGGAAGACTCCCAAACTCGTTTTATGAAGCCAACATCATCCTAATCCCAAAACCAGATAAAGACACAACAAAGAAGGAAAACTTCAGGGCAATATGCTGACGAACATAGATGCTAAAACCCTCAACAAAATATTGGCAAACTGCATCCAGCAATACATTAAAAAGATCATACACCATGATCGAGTGGGATTTATTCCAGGGAGGTAAGGATGGTACAATATTCACAAATCAATAAACATAACACACCACATAAACAACAGCAAAGACAAAAAACACATGATCATATCAATAAATGCGGAAAAAAGCATTTGATAAGATACAACACACATTTATGATAAAAACACTCAGCAAAGTGGGAATAAAGGGAGCATTCCTCAACATAATAAAGGCATATATGAGAGACCTACAGCCAACATCATACTCAATGGACAAAAACTTAGAGCTTTCCCACTAGGATGAGAAAAAGACAAGGATGCCCTCTCTCACCATTGCTATTCAACATAGTATTGGAAGTCCTAGCTACAGCAATCAGACAAGAAAAGGCAATAAAAGGCATCCAAATTGGAAAGGAGGAAATGAAACAGTCACTGTTTGCAGATGACATGATAGTGTACATGTAGAAGCCTATAGACTCTACCAAAAACCTACTTGACCTAATAAATGAAATTGGCCAAACAACTAGATACAAAGTCAATACTCAGAAATCAAAGGCATTCTTGCACACGAACAATGAAACATCAGAAACAGAATTCAGGAAAAGTATCCCATTTGATATAGCAACAAGAAAAATAAAGTACCTAGGAATAAACCTACTCAAGGAGGTAAAAGACCTGTACTCAGAACACTACATAACACTGAAGAAGGAAATTAAGGAATACACAAACAAATGGAAGCATGTACCATGCTCATGGATTGGAACAATTAACATCATCAAAATGTCCATACTACCCAAAGTGATTTATAGATTCAATGTAATCCCTATTAAAATACCCACAACATATTTCACAGATATAGAACTAACATTTCAGAAATTCATATGGAACCATAAATGACCCCGAATAGCTGCAGCAATTTTGAGAAAGAAGAACAAAGCAGGATGGATCACAATACCTGATATCAAACTGTATTACAAGGCCACTGTAATCAAAACAGCCTGGTACAGACATAAAAACAGGCACGTAGACCAGTGGAACAGAACAGAGAGCCCAGAAATAAACCCACGTCTTTAGTATCAATTAATATTTGACAAAGGAGGCAGGAGCATAAAATTGAGCAAACATAGCCTCTTCAACAAATGGTGTTGGGTGATCTGGACAGCTATGTGCAAAAAATCAAGCTTGATCAGCAACTTACACCATACACAAAAATAAATTTAAGGTGGATAGAAGACTTAAATATAAGTCATAGCACAATAAAATTCCTAGAGGAAAATATTGGCAGGAAATTCTCAGACATTCCATGCAGCAACATCCTCAGAGGCATGTCCCCTAAAGCAAGGGACATAAAGGAATGAATAAACAAATGGGACCTCATCAAAATAAAAAGCTTCTGCATGGCTAAAGAAAACAGCATTAAAATGAAAAGAGAACCAACAGTATGGGAAAACATATTTTCCAATGATACCTCATACAAGGGTCTGCTCTCCAAAATATGTAAAGAATTCACATGACTCCACTCCAGGAAGACAAACAACCCGATTAAAAAATGGGCAAAAGACTTGAACAGACACTTCTCCAAGGAAGACATACAGAGGGCCCAGAGACATATGGAAAGATGCTCAGCATCACTAGCCATCAGAGAGGTGCAAATTAAAACCACAATGAGGTATCATTTCACAGCAGTCAGTGGCCAACATAAACAAATCAACAAACATATGTTGGAGAAGATGCCGAAAAAAGGGAACCCTAGTTCATTGTTGGTGGGAATGCAGACTGGCGAGGCCATGTGGAAAACACTATGGAATTTCCTTAGAAAGCTAAAAATGGAACTGCCTTTTGAACTAGCAATTCCGCTGCTGGGATAAAACCCTAAGAACCCTGAATCACCAATCCAAAAGAACCTATGCACCCCAATGTTCATAGCAGCACAATTTTCAAGAGTCAACTGCTGGAAGCAACCTAAGTGCCCATCAACGAATGAATGGATTGAAAAAACTGTGGTACATTTATACAATGGAATTCTACACAACAGAGAGAAAGAAGGAGCTTATACCCCTTTCCACAGCATGGATGGAACTGGAGAGCATTATGCTAAATGAAATAAGCCAGGCAGTGAGGGACAAATACCATATGATCTCACCTTTAACTGGAACCTAATCAACAAAAGAGAAAAGCAAACAAAATATAAGCAGAGACATTGAAGTTAAGAGCAATCTAACCATAGCCAGAGGGGAGTGCAGTGGGGATAGTGGGGAGAGGTATTTTCAGGAACTACTATAAAGGACACATGTGTAAAACCAAGGGAGAGGATGGAGGTGGGGAAGGAGATAGGTTTGGCTGGTGTGGGGTGGGGAGAAAATGCAGACAACTGTAATTGAACAGCAATAAAAGAAATGTTTAATTAAATAACCATTTAAAGCATGTATCTTTTCTTCCTCATTTGTAATATCCTATATTGTGCCTATAACCTCTCTCTCTGTCTCTTTCTCACTCTCTAAGAATATGGGTCAGGAAAATTGAGAGAGAAGAGAAAGAAATGAGAATATTTATCTGATAACCCCAAACAAATATTTCTTTATAATAACTGCAAACTCATTTTCTTTGAAATACCCCCAGCAGTGTAGTATCTGAAATGATTTCTGTTTCGATAAGCTTTGTTCAATAATGAAATGAAACTTTCACAGTACTCAACCCTTCTTAAAGCTTATGAATGATTACATATTTTGCCAGCATCATTCCTTTGAAGATTAAATAATTTATTTCAAAACTTGGATTTTTCTTTTACTTCTATCTTGAGAAACTCTTTATAAGGAGAACATGGAATGTCGTGCATACAACCTGTAGACAGAATGCAAAAATTTAATGTTGACACTGCACAACAAATATGAACTAGAGGATATAATAGACATTTTTGTGAAATCAAAATTAGTAAATTTGCATTGATAGATGTCTCATCCAAAAAGCGTTCTAAAAACTATATACATGTTTATCCATATATTTATTCTTAGCAGTCTTAAAAGTACAGTTGCAACCATGTTGTTATATTGTATTAATTATAAAATATCTGCATATATATATAGGGCATTTGACATAAATGGCAAAAAAATTATAAAACAAGTGACTCCATATATTGAGGTATAACCACACTCCTGAGAAATGAAAAATTTCAAATGAAACACTTAGATTACATTCAATCAGCAAATATTAATACAAAAACAAAGTGCTAGTCACAGTGAAAAAATTATTTAATTAGAATCATATAATTTTGATTATATACAATAAATTATAGATTCCTTCATTATATACAATGAAGGAATATATACAATGATTTCCAGAATTATTTTTAAGTCCATCATTTTATTTACCACTGTATTGCAAAATATACAAAACATAGCATTTACTGACATAACAATTTTTAAGAGCCCAGTAGTTTTTAGTATATTTATATGGTTGTGCAGACAATCCCCAGACATTTTTCATCTTGCAAAATCTGAACTCTTTACCCATTAACAACTCCTCATTCTACCCTACCACCAGCCCCAAACAACCACAATTCTGCTTTCTGTCTCATGTGTTTCATTACTTCAGGTACCTTGTAAAAGTGGAATTGTACAGTATTTGTCCCTTTGTGACTGTCTTACTTCACTTAGAATAATGTCCTTAAGATTTATCCATGCCATAGCACGTGCCTGAACTTCATGTATAAGATTTTGAGCAATATTTCAAAATGTATACACAACATTTTGCTTATGTATTCACCTGTCAAAGGACACTTGGGTTGCTTCCTTCTTTTGGCTCTTGCCTGTTCACGCTGTTATAAACACAGGTGTAAAATATGCCTTTCAGATCTTGTTTAAAATTAATTTATATATTTACCCAGAAGGAGAATGCTGTTGCATATGGTAATTCTATTTTTATTTTTTTCAGCAACTACTATACTGTTACCTATTGTAGACGCGCCACTGTAAATTCCCACCAATAGTGCACAAGGGTTCCAATTTCTATACAACCTTGCCAACATAGTTATTAATTTTTAATAGTAGCCATCCTAATGAGTGTGATTTTTTTCACAAATTAAAAAAATATTAACAGCTGTTTTAGGTACAGGATAGCAGAAATAATCCAGCTGAGGAAAAAAATTAAGATGAAAAAATAGGAGAATGACATTTTTAGAAAAATGTAATTAAAAAATGAAAAGAACATAAAAAGGCCATTGTAATCATTACTAGGGTGTTACGATATGATGATAACATAATCTTCCAATGACATATGTACATTTACTCTAGAAACTTAAACATCTCAAAATAAATTGGACTCTCTGAGACAGTAGAACTAAAGAAGCTATATGGTTCCTTAGGCCATCAGAGACAACCAAAATGTGAGATTATTTAAATATTGCTAAATGTTATAAAATGTGTGTAGTTTTGGAACTTGATTATGGAGAAAATATTAGCTACAAAATTATATACCTTGCCCTGTGCAGACTGTATTTCCAGCTAATTGCAGAGCCAGAGCTCACCTCTATGAAGAAGTGGAAAAAACGCTTGCATTTTTTTTCTTTCCTCCCCTGAAGTAGCTTACTCTGAGGTCAAGCTTATATATGTGTATGTATCTCTAAGTAGGCAATAATGGTATTTAGTATTTTGAAGCTTGTCATATATACATTGAAATTAAAATATATTTTAGATATACTTTATATTGTGTATATACTTACCCACATATTAATAAACCACTTGTGTTTTCCAGGTTCATTATGGAATTTAATATCATATATAATCTTGTTGGTGAATAAGACTTCTGAGGATTTATTTATTCAGATGTGGTAACTATAACAGATATGACACTCTTCTACATAAAAAGAATGTAAGTGCCTTAAAGATTATGTAAAAGAAATGTTACAGGAAGCCCACACAAAAATAACTAAAAGTCAACCATTAGCCACATCTATCAATTGGCTCATGTAACTACTTTCCATTTTGCATCACCTCTCACTAGTTTCTAGACTCCAACTACAGTGTCTAGCTGTGTCTGCTCATACTATTATCCATAATCAATCCCAGACATTCACACTCTTTCTCTGGTTCCCTGACTCCATTGTTTCCCTGGTTCTAAACCTGCATAGCTCCTCTTTACAGAAGGTATAGCATATATAGCTAGTTGATGAGTACAGTATAAACATTAGAATCACTCCCAAGGCAGTCTCCAAAAGAAGCACTTTTAGAAGAGATGAGAACATTTCTCATCCCATTTTTACACTGTAAAACAAGCACTACCTTTTACCAAAAAATCTCAAAAAGCAATGATAACTTTAAAAATTCATGCTATAAGACCTGAAGTCTATTCCAATAAAAATAATGAAAGAAGCCTTGAAATTTTCCTAAAGCAAAAAAAATCCTAAATAAAATATTCAAGTATTTCAGATACAGGTAAGTCTTTGGGGAAAAACAGAAATACAAACAAAATAAAATTCACAAGAACTTAAGTATAGATTGTAATAAACTTTTATTCCAAGCCTTGTATTTTAATACATTTTCAAGTTTAGTTAATGTTGAAATACCACAGCCAGACATATCCTAAATGTGGCTAAGATGACTCTCCTATAGTACATGGCTCCATGTTAGATACACATTTTTTAAATGAAATCAGCTGGGCTAAGCTAGTTCCCATACAAATTTGGCTTACTATGCTTTATTAATTCTGGCCACCAAACCCTTGAAAATAATCCACAAAGCCCAAGTACCAAGATTCAGATATGCCAGGACATTTTCTTTAAAACAAGAAATAATGGTTAAATTGAGGATGTTTGAACTGTCTTTATATAACAACCATGAAGTACATTATACTGTTCAAATAGTATAACAATGAATAGATATTGAACATGAACATTCCAAGTTAATTCCTAATTTCTCTTTATTAAAATGGTAAGAAATCCAGTATGACTTATAATATATCTTCTACATGAATTATTCTATTGAATAAATATCTATTAAATATCTTCTTTGCCCCAGCCACTGTACTAGGCCCTGAGGATAGACAATGGATGTTCCTGGGGCTCATAGTGATTCTTCTCATCCTGGTCTTATCCTAGTAAGGCTGATCTTATCATATCAAATTCCTCTTTTCACATGATGGTTTCTTACTTCTGTGACATATTACTATTTACAGAACAATTTAATCTCTATGTCTGAGTTTGTTCAAAGTTAATTTGAACTACAAAGACTTCCTCAACTCCTGAAGAGGTTAACACTGACAACACTGTACTAAGGGCCTGTGTTAATGACTTGCTCTCCTGTAAAAAGCTCCCTTTATGTTTAAATTTGAAGCAATTCTACTCTTTAATCCAAGCTCGCAGTGCTTTGAAAATCATCCTCTGCTTCTTTGTGACATGTCCACACTGTAAAAATGGAAAGGATATTATTTTGCTGGCTCCATTATTAGAGGAACAAACTCCTGCTTGGGATATGAGCTGAGAACATGTTCAAACTGAACATAAACTTGGTTGCCATTATATCCTGCGTGATACCATAACACATGACTTCATGAAGGGGTGTTTCTATATAAGCACTGAGCCCCATGTCGTGAACACACAATGCACACACATTGAACACACATGAGGTAATGAACACACAATGCAATATATGGATAATGTATTATATAATCGTACACCTTGAACCTATATAATTTTACTAACCAGTATAAGCCCAATACATTTAATAAAAATCACCTTCTGAGATCACAAAGCAAAAATTTAAAATTAAAAATATGATACAAATGCAGACACAATTATCTTCTTCAGCTATATAAAAGAAGGCAATCCTGCTATTTCCAACAACATGAATGAAATTGAAGGACATTATTCTGAGTGAGAAAAGCCAGACACAGAAAGACAAATACTATGTGATCTTACTTATATATGCACAATTTTAAAAGTCAAACTCATACAACAGAGAGTAAGTAGAACAGTGGTTGTCAAGGGTTGGGGTGGGGTAAGAATGGGGGATGTTGGTCAACAAATACAAACTTCCAGTTACAAGATGAGCAAGTTCTGAAGCTCTAACATACAGCATGGTAACTATAGTTAATAATATTGTATTTTATGAGTATACTTGAAATTTGCTGAGAGTAGACCTTAAATGTTCTCATCACAAATTTGACAATCTGAAAGTTTAGGTGGGGCTAATTTCCATAGGATTGTTATGGAATGCCTCATGGGGATTAAAAAAGAGTTTTGCATATGAAATACCTGAGTGGCCAGAGACATAGCCTGGAACAGTTACTCTTTGTAAGGCAGCTTCTCCATTATTTGAAGTAGCATACTTAAAGGTTTTGGGGCAGGAAAGAGTACAGATTTTCCAGGAAAAGAAGTAAATGGGAAGTTGCTGATTTAGTGGTCACTGGAAGAGTATGAGATGAAGTTAGAGAATTAGGTTTAATATTAAAGTCTAATACACATTGGTAAGAAGTGTGACTACAATTATAAGTACACTGGGAGCCACTGATGCTAAGTGGAGAAGTGAAGTGATATAATTGAGGCTGATCACTTTTGCTGCTTGCTGCATGGGGGAATAGATTGAAGAGTAGGGAAAGGAAAGAGAAAAGGACAGTTGGAGGGGTTCTTCCAACAATTTAAGATCATAATGGGCTGTTGACAGAGGAATGACAGTGAGTAGGGAGATACACTTAAGATATATTTTGGAGGCAGATTGGACAAGATAATAAATAAAATTCACGTGAAGGTGGAGGAGAGGAGGAACACAAAGTGACTACTGGTGCGTGGCTTAAAATATTTCATAATTAATGGTGCTAATTACTAGGAGAGGAATGTATTTGTAGAGAAGGATGTCATAGAAAGGAGACATATGGGTAAGAGTAAAGTAAGCTGGATCTGGCTTTCCTCCGGAGTAGAGAAAAAAAAAAAAAATACGGAAGGTACATAGGATATGCAATAGAGATGCCAGGTAGAAAACAAAACATGGTAAGAAGACATCTGGATTAATAATACACATTTGATATATACTGCATGGAAAACCCATAGTACTGATATTCACAAACACAGAGATGGGAGGGTTCAAAAGACTTTGCCAAATTCCAGTAGAGAATAGTTAGAAGAGGAATATCTTAGAAAAAAGAGACTGAAGAAGTAGAAAGAAAACTTCAGTATGTTTTCATGTAAAATGAGAGTTGGGGCTTCAAGATGAAAGTTGAGGTCAGCTGTATGCACTGTTGTGAACATTGTAAACTAATAAGACAAAATTCAACTGCTTACCCCCAAAAAGTTATTTAGTACCAGACAATTCAATAAGCTACTGAAAATCATAGGATACTGGGATTCATTTAGGTGTTAGAAAAATTTAAAGTTTAAAAATATTTCTTACTAGAGATAACTGAAGTCTTTATGGCTCAAAAATATGTGAAATGTTTGTCAGCCAAATAAGGAATTTTAAAATTAAGTAACCATTTATCTCGATTAATTCTTTTGCTTTGCCCCTTATTATGAAATTTGACCTCACTAGCTCTTTGTCTGAGAGTGCAATCTAGACTCAAAGGTTTTGTGTTCCTTAGGCTGCTGCTTGACATTCCCTGTCACATTAGAGTGTTTCAAAGGACCAATGGCTTACATAATCTTCTCATGGGGCCTGGAACCACTAAAATAAGTGTTGCATTTTTACTACATTTATATCAGTCTAGACAAAAAATTTCATTGAAATTCAGAAGAGGGTTAATTTTATAGACATAACTGTGCATCTGTATCATAAGGCTTAGGCATGAAGCTGAAAAAATGCAGACATTCTGTATAACAAATTCCCTTTGAAAAAACCTCACTTAAAATTAATGTTATTTTAATAGTTTTGTGTCCTTCAATGATTAGCATAAAGACCAGATACAGTTTAGGTAAACTTCAAATACTAAGATGTTACCAAAATTTAATTTTAAACACGCAATTATTTGGTATTCATTTTGATGAATATAGTGAACTGTGAATTGCTAATAACTACATCTCTCTAAAGCAGATTCACATTTCCACTCAAATGACATATTGAAGTATAAAGTTTTATCCAAATATCTACTTTCTGAAATTAAACCCTCTCTTAGTTTTCAAATAAAATAAATATAGATGGCCATCATCTTCAGTGGATTAACCAACATTGGCCACAACCCTCTAAAGGAGACCTGGGTGTAACTGTCAGAAGATTAGTAGTACTAGGATAACCTTAGTTATCTTTAATGAAGGGAAACATATTGAGACAAATAATTTATTGGACTCTATTGGATGCATAAAAGGGATAATGTTTCAAGAAGGAAAAAAAGATAGGAAGTAGTTTAAATAGGTAGCACAGTTTTAGAAAACTAGATAAAGACAACTAAACAGATATTAGACAGCATACTCAGGGCAAAAAAATGGGGAAGAGCATGCATGCTGCAAAAGCAACACTGTTTGTTATGCTCCACCACATGGAAAGTAAAAACAACAATGGACTGGGATCTGGCAGTGGAAGCTCAAGGAATGAACTTGGGAGAAACTAATGGTCCCTGTTTTACAGATATTCATAATGTAATCTGTATAAATGCTTTTTGACAGTTAAAGCCCCACACATAAACCAAAACTACAAAGTAAAATTATTGGTTGGGATTGGAAACCTATTAAAACTGACTGGGATTTTACTGGTGAGTAATCAGGGCTGACTGGTAACCCTTGTCTCCACCTCCCTGTAATATGAAACAGGACATATGATCATGACTACCAAAGACTACAATCCATAATTAAATGAAATCTGCTCCTTCATTTAAATCCCAATCCAAGATAACATTATCATATTGGTAAGGTCCTCTTTTGTTGGAAGCTCAAGTATAATTAATAAAATAATTGTTACTCTGTATAATGCTGGTTTAATTTGTAATATTATTTTACAATAGAACTTCTAATACTAGTAATATTGGTCATATCAAATATCCTAGGATATCGTAACCATTGAAATCATATCATATCATAATCATTGAAATAAAGAACAAACTGACAGTAACCAGGTGAGGAGAATATGGGGAAGTGAAGGGGAAGGGTCATCAAGGAACATGTTTAAAGGACACATGGACAAAGCCAAGGGGGGTAGGATCAAGGGTGAGAGGTGGGGATGGGTGTGGTAGGAGGGAGTGGTGGGAGAAAATGGAGACAATTGGACTTGAACAACAATAATACAATACAATACAATAAAATAAAATAAAATGTACTAAAAAATAATAAAGTGAGTATCTTGTAGACAGCAAAAGAAAAAAAAATCCTTTTGAAGTGGTCCCTGGTCAGAACTTTGTCACATGGCTGAACTTTACCAGAAAAGATGTTGGAATAGATAAATTTTTTAATGAGCACTTTCAACAAAACTGGGATGCTTACTAGTAAGAGTGAAATAAAGTTTATGAGATAGGCATAGCAGTGTGTGCCACCATCATAGCCACCAACAGAGTTTTCAATGATAAAAATAGAAGTTAGAAACAGTGGAATATAGTCAGGTGCAGCTTAACAATGGGGATATGTTCTGAGAAGTGGATCATTGGCTGATTCTATCACTGTATGAACATCATACAGTGTACTTACATAAACCTGGACTAGCCTACCACACATCTATGCTATAATGCTATATACCACTCTCATGTATGCTATCCATCATTGACTGAAACATTATGTAGCACATGACTGTATAGTAAAAATGCTGAGAAAGGATGACTTTTGCTTTCTAGTAGGATGGAGTAGTTGATACTAAATTGTCAGAAATCTAAAACTCTGGATAAAATAGAAAAACTATGTTTGAGAACAGCATACAGATGTGGAGGTCAGGGAAACTGGAAGACCCAAGACCCCAGAAGAGGGAGATTAATTTGTTAAGCACAAATTACATTCAAATTGTTCCTTTGAAGCTATTTCTGTAATATTCATTTGTATGTTTTTTTCTTCCACAACTGATTCTATTCATATGTATCCAATATCTGAGCAGAATAAAACAAGGTCTGCAATTGCTAGTACACTTATTAAATTAAGCCAGTGCTGAAATGTTATCTGGACCAACAAATGCAGGAAAATAGAATATGAGAATAAAAGCACCTCTGGATAAGATTTTATTTCATATAATTTCAGATATATTAATAAACACATCTGTAGTTTTACTTTAATTTATTAAAACTAAATGTAAATTAATTTATATTTTAATAATTATAGTAGTCTAAATTAACTTTTTATTAATAAAATATTGCACTTTTTCTATTTTTTAAACATTTTTTACTGTTATTCAATTACAGCTCTTCCCATTTGCTCTCCAATACTGTCCCCTGCCTTACCCAACACCCACCTTCCACCTTCAATCTTCCCCACCATTGACTTCATCCATTGGATCCTTTATATATGTTCCTTGACTTGACCTTTCCTCTCCTTTCCCCATTATATCCCCCACCTTCCTCCCCTCTGGTCACTATCAGTTTGTTCTTTATTTCCAAGTCTCTGATCCTATTTTGTTCATTTGTTGTTGTTGTTGTTGTTGTTCTTGTTTTGATTAGGTTCCACTTATATGTGAGCTCATGTGGTATTTGTCTTTCACCACCTGGCTTATTTCACTTAGCGTGATCAAAGCTCCAGAAAAGATACAACTAAGCAATGAAGAGATAGCCAACTTATCAGATGCACATTTCAAAACATTGGTAATCAGGATGCTCACAGAAATGGCTGAGTATGGTCACAAAATAGAGGAAAAAGTGAAGGCTATGAAAAGTGAAATAAAAGAAAATGTACAGAGAACAACGATGAAGGGAAGGAAACTGAGGCTCAAATCAATGTTTTGGCCCAGAAGGCAGAAATAAACATTCAACCAGAACAGAATGAAGAAACAAGAATTCAAAACACACACACACACACACACACACACACAGGAGGAGAGGCTTAGGAACATCTGGGACAACTTTAAACATTTCAACATCCAAATCATAAGGGTGCCAGAAGGAGAAGAGGAAGAGCAAGAAATTGAAAACTTATTTGAAAACATAATGAAGGAGAACTTCCCTAATCTGGCAAAAGAAATAGACTCCCAGGAAGTCCAAGAAGCTCAGAGAGACCCAGAAAAGTTGGACCCAATGAAACACACACCCAGGTACATCATAATTACAAGATTAAACAGAAGGAGAGAATCTTAGAAGCAGCAAGAGCAAAGGAGTCGTTAGCAACAAAGAAGTTCCCATAAGATTATCAGCTGATTTCTGAAAAAAAAACCTTGCAGGCAAGAAAGGGCTGGAGAGAAGTATTCCAAGTCATGAAAGGCAAGGACCTACATCCAAGATTACTCTATCCAGCAAAACTATCATTTATAATGGAAGGGCAGATAAAGTGCTTCCCAGATAAGGTCAAGTTGAAGGAGTTCATTGTCATCAAGCCCTTATTATATGAAATGTTACATGGGACTTATCAATGAAAAAGAAGATCAAAAATATGAACAAAAAATGACAACAAACTCACAACTATCAACAACCAAACTTATAAAAACAAACATAAAAAGAGAACCTAAGCAAACAACTAGAAGAGGAACAAATTCACAGAAATAGAGATCACATGGAGGGTAATTAGAAGGGAGGGGGAGTAGGAGGGGGATAATGGGGGGAAAAGTACAGGGAATAAGCATATTCTCGCTTCTTATGGTAGGTACAAAATAGGCAGAGGGTGTTTAAGAATAGTATGGAAAATGGAGAATCCAAAGAACTGGTATGTATGATGCATGGACATGAATGAAGGTGGGGCAATGATGAGGGGGGGAGGTACAGGGTTTTGGGTAATAAAGGGGAAAATAAATGGAACAACTATAATAGCATAATCAACAAAATATATTTAAAAAAGAATGAAGATAATGCATTGTATGTGTATATTCTCAAATATACTCTTCATTACATCTTGATTTTTTCCCTTTAAGACTTGCTTTTTTAAAATAGACTTTATTGGGATGACACTGGTTAACAAAATTGTACAGGTTTCATGTGCACAATTCTACAAACCATTATCTGTACACTGTACTGTATGTTCATCATCCCAATTCAAGCTTCCATTCATCACCATTTATCCTCCCTACACTCTCTTCCACCTCCCACCCCTGGCAATCACTATACTTTTGTTGGTGACATGAGTTCTTTTTTTTCTTTGTTGTTCAGTCCTTCTACCCTCCCCACCCAGGACACCCCCAGAAGCTGTCAGCCTGTTCTTTGTCTATGAGTCTGCCTCTATTTTGCCAGTTAGTTCATTTTCTTCATTAGATTCCAAATATGAATGAGATCAATGGTATTTGTCTTTCTTTAACTGGTTTATGTCACTTAGCATAATGCTTTCCAGGTCCATCCATGCTGTTGCGAAGAGCAAAAGCTCCTTCTTTTTTTACAATCAAGTAGTATTACATTGTGTAAATGTATCACAGCTTCTTTACCCACTGATTTAGCAATGGACATATGGGCTGCTTCCAAATCTTGGTTATTGTAAACTATGCTATAATGAACATAGAGATGTATATATTCTTTTGAATTAATGTTTGGGGTTTCTTTGGATAAATTCCCAGAAATGGAATCAATGGGTCATAAGGCAGTCCCATTTTTAATTTTTTGAGGTAACTCCATACTGTTTTCTACAGTGGCTGCACCAATCTGCATTTCCACCAACAGTGCATGAGGGTTCCCTTTCTCTACATCCTTACCTACACTTGCTATTTGTGTAATTATTAATGATTACTATTCCAACAGGTGTGAGGTGATATCTCATTGTGGTTTTAATTTGCTTTTCTCTGACGATTAGTGACATTAGCATCTTTTCATATGTCTATTGGTCTTCCCTATGCCTTCTTCTTTGGAGAATTGTCTATTCAAGTCTTCTGCCCATTTTTAATCGTATTGTTTGTTTTTATGTGTGTTGAGTTGTATGAGTTTTTAATACAGTCTGAATATTAACAAATGCATTATTGGCAAATATCTTCCCACATTCATTAAGTTGTATTTTCATTTTGTTGATTTCCTTTGCTGTGCAAAAAGTTTGATGTAGTCGTATTTGTTTATTTTTTTCTTTTGTTTCCCTTGCCCAACCCTCCAGATTCTCTTTCCCCCCTTTTTTTATTACAAAGTCCTTTATTACAAAATCATAAGTATGTAATTCTGTAACATAACAATATCACACTCAAGTATACCACATACATTTTAGGTGAAATGTTCAAATTAAAACTCTAAATTATTATACCCATATTATTACCTTGCCAACCACACTCAAGCAGGCATTACTTCCACCACACTCTCTACTGAGTATTTTTAGTAAAAACAGTGAAATCTTGGGAGCTTCTTATTAGCCATTAAGACTTGGCTAAATGTAGTCATTAAAAATTAAATTACCATCTACAAGAGTTAATGAATCCAACACTCCAGATTCTTAACCACCTTTTATCTTTCCATGGGTTTGGGGCCTGCCCTTCGGCATCTGCATCCCTCCTACCAGTGTTGATGTGACTTCTTCTTTATATCCTTTGTTATAGGACTTCTGTTCAGCTAGTCTTCAGGTGATATCCAATGATGGTTGTTCTGTAATTTAGTTATAATTTTGTTGAGGTTGTAGAAAGAGATGTAACTTAACATCAATTATTAAGTATGTAATGCCTTCCTTTCCTCATTAACTTGAAATGCTAACTTTAACATATACTAAATTCCCATATATAAAAGAATATATTTCTGGATTCTATTCTGTTCTATTAATCTATCTATCCCTGCCTTGGTTCCATACTATTCTAATTGTAGTGGCTTTATAACTATAATTGTCCCCAGTGGGGGATAGAAACACATTGATGAGAGGCAAACACATTGATGTTTCTCTCCTTCTCTTTCTCCCTCCCTTCCCCTCTAAAAATAAATAAATAACATCTTAAAAGAAATAATGTAAAAGGGGCTCTCACTGGAAACTCTGCAGACATTACATTGGTTAGAAGCAAATGGTATGAATAACTCTATGAAAACATATTAGAGGTGAGCAGGAGGGAGGGTACAAGGAAACTTTGGGGATATGCCCACTTTTGTGATTACAGCGATGTTTTTACAGATATATATACATACATCAAATCATCAAATTATACACTTGCATTACCCAATAATACTATTAAAAGAAAACCTTTAGGGAACAGGACAGAACATTAAGGCTTGGAGGTGATTAGAGCCTTTATTGCATCCATTACCTACTGTCACAGCTGTCCTCACACTTGCACATGTAGCTTTAAATGTTTCTCCACCATTGACTTTCTCAAATCACAATAATTTCCCCTAATCTAGTGTGTGCAATGATGTTATGTATTCTACCCACTTGTCTCCTCCTCTATGCACTGAATTCTAAAACTTAAAATGTTCATGTCTACTGTTGCTTGATTCACTTAAATATAGTTTTTATTATCTAGTATCATCAATTATAGTAGACTGAAATTATTGAGAAGTATGTTCACCAGCGTAGTGCCTAAAAGTGCTGGTTGGGTACTTTTAAAAAGCCAGTTGGGTCCCAGGGAAAAATCCCCTGTCTTCATTACTGCTACAGACTAGAGAATTTTAAATGATCACATTTAGTGGGTTGGTGAGACCTAAGTGAAGCTCACTCAGTATACAATACGTTTTGGCACTAAAGAAATATAACCTTGGAACACATCATAGCATGTAAGTACAGGTTAGAGCTCTCTTGGGCATACTATACTTGGGCACTGTGAGGTTTATTTCTTAGCTGTCATTTTTTTTTTTTTGTTAAGCAGATTTGAAGTTTTAATGTCCTTACAGCTTAGCAGTAGCTTCTTCTTCATTCAGAGTCTAGAACATCATACAATGTCACATACTACCACATTCCCCATTTTCAATGTGCCACAAACACTTCATGTTAGGAGGTTAGAGTATAGAAAGAGTGCATAGAGTGAGCCTTCTTTTCGGTGGGGGCTTTGATTCCCTCATTTCTGTGTTGCTAAAATCTACTCTGAGCTTCCTCCTCCTCCCTCTACCTCCAAATTTATTATTTTTCAATTACCTTTTCCTCCTACCTTATCCTCTCTGTCACTGAATAGTTCCAGCATGTTTCCTGTCTCTTTGTTCCTTTTAAAACTGGAGACATAAACACCTACTATTGTGCAAAATGGAGGGTTGACCTCAAAGGAACCACTCAGTGGGGAGAAGTCCAGGCAGGTCCTGTGGGAGCAAAAGTATCTGTGTCGTGGAAGGTAGAGCAGTATTGGCAGAAATAGCAATCAAGTGTCTAGGCAAAACATTCAAAGTTTATGCCAGAGTCAGTGGAGGGCCTCGAAGATATGCACCTTCAGTGATCCCTGCAACCCATCCTCTTGCAGAGGTGCACGCCAAACATTGTCTGGTACCATCAGAGAAGACACCATACTTGAGGATGGAACCTTTCAAAGGCAGAGTCATCAATGCAGCTGTAGTGGTAAAGGAGCCATAGCTCACTAAAGTAGTTGTGGCTCACCTTGACCATCTATCACTTATACTAAATGCATCTCCATGCTGGGCATGGGGGGGTGCAGACACAGCCAGCAGTCTTGGGGAGCAGGTAGGGCTCCACCTCTGTGGCCTGAACCCTCTAGGGGATGGCAAAGGATCTCTTTTGGATCCATTTTATGTACTCCAGGGGGATGTGGTAGATCTTACAGCAAATGCCCTCCATGGAACCTTTGGCTGGAACCAAGACATGGGGGTTGGGCACACTGTTTCTGCAGATGCACCAGGTGATTCATGTTTTCCTCCTTGGAGCTTTAGTGGTTCTTCTGTAGCCAGTGGAACGTGTTCTCTACATTCCACTTGACCATCTTCTTGCTAAGGGTACACACTCCAATACTCAATGAGCCACTTGGCAGCCTCTGCATATTTAAAGAGCAAGCACTTGGTTTTCTACCTAAACTTAATTCTGGATAATCTAATAGGAATGTCATTTACAGTTTTGCAAAACACAGAAGGTGATCTGACTGGTTCACAGTTGTGTAGCAACAAAGGTTCAAAGCCTTGGTCCATGACCTTGTGCTCCAGCATCCATCAGTTGAAAGATTCCCAAGAGGGTTTAATGCCCTTTTGCTGCTGCCGTAGATCCTGGAAGTGCTGCCAAAGCTTCAGGATGAGCAGGTACAACTTGGGATGTGGAGGGCACAACTCTGAAGGACCTTGGTTCTTGATGACAACGTTGGTCTGGATATACAGATCCCTCCTGCTCCAGCACTTCACCCAGTCCACACACACAAGCTTATCTGGGGTGTCCTGCACCAGGAGGATGGGCTTTGGAGAATAGGGCTGGCTCTGATTGGAAATGTCTGGGGAGTGACTCAGCAAGGGCAGTTCATTTCAGGGGCTGCTGTGATTCTCACTGGCCACCTCAGCACACACACGAGAACCTCTGGGGTCTGTAATGCTAGCACTACAGTGGGTTTTATCTCCATCTGGTTAGGCTCCACATTACAAGGTCCCACATAGGCAGGGGGAAGGCCTGTAGAAAGACTCACATCATCTCCAATTTGACAGCTACAGCCTCCCCAAGTAACACAACACTCTCCTATTCCACCCCCATGGCATCACCTAGTTGCTACTAGATGGAAGGAAGACACTTCCAGTCCTGTCAATGGTGCCTCTGCCACCACCACTGATTTCACTGGCAGTGAGTGCCAAGGTGCAGTCCTGGAGCAGGCCCAGTCAGGAGCAGAAACATAAAGGCTAGAAGTGGAAGTGGGAATACTTTAGCATTAGACAGTTAGTGGTGATAGTTAGCAGTGACAGTTAGTAGCAATGGCATCTCAGAAGCCATAAATTCAATTAAAAAACAACAACAACAACAAATCAGTCCTCTCTCCCTGAGGAGCCAAAGTTGGGAGTCCCTGGGAGTAGTGCTGTTAGATGGTGGCTAACATGAGTAGCTGAACTCCTGAGAGGACAGACCCGCCACAGACACATCGGGCCTAGGCGTCATGACCTGCTTCCCAGTGAAAGCTCCACAGCAGCTCTGGGATTTTATGCTGTGCTGTTGGAGAACATGGCCTTTCCCCAGAGATGAGTTTCAATACATCTAGTGTTGACCCATACTCAGTTCTGAAGGCATTGCCACACCTAGCATTAGAGTCAAGTTAGGAACAGGAAACTGAGCTAGGAGTGATGGAGCAGGAGTCACCTTCTCCCCTGGTGTCACTAAGCTGGGATTCTCTGAATATGTCAGTTTTTAATTGAAGTGTCTTAGAGGTGCTATGGCTATATCAACTGCCTGGAGGCTCTGCTCTTCTGGGTCTTCTGAAGGCTGGGGTGGCAGATAGGCTCACAGCCTTGGGTCTTCCTGCTGGTGCCCATACTGCTGATGGTTGCTTTCAATGCTGGCTGGATTTACCTGCCCAAGCCTGAAGAAAAGGACTTTAAGGAGCTATACATCACAACCTGGAGTCCAGCCAAGGTTGAACAATGCCTTGTGCAGAGACATTTTACCACTGATGGCTCTCATCACTTCTCCATCTCCAGGAAGAGCACCAAGGTCAATTTTGCCTCTATTGTTGTGGTCTCCAACACTGTATCATTTTGCTCCCTCAAAGTTGCTTGAATTTCACATACCCAGATAAAGATCTTAACTTTTAAAATTCATTACAAATATCTGACATGTGATTGCTTCTTCTTAGAATCTTGATGCCTTTATTAAAACTAGACAGTCAGCAAAAAGAAGGACAGTGGGAAAATCAGGAAGCATTTTGATGGCAGGAGCTGTTGTCGGTAGAAATCAGACCCACACATGGGAAATTGTGTGATTCTGCAAAGATTTATTTGGATGGAAATCTTCCCCTGGGTTTCCAGTGTTTCATCTCTGCCCATCCTGCCATGGAAAAAGCCCAACCATGTCTTCAGCAAGGCCAAAACAAAAGCCAGTGTCCGGAGTTTCTGTTTCATATTAAAGCCCAGTTCTATGGAGCATGCAGGCAGCTGCTAAGCAGTCGCAGTCCCCATCCAGGCAGCTCAGTTTGTTTCCACCTGCTCCAGTGGCACTGCTACATCTAGGAATATGTTGGAGTCAGCATGGCTGTCGGCTGCTAAGGCTGCACGGCTATGGAAAGAGGATGTGAAAGTACACGGGTGAGTAAACTCAGGCTTTAAACAAACCGAACATCTAACAAGCAAGCAAGCAAAATATTGCCAGAAAGATTGAAATAAAGAACAAACTGACAGTAACCAGAGGGGAGGGGGAAGGGGGATAACAGAGGAAAGAAAGGGAAGGGGCGTCAAGGAGTATGTGTTGGGAACCCATGGACAGGCCAAAGGGGAGAAGGACTGGGGGTGGGTGGGGCAGGGGAGAGTAGTGGAGGGAAAATGGAGACAACTGTATTTGAACAACAATAAAAAAAGAAAAAAATCTTATTATTTTGAATAGAACTTCTAGACAACTGCTGAATGATAGCTATGACTTTGATCTATTTTACGGAATTGCCTATAGTCTATTGATTCTTAATGTATTTTGGTCATTGAAACTTTTGTGCTTTTTTTTACTTTTTCATAATTTATTTTTCCATATGAACATACAATCACATTTTAGATAATATGTAAATTAATGTATAGATTACTTTCAAATTATAATGACAAAAATGAATTCAAACATGTCAGTAGAAAGAAGCCACCATATTATCACCTGTTGAAAATCATTACTTGGAATATTCTAATGCTATTACAATTTAATACTAATATCAAAAATATTTACAATTATTTTCTTTCTTTTGTACTCTCTTTTTATTGTTTTTCTTTTACCAATAGTTGGGATTTATTGATAGTGTTATAAGAGCAAGACAACAGAATACTTATTAACCATACTACACTTAGAATATTTTTTAACTGAAGTCACATGAAATTTAACATGTAAAATGGGAAAAATAATAGTAATGATGTAGATTGTGATAAGAACCAAATGAAATAATATGCAATAGATTGCTGTATAAATTTTAAAGTTCTGCCATGTTACTATCACATTATGCATCTCCATTTCTTAGGACTTTCCTTCCATATGTGCATTGATCAGTATTTATCACTCTTTTTATTCTTACTGTGTTTTTAATCAACAAAAAGTTAACTTGAAGGTTCTTTTCCAGTCCTATAATTCTGTAAAATATGTTTATGTAATTGAAAATGATAAGTAAATAGAATTGGACAGAGATAGGGAAAGAATTCTTTGGATATGCAGGGTCTTTTGTGATTCTATATGAATTTTAGGATTATTTTATGGTTATTTGGGAAATACCATGGATTTTGATAAGGTATACATTGCATTTGTGGATTAATTAGGGCATTATGGACTTTTGTTTATTTATTAATTTATTGAATACATTTATTGACAGCTGTCCCATTTCCACCCCTTCACAAATTCCATCCCGCCCACCCCCTCCCTCCCACATTCCCCCCCTATAGTTCATGTCCATGGGTCATACTTATAAGTTCTTTGGCTTCTACATTTCCTACACTATTCTTACCCTCCCCGTGTCTATTTTCTACCTACCATTTATGCTACTTATTCTCTGTACCTTTCCCCCCTCTCTCCCCCTCCCACTCCCCTGTTGATAACCCTCCATGTGATCTTCATTTCTGTGGTTCTGTTCCTGTTCTAGTTGTTTCCTTAGTTTGCTTTTGTTTTGATTTTAGGTGTGATTGTTAACAACTGTGAGTTTTCTGTCATTTTTACTGTTCATATTTTTGATCTTCTTTTTCTTAGATAAATCCCTTTCACATTTCACACAATAAGGGCTTGGTGATGATGAACTCCTTGAACTTGACCTTATCTGAGAAGCACTTTATCTGCCCTTCCATTCTAAATGATAGCTTTGCTGGATAGAGTAATCTTGGATGTAGGTCCTTGCCTTTCATGACTTTGAATACTTCTTGCCATCCCTTCTTGCCTGTAAGGTCTCCTTTAAGAAGTCAGCTGACAGTCTTATGGGAACTCCTTTGTAGGTAACTGTGTCCTTATCTCTTACTGCTTCTAAGATTCTCTACTTATCTTGAATTTTGGCTGATGTAATTATGATGTCCCTTGGTGTGTTCCTCCTTGGGTCCAGCTTCTTTGGGACTCTCTGAGCTTCCTGGACTTCCTGGAAGTCTATTTCCTTTGCCAGACTGGAGAAGTTCTTCATTATTTGTTCCAATAAGTTTTCAATTTTTTGTTCTTCCTCTTCTCCTTCTGGTATACCTATAATTCAGATGTTTGAATGTTTAAAGATGTCCTGGAGGTTCTAAGCCTCTCCTCATTTTTCCAAATTCTTGTTTCTTCATTCTTTTCTGGTTGGATGTTTCTTTCTTCCTTCTGGTCCACACTGTTGATTTGAGTCCCAGTTTCCTTCCCATCACTATTGGTTCCCTGTACATTTTCCTCTGTTTCTCTTAACATTTTTTCATTTTTTTCATCTAATTTTTGACCAGATTCAACCAATTCTGTGAGCATCCTAAGTACCACTGTTTTGAACTGTGCATCTGATAGGTTGGCTATCTCTTCTTTGCTTAGCTGTATTATTTCTGGAGCTTTGATTTGTTCTTTCATTTGGGCCATTGTTTTTGTCTTGGTGCACCTCTTACTTAAAGGGGCAGAGCCTTAGGTGTTCACCTGGGTGGGGTGAAGCTGGTCGCTGCTCTGTGATGCTGTACATGGGGGAGGGGCTGAGAGGGAGCAATGGCACCTTCTTCACTCTCTGCTGGATTTCAGTGACTCCCTCCACTACCCACAATCAAACTGGGCCCCTCTAGTGCTGATTCCCGAGTGGGTGGGCTTATGCACGCTCTATGACCCTGTGAGTCTCTCCAATGAACTCCCCTGTGTGGCTGGGAGTTTCTCCTGCTGCCACTTCAACCCCCATGGGTGTTTTCAATCAGAGGTTTGAGGCTTTATTTCCCGGAGCTGGAGCCCCGTGTTGCACAGTCTGTTTCGCTCCCCTGCTGTTCTGGTTTATCTATGCACGAATGTGGGGCCACAGGGTCTGCTAGTGGTCTCACTGACTGCCCTATTTGTTCCACAATCCACCACATCTCTGGGTCCAGCCGCATTGCTGCTAGTTCTGTCTGCCCTGGCTGCCCATCTCCACCCCTCCTACCAGTCTGGATGAATGTTTCTTCTTTATCTCCTTGGTTGTCGGACTTCCGAGTGGTTCGATTTTCTGTCAGTTCTGGTTGTTTTTTGTTTTTAAATTGTTGTTGTCCTACTTTTGGTTGTGCGAGGAAGCGCAGTGTGTCTACCTATTCCTCCATCTTGACCCACATTATGGACATTTTAATAACATTCTTCAAATCCATGAGAATGGGAAGTCTTTCTAATTGTGTTCTTTAATTACCTTGATCTGTTTCATCATTTACACTGTGCAAATCTTTCACTTTTGGTTAATTTTTTTAATCTCGAAGACTTTAATTTAATTTATGAATGCTATTATAAATGGGCTTTTCTTAATTTACTTTTCATATAGTTCACTATTCCTGTATATATACACTGTGAATTTGATAATTGATTTTGTATTTGCAACTTCACTGAACTCAAAAGTTCTAACAAATTCTGGTGGAGTCTTCAGGGTTTTTACATATCAGATCATATCATCGTCAATCATATACATCCTTTAAAAGCAGCAAGTTTCCTCTGCATATGCCAAGGAATGTCAGTAATCTTTTAGAAGCTGAGTGTCTTCTGGCCAATAGCCAGAAATGAAAGAGTCCTACATTTACAAGAGACTGAATTCTTGCAACAACCAGAATGAGCTTGGGAGTAAATTCTTCCTGAGCCTCTACATAAGAGTCAATACTTGCAGAAAACTTGTTTTCATCTAGTGAGACCTAATCAAAGAACCTGGCTGAGCCCACCAAGACTTCTCATCCTAGAACTATAAGATAATAAATGGGCTTTATCTTAAGCTGCCAAGTTTGTGGTAATTCCTTATGCAACAGTAGAAAACTAATATAGTTTGTTTTCTCAGAAGATAGGAAGAGCAGATCTTATTGAAAAACACAAACAAAACACCTTTGTTTATGATTATATTGCCAGATGTTTTAGACTTCTACTATTGAATAGGAAGAAGTTTTGCTGTCAGTGTCCAAACAGAGTCAAGAATATTATAACAGGAATCTAATAAGTGCCCCCAATTTCTGCCCAGAGGGTACATTAAAAGGGTAATGGAGCAACTATTTTCTGTAGCCCTCCCATGGTCAAACCTGACTGTTTTACTATACACTGCAGGCAAAAATCTGTCTGTATTCAGCCACTGTAACCAACAAGTTGTGATCTGTCAACTTGTGATCTAGAACAGTTGGGACCACCAATGAATCCTATCTTAACAGAGTTGAAAAGCTGGTAATATCTGAATATTGTTTGTCATTTTACTGAGGGGAAAATAAGAGATAGTTAAACCATTTGGGCTAGTTGTTGAAATTTCCATCTGTTTGGATTTAAAGAAGCAAAATACAAGCCTCTAGTGACTACTAACTTCAGAGTTTTCCAGGGCTTATTGCATCGAGGGACAACAGTCTTATCATTTGTCTTCCCATTCTCAAATGGGAAACCAGGTCTACTCTATTTTATTTGCAATTATAAACATTCTTATGATGAGACCATATTATTTTCACCTAATAGAAAATTGACTTATGCTAGAAAAGTTTTTCCTGAAACAAGAAAGAGAATGTTAGAAAAATTTAATGGTAATACTGTGAAACCTGCTAAAACTACATTTTATTGTGAAATAAGATAATAATATAGAATGTTATAATATGGCCACAATTGTAATGTAAAGTAATGTGGAAACTGAAAAGATGCCTAAATGTGAGCCAACTGGATTATGGTAGATATAGGTCTGTTAATAACTTAAAATGCATTAAAATATTTAAAGCATAGTTTTAACAGAGGAAGAAAGAAGTCATTGTGTGTGTAGAAAAGCTGAATAACTTTTTTTGAAATATGAAAGTATCTGAGCATGAGTATCTGGCATTTGGAGAGCTTTAGATGTTGGAAGACAGGTCCCAAAGTGATGAACCAAAATGCCATTATTCACAAAATATGATGGAGGGGAGACATGTTGTCCTGCTTGTCTTACAACTGAGTTTGTTAATGGGGACCAGAGAAAACAATCAAAATTTGTATGAAATTAAACTATTGAATATACATTTCCTGGAGCTCATATTGAGAGAGGTTGAAGACAATGAAAAGTTAGACCCAAGGAAACAGCATGAGGAGGCATTTATGAAAGATATTAGAAAGAAAGGATAGATAGGTGGTAAGAAAAATCAAACTAGTAAGTGGTAGATTGGTATTTCTAGAGATGACAGTCACACTTCTAAGTGTTCTTGTAAAGGTGAAAATGTGTGCTTATGCATATATAAGTACATATAGTTTAAAAGATAATGGTATATGTGTTTTCAGAAGACAGTATGTCTCAAATATTACCTCAAATCATCTTCCATGTAAAATATTTTATGAAATTAAATTATATTCACTTCCTACCTTTTCATATTTTGAGAACCATGATATGAAGTAGGATACCCTAAAGATGACAACATATTCCCCTTAAGTGATATGCAATAAATTGTGTGCAAATACACTAATAGAAAGCAAAAGTAATGGGAGGTGGTAGGTTATATTTAACACTCACCTATAATATACTGACATGAGACTGTAAAAACACCTGTAATCATTAGAAATGGGATATCCTTCACACAATCTTTAGGCTAGATCTTCAGGTTGTTCTTTAGGTTTCACAGATCACATTGGAAAAAAGCCATCTAACTTTGTTCTGTGTCTAAAGCTGTTTATGTTTCTATATTTATTTTATATTTTAAATTGAATTATGATTGACATGCAATCCAGATATTTTTCTTTTTCTCATAGCATTATAAATCATAAATTTCCCAAAATTTATGTGTCTTATGTCTTGGCAAGGTGATGAGGTAAAGAAGAAAAAGGTTTTGTTAGGGTTGAAGAAAAGCTTATAATCCCACAGAGAGCCATGCAGATCAGTGACTAGAAATTTTCATTATTGTACCGCATGGTAGGTGGCTGATTGAGCTCAGTCGTAGGTGTTAATAATCACAGAGGAGCTGATTCTGACCTGTGATACAGTAGTAGGAATTACAAGGTGTTGGTTATGATCATGTTAAAAAAAAGATATAAATCTGTAAGGAAAGAAGGCATCAGTGCATTTAGCAAGGGTTGGATTTGTTGTTGTTTTAGTTTCCCCCTTCAGGAGGAGGTGAAATAGGATGGAGATGCCTGCAACTGTTAGGATATTCATTCCATATCAAGACCTTTCCTGAAAAAATTACCTAAAGTATCTTACTTAATGTTTATAATCAAAGTTGTTCTGAGTCTTTCTCCAAATATATCAGGTTTGGTAAAGGAAAATACATTTTAAATTTCATTTAGAAAATTAGCTTTTCTTAAATTACATGAGGTTTTTTCAGGCTGAATCAGCTTATGCCCTGGGTGGGTTTCCATTTGCAAGGTGATGGCTTAAATACCACAGCTGAGAGAAGCCAGTGTATCAACTGAGCCACTAGACACCTCCAAAATCTGGGCAGGGTCATGCTACAGGGATCCTTGCAGTCACTGACTGCTTCATTGTCTCAATGTTGTGGGCTTCTTTATCTGATCAAAATGATGTATACGTTAGGGTAGAAGGTCTGACTTCATCTTAGAAGCTTTTTCATAGTTAGAATATAAATTTTGATACTAGTAGAAAAGTGGAATGTTTGATAGAATAATACTGAAGATTAAGTTACAATATAAATTAATAAGTCATCACAAGACTTCGATTATTCCTCATTATAAATTTTCATTTGTTCTTCTGCATCTTTACAAGGTTACAGTCAAAAGTTCTCAATTCTAGATATACTTCATAATCACATGCCAATGATTTTTTTAAATGCCAGTGACAAATTTGTAGCCCAAGCCTTATCTGTCATCTATATAATACTGAAAGATTATCATAGGAGAGCAATTTTCAACCTTTTTCACCTCACAGAGCATGTAAATTAATTACTACCATTCTGAAGCACAAAAAATTTTTTTGCTGATCTGATTAAAAATATATATAATTTTTATTCATTCACACTGGATGGCTAGTATGTGTTGGATATTGTCATTTTTTTATTTGTCTTTCTAAGGGAAAAGAGTTCAGTGCCCTTAACTGAATAGTCTGGTATTGCATGTTTTAAATTTTAGTTTTTTTTTTCATGGACATGGGGGTTTTTTTGAGGCTTTTTGGGGAGCAGAAGGAGGAGCTAGGACTGGTGGGTATATGGGTGGAGGGGCTTATTAACTTGCTTTTTAATTTAGTGCATGTTTCCCGGAGATTAGGATGAGTGAGAACAGCTCTGGAAGTGAGAGGAGTGAAAAGGAAGGTCATGGAACAGACACTTTCTTTAGAGAAGGAAGCCAGGACCAGGATATGGGACTGGCAGGAGGGAGGGAAGGCACCCTTCATATACCAAGATTCAACCAAGATCGTTGCTTGATACCAGCTTCCCCAACCCCACTGGTCCATCCTGGTTCAGATGCCTGCCCTGCTAGCTCCTTCAACTTCCTCTGGACAGAAGGGGAGTGAGGATATGGGGGATTGTGTCACCTTCTGCCTCCAGGTCCCTTGCCTAGGAGAACTGTTTACTCGACCTATCCTAAAGTCCCAGCCACAGTCAGGAAGTCAGGAAGCCAGGGTGCAGAAAGGGGAGTAGTTGTGCCATTCACCACTCTTCCTGACACTGTACTCCTCCCAGGCTTCTCACATGAAGTTGCAACTTTTGGCCCAGTCTTTGTGTATCTTACCTTTCTTATAGTTACCTTACCCTGGTTGTCTTGCCAGCAGAGCAGATTGCTGCAGTCTCCAGAATGATTCAGTATGGTGTAGCTGCCTGTGACCACAGCCAAGGGAGGCCAGTATGTCCACGTGGAAGACATCCCCGTTGCTGCACTCAAAGGACTAGGTGGAGCACTTCGTGTAGTATACAACCGGCACCTGTGTTACCAGCACAGGTCCCTGCTCAACTGTAACATGGATACACTTCTTGGACATGTCTTTTAGTGTGGCTAGGTTGGTCTGCATGTCCAGTTTATAGCCAACCAGAACCTTGGCATTGGGGCAAAACTCCTGAGACTCACCTTGCCATGTCTTAAGGACACTGTCCAGTGTTTTTGTTCAGACAAAGTAGATAAGCACAGCCTCTGAATCAGGACAGGCCAGGGGCCAGACATTATCTTGGTAAGAGGAAACTAAAGTGTTCCACATGTTGAGCTAAATGCCAGTGCTTGTCTGTCACAAAGCTTGAGGTATAGTTCTCAACACATTGGAGACATAACTCCCTGGGTGGACATCCTTGGCAAAAAACCTTCATCAGTACTATCTTGTAAGTGAACAACCAGTGGGGGTTCTACCACTTGCTACCCATAGGCAAAAAAAAAAAAAAAAAAAGAAAGAAAGAAAGAAAGAAAGAAGGGAAAAGGAATTATTTATTTAAAATATACACAACAGGTTTCTTGATGGGGACACCCCCTTGGCAGAGGAGCATGCAGACAACTGTCAGTGGCTGCTATGGCTGCTTCCCTCAGTTTTGCACACGGGGGAGGTGCATAGGCTTTGCCACCCAGCTGGACTAGCTCCCAGCACCCACTGACCAATGCCTACACCCCCTTACAGGCCTAGTGTCTGTAGCACCCTGGTCGGGCCCAGAGCACTCAGAGAGGGATGTGGGACTTTTCCCCAGGCTGCACTAAAGCTGTACCCAACAGGACTACACTGGTGTGGACTGTGGACAGACAGCAGCCTCCATAGCTTCCTATCAGGGGGAAGAAGCACAGGGCTCGCTGGGGCTGTGCCAGAACCATGGATCATGGGTAAGTGGCAGCCACTGTGGCTTCCCATGTGTGGAAGAGGTGTGGGGTTTGCCATTCCCATGCCAAAGGCAGGGGCCATGGAATGGCAGCAGTTGCCATGACTTCCAGTCTGGAGAAGGGGTGCAGGTCTTAGTGGACAACCATGCTCCTTGAGTCCACCGACCCAAACCATCCCCACTGCCCTATCACTGGAACCTGCTGCACCCCCAGTCAGTGTGTTCAGGCTGGGGCAAATGGAATCTAACTGGCAAGGCCCACCAGCTCAGGAAACTTAGTGCCTCAGATTCAGACCCACCATCCAGAAGATGGGGGAGCAATAGTGTCTGGTATCTCTGAGTGCTCTGCTTTTAAAGACAGCTTTACAATCCCCCACATGGCAGAAATAGATGAGAGGGTAGGTCCATCCCATCTATCTCCTCCCTAGCTTTTGACACCAGCCCTATGTGCCTCTTTTTGCTGCAACATGTGCATTTTGTCCCAGTTCCTGGGGTGACACACACATGGAATGTTTTCATTGCTTCTTTACCCCTCCCCATTACTGGGGAATTGCCCCATTATAATTACCCCCTTTAATACTCTGGACACTTATAATCTTACAAAGGCAGATGGATGAAGGTCTTGTTTTTCTGTAATTCCTTCCTGCTACACAAAGAACTTAGGCCTACCTATCCACTGGTCCAGAGGCCCTACAAAAGGGGGTCTGGAGTGGAGGCGAACCCTTATGTGAGGGAGAAGATTCTTGCAAAGTCCAGGTCACTTGGTTGTCCCTGTATAGCAGCATGTGCGATGTCCAAAGGATGGCATTACTGGATGAGTTGGCATCCTAGTTGTATTCTGGAGGTGACAAATTTTTCAAGAGAGTTAGAAGGCACAATCAAAATTATAACAACTAAATAACAAAGGTAGGGGCTAATTCTACATTGTCCCTGATTAAGAAAATGTGGCTTCCTTGGAGGAAGGTGTGCAAGGTGTGTCACACCTGTCTGAAGCCCTATTGCCTACTACTGAAATTAGGCTGAGGGGAATATCCTGAGATTCCCCTCTTTAATACTTCTGGACCCATTCTATATGAACCATTTTAGCAGAAAAAGAAAATAGTTTTCAAGCGAAGCCATTAGGCTGCACCATACTTCACCGACTCTACAGTTCAGTCCAGTCAAACCGATGAGTACCAGGAAGCAGCAGATGGGCTTCTTAAGTGAGACCTACACTGTCTCTAAGTCTGCAAGACTTTTTTTGAGAAGATGTTCACTTTCAAGGTCTTTGCTGGAATGATCCTAAGCAGTGATAATTTGATATCATCAGGTGAAACCAAATCAACCCTCAAGTGAAAACAAATACTAGAGTCCAATGTTCATGACTGAGCACTGCGATTTTCCTTAAATCTGATGCCTCTCCCTAAAATCACCCTCATTGTCCTCAAAAAGCCTGCCAGTTTTCTATTTTGCCTCATTGTTTACATAGAAATAACAAGAGCAGCACTGACCACATTGGCTTTTTAAAATTCTGCTTTGCTGGAACTTACACAAGGAACTGTAGATTGAACCTTAGTCTACCCTTCATGTCACAGAAGCCAAGCCACAATCCTCCATCTGGCTTTGTCTGCAGTACCTATATTCCTCAGGTCCTTAGGTTCACATTTGTCTTAAGGTTATTCCTTGCTATATTTCAGGAAAGCAACCTCCTTTCCTTCCCTAGGAAGACTTCCATGAACCACACGACCAAACAACATACTAGACATTACTCTGCTGGGCTTTTGTTAGCTTCCAAAGTCAATCTCTGTTCCTCAAGACTTTCTGGTAACAGCCAGAGCCCAGGAATGCCCCATTCAGGCATGCTATTCCAGTCAAAGTCTTGGTTATGAAAACTATAATTTGAAACTGGTCTTGCTGGTTCCATGCAAAGGGAATTTTATGTCCAAAATCTAGAGGGATCAGGTAAGGAGAATAACACAAAGCAAAAATCCTCATTCTGCCAATATCCTTAAAAATTGCATTTTCATACCTTTTATCTTACACTACTTTCTTTCCAACTTAATACGAAATTCTCAACCATGAGAAATCCTCAATTTATTTTAAAACAGAAACAAAACAATAAAAACAAATAAAAAACAACAACCCAGAGTTCTGAAAAAAGATAAAAGGGGACTAAAACTAGCCTTAGAATCTTTTCTCTCACCAACCAGTCATGCAAATGATTTTTCCCAGGCCTGAAATTGCATGAAGCCCCATTAGTAAGACATTCTCTCTCTTCAGCCAGTGCTAACCAGTGCCAGATGACCTTTTCTAAGTCCATATGTCATAAAGCCCCAAAAGGCAGAGGTATGTTTTCACCTCAGCCAGATTCTACTTGGTACCAATGGCATGAAGCCCCAATGGCAGAGGCATTTTCTCCCCTACCAGTGCATCCACTGGTCTTCTGGCAGAGATATGACCTCTGACCAACTAGTTTCATGGCACAGACATGCCCTCTTAGCCCAGCCAGCTCTAGCTGGCACAGGGCAACCTTGCTTAGATCCAAATGACACAAAGCCCCAAAAGGCAGAGACATGTTCTCAGACTAACTGGTATCACAACTGACCTTTATGAGGTCCAAATGACATGAAGGTCCAATATACACAAAACAGCAAAGTTCCCAATGTCCCCAAAAATATCAGAAATCAAGAAACAAAACAAAAGCTAAAGCAAAGAATACTTCAATTCAAGCACTAAGGTTTCTTTCCTTTCCAAAAAAAAAAAAATAATTTCACACCCTTCTATGACCTCTACAACCTTCACAAACATTTTTTTTCAGCTTTCTATATGCATTATACTGTTCTGCACATTTTCTGGAAACTTCATAGACTTTCTTACTCACTCAGGAATAACTATAACTCACTTTCAATCTTTGTCCTTTTTAACAATGGAATGGACTACCCCCAAACTCCATGCTAACATCCCCTAAATCTGCAAACACATAAAGGGACATTGTCCCTTTGCATTGGGGCCCACTGCATTTTTTCTGAAAGAGAAATTTTAAATATCCTTCCAGAGTGCAAGTCAAGCTTTCCTTTTCAGCATCAACCACAGCAGCAGGGTTCAAAATCTCCTCAGCTGGTACCCATTTTATTCCTGGTGGATTCAGGGCTTAATTCCCACAAGATTTAGAGAAGAGTGTGTTGTCAGTAGGACATTATAGGGAACAGTCCATTGCTCCGCTATCTGCTGTTCAGGTCCTTGAGTCTTCCAAGTTTTTAGTAAGCCTTGGTCTCCTTGCTGGAATGGGTGTAAGGGCTCATCAGATGGGTAGGCAGACTTGCAATTAGGAAACTTGTGCAAAATTGTTGGTGTTTGCCATAAATGTTGTACATATTGCTTAATTTTCCACTCATGCTCCCAATCTGGGGGACACTCCCAGAACTGAGATTTGGAAGGGTTTCCCATAAACTGTTTCAAAAGGTCTAACTTAAACCCACTTCTGGGTGCTACCCTAATCCAGAGCAAAGCAATGGGAAGTGCCTGGTCCTTCAAGTCTAGGGCCCTTTGTTATCTTTAGGCACCATGGTGAACAGAGTATAAAAGTTGGACACCATAGGATGAATGTCCTGTACAATTTAATTTATGGCTCTGAAATCCTGAGCAAGTTGATATTCATTAGAGTGAAGCTTTATGACTAGCAGAATGGGAGTGTTATAAAGAGACTTGGCATGGCCAAATTAATTCCGATTTTAAGAACTTCTGCAGTATTGGCTGAATCCTCTCTAAAGGCTCCTTTTTGAGGAGGTACTACTTCTTCTGTGGGATTAGTGCCCCTTCTTTTAAGTTTACTTTTGTGGGTTGCATGTTAACCACTTTATCTGGGGTTCCATCAGCCCAAATGGTTCAATTGACCTATTCATAGATCTCAGGTGGGGAGAGTTTACCTCTGGGACTTTCCAGGCAAGTCAGGAGCACCTGGAGCTAGAGCGCATGTTTAAGTGGGACCTCTATACACAGTTGCTGATTTTCAGGAGGAAAGTTATTTGTATATGCAACTTGCAAAGTAAATCTTGGCCTAGCTGTGGAATAGGGCAGTCTAACATGTAGAGGAAACTATGTACAATCTTTTAATCTCCAAGCTGGCCTTCTAGGGGTTGAAGGAATGCCTGTTTTGGTAATTGTCCAGTCACTCCAGTAACCTTTACTGTATCCAAACTTTCCTTGGTTACTTTTGTATTTAACAATGAGTATGTATCTGCAAGATATCCTGTATCTACAAAAAAAATCAATTATCCTTTTCTTCATCATCAACTGTACCTATGGCTCCTGTGGGGAAATAGTAATAGGTTGGGAGGTGTCCAAGGGAGCCCCTGAGCATCTTCATTTGTCATCAGACATCCCTCACCTTTTTAGCATTTCTCAGTGAGGGCTTCCATCCCTACTTTCCCTTTTGAATTTTGGGTGCTACTTTCTCCAATGGCCCTCCTCCTTGTAATAAGCACATTCATTGGTGCTTAGTGGACCTCTCTTTTTCTTTTTAGGGTCCCACCACTTCTGGTCTCATCACCCTTTTTCTAAGAACACTGTGACCTGCTTTATCTTCCTTGCCTCCTGGGCATTGTAGACTTTAAAGGCTATGTCTACCAGCTGAGAAGGATTCATTCCCAATCCCCATCTATACTCTGGAATTTCTTTCTGATGTCCAGGGCACTTTGCCCAATAAAAGTCGTGTTCACCATCTACACATTCTCTGGTGCCTGTGGATCAGAACCAGTGTGCCTTCTACAGGCCTGATGGATCCTCTCTAAAAATTCAGAAGAGTCCTCATCTGGCTTTTGATGAAAGGCCTGTATCATATTCAGGCTCTTTGGCTTGGGCACCCCTTTCTTAAGCCCTTCCAGTGTGCATTTTCTTTTATGTTCCAGGAAGGCTAGGTCCCCACCATTTGGGTTCTAGTCAGGCTCTGTGAAGGGAATTGCCCCAGCTGGGTTGTAGATCCTGTTAGGATTCTCTTGTTGGAGGTGTTTAGCCTCTTTATAACCCCTATTTATAACCAGCTGTCTCTCATCCACTGTTAGCAGGATATTAAGGAGAGCCTGCATACCTGCCCAGTTTGGATGATGAGTGGTAAAAATTAAACTATTAAGTTCTATCATTCCCTGAGGATCCTCCCTATATGAGGGGTTGGATTTCTTCCAATTCAATAAGTCTGAAGTGGAGAACGGAGTGTGGGCCCAATAGTAGCCAGTGGGCTGGACTTCCTGAGTTATTTCACCTATAGTCTATTGCCTCAAACACACTGACTCTCTCCAGATTTGGAGGCTCTCTGGCCAAATTGGGTGCCCTAACAGGTCTTTGAGGGGGGGACTCATCCTTCTCCATACTTGAGTGGGGCTGTTGCCTCTTGGGGCTTCATTTTAGTGGTACTTATGGTGGGGATGGTGATGGAGGGCTTCCTCCTGCTATGAACCTTGCGTGCCTTGCATTCAGGGTGTTAATGAGGACTATTTCCTCATTCTCCTATCTTCCTGTATACTGTTAGGTAGAGGTTTCAAGGCCCCTTGTCTTCTCTGCTCCATTAAACAGACCTCTCTCTCTGGTGAAATCTTATTATGCAATTTCCATAAATGCCTTGACATAACTGATTTCATCCCATTTATGCAACTGTTGACAATACTGTTCCTGTCGCACAATAGTATAGTAATCTAGGGAACCACCTTTTTCCACTATCCAAAACATAAGTAGGCCACACAGTATTACAGTAATAAACCAATACTTTCTTGGACATTGGATAATGGCTATAAATACCTCAGTCCACTAAAATCCTACCCTGTGGGTTCCCTCCAGGAATCAACCTAGAATGGCCCCTTTTGGCCTGGATACATACCATGTGCAACCCTATAACCAAAAGAAGGCAGGCAACCTGGGAACATACAGAGAAAACTCGTATCCACGACTCTATTATTCTAATAAATTAATTGTCATAAGAAAGTTATTTTTTTACCAACGATCTCACAGTGACCCCAAGCAATGACCTCCCCAAAACTCAGCTAATTATCACCAAGACTCTGGGCTGCAGCCCTAAAACTCAGGTGATCCTTCCTCCTTCCAGAGTCTGTTCCCTTGCCAGACCTGTTCCCTTTCCACCTACCTGCCTAGCATGTACAAGCAGCTGACATCTCTTGTGGGTACGCAGAGAAATTCCCAGCAACTGGGGAGCCCCACAGTCACACTTCTTTGGGAGCAGAGGCTGACCGACTATAGGCAGTTAGGGCCCCATGTTGGTTGCCACTGTTGTAACCAAACAACCAGCAGAGTCCTACCACTTGCTACTTATAGGCAAAACAATAACAGTAACAACAACAACAAAACTCCAGAGACAAAGGCTGGTGGAAAGGAAAAAGTAATTTTTTATTAAAAATATACACAACAGATTTCTCGATGATGCCTCCCACCCCCGCAGTGCAGGAGCACAGGAAAGCTGGTGGGTGGCTGCCATTGTGGCTTCCCACAGCTTCACACGTGCAGGAGGTGCACAGTGTTTGCCACCTGGCCACACCAGCTACTAGGACACACCGGCCCATGCCTACCACCCTCCTCTTACCAGCCTAGTGCCTGCAGTGCTCCTGTTCAGGCCTGGAGCTCTCAGGGTGGGGTGTGGCACCTGTCCCCTGGCAGTGTTGGAGCCATACCTGACAGGTCAGCACTGGTGTTTACTGTGGGCAGGCAGCAGCCACCATGGCTTCCCATCTGGGAAAGGGGCATGGGGCTTGCTGGCCAACCATGCTCCCCAAGCCCATCACCCTGAGCCACCCTCTTCCCTCTTACTGGAACCCACTGTACCAGTAAGGAGGGGCACAGGGAATCCTCTCGACAAGGCCCACCTGCTCAGAAACCTTAGTCCCCCAGCCTCAGACCCACTGGCCTGGCAATGGGGGAGCAAAAGCACCCATTATTTCTGTGCACTCTGCTTTTAAAGGCCTCCATATAATCCCACCATGGTAAAAGGAGATAGGAAGTTATGTCCCTCCCATCCAATAACCTCCCTAGATTTTCACACCAACCTCATATGTCTATTTTTGCTGCATCATGTTTACGTTGTCATGGTTGTGGGGGCGTGTGATCACACATGCATCATCTTCATTGCTTCTCCACACATTCTCATTTCTGGGCTTTTCCCCCCAAGCAGTATTGCCATAATCCATGTCCCTGACCACCACAGTCTTACAGCTGTTGCTCTACCCCTCCATGGGCCTGGCTATGCACTCTCCCCCTTACCCCATGCAGCCCCCATCCTGAGCCTCACTGCTATCTCCCATCACTTCAGAGGTAGCCTCTCAGGCCTTGGGTACCTCACAGGCCATGTGGATCTCCCACCTAGGGCCATGGGCCCCCTCTGTCTCATTCTCAACCCCTTAAAACCTTTTGCCATACACCAGTGTGCTTACCGTGGCACAGTGGTTGAAAATTGCTGACATAGGAGATTCAATTGCAAAGTCAGGGTTAAAGACTCCTGTCCTAGCACAATGCTAAGGGCTCAACAAATGAAATGTTGGTTAATTAACTATGTAGTCATAGGATTAAGAGGCATGATGAGAAATTTTGTATATAGGTGATACAGTCACCGGCTTGCAGTGTCCATGGTGTTGTGGATGAGATGAGACAAATTCACATGGACTACTGAGAAAAAGTGATGGCATGGCCACTCTCTCAAGGGGAGAATGCCCCTGATCCTTGCCTTGACAGGCTTTCATTGCTTTTCTGGGCACATTACATTGAGAATGGTCCTCATTTACTATGCACAGGTTCGCTTTAGGTGGTTACCTTTTACAGAAAACAAAGAGGATGTTGCTAATTACATCAAAAAGGAAGGATGTTTACAAATGTAAGGGGAAAAGTGGTTGAACTGGTTACACTCATCCTTAGAAGGTTTAGCACAGATTTTAGGAAGTTACTTTAAAGATATTCAGTAAACATTTGCTGCCTCAATTCAGGGTGAGGGAGTTTTAGCAAAAAGCAAGTCTCAAAGTGGACTAGGTACAGTGGAGGCCTGATTCCCCACAGGAGAACCTATCCGTGGGTGTGGGTCCTATGTGCCAGATATCACTTTCCACTGGCCTCTCTGAGTGGGAGCTGGTCCCACACCACACAGAATGGTCTCCTATGTTTGGTGTAACACATAACGGGCAAGAACTGTAGACACGTTGTGTCTTGTAAAATGAGTCTAAAAGAAGAATCTTATGTTTTCTAAAATTGTTAACATTTATTATTAACAACATTATAGACTACCTGCCAGGAATATCAGCGTGATTTTTTTTTTCTTTTTAGGCTTGGGAACTAATAATTAGTGGTAGAAACTGTGTGCTTTATAACAAGAAAGGAAATGAAATTTCAAAAGATTTAGTTCTTTTTATATTGGGAGCTGTGCACTGATCTGACAGTGTATGCCATTCCCTCTAACATTGGATGACAATACTTCAAGAGAACAATCTGGGAAGGTATCAAACCATGTCAAAGATTTAACATCAAAATCAAATACAACTTTAATTACTTTTACACAAATATAATGATACAGCATTATTTCTTGCAAAGACATAAATGGTCAGCTCTTTATATAAAATATTGCGTATGATTTTGACATTATCGCATTAAGTTTACATATTCAAAACAAACCTTTCCAGGGTTAGCTTGGGGAAGAAAGGGTTCCAGGGTAGGTGAGCATGAGACTTCTTTTTTTAAAATATATTTATTGATTATGCTATTACAGTTGTCCCATTTCCCCCACCCTCACTCCACTCCATCCTGCCCACCCCCGCCCTCCCACATTCCCCCCCTATAGTTCATGTCCATGGGTCATACTTATAAGTTCTTTGGCTTCTACATTTCCTACACTATTCTTACCCTCCCCCTGTCTATTTTCCACCTATCATCTATGCTACTTATTCTCTGTACCTTTCCCCCACTCTCCCCCTCCCACTTCCCTATTGACAACCCTCCATGTGATCTCCATCTCTATGGTTCTGTTCCTGTTCTAGTTGTTTGCCTAGTTTGCTCTTGTTTTTGTTTTAGGTGTGCTCGTTAATAACTGTGAGTTTGCTGTCATTTTTACTGTTCCTATTTTTGATCTTCTTTTTCTTAGGTAACTCCCTTTAACATTTCATATAATAAGGGCTTGGTGATGATGAAGTTCTTTAACTTGACCTTATCTGAGAAGCACTTTATCTTCCTTTCCATTCTAAATGATAGCTTTGCTGGATACAGTAATCTTGGATGTAGGCCCTTGCCTTTCATGACTTGGAACACTTCTTGCCAGCCCCTTCTTGCCTGTAAGGTCTCTTTGGAGAAATCAGCTGACAGTCTTATGGGAAGTCCTTTGTAGGTGACTGTCTCCTTTTCTCTTGCTGCTTCTAAGATTCTCTCCTTCTGTTTCATCTTGGCTAATGTAATTATGATGTGCCTTGGTGTGTTCCTCCTTGGGTCCAGCTTCTTTGGGCCTCTCTGAGCTTCCTGGACTTCCTGGAAGTCTATGTCCTTGGCCAAATCGGGGAAGTTCTCCTTCGTTATTTGTTCAAATAAGTTTTCAATTTTTTGTCCTTCCTCTTCTCCTGCTGGCACCCCTATAATTCGGATATTGGAATGTTTCCAGATGTCCTGGAGGTTCCTCAGCCTCTCCTCATGTTTCTGAATTCTTGTTTCTTCATTCTTTTCTGGTTGGATGTTTCTTTCTTCCTTCTGGTCCACACCATTGATTTGAGTCCCCATTTCCTTCACATCACTATTGGTTCCCTGTACATTTTCCTTTGTTTCTCTTAGCATAGGCTTCATTTTTTCATCTGGTTTTCGAACAAATTCAACCAATTCTGTGAGGGTCTTGAAAACCAGTTTTTTGAACTGTGCATCGGATAGGTTGGCTATCTCTTCCTCGCTTAGTTGTATTTTTTCTGGAGCTTTGAAGTGTTCTGTCATTTGGGCTTTTTTTTTTTTTTTTTTTTTTTGGTCTTGGTGCATCTGTTACTTAAAGGGGCGGATCCTTAGGTGTTCACCGGGGGCTTGGTAATGCTGGTCGCTACGCTGTGACACTGTAAGTGGGGGAGGGGCCAAGAGGGAGCAATGGTGCTTGTTCCACTCTCCACTGGATCTCAATCTTTTACTCCGCCACCCACAATCAAACTGGGCCCCTCTGGTGCTGGTTCATGAGTGGGTGGGCTTGTGCACACTCTAGGCCCCTGTGGGTCTCTCCAATGACCTCTCCTATGAGGCTGGGAGTCTCTCCTGCTGCTGCCCCAACCCCCACGGGCTCTTTCAATCAGAGGTTTGAGGCTTTATTTCCTCACGCTGGAGTCCTGGGTTACGGGGTCTGCTTCGCTCCCTGCCGTTTGTCTGGGTTTATCTGTGCGTGAGTGTGGGGCCATGGGGTACTACCCGCCGCTCTGCCTGCCCCGTTCTTCGCCACTCTGAGTCTGGCCCTCTCAGTTTATCTGGGAGAATGTGGGGCCGCAGGGTCTGCTAGTGGTCAGACTACCTGCCCTGTTGGTCCCACACTCCGCCAGTCTCGGTCCCGCCATGGCAACGTGAGTCCTCTCTGCCCTGGCTGCTTGTCTCTGCCCCTCCTACTGGTCTGGATGAATGTTTATTTTTTATTTCCTTGGTGTCAGACTTCCTTGCTGTTCGATTTTCTGTCAGTTCTGGTTGTGCGAGGAGGCACAGTGTGTCTACCTATGCTGCCATCTTGGTTCTCTCTGAGTGTGAGACCTCTAAAACACCCTTTCATGAATAGATTTCCTTAGTTATGTGCTCTGGCATTTTGACTAGGTACCTTAACAAACATTGGTATCTTGATAAATGTTTGCAGATAGTGAGTTCAGTGGAAAGAAAGAACTCTGAAAGAGTAACACGGAGCTGGATGGCTGCTGAGAGAAAGGAATTGCCTGGGCCATGCAGCACTGACTTTTATAAGATGTGAGCACTTGTTTCTGCTCCTGCTGCTGGGCAGCTGCCTGGAGGAAGGAGAAAGAACCTGGCAGGGTCTGAGTCAATACAGTGCTCTAGGCTCTGGGAACTCACTTGCTCAAATGTTATTTTATTTCAATTCATCTACCCAACACTGCTTTTAGTGTTTCCATTTCACTAAGGAGGGAATTGAATAACTCGCCCTTTAACTTAAACAAGGACACACTGCCAGGTTGTCACACAGTCAGAATCTGGACTGGGCTTGTATAACTCCAGAGCTCAGTACATTTCATGAGCCCAGTTTACTGAGTCCTGTTTAGAGACTGTTTCAGAGAAGAGCTACTGGGACTTATAGATGAGACCTCTTTTAGAGCAGCAGACAGAGGACTGTGACAGGAAATCTGGCTCCTTCAGAGTTAATGTCATGCCAGTGTGAAGCAGCCTAGAGTGAAAAAGAAGGAGCCTCCAGAGACCTTAGCACTGTCCTCAGCATTTCACAACATACTGCTTCCTGATCAAAATAGGCCCAATGTCTGTTTCTATACAGCTACCAGTTAAGAATGTTATACTACACACTTAAAAGTTTTAAAAAATACTATATGTCACTAAGAATGTATATTAACTACAAAACCCAAAGTATTTCCTAGAAAATGTTTGTCAACCCATGGACTACCAAATTTTTCTGTACCTTTTAGAAAAGAAAAATTTATTATAGGAAATCTGGTAAATTTGAACTTCTCAAGTAAGATGACAGTTGAAGTCATCTATTTTAAGCAATGAGTTCACCCTCAGATTGTATTTGACAGTTCATTCATTCATTCATTTTCTAATCCTCTTTATTTCAAAAGAGGATTATGCATATGCAACACAAACATAACATCATAAAGAGCTGAACAAAGGAAAAATGAAGGAAAACAATAATGTAAATTTTGGAAGTCAAGAAAAATATTGTGGTGTATTAGTAATTGTACTCCCCAGTCTTCCCAATGTATTGATGCAATAATAGTCATTTCCAGATTCTGGAAAATTGTATGATTGATATAAATGTTTCAGGAGATGTTAATTGCTCCCAATTACTTATATTATTTACAGAAGCTTTTTACAGAGTATTTGTTATTGAAATGATTACAAATATGAAGTATGTCAGGAAAAAGTTGAACCATTGTTAATATAATGAGAATGGTTTGCACGACATCAATGTAATCTGTCAGCCAAGGAGAGTGAACTGATATGTGCTTAAGTGAACAATGACAACTTCACTGTAGTATTTGGTGGCGGCAGCAGACACTGTTTAGTGAGCATGTGTACTATGTGGCCATCTCATTGGCTGAGCAAGCAGAGCAATGAATCTTCATCAAATTTTGCATTAACTGTAGTTTGCAGAACCTATTCAGATGATTCAGAAGGCTGCAGCTATGGGCAACTGGTGATTGGCAACTTCATTACAATGTGTCTGCTTATGTATCACATCTTGTTCAGAGTTTTTCAGTGAAACATCAAATCACCCAGGTAACTTAGCCCCCTACAGCCCAGATTTGGTGCCCTCTGACTTCTGGCTTTTCCCTAAACTAAAATCACCTTTGAAAAGGAAAAGATTTCATACCATCAATGAGATTCAAGAAAATACAACAGGGCAGCTGATGGTAATTGGGAGAACTGTATGAGGTTCCAAGGTGCCTACTTTGAAGGGGACTGAGGCAACATTGCCCTGTGTTCAATGATTTTTATATCTTGTATCTTCTATAAATGTTACTTTTATGTGATATGAAAATATTACATGGCTGGATACCTTCTGGACAGACTTTTGTATACATACAGTTTTTTTCTGAATTGGTTTTAAATACATACTATCCATAATTCAGAGGAAACTATCTTCATTGATATCATGATTTTTGTTTCTCATTTTCAAATTTTCTAGTTCCATGTGATCAGTATTTGCTATTTTTTTATATTTTAATTTTTTCTTTCTTTATTATTCAATTACAGTTGTCCTTATTCCCCCCATTATTATAGACTACATTTTGTTAATATGAACTATGAAATGAATATTGAGACTGCCAGTTGTAAGAGGTCTCTAAAACCTAAGACTATGTAAAAAATGAGGGGGGAAAAAACTAATATCTTGAAAACCATAGTATTACCAGAAACAATATTTTTTTTTGTAGATAGGTTTCATGTGGGTTCTATTCCTCTTTGAAACATTTGAACAGATGTAAAACACATTTCATCAATTTTACTACTGCAACAGAAAAATTTTCCTAATTAACTTTCATGATAAAGCATGTAATAGTAAATATAATAATGTTAAAAGGTAGTATGTACAGAGGAATAATAAAAATGATATGCAAACTCATTGTAAGTTTCCATAAATCATATTCATCAACTAGTTTTTCTTGAATATAAGAAAGCTATGATTTTATTCCTTCCTATGGATGTTTGTCAGTGTTTGATAAAAGAAGGAAACTTGTACAAAATAATTTTTAAAGGTGTAATATAGCGAGGAAACTAAAGACAACAAATAACTGAATCGTAAGGATGAGGTACACAATGAGTTACTATGACTGAGAAGAAAGTAGACCACATATAGCTGCATTATATAATGAAATAATAAAAGAAGGAATGCCATTGTTCATGGTGAGTCACTGCCAAGGTAATTTTACCATATATTTTGAATCACTGTTAGATATTAATGTCTTATAGAATCTTCTTCCTGCTATTTGATAAGTAAGTGATATGTCTATGGATAACATACAGTAAAAGAAATAACAAGATACTTAAGAGAGATGAGCAAATAATTGCTTCCAAAATTTGAATTAAAATGCATGTTCAAATGGATTAGTGGTCATTTGGGTTTTCAGCCTAGTGACTGGAAAGACCCTGGTTAAAATTTAACAAAGTCTGTATTAGAAGAGGGTCTCAGAGCTAATCCCATTTGCGGTATCTTTAGCTTTTCAGTCTCTTGGTCACTTTTGCTAATATAAAAAGTTGTGAGTCTTTGGGAACTTCAGACTGGGCTCCTTATATATTTAAACGCTAGCAGGCATTCAACCTGATGTATATCATTTGGGAGACTTGAACATTTTCAATGGTTTCATTTCTTATTTCTTTAGAGAGATGGTAATTTACCCTGAAGACAGTTTATAAAAATAATGAAAAAAATGCCTACCAAACTTGTTAATATATGTATTTTATAAATGGGCCTACTGCCTTAAAAGAAAACCCAAGCTAGTCTTCTATTATTTAACTGTGCACACAAAGAATATAAGTGTTGTTCTTAGATTAAATGCTATACTCTTAAGAGGTATGGTTATCAGATTTCTCTGAAAACTGATTGAATTGATCATCTGCCGCCATATTCTTCCATGAAAAGTAAACTTGCCATTGGCTTCTGAAAATTAACTTTTATAGCATTATAGAAAAGTTAAAATACACTTATGTAACTAACAATACAAACACTGTGGTCACATTTCTTGTAAGTTCTTGTCCTTCTGTTGCAGTAGGAATTTTATTAACTCAAGTGAACAAATGAGTGCTATCTTAAACTTTTTCCGTCAGTTCTCTTAGGTGGCAAAATTTCAGGGGACTCTATCACTTAGAAGAAAGATAAAGCACATACACATTCCTTGTCCTCAGGAAACTTCTATTTATTTATCTGAACTACATAGCCAGTTTACCATAAAAAAAAAAGGACTCTGATTGTGCCTCCTTATATCCATCAAGAACTAGTAATGACAGTGTTGTCAGTAAGGAAATGAGGGGGTGTGGGAGCGAGCAAGAGATAAGAAAATTTATTTTTTTAAACAAATTCAGATTTCCATGACCTGTAGACATCACTCTTCTATCATTTAGGCCTTTTGATTACTACAGATATTTAGTCTTTTTTCTCATATGAAATTAGAAACAAAGAATGTAAAGCATATCTTTTTGGACATAAAACTCTGGTATTCAGAAAAAACATTGTGCAATAATAACACTGCCGGGTTACTTTTAAATGATGTAGTCTATATATAAAGCATAGTTAGTAGCACACATTGAATTTCCTCTGCAGAGATTTTACCTCCTTCTGTTACCATAATATATTTTGTGCCCCTGCTTAATTATTTTTATTCATTTAACAAACTCTTTTTAAAAAAATTTTTATTGTTATTCAATTACAATTGTATGCATTTTCTCCCCATCCCTCCACCCCACCCCAGCCGAACCCACCTTCCTCCCTCCCACACCTCCACCCTCCCCCTTGATTTTGTCCATGTGTCCTTTATAGTAGTTCCTGTAATCCCCTCTCCTCACTGTCCCCTCCCCACTCCCCCCTGGCTATTGTTAGAGTGTTCTTAACTTCAATGTCATTTAACAAACTCTTAAAAGATGGTTTGGACATTTAAAAACAACCACTGTTTGTCAAAAAAATCATATGTCCAACTAAGACAAAACAAAATATCATACTAATTATTTATTAGGATTTTTTCTGAGAGAGGAAGAGGGACAGAGAGAAAACAAAACAAAACAAAGCAAAACAGAAGGTCAGTTACTTTTTCCACTTTTTATGCATTCATTAGTTGATTCTTGTACATGCCCTGAACAGGAACTAACCTGCAGCCTTGACACACTGGGATGATGCTATAACCAATTCAGCTATCCATTAAGACTTAACAAACATTTAGGAGATCTACTAAATATCACAAATTGGGTCAAGATTTTTCATGCTTTTCCTAATTTTCTTACAATACTTTTCAGAAACAGATAATGAGTTTATTCTGCAAGGAGACCCAAACTCAGAGATAACTTTATTACCCAAACTTAAATTTATTACCCTAATAGGTTGTATTGTCTGAATACAATGACAAATTTTGAAGTCTAGTTCCTCTTTTCATTTTTAAATATTTTCCACATTAAATTTAAAAATATCACTGCAGTATTTATATATTATTTATTTATTTATTTATAATTATTTTGTTGTTCTTCAAGTACACTTTGTCTGCATTTATACCCCCACTGCTTCCCCCACCCCAGCCATCCTCACCTCCCTCCCCTGATTCCACTCATCCTTGGTTTTGTCCATGTGTCCTTTATAGTTGTTCCTCAAAACCTTTCCTCTCTTTACCCCCATTATGCCCTCCCACCTTCCTTCTGGTTACTGTCAGTTACTTAATTTCAATGTTTCTGGTTATATTTTGCTTGCTTGTTTGTTTTGTTGATTAGGCTCCACTTACAAGTGACATATGGTATTTGTCTTTCACCACCTGTCTTATTTCACTAAGCATAATGCTCTCCGGCTTCATTCATGATGTTGAAAAGGGTAGGAGCTCTTTCTTTCTTTCTGCTGCATAGTATTTCATTGTATAATGTACCATAGTTTTTTGATCCACTCATTTACTGATGGGCACTTAGGATGCTTCTATCACTTGGCTATTGTAAATTGTGCTGCTATGAACATTCGGGTGCATAGTTTCTTTTGAATTGGTGTTTCAGGATTCCTGGGGTATATCCAAGCAGAGGAATTGCTGGGTCAAAATGCAGTTCCATTTTTAGTTTTCTGAGGAAATTCCATATTGTTTTCCACAGAGGCTGCACCAGTCCACATTCCCAACAACAGTCCACTAGGGTTCCCTTTTCTCCACATCCTCTCCAACACTTGTTTGTTGATTTGTTTATGATAACCATTCTGATGGGTATGAAGTGGTATCTCATTGTGGTTTTAATTTGCATCTCTCTGATGGCTAGTGATGCTGAGCATCTTTTCATGTGTCTCTGGGCCCTCTGGATGTCCTCCTTGGAGAATTGTCTGTTCAAGTCTTTTCCCCATTTTTTTAATTGGGTTTTTTTGTCTTCCTGGAGTGCAGTTGTGTGAGTTGTTTAGATATTTTGGATATGAATCCCTTGTCCAAGTTACCATTGGCAAAGATGTTTTCCCATACAGTTGGTACTCTTTTCATTTTAATGTTGGTTTCTTTAGCCATGCAAAATCTTTTTAATTTGATGAGGTCCCATTTTTTTATTCTTTCCTTAATGTCCCTTGCTTTAGGGTACGTATCTCTGAGGATATTGCTGCCTGGAATGTCTGAGATTTTCCTGCCAATGTTTTCCTCCATGACTTTTATGGTGTCACGACTTATATTTAAGTGTTTTACCCACCTTGAATTTATTTTTGTGTATAGTGTAAGTTAGTGATTGAGTTTCATTTTTTTGCATGTAGCTGTCCAGATCTCTCAACACCATTTGTTGAAGAGGCTATTTTTACCCCATTTTATGTTTCTTCCCCCTTTGTGAAATATTAATTGACCATAGAGACTTGGGTTTATTTCTAGGCATTCTGTTCTGTTTCATTGGTCTATGTGTCTGTTCTTATGCCAGTACTAGGCTATTCTGATTATAGTGGCCTTATAATACAGTTTGATATCAGGTAATTTGATCCCCCTGCTTTTTTCTTCTTTCCCAAAATTGCTGCAGCTATTCAAGGTCATTTATTGTTCCATATAAATTTCTGAAATGCTTGTCCTATATCTGTGAAATATATTTTTGGTACTTAACAGGGATTGTGTTGAATCTATAAATTGCTTTGGGTAGTATGGCCATTTTGAAGATGTTAATTCTTCCAGTCCATGAGTATGGTACATGCTTCCATTTGTTTGAGTCTTCCTTAATTTCTTTTTTTAGTGTTGTGTAGTGTTTTGAGTACAGGGCTTTTAGATCATTGTCTAGGTTTATTCCTAGGTACTTTATTTTTCTTGTTACTATATCAAATGGGATTTTTTTTTCCTGATTTCTGTTTCTGATGTTTCATTGTTGGTATACAAGAATGCCTTTGATTTCTGAGTATTGACTTTGTATGCAGCTGTTTTGCCAAATTCACTTATTAGGTTGAGTAGTGTTTTGATGGAGTCTATAGGGTTTTTTGTTTACACTATCATGTCATCAGCAAACAATGACAGTTTTGATTCCTCCTTTCCAATTTGGATGCCTTGTATTTCTTTTTCTTGTCTGATTGCTGTGGCTAGGATTTCCAATACCGATGAGGACTCTGGCCAGCAGGGCCTGTGTGTTGTGGCTGTGACGAACACATTCACATGGGCTACAGAAGTCCCCTGGAGAATAGGGATGACACGCCACTCTCTATATGAGAGTGGGCCCTGACCCTTGCCTGGAAAGGTTTTTATTGCTTTTCTGGGTACATTACATCAAGGATGGTCCTCATTTACTATGCACGGTTTCACTTTAGGTGGTTACCATTTACAGATAACAAAGGAGAGGATGTTGCTAATTATTTCAAAGAAAAAGGATATTTGCAAATGCAAGGGAACAGGTGGTTGAACTGGTTACATGCCATACTTCGGAGGTTTAGCACAGATTTTAGGAAGTTACTTTAAAGATATGCAGTAAACATTTGCTGCTTCATTTCAGGGTGAAGGAGTTTTAGCAAAAAGCAAGTCTCAAAGCAGCTTAGGTACGGGAAACTAAATCCGTGGGCTCAGTTCCTGTGTGCTGACTCACACCTGCTGGTTTTCTGAATCAGGGGCACGGCTACATTCACCACTGCCACACAGAACGTTTCCCTATACAATACTGTGTTGAATAGGAGAGGTGAAAGTGGGCATCCTTGTCTTGTTCCTGATCTTTGTGGGAAAGCTTTTAGTTTTTTCTCATTGAGTATGATGTTGACTGTATATATGGCCTTTATTAGGTTGAAGAATGCTCTCTCTATTCCCACTTTGCTGAGTGTTTTTATCATAAATAGGTGATGTACCTTATCAAATGCTTTTTCAGCATCTATTGATATGATCATGTGATTTTTGTCTTTGCTTTTGTTTATGTGATTTATTACATTTGTTGATTTGTGAACATTGTACCTTCCTTGCATCCCTGGGATGAATCCCACTTGGTCATGGTGGATGATCTTTTTAATGTATTGCTGGATGCGGTGTGCCAATATTGTGTTGAGGATTTTAGCATCTATGTTCATCAGAGCCATTGGTGTGAAGTTTTCTATCTTTGTTGTGTCTTTATCTGGTTTTGGCATTAGGATGATGCTGGCTTCATAAAAAGAGTTTGGGAGTCTTCCCTCTTCTTGGATTTTTTGGAATAGTCTTTGAAGGATAGGGGTTAGCTCTTCCTTAAATGCTTTGTAAAATTCTCCTCTGAAACTATCTGGTCCAGGGCTTTTGTGTGTGGGCAATTTTTGATTATTGCTTCAATTTGTCTGCTGTTATTGGTCTGTTCAGGCTTTCTGTTTCTTCTTCATTCAGTTTTGGAAGATCATATTTTTCTAGAAATTTGTCCATTTCACCTAGATTTCCAAATTTCTTGGCATATAGTGCCTCATAGTAATTTCTTGCAATCCTTTGTATTTCTGTGGTGTCATTTTTATTCTCTCCTTTCATTTCTAATTGTGTTTATTTGGGTCCTCTCTCTTTTTTTCTTGAAGAGTCTGCTTAAAAGCGTGCCAATTTTGTTTATATTTTCAAAGAACCAGCTCCTGGATTTATTGATCCTTAGGATTGTGCCTTTTGTCTTTATGTCATTTAATTCTGCCCTGCTCTTGGTTATTTCCTTCCTTCTACTTGCTCTGGGCTGTCTTTGTTGTTGTTCCTCGAGTTCTTGTAGGTATTGGGTTAGGTTGTTTATTTGAAATGTTTCTATCTTTTTAGGTGGGCCTGTATTGCTATGAACTTCCCCTTCAAGACCACCTTCCCTGTGTCTCATAAGTTTTGGATTGTTGTAAGTTCATTTTTGATTTTTTCTAGAAACTTTTTGATTTCTTCCTTGACCTCATTCTTGACCCATTCATTATTTAATAGCTTGTTATTCAATCTCCATGATTTTGAGTGTTTATGAGTTTTTTCCTTGAGATTGATTTCTAGTGTCAGTCCCCAGTGGTCTTAAAATGCTTGATATGATTTCAATTTTCTTGAATTTGTTGAGGCTTGTTTTGTGTCCTATCATGTGGTCTATCTTTGAAAATGTTCCATGTGCATTTGAAAAGTATGTGTATTTTGCTCCTTTGGGATGATAGGATCTATATATATCAGTTAAATCCATTTGATCTAGGACATTATTCAATGTCACAATATCTTTGTTGTTATTTTGTGTAGAAGATCTGTCCATTTTTGACAGTGAGGTGTTGAAATTCCCTACTGTAATTGTGTTGCTGTCAATATCTTTCTTGAAGTTCTCCAAGATTTTCCTTATGTATGTGGGTGCTCCTATGTTGGGTGCATATATATTTACAAATTTATGTGTTCTTGGTGGACTCTTCCTTTGAGTATTATGAAGTGACCTTTTGGGTCTCTTTTTATGACCCTTGTTTCTAAGTCTATTTCATCTGATATGAGTATTGCTACCCCCGTTTTTTTTTTTCCTTTCCATTTTCTTTGAATATTTGTTTCCAGCCCTTCACTTTCAGTCTGTGTAGGTATTGGTCTGAGGTGGATCTCTTGTAAGCAGCATATGTGTGGGTAATGTTTTTTTATTCATTCAGATACCCTATGCCTTTTGATTGGAGCATTTAATCCATTTATGTTTAAGGTTACTATTCATAGGTACTTAGTCATTGCCACTTTACTTTCTTTACATCTGTGTGTTTCTCTGGCTCACTGTTTTTCTTCCTGTTCTTAAACAGACCCTTTAGCATCTCTTGCAATGCTGGTATCTCTTTCAGAGGTGTATTCTTTGAGGCTCCTTTTGTCCAGGAAACTCCTTATTTGGCCTTCCATTTTAATTGACAGCCTTGGTGGATAGAGTAGTCTTGGTTGAAGGCTCTTGGTTTTCATTACTTGGAATATTTCTTGTCATTCCCTTTTGGCTTGGAGAATTTCCATTGCTAGTCTTATTGGGGCTCTCTTTTATGTTACTTCCTCTTTCTCCCTTGATGCCTTTAAGATTCTCTCTTTGTCTTGGAATTTTGTCATTTTAATTATGATGTGTCTTGAAGTGGGCCTCTTTGGGTTCCCCTTGAGCGGGACCCTCTGTGTTTCCTGGATTTCTGTGACTTTTTCTCCATCAAATTAGGGAAGTTTTCCATCATTACTTTTTCAAACAGGTTTTCTATCCCTTGCTATTCTTCTTCTCCTTCTGGTATACCTATTACATGGATATTATTACATTTCATTTTGTCCTGCAGTTCCCTTAACACCTCTTTATTCTTTCTGAGTCTTTTTCCTTTTCTTACTCTTTCTTGGTGTTTTTTCCACCCTATCATCCTGTTCACTGATCTGATTCTCTGCTTCTTCAGCCTGCTTTTGAACCCTTCTACTTTATTCTTCAGTTCAGAAATTGTATTCTTCATTTCCTTTTGGCCCTTGTTGATAGTTTCTATTGCCTTTTTCATGTCGATATAATTTTCAGTGTATTCATTGTAGTTTCCCTGTAGTTTCTGGTAGTTCTCTGTGAGCTCTGTGAGCTTCCTGATAACCATTGCTTTGAACTCAGTATCTGATAGTTGAGTTGCCTCTATTTCATTTAGCATTCTTTATGAGGCTGCTTCCTTTCCTTTCATTTGGGGTTTATTTCTTTGTTTTTCCATTCTTTGTGAGACTCTTCTTGTTAGCTTTTTCTTTTTAAATTGATCTGTTTTCTGTCCCTGGATTTATGGTGTGTACTCCTATGGTAGGAGACCTGTGAGGTTCAGTGGTGCAGTCCCCTTGATCCTCTGAACTTGCTGCTCTTGGGCTGTCATTTATGATGGTTCTCTGTATATTTTTGTGTTTTGATTGTTGTGGGGTCTTTCTTGGTGGGTCCCTCCCTCTAGCTGGTTAACTGAGGGTCACTCTGCCCACCATGTCTTGTATGCTGTTGTGCAGGTGCAGACAGGTTGTGTCGAAGCTGGTTTTTCTGTTTGTCTGAGGTTTTGAGGCTTCTCTCTCACTATTGTTCAGTTGTTTTTTTCTGGGTAATTTCTCCACCATTTAATTGTAATTCCAGATTGGTCCTGGGTGGAGGTTATTGTGGCTTCCACTCACTCCTTTGCCATCTTCCTTTATTATCTGTTGGTGTTTCATTTGTTGGTTGTTTCTCTCTTCTAGCAGGTATACTACTGTTTAGAGCTCCCACCTACTCTTTTATGTGATCAATTGGAGTGGGAAGACAAAATGGAATAAGACATTTTGAGTGGGAGTGTATTCTTTGGGATTTAAAGTACCAAACCATAGAAAAGAGACAGGAGATCCTTTGGATAAGTGTAGTGTTAACCGTGATATTTCACCCAGTTAGCCACTTTTTATAAAGGGTGGAAAACAGATAAGAAGCTTGTTAGAGGGGGGAATGATTAATGATTGTGAGTTGAATCCAGAAAACAGTGAGCTTGTGGATGGTCAGATTATGAGATATAGTGAGAATAAAGGATAGAAAATAGATGTAGTGTGAGAGAGAATACAGTTGACCACAACAGTAATACATTTCCAGGAGACAGTGAAATAGACTAAGATTTAGGTCTGTGTATTATTTACAATTGAATGGAACAACAGTTATTTACAATAGTATTCTAACAACAATCATATGATACAATCTGTGTGATCTAAATAACAAGAATAGGAAGTATAAGACCTAGAGTAGTGTGCTATTGGAACATGAGTGAAGTGAAAGAAGGAATATTAAAAATACACTATGAAAGAGAGAACAGGGAAAACTAGTCAAACAATGCAATTAAACAAACAAATAAAATGAAGAAAAGTAAACAGAAGGAATAAAATTAAAAAATTATAATAAAATAAAAGAGGTAAATATAATGAAAAAAATAATAATCATGCAAATAAACAATAACATGCCAGTTCTCTGGAACAGCAAAGTGAAATTTCTCTCAGTTTCTCAATTGTTGGGATTAGCCATGTGATCCCTCTTTGGGTCTGACTATGGTCCTTTCATAGCACCAGGTCTTATTGTCTCACCTGGGGGAAAAATAATAAATTAAAACATGAAAAGAAAAAAAAATAGAGAGAGAAACAAAAACCTGCTGCTGATTTTAAACAGGCCAAGCAATTTCTGCTGTTTTTTCTGGCTGCAGCAGGCTGAGGGAGTTGGGTTTCGCTTTTCTCCCTTCCTATGGTTTTTCGAGGATGGTGGCCAGGTCTGGGACGAACTCATCACAGTTGCCCAACCTCCAACCCAGTTCTGCAGTTTGCTGCTGGATCCCCAGTACCCTTCTGTGCCAGGCCAATGCCTTCAGTCCACGAGTTGTGTTGTCCTTGAAGTGAACCAATTAGTGGCAACTCACATGCCACCTTCTCGCTCTTCACTGTCCTAGGTGTGAGGCACTCTCAAAGTCTCTTCAGGGTTGTTGGGAACCGCCCTGCCTGGTTTCAGAGGCTGTAACCCCTCATGGTTAAGGCTGAGTCGGAGTTGGGACCATAAGCCACTAAGGAGACAAAGCTTGTCTCCCTGGCAGGTGTACCACCTCTGCCCACTTCACCCTGCTTGGCCCTGAGTTTGGCCAGTTAGCCAATGACGGTTAAGAATCCTCAAGGGAGGATCAACCTAAGACAGGTTCTGGTCATGGAAGAGGCCTGCAGGGAAGGACTCGGGGGGCTGTGGAAAAAGGGGGTGATGGACCCTCGCCCCTCGGCTTTGAAATAGCCTGAGTCCTCATTCTGTCTGCAAGAAGTCTCCTAATCTCTTGGCTGCCTTACTTCCCTTGCCTGACTTAAGCCTGAAGCAATAACAGAGGGCAGTGCAGTCCTGTGCTGGGAAGGGCGGATTCCCTGGGGAATCAGGCCTAACAAAAATACATACATTCCTGTGAAACCTACTTAATTTGTACCCTCAGTTTAAAGGATAAGGGTCCAGAACTGAGATGAGTCTGGCGCCTAAAGTTTTATGGCCCTCTAACTAATTGGCTGTAACTCAGAATAAGCCCTCAGAGTTCTCTGTAAATCATGTATTGTTTAACCCTTACTGGCTGACAATGATTGATGAGCTTTATCTGTATTCCTATGCGAATGAACCTAATAAAAGCCCCTGGAGAGAGAGGCTCTGGGCCCTTCTCAACCCTTGAGAGAAGCAGCCACCTTTCCTCCCCAAGCAGATCATGTCTTGGTAGTCTTTTTCTTCATCTGTGGCAGAACCTGGGGGGCTGCGTTAAAGCCCCCCGACACAGGGTCATTCAACTAACCCACTAAATCTTTCTGGAGACTTCTAAATCCCTGCGCCCTGCTGTTCTCCTCTGCAGCTGGGGGGCAGGAGGGGCACCTCGTCCTTCCTCTTAGGGAGCCAGTCGGGCCACGAGGCAGAAGGGTGCCACTGTGACTGGGGCAGTAGGGACTAGGGTGCAGCTGCAGTTGCAGCGGGGGCAGGGATGCAGCTATGGTGACAACATCAGGGGCAGGAGCATGGTCGAGGCTGCAGTAGCAGAGGCGGGGGGCAGCCACCACGGGAGAGTTCCTCAATCACCCACTGAGAGCCTCTTTTTTGAACAAAATCATCCTGTTCAAGCCTGCTGCTCCCAATAAGCTCCCAGCCTCTTACACAGTCCATCTTTTCAACCAGACCAGAGACTCTCTTGATTAGGATCTGTCATGGTCCAACTCTTCTCCCTTCTAATGGTGTCACCTGGCTCCCCAATTTCTCTGGTAAAGACCCAGCCAGTGTCCACAGTCTCAGCAGGTGAACACCGCCCCTGTGCATCTGCTACTTCATCTTTATTCCCCCCCCAGACACTTTAAGCATCCAGGTCCATTCTGGTGCTGCTCTATCCTCCCTGCTTAGCAGGGGACAGAGCCATGGACTTGGCTGTCTTTCAAGACTCCTGCAGCAGCCCTGGACCCAGGGACCTTACCATCCCAAAGCAATCTCCTTACCATCTATTTTGCAATATCCTCTATAATTTTGGCCTCCAACTTTCAAATATACTGGGATAGCATTGGCTGTTCACTCTGTTCCTCAGAAGATCGGGCAAGGTGTGCCACCTGTGCACAGAGGGCTATTACTGAAGTTTTTAAAGACAAGTCCCATGTCTTTAAAGGAAAGGTAAGTGTTTAAATTTCCCAGGGGGAGAAGAAAGCTTTTCTCTTGATTGTCCTCAAAAGAGAGAATAAAACAATAAGTAAAATTTTTGCATGACTTAATGAGTATTTTATAGTCAAACCCTTTCAGGTTGCAGAGTGTGTACCAAGCCAAAAGGGCCAAATGAGGCTCCTGAGAGCAGAGGCAAGAGAATGCAGTAAAATACGACAAGGTGAAATGGAAAACCTTCAGTGACCATAGAGAGTGCCATCTTCAGGGAAGGTGAGAGGTTGAGTTGCCATAGCAGCTCATATTATAAAATGAGCATTATTTGTCTAGCCAGGATCATTGCCCTGACATAGCTAGAACAGGGTGTCCCTGCTCATGGGAGATAATTAATATTTGCAGATGAGAAATTTGCATCTTGTTTTCCCAAGATGGACCAAAAGGCTGTGCAGAGCTCTCAGTGAATTCAGAGAAAATGCAATTCTTAGTTAAATAACCCTTGTGATATTATCCCATGATATATCATAGCAATTTTCATAAATAGTTAATTGCAGATGTTATTTCATACATAACTCTGAGAATATAAGAAAGTAAGGAATTTTCAGAGCTACTAAGTGATGTATAAATTACAACTGCTAAGATCCTTCAGGTGTCCCAGATCAAGGACCTTCTTGTTTCTTCCTGGATATCAACAACAGTCTGTTCAAGAGGATCCTACATAAACTCTTATCTGCTGGAATATGTTTTTAGCTTTAATGGGTTTGTTCAATTCACTGCTGTAAATAAACTGAAAAGCTGATGAAAACTGTATCATTTTCAATTTTATAAATGGCTTTTAGGTTCATGATAATAAATTTTGAAACCATAATTCATACATTTTTGTTTAAGCACATAATTCTCATTTTGTTTACTTCCTCAAAAGTCTTAGTATAAAATGCTACTTTCATAATTCTAGACCCTTACCTGTCAGCTTGAATTAAAGGTAGTTTCCTTTTTAAATATTTTAAGAAAAACCTGTCATTCAAAAGCACTAAACAAGACAGAAAACTTTTGTTCACATATTTTTAGAATATGTACACAGAAGGACAAATAACAAGTCATCAAGTGTATATTCATTACTCTACATATGGCTATATTAAGAATTTGAGTTATAAATAGTGCTATTGATAACAATCATGGAAAACACTTATGAGAGGATAATATGCGATAATGAAATGTGCAATGTACAGGACTTGGAACATTCTAGACAAATTTTCGTTATTCCTTGGTTATGGTTTCAACAGACTAGTTAATCTGTGTCTTAATTTTCTTAAAAATGGGAATAAAAACACCTTTACTGCATTATTTGCTAATTTAGTAATATTTCATTTATTTCCTTTAAATTATTCTTCAGTTACAGTTGTACCACCTTTTCCCACATTTCTCACTCATAACGTGCCCCCTCCAATCAATTGTGCACCTTGTCTATGTCCATGAGTCCTCTATACTTGTTTCTTTGCTTGATCCTTCCCCTATTTCCCCTTGTTATCCCCTTCACCCTCCCCTCTAGTTGCTGTCAGTTTGTTCTTAATTTCAAGGTCTCTGGTTATATTTTGCTTGCTTGTTTGTTTTGTTGATTAGGTTACAATTCTAGGTGAAATCACATGGTATTTGTCTTTCACTGCCTGGCTTATTTCACTTATCATAATGCTCTCCAGCTCCATCCATGCTGTTGTGAAGGGTGGGAGCTCCTTCTTTGTTTCTGCTGCATAGTATTCCATTGTGTAAATGTACCAGAGTATTTTGATCCACTCATTTACTGATGGGCATTTAGGCTGTTTCCAGCTCTTGGCTATTGTAAATAATGCTGCTATGAATGTTAGGGTGCATAAGTTATTCTGAATTGGTGATTCAGGATTCTTAGGGTATAATCTTAGCATTGGAATGCAAGGGTCATACATTATATGTAAATCAATAAATGTAATACACCACATAAACAACACGAAAGACAAAAACCACACGATCATATCATAGATGCTGAAAAAGCATTTGATAGAGTACAACACACATTTGTGATAAAAACACTCACAAGAATTCACTGCATGAAATTACTTTAGATAGGGATGTTGCTTCAGTTTATGAAGAAAATAAATCTAGAAGAGTCTACTATACACTCTTAGCCTGCTTTTCATTCCCTGAATGCTAGAATGTAGTGTGTGTACACACTTAAATTTACTTCTTACCATGGGATATTTGTGTACAAAAAATTACCAAAAAAAAAAAAAATCACTTAGCAAAGTGGGAATAGAGGGAGCATACCTTAATGTAACAAAGGCCATATATCAGAAACCTAGAGGAACATCATACTCAATGGGAAAAAATTGAAAGCTTCCCCACTAAGATCAGGAGCAAGACAAGGATGTCCTCTTTCATCACTTCTATTCAACATAGTATTGGAAGTTCTAGCCACAGCAAACTAACAAGAAAAAGAAATAAAAGGCATCCAAATTAGAAAGGAGGAAGTAAAGCTGTCACTGTTTGTAGATGGCATGATAGAGTACATAGAAAATCCTATTGACCCCACCAAAAAACTACTTGACCTAATAAATAAATTTGGCAAAACTATGGAATACACAGTCAACATCCAGAAATCGAAAGCATTTTTGTATACCAACAATGAAATACCAAAAACAGAAATTAGGAAAAAAAACCCATTTGATATAGCAACAAGAAAAATAAAATACTTACGGATAAACATAACCAAGGAGATAAAAGGCCTATACTCAGAAAACTACACAACCCTGAAGAAAGAAATTAAAGAAGACACAAATAAATGGAAACATATACCATGTTAGTGGATTAGAAGAATTAACATCATCAAAATGTCCATACTACCCAAAGCAATCTATACATTAAATGCAATCCCTATCAAAATACCAATGACATATTTCACATATCTAGAACAAATACTTCAAAAATTCATATGGAATCATAAATGACCCTGAACAGCCTCAGCAATTTTGAGAAAGAAGAACAAAGTAGAAGGGATCACAATACCTGATATCAAACTATATTACAAGGCCACTGTAATCAAAACAGCCTGGTACTGGCATAAAAACAAACAGACCAGTGGAACAGAATAGAGAGCCCAGAAATAAACCCATGTCAGTATGGTTAGTTAATATTTGACAAAAAGGTCAAGAACATAAAATTGATTACAAATAACCTCTTCAATAAATGGTATTAGGAGATCTGGACAACTATATGCAAAAAGTGAAAGTAGACCACCAACCGACACCACACACCAAAATAAAGATGGATAAAAGACTTAAATATAAGTCGTGACACCATAAAAGTCCTAGAGGAGGACACAGGCAGGAAAATTTCGGATATCCCATGCAGCAACATTTTCACTGATACATTCCCTAAGGCAAAGGATATAAAGGAAAGAATAAAGAAATGGGGCTATATTAAACTAAAATGCCTTCGCACATCTGAAGAAAACATCAACAAAATGGGAAGGGCACAAACCGTAAGGGAAAACATTTGTCAATGACACCTCAAACAAGGATTTGATCTCCAAAATATATAAAGAACTCACAGGACTCTACACCAGGAAGAAAAGCAAGTTAAAAAATGGGCAAAGGAGCTGAACAGACACTTCTTCAAGGAGGACATACAGAGGACCCATAGACATGTGAAAAAGTGCTCAGCATCACTAGCCATTAGCGAAATGCAAATTAAAACCACAGTGAGATACCCCTTCACACCGGTCAGAATGGCCATCATTAATAAATCAATAAGCAACAACTGCTACCCAGATTATGGAGAAAAGAAAACCTTAGTACATTGTTGGTGGGAATGCAGACTGATACAGCCACTGTGGAAAACAGTATGGAATTTCCTTAAAAAAACTAAAGATGGAACTGTATTTCATTTATTTCTTTAAAAAAAGGAATATGTAGGAACTTCATGGTACTATTTACATAGAAATTTTGATTATTTGCTAATCAGTGTCAGTGCTAATTAACATGACAACATTTGAGTAATGAAAAGAACTTTAGCTTTAGTTGCTATAACCTAGAAGTCACTGTGATCTTGCATTAACAGAAGTGAGGGTCTGATGAAGTGTATTCACTCTCTGCTGGCCAGGCCTCATGTAGGGTATTGTATTCTCTCATGTTTGTACATTCAAAAGGCAAAACAAACACTCCAAAAAATAGTTTCTAACTCTTTCCTGGCATTTTTGGATAAGCCTTACTTTTAGCACATCCTTTCTTCTAGTCACTTGGTCTAATTCTGTCCCTTGGGGCCACTTAGAGCAAATCTAAACCACTCTTTATATAAATCACTCTTCGTACATTTAAACATAGTGACCCTACTGCCTCACCTCCAGTCACATCTTCAGCTATTCCTATGGGGTTTTTAGTGTCATCATCATTTTGGCAACCTCCCTTTGAGTAATCTGGCTTTACACATCCACATTATAGTTAAGAACTGAGCACAACACTACTAGAATTGTGGTCCGCTTATCAAGAGCAGAACAGGGCTGTCTCCTCCCTGGTTCTCTTGCCTGCAATTCTGTTAATGCACCTCAAGCTTCCAATGAATGTTTGTAGCAGCTAGAACTGACATTTCACTTATTCAGTTTTGCATTTATCAAATAGTTAATGACTATCTACTGAGTATAAGGCTCTGTTGTAGGCAAACAGACATTGACCAGTGAACTTAATACATTTTTAGTGAAACTTATTTAATGAAATCCCTTTATTCTTTTTCATATAAGTTCTCATTAAACCATAATTTTCACGTGGGGATTATGAAGTGTTTTTTAAGCATGTGTAGGTCTTTACATTTTTTCCTTATTCAATTTTCACCATGTGAGATTTCATTTTTATTAAGATGTCCACTCCAAAAATTGTGAATGGTGTGTCATGATTCAAGGAAGCTTTTTGTCTGATTTTACTGCACTTCAGGTGCTGTTGTGTTAGGCATTCATCCATTCACCTTCCCTTGAGGATATCCTTAAGCAACGATTGAGTCAGAAGTAGTAAATTTATTTGTCATTGTCTCAAAATAATATTGCTGGCTTCTGGGTGAAGACCTAATGGGATAAGTTCTGCCATGAATTGCCATTTACTTGATCTGGACAATGGGAATCTGAGGCTTCATGGTTATCATTTCTATTTGTTTTTCTCTAATATTTGCTCTAATAAAAAGTGGTAAAAATGTAAATATTCAACTCCTGACAAGTGATAGAGAGAAGAAATACCCAGTTTGATGACAGCATATAATAGAGGGATTTGATATATCCATGGAGGTCTAGAATGCCTTCTGACAGGAAGTGACACTTTACTTTTTTTAATTTTTATTGTTATTCAATTACAGTTGTATGTCTTTTCTCCCCATCCCTCCACCCCATCCCAGCCGAACCCCCCTCCCTCCCCCATCTCCACCCTCCCCCTGATTTTGTCCATGTGTCCTTTATAGTAGTTCCTGTAATCCCCTCTCCTCACTGTCTCCTCCCCACTCCCCCTGGTTATTGTTAGATTGTTCTTAACTTCAATGTCTCTAGTTATATTTTGTATGCTTTTTTCTTCTGTTGATTATGTTCCAGTTAAAGGTGAGATCATATGGTATTTGTCCCTCACTGCCTGGAAGTGACACTTTAGAAGGTTGAATGGGAGTCATATGACTTAGAGAGCCCATGTGCCTAGAGGGTTGGGGGGTGGTCAGTGGAAGCTGGATTATAGATGCCACTGGAGAGTGTGGCAAGGCCCAGATGAGGAAGGATCTTTGTCCTAATAGCAGTAGGATGCCATTGAAGGATCTTATGCATGGGAGTGACAACACTTTTTTTGCCTTTTGAAAAGATTGCTATGGATGTTGTGTGAAGACTGACTGTTTCAGGGCTACAGTAGTGCAGGTGCACTAGTTAGATTCGGCCCAGTTTCCTCAGAAAACATTTTGTGACATTAGGACCCTAAAGCTTTAGCTGTTTTGGTTTAGACCAGTGATTTTCAACAGTTGTGCTTCAAGAATTTAAAATCATACAATACTTAATTATTTAGTCAGTGGTACTCACCACATCCCTTAGACTGTCAGCTATAAAAAGGACAACAGCCCACACAACAATAGTCATCCAATGTGAATGAATCAAAATTATACCTACTTTTGGTTAGATCAATATATACATATATTTGTATATTGATCGATATATATGTGTATGTGTGTGTCATAATTTTAGTATTAGTTTATGTGTGTCATGAGATGAAAAAGGTTGAAAATTATTGGTTTAGACAAATAGCCTTCCCTGTTGATTTTACCACTTTTTATGTCCTACAACCCTGACATCTCTTCAGCCCTTCCATTCTCTTCCTAACGCAAGGCCGCTTCATCTTCTGTCTGGAATAGATAAAAACCTATACTCTCCAGCTGCATCTACTGTAGAGAAGCGTTCTTTGTCTGGGATACTTAGCCTGCATTCATCCTTTAAAAAATGTATATCCTGTGAAGTTTGGGGCATAGAGTATTCTGGCTATTACATTTTAACTTAATTGAATCCTACAGTTCCTAATGTGGGTTGGTAAGATTGCCAAATAAAATACAGGGCATTCAATTAAATCTGAAATTCAGATACACAATGCATATATTTGTAGTATAAATATACCTTAAAATTGGGACATACTTATACTAAAATATAGGATATGAAATATTTAGGATATATTGCTATTAAAACTATTTTGTTTATCATAAATTCAAATTTAACTGGCTATTTTGTTGTTTTAAATATATATCTGGCAATCTTGGGTAGAAAGAAGGTTAATGTCTGACAACCCAAATTTTTTTAAAAGATTTGATTTATTTATTGCTAGAGAAAGGGAAAGGGAGGGAGAAAGAGAGGGGAGAGAAACATCAATGTGTGGTTGTTCTCATGCTCTCCCTGCTGGGAACTTGGCCCACAACCCAGACATTTTCTCTGACTGGGAATTGAACGATGACCCTTTGGTTTGTAAACTGGTACTCAATCCACCGAGCCACACCAGCCAGGGCTGCTATTCCAAATCTTGAGCTTGAGTGACTATAATGTTCATTTCAGGAATGGCGGAAAAATAGTGATATAAACATAATTCCAAATATATAAGTTAAAATGGAATATTACACTTAATACATATAATATAACTGTTAATATAAAGATAGCAATATGCATTTTTGATAAGTGGATAATAAGTTTATACTTGCTCACATTCACAACAAATTATTTAAAGAATAATGGTTTGGGATGAAACCTGTTTGGAATCTTACACATGTAGATCCAGACTTCCCTTCAAAAAACACATCACTTGGACCATGTATAGTCCTGATTCCTTTCTTTGATCCTTTCTCACTGTTAATGTAAGCAGAGACTTACACCATCCCATGATGAAGGGGTGAGCCAACAATAGTTTTCCAGATGAAAAAAATGTCTCTTTACAAAAATTCCAGGAAGAGTACATTGTAAAGTTACACAAAACTAACATTTTCTCAGCTCCAACTTTTTCTTTCCTGGTACTACTACTCCATTTACTGTTTCTAGGATGATCTGGCAACTTATCACACTGAGAAAGGGATGGAAGTCCTGCAGTTAAAAAGCAATTCAGAGGACATCCAATGTGTTATTTTAATAAACTCTAAAATATTTATGAATAAGATATTTAACTTGAACATAAAATTTTGTGAGTGTAGGATATTTTTAAAACACTGTTTTAAGTCTCTTAGTAATAAGCTTAAACATTCTAGTCCTGTTTGATAATAATTCTAAGAAAGAAGTTCTATAATGTTTTCATGCAAATAATTGCTCTAATTATACTGATTTTATAAGGAAGTTATTTGTATGATTTTTGTCATATCTAGGAATTTCAACTACTTATAATGTGTAATATTAAAACTGCTACATATCAAACTGTGCTTTGAAATTTTACTCTATTATAATACTGGAACTATTTAAAGTCACCAAAGTATATATTTATTGATGAAATATATTTTTAAATATGTTATTTATTTATTTTTAGAGAGAAGGGAAGGGAGGGAGAAAGAGAGGGAGAAAAACATTAGTGTGTGGTTGCCTCTTACACACTCACAACTGGGGACCTGGACCCCAACCCAGGCATGTGCTCTAACTGGGAACTGAACTGGCAACCCTTTGGTTTTCAGGCTGTCACTTAATCCACTGAGCCACACCAGCCAGGGCAATTAAATATATTGTAAGTGAAAATATTTAATTTATATTTACATGCAGAAACACACTATTAAATTTTTTCACTATTGCAAAAATAGATGTGAATAACCCAGATCCACATCCTGGAATTTAAATTTTTTAATGGATATTGAATTCTTATTACACTTTTAAGTGCTTTGGTTTTCATATGTGACACCTAAAACCTTGGGAAAATATAATTATACAAATGAAAATTATTGGTGAATTAAAATAATGCTTTTATTAATGTAGTACATTTAAATTATAAGAATCTGTCCTTATGAAATCCAAAAAAGATTACTTAAGGCTGTTGTGTGCAGTACACATATTGTGAATGTCAGAGATGAGGAGGTGAAGATGGATATATCTAAATGTGCAAATGGCGATGACAAATTATGTGTAATGAAGTTTCAGCAGAATTTCTGCTGAATAACTAAATGGGCCATTAAGAAGCAAATTTTGGCAAACTCTAACTAGAAAATGAATTATGAGGAAAGTTTAAATGTTAAAAATAAAGCAAATTTTAAATCTTTAAATAAAATTCTGTTTTCCTAATGGATGGGCTATGTCTACTTGATGTAGAGCTATGCAATTTTCCTAGAAGTTCTAGAAATATTGGTGACAAGTGAGAAATGGTGGAAAAGAGTATTGAAAAATTAAGGTGACACCATGAGGATCACATTTGAGACACAGTATAATGGAGACCAGATGGAAGGAATATTTTCTATGTTGACTGAGTACGGCTGGGTTCCAGATATCTCCAAATGAAATATTTGCTATTATCCCTTTAAAACAGCCGAGTTTAAACAGGTAAGTCAGCCAAAAGTCAATTCATCCAATGACCAGTTTAGTTGTTTCTTTTGAATACAACTATTACTTTTAGTTGACCAGTTTTCCTTTCATCTTCATAACATATTTTAAGCTAATATTTAATGTCCTCTTGTTCCCAACCATGTTGAAGTAGCTGGAGACCTAGAAATAGAGAAACAGTCAGATTGAAGGGCAGAGAAAACATATTTGTGCATATAGAGAATGCTTCTAAATATAGTCTTCATGAATATATTGAATATATTTTTATTCTTTATCAACATATTTTTCATATATATTTATCTAAAATAAATATTAAGTTACACAGAATAGAATTTATCTTTTGGAAAATAGATTGTTATGAAAATATCCTAGGACTTTATATTTGTATAACTAAGTAGTATGTTCATGAGGATTAATTAATAATAACATCTTATGAATATTAAAATATCAACAATTTCATATGGCTCATTCTAATTTTCATGTCCCTCATGAAGACAAAAATGAAAGGATATAATCAGAATTCTATATATGTATATAGAATTATATCTACATATTACAATTATGTATATATATTGGAATTATAATCAGAAGAACAAATGAAATTTATGAGATAATATTGGTCAATATCAGTCAACTTCTGTGGGACCCCACATTTGCTTTTTTGTATTTTAAATATTTTAATATTTAATACTATTTAACAGTAAATATTAAATGATGCATTTATTTAAATAAGTACTAAATACTAATATTTAATATTATTTATATTTATATATTTAATATTATTTAGTCTTTTTTTATTGTTGTTCAATTACAGTTGTCCCCATTACTCTCCTCCTGCCCTAACTACCCTCACCTCCAACATTCAGTCCTCCTCCTACCACTGTCTTTGTCCATGAGTCCTTTATACATGTGCCTTGACAATCCTTCCCCTTCTTTCACCCGTTATTCCCCTCCCCTATTTTCTCTGGTTACTGTCAGTTTGTTCTTTATTTTTATGTCTCTGGTTTGATTTCCTTGCTTATTTATTTTGTTGATTAGATTCCACTTATAGGTGAGATCGTATGGTGTTTGTCTTTCACCACCCGGGAATCCCACACTTGTTGAAATGTTTTCTTCTATTGTTTAAAGGAAATATGAAGCACTAAGTTTTTAAAAATATATATTTATTGACTATGCCATTACAGTTGAACCATTTCCCCCCACTTCACTCCATTCCATCCTGCACACCCCCTCCCTCACACATTTCCCCCTATAGTTCATGTCCATGGGTCATACTTATAAGGTCTTCGGCCTCTACATTTCCTATACTATTCTTACCCTCCCTTTGTCTATTTTCCACCTATCATCTATGCTACTTATTCTCTGTACCTTTTCCCCCTCTCTGCCCCTCACACTCCCCTGTTGAGAACCCTCCATGTGATCTCCATTTCTGTGGTTCTGTTCCTGTTCTAGTTGTTTGCTTAATTTGCTTTTGTTTTTGTTTTAGGTGTGGTTGTTAATAACTGTGTTTGCTGTCATTTTTACTGTTCATATTTTTTTATCTTCTTTTTCTTAGATAAGTCCCTTTCACATTTCATATAATAAGGGCTTGGTGATGATGAACTCCTTTAACTTGACATTATCTGAGAAGCACTTTATCTGCCCTTCCATTCTAAATGATAGTTTTGCTGGATACAGTAATCTTGGATGTAGGTCCTTGCCTTTCATGACTTGGAATACTTCTTGCCAGCCCCTTCTTGCCTGTAAGGTCTCTTTGGAGAAATCAGCTGACAGCCTTATGGGAACCCCTTTGTAGGTTACTGTGTCCTTTTCTCTTGCTGTTTCTAAGATTCTCTCCTTCTGTTTCATCTTGGCTAATGTAATTATGATGTGCCTTGGTGTGTTCCTCCTTGGGTCCAGCTTCTTTGGGCCTCTCTGAGCTTCCTGGACTTCCTGGAAGTCTATTTCCTTTGCCAGATTAGGGGAGTTCTCCTTCATTATTTCTTCATGTAAGTTTTCAATTTTTTGTTCTTCCTCTTCTCCTCCTGGCACCCCTATAATTCAGATGTTGGAATGTTTCAAGATGTCCTGGAGGTTCTAAGCCTCTCCTCATTTTTTTGAATTCTTGTTTCTTCATTCTTTTCTGGTTGGATGTTTCTTTCTTCCTTGCGGTCCACAGTGTTGATATGAGTCCCAGTTTCCTTCGCATCACTATTGGTTCCCTGTACATTTTCCTTGGTTTCTCTTAGCATAGCCTTTATTTTTTAATCTAATTTGTGACCAAATTCAACCAGTTCTGTGAGCGTCTTTATTACCAGTGTTTTGAACTGTGCATCTGATAGGTTGGCTATCTCTTTGTTGCTTAGTTGTATTATTTCTGGAGCTTTGATCTGTTTTTTCATTTGGGCCATTTTTTTTTTTTTTGTCTTGGTGCACCTGTTACTTAAAGGGGCAGAGCCTTAAGTGTTCCCCCGGGTGGGATAATGCTGGCTGCTGCTCTGTGACGCTGTATGTGGGGGAAGGGCCGAGAGGGAGCAGTGGTGCTTGCTCCACTCTCTGCCAGATTTCAGTCACTCCCTCTGCTACCCACAAACAAATTGGGCCCCTCTGGTGCTGCTTCCCAAATGGGAGGCCTTATGCATGCTCTAGGCCCCTATGGGTCTCTCTAATGAACTCTCCTATGAGGCTGGGAGTTTCTCCTGCTGCCACCTCAACCCTCATGGGTTTTTCAATCAGAGGTTTGAGTCTCTATTTCCCTGCACTGGAGCCCTGGGTTGTACAGTCTGCTTTGCTCCCCCACCGTTCCTCCCAGTTTATCTATGCGTGAATGTGGGGCCATATGGTCTGCCAGCCACCATCTTGTGGGGTCTGCTAGTTGCAGCCTGGCCTGCCCCATTCCACAATCTGCCACCTCGCTGGGTCTGCCAGCTGCTGCCCTGCTGGGAGTCCTCTCCACCCAGGCTGCCCATCTCCGCCCCTTCTACTGGTCTGGATGAATGATTCTTCTTTATCTCCTTGGTTGTTGGACTTCCATACAGTTCAATTTTCTGTCAGTTCTGATTGTTTTTTATTTTTAAATTATTGTTGTCCTTGTTTTGGTTGTGCGAGGAGGCACAGTGTGTCTACCTATACCTCCATCTTGGCCGGAAGACCAAGAACTAAGTTTCTAATAAGAACAGAATAAGTTAAGTTACTTAGTTGTTGTCTTGGAACTGACGTTTTATAACCCTTTTTGGATCATACCTATATTGGCTAGATATAAATCAGGATTCATTATTTTAATGCAAGGTTGATTTAGAGTTTTTGTTTCTATTATTATGCTGCAATAGATTTGTGGATTCACTGTGTATTAAAACAATCATATACATTAAAGTCTTTCATAGTGTTTGTGTATATGTATACAATAATATATCCTTAATGTAATGGGATGATGCAAGCTAAAATAGCAGAGAATATGCATGGTAAGGTAAAAATATATAGGAAGGTATCTATATTTTGAGTACACAATTTATAGGTTTCCAGATAATGCTATTCAGTAAGCAAATGCTAAACTTTGAAGAAGGAAAATGTGGAATTTTTAAAATTTATTTTCCTTGAAAGATTTAAGAAAGTATACAGTAAATGCAGACCTCAGAAGCAGTAACATGTTGCTGTAGTCAGAATATAACCCTTAGTGCCTCCCACCCCAGGGATGATGGAGTATACACTGTCATGCTGTGAGGGTACTCCAGTGTACTGTATGAATATGTTTATTTTCCATGTGTGTCATGATGTGAGCAACATGGGAAACACTGGTTAGATGACACTCATAATCAGTTTTACTTCTGGGTTCAAGGATTACGTGATCATTTCTCCCAATCTGATGGCCCCTAGGAAAAACTCATAAAAAGACCACACATCAATGAGCCATTTACTCTTTGATTTCCTAAAGAGAGTCAAAAGAGCTTCTTAGTTAACATTTATTTATTGTAATCAAATTCACAGAAAAAAGACAATGTTCAGAGAATGTGGCTGAACACAGTTAGGGAACAACCCCTGTGCTTCCATCGTATAGTTCAAGGGGGTACCCCCCAAAACCCTGGAATTATTTTCTGGAGGGTCAGCTCCTTAGAGTACATGCCGGCTTACCCCAATAGGTAAGCGTTCTAGGAACCCATCTGTATTGGTATACCAGCTGGCATTGTTGTGAGAGGCTGTGTAAAGTTTCAGTGAATCTTTTGGAAACTCTTTCAACCCATTTGCCCATTTCACGATAGATGATATATGAGCACACCTGCCTGTACCGTGCTGAGTGTTCAGCAATTTTTGATCAAAAATGGCATGATCCCTCTGCCTTACCCTCCTTGTTCATCCAATCTCACCCTGAGCAACTTTGTTTTCTCATTCCCCCAGTTGAAAAAATAAATTTAAAAAAATGGCAGAAGCATTAAAAGTAATCAAAATCAATGAGTTCAAAACCTGTTTGGAGCAGTGAAAAAATGTCTCAATAGGTGTATTGCATCAAATGGAGAGTACTTCGAAGGTGACCAAAGTTTAAACAGTAAGAAAGAATACATTTAAGGGATTTTTGTAAAATCAACCAGCCTGGGGTTGATATTCTGGGCAGCTATTTTAATGGTGATTTTTTTTTTGACTAAACGGAATGAAATCTCAGAGGGATAAATAAATAACAGTCTCTTGTTTCCTTGATTTCTAGATTTTGCTATTATCTGAGAGCTCATTTGACAGGCAGGAGACAAGAGGTGGCATGAATCATTTCACTAAAAATGAAGATGCCTCAAATCTGGTAGAACTTTGGTCTGAATGAATAAACATACTGAATTACAAAAAAGAATTCAAGGAAAAAGAGTATCATTAATTTTGAATTCATATAATTACTCATATCTTATTAGTAAATGTCTTATTCAACATCCTTACTTTATTTTTTGGTCTTGCTTGATGAACTGTTTAGGTAAAATTTATTTGGAAAAAAGTCCTTGGTAAAATTATAAATTAGGAAGGTTATGTTTCCCAATATCCTAAGGCATTGTTATCGATTGCCAAATAAATAAAAAGATAAAAAATAAGCTGTGAATGTCAATACACACATAATATAAATAGCTCAGTTAAAATTAAGATTAATGATCTCTGTTTCTGATTCACTTTTCTCATCTTCCAGTAAAGTTATTCCTTTCAAAAAGCAAATATGAAGAAAATATAAAATTATGAAGGAGCTATTTTTATCACAGCAAAGAAAATGAAGGAGTAGGGGAAATGTTGTGGGTTGCAAATTATATTTAAAATATACACAGGGAACCCTGGCTCGTGTGGCTCAGTGGACTGAGTGCCAGCCTGTGAAACAAAGGGTCACAGGTTTGATTCCCAGTCAGGGCACATGCCTGGGTTGCTGGCCAGTTCCTCAGTGGGGGGCACATGTGAGGCAACCACACATTGATGTCTCTCTCCCTCTCCTTCTCCCTCCCTCCCACTCTCTAAAAGATAAATAAATAAAATCTTTAAAAAATAAATAAAAATAAAATATACACAGTGAGAAAATTAAATTTAAATAACTCAGGATAAATGTTTTTTAACTTCACAAACAGGTTACGTGATCTGAATCAGTTAACCGTTGAGGTGGGGCGGGGAGACATGCTCCCACACTGGCAAGCTGTACATTCATTATTCACTTAATCCCTAGACTATCTGTCATTTCTTATAAACAAAGTATAAAACAGTCAGGAATATGTAAACAATAAGTTGAAAACAATAAATTCACTGGTCATAAATTGAAATTAATTACTTAGTTTTGCATCCTCTTGTCAAAACCACAGGGGGGAACAGTTATAAATAGCAAGAGAATAAGCTGTGATGGAAACAGATAATAAGTATGATCATCTCTCACCAAAAAGTCATCTTTAGAAGTTTTGACCTCAAGTTTCTCTTGAATCTTGAACTTCTGCAATGCATTATCTGTCAGTTTCAGTGGGGTGAGAAAAGTAGTCTCCTCATAGTTTTCATGTAAGCACTCTTAGATGAAATAATAACGTGGCTTGCACAATTTGTGGTATTATAGGGAGGAGAAATAAATTAGGTTTTATTACCATTGTTTATATGATTTAAAAATAGTTAACTATATATGGTTTTGTATTAAGGCTATGGACAATTTAAAAGGAAAAGTTATTATTGCTTATACAAACCTTATATAATTTTTCAAGGTTATTTTTAGCCTTTTTAATGAGCACTTTTTCTAAATTAATTGGCTGTGCTATATGTTTGGTATTAATTAATGGGAAACCTCTTCTGGGTATTTTTTTTTTCAGTTTTTTGGTACAACTATAGGTGACATGTAGATTTTGGTTTGCATTTACTTAAGGAATTTACATGTAAGAAATTCCTGAAGTAGTTGGAACAAAAAACTGAACATTCACGCCCTGGGAATGTTGTGACTCTCAGAGGTAGTGTGTAAAGTACTACCAGTTTTACTAAGTGTATAACTTGAAAGAAGCATTTTCTTTCATAGTGTGCCTGACTTTTATTTTTAAGTCCTACCCACCTGACCTTGCCATTTTGAATTTCTCTGCACAGTCTTATCCTGTTCTACTCATACATTTAATCAGCCACCATGGTTTCCTTTTTCCTTCTTTCTCTGGTCTGGATCTTGCTGCTCATTGAATTCTTTTGGCTATCAGTACTTGCAGGTGATATTCATTTTCTTTCATTCTGATTATTTGGGATTTAATTGTGTTACTGATATATCCATAGTGATCGGGCAGAGAAAGGATATCTATCTAATCCTAATAAGTAGAGGTTCACTGATATCACACTAAGCATCTTTTCTGATGCTTACTAATTTTGTACCTGAATTGGGGTAGTGGGGACATTGTAAATGGATATGTCCATGTCTCTTTTATATATGTTCCTTGACGACCCTTCCTCTACCTTCCCCCATTATCCCACTCAACAATAAAAAATAAATAAATAAAAATAAAATAAGCCCTGGCCAGTATAGTTCAGTGGATTGAGTGCTGGACTGCGAACCAAAGGGTGGCCTGTTCTACTCCAAGTCAGGGCACATGCCTGGGTTGTGGACCAGATCCCCAGCTGAGGATATGCAAGAGGCAACCACACATTGTTGTTTCTCTCCCTCTTTCTCTTTCCCTTCCCTTCTATCTAGAAATAAATTTTAAAAATCTTTAATAAATAAATAAATAAATAAATAAATAAAAATCTTAGACACATTTGTAGAGGCAAAAAAAGAATATTGTAAATGGAGAATGGGTGGAGGTAGCTTCTGTATACAAGAATGTATCATCATAACTAGGGAATAAAAAAATCAGTCCATCAATTAGATAGGTGTTTTACTCATATGCCATACATCCATGGAGTTAGCAACCTATTACTGTTTACAATTGGGTTATAGAAGTGACCTTTTTTATTAACCACGTGGAAGTATTAAACTAGTAGATATTTTGTATGATGTGGTTATTTTCTACACCAAATTTTAGTAGAAATATATGTGTGACTTTCAAGCCTAACCATAGGCAATTATAAAGGCTTTACCTGGCAGGCTGTGCAGGAAAACACCCTTCACACACCATATAGGCTGCACAGTCATTGTGGTCCTGAAGGGACTTGCAGTCAAGCACTCACACCCTGATGGCGGGTCATGCTCTTTCACATATTTTCATTGTTAGCTCAGGTGCCTTCATTCCTAGGTTTCTTTATTTGAGACCTTTGCCTTGGGCAGAAGTCCTCTTCACACACCTACCAAGGTCTCCTTATGGGGTGAGGGGGGAACCTTAAAGACACTTTTCCACATTTTGACTCAATACCCACTGCTTTCCCACTCCTATCCTTTTCCTAATCTCCCAGTCATAAAATTGCCTGAGATTTGTATTCAGGGTTCCCTCAACAGACAGGTGGCCTTCACAGCTGCACTGATCCTTTTCCAGTGTGCTTGTTCCATGGTGAAAAATAGAACAGAGTGAGTCTGTGTTTCTTCAGGTTTTAAGCTATTGCTTACTTATCAAAGTTATTAAAAGTTTATCTCTTTTTAAAAAATCATTGAATTTATTGGGGTGGCATTGGTTAATAAAATCACATAGGTTTCAAGTATGCAATTCTATAATACATCATCTGTATATTGTATCGTGTGTTCACCACCCCAAGTCTCTTCATGTCACCGTTTATCTCCCCTTTACCGTCTCTTACCACCACCCCCAGCCCCCTTTCCCTCTGGTAATCTTCATGCTGGTCCTTGTGTCTGTCAATGCCTTTGTGTGTGTGTGTGCTTAATCCCTTCATCTTTTTATCCAGCCCTCTGAACCCCCTTCCCTCTGACTGCTGTCAGTCTATTCTCTGTTCCTATCCGTTTGTTTATTCTTTGATTGCTGGTGTATTTTATTCATTAGATTCCATATTAAAGTGAAATAACATGGTGCTTGTCTTTCTCTGACTAGCTTATTTCACTTAGTGTACTACTCTTCAGGTCCAACCATGCTGTCACAGAAAATGGGATTTTCTTTTTTGTTACGGGGAGTAGTATTCCACTGTGTAAATATAAAAGTGCCCATCAGTAGCTGAGTGGATAAAAAGAAGCTTAGCTCTTTTTTACTTATGGTCCGTTGCTTTAATTGGCTCCTCCTATATTGCACAGCTATCCCTCTGTGTTCTAGCTCAACTGAGCTCCTAACAGATACACATATTAAAAAACAAAAATAATTAAAGATGTACATAAGTTGTACATTCTAAATTTATTTATTTATTTAAAATGATGTAATTTTTAAAATTCATTTTTATATTAAAGAATTTAGGCCTAGATAAAGTAGCCTGTACTTTGTTCACACCCCTTTTAACCCAATTATATTTCTTAAAAGTAACTTATGATAATGTTTATTTCCATGAACATAAAAAGAGGTCCAAAAAGGATATATCCTTTTTTAACTAAGCTAAGCTGGTGATTTCAAAGTGAAACCAATAAGAAAGAATTCATTGTTGATATTTTGTATTCTTAGGTTGTTAATAGAAATGTTGCTGTCATAAATGAAAAACAATTATCTGTACAAAAGATTAGCTCCTTTACCAAGTTACATTTAATTTCATAGAAGATTAACAAAATGTACATGCTTTAATGTCTCTGCAGGTTTAGAAATTTAACAATAAAAACATACCCTATGGCTGTAGAAGTTTTGTGTTATATTTTGAAGGCCACCTCTTACAGGGTTTGCACATTGATTAAACAAGTTTTCCATCCATTTTAAATACATAAATAAATATGTAGATAGATAGATAGATAGATAGATAGATAAATAACAGACTCACATGTAAAGAGATCACCCAGGTAGTTGTGTGGGTAATGATTTGAAGTGAAAATTAAAGGGTGATAGATAGGGCAGATTTGGGGCCACAGCAGAAAGCACCAAGGATATGTTAAACTGTTACACTTCTCCCTTAAGGTTTATAGCTCATTGGTCAAGCTGTTATACACTGCAGACTACCCCTGCCCTATGCCCTTTCCTCAGCTTACTAGCAGCCTCACCATTCACGATGTAGTATGGAGAATTAACTGGAGTTATGTCACACTTCTATCTTCTGGATTGTTCTGTTCTTCTCAGAATATCTTTGTTCCTATTTCACCTGGCTGAATTCACTTTAGGGCTCATCACCAGGAAATCTCTCCTTTAACTCAATAGATCTGAGTAGCCCTGCTCCAGGTTTGCTCAGGACTCGGAATGTCTGCTTCACTCTGCAGCAGGGTAATTGATAGTCTTGGCCTCAGACAGCTTGAGTGTAATTTTATAATTTGCCCTTTACTACCTGGGTAAGCTTAACTCCTCTAGACTTCCCAGTCCATACCTCATCTGTAAACTGGGGATATTTATAATAATAATAATAATAATAACAACAACAATAATAAAACTTAAAGGATTAAGTTAATGATTATAAAGTACGTTGGTATAGTGCCTTGCACATCTTAAGCATGCAATAAATATTAACATCATCATTATCATCATTATTACAGTATTAATGCATTATTTTGGCATTATCTCTCTGATGTACCTGTCTCCCAATACATAGATTGTCTTCTCCTATTAAGGCAGAGGTTCTTTCTTGCTGCTCATTGCTGATTTCTCAGACTATACACTGGTTTTGATTTATCAAATAACAAGTCAGTAAATGTTATAAGTCTGTCAGATTTATTTGTTTAAATGATAATGGCAAAATAACATGAGTATGTTATGAAATCCACAGGTGCTTATTTTAATATAGAATGTCAGTATACTGAAATTATCTCCTCTTAGGAAAGATGGAAGGGAAGTTTCTCCTGCCTTCCAGGATGGTAGTCTTGGGCTTCGGTAAGCCACTTGTAAATCCTGGAAGGGAAATCAAGTGGCACATGATGCTTTTACCAATCAATTACATGCCTTCAATCAAACTTTGAACATTTAATTCTAAACAAAGACAAAATAAGTGATTTAAAATATTTTTACATTCAAGTATCTCAAGGTTTATGCATTTTTTTCATTTACCCAGTCAACATTGCCAAATAGAATAAATCAGATTTTTTTGGATATGACTTTTGCATCTTGTCTTTAATAATATCATATATTTTTAAAAGACTTTATTTTTATAGAGAGGGGAAGGGAGGGAGAAAGAGAGGGAGAGGTACACCAGTGTGCGGTTGCCTCTTGCACACCCCCAACTGGGGATTTTGCCTGCAACCCAGGCATGTGCCCTAATGGGAATCAAACTGGCCAGCACTTAATCCACTGAACCACACTATCCAGGGCTAATAATATCATATTTTTGTAGCCAAGATAAAAGTGCTGAATGGTTATAAAACTTGTTAGTTCTGTAGACATAATTCCAGAGTTTAAATTGAAAACCTGAATTAAGTATACTAGATATGGATAAAGATTTACTATAAAATTTCGTTATTCCAGACTTTAGGTGAATGAAATATTATTAGTTACCTTTAATGGTATTCTCTTCTTGCCATTGTTGCATTGCTTAATATTTCCTTTGTCTTCATTTTTTTTTTTTTTTTTGGAATGAGCATTCAGCATATGAGAAGGGAATATACAACTTTATGATGCATATCTACAGCATTTTGTTTTTCACAGTGATGTTATTAATTTTAAAGTATTTGCCATTCTTCTCTTTTATAATATCTAATGTTAGAAAGTTTAGTGTGTTGAAGTTATTAGAAGAGATACTTATCAGGAAAATAGAGGTATTTATTGTCTTGTTATTCCTAACTTATCCTTTCTCTATCTTTGCTCATGCATGTGTCTTGACATTTCATTTCAGGCACAGGTAAATTCCTCTTTTCCATTCCTCTGTTAAATACTTACAGTGAGTTCCAAAGGTGTCATGGGTGCCCTGGCTGGCTGGCTCAGTTAGTCAGAGCATCATTCCATAGACCAAAAGGTTGTGGGTTTGATTCCCAGTCAGAGCACATAATTATGTTGCAGGTTCCATCTCTGGTAATGACAAACTAATGAGGCAGATGATCGATGTTTCTCTGTTTCTCTCTCTCTCTCTCTCCCCCTTTCTCTCTCTCTCTAAAATTAATAGAAACATATCCTCAGGTGAGGATTAAAAGAAAGTGCCATGGGCAAAGAGGAAGTGCTGCCTTGGAGAATTTAACTATAGTGGATAATTTGAGTGAATGCTACATATTTTAAAAGATATGTGAGACACAGCAAAACATACAAGTGAAAATGAAAAGGAGCATCCCAGGAGATACTCAGTAGGATGGGAAGGGAAAGTGAGGCATATTTACTTTATCTAAATAATCTCATTATATTTACTCTGTGTTATTGAAGTTCATCAGGAAATGTTAGCACATGATTTTTAGAGTTAGGCTGCCGTGAGTTCCACACCCTCCTGATCTTGTTCTTTACTTGGAACATCACCTTGGTAAGTTAATTCAGACTTTTTATCACATACCTACCTACTTCTGGGATGATTGTGAATAATGTTACAGAAGTTGTGAATCTAAGGAATTCTAAAACATCTTATGTAAATTTTAAGATTTTGGGGAAAGGTTTTGTTTTAACCCACCTTCTTTCATTTATGTGAATTAACGGGTTCAGGTAGCACTTATCTTCAAGCTAATTACATAAAATATTTTTCTAAACTGAAGGCAATAAACTGTCAGTATATTTGGTTATGTTGAGTCTCATCCAGCTCCCATGTGTAGGAATAATTTAAACATAGCCAGGCAGATTAATTTATTTAGAAGTCCCTTGGAAAAACATTTTGTTGAAATTCCAAAGAGCTTAATTGAAAAAAGAATTCAGTTGGGTGATTCGTTTCAGGAGTAGCTATCTAGTAATCAATGTTTTGGGGCAATTTTAGGTCAGAACTGAGAGCATGGGAAAATTATTTTATTTTATTACACTATCTTAACACACCACCAAGTTAATTCCATGTTTGAATGGTGAATGAGTTAATTCACAGCATAGAGCCAAATAAGAGCCAAAGAAAGTTATTTGTTGACTTGAAAAATTTGAGGCCGTAAAAAGTGTTTCAATGTCACTTTATATACTCTCTCTATACAAAGACATTTTATGGAAAAAAACTCATTGATTTCCTAAACTGAATATGGGGGCTCTTTGAAATGATTTAATTATAGACAGAAGATCCTGACAAATACATTGAGTAATGATAAAAATAAATAATTAGGTACCTAAAATAAAATACATTAAATTAATTTGCATAAGTGACCTGGCTTGTAACCAGCTGCTGCTGCCCTGGTGTTTATCCAGAGGGATCATTGCCTAGATGTCCTCATTTTTCTGGCTCTTGGGCAATCCATGGGGCTTTGATAATTATTACATATTACCTCCTTCTAATGATCTGTTCTGAAACACTACATTTAAGGGTTGGTAAATATTGTGTCTACCACCTTGGTAATACAATTACTGCAAATTAATGTTCAGCAAAAATGTGTTTAAGAGAAGTGAAATATGAAGTTAAATTTTAACTAAGCCATGAACAGCTATAGCTGAAGTAAAAATGTACTTTGAAAATGACTTTAATATCTCTGAATACATTATAGCTAATACCGAAACTGGGATTAGACATCCCACTATGCTGAACCATAAGCCTAAATAATTTATAAAATAGAATTATTTTCTAGAGAACTAGTAGCAACAACCTAGAATTCAGAAGACTTGGTGGTACTATATTTAGTTCTAGAGAAGCCCATTCACACTCCTTTTAGACATGATGACCTTCAACAATTACTTTTAGATATGTTCTCACTAGACATGATGTGGAAATCCCACCTTGGGTTTACCATTCATTGTTGTGGGTCAGAGACACCTGCTTTCCACCAGCCTCCCTGCAGGAATGGCAAATGATAAACACTATATTCATGTACTGGAAGAAACTGTGGATATGCTTAACCACACTTCATCACATGCAGACTTCTGATCCTTTTTATTTCTTTTTTAAAATTCTTTTTATTGTTGTTCAATTACAGTTGTCTGCATTTTCTCCCCACTCCTCCACCCCATCTTTTTATTTCTTTCTCTTCTTTCAAAAAGTATTGTAGCATGGTCACTGAGTCAGACTTGTTCAGATTTTAACTTATTCACCTTTTGGAGGCTATTTCTCAGTGGTAGAGTGTTAACAATAATTATACATACACCACAAGATTGTCGGCATTACTAAATGAGGTTATCTACATAAAATGTTTGGTTACCAGCATTTGGTACAAAGTGGGCAGTATATAAGTGTTAGTGATTATAATTTTATTTGTTCTTCTTCTTTGTTCTTGCCAATAGTACCTAGAGACATTAATTAAATTGCATCAGAACAACTACAAGTGCATGTAAGAGATAATACTTAGAGCAGATGCATGAAAAGTTTCTTTTAAATGAATTGGGTTTAAATAGATTCTTGACCTACTCCAAAAGTTAAGAAAAAGTAGATTTTACCTTAGAGATAGATAGTCTATAATGCTTATATTAAATATATATTTTAAAGTTCACTCTTAAAAATCTCCATTTTTTTGTAGATGGATATTTTCTTGATATAATCATGTCACCCAAAAAACTGCAGAGGTGAGTAATAAATATATCTCACATTTAAAACCATCAAGCATTTCTAGACTATATCCTACTTCTCTCTTTCAGGCAAAATCCCTTTTATATTTGTAAAAACAGCAACATTTTGTCTCTTCATCTGCCACTGAACTAGAACAAACTTCTAATGATTGTTCAGGTTATTAAACTTTTTTAAAGTATGAATTATGTCAAGGTCCTATTTGGTGTTTTATTTCTTCAAGGGATTTTTATATAAATGTGCTTTCAAAATTCACTTTGATGACAACTCAAATGCTGTCACAGTGTTTCCAAGATGCTGTCAATGCATTTTGCAGAAAACAACATTATAATGTCAGTGCACAACTAAGGAACTTAAAGTCAAGAATGCACTCGCTTTGGTTGTATCATCAGTTCAATGAAAAATGCATATTTATGGAGTTGTTCTTAGGATGTCAAAGGAGAGTAAGGCAGATGTTATATTACTGAGAGAAAAGAAATCAAGGCAGAGAATCTTAAAGATGATGTAAATTGTACCAGGTAAAGGGAATTTCAAGTCACAGTAGTCAAGGTGTCTTTGGAATAAAATGCTGTTATAGTATTGACGACTGTGAGGACTAAACACATCCTGACTGCCAAAATTTGATGCCCTGGGGCCTGAGGGGGTCAGTGGATGTAGATTATAGTCTCATGTACCGTTCAATTACTGATAGTGGTAGATAATTTATACCCCTTTGAGGAAGGAAATGGTGTATTTAGGCTGCTATAATTCCAAGGCCTGACTTCTGTGAAGATTCTCTTCTTCCCACTCCTTCCTGTTTACAAATGAGAAGAATAGAATTGAAATCTTGGCACTAAGACTTGTACTTGGTGAAGGAGAGGTGTATCTGTGCATAACTAATGCCTAAGTTTTTAGTAGAAAATACATAATTTGATTTAATAATTCAAAGTATTGGTACTACTAAGGAGAAAAACTAAACATTACCTACTGGTACCCTCTCTTCCTACATGTATCTCTTAAACTTCCCTTAAGCAATGATTGTTAGAATTTTTGCCTTCTCCCTACTTTATCCTGATCCCATGTTTATCTCCTTTTCCATTTGATGTGAGTGACTTTGTGTTGTTATGATGCCTGCTCTTTTTTCTGGGGTTAGTGGGGTTAAGAGAAAAGAGGTAATGGGTTCTATTTCTAATTGCAATCATTTTACATTTATTTATTAAACCATTAGTTTTACTCAAAATTGCTACAGCTATTCAGGGTCATTTATGGTCTCGTATAACAACAATAAAAAAAGAAAAAAGCATTATTTTTAGTGCACGGGCATTGATTATACAAATATGAATGGATCCAGAATGTGTCCTCACAATGCTCTGAGTATTCTAGTAGGGGATTCAAGAATGTAAACTAAAAATTACAAAGTGAAACATGCTATGATAGTCCTGAGTATTATGCAAGCAAAGAAAGTGTAGATGCTGACTGTGCTCAGGAACTCCTTTCTTTATTCCCATCTACTAGTCTGAGTTATTTTAGTTGCAAAGAAAGAAAGATTTTACTCCAGATAGTAGTTCAGAGAACTCAAGGGTGCAATGCAGCTAGGTCTCACAGTGTTGGTAGATGGAGTCTAAGATGTTATTTATTTATTTTTAGACAGAGAAGAGAGGGAAAAAGAGTAAGAGATAGATACACCAAGGTGTGGTTGACTCTCACACATCCCCTGCTGGGGACCTGACCCAGGCATGTGCCCTGACCTGGAATCAAACTGGCGACCCTTTTGTTTGCAGGGTGGCACTCAATCCACTGAGCCACACCAGCCAGGGCTGGTAGCTGGAGAATCTTAATGCTTCTAGACTTACCTTTCACCTCTCTGCATGAGACTACATGGTTTCTCTCATCTCCACTTAATTATTGCCACTTCTTTCTTTTATTTTATCATCTTCCATTGATTCCTGATCATGTACAAGGTGTTTTATAAAGAATTATGTTATATTCAACATTATTTTAATTTAGCACCAGGGTTTACCACTACCTGTGTGCCCTCTTTGTATTTCTCAGGTAAAATTCCTCATGTCCAGAGAGAAAATGATTCTGATATTTTTTTAAAAGCCCAGGTTTATTAAAGTATAATTCATTTTGAATAATTGTACATATTTTACATTTATACTTTGATGAGCTTGGGTATGTGCAAACAGTCATGAAACCATCACCACAATGAACATAATTGACATATCCATCACCTCCAAAAGTTTTTTCTCTTTCTCTCCCTTTCTCCCTCCTCCTCCCCGCTCTTCTGTAAGGACCCTTAATGTGAGAGCTAACCTCTTAATAAAATTTATGTGTACAATACAGTATTGTTGACTGTAAGTGCTACTACTACTTTTTAAAATTTATGTTAGCATGATAAATCTTTTATTATTCTTTTATTTTTTCATCCTGCCACAGTCATTTTACTTCAAGTGTGTTTTTTTGTAAAAATGTCATAGTTGGAGCACATTTTTCATTCTTTCTTAAAATCTCTCTCTTTATTGATGTGTTAGACCAGAGGTCCCCAATTTTTTTGGCACCAGGGACTGGTTTAGTGGAAGACAATTTTTTCACGCATAGGGGAGTGGGTGGAGCAAGAGATGGACTCACACTCGCTCACCACTCACCTCCTGCTGTGCGTCCGGATACCTAAGAGGACAAAGACCAGTACTGGTCTGAGAGAAGCATTTGGGGACCCCTGGTTTAGAACCATTACATTTATTATAAATATTGATATGTTTGAAGTTGGGTCATTTTATTATTTGACTCATGTTTTTCATTCCTCTATTTTCTCTTGTGGGTTATTTGAACACCTTATATATTTTTAGTTTATCTATAGTAGTTTTGACTTTTTTGAAATTTTTATTTTTTATAAAAATAACAAAATTCAGACTTTACTATATAGGAGTCTATTTAGAATAAATATTTTACCACTTCAATTTGAATGGAAAGAAGTCTTACCAAATATGCTCCTCTCAATAATCCCTTTAAATGTACATGAATTAAATGCTCCAATCAAAGACATAAGATAGTTGAAAGCATAATAAAACAGCATCCATATATATGCTGCCTAGAAGAGACCCACATCAGATGTAAAAACACAGAGACTGAAAATAAAAAGAATAATATATGCAGATAGTAATATTTCATTCTTTTTTATGGTTGAATAATATTTCATTTTATGTATGTACCACAGCTTCTTTTATGCATTCTTCTGTTGATAGACATTTGGGTTGCTTCCATATCTTGGCTACTGTAAATAGCACCACAATGAATTCACATAGAGGTGAATATATTCTTTTTGAATTTGAGTTTTGGGCTTCTTTGGCTATATTCCCAGAAGTGGAATCACTGGGTCATAAGGCAGTTCCATTATTAATATTTTGAGGAACCTCCTAAATTATTTTCCATAAGGGTTGCACCAATCTTTATTCCCATCAAGGGTGCATAAAGTTTCTCTGTTCTCCAGAATTTTGCCAATACTTGTTCTTTCTTGTTTTACTGATAATGGCCATTCTGACAGATGTGAGGTGATATCTCAGTGTGGTTTTCATCTGCAGTTCTCTGATGATTAGTGACATTGAGCATCTTTTTGTATGTCTGTTGGCCATCTGTGTGTTCTCTTTGTAGAAGTGACTATTCAGGTCTTCTTTCCTCTTTTAAATTTGATTGTTCTTTTTTTTTTTTTTTTTTGGTGTTGAGTAGTATGAGTTCTTTATAAATTTCAAATATTAACCTTTTTTCTGATGTGTCATTGCTGAATATCTACTCCTATTTTCTAGGTTGTCTTTTAATTTTGTTGATGGTTTCTTTGCTGTGAAAAAACTTTTTAGTGTGATGTAGTCTTATTTATTTGTTGTTTGTTTAACTTGCCTGAGGAGATGTTTCAGAAAAATTATCACTGAGAGAATTCAGATTTTACTGCCTATGTTTTCTTCTAGGATTTAATGGCTTTGAGTCTTACATTTATGTCTTTAATCCATTTTAAGTTTATTTTTGTATATGGTGTAAGAAGGTAGACTAGTTTTATTATTTGCATATATCTTTCCAATTTTCCCAACACCATTTCTTGAATAGACTGTCTTTTTACTACATTGTTTTTCTTGCCTCCTTTGTAATATAGTATTTCTTGACTCTCTGTGCTATTACAGTGATCTATGTATTTGTTTTTATGTCAGTACCATGTTGATTTGGTTAACTCTACACTTGTAGTGTAGTTTTATATCAGGTAGTGTGATACTTCCAACTTTGTTCTTCTTTCTCAAGATTTCTTTGGCTATTTGGGTCTATTGCCGATCCATACAAATTTTTGTATTATTTCTTCTAGTTACAGGAAAATACCACACCTATTTTAATATGGATTGTATTGAACTTATAGATTTTTGGGGGTGGTATGGACATTTTAACAAATTTCATTCTTTGTATCTATGAAAACAGAATATTTTTCATCTAGTTGTATCCTCTTCAATTTCTGTTAATATCTTATAATTTTTCTTACATGTTATATGTGGCCTTTAATATTTTGAAATACAGTCCTTCTAGTCTCATTTTGCTGACAGTTGTTATCATAAATGGGTGCTGAATTTTTCAAGTGCCTTTCTGCATTTATTGATATATGGTTTTTACTCTTCATTTTGTTTATGTGGTATGTTATGTTGATTTTTGGATATAAACCAACTTTGAATCCTAGGAATGAACCTCACTGTATCATGATGTATGATCTTTTTGCTGTATTGTTGAATTCAGTTTGCTAATATTTTTGAGGATTTTTGATTTTTATGTCCATCAAGAATATTGGCCTGTAATTATCTTTCTTTATAATATTTTTATCTGGTTTTAGAATCTGGAGATTACTTGCCCCATTTGATGTGCTTGGGAGTTTTTCTTTTTCTTGAATTTTTTTGGAATAGTTTGTGAAGGAGAGGTATATTTGTGTGTCCATTTCATTTGCCTGGTTAGAATAGTTTTCAGTCATAATTTCTTCAAATAGGTTCTTAATACCTTGCTTTCTCTCTTTTTCTCCTGGTACCCCTTCTATACTAATGTTCTTATGTTTGATGTCCCAGAGGTATCTCAAACTACTCTTATTTTAAATTATTATTATTATTGTTCTTTCCTGCCCTGATTGGGTGTTTTTTGCTACCTTGTCTTTCAATTTGCTGATTCAATCTTCTGCTTCATCTAATTGTTGATTCCTGCTAATGTATTCTTCATATTATTATATTCTTTACTTCTGATTGTGTGTGCAGTTTTCATGTCCATGTTATGCTTAGTTCTCACTAAGTTCCTTGAACATCTCTATTGTAACTGGGAAGCCTGGGGTCTGGCCATGTGATGCCATGTACAAGCATTACATGAAGATTTGTGGGAAAGGAGAGAGGTTTCTATTAACAGGGTACTCAGTTCAAGGGTGCTGGGAGCATTCCTGCTTCGAGCCAACCTCTCCTGCAAAGCACAGGAATTCTCTTCTTCCCAGAATGACTAAAGTCCAAACCTATGCTCACAAGTTCCCCATTATTGCTTATCTGTTCTTTTGGAGTCCCAAGATGGCTACACAAAGGGTCTCCATCCTCAGGCTCTCTCTCTGGTGCGCACTTGTGGGATTCAGCATCGGCATCGCCTCACACAGTTCTCTCTTTCTCTCTGGATCTGAAGTGAACTGCCAGATCACTGCAGATGCTTGTGCAGGGGAAGTTCCATCCATGAGGCTTGGATACTGAGGCTGCCTGTGCCCTGGGGCCGAGAAACATTTCCAGCTCATGCCTCTGTGTGCTGCTCCCAGCCTCCTGGCTTCTGACTGTGCGAGGCCTAAGCCCCAAGCACTCCCACCCATGCAGGGCAAAGAAGGAGAGTTAGACTTCTGCCTGTGTTCTGTTTTAAAGTTCCATCCCCAAAATCCAGGCACTTTGGGAATGTCCAACTTTTCAACCAATGTGGGCCAACTCAGGCATGTCTGTCTGCTCCTCTTCCAGCTGCCAGGCCCCACAAGACAACGAGTTCCTAGATATGCATAAGGGTGCAGCATTTTGACTTAAGGTAGGGCATCCAGTCCCAGCTGTGGCTTGCTGACCTCCATCATGCACATGTGTTTTCACCGTTATACCCTGCAGCCTCAGTGCAAGCTCCTTCTGGCTGCGTCATGAGCTACTCTGTTGTCAGGGCAATGAACACTGGTTTGTTTACCTGGTGTTGCCTGGAATTGACCTCCTCTTGCCACCCTTCCCTTCAGAGAAGGCAGGCTCTGCTGGCTGCTGTTTCAATCTGCCACCTCACGGTACTACCTGCCTGAGGCCTATGGACCTTTGCTGAGGGAGTGGTCTCAGGAAGTCTTCAGGGTGGAGCCAGTAGGGTTCATCAGGCTATAGCAGATTAAGATTTGTCCCTGTGGAGGGCAGGCTAAAGGCATGCAACTGCTTCTCTTTGTGTGTCTCTGGCATTCCTTGAGCTTGCCTGGAATTCCTGGAGAGTTTAAGAAAGACTGCAACACAAGCTCATGCTGATTGCAGTTGACAGAGTTTATGGCCTTGAGTGAGTTGGGTAGGGTTGGGCTACTGGGAGTATTCATGGTGGAGTTAGTGTAGCTCACCGGACTGATGCCCTGAGGGGAGAGTGCTCAACTCAGGAAAAGTGGCATCCACTGGCAGTGCGGGAGAAGGACTCAGCAGAGAGACATTGTTGGCTTTCCATTCAGTCCTCTTCCCAAAGTACACAAGTCATTCTCTCGCATGATGGGTCTTGCACACTTTAAGCCTCCATTCTCCACCAAAGCCCAGGGTAAGTACCTATGAGAGAAAGTTTGTTCACTGTTTCTTTAAGAGGGTGCCTCAGTTTTAAGCAGCCTTGCATTTTAACCAGGTGGACAGAATCCCCTCTGATTTTCACAGCCAGATATTATGTGGGCTCCTCTTCCTAGCATTGGTGCTCTCTGCTGAGGAGCCAAAGTGGGACTGAGACCCTCATTCCTCAGCAGGGACCTCTGTAGCTGAGATGCCCCTTCAGGTTTTTAACTCTGGCACGTGGGTGCGGGGCCAGCTGGTTTCACATCTTGGACCTTTCTAAAAGTCTTTCTTGATGTGGTTTCTTCTGTATATTCTTAACCATAAGACATTCATGGTCAGCTAGTCTTCAGAGAGTTATCTAGTTTTATTTTCCTATAATTTAGTTGTACTTTTGATGTGGTCATGGGAGGACGAGAGTGCAGTTCCACTTACTCAGCCATCTTGGACAAGCCTCTTTCTCTTTTTTACTTGCTAATGCTTTATTTAAAACTTTTTGCATTTATTTTGTTTATTGTTCAGTTAGTTGTCCCACCTTTTTCTCCATTGCTCACCCCTTCCCCTTCCTCCCCTACTCCCTCAGTCAGTTCCCCCACATTGTCCATTCTCATGAGCCTCTATTTTTTAAATCTTTTTATGCAATAACAGTTATCAATTTCTTGACTCAGACAATTATGAAAAATGAATGCTTCAAATTAAAAAAATCAAAATATAACTATATTTAATTTGTTCTTGATTACTGAAAATACTTTGAATAAAGTTTTATGATATAATCAGCTTTTATTTCCTCATTCACACAATTAGTACATAATAATTTTTCAGCGGTTATTATGATGATCAAATGAGTGAATAGTTGTAAAACGGTGCTTGACACACAGCAAGTTAAAATAATGTTTATAATTAGTATTTTTGTGTAATGATATTATTTCTTTACATAATGAATTGTCAATAGTTTTAAGGTATACTTGAGGTGGTATGATTTCAAGTACTTTTGAAACACTCACAAAAAAGGCTCAAACACTGCAGTTTTGACATGATTATGTATGAAAGCAAATATCCTGATTAGGTAAAAATCCCCCAGAAGTTCACTCTCTTGGTTCATCAATCAGACTGAGTGACATGTAAACACATGCATACCCAGAAACGTAGTCATGGAGAGAAGTGTGCAGTTTTTGTTTGGTTTCAATATTATGCAGACAAGCAGTTAAATCTCAGTTAGAAATCAGGAGTTGGTGTACCTACATCATACCATTTCATTTGTAATGAATATAATTTATCCACAGAGCTAAAACTAGGCCTCAAGATAGTAAGGAATTCTGGAACTGCAATTTTCAACTGGTGTGCCACAAGAATTTTTCAAACATTCAATACCTGACTACTTAGTCAGGTGCACTGACTTCTTTTCCCTTAGATTGTTAAATTAAAAAAAAAAAAATGACAATGGCCAGAGCAACAGTAGCTTTTCATTGTGAAGGATACCTATTTTTTGTCAAATTGGCAATATATATATATATTTTTTTGGTGCCCCACAAAATTTTAGTAATTAGTGTATGTGTGTCATGAGGTGAAAATGGTTGAAAATTGCTGTTCTAGAACAAGGAGATAACATCATCATCACTGTTTGTTAGGGTTAAATAGTAAACTTTCTGCAGTATCACATGGAATTTCTCTAATGCTTTTGTAAATTTATTTACTTCAAGTTTAGTTTGTTACCTCCAGGTACACTTACTTTTTCTATCAGACTTTTGAAGCACAATAAAATGCATAAATATTATATAAACAGCTAAATAAGTTTTGACAGATGTCTACAACTATGTAATCTCTGCAATCAAAATATTAAACATTTTCATTATTCCCAAAAGTCCCCTCGCTCTTTGTCACTATTTCACCCCCAGTGCCAAGTAACCATTGTTCTGCTTTCTTGTCACTATTAGTTTTACCGTTTATAGAATTTCATGCAAGCAAATGAAGTCATACATTCTTTCTTCTTTTACTCAGCCCTTTGGTTTTAGATTAATTTATATAATTGTGTGCATCAATATACCAATTTTTATTGTTCTATAGTATCTCTTTGTGTACACAGGCCACAATTAGTTTATTCATTCACCTTTCTGAACTTGAATATTTGTTTTTCCTTTTGGAGGCTATTTTTTTATTTTATTATTTATTTATTTTATATTTTTTATTGTTGTTCAAGTACAGTTGTCTCCATTTTCCTCCCTACAGCACCCCTACCCCACCCATCCATCCCCACCTCCCACTCTCCATCCTACCCACTTTGGTTTTGCCCATTCAGGTTCCTTCACATTTCTTCCCCTATTTTCTCCCATTGTACCTCTCCCCCCACCCCTCTGGTTACTATAAGTTTGTTCTTTATTTCAATGTCTCTGGTTCTGTTTTGCTTGCTTGTTTGTTTTGTTGATTAGGTTCCACTTAAAAGTGAGATCATATGGTATTTGTCCCTTACTGTCTGGCTTATTTCACTTAGCATAATGCTCTCAATTTCCATTCATGCTGTCTCAAAGGGTAGGAGCGCCTTCTTTCTCTCTGCTGTGTAGTATTCCATTGTATAAATGTATGACAGATTTTTTATCCATTCATTTAGTGATGGTCACTTAGGTTGCTTCCAGCACTTGGCTATTGTGAATTGTGCTGCAATGAACATTGGGGTGCATAGGTTCTTTTGAATTGGTGTTTCAGGATTCTTGGGATATAATCTCAGCAGTGCTTTTATTAATAAAGGTGCTATAGATATTCATTTATAAGTTTTGTACATACATATACTTTTCTTTCTCTTGGATGAATATGTAGGAATGAATATGAAGCTGGATCATATAGTAAGGATATGATTAAATTTATAAGAAACAAATTCCCAGAATTGTTGTAACCTTCCCACAAATAATACAGGGAATATTTCTTCTAGTCTATGGCTTTCTTTTTGTAGTGGTGTCTTTGAAGAGCAGGAATTTTTAAATATGCCAGTATCCAATTTTTGATTTTTTCTATCTTTTGTTGCTAGTGCATTCTGTTTACCCTAAAGCTTAGAATGTCACAGGGTGCAGCCAAGGGGGATCCCCAAATAGGGATTTGTAGTGGGATCCAGAACTCAGTGTCCAGGAAATATTAGAAATATGTATCTGTATATATATATATATATATACTGTCCTCATCCCCACAAGTCTGAGCTGGGGGATGGGACACATGGAGCATGACCTTTGAGAGCTGTTTTGCATAGGAACAGTTTTGCAGATAACTTCTAGAATGGTCTTTTAACATATCTATAACCTTTAACTGGTTTCATAGATATGTCAAACAGTTGTGGCCATGCTTTGAGTAAGGGGAATGGGAGTGACTTCAACCCATGATGTAACTGGGAGGCAACTCCCCCTGGTTACAGAGACTGCATAAGAACTTGGAGATAATTGGCTCCATACCACAGGGCCACACCTGCCCAGACTTACTATGGCAGCCCAGTGAAGCTGTGAAAAATACGAGAATGCTGGCAGCTGTGGCCAATTGCAGGAGGAGTTGGAAATGGTGTGGCAGAGGAAGATTGGAGCTGGGATTTAAACCCATGGGCGACAGCTGTGTGAGGCCTTTTTGGGACCATGCAGCTTGGGCAGAGTAGAACCACTGACTTCTATTTCTTTTTCTGCGATACAGTACCCTAGACTGGGCAGAGGGGGAAGGAAGGACTATGCCTTTGTGAGTATTCTAAAGGACTTTGGTATCTCAATAAAGACATTAAGTCATTACTCTTAAGTTTGTATAACTCTTTAAATAAATAGTCCCTTTCCTTTTCACCAATCTCTGTCACTGAGAGATGTCTTTCTCTGGAGACGGGCAAGGCAAACCTAAGTATGGGGTGGGGGACCCCCGGAGCACAAGGGCAGGTCCATTCGGTAATAGTATATCATTCTCCCCCGCCCCCGGGTTTTTTCTGTAACAAGAAGGTGGTTTTCTATGTTTTCTTTTAGATATTTAGTAGTTTTAGCTTTTACATTTACATCTTTGCCCTATTTATACTTAATTTTTCTATTTGGTGTTTCTATATTGACACCCAATTATTTTAGCACTACTTTTTAGATGAATATCTTTACCCTTAGACTTATCATGATAGTATCTTCAAAATGAGTAGAAGTTTATGTTTCCATTTTGAACTCTGTAATGCTCCCTTATTGTAAATGACTACCTCTTACACTGATATTACATTGTCTTCACTGCTGTCATTTTAAGTGAAGTATTGAAATCAGATAGTGTTAGTTCAAATCTGATTTTTTATTTTGCAAAATTATTTTGACTCTTCAGGTATTTTTTACTTGGATATAAATTTTAGAATCTGTCAATTTCTTTTAAAATTTGCTAAAATTTTATCAGAATTGCAATAAGTCAATAGATGAATTTTGGTATATATGCCATAATTGAAACTTCAATTCTATGAATATTGTATCTTTCCAATTATGTAGCTCCTCTTTAATTTGTATTAACAATGCTGTATAGTTTTTACTTTTTCATTTCTTTCAGTTCTAATGCTACATAACAAATCATCTCAATGCTTAGAATTTTAAAGCAACGTTTGTTTTGTTCTTGGATGTGCAACTTGACATAGGCTCAGAGGTGAGAGATTATTTATATTCCACTCAATGTGTGTTGCTCTATCTCAAAGACTGAAGGATGAAATTTTAACACTCAACACTATATACCTTGCAGTTGATACTAGCAAGGAGCTAAGATGTCATCTGTACCTGAAAGTCAGAACACTGGCTGACACATGTCCTGCCTGTATTATGGGAGTCCCCATTAACTTCCATGAGTGTCAAGAGTGAGCTAGGTCAAGGTTTAATGTATTTATTATTTATGTTTGAAAGTCATATAGCATCATTTTTATCACATTCTATTAGTAACAGTGCTTACCAACCATTGCCTATAGGAAGTAAACACAGATCTTATCTCTTTGTGGAAGGAGAGTACAAATTATATCATAAAAATGGCTTGTAGCATTAGATATATTGTTGTATTCATTTCGTAAAATAAAATTTTTATCAATGTAGAGGTCTTGAACATATTTTTAGGTGTCTTATGAACTGATGCATCTTTTTAAAAATTTTATTTATTGACTTTAGAGAGAAAGGGGGATGGAGAGAGAGAGAGAGAGAGACATTAATTTGTTGTTTCACTTATTTAGCATTCATTGGTTGCTTCTTGTATGTGACCTGACCAGAGATTGCACCTGCAACCTTAGCATATTGGGACGATACTCTAACCAACTTAGCTACCCAGCCAGGACCATGACTTGATTTTCTATAAATAATATTAAAAAAATTTTTTTGGTTTAGTAGCTAGAAATACAATTAGTTACATTTTGTTTCATAAGACTTTGCTAAATATATTATTTTGTACATTTTCATGGCTATTAACTAGGTAATTGCCTATTTGTTCTACATATGTTAGGCTCTAGGCCCTCATTTAAGCTTTTAGCTGCTTATATTGAATATGAAAATTAGGAATTATTTGATTTCTCCCTTCTCATAGAGCATATATTAATAATCTTGCACATATACATATCTTTTATGTGCTATAAAAGAAAAATCATTTCAATTTTTGTTTAAAAATCTCAGGAAAAGCTTAATTGATCAATAAAGATGTTACTAAATATGTCTAGTTAATTAAATAGTTTTATTTAAGTATAGTAAAAAGAAGACTTAAGTTTGCTTTTTAGATACTTCTTTCATTTAGAAAGATTATCAGATTCCTTATGTTCTGGTGACATTGGGTTGTAAGAATAACGTATTTTGATCATTAGGAGTTTTAGATTTTAAAACTTTCTCTTTTTTTAAAGTGTTTAAAAAGATTTTATTTATTTATTTATTTTTAGAGAGGGGAAGGGAGGGAGAAAGAGAGGGAGAGAAACATCAATGTGTGTGTGGTTGCCTCTCATGTGCCCCCCATGGGGGACCTGGCCAGAAACCCAGGCATGTGCCCTACACTGGGAATCAAACTGGTGAGCCTTTGGTTCACAAGCCAGTGCTCAATTCACTGAGCCAGTCCAGCCAGGGCCAAAACTTCCATTCTTATCTATTTCAAAACATCAATCTCATGTCCAGTCTAATGTATTTCCCCATCTCTCCTCTGGTTTTGGGTAAAGGATATTACCATAAAGAGGATGAGGGTCTCATTGTTAACCTGGTATGTACTGAAACCATTGGTCTTGTAGGATGTCTAAACATGGATACTTGTGGGGCATATGTACATTATTCCTGGGCTCCCTGTGGGCAACTCTGCACTACATGGTCTCAATGCGTGCAGTATATACTCCACTGTGTTTTAGGGACATACTTGCAGTTTTTGCGTCCAGCTTTATTCAAGTCTTTACCACTGGTATTTTCCTAGTCTAATAGGATACAGTTTAGAGCTGGTTACCTTTCATCTTCTACATTCTTCACTTGCTCCACTGAAAGTTAACATATCCATGTTAAGCAAATTAAAAACATAAGACTACTGTAATTATGCCTCTTTTTGCTATTGCAAAATGTTTTGGTCTGCCAACTACCTTTACACATCTCAAGGTAAGAAGAAAGCTCCAGATTTCTATTTTTCTTATGCCTAGGAATCAAATGCAAAGCGTTCCTTGTTGTAGGGAGTTCGACCTTTGTGAGTGATTCTTATAGTCTCCCTACTTTTGCCTGAGAGAGAAATAATCCTTCTTATGAAGGAGAAGGCAAATGCTACCATACTCTTTTATTAGGCTTATATCTTGCTACTATTAATTCCCTCCCTTACATTTTATAAGTTTTAAATCATCTTTTTATGCAGGTTGAAGGCGGAATGATGGTTACACCACTGTCAGGGGGCTTTAACGCAGCCCCCCAGTCCGCCATGGATGAAGAATAAGACTACCAAGACATGATCTGCTTGGGGAGGAAAGGTGGCCGATCTCTCAAAGGAGAAGGGCCCAGAGCCTTTCTCTCCATGGGCTTTTATTAGGTTCATTCGCACAGGAATACAGATAAAGCTCATCAATCATTGTTAGCCAGTAAGGGTTAAACGATACATGATTTACAGAGAACTTTGAGGGCTTATTCTGAGTTACAGCCAATTAGTTAGAGGGCCATAAAACTTTAGGCGCCAGACTCATCTCAGTTCTGGACCCTTATCCTTTAAACTGAGGGTACAAATTAAGTAGGTTTCACAGGAATGTATGTATTTTTCCTTAGGCCTGATTCCCCAGGGAATCCGCCCCTCCCAGCACAGGACTGCACTGCCCTCTGTCATTGTTTCAGGCTTAAGTCAGGCAAGGGAAGTAAGGCAGCCAAGAGATTAGGAGACTTCTTGCAGACAGAATGAGGACTCAGGCTATTTCAAAGCCAAGGGGCGAGGGTCCATCACCCCCTTTTGCCACAGCCCCCCGAGTCCTTCCCTGCGGGCCTCTTCCGTGACCAGAACCTGTCTTAGGTTGATCCTCCCTTGAGGATTCTTAACCGTCATTGGCTAACTGGCCAAGCTCAGGGCCAAGCAGGGTGAAGTGGGCAGAGGTGGTACACCTGCCAGGGAGACAAGCTTTGTCTCCTTAGTGGCTTATGGTCCCAACTCTGACTCAGCCTTAACCATGAGGGGTTATAGCCTCTGAAACCAGGCAGGGCGGTTCCCAACACACCACTGTATTGGTCACCTTTTTAAAATTCTGGGTCAGAGGGTCTGGTGATTTCTTGTCATTCTCTTTAGAAGATGCAGATAGCTTGTACCTCTGCCCTTAATTTTGTTCTTTGCAGAAGTAGTGCAATGTCATAAAAAGTATTACTCAGAATTTTATTACTTAGTTTCCCAGATAAATTTGCTAACAATTGACAAATCAATTCCCTACACCTGCTGTTTACTTTTTTTATTTATAGAAATTGTATCCCCGTCTGCATTAACCCACTCTTCTATATTCAGTAATGATTTTTAATATTATTCTTACTTTTAGCATACTATAGCAGTATATATCTTCAATATTAGTAGAGTTAAATTATAAATGTTGATAAAAATTTACCACCATACCTCTGAAAGGTCATTTCATGAGTGAACCATAGCACAATGGTTAGAAACAAACAAACAAACTGGATGTACTCTACTGACTGGGCCTGAGGGACCACCAGAAGAAGTATCTGGAAAGACATGCGATTATAGACCTAGGTGAGCCACATTCTAGTTTCATGAGCCCAAGCCCATCAGGTAACTGATTACTTTCTTTCTCTGTAAAGTGACCCTTTGTGTTAGTTCTAGTTTTCAATACCATGCTCTTAAGTTTACAAAAAATTACTGTACCGTTGTAAAAAAAAATCAAGTTTCTTATGAAAAGTAGCTCAACTTTTCTAATCATCAGAAAAATGCTAATTAAAACAATAATGAGAAACCATCTCACCTCTCTCAAAGTAGCTATCATCAATAAATGAACAAACAACAGTACTGGTGAGGATGTGGAGAAAAGGGAGTCCTAGTGCACTGTTGGTGGGAATGCAGATTGGTACAGCCACTGTGGAAAGCAGTATGGAATTACCTCAAAAAATTAATAATGGAACTGCCTTGTGACTCAGCAATTTCACTTCTGGAAGTGTATTTTAAAAATCTCGAAACACCAATTTGAAAGATTGTATGTACCCCTATGTTAATTGCAGCATTACTTAAAATAGCCAAGATTTGGAAGCAGTCCAGTGTCCATCAGTGGATGAGCAGACTAAAAAGCTATGGTACATTTATATAATGGAATACTACTCAGCCATAAAAAGGGAAAATCTTACCTTTTTCAACAGCATGGATGGACCTGGGAAGTTTTAAGTGAAATTAGCCAGTTAGAGAAAGACAAATATATGATTTTACTTATAATTGGAATACATTGAATACAGTAAATAAGCAAACTAAATAATAGGAAAAGAGACATGGATCTGTGGAACAGACTGACAGCAGTCAGAAGGGAGGGAGCTTGGGGCACTGGGTGAAATAAATGAAGGGGTTAAGCAAAAAAATAAAATAAACTCATGGACCCAGAGAACAGAATGCTGATTACCAGAGATAAGGGAAGTGGAGGCAGGTAGAATTAGGTAAAGGGAAGAAAAATTGTGACAGAAAGTTCTGGAATTCAGTCAGTGGTGGGATCCCATGCTCATTGCCATATTGGCAAAACTCTAGAGACAGAGTTCAGTGGGAAGGGAAAGGAATCTTTTATTTAACAATCATACAATTTGAAAAAATTGCAGGTTTCTGCCTCAAAGCCTGTGTTCTCTAAGACACCCAGAGAAAATCACTCTGTCACCCTCTGCCAGCTCAGTTCAAAGTTGTGCCAGGAATCTCTTCTTCCACCCATATTACCATCTTTTTAGAAACATAGGTGTCTTAGCTGGCTTCCAGTCACTCTCTGGCATCAGGCACCCTTTGGGTCTTAGCGTCCAGGCAGCCTTCTCACAGCACACTATCCTCGTCCTCTGGCCATGCTAGCCTCTGGTGGTCTGCCAAACCCATACTACACATTAGTGTGGTGAGTCTGAGGCCCTGTCCAGGCTGGAGCAGGTGGGGGAGCAGCAATGGTGGGAATTGGCATTACTAGGGTCCCCACTGGAGAACTGCATAGATGGCATGCAGGTGGCTACTGTTGCTGCAGCTTCTAGGCAGAAAGTTGACTTTGGGAGCTGCCACTAACATGCCTGCACTGGCAGCATGGGAAGCGGGTTGGTGGCTGCCAGGGCTGTACCGAGGCAAGAGCGGTGGATGGTCAGCTGCTGTTGTGGCTCCTCATGTGTGGGAAGTAGCTCAGGGCTAATGGGCCCACACTGGAGTTTTGGCTTGGCTCACAGGGGGCAGGCTATAATCACTGTGTTTTCTGGTGTGGGGAGGGTTCTGGGGCTTGCTGCTCTGCCACACTCCCTGAACTGCTAGGCCAAGCCTCTTCCTTTGCCTCCTTTCCCACCTAGTGGCCACTATGCTCCAGGCAGGCCCTGGAGCACTTGGGATGGGATCCTGGGGACATTCCCAGACCACTTGGTTTCTGGAGCCCAGGAACTCCAGCCCCTGGCAGCCAGAAAAAGGGGAGAAACCAAGAGAGCCATGTGTTGGCAAGCTCTCCTATTTATAGGCTCCCCTCACAATCCCCTGCATGGCCAGCATACAAGCCCTGGTTGCCAGGACAACATACACTGTTGGGCAGCCATAGTGTGGCTGCAGCTCATGCTCCATACTTGGTGTTCCCCAACCCCTCCCTCATTTCTGGGGCAGAGGCGAGTTTCACCCATTACAGAAGGAGAGTTGATTTTGGGTGATGAATACGCAATACAATATACAGATGATGTATTATAGAATTGTATGCTTTAAACCTCTACAATGGTATTAACCAATGTCCCTCAGTTCTCACAATGAAAGAAAGATGTTTTTCAGAGTTTTTTTCTAGTTTCTTTCTTGACTATAAAAATCTTTTATATCATTTTTAAGGGCAACTACAAGACATATTTATGTTTGGAGAAGAAATTCATCTATAGGAATTCAGAGTAAATTCAAAAACAATAAAACAATCTTATAAACACAATCAGCGAATCCCTCAGTGCTTTTTGGAAATAAAAACAAAGCAGCAAAAAAGATAAAAAATTAATATATAAAACTAGATAATAGTTCAAAACCATCAAGAAAAAGAAAATTTCCCAATAACTCTGAAAAAAGAATCTTAGTTCCCAGTAGCATAACTTCATCACTAGGCTAACCAGGGCTATGAGTTTCTTAGGCATCTTTTCATCCATAGGACAAGCACAGTACCTGAAAATGGTGCATGCATATATAATGCATGCATATTAAATGAAAGGGTGTACAAATGAATACATTTCATTTGCATTGGAATTCTGGGAATTTTCCACTTTATTATGAGGTACAGTGGTACCTCGGTACTTCTTAATTTGTTCCAGAACTCATGACAAGCTCTGAAACTGACATGTACTGAACTAATTTTTCCCATGAGAAATAATGCAATTAGAATTGCCAGGTCAAAAGACAGTTCCATGTTTAGTTTTTTGAGAATATTCCAGAATGTTTTCCACAGTAGCTGCAGCAGTCTGCATTCCCACCAATAGTGCATGAGGGTTCCATTTCTCCACAACCTCACCAAAACTTGTTGTTTGTTGATTTGTTTATGATGGTCATTCAGACAGTGTGAAGTGGTATCTCATTGTGGTTTTAATTTGCATCTCTCTGATGGTTAGTGATGCTGAGCATCCTTTCATATGACCTGCGCCCTTTGTATGTCCTTTTTGGAGAAGTGTCTGTTCAGGTCCTTTACCCATTTTTTAAATTGGATTGTTTGTTTTTCTGGTGTGGAGTCATGTGAGTTCTTCATATATTTTGGAGATCAAACCCTTGTCTGAGGTATCACTGGCAAGTATATTTTCCCATATGGTTTCCCATATGCTGATGTTTTCTTTAGCCACACAGAAGCTTTTTATTTTGATCAAGTCCCATTTGTTTATTCTTTCCTTTATGTCCCTTGCTCTAGGGGACTTATCAGTGAAAATATTGTTGCATGGAACATTTGAAGTTTCCTGCCTAGGTTTTCCTATAGGACTTTTGAAGTGTCATGTCTTATATTTAGTCTGTTATCTATCTTGAATTTATTTTTGTGTATGGTATAAGTTGGTCGAGTTTCTTTTCTTTTCTTTTCTTTTTTTTTTGCATGTAGCTGTCCATATCTCCTGACACCATTTATTGAATAGGCTATTTTTACTCCATTTTATGCTCCTGCCCACTTTGTCAAATATTAATTTACCATAGAGCCATGAGTTTAATTCTGGGCTTTCTATTCTGTTCCATTGATCTATGTGTTTGTTCTTATGCCATGAGAATACTGAAACACCAATTCAAAAGAGCCCATGCACCCCAATGTTGATAGTAGTACTATTAACAATAGCCAAGTGCTGGAAACAGCTGAATTGCCCATTATTAAATGAGTGGATTAAAAAAACTGTGGTATGTTTACACAATGGAATACTACACAGCTGAAAGAAAGAAAGAACTATCTTTCATGACAGCATGGATGGAACTGGAGAGTATTATGTTAAGTGAAATGAGACAGGCAGTGAAAGGCAAATACCATAGGATATCACCTATAAGTGGAACCTAATCAACAAAACAAGCAAGCAAGCCAAGAACCAGAGACATGGAAATAAAGAACAAACAGACAGTGGCCAGAGGTGAGGGGCCAGATGAATAATGGGGGAAAGAAGGGGAAGGGTAAAGTCAGGGAAGATGTATGAAGGACCCATGGACAAAGACAATGATGGGGGTGGATTGAATGTGGGAGGTGGGTGGTGGGTAGGGCAAGGGAGATTATTGGGGGGAAAACAGGGACAATTGTAAAAAACAAAAAAAAATGTTTTTTAAATATATAAACTTGCAACAACAACAAAAAGAAAGAATGTCATTAGAATTAATTCATGATAATTCTTTAAGACTTTCACATTTTACTGGGCTAGTATTAAGTAATGAGGTTGTTTTGTAATACAGAACCTTAAAACTGAACAGACATGGATAGCAATAAATTAATTACATAAAAAATAAAGTAAAATTTAACTTCACTTTGTACTGAGAGGAGTTCCTGGTATAATGGGATGGTGGCAAGGTAGAGGGGGAGGAGAGAGATGAATTGTTAGAAGAGGAATCCTCTTCCAAGATAATTTCTGGTGATTTCTCGGGGGTTTCTTCTTTCTGTCTCTTGGATATAATGAATGCTGTTGGAGATGCAGAGTTAGGGAGTTTCACTAAGAGCCTATCAAGAGACATTTGTTTTTAAAGTGCGACATTGGTTATTCATTAAACAGGTCAACATTTTGGCTTGCTAGAGCTTTGTCTGCGTGATACTTTCCCACAAAGTTTTGAACTTCAACCCATTTACTGCACATTTCTTCAGTAGTGCAGTAGATGCCTCCTCCCTACTCTCCTTCTGAAGAAATTTCCTCAGCCACTATCTGTTGCTGCTCCTTTGGAAGTCCCTACAGCTCCTGAGTGCTGAGCTCGGCTCTGTGCTCCTCCACTAACTCTTTGACATCTTCATCACTGACCTCCAAGCCCATGGGCTTGCCCAGAGACACAATATGTTCCACTGTTGGGCTACCAGAATTATCCTCAAAGCCTTCAAAGTCCCTTGGAGATACAGCTTCTGGACATAACTTCTTCTTTGCAGAGTTCACAGTCTTGTAAGAAACTTCTGCCAGGCATCATCTATGAGAGTGACACAGTGGAGGATAATAAAATGGTCCTTCCAGAACTCTCTGAGTGTCAACTGTGTATACAAGGTTACTTCAAAACATCTCTGGAAAAGGACCTTTGTGTAGAGTTTTTTGAAGGTGGAAATGACTTGCTGGCCAATGGGCTGGAGCAGAAGAGTTGTGTTGAGCAAGAACTTCATGGCTATGAAACTGAACTCCTGCAGCAAGTTGTCCTCCGTGCCTGGGAGGGTGGGCAAGCACATTGTCCATAATTAACAAAGTCCTCAGAGGCAGTTAATCTTCCTGCAAATATTTTTTTCACACTGGGGCCAAAACTTTGTCCATGTACTCTATAAAGAACTGCCTTGTTACCCAAGCTTTATTATTGGCCCTTCATGTCACACTTAACTGGATTTTTATCATATTCTCTCTCTAGAAACTTGTGGGTTTTCACTGTGATACACTAGCACATGCTTAAGTTTTAAATTCCCTCCAGAATTCCCACACAACAACAGAGTTAGCCTGTCCCTAATTGGCTTGTGCCTTGGCAATGCATTCTCCTCTTGTGTGATGTAGGTTCTGTCAGGCATTTTCTTCCAGGACAAACCAGTCTCACTGCAGTTAAACACTTGTGGAAGGACAGAACCCTCAGCTTCTGCATACTTCCTAAACTTGGTGACATAGCTTTTGGCAGTTTCTTTGTTGGCACTGGCTGCCTCTCCAAGCCTTACTACACTATAAATGCCAGTTCTCTTTTTAATTTTATTGAACCATCCATGACTGGCTTTAAACACTTCTGTGCTCTCACCACTTTTTCCAGGCTTGTCTTTTAACAGATCAGCATGCAATTGCCTAGCTTTCTCTCAAATTATTGCCTCAGAAATGCTGTCACCCACTAACTGTTTTTTCATTAATACAGATGGAAAGCAATTTTTCAACTTCTTCCAATGTTTTTGAATGCTGTTTACTCACAGACTTTATACTTTTAGCAACACATGGCTTTAATTGCTTCCTTATTTCTTGCTATCCTCAATATCATTGTTCTCAGCATCTTGAACATAAGAGGGATATCAGTCATACCTATACCACTCTCATACTTAACCACATCTCTTTTTTCTTTTCAAATGTGATTCTTATTAACTGACTTTTAGGCTTGTTGGTGTTACTCTTAACCATTTGGTGACCCGTGATTAGCACTTAGAATGCACAAAAGTACAGGACAATAATGATGAATGTGTGGGAGTTCTGCACTGTTCACAAGCTACCATGAGACTGATGCCTCAACCTCAGTTTCATCGTGCGAAAAGGGCGCTGAGTGGCAAGAAAGCCATGAGTGATGAAGTATTTTTCTCCTGCAGGGTAACATCATGACTCATGCAAATTCTAACAAGTTGCAATGAGTCTGGAGCAAGTGCCAAGTGCTAAAACTTTTTTTTTTTCTCATAAAAATGCAATGAATACAGGGTTTAATGAGTTCTGAAGCTGATGAGTACCAAGGTATGACTGTCTGATATCTGTAATTTTCTCTATGCAGTTGTGGAATAAAATGGGCTACATATTAACTGACAAGCTCAAGGGAGGCCTGTGTGGCAGCCTGACAAACTCAGAGACCTAAACAAACTATAACTGAGCAGCCTGGGGTCTGGCTGTTTGCTGCCAAATACACACATAACAAAGTTTTGTGGAGAAGGGAATAAGTTTTTGTTAATCGGGTATCCAACTTGAGAGGGTGGGAGCATTCCTGTTCTGAGCTGACCTCATCCACAAAGCACAGAAGTTTCTTTGTTCCTAAAAAGATAGAAATCTAAAACCAAACCCGAAAGTTCCCCATCATTCCTTATCTGTAGCCCAATGTTGTTACTCAAATGTGTCTTCCTCTCTCCACCTCCAGGCTCTCTCTCTGGTGCCATAGTCACCATTGCCTCATAGTAGTTGTCTCTGTCTTTCTCTGGTGTCATATGTGTGCTGCCAGATCACTCCAGATGGTAGTGCAGGGGAAGCTCCATCCATGGGATGCTAGCACATGAGGCTGTCTGTATGCTGGAGCCAAGGAATGTTTCTATCTCACACTTCCATATGCTCTTCTCAGCCTCCTTGCAGGACAAAACAGGGGTGGGGAGCTTCTGCCCATGTTCTGTTTTAAAGTCTCTTCCCAGAAACCTGCATGCTGTGGGAGTGTCCAGCCTTTCAACCAATGTGTGGTAGTGTTGGCCATGTTTGTCTTTATCTCTCTTCCAGCCGCTATATTCCCCAAGCGGGCAGAGTTCCTAGCTTCATGCCAGGGCATACTAGTGTCTTGGCCCAGAGGGGACATCTAGCCCCTACTGTAACTTGCTGACCTCCACCATACTAGTGGGTTTTGAGTTTTTCAGCCTCGTGCAGCCTTGGTATAAACTGGCTGGGTCACTAACTGCATTATTTACTTTCCCTGGGGATATGAAAGCATGCCGCAGCTCCAATTTCCATCTTGGGCTGCCTTTGGCACTTCACAACCCCTCTCAGGGATCCTTCTGGGGAGCACATCTCTGCCTCTCTGCTCCTCTCCTGCTTTGCTGGAGAAACCATGCTGTCTTGTTTATAGTTGCCTCAAAGCAACCTCCACTGGCCACCTCTCCCTTAAGAGAAGGCATTGTCTTTCCCCAGCTGCTATTTCAATCTGCTACTTCAATCTGCTGCCTCTGCATTCTCCCTGGCCCCTGGCCCCTGTCCCCTTGCCACCCCCACTGTTCCCCAATGGTTTGGTTTGGCCATCCTGTTAAATAACCACAAAGGATGGTATGAAATTAAAACATTAACTAAAATTAGTTCATGGCAAGTAGTCATGTTCTAGGCTTTTATTTTTCCCTACCAAAGGCCAATCTTTACCTTAATTGAGCCTGTCTATTGTCTTTTTGAATCTATGATAACATACCTTTGGAATGTCAAGGTAACTTCCCTCTTTCCAAAACCCTGGTGCACAACCACCAGAGCTGAGACCACAAATCCCTTCATTGTTATTGTTATGTTAATTGTTGACTAGTAACTATCCTTTACTGACCTACATAAAAGAAGTATGGGTCTATCATGTTATCCTTTATCCAATCCCAGAGTTTTCCCAGCTTTGCTTTTCTCCAGCCTCCCTAATGTATCACCAATAAATTTCATGTAACCCCCTTATGTCTTTTCTTTTGATTGTAATGTATAAAATAGGTGCTAAATTGCGATATTCTAGAGCATTTCTCAATCCATTGAGACTTTGCTTCCTGGTAATTGTCATCAGTTTGACTCAAATAAACTCACCAAAATTTTCTATAGGCTTGAATGTCTCTTATGTTGACATAGTGTAACAGGGTAGGTCAGACCAGAGGTCACTGGAGAACAGGGGAGACCCCAGACCCAGTGGAACCCCCCCAAATCCTGTAAAAAGCAAAGGGGAGGGAGGGTGCCAAAGTGGCAGATTAAATGTACTAAAACTGGAAAAGCAGGTGTTCATGCTGCCTGTCACCTACCAGACCCAATAAGCAGAGACAGGAATGGAATTTTTATGGGAGCTTTATTCAGACGAACATCGATTTGAGAAGACGGTGGATTTGTACCCTAACAGACCATCTTAAATTGCATTTTAAACCACTACTTTTTATAAAGAGAAGAAAAGCGTAGGTAAGGGGTTTGGAATTTGGGGGAAAAGTTACTTGGATAAGAACCTGCAGCATTCTTTCATCTGTGTCCTGGAAGGTGGTCTTTATCTGTGTTCTGAGTGGTGGACATCTCGCCCTAGAGGACAATGGCTCAGATACAATCTTAAAGTCTTGCAGTCCTCCTGAAGCACAAAGGTGAAACCACTTATGGTCCCCTGGAGTCAAGGGGGGGTCATACCTTCAGCTCCTGAAACAATAGCTTTTTACATATATTGATTACTAAGCTGATTAGCTATTACCTGAAACTAAAATTTTTCCAACATTTGAGTCCCCCATCAGTACCATGTCTTCTCTAATGCAGGAATGAGCTGATGGAGCAGAAGGTACAGTGGTTAAGGAACATTGCATAACAAAGGATGCTGCAACAAGCACCCACGTCTTCCTGAAGGGTGGTGGTTTAGAAGGGAGCTGCTGCCTGAGGAAAACTGTAAACAAAGACAATGTTGCTAAGTGACCATGTGCAACAAAGCCACTCATGACATAGCAGTCTGGGGCAGGGGAAGCTCTTACAGTGCCTGTGTGATCTGCAGGAACCAGATGCCCCACCCTGGACAAACATGTTTGTGCCCCTGTGCATGGCTGGGAAACTTTTGCCCTGACTAAAAATGGCAGCCAAAAGAGGGTCAAAGACACTGGGCAGCTGATAGAAATGGCAGACACTAACGTACTGTAGGGAGAACTGGATGTTTGGTCACACAGGAATCTCTGAGCTGAGCCTTTCAAATGCACTGCACCAGGAAACACAAGGTCAATAAAATTTTGCCCTTCCCCTGGCTCACCCAGTTGGCTTCAGGGAGCCCAGGCTTCTGAGACTGGCAGGTCCCTAGAGACTACATGGTTTTGGAAACATCCTCAGCATTGCTCCCACACAAAAGACAGTGGTGGCACTGGCTTTGTGGCAGGACCCTGCCCAGCCAGGAACACACAGACTCATGAGAGATGCTTAGAGCCAAACTGTGACCAGGAATGCTGATTGCAGACTTCTGCACTTCTTGAAGGAAAGTACTTTTGAGTAGCATATTCTGAAACTGATCTGGCTTGGCAGAGGGAGGCAGGGCGCTTTAAGGGAGTGGGGCTTAATGGCAGATATTTGCCAATATTCTAAAGCTGTATAGCCTTTAAATAAATAATACATTTCTTCTGTTACCAAACTGTTGTCTCCGGAGTAATGCCTCTTGGGGCCAGGCAATTGAACCCCACAGCTGTTCTAGGACACCATTGGCTGGGTCTGTAACAATAGTGAATAAACTTGTAAGTACATCATTGGTATATTCTTGGCAATGACTCAATACTATATAAACAATACCATGTCCAATCTCCACCAAATATGCACACATGTGCTATTTAATACAGTGTATTTTATTTTTCCGCTATTATACACCAGTAGGGAATTATGTGTGGGTTACTTACATGTTAGTAACTATATATATATATATATATATAAATAAATATATATATATATATATTTATATATATATATTTATATATATATTTATATTTATATATATGTGAATGCTAATTTCACATATATACACATATATATGAATGGAAGTTCACTTTATTTTAATCCTCCTAAAAGTAGTTTTTCTAAGTGCATTCTTTTTATTTAATATAACATGAGTTCAGGAATATTTTGTCAAATGAAAATGGATTGTGACATTTGTATTTTGTTCTTTGTGTACTTATAAACCACTCCCATTTATGTCACTTTGTTATATCGTGTAGCCTCTATTATTGCATCTACATACCTAAAGGATTATTTCTAGAAATAAGACTCCAATGGAGAAATATAGACATGTTTCCAGAAAGAAGTTTTCTGTGACCTACACAATTTGGTATCTTAGTACTTACAAAAACTGTGGAGAAGATTCAATAACTTTAACTTGATTCTAATAATAAACACTTTTTTGATGAAGAAAATTTTACTTATTGTATGTTCTAAAAGGATAACATTAGACAAGCTAGTTACTCTTGGGTATATAAAGACATCATTGTAAGCATTACAGTCAGAAAGAAATTAATTGTTCCTGAAATTTGGCCTAAGGCATCTTCTCAAAACTATCACAAATGTTGTTTTTATTTTTATAGTTCACCTCAGTAGAATTTTTCTAAAAAGTAATATAAAATGTAATTGACATTTAGTCCAATTGTCAACTCCTGAGTTTGTCTAGAATGCCTTTAAACTTGGACCATCTTTGTACTTGTGTAGGTCCATATAATTTATAATCCTTTCGTCCACCTTTTCCAAGGAAGTTTGTCTCATCTCAGGAAGCAGAATCCTGTTTAGTGAACACCTAAATTGGTAGTCTGAATTCAAGCCCTTCTGACTCAGCTGGGAAGATTCCAGTCTTTCCAAAACTCTAGCAAAATCAGCTCTTCAAGGATTCCACCACAGACCATTAAACCTTGCCATAATTAATGACTTTTATTGTATATACTGTGTATTTCTAGGTCTTTAGCATTTTGCTGTATTAGAAACTTTATTTTTCATCTCATATTATATTATTTTAAGAGGAGCTTTAGTGAGCATTAATTTTATACCTGATAAAAATTTGTAAAGTGACTTTATATCCCCTGGTACAGCTTCAGAAATTATTCATTAAGCATCTTTGAATAATGCTCTCATTCCAGTAACAGCTTATTCATTTACAGACTTGTATCTGTGAGAAGAATTATATTTTTATGTTTTAGGTTAATGTTGGGCTCTCACCAAAAATACAGAATGAGGCAAAAGTAAGTCTACAGTTGTATGTGAAGCAGTTTATTCTTGTATTATTATTTATTAATTGTTATATTATTTTTCATATAAACAACTGTAAACCTACTTTTACCCCACCTTATATTATTTTAAAAATTATGAGACACGAATGCTATGATTATTTTGAAAAGGAGGTGCAACAAAAGGGTATTATTCCTGCTAGGTTTAGAAAATCATTAAAAAGAAAAAATGCTAAAACATTTTATTTACCTCATATAAGGACAGATTGACAATGGAATGAAAGAGTCCAAGATAGACCCTAGAAAAGCTATGTATAGGAAATTGATATAAAATATCAAATAAAAGAAGAATTGTATATTAATTAGAAATAGAAAGAGTACAGTTTGTTTTTTTTTTTAATAAGTGGCATTGGGAGAACTAGAAAAACTTTGGGAGTAACATCTCTCTTCGGTAAAATGACATATTCCAAATAAATTCCAAGTAAATTAAAACACAAATGTAAAGCAAAAACCATCATTGTAGATGAATATTTATTTAGTCTTTGGAATAATAAGTATTTTTGGAACATGTAATCATCTATTTCTTTCTCAAAAATTAATGTTGTAATTACATAAAATTGTTAAGAATTATACTTTCAGTGTTGACATTTTTAATACATAAATTTCATACAAATCAGCACTGCAGAACTCCCTATGAAAGATCAATACAGAAACAGTAAAGACAATGAATAGAAAAATTACAAAAATGGAAATATTACCAATAAATAAGTGAAAATTTAACTACAAATGTAGCAAAAGATTAAATTGAACAATAATAAAAGGAGTAATAATTATGACTTTTAAAATCTACTGAATTAAAGTTATTTTCACAATATTATAATATTAATAAAGTTGCAGTGAGATAGGTCATGCATACTGCTGATGGAAATTGGGTTAATAATTTGGAAGAAATTTAGACACATGAATCCATAATTTAAGTGTACCCACCCTTTTACCCTGTGATTCTCTTCTAATTCTCTAGCCTAAAATTTTTGCAGAGAAGCTACCCATTGCAATATTATTTATAATGATGAATTACAGAAATAACTTGGATATCGACACTTTAGTAATGACTAAAGTGTGACATTACAATATTAAATATTATACATCTTTCAGTAAAGATATTTATGAAGAATATCATAATGAGATGCAGAATGTTCATGCTACAATAATAGGTGAGAAAAGGATATAGCATTCTCTGTTAACTATTCATAAACCTTTTTTTTGCACATGCCTCAATTAGGTGAACTCGTAAAAGTATAATTACTAAGTATATATATATTTAAATCTTTTCATACATATCAATCTCTGTTCTGAAAGATTATACTATTTTACACTCTTACCAGCAGTATATATGAGTATATATGAGCATCATCCTCTATGCATACCTGCCTCCCTACCCCATCAAGGTATTAAGAATCTTTTTTATATTTGCTAATGCTTAGGTGAAAGCAGCACCTTATTAATTTTAATTAATTTTAAAATTTTCATAAATCTTTCCGTGCATATATGAATTGCCTATTTGTGATTTATACATTTTGTATGTGTTTTGTTTATTTTTATTAAGAACAATATATATCAAAGAGACCACATGTAATCTTGTGTTATATAACAATTTTTTGTGATTTAAGTTCCAATAAAGGAGCTTGAATTTTTTTCAAATTGATTGAGCATATATTTTTGAAATTACTTCTATCTGCAGGGCGCTCTTCAATATGCTGTTTGGATCATGCATATTGTTAACCTAAAAACAAAAGGCTAAAGTGGGAGGCAACAAGCTTTATTTGAGATCAAAAGGAATAGCTATCCTGGGGCACTGATTCAAGCAGAAATCCCAATGATGTGATAAGGAGGTGAAGGCAAGCACTATTTATGAGGAAGGAATTTCTATGAATACAGATAAGTTAACAAAGTGATGCTAATTCTAAAGAATGCCTTTAATTTATAGTCCTATAGTCATAATGTCTGCTTTCTTGTTATCTTGAAATACAGTGTGAGTTTGGCCCAGTTCAAAAGTTTTTTTTTCTCAATTTTAACCTTCCAAAAGATTGAGGAGTAAGATGTACAGGACAATTCCTCTGGCGTGGCAGCTTCTCGGACTCCATTTTGAAGTGGTGCCATTTATATTATTTTTCACGATATGAATATGTTATAGTTCTTAACTAAAACTGACTACAACTTAAAACAGAGAGAAGGATGTAAACAAAGTGAGAAGACTGTACAGAGTCATGCTATTAATTCTGAGTTTGAATGTGAGGGATGGTTTCATTGATTTATCCATAAGCTGAACTTAAAAGCAGAAGGATGGAGGTTATTTCAGACTGTGGAGAACATGAAGTTAAAGGAAAAATACCTGTGATGAGAACAATGGGTATGTCTCCTATAAAAACCTGGCTATTCATTTCCTCAAGCCATAGGTGTTCAGCTTGTACCAAATTATTATATGGATGTGTGCTTGTAGGTATCAAGATTTAGATACTCTGTTATATCAGTGTGCTTAGAACTAATGGTATTTAAGAAGCTGACTTATTATCAAAGCTCAGAAATACCTAATCAGAAAAACAAAATCAAGAATTCAATTTTTTGTTTGTAATAAGAAATATAAAAGTGAACTTGATATTTGTGTTGCTTAAACCAGTGCATTCACTAGCAGTAAGTATACCACATCAAATGGTTTGAATACTCTTAAAATGGACAGAATTTTAAGAATTCCAAATTTTAAGAACTCTGAATTTTATCGGAACAAGGATATTATTATTGAAATTCAATGTTTAATGGCAGGATGCTACAGGAGACATGTTTCTGCCAACTTATGAAGAATATGTACTTCTGTGCAAAACTACTTTTGATGATTAGTTCACATACAGGCCCTGGTAGGGACTAAATGCCAGACTATAGGACAACAAATAAGCCTTCATCCTGAGTTCCCTAAGTGAACTGAGCATTACTTAACTCACCAAGCCATGAGGTTGGGCAATCAAAGAAGTATTTTATCATTGAAGTGGGATATATTAATCATATTTAGGCAGATTCTGAAGGTTCAACTAAGATTCAAAGGCAGGTAGTTGATATTCTCTATGAACCCTTTCTTGCTCTATTGACATATTTCCCTTAACCCTTTCCTTTCTAAATTAGGAAATTATATTTTCAAGGTTTAATTGACAGGATTAGGAACAAGATATTGCGTATAACAGGTACTAGAAAATGAGTCTTCTATGTCTTGGATCAGCTTTGATCTGGACTATGTTTTCAATGATTTTAGGATAGTAAGCAACCTTGGAAAATAGATACTCTCTCCCTCCAAGGCAAAGGCCAGAACTGATCACAGACCACAATAACAAAGACAGTATCTTCCTCAAAGGCAAAGATCAAGGAGGCTTTCTAGCAGGTGCTATGAAACACTGAGGTTTTCTAAATTTAGAATTCTTCCACTGTGGCACAAGCTTACTGTGGGTGCAGCTTCCATCTAAGTTCACTCCTATCACCCCTGCTGTATTTGGAGGCAAGAACAACCAATGTGATCATAAAGATAATGCTGTTTGCTGTGATGTGAATAATGAAGCCCTTGTCTCTGACTCAAGAGTCTCAAGTTTTCTATTTCCCTGAAAGTTAGCAAGAGTCATCTAAAGATGTCTCATTCATTGGTGGGTTTCCCTTCGGGCTGGCTGACTGAGAATTACAACCCACAGCGTGTTTTGGATGCTCTTTACAGGTGCTGGCAGAACAAAGCAAAACTACCCAGAAAACCAAACTCCTGCCAGCAAAAAATATCCCCCTACCACATCAGTATATGAACAGTAAATAAGCAATGATTAATAAAGGTGGAAAGAGATTAGGAATGTTATAAGATAGGAAATAAAGAGTTGGAGATGACTAAAGGAAAGGAGAATGATTTTGAGAGGGAAGAGGGAAGAGAAATAATGAGAGTAGGGAATAGAAATGAGGTGAATAGGAGAAAATAATATTAAAGCATATAAAAAAGAGAAGGGAGATGGCAAAATGGAGTAAGAAAAGAGGAGTTTAAATACGAAGTTTGAAATAAAATTTAAAAAAATAGTGAAGCAATAGAAATAAAATTGAAGAAAACCCAATAACAATGACAGATGACCAATAATTAATAAGGTGGAAAGGGAATAAAAAAATTGAAAGAAATAGAAAACATTAGATGTCTACAGTGAATGAGAAGGTAGAGTGAGGAAAAATACTAACTGTAAAGATAAAACCCAGGCTAAGTAAAGGAAAAAATAAAACTCCAAACTCAAATAAGCAAGGGCAGGAGGAAGGCAAAATAGAGTAAGACAGGGCAAGAGCAACCAATGCCATTTGAAATTAAAGAATAGTGAACATATAGTAATAAAATTGAAGAACAACAGCAATAACCACAATATCCATGCCAAAAAAGCAACAAGCAACAATTAATAAAGTAGGAAAGCAAATAAGAATAGTATAAGAAAGGGAAAAAGAATGTGAGCTGACTAAAGGAAGGAACAATGATTTTAGGAGGATGGAAGGAGGGGGAAATAGTAAGAGTGAGAAATAGGAACTAGATGTAGAAAAGGAGAAATGAAATTTAAAATGAAAATAAGAAATGGCAGGAAGAAGGCAAAATGGAGTAAGACAAGGGAAGGGTACAATGTGAGATTTGAAATAAATAAATAAATAAATAAATAAATAAATAAATAAATATATATATATAAAGAATAGGAAAAAGACGAAAATAGTGTTTTAGTTGTAATACAAGTAAAAGAAAAAATGTAAAAGGCTATGTGAGTGAAAAAAATAATGCAAATACAGAAAAAGAATGAGTTGGAATTCATCTCAGCAGTGTTTGGTATTTGCCTTCTATTCTCCTTCTAGATCTATCTCTGGTTTTTTATTAGCTCAAGGTCCAGAGGTGGGCCATCCAACTTCCTGCAGCACTGCATGTACTACATTGACCAGCCTCTAGAGGGGGCTTCTCTTGCCATCAGGAGGTGGGACCACTGTGTCTCCCCTGGGAGGTACTGTTCAGTTTTCTGGGAAAATTGTGGGTTTGTTCCCCTGCCCCTGCACCACCCATCTTGGTCTGTCCCAGTTTATTACCAATAATTTATAGTTTCTGATGAACTAGCTGCCCATTTCACAGATAGGCAAATATGAGTAAAGGTGTTAGCTCCTTCCTGTTTGGTGCTAATGGAAGCTGTGTGTGAGAGCCAAGGCTAGGGCAGGGATCCTGATTACCCCTTGCTGCACCAATTTTTGACCTCCCTCCCTTGCTGGCCTCAGTAAAATAGGTCCTTAGGAACCAGAGCATTCTGTCTCCCTGAGAGAAGTTCAAATGGACACTTTCAGCATTTCTCTTTCTGTTTTTCTCCTGCTGATATGCACCCTGCACAGTGGAATACAATTTAAGAGCAACCACCCTGCAGGGGCTTCTTGAGCCTGTCCTGACTGTTCTGAAGAGGTTCCCCATTAGTTACCGTGCTTACAATCCTGCAGGAGGTGGGGGCTGGTTATGTCCTTCCCTTCCCAGATGTTTGAACTCTGCTGGAGAAGGGGTTCTGCCTGGGTGAAAATAATCTCAGGTGCTCAACTCTTGCCCATCTGATTCCTTGTTTGTAAACACAGTCCCAAACTCTCCACTTTATGTAGCCCCTGGCTTGCTAACAATGCTTGGCTGGGGCCCAAAAATCCCTTTGTTGTGCAACTTTGTGATCTCCATTCCCAGCTGGATTCAGTGAGAGCAAATAGCACTTTCAATCTTGTCTGTTTGCCATTAGGGGCTGCTGTGCACGGTGTCCCTGCCACACACTTGAGCTCCCTTTTTAAAATGTCTCTCTGTGGCACCCCTGCTGCAGTACCAAGTCATTCTCTGGTTTTCCAGGCACACCACCTCTCCAGAAAGACAAAAGTCTCTCACGGTCACAGCTGGCCGCAGTCTGCCTCGGCTCAACCCAGGCATGACCCCTGATTATTTTGGGAGACAGAGTTTCTCTCTCTCTCTGGCATTCTCCCGGTTGGCATTTGGCACTACACTATGGATTTGCTCCTTGCTATGTGCATGTGTAGCCTGGAATTCCCCAGTGTAGCTTCCCAAGTGACTCCTGGCAAGGGTCTGGGGAATCCCTGCATGGGACTGGGGCCTCTGCCCTGGGAGTGGAGGGATCCACAAAGCTGTCATTGCTGACTAGTCTCTCCACTTCTGCAGATGCCACACAGGGGGCATTTCCCCTTCAACGTATAAAACCTCCTTACCTCCCGTTGTGGGGCATCTTCCATACTCCTTGGCTTCAAAACCTCATATAAGGTAAGATTCCATTGATTATTCAGGTTATTTGTTGGAAGATCAGCCGAGAATCTGAGTTGGGCGCAAGAGTAAGTGGATTAGCTTTCACCTTCTTGGCCGCCATCTTCTCCCCACATTTTACTTTTTTTTAATTTTTAAATTTTGTATTGTATTTTTTCCATTACCATTCATCCCCCTTATAGCTGCCCCTCCACAACCACCACAAATGTTGTGTATGTTCGTGAGTATTTTTCCTTTTTGCTCCATCCCTCCACCACCTAACTTCTCCTACCCCAGAGCTCTCAGCCTGCTCAGTATCTATGAGTCTGTCTGTATTTGCTTGTTAGTTCAGTTTTTCATAAGATTCTACAGATGTATGAAATTATTCCATTTTTAAAATTAGTTTGTTTCTTTTATCCTCACCTGAGGACATTTTTTATTGTTTTTAGAAAGAGAGAATTTGGGAGGGGAGAGAAATATCAATACAAGAGAGAAAAATGAATCAGTTGTTTTCTGTAAGCGCCACAACTAGGGATTGCACTTGCAACCTAGTTATGTGTTCTGTCTGGGAATTGAACACACAACCTTTCAGTGCACAGGATAGTGGTCCAACCAACTGAGCCACACCAGCAAGGGCAAAATTAGTTTGATTATTTAAATAATTATAATAAATGATTTTGTCCCTGTAGTTCCCTATAGACCAAAGCATAGGTCTTACAGCAGTATCTTTGCTCTCAAAAACCCTTTAAAAGCCCTCTTGTCAACTGAAAATTTATTTATTTTGACCCTGAGGAGTAAATTTGCCAAAGGGGTTGGCTAATTCCTATTTATCATGTCCGAGGAGGAAAGAAAGATTCTTAGTATATTGGATGTATCATTTGGCTTGTCTAATGAAAGGATTGTATCTATAAATATTGCTGAATTATTCATGTCCAAGAGCACTTTTAATTAGTGCATTGACTTTGTTGAAGGTGTTTTATAATTATGAAATCACATTTAAGTTCATTTTTGGTGGATGTGTCATTGTCTTTTGGCCTCTGTCTCTTGTTGGTCAGCGTGTAATCCTGACCTTCAAAGCTGGCAGTAAGGACAACCAATGTTGAAATTTCAGTGATGATTTACATCAGGTAAGAACTATTTTAAAAATTTTATTTCCATATTCCCTAGAATAAAATGTACTACATACCAGTTGTTTCAAAATAGGCATTTAAAATGTTTTTCCATGGATCAGGTTTATCTATTCAACACCTGTATCTCTGTTGGGTTTTTGTGCTCCATTCATCTAGTGACATCTTATGACCTCATTTCTCTGCATTGGAAAAACAACTTCACTTTTCAGCATTCGTATGTCCTTTTAAAGCAATGCTTAATTTTCTCTTTAAACAACACTAAATGGTATTGAAAATAGTAGGGGGTTGAGTGGTAAGAATCCCATGTCACTAAGATGTAAGAAGGGACTAAACAAAAATATGAAAGTACTTTTCTATTGAAATTTAAATTATTTACTTATGAAACACATGTTTATTGAACACCCATGATGGACATAGAACTGTATTTTATATAAAACAGAAAAATGAGAAAAGATTCATGTCATTTTTAGTAGTTTCTGTAGAATAAAGAATACATGTATATACTTAATTAATATACAAGACTGAAATTGATGATTTTCAAAAATTGGATGCATGTAACAAGCCATGGGAGTTCAGGGGCAAAGAAGGGTCTTTTTGCTGATATATCAAGGAGAGACTTTGCAGTTACATTAAACATATACCCATTTTATGACCCAGCATTCCTTCCCCTAGATATTTGCGAACAGAAAATGAAAACTTGAAAACTTCTGTCCCTCTAAAACCAAAAACACTACTATTTATAACAGCCAGAATTGTGTCATCCAAATCTGAAATCAATGTAAATTTTCATTAATAGTAAATGAGAGCGCTGAATCCTAAGCACATTTCAGTTATACAAGATGAATGAGTACTAGAGATCTGTTTTACAACATTGCACCTATACCTAATAATACTGTACTTTGCACTGAAAATTTTGTTTTAAAAGGGCAGATCTCAAAATGTGTTCTTAACATAATAAAAAATTAAAATTTAGATTTTACTCACAGAAAATATAGCACTGAATAAATTAATAAAATAAATAAGCACAATACAAGGAACAAACTGGTGGTAAACCTGAATAGGTGAATATTGGAGTCACTATTGTGAGTGAATGAACCTAGAAACAAAGGATTAGATACTGCTTGACTACATTTATATTTAAATCTGAGTAATCTATGGAGACTAAAGAAAATGGTTGTGTCTTAAGGCAGGTGGTAGAGGAAAAGATGGAATACACCAGGGGTGAGGGATCTGTTCTCTGTCTTGATTTTGCTGGTTGCTCCTATAGTGTCTACAGCTGTCAAAACTCATTGAATTGTCTACTTTATATAGATGCAGTGCATTGTATATAGATTATTCCACAATGAACTTCAAAAAGCTTTAAAAAGCTTTAAAACTTAAAAAAGGTTAAATTTTATTTATTCTTGCCCAACAATTATTGGCACAGCTTCTGAATACAGAAACAAGTATGAAATTAGAGGTGTCCCACATGATCCAAAGTTGAATATTTCTATGAAACCTTTCATAAGTCAAAACTGTGTAAAGTGAAGGAGCAATTATCTTAGGACAGATCTTGCCAGCAGATGAACAAAATAAATCCAGAAAAAGCATAGGTGTTCACAGATGCAGTTCAAAGCAATGGCAGCTTGACACTCAGATACTGTATCAGATTCCTGGGGAAGGAGCTTGGAGCTGCCACTCCCACTGCTGTTCAGGGTGTGTGCTGCCTCTAGGACAACTCACTGCAAATCAAATGCTGAATGCCATTTTCACTTTTAGTCTTTTATTTGTGAAGTTGGAAATCCTCTTTGGATCTCTTTTGGTTAAAAAAGGTACTAATCTATATCTTTTGTAAAAGTGAAGTAGAGTAAAGCAAACTTCTGAAAAATGGGGTATTACTAATGATAATTGTGTACTTTTTATATTTTATGGTTGTTTTTTAAGTTATATGAAGACAGTGATAAGTTTTATATTGTCTATTCTAGTTTTTATTATATAGCATATTGTATATTTGTAGCTTTCCACATTGTCAACTGTTAAATCATTATACAGGGTCAATAACTATTATCATTAATTTGATTTTTCATAAATGTGGTAGAACTTTTTATAACATTCCCTATATAATATCAAATACAATATTGTAAGAATAAAGTGACTGATAGCTTAAAAATGAGTATGGAATCCAGATAGTAATTTGTGTAACAAAACTTGTTGTGTGTATAGTTCAATATGATATTTCTTAAAATAATGTAAAAGATTTAAAAAAATTAACACAAAATAGCAAAAATCCCTGACATTAAAAGTAAGTAAAAATAAAATGCATATATATATAACTGGATTGATAGGAAATTGGTTAAATATTGAGCAGAGAACACTCAATACCTCAAAAATTACTTTTCTCTAAGGAAACACAACATGTTTATTTATGAAGCCATTAAAAGACTTTTATTGAAATAATAACATCTTAAACAAAAGAAAGTTTAGTTTGGGAATGACAAACATATACAGAGAAGTAATCTCAACAAACTCGCAGACTCCCAGTATATGATTCTAGTGATTTCTATGGCTGATCTTGTTTTAATAATCTGTAGGATTAAAAAAACATGAACTACTAGAAAGTTAAAATCTTAACTGACCTTAGATAGGAATTAATGTCATGACCTTAGATGATTAATCTTTTTTACTTGTAAACTCAGCACATGTCCTTTAATATTAACATTAAAGAAATTAGTGGTGTATGTTGATGTAAATTTTGAAAGGGAAATAAATAATATCCAAAGGATTAAATATTTAATCTTATATTTCCTTAGTATTAATTTTTTTTTTTACTGTCAGAAGCATAATCTATAGATTTATCTCTCTCTTCTTCCCTTCTTAATTGCTTTGATTAACATGAAATAATTACCTTATAGTAAATTACATGTCATCTTCCAGATCATTGAACTTTCCAGGAGATGGCACTATAACACTTTGTTTTCTAATCCAGTAACAAATCTATAAGCCAAAGGTTATTTTAACAATGTATTATATAACATTGAGTTAATTAAACATTCTTTTTAGTCAACTATACTATCATCAATTATTTTCTTGCACATTAAGTTTATTAGCTATTTCTCTAGGTCTGTATTAAAAGTATGAAGTATTTACCTCAAGGTTATAATATATAATTTTAATAAATGACCTATTTCATATTTCAATTAAATTTAAGAAATAATCTACCCTGATAAAAGAGACCACACAAATATGAATCAAGATGTTATAGGTTATAATGTTTAATAAATAATAATAAACTGTCACAGTGCCAATGCAGATCAAACTCAACATGATTTAGATTTGTGATAATGTAGAGAGCAACTGGAATTTTATCCGATATTATAAATTTTGGTAGTTTTATTCGATACACACATATTTCCACATTAAAAAATTGATATAATACATCAATAAGGTATGAAATGAACCCTTTCAAGACTAGTACTTAAAACCTATTTCCATATTTCAGCTTCTTTTTTGCATTCTAATGTATTCTTATGTAACCATATATAGGTATTTGCTTGCCAAAGCATCATGGAGGAAATGAGACACTAATTTATCAGTATAGCTCAGAAAATATTAATTAAACATACATTCTAGGTGCTGGTGATATAATGATAAAATAAATCTTTGACTTTGGAGAGTTCAAAGTTTCATATGAAGCAGGTGTGGGAAGTTATATTAATTTGTTATTTTTTTGTGATATAGGTGATTGAACAGATGAAGGGTTTGTTGTGCTTTTTAATAATGTAAAAGTATCTGCAAAAAGCATTTAAGGGCATTCTAAAATAGTAGTAATGGTAGTCAGGAAAAATAACCATTGAAATACATATATTGAGAAGTTTCTCTTTAAATTAAAAAAAAAAAAAAGGAGTCCTGCTCTCCATAAAATAAAACTGTGCCAGAACTCAATTCTGACCATTATTCTCATCTTATGGAGAAGATTCCCTCCCAATCTAGTGCCTGCAACTCTTCCTGTCTCATCTAAGGGAGAGAAAAAGAAAAATGTAGTCAGTAGAAGGGAGTCAAGTCTTTAAGGATATAAATCAAGAATGCTGGTGTCATAGAAGTGAGCGGAAGACTGGGGGAAAAAATAAATGAAATGCCTTTGGATAAAAATTTGTGATGGTCACAACCTCAAGATATAGACCCAGTGAAGGACTGAAACTTAATCAGATGATTACTGAAGGCTTTTCTTGCCCTACAACTTACTATTACATAAACATGTCTCCAGTATAACAATAGGTGACTGCAGCTGAGGGGAATACAAAAGGAAGCTCAGTTTTGTACCAACACTTATATAGGAAAAATCACTTTAAAACACAAAACATAAAGGCCACTATGTAAAGATAAAGGGATTAATCAAACAAGAGAATTGTAAACACTTATACATCCAATGTAGAAGCACCTAAATTTGTAAAGCAAAACCTGATGGACATACAGAGAGGCAGCAACTATAATACAGTTATTGTAGGGGATTTTAACACTCCATTGGCATCAATGGATTGATTGTCCACACAGAAAATCAACATGGAAACAGTGGCCTTAAATGACACGTTAGACAGAATGTATTGAATTGATATTTTTATAGCATTTCACCCTAAAGCAGAAGAATATTCTGCTTTAGTTTTCTATGATAGACCACGTTAGGCCACAAAACAAGTATCAATAAATTTAAGAAGATTGAAGCCTTATAAAGCATTTCCTCTGACCACAATGGTATAAAAATAGAAATTAATTATAAGTAAAAACTGAAAAGCACACAAACACATGGAGACTAAATAACTTTCTAGGAAACAATGAATGGGTTAAAAATAGTGTAAGAAATCAAAAGATACCTTTAGATAAATGAAAATGGAGTGACAATGACCCAAAATCTATGGGAAACAACAAAGCAGTCTAAGAGGAAAATTCTTTGCAATACAGGCCTACATTGAGAAATAAGAAACATCTCAATCTTACCTTACACCTGAAAGAACTGGAAAAAAAAAACCAAACAAAGCCCAATGTGAGTAGAAGGAAGAAAATAATAAAAAACAATGTGGAAATAAATGAAATACAGTGTAAAAATAATATAAAACTTCAATAAAACAGAGACAGTTCTTTGAAAAGATAAAATTGATAAACCTTCCACCAATAAAAAAAGAAACAAAACCTAAATAAATAAAATTAGAAATGAGAGGGAAGTGATGACTGACACCACAGAAATACAACAGGTTATAAGAAAATACTACAAAAATTATATGTCAGCAAATTAGAAAATCTGGAAGAAATGAATAAATTCCTAGAAAAAATACAATCTTCCAAAACTTGAGTCAAGTAGAAAGAAAATTTGGATAAATCAATAACTATTAAGGAGATCAAATCAGTAATCAAACTTCCAACAAAAATGTCTTGAACTGATGGCTTCAAAAACAGTCAAAGAGCTAACATCTATTCTTTTCAAAGTATTCCAAAAAATTCAAGAATAGGAAAGGCTCCCAAGCTCATTTTACAATTCGAGCATTACCCTAATTCCAAAAACTAGAAAAAGATATTAAAAATTAAATTATTGGCCAATATTCCTGATGAACATAGATGCTAAAATTATCAGTAAAATATTAGCAAACTGGATCTAGCAATACATTAAAGAGCTCATACACCATAATCAAATGGGATTTTTTCTAGGGGTGCAAAAGTGATTCAATATCAGCAAGTAAATTAACCTAATACACCACATGAACAAAATAAATGATAAAAATCATATGATCTAACTTTACTTGAACAACAATAAAAAAGAAAAATATCATATTATCATATAAATAGATGCAATAAAATCATTTGACAAAATTTAGCATCCTTTTATGATAAAAACTCTCAGCAAAGTAGAAATAGAGAAAAGGAATTTTCCTCAATATAAAAGGCTATATATGACATATCCACAGCTAACATTATATTCAATGTTGAAAAGCTAAAATCCTTTTCCTAAAGATCAAGACCAGGACAATGATGTCCACATTCATCACTTTGTTCAATATAGTATTGGAATTATGACTGCAGAAGTCAGAAAAGGAAAAGAAATGAAAAGAATCCAACTGGAAAGGAAGAAGTAAAACTGCCATTATCTGCTGATGGCATGATTCTATATATAGCAAGCTCCCCCCAAATTCATCAAAAACCAAGAACTTATAAATGAATTTAGGATACAAAATTAATATTTATAATTAAGTTGCAATTTCATAAACCAATAATGAATTTTAAAAAATGAAAACTAAGAAAATAATTCCATTTACAATTGCATCTAAAAGCCCTGGCTGGTGCAGCTCAGTGGATTGAGCACCAACCTGCAAACCTCAGGGTCGTTGGTGTGATTCCCAGTCAGGGCACATGACTGGTTTGAGGGCCAGGTCCCCAGTAAGGGGTGTGCTAGGGACAACCACACACTGATGTTTCTCTCCCTCTTTTTCTGCCTCCCTTCCCCTCTATCTAAAACTAAATAAAAACTAAAATCACATCAAAAATACCTAGAAATAGTTATAACCAAAGGATAAAAGACCTGTACTGAAAAAATTATAATACATTGAAGTAAGAAGTTGAAGAATATGCAAACAAATGTAAAGTTGCACCATGCCCATGATAGGAAGAATTAACATTGTTAAAATGTTCATACCACCCAAAGTCATCTAGATTTGATGCAATCCCTACAAAATAATGATGATATATTTCACAGAACTAGAACAATAATTCAAAAATGTATATGGAACCATAAGAATTCCAAATAGCCACAACAATCCTGAAAAAGAAGTATAAAGTTGGAAGTATCATGCTATCTGATGTCAAACAAGACTGTAAGACTAGTAATCAAAATAGCACAGTACTGACTTAAAAACAGGCACACAGGCAAATGGAAGAGCAAAACCAGAAATAAATATATGCATATTTGGTCAATTAATCTATGACAAAGGTGTCAAGAATACACAGTGAAGTAAAGACAGTCTATTCAATAAATGGTTTTGGGAAAATTGGACAGATACATGTAAAAAAATGAAACTAGACCAACTTCTTACACCATGTAAAACAATAAACTCAAAATGAATGGAACACTTAAGACCTGAATCCATAGAACTCTTATCCTAAAAGAAAGTAGAAGCAGTATGCTCTGACATTGCTTAGTCATGTTCTTTGATATATCTCATTAGACAAGGGAAACAAAAGAAAAAAAAATAAACACATGGGACTACATCAAATTAAAAAAAAAAGTTTTGCACAATAAAAGAAACCACCAACCAAACAAAAAGACAACCTACCTATTGGGAGAAGATATTCATCAATGATAAATCCAACTAGGTGGTTAATACCCAAAATGTATAAAGAACTCACAATTCAACACCAAAAAATCTACCAATCCAACTAAAAGATGGGAAGAGGAACTACATAGATACTTCTCTAAAGAGGACAATGTCACTAGTCATCAGAGAAATTCAAATTAAAATGACAAGAAAATATAACCTCACACCTGAAATAATGGCTTTCATCAAAAAATCAACAACAGGTGCTGACTAGGATGTAGAGAAAAGGGAACCCTGATGCACTATTGGTGGGATGCAGATTGGTACAGCCACTATGGAAAACAGTATGGAGGTTCCTTAAAAAATTAAAAATGGAACTGCCATATGGCCCAGCAATTCCATTACTAGGAATATACCTAAAGCAACTCAAAATACTAATTCAAAAGAATACATACACCCATATGTCCACTGCAGCATTATTGATAATAGCCAAGATTTGGAAGCAGCTCAAGTTCTCATCAGTAGATAAGTGGATGAAAAGAGTGTTTTATACATACAATGGGATATTACTTGGCCATAAAAAAGAATGTTATCTTACTGTTTGGAACAGCATGGATGGACCCAGAAGGTATTATGGTAAATGTGATAGTCGATCAAAGAAAGACTAATACCACATACTTTTACTTATATATGGGCTCTATAAAAAAGACAAACAAACTTAATTTAGTAATACTTTTTATTATAATTAATAATATATAATATTAGTTATAATAGTTAATGATTAATTAATAATAGTTAATGGTTAACTATTATAATAGTTAAACATCGTTAATAATAGATAATTACAACAATTTACAATTTTAAAAATATTAGACCCTACTGGAAAATTTTAAGATACTTTGCAATTATTGAGTTTTGCTTTTGCTTGAACTAAATTCCACTGTTGTGTAGAAATAAAATTTAAAAAGAGGGTAAGATTTTACTTTAAAAATGTGATTTTGCTAATATAGATTAGTGGTACTGATGGAATTTTTGGTATACATGCAATTAGATTTTAACCATATAGATTCATTTTACTTGCTTTCCAAAAATATGCTGTAATAGAATGTTTTCTCCTTACTATATAGTCTTGATATTAAACTTTCTTCAAGATGAATAAATTTCATAATCAAGTATATTAATTTTAAGCTCTGATTAAGTATATTAAAATGCAATATATATTTAATACTTAGATAATAAAGATATGTACATTTTATACACTGATTCTAAGAACAGAGCTGTGCTTACATACTTCAGAAGTCTAGTGGCACATTCATTTCTTGGATCTCAAGGAAGTGAAGGATTCACCTTATTTCCTTTTCTACTTTGTTAACAAACTTGACCTAGTTTATAGTGCTGAATAGTGTGGATTATTTATGTAGGTGCTTAGCAAATAAAGTGGGAAATCAAAATGAATTTCAGTTCAGTTTGTTAATAAGTATGACATCTCATTTGCACAATACAAACTGACAAAACATATATGTAAATATCATCTACTCATTATCTATCTACCTATCATCATCATCATCTGTCCTGTAGTCCATCCATTCATCTATTAATCTTCTACTTTGTGTAGATTCTAAGGGAGAATATTTTACAGGGTATGTCAATATTGGTTTAATCAGGAAAGAGAAAACATACTGTACTTAAAATAAAGAAATGTTAAAATTAGAGGGTTATTAGGCTGTGATAGGGGAGTGACAATTGATATGCAAAGAGAACTGTAAAAGATACCCTAGGGCTGAAGGTGAAGACCCAACAAAGGACAAATTTAAAAGGGAGATTGAAGTCTTGTTAGATGGGCTGCAATTGCAGCCTATTGGGTAGCTGAGCATATTACTGGGTAGTTCAAGTCAGTGCTGCTCCATAATCACCAGGCAAGTCTAGAATAGGCCTCTAGGGTTCAGGTCAACTGAGGCTGACAGCGGACTTTTTTTTTTTTTTTAATTTTAATGCATTTTGCTTTCAAGTTATTTTTTCTAATAGAATTATCAGAAAATTACCATTTTGATCATTTTGGTGGTGTATGATCATTTTTTTATTGTTATTCAATTACAGTTTGTGGACAGCAGACATTTGAGAGCAATCACACCACTGCTGCAACTACCTCCAGAACTGCCAGCTAGTGGGGTTTTTTTGTTTTTGTTTTTGTTTTTTGGGGGTATGTAGCTTGTACAGGCTGATGGATGATGGACAGAACAAACATTAGCTGGATGCCCCTCCTTGGAATGTTTTAATGATTAAAATTAATGATGCACAGTTTTCTAATATCTTATGGTAAGTTTTACTGTTAAAATGAACATATGTTTTTAAACAATACAAAACTAATGATTTTTTTAAAATTTGTGTCTAAAATGAACTAATACTGAATATAATTATCTGGACTGAAAATATGAAATTGTCTTTGAAGTCACCTGAAAAATAAAAAAAAATATGGCTTACAGTTAAAAGTTAATATGAATATGTAAATTAATGTCACAATTGTCAAACACTCTCTCACTGACCACACTGCAGAGGGTTCCTCTGAGCCTTGTCCTTTGGCCTTGTCTTTGGCTTATCTAGTTTGGTTGCAGTAAGAATCATGCTAATTCAATTTCTTTTACCCTGAATATATGATCACATTTGATATTTGATCAAGTTTATCTCTCACCCTTGATATCTGATCATCCTTGCCTGCCTTCAGCAAGAATTTTGTCAGTTTAGCAAGAATTGCTCTACCCTTCATGTCTCCTCCTAGTAATTTTTTATCTACTGACGTAACACTGTGACCTTTGGGTATAAATCTCCACTTTCCTCATTGTATTTGGCATTGAGTTTTATTTCTCCCTTATTTTTAAAAGTATTTATTGATTATGCTAGTACAGTTGTCCCATTTCCCCCCTTCACAGCACTCCATCCTGCCCACCCCCTCCCTCCCACATTCCCCCCTATAGTTCATGTCCATGGGTCATACTTACAAGTTCTTTGGCTTCTACATTTCCTAAACTATTCTTACCCTCCCCCTGTCTATTTTCTACCTACCGTTTATTCTACTTATTCTCTGTACCTTTCCCCCCTCTCTCCCCCTCCCACTCCCCTGTTGATAATCTTCCATGTGATCTCCATTTCTGTGGTTCTGTTCCTGTTCTAGTTGTTGGCTTAGTTTGCTTTTGTTTTTGATTTAGGTGTGGTTGTTTTCTACTGTTCCTATTTTTTATCTTCTTTTTCTTAGATAAATCCCTTTAACATTTCATATAATAAGGGCTTGGTGATGATGAACTCCTTTAATTTGACCTTATCTGAGAAGCACTGTATCTGCCCTTCCATTCTAAATGATAGCTTTACTGGATACAGTAATCTTGGATGTAGGCCCTTGCCTTTCATGACTTGGAATACTTCTTGCCAGCCCCTTCTTGCCTATAAGGTCTCTTTTCAGAAATCAGCTGACAGTCTTATGGGAAGTCCTTTGTAGGTAACTGTGTCCTTTTCTCTTGCTGCTTGTAAGATTGTCTCCTTCTGTTTCATCTTGGGTAATGTAATTATGATGTGCCTTGGTGTGTTCCTCCTTGGGTCCAGCTTCTTTGGGACTCTCTGAGCTTCCTGCACTTCCTGGAAGTCTATTTCTTTTGCCAGATTAGGGAAGTTCTCCTTCATTATTTCTTCAAATAAGTTTTCAATTTTTGTTTTTCCTCTTCTCCTTCTGGTATACCTATAATTCAGATGTTTGAATATTTAAAGATGTCCTGGAGGTTCCTAAGCCTCTCATCATTTTTCCAAATTCTTGTTTCTTCATTCTTTTCTGGTTGGATGTTTCTTACTTCCTTCTGGTCCACACCATTGATTTGAGTCCCAGTTTCCTTCCCACCACTATTGGTTCCCTGTACATTTTCCTTTGTTTCTCTTAGCATAGCCTTCAGTTTTTCATCTAATTTTCGACCAAATTCAACCAATTCTGTGAGCTTCCTGATTGCCAGTGTTTTGAACTGTGCATCTGATAGGTTGGCTATCTCTTTGTTCTTTAGTTGTATTATTTCTGGAGTTTTGATCTGTTCTTTCATTTGGGACATTTTTTTTTTGTCTTGGCATGCCTGTTAGGTAAAGGGGCGGAGCCGTAGGTGTTCCCCGGGGGTGGGGTAATAGCTGGTTGCTGCTCTGTGATGCTGTACATGGGGGAGGGCGAAGAGGGAGCAATGGCCTTTGCTCCACTCTCTGCTGTATTTCAGTCACTCCCTTCACTACCCACAATCAAACTGGACCCCTCTGGTGCTGATTCCCGAGTGGGTAGGCTTGTGCACACTCTAGGCCCCTCTCCAATAAACTCTCTTGTGTGGCTGGGAGTTTCTTCTGCTGCCACCTCAACCCCCAGGGGTGTTTTCAATCAGAGGTTTGAGGCTCTATTTCCCTGCGCTGGAGCCCTGGGCTGTGCAGTCTGCTTTGCTCCCCCGCCGTTCCTCCTGGTCTATCTATGCACAAATGTAGGGCTGCAGGGTCTGCTAGCTATAGCCTGGCCTGACCCATTCCACATTCCACCACCTTGCTGGATCTACCAGCCACCACCTTGCCGCGAGTCCTTATCTCTGCCCCTCATACAGGTCTGAATGAATGTTTCTTCTTTATCTCCTTGGTTGTCAGACTTCCATACAGTTCGATTTTCTGTCAGTTCTGGTTGTTTTTTGGTTTTAAATTGTTGTTGTCCTTCTTTTGGTTATGCGAGGAGGCACTGTGTGTCTACCTATGCCTCCATCTTGGCAGGAACTGTTTCTCCCTTATTGTGATAGTCTTGATACCTGTCACAATAATCCTGAATAAATCTTCCTTACCACTTTAACAAGTGTTCAAATAATATCCTCTTAAATACAGTTCAATTATGTCTACTGCATTAACAAAAAGGTCATTTCAATTAATCTTTAATATTTACCATATGGTAAGATATGAATTTGAAATATGCTATGTATTTAATAAACTTTAACATAAATAGAAGACTGTTGAATAAACTAAAGATATAATTAGATATATTCCATCTTAATTGACTATTTGGAATTTATTAAAAGCTCATAATATTATCTAATTAATAATATACCAATTAGTAGTTTGCAATAATTTAGTCAAGCTATACAAAAATTCTTATGTTGAATGGGGTGTTCTACTCATCATTGCTTTTGAGTAGAAAACACACAGGAAACATTTCCTGGCAAAAATGTAGTGGCTATCATCTTTAATTAAAGAAAACATTTTGGGACATTTTACCATCACAATTGAAATTTATCTATAGTGAATTATGCATCTCCCTGTCCTTTCAAACACAGCATATAGAAAATATCATTGATGACTTTGTCCCTCTGTTATAAACATTTAGTTACTCCGAACTTCTGTGAAACAGGGATATCTATGGAAATCTCTTGGGCTCTCTGAAGCCATGAAAAATTGACTCTGCTTTTATGGTCTTTATGGGTCTATCATCATCTTTTTCATGTTTTTTTCTCTTCTGGTATCCTTTGCTAGTTTCAGAATTTTGGCTGCTTATAATCTTCTACTTCACAAATAATTGTCAACCAAATGGCTTCAGTTTTTCACATGCCATTTTGGAGGTTGTGTTCCAGGTGGTTAATCTGAAAAAGGTGTAAATCTGAAAAGCAGAGTAAATTTTCATTCTTTCAGTGATAAATGTTAGTAACAGTGCTGATTAATATATCAATGTTGGTAAAGCAGAAACCTCAAGTTCAGTCTCTTTTTTATTTTTTAAGAAAATGCACACTTCCAAATATTTTAGAAAATTAATGTTTTATTTTTCACAGTAATTTTGCAATGTATAGACTATTTATAGGACTTCACTTTTGGAAGGAATTTTATTTGGAATGTTTTTTGCTCATTTTATTATTCTGGTAGTATTTAATGCTGACTGATCTTTGAACTCTGGGTGACTGTGATCAGTGCAGCTGGTTCATGAGTTAAAAGTCTTTAAAAATGACATTTATATTCTCTAAAATGTGATATTGATTAAACTGGGTCATTAATTAAGCTGCATATTAGGTCTCACATAACCAGGATTAACATGCCGCATTGGTTTCTGACTTTAGAGAGTCATTAACAGATTTTTTTTTCTTAAAGGTGGTTGATGTTTGCAGAAGAAAGACATGCTCACAATGACTGTGTTAATAATAATAACCCCCAAATAAAAATATAAAAGATGAAAGCAAAATATGAGCTGTCACCATTTTATCATCCAGTTGAGACAAGATTCAGTTCAAGTCTCAGCTCCTCCAACAGCATGTCCCCATTTCTCTGAAAGTGTACTATATACCACGTGGTGTCATAGCTCCTCCCTTTAGCTTTTTTCATACATAGAGTATTTTAATAGTGTTATGTCCTCCTCTCTTTGTTTTACTTTTACTTGTTTATCTTCCCCTTACTACCTTTAATATTCTTCGATAGGTAGTAGTTTTATCACTGTCATATTTCCAGCATCTAGTCTAATGCCTACCTCATAGTGAGCCCTCATAGTAAATATTTTTTGTCTGGATGGAACTTCAGGTGATCAAACTTCATGATTTTAACAAACTCTATCATGTCTCTCAATAAGCTTCTATGAGAGAATGATGAAAACTATACATATAAGAAAATATAAATAGTCTATATAGGAGATTCAGATTTCACAGATAGCAAGAAATTTGTGTAAATAATGTGCAATAGACATGCAAAACTCAACAGAATATTATGTTCATTCAATTGCTTTCTATCTCATGAAAAAAATTCTAGGTGTAGAATGAGGTAGAATATAGTCAAATGATCAAATATTATTGAAACCAATAGTAATCTCACATCACAATATACAAGGTCTGTCCAATCATTATTATACAATGAGAATGGTTTGCATGACATCTATGTAACCTGACAGCAATGGAGAGTGGACTGGAATGCACATGTGTGAACAATGATGACTTCCCTGTACTAGTCAGTGGGCATGGTAGATGCCATTGAGTGAGCATGTGTACTGTGTGACCATCACATTCAAAATGACAGAGCAAGCAGATCAATGAATCTGCATCAAATTTTGCATTAAGCTTGAACATTCCTCCATAGAAACTATTTGGATGATTCAGGAGGTTTTCGGGGATGATGCAATGAGTGCAGCACAAATAAAAGAGTAGCACAAATGCTTCAAATATAGTTGAGAATCTATTGAATGTGATCCACATTCTGGAAGGCCTGTAACAACAAGCAGAACACCTGAGAATGTTGAATGTGTATGGGCTGCAATAAACAAAGATCAGTGAATGACAGTGGAACAAGTAGATGTTGATCTGGGGATTCCAAAAACTACTGTGTCTGAGATTTTGACACAGGATCTTGGCATGAAGTGTGTCTTGGCAAACTTCATTCTGTGGCTTCTGCTACCAGAACAGAAGTAACATCATGCTGCAGTTGTTAATGATTTTATTCAAACCGCTGCCAATGAACCAGTTCTCCTCAGGAAGGTCATAATGGGAAATGAATTGTAGGTCTACAGCTGTGATTCAGGACTGAAGACCCAGTCACCCCAATAGAAGTTGCATCATTCTCCACACCCAAAGAAGGTGCAGCGAAGGTACAGCAAAGTCACAGCATGATCAAAACCATGTTAACTGTGTTTTTTGATTGGGAAGATGTGCATCATGAGTATGCCTCTCCAGGCCAAACAATTAATAAGAAATACTACCTCAGTTTTCTTTGTTGGTTGACAGATACCATATGACAAAAATGGCCACAGCCGTGGGCAACCAGCGATTGGCAGATTCATCACAAAAAGGTGCCCACTCATGTGTCATGTCTCATGCAGGGTTTTTTTTTGTTTTTTTACCTTTTAAATATTGACACACATATTTTTATAGTATGTTATTATTTATATCAAAATATAAAATATCAAATCAAAAGTTGGAAGATATAACTATACTTGGCTGTAAATTTTTTTTAATTAAACTTTTTTTATTGTTCAATTACAGTTTTCTGCATTTTCTCCCCACCCCTCCACCCCACCCCAGCCAAACTCACCTCCCTCCCCGGCCTTCACCCTCCCCCTTGGTTTTCATGCAGTTTTCTTTGAAACATCAAATCACCCAGGTGACTTAGCCCCGCTACAGCCCAGATTTGGTGCTCTGTGACTCCTGGCTGTCCCCCAAACTAAAATTGCCTTTGACAGAGAGGAGATTTTAGACTGTCAATGAGATTCAGGAAAATATGACGAGGCAACTGATGGTGATTCCAGCAAAGGATTTTGCAGAGTGTTTTGAACAGTGGAAGAGATGCAGGGAGAACTGTGTGAGATCATAAGTTGTCTACTTTGAAGGGGACTGAGGTGTCATTGTCCTATGCCATGTTTCTTGTATGTCTTTCAACAAATGTCTCTATTTTTCATATTATAAGGCTAGATACCTTCTGGATAAATCCATTTTGTAAAGTGAATATAAAATCAAAGCTGTTTTATTGTTATAAATGCTATGCAAAATATCAACAATGCATTTTTAGATGAATTAACAATGAATAGAATTAAATTCTACCATCTTGATTTTGGGAATAAGTATAGATAACATTTAAGAACTTTTACATTTCACAAAGTCTACCTTTTTATCTGGTAAGTCCTGAGCACTCATTCTGGGCACTACTTCTGTGAGTACATGGACCTAAGAAATGTGCCATAGACCAATCCTTCATCCTTGTACAGAAAATAGTTTGATAGATTATGGTGAATGAAACATTTCATATTTTAAAATTAATTATATTGCCTTTTACATAAATTATCATTTCATGTCTGTTGTACATTTTTTATTTAATCAATGTTTTCTTACCAGCTGAAATAATATTGATCATGTTGCCACACACATAATATTGCTAGGTTTAATTTTTATTTTAATATACTGTTTTCACATTTATAAATATATTAATCTTTTTATTAGACCTGTACAACTTACTTAAAGACCCTTTGACAATAATTTTGTTGTATTGCTTAATATTTTGTGAATCACTTGATCTGACATGGTCCCTTGATTAAATAATGAAAAGTTCATTGACTTAACTATTGGAGCATTAACATATTTTTGTCTTCTAATTAGAATTTAAAAAGGGTAAAATACATAAAGACTTCTAAAAAGGTGAAAAAGACCTTAAAATTCTATGAACTGTAATGTTAGCAAGTATCACAGCCCCCTTTTTTAATGTGTGTCTGGGTCATAATGACCTCTCTCCAGTCTCTAAATGATACTGCTCCTCTGACTTCCCACACTGCTGGCCCTTGTTAGCCAAGCTTGTGTCACATGGCTCTAATACACTGACAAAGATTACACTGGGGTCTTTTCATGAAGTTAAATATGCTCGTGTGGCTGCATACTAACCATCTTTCAAGTGTGCTGACAAGTAAAAATGATGGAGCAAAAATGCAAGAAAAGCAAGGAAGAAAAAGAGAGGAAAAGTGGGAGATAGAAAAAAATAGAAAATGAACTATTTTAAATATTTTAAAACATTTTGTTTATTTCAACCTTTTATATTTCTGTTTATAATTTTCCATTTATAATGTGCAAAATATATTATAATCATATCTCTTTGGGAGTTATAAATAAATGTTTAGATAAACTTTTACATTAATTTTTATACATTCAGTTTTGTGGTACATTAGTTTGTATTTCTTTTTTATTTTTTACCCCTTCCTATTGGAGTTATTGCTGACAGTGTTATAGCTGACAGTATTCAGCTATAGACCAAATAGAAATATTTCAGATTTTAATGAGAATAAGAATCTACTGGGACACTTGTTAAAAAATGCAGATTCTTATTTAGTATGTGTATGTTTTCTGTTGTTTTTATATTTAATTTCCATTTTTGTGTAGAATTTTACTTGTATTCTTCTAGTTTTAATTTATTTCCCATTTGTAATTACCATTTGTTCATACAATTGTACACGTTTTCTACCGGTGTCTTTATGTTAATTAAAATTACTTTAAGTTCCCTATCTTCTAGTTCTAACAATTGAGCCATATCTAAATCTGATTTGGGGTTCTCTGTTCAGACTAAGAATAGGCAGTCCCTGAGTCCTTAGATTTCTGTAACTGGGCTTTCTCAGTTTTCCTTACTGATAGGAGTTATCATCAAGATTCAAAACTGATTCAGTTTAATATCATGTTCAATTTTAGTATCTGAATTTGATTGTTTCATTATATCAATCTAAATTTACAAAGAAAAATAATGATTTTATAATATTTTAAAACTCATGTTTAGTATATTCTTTTTTTTAGACTCAGTGTAATTTTTATTTAACACAAGTATGTATAATTTATTAATGCTGTAATATTTCTCTTTTAATATATTTTATTGATTATGCTATTACAGTTGTCCCATTTTTCCCCCTTTATTCCCCTCCACTCTGCACAACCCCTCTCAGAGGCAATCCCTCCCACTTAGTTCATGTCCATGGGTCATACATATAAGTTCTTTGGCTTCTACATTTCCTATACTATTCTTAACCTTCCCCTGTTTTCTACCTACCATTTATGCTTTTTACCTACCGTTTTCCCTATTCCCCCCTCACCTTCCCTGCTGATAAACCTCCATGTGATCTCCGTTTCTGTGATTCTGTCCCTGTTCTAGTTGTTCGCTTACTTTGTTCTTGTTTTTGTTTTCTGGGGTTTTTTGTGGGGGTTGGTTGTTGATAGTTGTAAGTTTGTTGTCATTTTACTGTTCATAGTTTTGATCATCTTTTTCTTAGATAAGTCCATTTAACATTTCATATAATAAGGGCTTGGTGGTGATAAAATCCTTTAACTTGACCTTATCTGGGAAGCACTTTATCTGCCCTTCCATTCTAAGTGGTAGTTTTGATGGATAGAGTAATCATGGATGTAAGTCCTTGCCCTGCATGACTTTGAAAACTTCTTTCCAGCCCCTTTTTGCCTGCAGAGTTCCTTTTGATAAAGAAGCTGATAGTCTTATGGGAACTCATTGTAGGTAACTGTCTCCTTTTCTCTTGCTGCTTTTAAGAGTCTCTCCTTATCTTTAATCTTGGGTAATGTAATTACGATCTGCTTTGGTGTGTGCTTCCTTGGGTCCAACTTCTTTGGTACTGTCTGAGCTTCCTGGATTTCCTGGGAGTCTACTTCCTTGGCCAGATTGGGGAGGTTGTCCTTCGTTATTTGTTCAAATAAGTTTTCAATTTCTTGCTCTTCCTCTTCTTCTTCTGGTACCCCTATGATTTGCAAGTTGTCCTGGAGGCTCCTAAGCCTCCCCTCATTTTTTTAAATTCTTGTTTATTCATTCTCTTTTGGTTTAAAGTTTGTTTCTTTCTTCTACTCCAAACCGTTGATTTAAGTCCTGGTTTCCTTCCTGTCACTGTTGGTTCCCTGTACATTTTCCTTTATTTCATTTTTCATAGCCTTAACTTTTTCCTTTCCTTTGTGACCATACTCAACCATTTCTGTGAGTATCCTGATTACCAGAGTTTTGAACTGTGCATCTGATAGGTTGGCTATCTCTTTATCACTCAGTTCTATTTTTTCTGGAGCTTTGATCTGTTCTTTCATTTGGGCCTTTTTTTGGTCTTGGTGCACCTGTTAAGTAGTAAGGGGTGGAACCTTAGGTATTTGCCAGGGCAGGGCAACCCACATGGCTGTATTATGGTGCTCAATGTGGGCGAGGGGCCCAAGAGGGGACAATGCCACTTGTTCAGCTCTCTGCCAGCTTTCAGTCACTTCCTCTGCTACCTACAAGGAAATTGGGCCATTCTGGTGTTGATTCCTAGGTCAGTGGGTTTGTTTATGTTCTAGGACTCTGTGGGTCTCTCCAACGAACTCTCCTGTGAGGCTGGGAGTTTATCCCGCATCCTCAACTCCAACAGTTTTTTCAGTCAGAGGTGTTGAGGTTTTATTTTCCTGCACTGGAACCCTTGGTTGTGCAGTCTGTCTTGCTCCCCAGTTGTTCTTCCAGGTTTATCTGCATGCACCACCAGCTGCCCCCTCACTCAGTCTGCCAGCTGCCACCTTGCTGCAAGGCCTCTCTGCCCCTGTTGCCCGTCTCCACCCCTCCTACTGGTCTGAATGAGTGTTTCTTCTTTAACTCCTTGGTTGTCAGACTTCCATACAGTTTGATTTTCTGTCAGTTCTGGTTGTTTATTGTTTTTAGATTTGTTATTGTCCTTCTTTTGGTGGTGTGAGGAGGCACAGTGTATCTACCTATGCCCCCATCTTGCCTGGAAGTCCTTAATGCTTAGTATAGTCTTTTTTAGTGTACACTTAAGTTGCATTATTGTATTTATGGTTCTGAAACCATTTAAGGGGGAAACCCATCCTAGTGACCCCTCAATGGATTAGGGCAACTAAATGTTTGTGTTCTCTTGCTCAAGAAAACAAATTAATAATTCCTCATGGCACTATGTAGTTTGCCTAGTTCTGTTTTTTGTGTGAACTGTCTCACTCTTTGTACAGTTTATGTTATTAAAAGTGAGCCTGAAGATAGTGTTAACATTCAGGTCTTTCGAACAATGGAGGATAGAAGGATGGATACAAAAATCATTTACAATTCACCACCACCTTTAATTAGACTATTTTAACCTTGGAGGCTCAAAAAATGAGCTTAGCTATATCAAGTAGAGTTTTTGTTGGTGTCTCTATCATCCCAAATATTAATTGAACAACTGTACACAGCCTGAGAATTGATGAGGCATGTGACGTGGGGGTGCTTGGGGCACCAGAGAAGCTATGACATCTTTAACAATGAGAAAATGCATGAAGGTTATAGTGGTATTTTTTTCCTAGCTTCATGGAGGAATTTATTATAGATTTAATTAGACCTTTTTTTTGGCTTATTAGTCAGTTATGGCTTTGAGAGCTAAATTATCTGACATAAGCAGAAGTTAGTTCTCATTAGGAAAAACATTCACTATGAGCTATACAGCCTTGCATTTCATTATCATGCTTATTTTCTCTGATTAAAAATGATTCCTATGTTAATGTTGAAAGGAAAGGAAATCTTATAGCCTGGGAGTAATATTAGGCAAATGATAAAACTTTTTTTTGTAGATGGAGATTATGCTTCCTCAGCAGCATCTAGAAACATGCTGATTTATTGCTAGTTCAAAAAAATGTTTAAAACATTTTAACTTAATCACATAATGTTAAGTGTCTCTGCATTGGTGCTTACAAAAGGTACATTGGTACCACAAAGTCACATTAGGAAAAGATATTAAGGCACATTCAATATTCTTCTCTAGCTGGAATACTTTATAATGACACAGTACTTTTTTCAGGCATTTCATCAGGATTGAAAAGTACATTACTGACTATGGAACTTCCTGTGTCTTGGCAAAAATTAAAATTTAAAGTCTTATTAATCCAGACATCAGTGTTTCAGAATTTGCAGAAATTTAGACAAGCATTAAAATGAAGCTTAAACTTATACTATCTATAAAGTGTTTGCTAATGCTTGTTATAATAATAATTACTCTAGTTAAGATGACATCTTCAGTTTCTTTAGAAAATAAGATTTATTTAAAAGTAATATGTATTTTTACTGATTATTTCTATCTGTTTATTTCAGAAGATTCTTAAAGACTCATGGAGAACATATTTTTTTAAACCAATTTTGGAGACAATTGCTAATTTAGGATCATCAAGCTATATTTTTTCTTTAGAATACACTATATTTTAGCTTTCCTACAATGTAGGTTATTCTTCCAAGTTAGTCACATAACTGAGGTTTCATTTAATTTATTTTATGTTAAATATGGAATGCTTTGTAAGAATACATAATTACCTACTTCTCCAATGACTAATTACATGCAGTTATTAGAATTAATTTTCATAGAGTCTTTTCAATTTTTTGTGGTGTCCTCTGCAATTGCTTAGTATGCTGATTAATATACTCTGTGACTGAAATTTCCACTGTCTTCATCATAATAGAGTCAAGGAGTAAGAAAGTAGAGGTGATGGTTTACCCTGCTTCATGGGTTTAGAGTAACATTCAACTACACTGATATTTCTGACCTCTCTTTCCATTCAGTTAATTATGTAATTGGTAAATATGGTTAAGATTCTCCATATATTCTCTCTCTTAGTTTTAGGATTAGAAGATAAAATTTATCTCAAATATCAATGTGTTTTAACTAAAAGACTAAAGTTTTCACTGATGTAATAGGAAGATTTGTTTTAGGAAGTTTCCTTATAAGGGAGAGTGAGCTTTCTTTTCTTTTTCTTCCTTCCTTCCTTCCGTCCTTCCTTCCTTTCCTTTCCTTTCCTTTCCTTTCCTTTCTTTCTTTCTTTGTTTCTCTTTGCTGCTGGCTAAGTGCATATAAGATGGTGGTCTTGCTATGAATCATATTTAGGATGCCCGTGACTTCTTCAGAATGGCAGAACAGCAAGTTAAACAGAGCAATAACACTCATAGAACACTTTCCTGTAAGCTGCTGTGTTACAGGGATCTACCTTATTTAGCCATTGTCATTTTGTATTTTTCTGTGACAAGTAGGAAAGCATAAACTAAATGATTATATGACATCAGGAGAAGTTTCATAGGACTCGTGGCTCAGTACTTTTATTCTATTTCCTACAACTGTAGATTTGTCTGCCTACATGGTAGTTGTACTTGGGACTGATCGATTGCTCAAGGATAGTTTTCAGTTGTCACCTGGTTTGGGACCAGGAGTGACTCTAATTATATATACATCATAGGACTAGAAAACTCATTTTGCTGCAGATCTAAAAGCAACTTCAGAAAACAGCTTCATCATTATTAAAGATGGTGCATATTTTATCTCCATCTTCCTGACTCATATATTAGCTGTGTTGTTATTGGCATAGTGGTCATTGAGAATTCATGAAAATAATTATATAACTATATAAAGCAGTGCACTGATGAATGTTCAGTAACTGACTCCCCATGAAAATAACCTTATTTTTAGTGTTTGCTTATTTTGGTATTTGAAATACTCTTCTTATGGCCAAGTTCAAGCTATAAATATGTCATCATTGAACAAAAGCTGGACAGACAGATGCCGTAGCATACTGTGGTATAGTATTGCTGCCATGCAGATACAAGATATGCAAGTAACCTCAAGAATTTATGTAATAGTAACATGTGATAAAAATAATCAGGAGATCATTTATATTTATCATGAATTATCTTCATATTCACTGAATTTTGTTTTAAGTTTATATAATTTTTTTCATAATAGTTACTTTTAATAAGAAAAAATAAAAAAAATTCTGAAGGTTAAAAATTGGCTCTCAGGAGTCAATACACACTGACTCTCACACTTATACACATCACTTAATTATATATGTGTGTGTGTCTGTACATATTAGAATTTATAACTGTTTATGAAAGTTCTATATCTAAATACTGCATTTGAATGCCATTCTTATAATAAAATATTGTACTGTTTTAATAATTAATATTTTGTTTTTACATTGCAAGTTGTTTAATACTAGTCAAAAGCTAATTAATTAATCCCATGCACAGGAAAATGGTTTTGTATCTCTCATCTACATGATCAAAATGGAGTGATTTTTAATACTCCCTCTTGAAGTGTTACGTTCCTAGTATTCAGTGATTAAACTTAATAACTTACTAGGGTAATTTCACATATTAGCTCCATGAATTTGGGGTTTCATGTGTGATTGAGACAGGGTTGCAAGTATCAGTCTGTGGTTATTAAAATGCCAGGTTAATTAAGTTACATAAATTTGCATTTTAGTTTTTAGTAAGCAAGCACTATTTTTCCGTTATTTTTCTATATCCAACCTTCATATATTGTTCAAAGTTCCCAGAATCACCATGGAAGTAGAGTTTTTGCTCCTTTGATGAAGGGAGTATATCTATACTTTATATATTTTAAATATTTAATTATAGTGAGGCTTACTTTCCCTATATGTAAGACATGTGAACTGTGATACACTGAAGTTACCTCATGAAAATTGATGACAAGTGTAAAGAAGCTAGAATAATAAGTGATACATACCAATCTCTCTATTTTTGATTATTCTTACTCTTACTTGCCCCTTATAATACCAAATTTGCGGTCCAGATACTAGAGTTGTGTTACATTTCAGGAAAAGAGCTAACTTAGGAGGGCAATTAAGAAGTTGTACATATGTAAATGACACTATGGTGTTATATCCAAGGAGAATCAAATGTCAGAAGTATGAGGGATCATGACAGAAGAAGGTAAATGACAAAACCATAAACAGTCTCTGAATTTTAGACTCAAGTCTATAAATGCATGAAAGGATCAAGAGCCCAAATTCGTCTTGTGCCTAGGGGTATATGGTGGCACTAGAGTTTGAAAGCAAGTTAGGGTGGTTAGCTCTGCCACTTTTAATCATTAAAGAAACAGAAACAGTCTACATCTGATTCTTAAAGCAGTCATTGACTATATCCATCAGAAAACATTATTAGACAATCTGTACAAAGATAAAACCAGAGAAATCTAACTTATTGTAACTGAGGATAAAGAAAAGCACTTAGTATCAGAATTTGGAAGTTCCAAATTATACTCTTGATTCCATGACTAAAACATAGTTTTTCAGCTCTTATTTAAGTCTTTGTTATGATTGATCTGAATTTATTTGTTATAAGTGTTTCTCTCAAGATGTTAGATGAAGGCAGATGAATTATACATAAATACTTAATTTGAGTTTTATATTTATTATTATAATATCTGGTTATGTAGTTGGTATGAACAGTGTTCCATGAAGATAATGTATTTAATATTTATTCATTTTAGTTTAGATGAATTATTGCATTATAAATAATTGATTATACAAAATGAAAAATATTATCAAATAATTATACTCGGAGAGTGTATCCATTCTCCTGGCAGCTGGCTGCCATTGCCAGTTTGTCATTCAAAGCTGTGAGCCTTTGACAGTTGCTAGGTTGCTAGGGGGCCTTTTTTAAATAACGCCGCTTGAGTCCAGTCTAAAACATGTGAAACTAAAAAAGAATTGAGATTCTTTTTGCAGGAGAATATAAGGGAGTGTTTGCTAAATGGAGGACCTTAATTGGATGTCTGTATGTAGAACATAGTGTTTGTGGCTATCTTATAGAAGAAACGAAGCACAGAGACCTTCACAGCCTGAAAAAGATAACTTTGGGTTTAAAAGATTGGGTTTGTAAGTTGATCTCTTCAGTGGCCTTTGTTTAATAAGAAGCAAATGACCATCTATAATACTGTTAATCCTCCTTTCTCTACATACTTACTGAGTTCAGTAGCTGGTACAGAAATATCTCCTGCTTATTAGAGCCTACTCTTGAGTTTCGTCATTAGATGTCACTTTCTTCTATTTGTGTATACAAGTATAACTAAACATCTTTTCCATGGAGAATGTAAATATATTTCATATGAAAGCAAACAAAAATAAGATGATTGATGATAGGCTTTTAGGTAAGAAAGAAAAAGATAATATTATAGCAAAATTTAAGATTTTGATTACCTTAACATAGGTTAATATGTTAAGTAAAATTAAGTACTAAGTTCAAATATCAACACTCACTACATCTTGGGCCAGTCAGCTAAACGCATTTCTCTGTTTCTTTTTTGAAAGTAAACAAACAAACAAAATATATAATCAAACAATGAATTAACAAACAAAAAACAAGGTACAATACTATGGTTACCTGAGCTTTATCCATTGCACTTCCCCACTTCCATTAAATAAGCAGATTATCATAAAACAAAACTATCATGAATTAATAAAGCTATTTCTATGCTCTCTGTCATGAGAGGTATTGGTAGGATCTTGTTCTGGCAAAAGGAACAGAAAATGACCAAAAGGCCAGGATTTCAGGCATGATTCTGGCCCTCCTTGCACCATTCTTCGATCCCTTAAAGTACATCATTCTTGAAGATGCTGAAATTTGAAATTTCAGTGTGTCAGAAAGATGTAGCTTGCATTCACATGAGGATATTTATGTGCACTGGCTATCTACTGCTTTGTAAAAATTTTTCTAAAACTTATGGCTTAAAACAGCTACCATGTTTTCATATCTTATAGCTTTGTGGGTCAGGAATTTGGGGCCTGTCTCAGCTAGATGATGATTTTTATCTACTAAGGACTCTTGGTAAGATTCAATCAGTGGATGGTTTGGTCTGGAGTGTTCAAGGTGAATTCATGAATATATCTGCCTCTATGCCTGGAAATGGCTAGTAGGTTCAACACATCGGGAATTGTTAAAGAGAGCACCTAGATATCTTAGCCTCTCATATAAGGATATCTTAGCATAGCCAGATACTTTTAGAACTTCAGGTCTCCCGAAAAGATTGTACAATATCATGAAACAGGAAGTGAAAGTGGCCTCTTTTTGACTTTTTTTGCCTAGAGTGTAACACCTCTTCTCTATTGGTTAACTAGTACTGTATCTTCACAGACTCAACTAGAACTAGATCTCATTTCTCAAAAGGAAGAAATTCAAAAGATTGTGGCCATATTTTATCTGTGACATAGGTATTTGTGGTACTTGCATATCATATGTCTCAAAATGATAATGTCCTTTTAAAATATCTACCAAATGATTCTTTATTAAAAAGAACAGTATTGGTTATTGTCTGAATATTCTCAAGCTACTTATAGACAAACATTTCAAATGAGATTGTAAGAATAATGGTTTACATATAAATTTTCATGATTTTATTTATTTTTTATTGTTGTTCAAATACAGTTGTTTCCATTTTTACCCCATCATGCCCCCCCTGCCCATATTACTCAAAACAATTTATAGATTCAATGAAATCCCTATTAAAATACCAATGACATATTTCACAGACATAGAGCAAACTTTTCATAATTTTAAATTATCTCAATTTATAAACCTTTTTGTAATCTTAGCTACACTAATTCTGCTTTTGGCTTTACAATGTGGCTATTCATTTCAATTGTGTTGACTTCAGACTGTTTCACTTTTTCTGTAGTTTTTTGTTGTTGTTGTTGTTGAAAATTACTCAAAGCCATTATAGTATTAGTTAAATGAATGACTTGTAAGTGAATTGGACTCACTCATCTCACTTGTATTATTTCCCTGTGTTAGTTGGTTTCAGTTGTTGTATGTGTCAAAATCACTCAGAGAATGGTTTGTTACATAAAACACATAAGTGCATCCCAAGATTAACCATTTCTAATAAGTTTACAGGTGATGCTGATGCTACTACCAGTGCAGACACCACAACCTGGACTAGGTTATTATTTAAACTTTGATTGTCCTACACTGGTTACTCTTCTTGTTACCTAGCTACAGCCTCTATCCCTTCAGATCAATCTTCTGCATTGTTCCTGGAAGAGCTAACTCTATCAGGGATATAAGGGCCTAAATATAATAGGAATTTAGAAGGAGTATCCTGCGATATTTAAAGATTTGATTAGTCAATAATTAAATATTTTTTATATTTTCATTACTATTAATTATATGTATTTAATACATCTTGAATGATCAAAAAGAATGAAAATAAATTAGTTGAAACATTTTTCCAAGCAATTCTATAATATATTTTTTTCTGAGTATTCCTGTACTTGCAGGGCACTTTTATTTTCTTGTTTAGTATTTTAACTCTGTGTCTTAATAGTCAACATGACTGCTTACTCAAGTTGATCTTCCTGATATTTAACTTACTGAAAATGTGAATATGGCTTTCCTTATGCCAGAACCATTCTATCTTGATAACTGTAACTTTTTATTAATTTTGAAATTAGGAAATATAAGTCCAAATTTTTTCTTCTTCAACAGGATTGTTTGGCTATTGTGGATATTTGAATTTTCATTCCTTGGAATTTTAATAACAGATTGTCAATTTCTGCAAAGAAACAATTGGGCATTTGATAATGATTATGTTAAATGTATAGATTAATTTGAGCAATATTGCCATGATCACTATGTTCTCTTCCAACTCTTGAACATAGGATGTCTTTTTGTATTTTATGGTCTTCAATTTTTTTAAGCAATGTCTTGTAGTTTTCAGAGTAAGTTTACATTTATTTTCTTGACTTTGCTTCCAAATATGTTATTTTTGATGGTATGATAAATACAGATATTTTCTTAATATTTGTATTTATCAGTTTCTTTATTTGTAATATAGAAATGGAATTTATTTTTGTGTGTTAAGCTTATATTTCATAGCTTTGATGAACTCTTGTATTGATTCTAGTAAATTTTTAGTGGATTTTTCAAAATTTCCTATATACATCATGTTGCTACAAATTGGGATATTTTTACTGCTTTCTTTTAATATGAATGTCTTTTATTTTATTTTCTTGCTTAATTTCCCAATCTAGACTCTCCAGTACAGTTTTGAACAGAAATGGTGGGAATAGATATCCTTGTTTTTTTTCTTGATTTTAGGCAAAAACATTCAATCTTTCTGCATTAAGTATTATGCTAGTTGCAGGTTTTTCTAGATGCCTTTAATCAAGTTGGGGAAACTCTGTTTTTATTCTGAATTTGTTGAGCATTTTCATACAAAGGTAGCTGGAGTTTTTAAAATACTCTTTTTTCATTTGTCAATATGATCATGTGGCTTTGACTTTATTCTATTGATATGGTGCTTAAGAGTCATTGATTTTCTGATATTAAACCAATCTTGCATTCCTGGAATAAATAATTGACCATATTGTATAATCTTTTTTTCTTTTTAAAGAGAAGGAAAGAAACATTGATATGTAAGAGATACATAAACCTGTTGCATCTTTCATGTCCCTAACCAGGGATCTGATCTGCAATGCAGGCATGTGCCATGACTGGGAATTGAGTCAGTGACACCCTGGTTCGCAGGCCTGCATTCAATCCACTGAGCCACACCAGCCAAGGCATATTGTATAATCTTTTTATATGTTGATATACTTGATTTATTAATATTTTATACTGTTTGTGTTTATACTTATAAAAGATATTGTGTATAGATTTCTTCTGATATTTGTCTGGTTATAATATTAAGATTGTATTGTTTTCATAGAATGAGTTGGGAAATGTTCAGTGATCTTCTATTTTTTAGAAAATTTTATGAAGAATTAGTATCAATTATTCTTTAAATATTGGTAGAATTTACTGGATGGGCTTAGACTTCCTTTGTAAGAATATTGTGATTGCTAGTTGTATGTATTAATTTCTTATAGACATGTACAGGCAGATTTTCTATTTCTTGATGAATCCATTTGGTAGTTTGTGACTTTGTAAGAATTTGTTTATACATTTAAATTATGTAATTTGCTGACACGTATTCTCTTACAATGATTTAAAAAAAATTATTGTCATTCAGTTACAACTGACTGGCTTTTTTTTACCATTGGTCACCCCTATCCCCAACCACTCCCACAGTTAATCCCCACCCATTGTCCATGCCCATGAGTCTTCTATTCATGTTCTTTGCTTGCCCCTTCCCCTTATTTCCTCTGATATTTCCCTCCCCCTCCCTTCTGGTCACTGTCAGTTTGTTCTTTATTTCCATGCCTCTGGTTCTATTTTGCTCATTTGTTTTGTTGCTTAGGTTGTTACACTTATAGGTGAGATCATATGGTGTCTTTCACTTCCTGGCTTATTTCACTTACCATAATGCTCTCCAGTTCCAACCATGCTGTCATGAAAGGTAGGAGTTTCTTCATTCTTTCTGCTGTATAGTATTCTTTTGTGTATGTGTACCACAGTTTTTTGATCCACTCATTTACCAATGGGCACTTAGGCTGTTTCCAGCACTTGGCTATTGTAAATAATGATGCTATGTACATTGGGGTGCATAGGTTCTTTTGAATTGGTGACTCAGGATTCTTAGGGTATAATCTCAGCACTGGGATTGCTGGACCAAAAGGCAGTTCCATCTTTAGTTTTTTGAGGAAATTCCATACACCTATCTGCATTCTTACCAACAGTATACTAGGGTTCCCTTTTCTCCACAACCTTGCCAGCACTTACTGTTTATTGATTTGTTAATGATGGCCATTCTGACCAGTGTGAAATGGTATCTCATTGTGGTTTTGATATGCATCTCCCTAATGGCCAATGATTCTGAGCATTTTTTCATGTGCCTATGTGCCCTCTGTATGTCCTCCTTGGAGAAGTGTCTGTTCAGGTCCTTTGCCCATTTTTCAATTGGATTACTTATCTTCCTGGTGTGGAGTCATATGAATTCTTTACATATTTTGGAGACCAAACCCTTGTCTGAGGTGTCATTGGCAAATACAGTTGGTTTCCTTTTCCATTTTTTATGATGTTTTCTTTAGCCATGCATAAGCTTTTTAGTTTGATGAAGTCCAATTTGTTTATTTTTTCCTTTATATCCCTTGCCCTAGGGGATATGTCACTGAAAACATTGCTCTGTGGGATATTTCAAATTTTCCTGCCTATATTTTCTTCTAGGACTTTTATGGTGTCATGACTTATATTTAAGTCTTTAATCCGTCTTGAGTTTATTTTGGTGTATGTGTAAGTTGGTGGTTTGATTTCATTTTTTTACATGTACTTACTTGTCCAGATCTCCCAAGACCATTTATTGAAAAGGCTATTTTGACTCCATTTTATATTCCTGCCCCCTTTGTCAAATATTAACTGACCATAGAGACATAGGTTTATTTCCAGGCTCTTTACTTTGTTTCATTGATCTATCTATCTGTTCTTATGCCAATACTAGACTGTTTTCATTACAGTGGCCTTGTAATATAGTTTGATATCAGGTATTGTAATCCCTCCTAGTTTATTCTTCTTTCTCAAAATTGCTGAGGCTTATCAGGGTCATTTATCATTCCATATAATTTTTTAAAATAAATTATTTAAAAATTTTTGAAATATTCCCAAATATGAAATAATTTTTATAGGGATTGTGTTGAATCTGTAGACTGCTTTGGGTAGAATGGACATTTTGATGATATTGATTCTCCCAAACCATAAACACAGTATATGCTTCTCTTTGTTTGTGTCTTCCTCAATTTCTTTCTTCAGTGTTTTGCAGTTTTTTTAGTATAGGTATTGTATCATTTTACCTCCTTGGTTAAGTTTATTCCTAAGTATTTTTTTTTCTTGTTGTTATAATAAATGGAAATTTTTCCTTATTTCTGTTTCTGATATTTCATTGTTGGTACACATAAATGAAGATCAGAGAAGAATTGAATGACATAGAGACTAAAAGAACAATCCAAGGGATCAATAAATCCAGGAGTATGTTCTTTGAGAAGATAAAATTGACCAGCATTTAACCAGACTCATCAAGAAAAAAAGAGGACCCAAATAAATAAAATCAGAAATGAAAGAGGAGAAATTAAAACCAATCCCACAGAAATTCAAAGGGTCATAAGAAATTACTATGAACTACTATGTGCCAAGAAATTTGAAAACCTGAGTGAAATGGACAAGTTTCTAGAAACATATAATCCTCCAAAACTGAGTCAAGTAGAAGCAGAAAGCCTCAGTACGCCAATATCAGTTAGTGAAATTAAAGCAGTAATCAAAAAAACACGCAGCACACAAAAGCTCTAAGCCAGATGGATTCACAGACTTTTATAAAACATTTGAGGAAGAGATAACCCCTAATCTTCTCAAACTATTCCAAAAAATCCAAGAAGAGGGAAAACTTCCAAACTCTTTTTATGAGTCCAGTATTATCCTAATTCCATAACTAGATAAAGATACAACAAAGAAAGAAAACTACTGGTCAATATCACTGATGAACATAGATGCTAAAATCCTCAACAAAATATTGGTAAACCAGATCCAGCAATACATTAAAAAGATCATACGCCATGATCAAGTGGGATTCATCTCAGGGATGCAAGGATGGTATAATATACATAAATCAATAAATGTAATACATCACATAAGCAATATAAAAGACAAAAACCACATGATCATTTCAATAGATGCAGAAAAATCATTTGATAAGGTACAGCATCCATTTATGATAAAAACACTCAGCAAAGTGGGAATAGAGGGAGCATAACTCAACATGATAAAGACAGTATATGAGAAGCCTACAGCCAACATCATCCTCAACAGGCAAAGGCAAAATCTAAAAGCTTTCCCCCTAAGATAAGGCACAAGACAATGGTGTCCACTTTCACCACGTCTACTCAACATAGTATTGGAAGTTCTAGCCACAGCAATCAGACAAGAAAAAGAAATAAAAGGCATCCAAATTGTAAAGGAGGAAGTAAAACTGTCACTGTTTGCAGATGACATGATAATGTACATAGAAAATCCTATCGACTCCACCAAAAAAACTACTGAACCTAATAAATGAATTTGGCAGAACAGTGGGGTACAAAGTCAACATCCAGAAATAGAAGGCATTTTTCTTAGTGATTTTTCTAGCTACAGGATTGTTAATGTTGCTGGTCCTTTAAAAAATCACCTTTGGTTTTGTTGACTCACTCTATTTTTCATAATGTCTAATTTATTTCTTTCTATCCTAGCACTTATTATATTTTTGTCCTTATTTTTTGGATTTATTTTGGTCTTTTACTCCATGCTTTAAAGTGGAAGGTTAAGTTATTGATTTGAAACTTTTCTTTTTTAAATATGTGTTAACAGGTATACATTTTCTTGTGAATACTCCTTATATAGTATCCTGTAAGATTTAGTATGTTGTATTTTTGTTGTTATTCATTCCAATTTCCTGTGTTTTTTTCCTTTGAGCCATTGACTATTTAGTAGAGGGGCTGGATATGAGGGAAGGTTGTACTAACACTAACTGTTTTGGTTTTGGTGTTTTTTTTTTTAATTTATTATATCTTGTCATTTGTCACTTTCACCATAATAGCATCTTCTTTTACCTGTTCTTCTAGGAAATAATAAAATTAAAAATAAAGGAAAGGTATGAGAGTATGGGAGAATGATTGATTATGTATATAGATTAAGGGAGAGAAAATGGTAAGATGAGTAAATGAGGGTGGGATTTATGCTAAATCATAGGAATGAAATTAGTAGCAAAAATCAAAGGGGTAAAAGAAGAGTGAAGATGGCAGAACACCTCAATAAAACATAGTGGTGTTTTATTCCATTCATTCCCAAACTACATGTTGCTGTAATTCTGTTTAAGTTTCTTACTATTCCTATTATTGAACAAACAAATGGAGGTTTGGCTGCTGTCAGAAGAGGCAAATTCATGAGGCAGGTGCTGGTACAAGGTGAAAGAGGTTTATTTAGGTGCCATACAACCTGGAGAACAGCAGACTTCTGCCACAAAGACTATCGCCTCTTCCTGCTCAAACCCATGGTTCTTACAGGGATAAAAATGGGAAAAAAAACATTTTCTATCCAATTATCTTTTGAGCTGTTGGCATACTCAGGCCCTATCCATTCACCTTTTCGTTTTTGGAGAGCTTGGCATAAGAACCTCCCCCTACTACTATCTTGGCTAATGGTGGTAGACACCCATGGTGCTCCAACTGACAACGATTGTTATTGTTTTACAATAACAATTTTCTCCTTTAAAACTCTGGACTTTTGCAATCTTACAAGAGTAAATGGATGAGGGCCTCATTCTTTTGTAGTTACTTTGTGCTGGTAAAATGCATAGTCTTACCTGTCTCCAGATCCAGAAAGTCTTAATATCTAACAAAGGAAGGGGGGTTCAAGGAATGCAAGGGAGTATGATTGCTATCTTCAGTGGGTTGTATATGTGGTATCTAGAAGATGGCACCACTGAACAAGGGAAGCTGGGAGACTGCTCCATATTTCAAGTTATGGTGTTCAGACTGGCTTCCAAAGTAAGACCGATTGTGCAGACAGACAATCAAGTGTTTCAAGTGTTTTCAGTTCAAATGTTTCAGTTCAAGTTTTTTTTTTCACTAGAAGAGTCAGAAACTGAAGAAAAAGAAATAAAGGATCCCTATGATCCAATTCCTGAGGGTATCTTTGGGTGCAACATCCAAGCAGAATAAATCTGCCCAGGAAGCCACTCTCTGGGAAATGCAGAATAAAATAAAAAATAACAATGTTACTTAGCTCTGGGAGGCACTTCCCCTTTCTGAAATAGATGTTTTAAGTCTCATTCAGAGGTGCAAGTTCAGCTTTCCCTCGGAGTATCAACACAGCAGCAAGATTGGAGTCCTCCTCAGGCAGCACCCACTTTCACAGAGACCAGTTCATTGCTCAGCTAACTGCTGTTCTGAAACTGCTATTTCAGATATTTAGAAAGACTCAGTCTCCCAGCTGAAATGAATGTTAGGAATCATCAGACAAGTAAATAGACCTGCAGTGACCAAACGTGTGCAAAATTATTAGTTTGTCTAAAACAGAAACTTGGAAGGGTCTCCAATAAATTATTACAAAGAGTTTAATTTATGCTCACTCTGGGGTGCTATCTAATTCAGAGCAAAACAATAGGGAGTGCCTGGTCCCATTTCAAATGTATCTCCTGGGATAATTTTGCCAGGGTTTTCTTTATTGTGTGTTTCATTTTCTCACTCTCCCCCATAGATTGGGGTCTCCAAGATGCAGGTATTTCCCATTGAATGTGTAATGCCAGTCCTATCTTCTGGGAGATTTCTGAAGTGAATGATGGTTGTTTGTCACTTTGAATGCTGTAAGGAAGTCCAAACCTAGGGATTATTTCATTGAGTAGAAGTTTTGCTACTGTAATTGCCTTCTCAGTTCTAGAGGGGTATGCCTCTACCCATTCGGAAAAAATGTCTGCAAAAACTAATAAAAACTTAAAGTTTCCTCTGTTTTTGAACATTTGTGTAAGGTCAACTTGCCAATCTTGAAATGGGTATATCCCTTTATATTGTACTCCATTTTCCACTGAGGCATGTTGTTTCTTAGGATTGTTTTGGGCACATATATAATGACAGGCTTGGGTAATCTTCTGAATTGTCTCTTCAAATGTGATCTAATGAAGTTTATTACAGCATCCCTTTCATAATGGGCTTATTCATGAAGGTGTTTCAAGATTAGATATACCAGAGCTTCAGGGAGGAAGATCATACCATGCAGGTGGACCTTCCACATAGAATTAGAGTCAGTGTTATATAATCCCTATTCACGGGCCTGTTCCTCATCTAGTTCTGTGTAATGGGGTTTAAATTTTGACAAGTCCAGATGGCGGATGAAAACCTCAAGAACAGGAGGTCCTTGGGTAGCTTGTCTTGCTGCTTTATTGGCAGTTCGGATTTTCTGGTTTGTTTGGGAACTGTTCCTCTCGTATCCTCGGCAGTGCATTATGGCAATCTGGCTCAAAAGATTCACTTCCCTGGCAATTTTAAAATTTCTCTTGCATATTTGGGATCCTGTTTCTTGAATTTAAGAGCCCTCTTTTTTTCCATATTGCTCCATGGTCATGGACTACCATTAAGGAATATTTAGAGTTAAGTATAGATGTTAACATTCTTTCCCAGGGATAATTCTAAGGCTGTGGTGAGAGCTATCAGTTCAGCCTTTTGTGTCAAGGCTCCTACATCAAGGGCTTGGGCTTCTATTACTTTGTTATAATGACCAATGTATACCCAGCTCATCGCTAATTATTTTCCACGAAGCTGCCCCCATCTATACATAAGTTCCCAGTCGGATTCTGTCATTAGCTGGTCTAGTAGATCTGGTCAGATGAAATAAATTTGGTCAATGATTTCTAAGTAATCACACTGGAGGTCTGAGCCTTCCTCTCAATAAGGGTGGAGGGTGGCTGGGTATAAAGTGGTGGTGGTTGGTGGTTTGCAAGGCAACATTTAGGTTGTCTAAAAAAATGGCCTTAGATTTTCACATGTGCCCTGTCATCTGTCAATACCCTTCCATCTAACATTTCATGGTGAGGGTTTTTATCCTTTCTGTTTTTCCTTTTGAGTTTTGGGCAGTCCTTTCTCCAGTGGCCATTCTTTTGGCAATGGTCATATTGATTGTTGCCTAGTGAGTATTTTCTTTTTCCTTTCAGGTCCCACATTTCCTTTTGCTTTCCCTGAACTGTTTCTAAGAAAATGGTGACCTGCATTAATTTCCTTGTTTCCCAGGCATGGTAAACTTTAAAAACTAGATACACCAGCCAGGAGGGAATCATTTCCAATGTCTCATCTAAACATTGGAGCTTTCTTTTGATATTGGGGTCACTTTGCTCAATGAAAGTCATTGTTTACCATCCAAATATTTTCTGGTGACTATGTGTCAGCATCACTGTGCTTTCAATAAGCTTGATAGAGCATTTCTAAAAATTCAGGAGGGTCTTCATTTGGTTTCTGTTGAATGGCCCTATTATATTCAGGCTCTTTTGCTTATGCACCCTTTTCTTTAGCCCTTACAATATGCAACTTTTTGTAATGTTCTAAGAAAGCTAAGTCCCCAGTATTTGGGTCCCAATTGGGCTCTGTCAAGGGAATCATGCCAGCTAGTTTGGGGGTCCTATTGGGATTCTCTTGATGGAGGCCATGAGCCTCTTGATTAGTCTTATTAATAACAAAATGCCTTTAGATAGCATTAGCAGGATGTTAAAGAGAGTCTATACATCTGCCCGGTTTGGATGATGAGTGGCAAAAATGGAGATGATAAAATCTACTATTTTCTTAGGATCTTCCCTATATGAGTTGTTGGTATTCTTCCAGTTCAGTAAATCCAAAGTGGGAAACACAGTATGGGCTCACTAGTGGCAAGTAGGCTGGCTATCCTCACCTATAAGACATTTCCTCAAAGGGAATTGACCTGATCTGGATAGAGGTGTTCTCTGGTCAAATATGGTGTCCTGCCAAGTCTTTGGGGGGGGGGGGACCATTCCTTCATCATATAGGAGAGGGGATATTGCCCCTGTAGCCAGTATTTCAGAGATATCTAGCAATGGGGGTGGTGACATGGGAAATCTTCCTGCAACTAATCCTGTATCTCCTGGGTTTAAAGAGATTCATTTTGTATTTTTCCTTTTCCTTCCATGCCTTACTGTCAGGGTGGGGTCTGGGAACCCATTTTCTTCTCTGCATCACTAAGTGGTTCCCTTTTTTTCTTTTCTTTCTTTTCTTTTCTTTTTTTTTTTTGCCAAATCCTTATTGTGGAAAGACATAAATGCTGGAACATAAAGGATTTCCTGACATTTCCCTGAGAGCTGGCCAAACAATCCCACATGCATGATGGGGTAGTAATTTAGAGAATCACTTAGGGGCCATTTTTCCCTATAGTCTAAAGTATACTTAGTCCAGGCAGTGTTACAATAAAGAACAAATTCTTTCATAGACATTTCTGATAGCTCTACATGGAACAATCTGCTAAAATGTTGCCCTGTGGGCTCTCTTTAGGAGTCAAATAAGCACAAACCCTGATTGCACAAAAGTAAAAACCTAAAACCATAATCATAACAAGGCCCCAGACAAAGTGGGAATATATAAACAAAACTTGAATCCACAATTCTATCATTACAAATGAGTGCTCACAGGCAAACCTTATTGTCTTACCTCTTGCCACAGATAGTCCTAAGTGGATCCAAATGGCACAAAGTCTAAATGGCATGAAGCTCAAGTGGCATGAAGCTCACGTGGCATGAAACGCAAGTGGCACAGAGCTCAAGCAACAATGATTGACTTCCAATTAGTACCACAAATTGTCCCAGTTGGACCCAACTCTTTCAATAGCACAATGTCTGTGTGGCACAAAGCATAAGCGGCAGACCTAGCCTCACAACCAGTAATGCAAATGGTCCTACCTGGATGCAAGTGGCACACAGCACAGATGGTGCAAAGCCCAGGTGGCATGAAGCCCAAGTGGCGTAAAGTCCAAGCAGCAGGGATGGAGGACCCTTAATGTGCATGCTGGTTTGACTCACTCAGTCTTGGAGTTTGTCTCTTTCCTAGAACCAGTCAGGTGTTTCAGGTGGCTCCTGCCTTGAGTAGAAGTAAAGGGAAATTCCCTGAGATTGAGAAATCCCCACAGTCCCACTGTTGGGTTTGTTCTATCACAGGAAGCTGGAATCTGAGCCTGGGCATTCTGGGACTGATCAAGCTCTATTCAGTCCCATCTGGGTTGCCAAACTGTTACCAAACAAAAGAATGGAGTTTTGCCTGCCTACTACTACAAAAGCCAAATTTGTGAGGCAGGTGGTGGTACAAAAGGAATGAGATTTATTAGGTTGCTGCACAACCTGGGAGAATGGTGGACTTCCATCTCAAAGACCATCTCTTCTTTCTGCTCAAACCCACAGTTCTTATAGGGAGAGTTAGTAGAGAGTTATTTTCTTTTTCTATTTTTTTTCCTAGGATTTAGTGCTCTTGGTGCCCTATCCATTCATGTTTAGAGCTTTCTGGTACAGTGGGGGCCTTACCATTCATCATTCTAGCTTTCAGTGTGCTCTGGCCATATCCATTCATTTTTCTAGATTTTGGCATGCTCAGGCTCTATCCATTTTACTTTCTAGCTTTTGGTGCACTCAGGCTCTATCCATTGGTCTTTCTAGCTTTTTGCATGCACTTGGGTCCCATTGATTCATATTTTCAGTTTTGGTATGCTTGGTGTAAGAACCTTCCCCTGCCACCATCTGACCAATGGACCGAGACTCTGCTGGTCCTCCAACTGACTGTTTTATGGTAATATTCCCCCAACATTGGGTTTATAAAATCAGACCTTAAAAGTATGAGACGGCTGGTATGCTATCCATCCTGGGAGCATTCCTTTATTTCCTCTCAGGGGAGCATCTCCTGAACTCTTAAGTGTCCCTATGAGATTGTAAATGAGAGAACAATGGGCAGCAACACCTTGCCCTGGACTAAAAACCTAAATGTGTCCCCAAGACCTCCTTTTCACAGACTTCCCAGTGAGCCAAAGCAGCCCCATCTAGGCTCATTTCTATCCTGTAGCATTTCTAGAGAGCTAAAGCAGCACCACCTAAGTGCTCTCCTGTTGCTTCTCTCTCCTCTGACTTTCCAGAGAGCCACCTAGGCACTTCTGTCTTCACCTAGCCTAACCTCTTTCTTGTTTCACTGTCCCCAACTTTAATAATACACTCAGAGTAAAAAAAAAAACAAAAACGGGAGTACTTTTATATGAGAAAATCTAATTCTGAATTAGCAGAAATGAACCTTTTTTAACCATTTATGTTAAAAACACCCATCTGTGGATTGATAATTAAATAAATTTATTTAAAATTTTAATACATGTAATTAATATAAGAAGGTGAATTCTTTTAATTCATTATGGATTATGTCATACATTATCTAAAAAACACATAATATTTCTGAAAGAGAAGTAATTGCTGTGGTGATTTCTATTAGTTCAAGTTAGTCCTTATTGTATATATTATTGCAAATAGACTTCTTGGGACATTTCAGCATTTATTTTTAAAAAATTGGGAGAACCAGTGATAATGATGCAATCATTGTGTGTCATCTGCTTAATTATTATATGTCACTTAGAGTCACTTTTTAATTAAAAAGCTCTGAATATTCTGATATTCATCAGCACAGTATGAATGAACAGGAGTGCTAATTATGATAAAATGCTTCAGATTGGGCTTTAGAGAGTGCATTTTAAAGTAGTAGGTCTATCTATGTGCTTTTGAAAAACATGTTTGGAAAATTAAATTGGTGCTCTACTTCCCAGATGAGTAAGAGGAAGAGATACCTCTAGGTACACACGTATTTCCTTTAGTTGTAGATTTGATTAAAAAGAAAACAACACATGAGAGCCTAGTATTTGCAAACATTCATTAAATGGAACTGCATATGTTATAGTTATTTTTCCTGAAAAGCAATACAAGCCCCAAACATAAAAGGATTGTGTTGTAATCAAGAACTGAGTTTCCACATCTAGTCAGAATATATCACATAGATGGTATTTCTGTCAGTTTCAGGTCCCTTGTGAAAAAACGGGAAGTAGACAGAAAGCTGTTTGGAGAAATGCTGCATCTGGTATATTCAGTTTGAAGACTAGCATATAAAGTTGACCTATCTTCCATTCTTTTTTCAGAAATTATCTAAAATATAAAAGGTGAACAAGAAGCACCTCAAACTACTTCTAAGGAAGCTAGGAGATCACAGATTACTTAAACTGACATATAATAAGACTGCTAATAGCTGGGAGCATACCAGGGATGCCACAGTGGACTGTCCAAAGGATCCAACAGAATACTTTTCATGAAGGGGACCTACATAACCTCAGGTAGGATGTCTAACTAAATATCATATTCACAAAGGTAGGGATGGCATTCAGGGGTTGTTATCAGGATAATCTCCATACTTTATTTAGCTTTGAAGAATAGAGGAGGTAGATATAAATAAGGAATCATACAAATAAGATGTATTTGCAAGAAATAGTCTATTTCTATGGGGGATGGGGAGAAGTAAATATTTCCTAACAGGAAAAAAAAAACGTGTTTGCCTATCTTTATTTATAGGTTAAATGAAATACTAAATAAAATAAAATTAAGGCACTCGGTCATAAACTTGGAACTTATTCTTATTTTTTTTTCCATGAGAACATCTTTAAGATGAAAAAGGAAAAGAAGAGACTATAGGTAGACACTTCAGAAAAATGCTTCCATGGACTACATGAAAATTGTCCACACAATACATTTTTCATTGTGAATTGAAAAACAATTATGGACTATGTCTCCTAAGAACATATACAGTCTTAAATAATCATATAATAAGGAGGAAAACACTCTTGAAAAGATGAAATTATAGTAACTAACAACTGACCAATTCTTAATAATTGAGGAGGGTTAGGTTAAAATGTCAGCAGAATGGAGCTCATCTGGGGAAGAGAAATTTGAATGTGTTCCTAACTGTACTGATAGTTACAGGGATCTATACATATGTTCTTTAGATTCACAAAACCATGAAAAATAGTGGATTTTAGATTATACATTTAAAAATAAATAAAAAACAAACAAAAAGTCAGAGACACCTGTATACATATTTCAATAATTTATTCAACTTTTTAAATTTATGACTTTTAGTTTGTTTTCTAAGTTAAATATAAATCTTTCAATTTTTTGGCTGTTTTAAGCAGGATTATTTTTGATCATGTGTGGGCAAATTGAATTACAATTAAATTTAAAATACATGAACACATTTAGTGTTATAAAACTAAGATATGTTGTACTGATTTTTATCTAAAATACTTTTAATATTACAAAACCAATTTATTTCATCTGAAATATTGAAACCAATACTTTCCTCTGGAAGTCTAGGTTAAACATATCTGTGTAGAAAAGTAAATTTTGAAAATTATTACCAGAAGAATTACAAAGAATTGTGAAATACCTATTATTTAAACTAACAAAGCTTTAAATATTTATGGGAGTATCATTATTTGTTTTACAGTATGCTAGTATTTTCAAACACTAATGCTTGTTCATTTAGCAATGATTCCTTAAAATTTAGCCAAAACCTTTATAATATGTACCAATCCTGTATAGTTTCTCATTACTTTCTATCAGTAATCACTATGTTTAACAACCCTTTTGATGATGCATTAAAAAATGTCCCATTGTATAAATATACCACGGTTTTTTGATCCTCTCATAAAAAACTATGGTATATTTATACAATGGAATACTATGTCAGCAGACAGAAAGAGCTCATACCATATGCAATAGCATGGATGGAACTGGAGAGCATTATGCTAAGTGAAATAAGCTAGGTGTTAAAAGACAAATACCATATGATCTCACCTATAAGTGAAACCTAATCTACAAAACAAACAAGCAAGCAAAATATAACCAGAGACATTGAAATAAAGAACAAACTGAGACCATAACCAGAGGGAGGGTGAAGGGGAATAATGGGGGAAAGAAGGGGAGAGGTCATTAAGGAACATGTATAAAGGACCCTGGACAAAGCCAAATGGGAAAAGGACTGAGGGTGGGAGGTGGGGGTAGGTAGGGTGAGGAAAAGTGGTGGTAGGAAAATAGAGACAACTGTACTTGAACAACAATAAAAAATGCTAAAAGAAAAAAAGTCCCAAACTCTTACCTTAATGTTTTGAGGTATCAAGTGAATAATTCCTATTATTTTCCTGAAAGAATACTGCCTTTGCTTGTTTTCTTGACAAGCTCTAAAATATCACTATTTGTATCCAGCTTAAAATTTAAATATTGCACATTTTTAAGTAAAATACTTGAAATTTCAGTTTTTAGTACTAAAATTTTAGATATTTTAAATTTAAGTATTTAAAAACACAATTTTAACTAATTCACAATTAATTTGAAATTCTTCTCAGGGCCATACAACTTATAAAACAAATATCTTTTATTATAGCTTCATAATTTCTTTATTATATACTGGTTGCTGTATCTGTAGTAGATTTATAAAATGCTTTTCTCCAGTCATAATTGTCTCTGTCTCAAGTTCTTTATTATGTTCTACATGTTTTTATTTTTAGATGATTGTAGAGATATATACTTGTATATAAACATGTAAACTAAAAGTAGATATATGGTTCTTTTAAATACTTTGAGCCTTTAGTTTCTACCTTTAGTATCTCCAATTGAGGAAAGAAAATTTGACTCTCAGGCATATATCTCTAGTTTCACCCTTGCCACTGAAATACAGGTTAAAATACTCAATTATTTATTCAACATTGCCACATAGATTGCAAATGATCATTTGAAAAATAATACACTTTATTTTTAGGGCAAATTTACGTTCACAGAAAACTGAGTGGTAAGAAGAAAGATTGTCCATATACACCTGCCCCTCCCCCACATGTATAGGCAGTGTCTCCACTATCAACATCTGGCACCAGAGTAACATGGGTAACACTTATTATAATTGATGAACTTACCTTGGTACCTTGGCTTACCTTGGCTGTTATCATCCAAATTCCATACATAGGGTTCACTCTACATGCTCTATATCATCTGAGTTTTGAAAAATATATAGTGACACATATCCACCATTATTAATAGCATCATAAAGCTATTAGTTTCACTGCCCTAACAATTCTATGTTCAAGCCATTTTTGAGTCAGGGTTGATTTTGAAAATTTAAATATCTTGAAATATATCCAATCTCTTTTCTTTGGTGGGTGCTTATCTTCACCTGCTTAATTAACTCAACTACATCCTCTTTCACTTTCTAAGGCTACAAGACTTAGAGGTTAGAGCATTGATCTCCAAAATGAACATTTCAAACTATTTCAAACCAATGTCTTTATTTTCCCCTCACACTCACAACAGTTGTCTTCCATCTCAGGAAACTGCATCACTATCTACAAAGTTGTCACAATCCCTGATGCCATTTTTGATTATTCATTTCTCTTTCTAATTGACAGCATATGCTACCTGTGTAGCCTAAAAATAATACCAAATCTGGCCTTGCATCACAATGCCCACTCCTATCATTTCTAGAAAAGCCGCCATAATCTCTAGGCCTCCTTATGGATCTATTTTTTCCCTAACACCCTAAAAACAGTGAAATATCAAATATTCTGTGACGCCACTGTGGTTGGTGCCATTTCATTGACTATTGAATTCAAACCACTTGAGCCTTGCCATTTCTAAAATCACATCATTTCTGCAGCAGGAGTTTCTAACTTATTTCATCCCTTGAAATGCTATTTACTTTTTATGGAAGTTTCTTCATACACTTGCATTTCACACTCCATTTCATTCAAAAATTTACTAAAATGCCATCTCTTCAGAGGAGCCTTCTCAGACACCATTTCTAAAAAGTCAACCTGTCATTCTGAATCTCCACCTGTTTTCTTTTCTCAATAGTAATTAAAAATGACATCATGTATATAGGTTCACTTTTAACTTTTAAAAAATTACTGTGTTTTTTCCAACCATTTAACCCTCATTAGATTTCAATTATAAGTGAAGTCATATGGTATTTGTCTTTCACTGCCTGGCTTATTTCACTTAGCATAATAGTCTCCAGTTTCATCCATGCTGTCAAAAAGGTAGGACTTCTTTGCTTCTTCTGTGTAGTATTCCATTGTGTAAACGTATCACAGTTTTTTAATCACCCATCTACTGATGGAAATTTGTGCTGTATCCAATATTTGGCTAGTATAAATAGTGCAGCTATGTTAGTGTTTCAGGATTCTTAGAGTGTATTCCCAGCAGTAGAATCGCCAGGTCATAAGGCAGTTTCATTTTTAACTGTTTGAGGAAATTCCATACTGTTTTCCACAGTGGCTGCACCAGTCTGTACTCCCACCAAGAGTGCACTAGCATTTCTTTTTCTCCACATCCTTGCCAGCATTTGTTGTTTACTGATTTATTGATATCCATTCTGACAGGTGGGAAGTGATATCTCATTATGGTTTTTTTGATATATTTATTGATTATGGTATTACAGTTGTCCCATTTCCCCCCCTTTCACTCAACTCCATCCTGCCCACCCCCTCCCTCCCACATTCCCCTCCTATAGTTCATGTCCAGGGGTCATACTTGTAAGTTCTTTGGCTTCTACATTTCCTACACTATTCTTACCCTCCCCCTGTCTATTTTCCACCTATCATTTATGCTATTTATTCTCTGTACCTTTCCCCCCTCTCTCCCCCTCCCATTCCCCTATTGATAACCCTACATGTGATCTCCATTTCTGTGGTTCTGTTTCTGTTCTAGTTGTTTGCTTAGTTTTCTTTTGTTTTTGTTTTAGGTGTGGTTGTTAATAACTGTGAGTTTGCTGTCATTTTTACTGTTCATATTTTTTATCTTCTTTTTCTTAGGTAAGTCCCTTTAACATTTCATATAATAATGGCTTGGTGATGATGAACTCCTTTAACTTGACATTATCTGAGAAGCACTTTATCTGCCCTTTCATTCTAAATGATAGCTTTGCTGGATACAGTAAACTTGGATGTAGGTCCTTGCCTTTCATGACTTGGAATACTTCTTGCCAGCCCCTTCTTGCCTGGAAGGTCTCTTTTGACAAATCAGCTGACAGTCTTATGGGAAGTCCTTTGTAGGTAACTGTGTCCTTTTCTTTTGCTGTTTCTAAGATTCTCTCCTTCTGTTTCATCTTGGCTAATGTAATTATGATGTGCCTTGGTGTGTTCCTCCTTGGGTCCAGCTTCTTTGGGACTCTCTGAGCTTCCTGGACTTCCTGGAAGTCTATTTCCTTTGCCAGATTAGGGAAGTTCTCCTTCATTATTTCTTCAAATAAGTTTTCAATTTTTTGTTCTTCCTCTTCTCCTTCTGGCACCCCTATAATTCGGATGTTGGAACATTTCAAGATGTCCTGGAGGTTCCTAAGCCTTTCCTCATTTTTCCGAATTCCTGTTGCTTCATTCTTTTCTGGTTGGATGTTTCTTTCTTCCTTCTGGTCCACACCATTGATTTGAGTCCCAGTTTCCTTCCCATCACTATTGGTTCCCTGTACATTTTCCTTTGTTTCTCTTAGCATAGGCTTCATTTTTTCATCTAGTTTTTGAACAAATTCAACCAATTCTGTGAGCGTCTTAATAACCAGTGTTTTGAACTGCGCATCTGATAGGTTGGCTATCTCTTTGTTGTTTAGTTGTGTTATTTCTGGAGCTTTGATCTGTTCTGTCATTTGGGCCATTTTTTTTTTTTTTTGTCTGCGTCTGTTACTTAAAGGGGCGGAGCCTTAGGTGGTCCCCAGGGCGGGGTAATGCTGGTTGCTGAGCTGTGATGCTGTACATGGGGGAGGGGCTGAGAGGGAGCAATGGTGCCCGCTCCACTCTCCACCGGATTTCATCACTCCCTCCGCTACCCACAATCAAATTGGGCCCCTCTGGTGCTGGTTCCCAAGTGGGTGGGCTTGTGCATGCTCTAGGCCCCTGTGGTCTCTCCAACAACCTCTCCTGTGATCCTGGGAGTCTCTCCTGCTGCTGCCCCAACCCCCATGGGTGTTTTCACTCAGAGGTTTGAGGCTTTATTTCATCGCGCTGAAGCCCTGGGCTGAGCAGTCTGCTTTGCTCTCCACCGTTCTTCCTGGTTTATCTGTGCATGAATGTGGGGCCGCGGGGTGCTACCCGCCACTCTGCCTGCCCCATTCTCCGCCACTCTTAGTCTGGCCTTCTCGGTTTATCTGTGCGCGATTGTAGGGCCTCAGGATCTGCTAGTGGTCAGACTGTCTGCCCCGTTACTCCGCCAGTCTCGGTCTGGCCATGGCCACGTGAGTCCTCTCCGCCCTGGCTGCCCATCTCTGCCCCTCCTACTGGTCTTGATGTATGTTTCTTTTTTATCTACTTGGTGTCGGACTTAATTTAATTTTCTGTCAGTTCTGGTTGTGCGAGGAGGTGCAGTGTGTCTACCTACGCCGCCATCTTGGTTCTCTCATTATGTTTTTAATTTGCATGTTTCTGATGGATAATTATGCTGAGCTTTTTTTTTTTTTTTCGTATGTCTATGGGCCCTCTGTATATCTTCCTTGGGAAAGTGTCGGTTCAGGTCCTTTGTCCATTTTTTAATTGGATTGTTTGTCTTCTTGGTATGGAGTCACTTGAGTTCTTTATATATTTTGAAAATCAAACCCCTGCCTGAGGTGGAGACTGAATAGCATGCTATTAAACAATGAATGGGTCAATAATGAGATCAAGGAAGAAATTAAAAAAAATTCTGTAAACAAATGAAAATGAATACACAACAGTCCAAAAACTATGGGATGTAATGAAGGCAGTCCTAAGAGGGAAGTTCAACACAATGCAGGTCTATGTAAAAAAGATATAAACAGGTCAAATAAACAACCTAATCCTACATGTATAAGAACTGGAGGAACAACAACAAACAAAGCCCAGAGCCAGTAGAAGGAAGTAAATTATCAAGATCAGAGCAGAATTAAATGACATAGAGACTAAAAGAAGAATTCAAAGGATCAATAAACATAGGAAAAGGTTCTTTGAAGAGATAAAGAAAATTGGCAAGGCTTTATCCAGACTCATCAATAAAAAAAGGGAGACATGCATAGTTTTTTTTGTATTGGTGTTTCAATAACAAACTGACTGACAGTAACCAGAGAGGAAGGGGGAGAAGGATAATAGGGGATAATAGGGGAAGGGCCATCAAGGAACATATATAATGGACACATGGACAAAGCCAAAGGGGGTAGGTTCAAGGGTGGGAGATGGGGTTGGGTGGGGCATTGGGGTGTGATGTAGTGAAAATGGAGACAACTGTACTTGAACATCAATAAAATATAAAAAATTAAAAATAGATATAATTTTTAAAAAAAGAAAAAGAGAGGACCCAAATAAATAAATTCAGAAATGTAAGAGGAGAAATTACAACTGATATCACAGAAATACAAAGGACTGCTAAAAATTACTACAAACAATCATATGCCATGACATTTGAAAACCTGGATGAAATGGACAAATTCCTAGAAACATAATCTTCTAAAATTGAACCAAGAAGTAGAAAGCCTGAAGAGATTGATAACAGCTAGTGAAGTTGAAGCATTAATCAAAAAACTCCCAGCACACAAAATCTCTGGGTCAGATGTTTTCACAGAATTTTACAAAACATGTAAAGCAGAGCCAACCCGTATCCTTCTTAAACTGTTCCAAAAAATTCAAGAAGAGGGAAGATGCCCAAACTCTTTGTATGAGGCCAGTTTCATCCTAATCCCAAAACCAGATAAAGACACAACAAATAATGAAAGCTATAGTCCAGTATTGCTGATGAACATAGATGCTAATATCCTCAACAAAATATTGGCAAACCACATCCAGCAATACGTTAAAAAAATCATACACATGAACAATGGGATTCATCCCAAATGTGTAAAGATGGTACAATATTTGTAAATCAGTAAATGTAACACAGCCTTGGCTGGTGGCTCAGTGGATTGAGTGTCAACCTGAAAACCAAAGGGTCACTGATTCGATTCCCAGTCAGAGCATGTACCTGGGTTGCGGGCCAGGTCCCCAGTAGGGCGCTCACGATAGGCAACAACATATTTACATTTCTCTCCCTTTTTTCTCTCTCTCCCTTCTGCTCTCTCTTTGTCGGGGGGCTTTAACGCAGCCCCCCAGGTTCCACCACAGACGAAGAAAAAGACTACCAAGACATGATCTGCTTGGGGAGGAAAGGTGGCCGTTTCTCTCAAGGGGAGAAGGGCCCAGAGCCTCTCTCTCCAGGGGCTTTTATTAGGTTCATTCGCATAGGAATACGGAAAAAGCTCATCAATCATTGTCAGTCAGTAAGGGTTAAACAATACAAGATTTACAGAGAACTCTGAGGGCTTATTCTGAGTTACAGCCAATTAGTTAGAGGGCTATAAAACTTTAGGCGCCAGACTCATCTCAGGTCTGGACCCTTATCTCTTAAACTGAGGGTACAAATTAAGTAGGTTTCACAGGAATGTATGTATTTTTGTTAGGCCTGATTCCCCAGGGAATCTGCCCCTCCCAGCACAGGACTGCACTTCCCTCTGTTATTGCTTCAGGCTTAAGTCAGGCAAGGGAAGTAAGGCAGCCAAGAGATTAGGAGACTTCTCGCAGACAGAATGAGGACTCAGGCTATTTCAAAGCCGAGGGGTGAGGGTCCATCACCCCCTTTTGCCACAGCCCCCTGAGTCCTTCCCTGCAGGCCTCTTCTGTGACCAGAGCCTGTCTTAGGTTGATCCTCCCTTGAGGATTCTCACCCATCATTGGCTAACTGGCCAAGCTCAGGGCCAAGCAGGGTGAAGTGGGCAGAAGTGGCACTTCTGCCAGGGAGACAAGCTTTGTCTCCTTAGTGGCTTATGGTCCCAACTCTGACTCAGCCTTAACCATGAGGGGTTACAGCCTCTGAAACCAGGCAAGGTGGTTCCCAACATCTCTTAAAATAAATAAATAAAATCCTTAAAAGATATTAAGATATTAAGGCACTGGACCTGGGGCTGCAGCCGTCCTGGTCCTCATGCTGGTCCCAGGGACCTTATTGTCCTGAAGCACTCTCCTTACTGTCTGATTTTTCAACAGCCTCTACTGTTTTGGCCTCCAACCTTCATATATGCTGGGATCCCCTTGGCTATTCACTCTGTTCCTCAGAAAATTGTATTTATCATAAACCTTATGTTCCTCAGAAGATTTATGGTAAATATACTTATTCATCTATATATTTAGTAAGTATTTATTGAATGCTGATATATCTCCAAAGTTTCCTTGGCTTTGTTCTATGAATTGAGTTTATAGAAGCAAACAAAACACACAACTCCACTGTCTTTGAGGAAAATATAATCTCAGAAAGAAGAAGAACGCTTGAAGAAATAGATAAATTTAGAGCCTTGTGCTACATGTTATGAGGGCAACATCATGGTCAACAATCTGTGATCTCATGAAGATTTAACATTTACTAGAGAAGAGAAATTCAGAGTATTGTAGAATGTTGTATATTGTAGGCACCAAGCAAATACCTGAAAACACTAAGTACCATATAAAAGATTAACAAATGAGTAAATGGAATAGAGAGGCAATAATATTGAATATGTCCATGATTACATTTGGTCTTTCTATATTTGATTCCTTTTTTAAAAAAGTAAATTGTTGAATTTGTGGTTTGAAACATTTATAAAACTTTAAAAATGGTAGTTCAGTGCCTCAGAAGTTGAACTGGAGAAACTGAAATAAAGGTCAGTTTTTTTGTTGTCATTTTATGTTCTCATATCTATCTCTACATTTTATTTATCCCTTTCATCAGAAATATTTGTTTTAGAAAAGGGGGAACAGGATATGGGTGAGCAATGGGGAAAAAGTGGGACACTGTAACTGAACAAACAATAAAAAATAAGAAAAAAAGAAAAAATTATGCTGAATGAGAGAAGCCAGTCACAAAAGACCATCTATTATGTGAGTACAGTTATATGAAGTGTCTAGAAGAGGCAAATCTGTAGAGACAGAAAGTGGATTAATGGCTGCTCAGGGCAAGGAGTAAGGGAAGAAGGGAACAGACAAAGGGAGTGGCAGCTAACAAACAGAGGGTGCTGAAATGTCTTAAAATCGATTGTGGTGATGGTTGCATACATCTGCGTATATGCTTAAAACCATTGAATTGTACACTTTAAATGGTGGGTTGTTTCATATATGAGTTATATCTTAAAAGGTGTTTTTCTTAATGAAGTTTTAAAAAAGAAAAGGTTGTTTGTTTTGAATTTGTTTTGTTTCATGCCATTTTTGTTTTGTCTTAACAGAGGGGTGAGTGACTTCTGATAATTGAAAATATTAACTCAAAGCAAGATTGAATCTTTCATTCAAACATCATGAAATTAACACTTTAAGTAATATGTCATACACATTTGCAAGGCAAAAACATAGTTTGTATTCTTTATGATAATTGAGACTGCTATGAATGGAGGAAGCAGTGCATGGGCAAGAGCCCCATGTACCCTGATTTTAATAAGTGCTTTAAAATGGGGTTGATAGTGGTGTCCTACTATAATGGAATAGGCTTAATCACAGTAACAATACCCTTTGAAGTGCTTCATGTACATTTGGTCTATGTGTATGAGTTGAGGAATTTTAATTATGGCACTGAAATTTCTTTAACTTAGGGCTGAAGGGAAATTTGCATCTTACAACTTAAGAGGTATTCCATTTAAGGCATATATATATACACACACACACACACACACACATACATATATATATACATATGTGCACACACACATATATATGCACACACATACCTTATATATTCATATAATATATATACCTTATATTATATATATTACATATATAATATTATAGATATACCTTATGTATATTTATATAAAATCAACTTACATGCTTTAACTTATTAATATAATAGTAAATATCAAAGGGAAATCTCTGAGATTCCCCCTCTTTATGAGCTACTTGATCTTTGCATTTGTGGTTTGTAATTTGCAAAGAATTATAGCTATTTGCTTATTTTTCCTTTTATTATTCTTTATTTCTCTACTGTAAAGTTTCAAATACACAAAACTTATAATCTCATAGTGAAGATGTTTTCTATTTCTTTGAAAAATGCCATTGGAATGTTGATGACTATATCAAATCTGTAAATTCATTGTGTTATATGAATATTGTTTTATATATTAACATTATTAATTCTTCAAATCCACAAACATGGAATACGTCTCCATTTATTTGTGTACTCTTCAATTTCTTTCATCAATGTCTTACATTTTCAGTACAGATCTTTTACTTCTTTTGTTAAATTTATTCTTAAATATTTTATTATTTGGATATAATTATAGATGGGATGATTTTCTTCATTCTTCTTCCAGATAGCTCATTGGTATATAGAAACACACCTGACTTTTATACACTGATTTTGTATTCTGCAAATTTACTGATTTTATTTATTAGTTCTAACCATATTTTGCTGGATTTTCTTGTAATTTTATTCAAATAATACGATGTATTTCCAAACAGAGGCAATTTTATTCCTTCCTTTCTGATTTGGATGCCTTTTTAGTTTCATTTCTTGCCTAATTTCTCACTAGGACCTCCAGTACTCTGTTGAGTAAAAGTGAAGAAGAGAGTGGGCATGTATGTCTTGTTCCTGATGTTACAGAAAAGCTTTTCAGCTTTCACTGTTGAATATGATGTTAGCTGTGAGTCTGGGATAAATGGCCCCTATTGTATTGAGGTAAGGTTCCTCTGTACCTAGTTTGTTGGAAGTTTTTTTTTATCATTAAAGACAGCTGAATTTTGTCAAATGCTTTTCCTGTATGTATTGAAACAATCATATGAATTTTATCCTTCATATTGTTAATGTGGTTTATCACATTTTTTTTTTTCATTTGCAGATGGTGATCCATCCTTTCATCCCTCAAATAAATCCTACTTGATCATGGTGTGTGATCCTTTTACTGTATTGTTTATTTTGGTTGTTAAATTTTGATTAGGATTTTTATATCTATATTCATCAGGGACATTGGCTTGTAGTTTTCTTTTCAGTGAGTGTCCTTGTCTGGCTTTGATATCAGGGTATTGAAGCCCTGTGAAATGAACTTAGAAATGTTCCCTCCTCTTCTATTTTTTGAAAGAGTTTAAATAAGATTGGTATTAGATCTTCTTTAAATGTTAGGTAGAATTCACCTGTGAAGCCATGTGGTCTTGAACCTTTCTTTGTTGGGAAGCTTTCCATTACTGATTCATTACCATATTATCAGAAGGCATGTTCAGACTTTCTATTACCTCATGATTCAGTCTTCACAGTTTGTATGTTTCTAGGAATTTATCCATTTTTTCCAGGTTGTCCAGTTTGTTGACATGTACATTTGTTCATTGTAGTCTTTTATGATCTTATATTACTACTGATACCAGTCTTTCTGTGATCAGTAGTAACATCTTTTTTTTCATTTATAATTTTATTTATGTGAGCCCTCTCTCTCTTTTTTATTCATAAGTCTAGCTGAAAGGTTATGTATTTGTTTATCTATTCTGAAAACAACTACCCAAAGTTCCATTGATCTTTTCTATTGTCTTTTTGTCCACATTTCATTTATTTTCACTCTAATATGTTATTTGTCTCCCTTCCACTAGCTTTGGACTTAGTTTCCCCTTCTTTTTCTAGTTCCTTGAGTTATAATGTTAGGTTGTTTATTTATAGTATACTTTTTCCTTAATGTAAGTGTTAATTAATATCACTTCCCTTTAGAACTGCTTATGCTACATTCCACAGATTTTAGTAAGTTGGGTTTTTGTTTCCATTTGTCTCAGCTATGTTTTCATTAGCTTTGATTCTTTCTTTGACCCACTGTTGTTTAGGAGCATGTTATTTAATCTCCACATGTTTGTAAATTTTCTATTTTCCATCTTTTAGCATTTGGTATTAAAATTCTTTACTCCTCATGGAATAATTAGGTGTTAAGGATTCTCTCCTGATGTATGGCACTGTGTTGGGTTGGGGGTTTATTGTGAGAATATGTCTTAGACTTTCCTACACAGTTTCATTAAGCTATTTTCTTATTAATTTCATGTGTAGTACTTTTTCAGTTTGGTTCTGGATCTTTTTCAGATAGTATCACTCTGTGAGTAGATTTACATTTGTGCATCCCTGCAATGAAGAGAGCTCAGGAAATGTCTATATCTTCATTTTGGTCAACTTCAAATTGATATGAATTTAGAAGCAAATGAAAACCATTCAAAGACACTTTTTAACTACATATATACCACCAAAATATTAACAGCTATGGGTACTGCTTAAAGCAGAAAAGAATCAGTGTTTGCTTTTTCAGGAGAGATAATTTGTATTTATTTGTTGAAGGAAAAATAAAATCATACAAACTAGAATTTTTGTCAGGATGATATGTGAAATATCCTTCTTTTCTAAATCTTACAAAGCCTTACTCTAACATGCACAGTTGCTAACTCATTATTCACTGTATGAACATGAGCAATAGATGCAGATGTTCTTACTGACAAATGGGGTATGGTTATATTTTTGGTGGTCCTCATGTGTCAGCTAAACAACTACTGATGTTGTCATGACAAAGGGACTGTGTTGTGATAAAGAGATAGAGAGCTCCTGCGATGGTGCTACTTGGCTGTCCTTCTGCCTTATCTCTGTGCAGGTCTTTTATTGTGCCATGCTCTCTCCTATCTCCTCCACTCCCTGGCATAATATGTCCCTTAATATATAGAATGGAGGTATTGGGAACTGAATATTTTCTCTTTTCTCCATTATCATGTAGGATTTTAGATTAGGTTTTGCTCTCTCTAAACATCAGATGCAATGGCACCAGTAAAGCGACCTCTCTTTCATACATATCTGGACACTGTCTTTTGTTGCTGTACCTCACTGACTCTTGCTGATTTATTTGGGGAATATATTGGGGCTTTTGGATTCATTATTTAGAAAATTAATTTGAAAAGACTGAAAAAGAAAATAACTCGGCTCAAGGAAGCCAGTAAACTTATGTTGTTTTCTTTTGCTTTCAGCATATTGCAAGTCCTTGAATATCATTTTCTTCAGTCATTCCCTTATAACATTGATGAGATGCTGTAAGAACTTGTATATATCAAGTTAGTTCTTTCTTTCGCCACATTTTGTTGGAATTTGGGATTTTTCTCACTATTTCTGGTTTGTATGGTTATTTCCAGGCTACTTTGTAGCAATTTGAGAGATTTTGAGTGTCACCTTGTACTAGAACTCTTTGGAGAAATGGAGGAGGAGCTTCAGGCTGTGACGTGGCATCTAATGGACTCACCAAAGAAGCTTAACCCAACGTGGGCCCTGAAATCATCTCAGATGCTCTGTGAATACTCAGCTGACACTCAAGCTGTCTCAGAAGTGCTAGCAAAGAACCTCGGTAACTTGATTCTCAGCCCTAGTACTGAATTCCCTTCCCTTCTACCAGAATGTTCACCCCAATAGCAGGACAGAGAAAAGAGCTTACAGGGGCTTCGACTGGGGCAAGTCAAGGCATGCTCTACAGGGGATATGGAGTGAGGACATTGGCAACAGCTGCAAAAAAAGGATGCAAAGGATATTACAAGTTACCATATTTTGCCATGTATAATGCACATCCACATTTCTGTGCTCATTATACATGGGATTATTATACCCATTACTATACCTATGGTATGTAATGATTATACCCATATATAATGTGCATCCTTATTTTTCCCTAAAAAATTTGGACAAAAAGCACATATTATAGATGGCAAAATATGGTATTAGATACTGTACCCAATCTCTGCTTCAAAAAGACCCACAGGAGATGAAACTTGGATTGAGTCAAATCCAGAAGACTTAAGGTCATTATGCAGCAGCTTTGGAAAACTTCTCTATGCTAGGATAGACTGTAGACCAATATTTTGATAACCTATGATAGAAGTTCAGTGAAGTCTTTTTCTTGCATCTTCTTGTTGTCTCCCTGGAAGCTAGTAACTTATAGGGAATATATGTAGTTTGCATTTGAATGACTTCAGTGCATTTCAGTTCATTTTTTATTTGATCCAAAGAAGCACTAATAGGTGTTGAGTGTTGGCATTGTGCTTTAGAAGCCTGAAGTTGGTAAGATGAAACCCAACATCAAGAATTGGGAGGCAGGGATGGGTGGGACAGGAGACTGAGGTGGGGTGAAAATGGAGACAACTGTACTTGAAGAACAGTAAAAAAATGAAAAATTAAAAGAAGAATTAGAAGCAATTAACTTGTGCAGAAGGAATGTAAAAAAGAAAACATTAAGTAGTTTGGCTAGAGGATGATTAGTGCAGCGTATATTGACTATTCTATAGTTTTCAAAATTTGAATTATAACAACTTTTTTGATATGCTATTTCAATTTTTAGTAGCAAATAAATGTGTATATATGTCATCTTATTAAAATTTGAGGCATAGTTGATACCTTTTAAAAATAGTACGTCTTGTTCTTAGATCTTATATAACATTTGTTTTTGATAACAATGAATAATAATTCTTATCCTCATCACATTCCTATGGTATAAATCTCTGTCATTCTAATATTTTGTGACATTTTCCTACTATGAAGAAACTTTACATATTCAGGTGAGGTTTGAAAGAAAGAGCACAGATATTTGCACATATCATTTTCCTTGAACAGATGTCAAAAATGGAAGGTAGAGAAGTAGAAGTTTTTGGTGAAGGAAATTGAATTTTATACTGATTCATAATACTAAAGGAAGATGCCATCTAGTGGTATTTTACTCAGGTTATTTTCTTTTTGTCATGACCTGCCATCTACACAAACCTGAATTTTGGGGGGATACTAAAGACACATAGAATTTGTCATCTACCCTCCCACTGAGGAAGAAAAAACTTATTTATATCAATTAGACTATGGTAAAATTAGATTTATTATATGTTGTTTGCCACAGTTCCTAGAACCTATCAACAAAATTGAGGACTTACTGCACTTCCCTTTGAATTCCTTTTGACTCTTACCCATTGGAATATTTGAGTTCATTGCTTAAGTTTATGTGCTCAGGTTTTTGATCTGTAAAATGAGGTAAAGCCTGTAAAGTGTTCAACATAGTACCTTGCACATACTAAGTATAGCGGGTCCTCAAATAATACCATTCTTTCAATATTGTTTTTGCTGTAATATTGATTTTAAAAAATGATTCCCAGCCAGGGCCACTCTCTGCATGGAGTTTGCACAATCTCTCCATGTCGGTATGTTTGTTTTGAGAGGTACTTTGTGTTTTTCCCACCCCCCAGAGATGTGCATGTTGGTTAAATTGGCATGTCTAAATTGTCCCAGTATGAGTGAGTGTGAGTGTATGTATGCGAGTGGCCCTGCTATGGAAGGACGTCCTGTCCAGGTGTTATCATCAGTGTTTAGCTAGATACTAATAAAGAAAAGAGAGCAAAGGAAACTTAAACATTGAGCTTAATAAAATGGGAAGCAGATGTCTACTTGCTCAGCCAGGAAATTACAACTTTACATTCCAGGGATTATAGCATTTCCACGGAGGAAATTAACATTCCTCTCTCCCCATCTCTGGTACAAGATTGTTGGGGGTGCTGGATCATAGAGGCCTATCAGTCTAACTAGAGGGTAGAAACCTATCCAAAGTCCATGGAAGTTTGGGAAGATGATTGATTTTTTTGAAAGGGCACCTGGCCCATCTCAAGCTCAAACTAACATAATCCGAGGAGAACAAAGACACATGAGTGTGCTCTCTCTCTCTCTCTCTCTCTCTCTCTCTCTCTCTCTCTGTCTGCCTTGTCCACTGGGTGCACTTGCCCATTTGTTTGCATGCTGTCTTGCCTGGGAGCATGCAACCCATGTGGGTTTAGCAGGTACTGTGCCCACAGCAGATAACCTAGGCTCCAAAAGGACTAAACTCTCTCTCACTTAGGAACTAGGGCTCACCCCACACACTTGTGCATTCTTTCTTTATAGCCATGTGGCTTTAGCAGCTGCATGGCTGGCAGCCATGTGGACTTCACCACCACAGCAGCCAGGAACAAACTAAAGTACCTGGATGGGGACTGAGACCACTGAGTAGCTGCCTATGGGCTCTAAAGGACTAAACTTTAACATGAAGCAGAAACTCTGGACACTGGTGTTTGTCTTGGCCTTGCTGAGGACACAGATGGACTTTTTCCATGGTGGGACAGAAGGAAATGGGACATTGGAAACCCAAGGGGCAGCTTCCATTTCCACATAAATAAAGCACCTTGCCACCCCATAATTTCCTGTGCATAGGTCCTTGGAATGTTTTTCTTGTGATCACATGGAACAGCCTAATTCCCACCAACAACACAAGGTTGGTTCCCATGTTGTGTTCTTAGCTCTCAGGTAGGGCTCTGACTGCCCACAACTCTGAATGAACCTGAGTCTGTTGGAAAATAATTATTTCAAATGTTTTAATTAATCTTTCTTGGATGATTATATAGCCCACATTAGAAGTTTGATGATATTTGTGTGATTAAAATATGATGTAGAAACTTGTTTTGTGTTTATATCAATTAGCCTATTGTGATATACATTATTATACATTATTTCTCTTAAAGTTTCAGTTTCCAAGAACTTGTTGAGGACTTTAAGTGAGGACTTATTGTATAAAGCAGTGATATTTCAACCTTTTTCATCTCATGGCTCATATAAACTAATTACTAAAATCCTGTGGCACACCAAAAAATATATTTTTTGCTGATATGACAAAAATAGGTATATTTTTATTCATTCACACTGGAAAGCTATAGTTGTGTTGATTATTGCCATTTTATTTTTTTTTATTTTTGACAACCTAAGGGAAAAGAGGTTAGTGCTCCTGACTAAATAGTTAGGAATTCAGGTATTGCAATTTTGTTTGTATTATTGCAAAATGAATTTAATTGAAAACGAACTGTTTATAAGAGTCAGAGGGAATTTGAGATTCCAGATTCAGCTTGTTTGATAGAAAGACTTAACTTCAAGTAGCACAATTATGTGTCTGCTTTATTTGTGAACATTCTTGAGTCATGGAACAGCCAAGTGTTTATATAGCATACTCATTATCTTACTCCAGCACATGTGGACCCATACCTTCAGGCCTGGGGGCCATGGTGCTGCAGCCCTCAAGCCTAGGAGGTCCCAGATCAGACTGCTTTGGCCACGGGCTCTGACAGCAATGACAAATCATGGCATCTCCACCCTTGCCTATCCTGGCACCTTCCAAAATCATGAGATACAAACTAAGACTGGCCCACCACTGCGGCAGGGGTATCTGCCCAGTTCCTAGGAGGATACCAGGTGGACTCCTGCCTGACAGTGGGCTGACATGGTGGGGTGCCTATTCTTGTGACCCTTCACGGGTTGCCCAACCAAAGGGCCTGAAGAGGTGGCCTCACCAGGGCCTTACCTGGCTAACTGGTGGTCCAGGAGGAGGAGGATAGAAAAAGGAGGCTCATGGGTGTGGCCACTCCTGCCCAAAGAGCTGGAGGTATGTGAAGGCCCTGACAATGTGAAGACACTGGCAATGTGAAGGAATTGGCAAGGCTTGCAGGTTGGGGAAGTCGTTCATCATCCTGGGCAGTGTGCAGAGCCTGGTGGTTGCTGACCTCACCATTTGCAAGCACCTGGTCAACCTGCCAGGTGCTGACCTGCCATGTGCTCTTCTCTTCTTCTTGGTCTTGGTGCTTCTCTTGGCCTCAAAAGTCTATGTGTGCAGACAGCATCTCTTGCTGTTTGGCTGGGTCAGAGGAGGGGGGACACCAGTAGCTGATTGAATATCTTCTGGAAGTTCTCCTTGAGCAGATCCTGGCAGCTCTCATAATACTTGGCTGCAGAGATCATGCTCCATCTGAACTCCCTGAGTGACTTTTAGTTCACTGAAGTGGGCTTCATCTTTCTGCAGGAAGTCCTTGACAAACTGGATGAGCTGCAGGTTACTCTCTTGGAAGTTTTCAGGGACCATTTAGGCACAGGAAGTTGGTGTTGGCCTGGGAGCTTTTGTAGTGGTGGTAGTGCTGGGCAACAGCTGGGTAGGCCAAAGAAACAGTCGGGGCAGCTTGCTGACTGGGGGCACCATACCTGGCAGAGGTGGGGGTGGAGTACCCTTCAGGAGCACCACAGAGCTGAAGCCTGGGGGCATGGACTCTGCCCATGGAGCCTGGGGTGCTACTCAGGCCCAGGGGGCCCATCTTTTTCATGGGGCAGTGGTGGGGGTGATGCTATACCTAGCTTCTCGGAGCCCACTTTATTCTCCTTACCTGCTCTGGTGAAGGTCTGGGTAGATGCCAGCACCAGTAGAGATTAGATGGTGACCATGGTGGACACAGTCCACAACTCCTGGGTGGTTAGTCCTGGGTGGAAAGAGGGGCTACTCCCCTCTTTCTCCTTCTCTATAGGGTATGGTCCACCCTTCGCGCTTCCCTTTTCCACCTTCCCAGCCTTCCTAGGGGGCTGACTGCCCCTACTGGCAGCCTGGGCCCCTGGGATGGGCTGTGGGACATTCTTGCTGCCACTGCTATTCCAGGCAGAGATGATGGTGTCTGTGCTGGGTTTGGAGGTGGAGGACACCATGTTAAGCAAGTTGTCTTCATGGAAGGTACTTCTGCCCCTGGCAGGAACACAGTACTCCAGTACTACCCCCACAGGGCCCAGGGCTACCACTCAGTGGAGCAGGAGGAGGAAGCAGAGATGCAGAGGCTAGGGAAATCTTTGTCTTTGTGCTTTGATGTAGTGGGTGGGAGGGTGCTCAGAAATGTGGCACCTGAAGCTGGGCTGGTGGCTGAGAAGGCTTCTTGGCTTACAGGACCATTTGCTGAGGCTTCTTTGAGGTTTGGGCCTTCACTCTGAGTCCACACATGCCAGGGCCCCTGGAGCTCCTTGGGTCCCCACACCCCTGCCTCCTCCTCTTGAGCCAGCTGCCCTTCTCCCTGTCCTTGCTCTTCCTTGTGTGTCTCCTGCTGCTGCTGTGTAGTCCCTGAGCCCCACATAACAGCTGCCATTTCATCCTCTTCTTCCCTCTTGTTCCTCCAGCTTCCTCAGGGGCTCTGCATGGTTCTGCAGCTATTGGTCTGGTCTTCTCAGCCCTAGCAGTTGTATCTGCCCACTTCCTTGCAGTACTGGCCCCTGATGATCCCTTCATTCTGGTGCAAGTACCCTGACACATAGCTGAATTGCAAGTCGATCTGGCAGCTTTGGAGTGCCTTGGCACAGCTCTAGCTGTGACAGGCTGTCCTGTGGGCACTGAGGTCGATATAGGTTCAAAAGGTATGAATGAACTGCCCAGTACTGCAGTGACCCTCCTGGCACAGGAAGTGCTTCTGGAAGTGCTCACAAAGAGCTTAATCCCTATAGTAGTAGTCATTGGCCCCACCCAGTCACAGAAGTAGTGGTCTGGATGCAGGCGCTTTAGCAGCTCAGCACTCATTGCAGAACTTGCGGAGCAGATGCCTACAGTGTGAGGTGTCATGGGGTCTTCCTGCATGCAGTGCTCAGTACTAGGCCAGGTCCTTGCTTGAGTACCACTTGCACTCATATGTGAGATCTGAGCTGTTTGAGGCATAGGGTATGGCAGAAGAGCTCATGCTACTTCCATGTATGCTGCTCAAGGTTCCCAAAGAGGCCCAAGGGTGGTAGCTCGGGGCATTGTGGACACTTATGCAGCAGCATCTGCCTGTGCAAGGCACTTTCTCATCAGTAAAGTAGACATCATACTTCTCACGGTGTAGCTGGTGGATAGGGATTGTGGTAAAGGTGGGAAGCTTGGCAGTACCACTCTTTGCACAGCACCAGGGAGCAGTGGTGGCAGAGTGGATGGTTGGGGGATAGCAGTGACCCAGTGCCCTGACCTCCAGGTTCCCACAGCACACCATGCAGCTGCCACCGCCTCACTACAGTGCAGGCTTCACTGCCTCCTGGGCCTGGCAGTGAGTATGACCGCTGCTGCACCACCTCCCAGCCTGTGTGGCTGACCAGTCTCCTGGTGTCTGTCCCTTCCCGGGCAACATTACTGCCCCAGGTAGTGCAAGTTGCAGCACACCAGTTGAAAATCACTGGTATATAGTATGTCCTAGTTCTGTTTCAGTTGTGTGTGAAAAGTTCAAGGTAGTCTACTCCCCTAAAGGACAAGAAGCAAGGCTTGTTCTTTGTTGAATCTTTTCATCATTGTACATTCATGTGTTATTGTGCATAGCCTTTATTATTGTGTGTACACCTAGTACGTGTACCTAGATAAACACTTGCTGAATGACTCAACATAAAGAGACATTCTATTTACATTTACAGCATTTTTTAGATACCTAAGGATCAGGGCATTGATGATGTTGCATTTTCAATTAATAAACAGAAAAAGAAAAATTGGTCTCTGTTTCTCTGACACTGATATTTTGGTTTCCCCTAATCAAAATCATTTAAGTGACTTAAACGTAAGTTTTATATTTATTAAGCTTAAGTAATGAATTTTCCAGCTGTATTATAGTATTTTAAGAATGGTAATTCAGGCAACCTACACAAGATTATTGATCACATACGTGTATCTCATTGAATTAAGTTCCAGAGTCCTTTAACATACATTGTCCATAGGGAGACACTTTAACTACATGAAGCAATCAAGGATAAGAGGAAGCAAATGCCCAACCTGGATCACAAAACTGTTTCTCTATTATTAACTCTGTGTTCTTGAGAAAATGTGTTAACATTTTGAGCCTCCTTTTTTGGTAGCTACTGTGAGAATTACAACCATCCCCTAATTTATAGCTGATTTCAATTTAAAGCAGAAACAAGACAATAAGATGATATCACTTTGAAACAGCTAAGTACTGTACAAACATATAATTTTGTATAAGCCAGAAAGACATTAGAGAAGGGGAAATACAGCATGAGATGAAACATTCAGAGCAGTGGAACTTGGGAAAGAAAGGGGAGGATTAAATCTCATGTTCCACACTCTTCCAGAAGGTTGCAGGACTAGACAGCTGAGAGCAAAGGTGTTTGTCTCCACTGCCAGGAGGAAGAAAGTCCCAGAGTACAGCTTGCTCTGCTATATGAAGAAGGTGGCCTGAAATGGACTGGACTGAACTCAACTTTCTTCCATAGGGGAAGAAGATTTAGGCTGCTGAGAGTATGATATTGATAAATTCTAAAGCATATTTATGATGACACAAGGAAAGGGAGAAACAATCTGGTCTATATTTTGATGGAACATGGGGTAAAAGTATGTGCTTTATAGTGTTAATTAAAAGCTGAGGAAATAGAAGTGAATTCAGCTTGGATGTTGCTGGCATTGATGTTTATAGCAGAAGCAGCAGCTGCTTCAGTCTGTAGGGAATCACTCTAAGTCACTGGGATTCTAGCTGATATCCCAGTGAGCACTTCCTATCCTGTGGGTTAATCATTTGATTCTAATCTGATCCCAGGAGCCTGGCCCATTGCCTTTGATCAAGCAACCATCACTTGGCAGCCATCATTTGACTTTGTTGCCTTTTGCGCTCTTTCCTATGCCATTTACTTTCTATGTCATGGGCTTGATTTGCTGGCATACCGACTGTTTGAAATACTCTATGGATTTGATGCCCTTGCCTTAAATGAAGATATCTCTAAATCTTGCTAGAAGCACTTTCAGTTTAGAGATTAAGAGTCTATGGAGAGAAGAAGGCAGGTAATTTTCATCCCTTGGTAGTAAATGAGCACTTGTAGGTAACATTAACAGTTCCTTTGGCACAATGTAAAGGTATTGAGAAAAGCTGGCCAGGTAATAACGTAAGTCACTGCACCTATATAGTTAAAAACCTAGTGGCTTGTGAAGTGATCTGTATTTCATCTAATTCTCAAAAATGCCAGTTTGAACTTGAACTGATTTCTTCCTTATAATGTTATGAGGCTTCTTTTTTCTTTTATTTTGTGTGAAATAGAAGACAGTGTTAACTGATGCCTGTATATACTTTCTCATATTTAAAAACCTGTGAAGAGAAGGATATTCACAGAAGAAAACACTCTAAACAGATTTATTAGTATACAATACTATCTATAGACATAATGTTGCACAGCAAATCTTTAGAACTTACTCAATTTGTATAACTAAAATTTTATACCACTTGACACTTTGCTGTATGCAGTTCTGTCCAATCAATCTTCCTCTTATACAGCCATATTTTTAGGCAGAAGAGAGTTATTTTTTAAAAAATTAAATATTTATATGAATTTATAATTTGAAATGAAAACAGAAAGAATGAACAAAGAATAAGAAAAGGCTGGGAGTATTTGGGGTAAAAACTCACTTATATTCTCTTGACCATATATTTTTCACTAGACTGTGTCTTAAGTGATAAGGTTAATAGAAATATCTACTTAGAATTTCTGATTTCAGTATTATAATTAAGCAAAAATTCTGAGAGTACCTCTAACTGTACAAAACATTAAACCCTAGATTAGACAGTTTTGGAAAATTTACTGTAATGGGTAATTTAGTGTGTCAACTTATTTAAGCTGTGGTACCTAGCTAGTTGCCAGTTGTTAGGGGTACCCACTAATATATGTGTTTTTGTGAATGTATTTTTTAAATGAGATTAATGTTTAGAATCAGTTAACTTTCGATAACACACATTTTCTTCTGTAATATATGTGGCCTTAACCAATCCGTTGAAGGCCTTATGAGTTAAGACTGAAGTTTTCTGAAGAAGAAATTCTGCTTCAAGACTGTAACATAGAACTTCTGCCTCAGTTTCCAGTCTGGTGGTCTATTCTACAAATTTTGGACTCAGCAGCCCCTACAAAATTCTGTGACCATATTCCTTGAGCAATCAATTGATGGATCTATCTATCTACATATGTATCTATCTATCATCTATCTATCTATCTATCTATCTATCTATCAATTATCATCTATCATCTTACCTGCATTATTCTTTCTGTTTCTCTGGAGGACCCTTCTCTGGTATAACAAACAGAATAAACAAAAATAAACATGAGTGAGCTAGGCCCATTGTGAATCAGAGTTGGGGTTTTAAGGCCAGAGGTTGAATTTGTTAGTCCAGATCCACAGCCTGGTCATTAGCATCTGGTCATTAAAACATGCTGTAAAACCTTTGAAAATGTTAAGTGATGCATCATTATCTTTTTTCTTGTTAGTTTTCTTAGCACCTACTAAATAAAGCAACTATGATGATACATTGCACTGCCAGTAAAGCAATTTAATTTTAAATACCTTCGGGCCAGGGAAAGCATATTTGTTCTTCGCATTCTTAGAAAGAAGCATAGCCTCTGCCCATAATTTCTGCTCTGTAAATGTATTCTTAAATGTCTTGTATATGCTGGCCTCTGATTCTTTGTATACTATATACAATAAAGGGCTAGTGGTAGCCCTACATTATACAATGGCACATCTGAAAGTAGCTCTATCGTATAATAAATTCTTTTCAATGGCACTCCTTGTAAGTAGCTTACTGCAATTTTCAATTGCAATTACAAACAGATAAAAACGTGCTGGCAAAATGAACTTCTGTAGTTTCTTATATACACTCAAATGATTAAAAACTGCATTCTCCTTTTTTTAACATTACAATGATTTTCTACTGACTGTACATTATTTCCCTGAGTAAAGGATCAGAATACCGAGCATTTTAAGAAATAGCTTTGCAGTGAGAGAGCTAAACTGTCCTAAGTAGACTTACTTATCACCTTCAAATTTAGAAGACTGTATATGTATATATATATCTAATTTATAATGTATATATATCATATATAATTTATATATATTAAATGAGTTACTTCTTTACATATATATACATACATATATTCTGTTTATATATACTATATGTATTAAATTTTAATGTAAATTTATATATACAATGATGAGGTGCCCCTTTTGGTCTGTCTTTGAATTTGAACTGTAAGCTTTATTATTTGTCTTTTAAATTTAATGTTTGGAGTCAATTTTGTGTGAAGCTCTGAGAACTACAGGCCTGCAGAGCTGGGAAAACAACAGTGCCTGTCTCTGTTTTAAAACACAGATGGTCATCAAAAAAATCCTAGGCTTACTGCCTGTGTTGCTGCTCATTCTATATTGCTCTTTTTATTTTCTTGCATTCTTCTAATTTTCTATTGTGGTTGCTGTGGCTTCTTTCTCTTGATCATGTCATATATTTGTTTGTTTTTTTTTCATGTTTTCCTTATGTATTTCTTGTTCTATCCCCTCTTCAGCTTCCCCTTTTCCTTCCTACCCTAAGACCTCTTAGAGATCAGCATCACTATTGCAAGCCTAAAAAATTACCTTTCCTTTAGTTTGAAAAACTTCAGCTTACAAACTCCCTATTGTCCCACAGCTGACCCACAGCTGGTCTTTAGCTGCTTGATGGCAGACAATAATTTTGAAGAGTAGGTGGGTCTACTCAGTCTCTGAATGTATAAAACTCTTAAGACAGTGTATAGTAAAAAGCTTGGGAAACTTCTCACAAGTAGAATGGGGAAACTGAGACAGCTGAACAAACAGGATGAACAATTTACAGCCAGATACAGAAGGTCACCTCCCTAAAGATACAAGCTAGGCCTCAGTTGTATTTCAGTGCCAGGCCCAGAAAATCAACAAACCAGATGGGCAACTGCAGGACCAGCTGCATTGACCTATGACCCCTTGCCCTGGCACTGACCAATAAATAGAGATTGTGATCCTGAAAGGGCACACCTAGAAAACTGATGAATATTCTGCTGGAACCCTCCCCTGAGACCTTCCCTAAAATTCCTGCCTGCAAGAGAGAGAAAACCCCCAAGACAAAGGGCCCAGAGCATCTTCTCTTCCTCTGGGGAACATGCCTGTGCCTTTCCCTTCCACGTTTCCTTCCCCTGACTACAGGAATACATCTCCTAAACTCTAAGGGACTCTATCAGACTTGCAACCAGGGTAGCAATTGGCATCAATAGCTCATCTGGGGCTATCCCCTTGAATCTGTCTCCAAGGTGCCCTTTTCTCTGACTTCCTGGTGAGCTAAAGCAGCCCAATCTAAGTCTTTCCTGTTGCTTCTTCTATGCTAAGCCCTTCCTTGTTTTACTGCTTTAATAAACATATCCTTGTTTTATGCTAATAAACAGTATCTTCAAAGTTACCTGGACTGGTGTTGTGAAATCTTTCCTACATGATGTCAAGAACCCTCATACTACCAGCTGGCCCTAGGCAGACCTGCTCAGGGCCTGGTCCTCTGTCCACAAATGACTTAACTTTGAGAGGTGTGCTGAACTCAGGGTGACTTTGTGGGTAATACATTGCCCCCTTTACATTTAAGCCACGATTCTTTCTTAGTAGGACATTAGAAGAAGAAATAAGGGATATGTCATCATCAATTACCTATACTTGATATTTGGTTGATTATAGGAAGAAAGGGCTCCAATTGAATAAAAGTTTGTATTAAACATTTAATTCTCCCTTCAGTTTATATGATGCATTTTTATAGCTCATATAAGAAAGGAGTACCTATTCAGAAAAAACTTTGATTCCAGAATTTCTCTTAATTTGAGATGAATTCTTCTCTTTATTTCATCTTCCTCTTTTTTCTCCCCTTATTCTTTTTTTCCACCCTTCACTATTGAGTAACTTACATTTTTTCATTGTTTTTCATTTATTTTTTAAACCTTTCAAGGGAGGTGAAATAAGTTCTTCAAAAAGCAAAAACAAAAACTTCTACCAGAATGAGCACTGGATCAGGGAAAAGGAATGAAAATTCTAATGCTTTCAGTTGTTTGTTTATGAAAAAGTCTACAATGCTTCATTTTACCTTTGTTCAAATATGTAAGTGGAGTGTGTTACATAGAATACTGTACTTCTTAAAATGTAAAAAGAAGTCTTCCATAAGTTTTCCACCGCTTTGGAAAACAATTTCCTCATCTATCACATTACAAGAAACAGGTTGTATTCAAAACATTTATTGAGCAGGTGACATTTAATTGCAGAGTTGAACAAATGGGTGTACTAGACATATTCAAGACTATGTTCTGAGCTGAAGGCACCACCTACTTTCCCTAGTATTTTAAAGTAGCACTTATATTTAATAGTATATCATTTTTATCTTTGTTTTTTTAACTCATCTTTCTGTTTCCTTGTTAATAGTGCCTAGTTTAATTTTTCTTTCTTTAAAAATATTCCTGATTTATGAGTCTTTCTACAGACATTGTACGGAGTTTTCAGGATACACAAATAAAATATCTTTCCTCCAATATCTCACCATTTAATAGAGTAGACACATCTAGAACACCTACCCTTTCTGGGTTTTAAGCATATGTTGGGCTTTAAGCATATACCAAAAAAGATTGTGGAATATCACAATTATAAATCCCTAACTGGCAAAGGCTCTTAACAAGGGTGTTTGTGTGTGTGTAGATAACCACAGATAATCCAAAATCTTTATTTTTTTCTATTCATTTCACTTCTAATTAATTTGGTGCTTTTAGAGTCTAGGTGGGAATACTTATAATAAAATGAATACTTCCCAAATAGCTGCTACTACCACATGAAAATATACTAAATGTTTGCAATAATTGTTGAAAATTCAAGAATGATAAATACATTCTTGAAGTATGTATAGGGTAATGATCCCAAATTGTGCCTAAGAATATAAAGAACATTTAAAAATCCCCACACATAAATGTAAATAGTAATTCAGGTCAATATCTAATAAAGCTCCTTAAAAACTAACATTATAGCTCTTCTTACATAGTAAGAAAATGTTTTCTGCATTACAACATTGAATACTTTTTAAAATGTTACTTGTTGAATTTTCTATATCAGACCCTTTTGCTCATCTCTACTTGTGCTCCATTGACTTGTCTACTATTATTTTTCTTTCCTTCTCATTTACTGCAGTTAATGAAATTAAAGACTTCCCTTGGTCAGCAATTTCACTTCTAGGGTATCTATTTTGTTCTATTTTATTTTATTATTTTGTCCTGTCTAGTTGTTTACTAGTATGAGTTTGGTCTTCAGTTTTGTTATATTCTCACAAATTATAGATTATATGGTCATTTTCTATCCAAAGACACAGGTTCCAGTTAAGAAAGTAACATTACTAAAACACAATGGTTTTAATAATAGGTTTGGGTTTCAAACTTAGACTTGCCTGACATTTGTTTATCTTCCCAACCTTAATCCCATTGTCTTTCTCCAAGCAGATAAATTATAATTGTTAGTGGTTGTTTTTAGATCAAATTAATAGCAGCTATAGTTTTATTTATTTATTACTATTATATCAATGTTTATAGTGTTATAATGTTTTTAAAGAAAATTTGTTACTTTGAACATAAGAAAATAAGGTGTTCATTGAGTTGCTGTTTACTTAAGTGGGCTTTGTCATACAGAAGCAAAACATAGCTGAAAGAAAATATTTTAATATGTGACTCAATTCAGTATTTTTGATAGATAAGTAGAGGATTCAAGAATTTAAATGGGCTTTAAATAACAAAAGTCTGTTAAGGGAAGCAACACAAACCATTTAGTTATGTGCAACTTGTTTAAAGAGAGGATTGATTGGAGCAGTCCTTCATATTTCTATATATAAGAATTAATCCAAAGAAGATTTGTGGTCCACAGTCTTATATACTTGGGTTCCCTACCCCTAGCCCTCCAAAGTAGTTGGAAGATTAAAGAAAAATAAATAATAGTGTTTCCAAAAGTATTGCTCTCATGAACATTGGGTGAGACTATGCTTCCAGAAGAGCTGGAGTGTCCATCTAAAAATGAAGGAACAAAATCTAGGGGAAGAGGGACAGAATATGGCAGCGAGATAGGTGGGAGCGGAGACCACTTCCCCTTGGCACCAGTGAAACACCTAGCTGATTTGAGGAACAGAGTGAACAGCCAACGGTATTGCAGTATACATGAGGATCAGAGACCAAAAATTGTAGAGGACATTGAAAAATCAGATGGTAAGAAGAGTGCTTAAGGACAATAAGGTCCCTGGGACCGGCACGAGGACTAGGGCAGCTGAAGCCCCCAGCTGGGGCAGCAGTGTCTGCTGCAAGATTCTTTGGAGAGAGCCAGGCTGAGCTGTGTGAGAGGCCAGGTGCTTGTTTGGACTGGGGGGCTTTAACAGGAGGAATTTCTCCAAAGAAAAAGAGAAAATAGAGGCACTCAGCGGCTGTTTAGAGAATTCTCCACAGCAGCCTTGGCCTTTGCGCCCCCACTCCCTCAGCCCCTGGACTGTGAACACTGGATGAGCAGCCCCAGCACCCACCTGAAACCCAGGTCAGTGCGCACCCAGATCAGTGGCCAGGCTACCTGGGCATACAGGCCCAAAGCCTGGGGTTTGTGCCCATCACAAACAGCAGCCTGGATGCCCACACCTGAAGCCCCGCCGAGTGGGTGGTGCACACCTTGATCAAGGGCCTGGCTACCCGAGGGTGACCACACCTGAAGAACCAGGTCTGAACAGGTCCCACCTAGCCCTTGTGCATAGAGCCCTGTAGGGCCTACTCACTCTCTAGGAGGAAGGCTGAACTCCCAACAGAGGGGAGCTTCAGTGCTAGCGGAGACTGCAGTCTCCAGAAAGACTTGACTCAGTAGGGGGCTGAATTACCCTGAAGGAGCACCAAGAGCACCTAGCATCTAGGACAGCAAAGAACAAGAAGGTTGAGTGTGAGTTGCCACTAACTGGTGGACCTCAAGGACAGTACAAGTGGTGGACTAAAGGCTTAGCGGGGAGCAGAAGGACCCTGAGGAATTGGACTGGAGGCTGGACAACACTGAATAGTGTGACACATGAAAGGAGAAAGGTGAAACCAATCCCTCCACCCACCCCCTCCCCTATCACAGAAAAGAAGACCAGCAGAACTGACGTGATGGGTTAAAGCCAGCAGAAGACTTTCTTTTTTTATTCCTTCTTCCTTCTTCGTTTACTTTTTTATTCCTTCTTCCTGCCTTCTTTTATTTATTTTTTATCTTAATTTTTGTTAAAATTCCTTCTTCTTTTCTTTCCTCCAATATTTTTTTTACCCTACCTTCCTTCCTTTCCTTTTCTTTTCTTTTATTTTAATTTTTTATTATTATTCAATTACAGATGTGTGCCCTTTCTCCCCATCCCTCCACCCCACCCCAGCTGAACCCCTCCATCCCCCACCTCCACCCTCCCTCTTGATATTGTCCATTAGTCCTTTATAGTAGTTCCTGTAATCCCCTCTCCTCACTACCCCTCCCCACTCCCCCCTGACAATTGTTAGATTGTTCTTAACTTCAATGTCTCTGGTTATATTTTGTTTCCTTTTTTCTTCTATTTATTATGTTCCAGTTAAAGGTGAGATCATATGGTATTTGTCCCTCACTGTCTGGCTTGTTTCACTTAACATAATGCTCTCCAGTTCCATCCATGCTGTTGAAAAGGGTATAAGCTCCTTCTTTCTCTCTGCTGAGAAGAATTCCATTCTGTACATATACCATAGTTTTTGGATCCAATCATTTGCTGATGGGCACTTAGGTTGCTTCCAGTACTTGGCTATTGTAAATTGTGCTGCTATGAACATTGTGGTGCATAGGTTCTTTTGGACTGGTGTTTCAGGGGTCTTAGGGTATAATCCCAGCAGCGGAACTGCTGGCTCAAAGGGCAGTTCCATTTTTAGTTTTCTGAGGAAATTCCATACTGTTTTCCACAGTGGCCTCACCAGTATGCATTTTCACCAACAGTGCACTAGGGTTCCCTTTTCTCCACATCCTATTCAACATTTGTTTGTGGATTTGTTTATGTTGGCCACTCTGCCTGGTGTGAGATGGTACCTCATTGTGATTTTAATATGCATCTTTCTGATGGCTAGTGATGCTGAGCATCTTTTCATATGTCTCTGGGCCCTCTGTATGTCTTCCTTGGAGATGTGTCTGTTAAAGACCTTTGCCCATTTTTAATTGGGTTGTCTGTCTTCCTGGAGTGGAGCCATATCAGTTCTTTGTATATTTTGGAGATCAGGCCCTTGTCTGAGGTATCATTGGAAAATGTGTTTTCCCATACTGTTGGTTCTCTTTTCATTTTAATGCTGTTTTCTTTAGCCTTGCAGAAGCTTTTTAATTTGATGAGGTCCCATTTGTTTATTCTTTCCTTTATGTCCCTTGCTTTAGGGGATATGTCTGTGAGGATGTTGCTGTGTGAAATGTCTGAGATTTTCCTGCCAATGTTTTCCTCGAGGACTTTTATGGTGTTATGACTTATATTTAAGTCTTTTATCCATCTTGAGTTTATTTTTGTGTATGGCGTAAGTTGGTGATCGAGTTTCATTTTTTTTGCACGTAGCTGTCCAGATCTCCCAACACCATCTGTTGAAGAGGCTGTTTTTGCTTCATTTTATGCTTCTGCCTCCATTGCCAAATATTAATTGACCATAAAGACTTGAGTTTATTTCTGGGCTCTCTGTTCTGTTCCATTGGTCTATGTGCCTGTTTTTATGCTACTACCAGGCTGTTTTGATTACATTGGCCTTGTAATACAGTTGGATATCAGGTATTGTGATCCCTCTTGCTTTGTACTTCTTTCTCAAAATTGCTGCAGTTATTCGGGGTCATTCATGGTTCCATATGAATTTCTGAAATGTTTGTTCTATATCTGTGAAATGTGTTATGGGTACTCTAATAGGGATTGCATTGAATCTATAAATTGCTTTGGGTAGTAAGGCCCTTTTGATGATGTTAATTCTTCCCATCCATGACCATGGTACATGCTTCCATTTGTTTGTGTCTTCCTTAATTTCTTTCTTCAGTGTTGTGTAGTTTTCTGAGTACAGGTCTTTTACCTCCTTGATTAGGTTTATTCTTAGGTACTTCATTTTTGTGGTTGCTATATCAAATGGGATTTTTTTCCTGATTTCTGTTTCTGCAGTTTCGTTGCTGGTGTACAGGAATGGCTTTGATTTCTGAGTATTGACTTTGTATCCAGATGTTTTGCCAAATTCATCTATTAGGTCGAGTAGTTTTTTGGTGGAGTCTATAGGATTTTCCATGTACACTATCATGTCATCTGCAAACAGTGACAGTTTCATTTCCTCCTTTCCAATTTGGATGCCTTTTATTGCTTTTTCTTGTCTGATTGCTGTGGCTAGGACTTCCAATACTATGTTGAATAGGAGTGGTGAGAGAAGGCATCCTTGTCTTGTTCCTGATCTTAGTAGGAAAGCTCTAAGTATTAGCCAAATGAATATAATGTTGGCTGTAGGTCTCTCATATATGGCCTTTATGATGTTGAGGAATGCTCCCTCTATTCCCACTTTGCTGAGTGTTTTTATCAGAAATGGGTGCTGTATCTTATCAAATGCTTTTTCCACATCTATTGATATGATCATGTGATTTTTGTCTTTGCTGTTGTTGATGTGATGTATTATGTTTATTGACTTGCGAATATGGTTCCATCCTTGCATCCCTGGGATGAATCCCACTAGGTCAGGGTGTAGGATTTTTCAATGTATTCCTGGATGCGGTTTGCCAATATTTTGTTGAGAATTTTAGCATCTATGTTCATCAGCGATATTGGCCTGAAGTTTTCTTTCTTCGTTGTGTCTTTATCTGGTTTTGGGATTAGGATGATGCTGGCTTCATAAAACCAGCTTGGGAGTCTTCCATCAGTTTGGATGTTTTTGAATAGTCTTTGAAGGATAGGGGTTAGCTCTTTAAAGGCTTTGTATAATTTTTCTGTGAAACCACCTTGTCCAGGGCTTTTGTGTGTTCGGGTTTTTTTGATAACTGCTTCAATTTCACCTGCTGTTATTGGTCTGTTCATGTTTTGTGCTTCTTCTTCATTCAGTTTTGGAAGATTATATTTTTCTAGAAATGTGTCCATTTCACCTAGGTTTTCAAATTTCTTGGCATACAGTTCTTCGTAGTAATTTCTTACAATCCTTTGTATTTCTGTGGTATCAGTTGTAATCTCTCCTCTTTCATTTCTAATTGTGTTTATTTGGATCCTCTCTCTTTTATTCTTCATGAGCCTACTTAAAGGCTTGTCGATTTTGTTTATCTTTTCAAAGAACCAGCTCCTGGATTCATTAATCCTTTGAATTGGGCTTTTAGTCTCTATGTCATTTAACTCTGCTCTGATATTGGTTATTTCCTTCCTTCTGCTTGCTCTGGGCTGTCTTTGTTGATGTTCCCCGAGTTCTTGTAAGTGTAGTGTTAGGTTGTTTGTTTGAAATGTTTCTATCTTTTTAATGTAGGCCTGTATTGCTATGAACTTCCCTCTCAGGACTGCCTTTGCTGTGTCCCATAGGTTTTGGGTTGTTGTGAGTTCATTTTCATTTGTTTCCAGAAAGTTTTTGATTTCTTCCCTAATCTCATTCTTGAACCATTCATTGTTTAATAGCATGCTATTCAGTCTCCATGATTTTGGGTGTTTGGGTTTTTTTCCTTAGTGGTTGGTTTCTAGTTTCAATCCCCTGTGGTCAGAGAAAATGCTTGGTATGATTTCAAATTTCTTGAATTTGTTGAGGCTTGCTTTAGGTCCTATCATGTGGTCTATCTTTGAAAAATTTCCATTTACACTGAAAAGAATGTGTATTTTGCTTCTTTGGGATGAAAAGCTCTATATGTATCAGTGAAGTCCATTTCATCTAGGGTATTGTTAAGTAACACAATATCCTTGTTGATATTATGTTCGGAAGACCTGTCCATTATTGACAGTGGGGTGTTAACGTCTCCTACTATACTAGTGTTGCTGTCTACATCTTTCTTGAAGTCCTCCAAGATTTTCTTTATGTATTTGGGTGCTCCTTTGTTGGGTGCATATATATTTACAATGTTTATGTCTTCTTAGTGGATTCTTCCTTTGAGTATTATCAAGTGACCTTCTGGGTCTCTCTTTATGGCCCTTTTTTTGAAGTCTATTTTGTCTGATATGAGTATTGCCACCCCTGCTTTTTTTTCCTGTTTGTTTTCTTGGAAAATTTGTTTCCAGCCCTTCAATTTCAGTCTGTGTAAGTCTTTTGTCATGAGATGGGTCTCTTCTAGGCAGCATATGTGTGGGTCATGTTTTCTTATCCATTCAGCTATTCTATGTCTTTTGATTGGAGCATTTAATCCATTTACGTTTAAGGGTATTATTCATAAGTAGTTATTCATTGCCAATTTTTCCTAACTGTGTTCCTCTGTCTTTCTCTTTTCCTTAAAGCAGTCCCTTTAGCATCTCTTGCAGAGCTGGTTTGGTGGAAGTGTATTTTTTTAGAGTTCTTTTGTCTGGGAAGCTCTTTATTTTGCCTTCTATCTTGATTGAGAGCCTTGCTCAGTAAAGTAGTCTTGGTTGCAGGCCTCTGGTTCTCATTACTTGGCATGTTTTTTTTACCATTCTCTTCTGGCTTGGAGCGTTTCCTTTGAGAAGTCAGTTGCTAACCTCGTTGGGGCTCCCCTGTATGTTACTTGCTGTTTCTCCCTTGGTGCCTTTAAGATCCCCTCTTTGTCTTGGAATTTTGCCATTTTAATTATGATGTGTCTTGCAGTGGGCCTATTTGGGTTCCTCTTCTTTGGGACTCTCTGTGTCTCCTGGATTTGGGTGACTTTTTCTCTCATCACATTAAGGAAATTTTCCATCATTACTTTGAAACAGGTTTTCCAACCTTTGTTCTTCTTCTCCTTCTGGTATACTTGTTATATGGATATTATTACGTTTCATGTTGTCCTGCATTTCCCTTATTACCTCTTCGTTCTTTCTGAGCCTGTTTTCCTTTCCTTGATCTTTCTGGGTTTTTTTTTTTTTTTTCTACTTTGTCCTCCGGATCACTTATCTGATCCTCTGCTTCATCAAGTCTGCTTTTCATTCCTTCTACTGTGTTCTTCAATTCAGAAATTGTAATCTTCATTTCCTCTTGGCCCTTTTTGATAGTTTCTATTTCCTTTTTCATGTTGATATAGTTTGCAGTGAGTTCATTGTAGTTTCCCTGTAGCTTCTGGTAGTTCTCTATGAGCTCAGAGACCTCAGTAAGCTTCCTGATAACCATTGCTTTGAACTCAGTATCTGATAGTTGACTTGCCTCTGTTTCAGTTAGCATTCTTTCTCAGGCTTCCTCCTTTCCTTGCATTTGGGGATTGTTTCTTTGTCTTCCCATTTTTTTGTGACACTCTTCTTGTTAGCCTCTGCTTCTTAAATTGATCTATTCTGACTCCCTGGGTTTATGGTATGAACTTGTATGGTAGAATGACAATGGGATTCAGTGGTGCTCTCTCCTTAATCTCCTGTGCTCACTGGTCTTGAGATGATATTTATGGGTGAACATGGTCTAACTGTGGTCTTTTCAGCACTCCGGGTTTTGTTGTCTCACCGTGAGATCTTTCAATGTCCTCTATCTTTGGTCTCCGATCTTCTTATATTCTGGAATACTGTTGGCTGGTCGCTCTGCTCCTCAGATCAGCTAGGTATTTCACTGGTGTGAGGGGAAGTGGGCTGCACTCCTGCCTATCTCGCCGCCATCTTCTTCCTTTCCTTTTCTATTCCTTTTTCCTTCCTTCCCTTTTTTTCTTTTCCTTTCTTTCTTTCTTTTTCTCCTTTTCCCACAGATGGAGACAATAAAACCTGTAGCTCTGAAAAGACCAGAGTTAGACCCAAACAGGAGTCATCTTAATAACCGAGAGAGTGAGACAAATTTCACTTTGCTACTCCAGAGAACTTGCATGGGGGGAGTGGTGATCACCAGTACACCTGCTGGAAGAGGAAGCCCACGAACAAAGGAACCACCAACAGATAACAACGGAAGAAGTTGAAGAAGGGAGTGGAAGCCAGACTAACCTCAATCCAGGACTGATCTGGAAATACAACTAAATAGTGGAGAAATTACTCAAAACAAACCACTTAACAAGAGCAAGAGAGAAGCCTCAAAACCTTGTACACACAGAAGAATCTGCTTTAACACAAACTGCCCACATCTGCAAAACAGAATACAAGACATGGTGGACAGAGTGACCCACAGTCAACCAGATTGAGGGAAGGACCCATCAAAGAAAAACCCAAAAACAATCAAAACGCAAAGACATATAGAGACCCAACATAAACACCAGGCCAAGACCAGCAATGCCAGGAGATTAAGGAGACAGCACCACTGAATCCCACTGTCATTCTACCATAGAAGTTTATACCATAAACCCAGGGAGTCAGAACAGATCAATTTAAGAAGCAGAGGCTAACAAGAAGAGTCTTACAAACAATGGGAAGACAAACAAACAATGCCCAAATGAAAGGAAAGGAGGAAGCCTCGGAATGAATGCTAATTGAAACAGAGGCAAGTCAACTATCAGATACTGAGTTCAAAGCAATGATTATCAGGAAGCTTACTGAGCTCATAGAGAACTACCAGAAGCTACAGGGAAACTACAATGAACTCACTTCAAACTATATCAACATGAAAAAGGAAATAGAAACTATCAAAAAGGGCCAAGAGGAAATGAAGATTACAATTTCTGAATTGAAGAACACAGTAGAAGGAATGAAAAGGAGACTTGATGAAGCAGAGGATCAGATAAGTGAGCTGGAGGACAAAGTAGAAAAAAACACCCAGAAAGATCAAGGAAAGGAAAACAGGCTCAGAAAGAACGAAGAGGTAATAAGGGAAATGCAGGACAACATGAAACGTAATAATATCCATATAACAAGTATACCAGAAGGAGAAGAAGAACAAAGGTTGGAAAACCTGTTTCAAAGTAATGATGGAAAATTTCCTTAATGTGATGAGAGAAAAAGTCATACAAATCCAGGAAACACAGAGCCCCAAGCATGAGGAACCAAAAGAGGCCCATTGCAAGACACTTCATAATTAAAATGGCAAAATTCCAAGACAAAGAGAGGATCTTAAAGGCACCAAAGGAGAAACAGCAAGTAACATACAGGGGAGCCCCAACGAGGTTAGCAACTGACTTCTCAATGGAAACGCTCCAAGCCAGAAGAGAATGGTAAAAAAACATGCCAAGTAATGAGAACCAGAGGCCTGCAAACAAGGCTACTTTACTGAGCAAGGCTCTCAATCAAGATAGAAGGCAAAATAAAGAGCTTCCCAGACAAAAGAAGTCTAAAAGAATACACCTCCACCAAACCAGCTCTGCAAGAGATGCTAAAGGGACTGTTTTAAGGAAAGGAAGGAAAAGAGAAAGACAGAGGAACACAGTTAGGAAAAATTGGCAATGAATAACTACTTATGAATAATACCCTTAAACGTAAATGGATTAAATGCTCCAATCAAAAGACATAGAATAGCTGAATGGATAAGAAAACATGACCCACACATATGCTGCCTAGAAGAGACCCATCTCATGACAAAAGACTTACACAGACTGAAAATGAAGGGCTGGAAACAAATTTTCCAAGGAAACAGACAGAGAAAGAAAGCCAGGGTAGCAATACTCATATCAGACAAAACATACTTCAAATAGAAGGACTATAAAGAGAGACCCAGAAGGTCACTTGATAATACTCAAAGGAAGATTCCACCAAGAAGACATAAACATTGTAAATATATATGCACCCAAAAAAGGAGCACCCAAATACATAAAGAAAATCTTGGAGGATTTCAAGAAAGATATAGACAGCAACACAATTATACTAGGGGAATTTAACACCCCACTGTCAAAAATGGACAGATCTTCCAAGCAAAATATCAACAGATATTGTGTCACTTAACAATACCCTAGATGAAATGGACTTCACTGATATATATAGAGCTTTTCATCCCAAATAAGCAAACTACACATTCATTTCAAGTGTACATGGAAATTTTTCAAAGATAGACCACATGGTAAGACACAAAACAAGCCTCAACAAATTCAAGAAAATTGAAATCATATCAAACATTTTCTCTGACAACAAGGGACTGAAAATAGAATCCAACCTAAAGGAAAAAACACAAAACACTCAAAATCCTGGAGATTGATTAGTAGCTATTAAACAATGAATGGGTCAAGAACAATATTAGGGAAGAAATCAAAAGTTTCTGGAAACAAATGAAAACAAACTCAAACAACCCAAAACTTATGAGATACAGGAAAGGCAGTCCTCAGAGGGAATTACATAGCAACACAAGCCAACCTTAAAAAGACAGAAACATTCAAACAAACCACCTAACCCTATGCCTACAAAAACTCCTGGAACAACAACAAAGACAGCCCAGAGCAAGCAGAGGGAAGGAAATAACCAAGATCAGAGTAGAGTTAAATGACATAGAGACTAAAAGCCCAATTATAAGGATCAATGAATCCAGGAGCTGGTTCTTTCAAAAGATAAACAAAATCAACAAGCCTATAAACAGGCTCATCAAGAAAAAAAGAGGGAGGGTTCAAATAAACGCAATTAAAATTGAAAAAGGAGAGATTACAACTGAAACCACAGAAATACAAAGGATTGTAAGAAATTACTATGAAGAACTGTATGCCAAAAATTTGAAAACCTAGGTGAAATGGACACATTTCTAGAAAAATATAATATTCCAAAATTGAATGAAGAAGAAGCAGAAAGCACAAACAAACAAGTAACAGCAACAAAATTAAAGCAGTAATCAAAAAACTCCCAAAACACAAAAGCCTTGGACCAGATGGCTTCACAGGCAATTATACAAAGCATTTAAGGAAGAGCTAACCCCTACCCTTCACAGACTATTCAAAAACATCCAAACTGATGGAAGACTCCCAAGCTGGTTTTATGAAGCCAGCATCATCCTAATCCCAAAACCAGATAAAGACACAACGAAGAAAGAAAACTTCAGGCCAATATCGCTGATGAACATAGACGCTAAAATTCTCAACAAAATATTGGCAAACCGCATCCAGGAATACATTGAAAAATCCTACACCCTGACCTAGTGGGATTCATCCCAGGGATGCAAGGATGGAACCATATTCGCAAGTCAATAAACATAATACATTACATCAACAACAGCAAAGACAAAAATCACATGATCGTATCAATAGATGTGGGAAAAGCATTTGATAAGGTAAAGCACCCATTTCTGATAAAAACACTCAGCAAAGTGGGAATAGAGGGAGCATTCCTCAACATCATAAAGGCCATATATGAGAGACCTACAGCCAATATCATAGTCAATGGACAAAAACTTAGAGCTTTCCCACTAAGATCAGGAACAAGACAAGGATGCCCTCTCTCACCACTCCTATTCAACATAGTATTGGAAGTCCTAGCCACAGCAATCAGACAAGAAAAAGCAATAAAAGGCATCCAAATTGGAAAGGAGGAAATGAAACTGTCACTGTTTGCAGATGACATAATAGAGTACATGGAAAATCCTATACTCCACCAAAAAACTACTCGACCTAATAAATGAATTTGGCAAAACAGCTGAATACAAAGTCAATACTCAGAAAACAAAGGCATTCCTGTATACCAACAATGAAAATACAGAATCAGAAATCAGGAAAAAAATCCCATTTGATATAGCAACAGGAAAAATAAAGTACCTAAGAATAAACCTAACCAAGGAGGTAAAAGACCTGTACTCAGAAAACTACACAACACTGAAGAAAGAAATTAAGGAAGACACAAACAAATGAAGCATGTACCATGGTCATGGATGGGAAGAATTAACATCATCAAAAGGGCCTTACTACCCAAAGCAATTTATAGATTCAATGCAATCCCTATTAGAGTACCCATAACACATTTCACAGATATAGAACAAACATTTCAGAAATTCATATGGAACCATGAATGACCCCGAATAACTGCAGCAATTTTGAGAAAGAAGAACAAAGGAAGAGGGATCACAATACCTGATATCCAACTGTATTACAAGGCCAATGTAATCAAAACAGCCTGGTAGTAGCATAAAAACAGGCACATAGACCAATGGAACAGAACAGAGAGCCCAGAAATAAACCCAAATGTCTATGGTCAATTACTAGTTGACAAAGTGGGCAGAAGAATAAAATGGTGTACAAACAGCCTCTTCAACAGATGGTCTTGGGAGATCTGCACAGCTACATGCAAATAATGAAACTCGATCAGCAACTTGCACCATACATAAAAATAAACTCAAGATGGATAAAAGACTTAAATAGAAGTCATGACAAAACAAAAGTCATAGAAGAAAACATTGGCAGGAAAATCTCAGACATTTCACACAGCAATATTTTCACTGATATTTACCCTAGAGCAAAGGACATAAAGGAAAGAATAAACAAATGGTACCTCATCAAATTAAAAAGCTTCTGCAAGGCTAAAGAAAACAGCATTAAAATGAAAAGAGAACCAACAGTATGGGAAAACAGATTTTCCAATGATACCTCAGACAAGGGCCTGATCTCCAAAATATATAAAGAACTCACATGAGTGAACTCCAGGAAGACAAATAACCCAATTAAAAAATGGGCAAAGGTCTTTAACAGACACATCTCCAAGGAAGACATACAGAGGGCCCAGAGACGTATGAAAAGATGCTCAGCCTCACTAGCCATCAGAGAGATGCAAATTAAAACCACAATTAGGTATCATCTCACACCAGTCAGAGTGGCCAACATAAACAAATCAACAAACAAATATTGGAGAGGATGTGGAGAAAAGGGAACCCTAGTGCACTGTTGGTGGGAATGCAGACTGGTCGGCCACTGTGGAAAACAGTATGGAATTTCCTCAGAAAACTAAAAATGGAACTGCCCTTTCACACAGCAATTCTGCTGCTGGAATTATATCCTAAGGACCTTGAAACACCAATCCAAAAGAACCTATGCACCCCATTGTTCATAGCATCACAATTTACAATAGCCAAGTGCTGGAAACAACCTAAGTGCTCATCAGCAAACAAGTGGAACCCAAAACTATGGTATATGTACAGAATGGAATTCTTCTCAGCAGAGAGAAAGAAGGAGCTTGTACCTTTTGCAACAGCATGGATGGAACTGGAGAGCATTATGCTAAGTGAAATAAGCCAGACAGTGAGGGACAAATACCATATGATCTCAGCTTTTACTGGAACATAATAAATAGAAGAAAAAAGGAAACAAAATATAACCAGAGACATTGAAGTTAAGAACAATCTAACAATGGTCAGGGGGGAGTGGGGAGGGGACAGTGAGGAGAGGGGATTACAGGAACTACTATAAAGGACACATGGACAAAATCAAGGGTGAGGGTGGAGGTCGGGGAGGGAGGGGGTTCAGCTGGGGTGGGGTGGAGGGATGGGGAGAAAAAGCACACAACTGTAATTGAATAACAATAAAAATTAAAATTAAAAAGCAATCGAGGAAAAAATGGAAAAGGCAAAAAAATGAGGGATTCTAGAAAGGGTTAAAATGACATTCATTTGTCAAAAATATACATCTTTTTTGTTAAGGAAACCAATAGTCTTAGGAAATTTGATTTGAGCAATATCTATCAAGTTGATTTGGTTAAGCCTGGCCAACATTTTTACACAATGACTGAAAAAATATTAAGTCCTTGCTTAATAACATAAACTAAAATTCTTAATCTGGGGTATCAGGAAATAAAAAATATATCTAATTTTTATAGTTTATTTGCTTTATATATTCAAGAACCATAGTAAATATTTATAGAAAATGTAATAAAACAAGTTCCTAGGTATAGACATGGATGCTAACTGAAGATTCTGAAACACTATGGTGTGTGTGAGCACATGTGTGTATAAAAAGAGATGAAAGGACACTTGGTGTCCTACTAGTAGACCAACCTGTTCTTGTATAACAGTATAAAACACTTCATATTGTAGCACTCAACACTTAAAAAGGTAGATCCTTGTTTTCCCTCTTCTCACTCTCCCTAAACCCATTTTACTCAAATGGCAAATCAAACACCAAGGTCAATAGATTATAAGAAAAATGTATTTATTTCTTCTCAGTACTGTTTTGTAATTCAGATTTTAATACTTCTCTTTGTTTTAGGAGAGGTAAGGAGACTCCAACTTTTAATGATAATTTCATTATTCCTGAAGTCAATAGGAGGTATTTGTTAAATACAGTTGGGTGCTTTCAGAAAGTTTTAACATCTTTTATACCCAAAGTTTATCTAGTACCTTCAATTTTTCTTTGTTTTTATTGTTGTTCACTTACAGTTGTCTCCATTTTCCTCCCTCCACTCCCCCAACCCCAGCCAAATTTCCTCCCTGCCTTGTTTCTCCATCTGTACTTTATAGCAGTTGCTGAAAACCCTTTCTCCCATTATCCCCTCCCACCTCCCCTCTGGTCACTGACAGAATGTTCTTACTTTCAGTGTCTCTGGTTATTTCTTGCTTGCTTTTTCCTTTTGTTGATTATGTTCCAGTTAAAGGTGAGATCATATGGTATTTGTCTTTCACCACATGGCTTATTTCACCTAGCATAATGCTCTCCACTTCCATCCATGCTGTTGCAAAGGGTAGGAGCTCCTTATTTCTCTCTGCTGTGTAAAATTCCATTGTGTGAATGTGCCATAGTTTTTTGATCCACTAATTTACAGATGAACACTTAGGTTGCTTTCAGTACTTGGCTATTGTAAATTGTGCTGCTATGAACATTGGGGTTCACAAGTTCTTTTGGAATCATGTTTCAGTGTTCTTAGGTTAGAGTCCCACAGAGAAATTGCTGGGTCAAAAGCAGTCCCACTTTCAGTTTTCTGTGGAAATTCCATACTGTTTTCCACAGTGGCTGCACCAATCTGCATTCCCACCAACAGTGCAATAGGATAACCTTTTCTCCACATCCTCTCCAACACTTGTTTGTTGATTTGTTTATGATGGCCTTCTGACCTGTGTAAAGTGGTATCTAATTGCGGTTTTAATTTGCATCTCTCCGATGGCTGGTGATCGCATCTCTCTGAGGCTGAACAACTTTTCATATGTCTGTAGGCCCTCTGTGTGTCCTCCTTGGAGAAGTGTCTATTCAAGACTTTTGCCCATTTTGTAATTAGGTGTTTGTCTTCCAAGTGTGGAGTCATGTGCGTTCTTTATATATTTTGGAAATCAATCCCTTTTCGGAGATATCAGTGGCAAATATGTTTTCCCATACTGTTGGTTCTCTTTGTATTTTAATGCTGTTATCTTTATCCATACAGAAGCTTTTTAATTTGATGAGGTCCCATTTGTTTATTCTTTCCTTTATGTCCTTTGCTCTAGGGGAAATATCAGTGAAAATATTGCTGTGTGAAATATCTGAGATTTTCCTGCCAATGTTTTCTTCTATGACTTTTGTTTTGTCATGACTTCTATTTAAGTCTTTTATCCACCTTGAATTTATTTTTCTGTATGGTGTAAGTTGGTGATGGAGTTTCATTTTTTTGCACATAGCTGTCCAGATCTCCCAAGACCATCTGTTGAAGAGGCTATTTTTACTCCATTTTATGTTTCTGCCCCCTTTGTCAACTAGTAATTGACCATAGACATTTGGGTTTATTTCTGGGCTCTCTGTTCTGTTCCATTGGTCTATGTGCCTGTTTTTATGCTACTACCAGGCTGTTTTGATTACATTGGCCTTGTAATACAGTTGGATATCAGGTATTGTGATCCCTCTTGCTTTGTTCTTCTTTCTCAAAATTGCTGCAGCTGTTCGGGATCGTTCATGGTTCCATATAAATTTCTGAAATGTTTGTTCTATATCTGTGAAATGTGTTATGGGTACTGTAATAGGGATTGCATTGGAACTATAAATTGCTTTGGGTATTAAGTCCATTTTGATGATGTTAGTTCTTCACATCCATGACCATGGTACATGCTTCCATTTCTTTTTGTTTTCCTTAAGCTCTTTTTTCAGTGTTGTGTAGTTTTCTGAGTAATGGTCTGTTACATTCTTCTTTATATTTATTCCTAGATACTTTGTTTTTCTTGTTGCTATATCAAATGGGAATTTTTCCTGATTTCTGTTTCTGATATTTCATTGTTGTACAAAAGTGCCTTTGTTTTCTGAGTATTGACTTTGTATCCAGCTGCTTTGCAAAATTCACTTATTAGGTCAACCAGTTTTCTCTTGGAATCTATAAGATATTCTGTGTACACTATCATGTCATCTGTAAACAATGACAGTTTCATTTCCTTCTTTCCAATTTGGATGCCTTTTATTTCTTTTTATTGTCTGATTGCTTTGGCTAAAACTTCCAATTCTATGTTGAATAGGAGTGGTGAAACCAGACATACTGTCTTGTTCCTGAAATTAGTGGGAAAAATTTTAGTTTTTGCCCATTGAGTATGATGTTGGCTGTAGGTCTCTCATATATGGTTTTAACATGTTGAGGAATGCTCCCTCATTTCCCACTTTTGAGTGTTTTTATAACAAATGGGTACTGTACATTATCAAATGCTTTTTCTGCATCAATGATATGTGCTTGTGATATTTGTATTTGCTTTTGTGTATGTGATATATTTATTGATTTGAGAATATTGTGCCATCCTTGCATCCCTGGGATGAATTCCACTTGATCATTGTGTATGATCTTTTTAATGTATTGCTGGATGTGGTTTGCCAATATTTTGTTGAGAATTTTAGTGTCTATGTTCATCAGCGATATTGGCCTGAAGTTTTCTTTCTTTGTTGTTTCTTTATCTGGTTTTGGCATGAGGATGAGTTGGGCTTCATAAAATGCGTTTGGGAATCTTCCACCTTCTTCAATTTATGGAATAGTTTGTGAAGGACAGAGGTTAGATCTTCCTTAAATGTTTTGTATAATTGTCCTGGGAAACCATCTGTGCCAGGGTTTTTGTGTGTTAGAAGCTTTCTGTTTACTGCCTCAGTTTTGTCTGTTGTTATTGGTGTGTTCAGGCTTTATGTATCTTCTTCATTCAGCTTTGGAAGATTGTATTTTTATAAAAATTTGTCCATTTTACCTAGGTTTCCAAATTTCTTGGCATATATTTCCTCATAGTAATTTCTTAGGATCTTTTGTAGTTCTGTGGTATCAGTTGTAATGTTTCCTCTATCATTTATGATTTTATTTATTTAGGTCCTCTCTCTTTTTTCTTGATGAGCCTGCTTAAAGGCTTGTCAATTTTGTTTATCTTTTCCATGAACCAGCTCCTGGATTTATTGTTCCTTAGAATTGTGCTTTAATTCTCTATGTCGTTTAATTCTTCTCTGATCTTGGTTATTTCCTTCCTTCTACTTGCTCTGGGCTGTCTTTGTTGTTGTTCCTCGAGTTCTTGTAGGTATAGGGTTAGGTGAGATGTTTATATCTTTTTTTGGTAGGCCTGTATAACTATGAATTTCCCTCTCAGAACTGTTCTCCCTGTGTCCCATAAATTTTTGGCTAGTGTGTGTTCATTTTCCTTTGTTTCCATGAATTTTTTGATTTCCTCCTTGATCTAATTCTTAACCCATTCATTGTTTAATAGCATGCTATTCAATCTCCATGGGTTTGAGTGTTTGGGGCATTTTCCCTTGAGGTTTGTTTCTAGTTGCAGTCACTTGTGTTCAGAGAAAAGGTTTGATGTGGTTTCAATTTTCTTGAATGTGTTAAATCTTGTTTTGTGTCTTATCATGTGGTCTATCTTTGAAATGTTCCATGTGCATTTGAAAAGAATCTGTTTTTTGCTTCTTTGGGATGAAAGGCTCTATATATATATATCAGTTAAGTCCATTTGATCTAGGACTTTGTTCAATGCCACAATATCTTTAGTGATATTTTGTTTAAAAGATATATCCATATTTGACAGTGGAGTGTTAACATCCCCTATTATAATTGTTTTGTTGTCAATATCTTTCTTGAAGTCCTCCAAGATTTTATTTATGTATATGGGTGCTCCTATGTTCGGTGCATATATATTTATACTGTTCATGTCTTCTTGATGGACTATTCTTTTGAGTATTATCAAGTACCTTCTGGGTTTCTTCTTGTGGCTCTTTTTTTGAAGACTATTTTATCTCCTATGAGTATTGCTACCTGGCTTTCTTTTCCCGTCCATTTGCTTGGAAAATTTGTTTCCAGCCCTTCACTATCAGTCTGTGTAGGTCTGTTTTTCTGAGGTAAATCTCTTGTAGGCAGCATATGTGTGGGTCATGCTTTCTTATCTATTCAGCTATTCTTTGTCTTTTGAATGGAGTATTTAATCCATTTACATTTAAGGTTATTATTGATAGGTAAATATTCATTGTCATTTTACTCCCTTTGTACCTTTGTTCCTTTATCTCTCACTGTTTTTCTTGTTCTTGTAAAAGCAGTCCCTATAATGTCTATTGCAGAGCAAATGAGGAGGAGGTATAATCCTTGAGGCTCCTTTTCTCAAGGAAGCTCATTATTTGCCCTTCCATTTTAATTGAGAGCCTTGCTGGATAGAGTAGTCTCAGGTGCAGTCCCTTTGTTTTCATTACTTGGAATATTTCTTGTCATTCCCTTCTGGCTTGGACAGTTTGCATTGAGAAGTCAGCTTCTAGTCTTATTGGGGCTCCCAGGTATGTTCCATCATGTTTCTCCCTTGCTGCCTTTAAGATTCTCTCTTTGTGTTAGAATTTTGCCATTTTAATTATAATGTGGTTTGAAGTGGGCCTCTTTGGGTTCTTCTTGATTGGGATTCTCTGTGAGTCCTGGATTTGTGTGACTTTTTCTCTCATCAAATTAGGAAAGTTTTCCATCATTACTTTTTCAAACAGGTTTTCTATCCCTTGCTCTTCTTCTCCTTCTGGTATCCCTGTTATACGGATATTATTATGTTTCATGTTGTCCTGGATTTCCCTTAACACCGTTTCATTCTTTCTGAGTCTCTTTTCCTTTTCTTGCTCTTTCTGGGTGTTTTTTCCTACTTTGTCCTCCAGCTCGTTTATCTGATCCTCTGCTTCATCTAGCCTGCTTTCAATTTCTTCTACTGAGTTCTTCAGCTCAAAAATGGCATTCTTCATTTCCTCTTGGCACTTGTTCATACTTTCTATTTCCTTTTCCAGGCTGATATAGTTTTCAGTGTATTCACTGTAGTTTCCCTGTAGTTTTTGGTAATTCTCTGTGAGCTCATTGAGCTTCCTTATGAATATTGCTTTGAGTTCAATATCTGATAGTTGCCTTGCCTCTATTAGCATTCTTTCTGAGGCTTCCTCCTTTCTTTTCATTTGGGGATTATTTCTTTGTCTTCCCATTGTTTCTGGGAGTCTTCTTGTTAGCCTCTGCTTCTTAAAATGATCTGTTCTGACTCCCTGAGTTTATGGTGTGAACTTGTATGGTAGAATACCTGTGAGATTCAATGGTGCAGTCTCCTTGGTCTCCTGTACTTGCTGGTCTTGAGCTGTCATTTATGTTGGGTCTCTGTATGTCTTTGGGTTTTGATTTTTGTTGGGACTTTCTTTGGTGTGTCTTTCCCTCCAGCTTGTTAACTAAGTATCACTCCTTTCACCAAGTCTTGTATTCTGTTGTGCAGGTGCAGACAGGTTGTGTTGAATCTGGTTATTCTGTCTGTATGTGGTTTGGAGGCTTCCCTCTTGCTATTATCTAGTTGTTTGTTCTGGATAATTTCTCCACCATTTGGCTGTATTTCCACATTGGTCCTGGGTGGAGGTTAGTGTGGCTTCCACTCCCTCCTTCACCTTCTTCTGTTGTTATCTGTTGGTTCCTTTGTTGGTGGGCTTCCTCTTCTAACAGGTATACTGGTGTTCACAGCTCCCACCTACTCTTTTCTGTGATCAGTTGGAGTGGAAGGTAAAATCGATTAAGACAGAGGGTGTGTATGCTATGGTATTTAATGTACCGACCTATAGAGAAAGGATTGGAGATCCATTGTATGTGTATAGTGTTAACCATTATATTTCACCCAAATAGCCACTTTTTACAAAAGGTGGAAAAAAGATAAGACTATTGTTAGAGAGGGGAAGGATTATGAGTTGGATCTAGAAAGCAGTGAGCTTGTGGGAGGTCAGATTATGAGATAAAGTGAGAGTAAAGGTTAGAAAATGGGTGTAATGTGTGAGAGAATAGAGTTAACCACAATAGTAATACAGTTCTGGAAACAGTGAAGTGAGCTAGCATCGGGAGGGGTGCTGTGTAGTGTTTACAATTGTATGGAACAGCAATTATTTTTTTGTTTTGTTTTTGTTTTGTTTTTTTGTTATATTTATTGATTATGCTATTACAGTTGTCCCATTTGCGCCCCTTCACTCAACTCCATCCTGCCCACCCCCTCCCTCCCACATTCCCCCCCTATAGTTCATGTCCACGGGTCATACTTATAAATTCTTTGGCTCCCACATTTCCGACACTATTCCTACCCTCCCCCTGTCTATTTTCCACCTATCATTTATGCTATTTATTCTCTGTACCTTTCCCCCCTCTCTCCCCCTCCCAATCCCCTATTGATAACCCTCCATGTGATCTCCATTTCTGTGATTCTGTTTCTGTTCTAGTTGTTTGCTTAATTTTCTTTTGTTTTGGTTTCAGGTGTGTTTGTTAATAACTGTGAGTTTGCTGTCATTTTTTTTCTGTAGAAATAGTATATGTTTATTAGAATTATTTGTTTCTTGAATGCTCAACTAATTTTATTATAAAACCATTTTTTCTGAACAACTTTTTTAAAAACATATTTATTGATTATGCTATTACAGTTGTCCCATTTCCCTCCCCCTCACTCCACTCCATCCTGCCCACCCCCTCCCTCCCACATTCCCCCCCTATAGTTCATGTCCACGGGTCATACTTACAAGTTCTTTGGCTTCTACATTTCCTACACTATTCTTACCCTCCCCCTGTCTATTTTCCACCTATCATCTATGCTATTTATTCTCTGTCCCTTTCCCCCCCTCTCCCCTTCCCAATCCCCTATTGACAACCCTCCATGTGATCTCCATCTCTATGGTTCTGTTCCTGTTCTAGTTGTTTGCCTAGTTTGCTGTTGTTTTTGTTTTTGGTGTGGTCATTAATAACTGTGAGTTTGCTGTCATTTTTACCGTTCATATTTTTTATCTTCTTTTTCTTAGGTAAGTCCCTTTACCATTTCATATAATAAGGGCTTGGTGATGATGAACGTCTTTAACTTAACCTTATCTGAAAAGCACTTTATCTGCCCTTCCATTCTAAATGATAGCTTTGCTGGATACAGTAATCTTGGATGTAGGTCCTTGCTTTTCATGACTTGGAATACTTCTTGCCAGCCCCTTCTTGCCTATAAGGTCTCTTTGGAGAAATCAGCTGACAGTCTTATGGGAAGTCCTTTGTAGGTGACTGTCTCCTTTTCTCTTGCTGCTTTTAAGATTCTCTCCTTATCTTTAAGTTTGGGTAATGTAATTATGATGTGCCTTGGTGTGTTCCTCCTTGGGTCCAGCTTCTTTGGGACTCTCTGAGCTTCCTGGACTTCCTGGAAGTCTATTTCCTTGGCCAAATCGGGGAAGTTCTCCTTCGTTATTTGTTCAAATAAGTTTTCAACTTTTTGTTCTTCCTCTTCTCCTCCTGGCACCCCTATAATTCGGATATTGGAATGTTTCCAGATGTCCTGGAGGTTCCTAAGCCTCTCCTCATGTTTCTGAATTCTTGTTTCTTCATTCTTTTCTAGTTGGATGTTTCTTTCTTCCTTGTGGTCCACAGTGTTGATATGAGTCCCCATTTCCTTCACATCACTATTGGTTCCCTGTACATTTTCCTTTGTTTCTCTTAGCATAGGCTTCATTTTTTCATCTGGTTTTCGAACAAATTCAACCAATTCTGTGAGCGTCTTGATAACCAGTTTTTTGAACTGTGCATCGGATAGGTTGGCTATCTCTTCCTCTCTTAGTTGTACTTTTCTGGAGCTTTGAAGTAGTACAGCAATTATTTACAATAGTAATGGAGCAACAAGCATATGACAGAATCTATGTGATCTGGGTAACAAGAAAAAGAAGTACATGACCTAGAGTAGTGTGCTATTGGAACACAAGTAAAGTGAAAGACAGAAAATAAAAAATACACTATGGAAGAGAGAACAAGGGAAACCAGTCAAACAATTCAATTTAACAAACAAAGCAATGAAAACTAAACAGAAAGAAGAGAAATAAAAAAATACTAATAAAAATGTAAGAGTAATGAAAAATCATAATACAAATACACAATAACTGAGTCTCTGGAATAGCAAAGTGAAAATTGTGTCACTGTCTCAGTTGTTGCGATGACCCCTCTTTGGGTCTAACTCTCGTCCTTTCACAGCTCCAGGTTTTATTCTCTCACTGATGGGAATTTTAAAAAAAGAAAAGGAATGAAGGAAGAAGGAATAAAAAAAGACAGAGAGGTAGGAAGCAAGAAGGAATAAAAAAGAATGAAGGAAAGGAAGAAGAATTAAAAAAAAAATAGAAAAGGAAAAAAAAGACCTCCTCCTGGCTTTAAACAAGCCAAGGCAGTTCTTCTGGTCTTCTTGGCTACAGCAGGCAGAGGGGGGATTGGTTTCGCTTTTCTCCCTTCCTGTGGTTTTGTGGGGATGGGAGCCATGTCTGAGTCACACTCTTCGCAATTGCCCAGCCTCCAGCCTATTTCCAAGGTTTTCTGTCCAGCCCCCAGTGACCAGCCTATGCCTTCAGTCCACCAGTTGTGCTGTCCTTGAGGGATACCAGTTAGGGGCAACTCACACTCCACCTTCTGATGCTAGGGACTCTCAGAATCTCTTTAGGGTAGTTCATTCCCTCACTGAGTTAAGTCTTTCTGGTGATTGTTGACTCCCTGTGCCCAGCTGCTCTCCTCTGTGGGGATATCTCTGTCTTCCTCTTAGAGAGCCAGTTGGCCTTGCAGGGCAGGGGCACCACTGTGGCTGCTGCCTAGTGGATTCAGGCATGCCTCCTCCACTGTTGTGCCCACTGGGGTGGTACAGTGGGTGTGAGGTGCCCAGGGCTGTGGGTGTGAGCTCTAGGGCTCTGCTGGCAGGGCTGTGGTGCCAGGGGCATGCCCGCCTGTGCTGCTGAGGGCCAGGTGGCTGGCTGCTAGGTCTGTGGAGTGCCACTGGGCCCATGGGTGAGAATGGGTGCCCTCCATCACTGTGGCCAGGGGTAGGGGTTTAGCCACAGTCCTGGCAGCAGAGGTGGGCCCATGGCTGAGGCTGCGGAGCCTTCACAGGTGCAGCAGGGGAAGGCTGGGGTGGCTGTTGTGGGAGAATTTCCTAAAAGCCACTGAGTGCCTCTTTTTCTTTTTGAAAAATTCCTCCTATTCAAACCTGCTGCTCCAAACAAGCGCCTGGCCTCTCACACAGCTCACCTCTCCAACCATACCGGGGGCTGTCCAGGTCAGGGTCTGTCACTGCCCAACTCTTCCTAGCCTGTGTCCACAGTCTCAGTGGGTGCACACTGCCCCTGTGTGTTTGTCACTTAGTTCTTATCCCCCTCCCTGTGACTTCAAGCATGCAGGTCCATCCTGGTGCTGCTCAAACCTTGTTTGGCAGGGGAGGGAGCCCTTGATGTGGCTCTCTCCCTGGAACGGTGCAGCAGCACCGGCGGGCACTGGACCTGGGGCTACAGCCGTCCTGGTCCCTGCACTGGTCTTGGGGACCTTATTGTCCTGAAGCACTCTCCTTACTGTCTGATTTTTCAATGCTTTCTACAGTTTTGGCCTCCAATATTCATATATGCTGGGATACCGTTGGCTGTTCACTCTGTTCTTCAGAAGATCAGCTAGGTGTCCCACCTGTGCAAAGGGGGAAGTAGACTCCACTCCCACCTATCTCACCGCCATAATCTTACTAGTACCTTCAACTTTTCAAGACAAATAACATAATCTAGATATAAGTGAAGATATTTTTGAGTTGTCTTTGAGAAGCTGAATCAGAGCCCTCCAAGCCCATATTACATAGAATATGAATGAAAATTTATTTTTTTCTGGATACAAAATTCTAGAATTAACTTTGGTTTTATAAATATTTAGATTAATAATCTAATTTATTACTTGATTGGGCCAATGTTCTGCTGATTTAAACTGTCTGTCTGCATTGGAAGGAGTGGCTTCTGTGGAATACTTACTACCCAGTAATTATTTTAATTACTTTACAGCTGTGCTAAGAAAAAGCTTCATTCTGACTGTGACCAGCAAGTGTCCTCTTCTCTTGCCTTCAGTACAACAAAGAAATATTTAAGATTTCATACTATTCATCCTAGTTTTCTGTTGCAAAGACCCAAGCTGTTCTGATAAATAGGTTTTCATTGTGTTAAATAGGACTGTCAAGGCTTTGAGCACAATTCATTTTTCCTAAAGAACCAATTTTATTTTCTAGTAATGAATGGCTGTAATATCCCCATACAGCTGAAAGAGTTCTTTGTGCCAAATTGACGATCTGGGGATTCTTTTTTTGGTTTGTATTCTGTGCCATTTCCTTTTTCCCTGCCTCAGTAAATATAGCAATTTAAAAATCTGGAGATAGTGGTGACTCTTGAAGAAGTATGTTGTATTACAATTATTTTTAGCACAAAGTTTAAGTATTTTGGTAATATTTATTCAAATTCAGTGTGTATTTGCACATTCGTGGGCAAGTATTAGTTTAGGAATACCCATTTGTGCTAATTTGAACCGGACAAATCTAAAAAGGTTTCAGTGAAGCTTTAGATATTGAGTCCTTTTGAAATCTGGGGAAGTATTACAAAAAAAGAACCTTGGAATTTCAAGTAAGATAAAGTTTAAGTTAATTTTCAATTTTGCCACTTAACAGCTGGATGAACATAGGCAAGTTACTTAAATTCTTGACAAGTTAAAATTTCATCATTGTGCTATATTCCAGGGAGAGTGTTAAAATAAAGTATTCAATATGTGTCATGTGCAGCACTCTCTCTAAATGTTATAATAGTAATATGTATATTTGGTATGTTCATAACTGTGCTTTTCTTTAGACCCTCATTCAGCCTTCCCAATCATGTTTGGATTAAAGTGCATGCAGTTGCTGCTTTTTAGATAAAATTAATATACCTACTTTTTTTTATAGGAGTTTCTGGCAGAGAAAAGTTGAGTTGAGGCAGTGGTAAGGTTCAGGGGAAGGGAAGTATTCTAGAATCCTAAAATTAGCTCTGAGTCTTTTAGGTAGTCTCTATCCCAGGCTGTTATTTATTCTTCATGAATAAAATGTTGGTGCTTTTCAAACTCCAGAGAAATATATACAATTTTTTTCAGCTGCCCTTTTAAAGGAATTGAATAAGAAATGACATGCTGTGAATATATGGAATTTTTACTTCTTTATACTAGTTTATGCATATTTCTAATTTAATTTCTGTTTGTGTCATTGATTAGTTATAAATTTTTAGACTATGGTAATTTATCCAATTTAGAAACCATTTAATAATTTATTTGTATTTCAAATTTGATAGCCCCTAGATTCCTGTGATATCTGGGATGTATTTGTGTGACCAACTTGGAGGCTTTGAAACCTTTTTTAAAATTTTTGTTCAAGTACAGTTGTCTCCATTTTCCCCCCACCCCACTCATCCCCACCTCCCAACTTCAAACCTACCCTTTGACTTTGTCCATGTGCCCTTTATCTTTGTTCCTTGATGGACCTTCCCCTATTTTCCCCCATTATCCCTCTCCCCCCTCCCCTCTGGTTACTGTTGGTTAGTTTGTTCTTTACTTCAATGTCTCTGTTGATATTTTGTTTGCTTGTTTGTTTTGTTGATTAGGTTCCACTTATTTATTTAACATTGTATTTATTAAAAAACATTTCATTATCCTCAACTTATCATAACAAAAGGATTTAGAAATAGGTGGCAATAGTTTTAGTAGTCTTTAAGAAACTAAAACAGAAATTTCAAAGTTCATATAAAAAGTCTATGAACATTATTACAAGTGAACCATCAAAGGCCATGTAGTCAGGTATGCATTTTAGAAATTTTCATAAAACTAGTTATTTAACTTATTCCTAACCTGTAACAGTTAACCAGAGTTAGTAATGATAGCTTAGTAGAGGAGAAAATAGGAAATGTTTAGAACCATAACAATATTTTTTAAAAGAACAGCATATTGCCTCAGTATAGCAACTGGAAAAGTGCTTCATTGGCCAGAATTCATACATTACAAAAAACAAAAATGATTCTGAAGTTTTCCTAAGTTTTAGGGGAAAATTATATATGTGTATATATAGCATATATATATGTACTATATATACACATATATACATACTTGAATATGTACACATACAAGTATTTATACATACACATGCAGATGTGTAGATATGTATACACACGTGTATATAGATATGTATGCATGTACCAGTATGCATGTACACATGCATGTGTATATACATGTATACACATCTGTATGCATTTGCAGGATATTATATGTGTGCAAAACATCTTCAGAATATGTGTGTGTTGTTATATAAACTTTGTTGGGGCTTTTTGGTGAGTTTAACTTTGAGACCTCTGGATCCCTGGATGATAGTGGATAAGCGATATTGTTGTATATAATACAGATAGTGGCCTGTGTAGATTCTGAATTTCAACAAAACTAGTAGAGACATTCTGAACAGAGTGAGAGTCATAGGACAGAAGACTTTCTAAAGTAAAGGTGACATTATTCCCAATGAAATGCTATACATAAGTGATTGTTTTAATTTTTTCTTGGTTTTATACTTGGTTTGATTTTGTTTTTAACCTATAAATTTCTTTTAAACACAGTTATTCAGTGACAGTCTGCCTTTATATGCAGGGCTACATTCCCAGTATTTTAGAACTTGTACTCCCTTGTGTGTTTGAGAGGATTTAAAATGTCCTTTTATTTTAACCAAACTTTTGTAAACCTCTTTTGTTATGTATAAAAATGACTTTGGTAGAATTATTGTTTTTGGCTCTGCTTTTAAAAGTATACACTCTCCTTAATATAAATGTACAAATTCAGTATTGATTTTAAATGAAACAACCATATCAATAATCAAATTAAAAATAACTAGCCTAAAATCTTTAATTAAAGGGCAAAGTTTGTCAGATTAAATTAATAAGTAAGACCTAACTAGGTTTTCCCTAGAAGAAAAGCAGTTTAATTATAAATACATAAAAATTTAATAGTACAGAATGGAAACATATACCACGATACCACTAAACAAAAGAGAGTTACTGTATTAAAAGAGAATAGCAAACAAAATATAACCAGAGACATTGAAGTTAAGAACAATCTAACAATAGCCAGGGCAGGGGGTGGGGTGGGGGTGTGGGTACAGTGGGAAGAGGGGATTACAGGAACTACTATAAAGGACACATGGACAAAACCAAGGGGGAGGGTGGAGGTGGGGGAGGGAGGTGGGTTCACCTGGGGTGGGGTGGAGGGATGGGGAGAAAAGGCATACAACTGTAATTGAATAACAATAAAAATTAAAAAAAAATAAAAATAAAAATAAAAAAAAGAGAATAACTATATTGGTGTTAGAGAAATTAAATTTCAGAACAAATGCTATTACTGGGAATAGAGGTGATCATTTCATTATTATGCTGAAATGGTTCATGGAGAGTACAGAATGACCCTAACATTTATGCACCTAATAACAGATCTTTAAAATATAAGTATGTGAAGCAAAAACTGATAGAAATTCAAGGGAAAGGAGATAAACCCACAATTGACTAAAATTGTTTGAAATTTAGATTCTCTTCTCTAAATAATTGGTAAAACAAGTAGACAAAAAATAACTGAATATAGAAGATTTGAACACCAATATTAACCAATTTTACCCAACTGATGTTTATAAAACACAACATGTAATAACAGCCAAATGCATGTTTTGTAGTGCACAAGGATATCTGTATTCTAGGCCAGCAATTTTCAACCATTTTTAGCTCATGGAACACATAATTCATTACTAAAATTCTGTGGCACAGCAAAACAATATATTTTTTTGCCAATCTGACAAAAAATAGGTGTAGTTTTGATTCATTCACAGCAAATGGTTATTGTTCTATTGGCTCTTGTCATTTTTTTTTTAATTTGACAAGCTAAGGGAAAAGAGGTCACTGCCTCTGACTAAACAGTCAGATATTGCATATTTTAAAAATTCTTGCAGTACATTGGTTAAAAATCATTGTTTTGGGTTATAAAACAATTCTCAATGAATTTCCAAGAGTTTGAATCATATAAACTAGTATCTCTGACCACAGTGATATTGAATTACAACCAGAGGCATTAAAATAAAGAACAAACAAACAGTAACCAGAGAGTAGGGAGAGAGGGATAGTAGGGGAAGGGCCATCAAGGAACATGTATAAAGGACACATGGACAAAATGAAAGGGGGTAGGTTTGAAGGTGGGAGGAGGGGATAAGTGTGGTGAAAATGGAGACAACTCTACTTGAACAACAATAAAAAATAATTAAATAAAAGAAAGATCTCTGGAATAGCTATAGATCTTGGGAAATAAATAGTAGAGTTTTAAATAATTTTGGGGTCAAAAAACTCAGAAGACAAATTAGAAACGATTTCAAATTGAATTTAGATGAAATTACAGCATATCAAAATGTTTAGGATGCCCCTTCTGCAATACTTAGGAAGATACTTTTTGCTCTTAGTGCCTATTTTGGAAAATAAGAAAGCTCTCTAATCAAAGACCTCAACTTACACTTTAAAATATAAGGACAAGAGAGAAAAAAAGAAAACAAAGATCAGTGCAGAAATCATTGAAATTGAAGCAGAAAACAAACTATAATATAGAAAATCAATGACACCAAAAGCTGGGGTTTGAAATTAACAAAATTGGTAAAACTCTATGCAGTCTGATGATGGGAAAAATAGTGAAAACATAAATTACCAATATATGGAATAAGAGAGATAACATAAACACAAATTTTGCCAGTACTTGGAGTATAATAGGGATTGTTGTAATATGTTTAGGCTAATAAATTTGACTACTTTGATAAAATATTCAAATTTCCAGAAATAAACAATTTATTAAAGCTAACTCAAGAAAAAAATGAACAAAATAGTTATTTTTCTCTTAAAGTAGTTACACATATAAGTAGAAAATTTTCCACATGGAAAAGCTCAGGAAATATGGCTTCACTGGTGAACCACTACTAAATATTTAAGGGAAAAGAAATTCCCATTTCTACACAAACCACTCCCCCAAATTGAAAAGAATGGGCCATTCTCCAACTGAGTCTATGAGACCAGCATTAGGATGATCCTGAAATCAGACTAAGAAAATGAAAGAAAATAAAACTATAGACAAATATCTGTCAACATAACTATAGACCAATATCTGTATGAACATAAGATGCAGAAATTCTGAACAAAATTTCAGTAAAGTAAATACACATTTCATTATTTAAAAAAGTATAACTCAAAACCAGGTGAGATTCATACCCTAAAAAAATATTGGCATAACATTAAAAAATCAAATGATATCACTTCTCATTTTAAGAAATGGCAGGAGCAAACTGTTTTGTGTGATGAAAATGTTTTATGTCTTCATGGTGGTTGTGGTTAGATGAATGTATAACTTTGTCAAAACTCATAGAACCATATCACTAAAAAGGGTGACTTTTACTCTAAGTAAATTGTACCTCACTAAATTTGACTAAAAAGTTCTTCTGTCACCTGAGAATTTATAATGTATAATTTTTTGCCAAACAGGTAGATGATAGATGACAGATAGATAGACAGATGATAGATGTAGATGGATAGAGATATCTTGAAGACAGTGTTTTTGGTATTTTACTTAAATGGTCTGTTGCTTCCTGATTCCCTGACCACAAAAACTAAGTACAGATAGCAATTAGTCAAACACGATGTGTGTTGAGGTATGAAGCTGGGCATAGTGTCTTCTGCCATAGATCTTCTTGTCCATATGGCAAATGTCCAATATTGGCACTAAAGCTTAATGTCCATCTGCACAGAGATACGTTTATTGCAGGAGGTAAAACTTAAAATCAACCGTCTGTTTGTATGTCATTTTTGCAAAAAACAAAACCAGTATATAAAATACCAAAATATGTACAAAGTGATCGTAGAAATAATGTGACATTTCATTCACATAGTTAAAAGCCTTTCAAAAACATATATTGAGAATTGTCACATACACAATTTTTCTGTCTTGAAAATATAAACAATCCATATTATTTGTGCAATAATAGCTAATGTATGTTTTGAACATCAAGCCCCAAATTTTCTTATCTATTTTCAATTATGTTCCCTTTACCTGATAATTCATAATTGAGGCCTACTTAGGTCTTTAGTGTTTTATTCAAAATATTAATTACTTGTTATGTTTGTGGCTTTTTGCCTGCCAGTGAGTAGACATGTATATCAGTAAAGTGTATTACCTAATAGGAATAGGGAGTTAGTCCTTAACTACTTGTTACTTTCTCAACAGAAATGTGAGATCTTTAAAAGCACAGACCTATGAGACACATACAATGGCTCAAATTCTGGTTGTTCTTTAGGCCAATTGTGTGAGCTTAAACAAGTCACTAAATCTGTCCTCTATTTCTTATCTGTGAAGAAACAAAAATAATATTGGCTCATTGGTAGTTAATAGCCTTAAAAGAGCTTAGAAAATATATAGCAGAATTATCAGTTGCAATCATGGATAAAATTTGTATTATGATGGCTATTATCTTAAAAAAATACTTGTTTCTCACATGAGTATGAAGAGTGATGAGTGACTCATAGAATCCTCTGGGAGATGTGGAAATAAACATTGAAAACAATATGTCTCTTTTTATTTTGTCTGTTGTGAGGGAGCTTTAATATGCTGCCTACATAGCTATTCCATGTGCATTGTATCTGAACTATTTTACAGGTGAGATTGCAACCATGTGGAACACTTGGGAAATAGAATCCTTTCACAGTTTGTTATAAAACAATTTTGATCTTCTTTGCATTTAATATGTTGCTTACTATGAGATAAAAAGAACAAATGTGTTAGATCCTCTAGTAGGGGCTTCATAGTTGAGGTGGATAGAGTGTTCTTTATTTTGGATAATCTATTTTAATGTGACTTTTATTCATATGAAATTAAAATACTTTCTTTGAACAATGTATATAAGTTAAATTATTAGAATCCAAAGTCCCAGATGGTCTCAGATAATTTATTTGAGCACACTTCCTACTTGAAGCAGTTTTTCTTTGAAATTAGATCAGCTAACTTAAAAAAATAAAACAACTTCTTTTCTTTTAGTACTAATATAATATTGGAGCATGTGCATCTGAATCTTTTAGAAATTTAACCTCATGTAGTATTACTGCTTTTTGTTTGTTTTATGGATTTTGGATTTTTTCCTTCTAGTACAAATTGTATATGTTCAAGATGTATAACATGATGATTTTATATATATATATGTAAACTACACACATATGGAGAAATGATTATTACAGTCAGGCTAATTAACATATCTCCCATAGTTATGATTTTTGTGTGTGTGGTGAGAGCATCTGAAATCTTCTCTCAGCAAACTTTTGAATTTAAGATAGTAGTGTTAAGCATAGAGTTCATGCTGTACATTAGATCTATAGAATCATTAATCCCATATGATTAATGCATGATTAAGTACAGACTGTTTTACAATTACAAAATGCATTAGATTTAGTGATTTGGATTTTATCTATATTTGACAAAGTTGAAAGAATCAGCTCTATGAAATTGCAAACTCAGTTTTAAAATAAAAACAATTTGAATATATAAAATAGCCCAAAACACCAAGGAGACAACCGAACATTAAACATAGGTTAGTGTGGTTTCAGTTTCTTGCTAAAACACATAACATATGTTCTCCTAGTTAGTCTATACATGAGTCACTGGGTTTTTCAATTTATGAAATAAAAAAGTCAAAAATTTAAAAAGTGTTAAAAACCCTAAAAGTCCTTCAAGTGTTCCCTCTAGCAAACTTCTAATATTTTTATTATATAATATTGAGCTACAGGAATACTTTTTCAATTTCTGCCACTATAAATAAGAGAAATAACAAAATATGTATACCAAATATGTGTGACTGAAATATGATAAATTGTTTGTGACCAATACATTCAGGGACGCAATTTTAATGAAAATCAAGAGTGTCAAAGAAGAAATACATTCTAGCTTTTCCTAGTTACAAAGGCAATTTCCCAGATTCAGTAAGTTTAAGAATTGTGTAATTGATAGAGAGAAGAAGTGGTAGGGGATAGGGAGAGAGAGAGAGATGTGGGGAGGGAAAGAGGAACATTGATGTGAAAGAAAAACATCATTGGCCACCTCCCCTATGCATTCATGAGATGCAGTTTACAACTGAGCAGTAGAAACAGTGATGTAATGAGTCTAGATTTAATAATTTGAACTTTGAAGTCAGCAAGATTTACTTGTTGACAAGGATTTGAAGCTTAAATAAGAAATCATTATGGAGTTGGCAAGATGGCAGAGGAGTGAATGGAAGCCACACTAACCTCCTCTCAGGACCAATCTGGAATTACAATTAAACAGTGGAGAAATTACCCAGAACAAACAACTGAACAATAGTGAGAGAGAAGCCTTATAACCTTGGACAGACAGAAGAATCAGTTTCAGCATAACCTGTCTGGTAAGGAGTGCAGTAGAAACTTGAGAGGACTGGCTGGGCATCCACAGGTGGCAGCACTGGAGGGATGATTAAGTGGCTGGTTGGATCCCCCTGAGAAGATTGGGGCCCAATGTAGGGAACCATTCCATGAATGGGAAATGTAGCCCAGCCCCCACTCAGAAGAGCCAGTGGGGAGTGAGGTCCAGAACACAAGACCCATGCCCATGGACAGGTTCTCCCATGGGGAGTCAGGCCTGCATTGTAGCTAGGTTGCTATGAGACTTGCTTTTGCTAAAACTCCCTCACCCTGGATTGAGGCAGCAAATGTTTACTGTGTATCTTTAACTTCCTAAAGTCTGAGATAAACCTCCCAAGTATGGAGTATAACCAGTTCAACCACTTTTCCACTTGATCTATAACACCCTTCTCTTTGAAGTAATTAACAACATTCTTCCTTCGTTACTTGTAAAAGGCAATCACCTACAGCAGACCTGTGCATAGTACATGAGGATCATCCTCAATGTAATGTACCCAGAAAAGCCATAAAAGCCTGTCCAGGCAGGGGCCAGGCTCTCTCTGGCCCTCTCACCCTCTCTCTTTCAGGGAGTGGCCATGTCATCCCTTTTTATCCACGGGATTTCTGTAGTCTGTGTGAATTTTCCCACTGCAGCCACAACACATGGATCCCATGGGTGCTGGGGTCTGCATCAGTCCAAACCATAACCTGAGATCCCCAGCCTAGAACACCAGAGTCCAAAACACATACAGAAAACAACTGTCAGCAAAAAGTGGCAGGGCTGCTCTCTACCAGAGATGAACAGCTAGATATGCAAAGCACTGTTTAAAGGGCCAACACAAATTTCCATTTTCTGTCACTTACCAGGGGTGTCGGCAAAGGTGGGAGCACAGTGGTCTATAGACACCTGAGGAGAGACTGGGGATGGAAGCTTTGGGGAAAGGGCTGAGAGAGGAGCCACTGGGATCCTGGTGCTGAGTCATCCCCCATATGCCAACAGCCATCCTGCTCAGGCAGACCATTCCTATCTGAGTGGCAGCAGCCTGAAGGGGAAACAATACCCCAGGCCCCAAGAGAGACTCTGTTCAGGCTCTGTGTCACTTAAGCCTGACTGCTGAGTGCAGAGTGACTAGATTAATAACTGAAGGAGAAATCCATAGACAGTAGATCCCTGGCAGTCTCAGAGCAAGCTGCCTAAGGTAACACGGGGTCAACATTTGACATCACAAGAAGCAAATACAGAAAGAAAAAACAGTGGTAAATACTGGTGGCTACTGAGAAAAAATCCACTGTGGTCTTCCCCATGATTAGTGATATTTTCGTTCCTCCATAGCTTTTTAACATTCATTTCTTGTCCAACAAATTTGTGCACATTATTAAGTCACTAGAATTTATAGTATGGTTATTTCTCTCCTTTCTTATAATATTCTTAATCTCTTTATGCCCATATTGATACTGGTTCATTTGCTGTTGATACTGAGATCGCAGGGGGGAAATATTTTTGCAGATGTGGGTTTTTTAAATGGGTTTTGTGGTTTTCTTCTGGTAGCACCTGTACAATACCATACAAGATGTGGTGGGTGTGGTAACCCTCAGTCAACCAACTGAAGGGAAGGACCTGCCAAAGAAAAACCCAACAACAATCAAAACCCAAGGACATATAGAGAATCAGCATAAATAGCATCCCAAGAGCATAAAGTTCAGAAGGTCAAGGAGACTACACCACAGTTTCTCACAGATCTCCTATCATAGAAGTTCATACCACAAACTCAGGGAGTCAGAACAGATCACTTTAAGAAGCAGAAGCTAACAAGAAGAATTTCACAGATAATGGAAAGACAAAGAAATAAACCCCAAATGAAAGGAAATGAGGAAGCCTTAGAAAAAAAAATGCTAAATGAAATAGAGGCAAGGCAACCATTAGTTATTGAGTTCAAAGAATTGGTTATAAGGAAGCTTAATGAGCTCACTGAGAATTACCAAAAACTACAGGGAAATTACAATGAACACACTGCAAATTATATCAACATCAAAAAGGAAATAGAAACTATTATCAAGGGCCAAGAGGAAAAAGAGTACAATTTCTGAATTGAAGAACACAGTGGAAGGAATCAGAAGCAGACTAGATGAAGCAGAGGATTGAATCAGTGATCTCGAGGATAAGGTAGAGAAAAATTACTAGAAAGACCAAGAAAAGGAAAAGAGACTCAGAAAGAATGAAGAGGTGTTAAGGGAACTGCAGAACAATGTGAAACGTAATCATAACCATATAATAGGTATACCAGAAGGAGAAGAAGAGCAAGGGATAGAAAACCTGTTTGGAAAACTAATGATGGGAAACTTCCCTAACTCGATGGGAGGAAAAGTCACACAAATCCAGGAATCACAGAGAGTCCCAAACAAGAGGAACTGAAAAGGTCCACTTCAAGACATATCATAATTAAAATGGCAAAATTCCAAGACAAAGAGTGAATCTTAAAGGCAGCAAGGGAGAAACAGGAAGTAACATATAAGGGGGCCCCAATAAGGCTAGCAGCTGACTTCTTAACAAAAACATAAGCCAGAAGGGAATGGCAAGAAATATGCCAAGTAATGAAAAACAAAGGCCTGCAACCAAGACTAATCTATCCAGGAAGGCTCTCAATTAAAATAGAAGGTGAAATAAGGAACTTCTTGGACAAAAAGAAGGCTGAAAGAATACACCTCCACCAAACCAACAATGCAAGATATGCTAAAGGGAATGCTTTAAGAAGAGCAAGAAAAACAGTGAGAGAGAAAGGAACAAAGGTACAAAGGGAATGAAATGACAATGAATAAGTACCTATCAATAATAACCTTATATGTTACTGGGTTATGCTCCAATAAAAAGACAGAGTAGCTGACTGGATAAGAAAACATGACCCACACATATGCTGCCTACAAGAGACCTACCTGAGAACAAAATACATACACAGACTGAAATAGAAGGGTTGGGAAAAATAGCCCAAGCAAATGGACAGGAAAGAGAAGACATGTTAGAAATACTCATATCAGATATAACAGACTTCAAAACAAGGGCTATAAAAAGAGACCCAGAAGGTCACTTCATAATACCTAAGGAAAGAATCCATCAAGAAACATAAGCATTTTAAATATATATGCACCCAACATAGGAGCAGTGAAATATATAGGGAAAATCTTGGGGGACTTCAAGAAAGATATTGACAGCAACACAATTATAGTAGGGGATTTCAATACCCCACTGTAAAAAATAGATAGATCTTCTAAACAAAATATCAACAAAGATATTGTGGCATTGAACAACGTCCTAGATCAAAAGGACTTAACTGAGATATATAGAGCCTTTCATCCCAAAGAAGCAAAATACAAATTCTTTTCAAATGCACATGGAACATTTCAAAGACAGACCACATGATAAGACACAAAACAAGATTTAACACATTCAAGAAAATTGAAACCACATCAAGCCTTTTCTCTGACCACAAGGGACTGAAACTAGAAACAAACCTCAAGGAAAAATCCCCAAAACACTCAAACTCATGGAGATTGAATAGCATGCTATTAAACAATGAATGGGTTAAGAATGAGATCAAGGAGGAAATTAAAAAGTTTATGGAAACAAATGAAAATGAGCACATAATAGTCAAAAACTTATGGGACACAGTGAAAACTGTCCTGAGAGGGAAGTTCATAGCAATCCAGGCCTACCTAAAAAAGAGAGAAGCATTTCAAATAAACAACCTATCCCTACATGTATAAGAACTGGAAGACCACCACCACCACCAACAACAATAAAAACAAAAAGCCCAGAGAAAGTATAAGGAAGGAAATAACCAAGACCAGAGCAAAATTAAATGACATAGAGACTAAAAGCACAATTCTAAGGGTCCATAAATCCAGGAGCTGGTTCTTGAAAAAGATAAACAAAATCAACAATCCTTTAAGCTGGCTCATCAAGAAAAAAAGAAAGGACCCAAGTAAACAAAATCATAAATGAAAGAAGAGAGATTGCAACTGATAACACAGAGATGCAAAGGATTGTAAGAAATTACTATGAAGAACTATATGCCCAGAAATTTGAAACAGAAAAATTTCTAGAAAATTATAATCTTCCAAAAAAGAATGAAGAAGAAACACAAAGCCTGAACAGAAGAATAACAGCTGACTAAATCGAAGCAGTAATCAAAAAACTCCCAGCACAGCAAAACCCTGGACCAGATGGTTTCACAGGAGGATTTTACCAAACATTTAAGGAAGAGGTAACCCCTATCCTTCACAGACAATTGCAAAAAAATCCAAGAAGAGGAAAGACTCCCAAAAGCTTTTTATGAAACCAGAATCATCCTATTCAAAAACAGATAAAGACATAACAAAGAGAGAAAATTATAGGCCAATGCATTGATGGACACAGACGCTAAAATTCTCAACAAAATTTTGGCAAACTGCACCCATCAATACATTAAAAAGATCATAAACAATGATCAAACAGAATTCATCTCAGGAATGCAAGGATGGAACAATATTCTCAAATCAATGAACATAATACATCACATACACAAAAGCAAATACAAATATCACATGATCATATCAACAGATACAGAAAAAGCATTTGATAAGGTACAGCACCCATTTATGATAAAAACACTCAGCAAAGTGGGATTTGAGGGAGAATACCTCAACATAATAAAGGCCATATATAAGAGACCTACAGCCAACATCATACTCAATGGACAAAAACTAAAATCTTTCCCACTAAGATCAGGAACAAGGCAAGTATGTCTGCTTTCACCACTCTTATTCAACATGGTATTAGAAGTCCTAGCCACAGCAATCAGGCAAGAAAAAGAAGTAAAGGCATCCAAATTGGAAAGGAGGAGGCACAACTATCCTTGTTTGCAGATTACATGGTAGTGTACATAGAAAATTCTATAGATTCTACCAAAAAGCTACTTGACCTACTAAATGAATTTGGCAAAACAGCATAATAGGAAGCCAACATTTGTAGTCATTTTTGTACATAAACAATGAAATATCAGGAACAGAAATCAGAAAAAAAATCCCATTTGATATAGCAACAAGGAAAATCAAGTACCTGGGAATAAACCCAACCAAGGAGGTAAAAGACCTATACTCAGAAAACTACAAAACACTGAAGAAAAAAATCAAGACACAAATAAATGGAAACATGTACTGTGTTCATGGATTAGAATTAACATCCTCAAAATGTCCATTGTACCCAAAGCAAGTTATAGATTCAACACAATCCCTAAAAATACAAATTACATATTTCACAGATATAGAACAAAAATTTCAAAAATTTATATGGAACCATAAATGACCCCAAACAACTGTAGCAATTTTGAGAAAGAAGAACAAAGTAGGAGGGATCACTATACTTGACATCAAACTGTTTTTCAAGGCCATTGTAATCAATACAGTCTTGTACTGGCATAAGAACAGACACATAGATCAATGGAACAGAAGGGAGAGCCCAGAAATAAATCCAAGCCTCTATGGTCAATTAATATTTGACAAAAGGAGCAGAAGCATAAAATGGATTAAAATTAGCCTCTTCAACAAATGGTGTTGGGAGACCTGGAGAGCTTCATGCCAAAAATTGAAACTTAACTACCAATTTAAACCATATACAAAAATAAATTCAAGATGGATAAAAGGATTTATATAAGTCATGACATCATAAAAGTCCTAGAGGGCAACATAGGGAGGAAAATCTTAGATATTCCATGCAGCAATATTTTCAGCAATACATGCCCTAGCACAAGGGATATAAAGGAAAGAACAAACCAATTGGACTTCATGAAAATATAAAGCTTCTACACAGCTAAAGAAAACATCAACAAAATGGAAAGGGAACCAAACATATGGTAAAATATATTTGCATATGATACATCAGACAAGGGTTTGTTCTCTGAAATATATAAAGAACACACAGGGCTCTACTCCAAGAAGACAAACAATCCAATAAAAAAAAATGGGCAGAGGACCTGAACAGACATTTCTCCAAGAAGGACATACAGAGGGCTCAGAGACATATGAAAGGAAGTTCAGAATCACTAGCCATCAGAGAGATGAAAATTAAAACCACAATGAGATACTACTTCACTCCAGTCAAAATGGCCATCATAAATAAATCAACAAGCAATGAGTTCTGGTGAGACTGTGAAGAAAAGGGGACCCTAGGTCACTGTAAATAAGAATTCAGACTGGTTCAACCCCTGTGGAAAACAGTATGGAATTTCCTTAGAAAACTAAAAATGGAACTGCCTTTTTACCCAGCAATTCCACTGCTGTAATTGTACCCTAGGAATCCTGAAACTCCAATTTAAAAGAAACTATGCACCGTAATTTTCATAGCAGTACAATTTACAATACCCAAGGTGTGGCAGCAACCTAAGTTTCTATCAGTAAATGAGTGGATCAAACTACTGTGGTACATTCACACAATGGAATACTACTCAGCAAAGAGAAAGAAGGAGCCCCTACCCTTTGTGATGACTTGGATGGATTTGGAGAGCATTATGCAAAGTGAAATAAGACAGGCAGTGAAAGACAAATACCATATGATCTCACCTATATGTGGAACCTTATCAACAAAATAATCAAGGAAGCAAAATATAACCAGAGACCTTGAAATTAAGAATAAACTGATGATAACCAGTGGGAATGTGTGGGGGGGAATAATAGGGAGAACAGTGGGAAGGGTTGTTGAGGAACATGTATAAAGGACACATGCACTAAGCCAAAGAAGGGTAGGATTGAGGGTGGAAGGTGGGGATGGCTGGGATGGGGAGGAGTGTTTGGGGGAAAATGGAGACAACTGTACTTCAACAAAAAGAAAAAAAATGAAAATTGCTGGTTTAGATGCTCTGGTTTTCTCCTGGTTAATATTTGTATGATAGAAATTTTTAGTGTTTATTTTCAATCTTTTTACTTTAATATAAAATATGCTTTTTAAAAATTTTATTGTATTTTTCTCCTTGCCATTTATTTCCCTTCCCTCTCAATCACCACACTGTTGTCTACATCCATGAGTTCTTTCCCCTTTTTGCTCACATCCTCGACACACTAAACAACCTCACCCCCAAGCTGTCATCCTGCTCTCTTCTTGTAAACAACATATAGTTAGATCTTGCTTTTTATTCAGTCTGAAAATCTTTGGCTTCTGTTTAAAGAGTTTAGCCCATTTTATTTAAAGTGAATAATGTTGTGGGTGGATTTACATGTGAAAATATACTATTTATTTTCTACACACATTGTGTTTATTTCTTCCTAATTTTATATTTTTGTGGCATACAATTATTTCAGTATACACTTTTAACTCTTAATTGATATTCATATTTTTAGTTTTTCACTTACTGGTTTAGGGATTAAAATGTAAATTTTAATTTATGACAATCTCCTTCAAATTAATACTAACTTACTTCTGATGAAGTATACAACATTTGCTCCAATTAGCTATAGTGAAGTGAAATCATTGTTTTATATATAACATCTCTATATGATACAAATTATATAATTATATTATAATTATCGTTCAGTTTTCAACTAAAATTTTGAAACATATAAAAATGAGAGTGTGACCTATATATCTTGCCTGATAAAATCTAATGTGATATTTAGTCCATTTATCATGTTGTGCAATAAAATTATCACCCAACAAAACACATTATACCCATTATGTAATCAGTCTTCATTCACTGTTCCCCTTTTTCATGGTAAATTTGATATCTCTATAAATTTGTATATTCTGGATAAATCTTTAAGACAAGTCCTGTAATATGTGACCTTTTTATATGGCTTATTTTGATTAGTATAATGTTTTCCTGGTTATCTAATTATTAATATCTATCAGTGATTTATATATTTTTATGACTGAATAAATACCATGTCATGTATGGTATTTTGTATGTATACCATAATTTGTTCATTAATTTATCCATTGATTATAATGAGATTCCCTTTGGACCTTTTTTTGCTTGTAGTTAGTTGAGATTCTTGAATGTAAAAGAACTTCCAGCCAAAATGGAAGCATAGGTAGATACACTTTGCCTCCTCAAACAACCAAAAGAAGGACAACAACAAATTTAAAAACCAAACCAACCAGAACTTCCAGATAATTGAACTGTATGGAAGTCTGACAACCAAGGAGTTATTAAAGAAGTAATATTCATCCAGACTGGTAGGAGGGGCAGAGATGGGAACCTGGAACAGAGAGGACACATGGCAAGGCAGTGGCTGGCAGACTGGGAGGTTCCACATTTGCGTGCAGATAAAACAGAGAAACCAGAAGGAACTACTGGGGATTGAGACAGACCACTCAACCAATGGTTCCAGTGTGAGAAAAATAGGGCCTCAAAACCTCTGACTGTAAAAATCTGTGGGGGTTGAGGTGGCAGGAGAGACTGCCAGCCTCACAGCAGAGTTCATTAGAGAGATCCACAGGGTCCTTGAATGTACACAAAACCACCCATGCAGAAATCAGCAACAGAAAGGCCCAATTTGCTTGTGGGTAGCAGAAGAAGTGACTGAAAGCCAGCTGAGAGCTGAGCAAGCATCATTGTTCCCTCTTTGACCCCGCCACCCCATACAATGTCACCTCTTAGTGATGTGGGTTGCCCTGCCCTGGCCAATGCCTAAGGCTCTGCCTCTTACTACTTAACAGGCAAACCAAGACAAAAAATATATGGTCCAAATGGAAGAACAGATCAAAGGTCCAGAAAAAAAAATACATCTAAGAGTTGAAAATATAGCCAACCTATCAGATGCACAGTTCAAAACACTGGTAATCACAATGCTCACAGAAAAGGTTGAGCATGGTCACAAAATAGAAGAAAAAATGAAAGCTATGAGAAGATAAATAAAGAAAAATATACAGGGAACCAACAGTAAAGGGAAGGAAACCAGGACTCAGATTAACAGTTTGGAGCAGAAAGAAGATATAAACATTCAACCGGAACAGAATGAAGAAACAAGAATTCAAAACACACACACACACACACACACACACACAGGAGGAGAGGCTTAGGAACATCTGGGACAACTTTAAATGTTCCTGTATCCAAATCATAGGGGTGCCAGAAGAAAAAGAACAAAAAATTGAAAACTTATTTGAAAGCATAATGAAGGAGAACTTTCCCTAATCTGGCAAAGGAAATAGACTTATAGGAAGTCCAGGAAGCTCAGAGAGTTCCAAAGAAGTTGGACCCAAGGAAGCACACACCAAGGCACATCATAATTACATTACCCAAGTTTGAAGATAACGAGAGGATCTTAAAAGCAGCAAGAGAAAAGGAGACAGTTACCTACAAAGGAGTTCCCATAAGACTGTCAGCTGATTTCTCAAAAGAAACCTTACAGGCAAGAAGGGGCTAGAAAGAAGTATTCAAAGTCATAAAAGACAAGGACCTACATCCAAGATTACTCTATCAGGCAAAGCTATCATTTAGGGTGGAAGGGCAGCTAAAGTGCTTCCCAGATAAGGTCAAGTTAAAGATGCTCATCATCACCAAACCCTTATTATATGAAATGTTAAAGGAACTTATCTAAGAAAAAGAAGATGATCAAAACTATGGACAGTAAAATGACAACAAACTCACAACTATCAACAACTGAACCTAAAAACAATAACAAAAATGAACTAAGCAAAAACTTATAAGAGGAACAGAATCATAGAAAAGGAGATCACATGGCATGTTATCAGTGGGGAGGGGAAGGGAGGAGAATGGGGAAAAGGTACAGAGAATAAGAGGCATAAATTGGAGGTACAAACTACACAGGGGTAGGTTAAGAATAGTAGAGGAAATGGAGAAGCCAAGGAACTTATATGTTCGACCCATGAACATGAACTAAGTGGGAAATTCTAGTGGGGGGAGGGTGAAGGTTGGAGGGGAATAAAGGGAAGAAAAAAATGGGACAACTGTAATAGCACAATCAATAAAATATACTTAAAAAAGAGATTCTTGAATGTACATATTTGTGTCTTCCATCAAATTTTGTAAGCTTCTGACAGTATTTTAGATAATATTACCTGGTTCATAGGTTTTTTTTGGTGATAGGAAAAATTTGTTGGACTTGGACTTAGACTGATATATTCCAGTGGACCACTTTCTCTCATTGCTTTTTAGATTTCTGTCTTGTTTGTCTTTCAGCAGCTGGAACATTTTCTATTAGATATTGACCTTTTTGTGTGATTCTACTCAGAGTACACTGAGTTTTTGAATGGTCAGGTTAATAATTTACAGCTAATTTGAGAAGGTTTTAAACATTATTATTTAAATATTGTTTTGTCTTGCTTTCTTTTCTCCTTCTGGTCCTTTAATTGTAATTATTTTGATATACTTGAAGAAGCCCCTCAATCTCTGAGGTTCTGCATATTTTCTTTATTTTTTAATATACTCCAATTTCATAATCTCTGTTGATTTATCTTCATTTACTGATTTGTTCTCAAATCTGATGCTGAACTTTTCTAGTGAACTAGTGAATGTTTATTTCAGTTTTTGTTCAGGTCTCTGTGTATCTGTGTGTGTATATCCACACACACACACACACAAAGAATATTAAATCCACTATCTTGCCACAATCACTGTTCACACATTCTATTAACTGCTTTGTTCCTGAATATCGGTCACACTTTTCTATTTTTTGCCCCTCTCAAGTTTTTGTTGTTGTTGTCGTTCTTGAAAATGTAAATTTGAGATATAATATTGTAGCAAAATTGAATTTTGCCTTTTTATGGTTTTTCTTTCTCTCTCTCTCTCTCCCACCTTCACTCCCCTGTCTCCTTGTTCTTTATTTTTTGTAGCAAGTGTGGACTCATACTATGGAAAATGCACCCCTCCTCTATTTTCTTTCCACAATTTGCAATCTCTTATATCTTTTTAAAAAATTCTTATTGTTATTCAATTACAGTTGTCTACTTTTTCTCCCCATCCCTCCACCCCCTCCCCCAGCAAAACCCACCTCCCTCTCCCTCCTCCACCCTCCCCCTTGATTTTGTCCATGTGTCCTTTATAGTAGTTCCTCTAATCCTCTCTCCCCATTGTCCCCTCTCGTTATTGTTAGATTGTTCTTAACTTCAGTGTCTCTGGTTATATTTTGTTTGCTTTTTTCTTTTGTTGATTATGTTCCAATTAAAGGTGAGATCATATAGTATGTCTTCCACTGAAACACACTGAAAGTTCAGCTGATATTCAAGCTTTCTTTAGCTTTCACTTACAGCTGGGATTGCTGTGTCTCCCTTCAAGTCTAAATACAACCCAGTCAGCTAGGAAAATATGGAGAGCTTGCTGTTGGCCTTCTGTTTTTTTTTTTTTTTTTTTTTTTTTAAAGAATCTTCATGCTAGCCCTGGCTGGGTAGCTTAATTGGTTAGAGCATTGTCCCAATATGCCAGTTGTGGTATATTTTTTTTTATTTAAAAAGAATCTTTTTTTCTTTTTTTAAATATATTTATTGATTATGCTATTACAGTTGTCCCATTCCCGCCCCCCACTCCACTCCATCCTGCCCACCCCCCTCCCTCCCACATTCCCCCCCCATAGTTCATGTCCATGGGTCATACTTATAAGTTCTTTGGCTTCTACATTTCCTACACTATTTTTACCCTCCCCCTGTCTATTTTCCACCTATCATCTATGCTACTTATTCTCTGTACCTTTACCCCCTTCTCCCCCTCCCACTCCCTTATTGACAACCCTCATGTTCTAGTTGTTTGCCTAGTTTGCTCTCATTTTTGTTTTATGTATGGTCATTAATAACTGTGAGTTTGCTGTCATTTTTACTGTTCCTATTTCTGATCTTCTTTTTCTTAGGTAACTCCCTTTAACATTTCATATAATAAGGGCTTGGTGATGATGAGCTTCTTTAACTTGACCTTATCTGAGAAGCACTTTATCTTCCCTTCCATTCTAAATGATAGCTTTGCTGGATACAGTAATCTTGGATGTAGGTCCTTGCGTTTAATCTTGGGTAATGTAATTATGATGTGCCTTGTTGTGTTCCTCCTTGGGTCCAGCTTCTTTGGGACTCTCTGAGCTTCCTGGACTTCCCGGAAGTCTATTTCCTTTGCCAGATCGGGGAAGTTCTCCTTCATTATTTGTTCAAATAAGTTTTCAATTTTTTGTTCTTCCTCTTCTCCTTCTGGCACCCCTATAATTCGGATGTTGGAACGTTTCAAGGTGTCCTGGAGGTTCCTAAGCCTCTCCTCATTTTTACAAGTTCTTGTTTCTTCATTCTTTTCTGGTTGGATGTTTGTTTCTTCCTTCTGGTCCATACCATTGATTTGAGTCCCAGTTTCCTTCTCATCAGTATTGGTTCCCTGTACATTTTCCTTTGTTTCTCTTAGCATAGGCTTCATTTTTTCATCTGTTTTTCGAACAGATTCCACCAAGTCTGTGAGCATATTGATAACCAGTGCTTTGAACTGTGCATCTGATAGGTTGACTATCTCTTCGTCGCTTCGTTGTATTTTTTCTGGAGCTTTGAAGTGTTCTGTCATTTGGGCCATTTTTTGTTTGTTTGTTTGTTTGTCTTGGCGCATCTGTTACTTTAAGGGGCGGAGCCTTAGGTGTTCACTGGGGCAGGGTAATGCTGTTCGCTGCGCTGTGATGCTGTACGTGGGGTAGGGGCCCAGTGGGAGCAATGGCACCCGCCTCACTGTCTTCCGGATTTCAATCTTTCACTCTGATACCCACAATCAAACTGGGCCACTCTGGTGCTGGTTCCCGAGTAAGTGGGCCTGTGCACACTCTAGGCCCCTGTGGGTCTGTCCAACAACCTCTCCTGTGAGGCTGGGAGTCTCTCCTGCTGCCGCCCCAACCCCCAGGGGCACTTTCAATCAGAGGTTTGAGGTTTTATTTCCCCTAGCTGGAGCCCTGGGTTGCGCGGTCTGCTTCGCTGCCCGCAGTTCGTCTGGTTTATCTGTGGGCGAATGTGGTGCCACAGAGTGCTACCCGCCACTCTGCCTGCCCCACTCTCCCCCACTCTGAGTCCGGCCCTCTGGGTTTATCTGTGCAAATGTGGGGCCGCAGGGTCTGCTAGTGCTCAGACTGCCTGCGCCATTTGTCCCACACTCCGCCAGTCGCAGTCCCGCCACAGCCACGCGAGTCCTCTCCACCCCGGTGCCCGTCTCCGCCCCTCCTACCAGTCTGGATGAATGTTTATTTTCTATTTCCTTGGTGTCGGTCCCCCTTGCTGTTCGATTCTCTGTCAGTTCTGGTTGTGCGAGGAGGCACAGTGTGTCTACGTACGCCGCCATCTTGGTCCCTCCCCTAAAAAGAATCTTCATGCTACATTTTTCTTCAGAAACCAATGAATGATTCATTTTGGATGAAAAGGTCAGGCTAGCAGATCAGAAGGTTTTCCTAGTTGTTTCCTACTCAGTTTGTTACATTCACTGACAATATCTCTACCGATTTGCACCACTTTGTTAGAATGAATTCCACCATCTTTGGCAACAATGTTGCTAGTTTTTCCACCCTTCCCCCACTTGTAAAATCAGTTCTCACCAGCCCAGTTGGGAGGATTGCAACGTGACAAAAAAGGCCACATATTTTCACTGTTACTATGCAAAGCCGTATCAGTTTTTAAGAGTAAATGCTTCTTAATCTCTAACTCTCCTTTGATTGATTTACACAGTTCCCAAAATGGTTGTTCATGACAGTTTTGAACGATGATTTTTTGTTGTTGTTGTTCTTTAACTTAGGGAGAGGATTAGTCAGACTGTTCATGCTGATAAATCCAGATGTCTGTAGTAGCATATATGCCCCAGGTCTTTTATTGAGGCAAGATTTACTTCTTTGTTTATTTTTACAGACCAGAAATAGGCAAAAGGGGTTTTCTGATAAAGAATGGAATATTAGATTTCAGGGTGGGGAAAGAAGTCTAAGATAGACCTCCTTCATATTTTGATTTTTCCAAGGACAGCTGCCGTGGAGTCAGTTTTAGTATACAGTTTCTTGGTCTCCTCCCTGAATTCCTGACTCAGTGGGAGAAGAGGGGAGTTGATGATCGGGAGGGCCTTTATTTTTAACAACAATTTCTGGAGATTCTATGGTGGACCCAGAATTTGGAGTCACTGCTGCACTCCCCCCGTGATTTGTTCATTCTTCCTCTGTCATATATCAGGTATCATACGTGGTCATTCTTTTTTTCTGAGCAATTATGCAGCATCTTTGCAGTTCATTGTGTTTCCTTGAAATAAACAATGGTTTCTTATTTTCCTCTATTGATTGTAGTACCTGGTTCAGACAAGTTACCATGTATCTAGGTGTCAGTAGTTCAGCAAAAAGAGATTGTTTACCTACTGAAAATGCTGGCACAGCCCTCCTCACACAAGCCAGTAATGAATGGGAGGCCAGAGAAGTCTGGGGAAAACCCTTGCATTGGTCTCATGTTGTATACTCACATCCCTGAGAAAAGATGTGTTTGCTTTTGGTCTGCCTCAGACTTCTCTTTTAAAATCTTAAAACTTAAGAGAAAGATAAGAAATCAGAGCATAATGTAAACTTTCTGGTGATACATAAAAGTTTGAAGTGCATTAGAACCTCCAGTAAAAGAAACATGGGCTGGCATGCACAGGCACTAAAATGAAACCTATGAATAATGACAAATAAAAAGAGATTGGATTAGAAAAATTCATAGACTCTCTCACTTTTGCCTTCTGCTGTTTGTGTATCATTGGAAATCTTGATGGTACACATACATAAAGCACGGATTATTTTCTCTTAGCTTAGTGGCATAGAAAGCTAGGCTGGAGTGAGGGTAGTGAGGAATGTAACTGGTAAAAATGTCTAGATAATGTAAAAAATAATGAAGGACCAAATAGATTTCATAATTATAATACAGGTATACCACAGAGATATTGCGGGTTCTATTCCAGACCACTGCAATAAAGTGGGTAGCATAATAAAGCAAGTAGATATCTTTTTGCTGGTGGAGGGTCTTGCCTTCAAATTTGTAATAAAACACATCGGTGAAGCGCAATAAAGCGAAGCACAAGAAACAATGTATGCCTGTAGTTTAATGTTCATATTGCTTAAACTTTTTCGGTAATATTCTCGCAGTCAGTTGCCTTTTTGTTCCTCACACATTTGTGAGTTTTGCAGAACAAGGAATAGTGGCTTCCTTTGGAGCATAGGAAACCTACACTCAGCAAAGTTTCTTTCACAAAGTCATAAGAAGAGAAATGGGTGATCTGCAAGGCAGACTCAGTTTGCACCAATTAACTGTATTCGCATTCAAGACAGAAGAAACTCTTCAGATATCTGATAGGATTATGGTCTCAGAAAACAATCAAATGAACAATTCAGGAGAGCTAGTAGGTACAATTTATCATAAAATGTTGAAAGATCTGGAAGACAGTTCAGTGTACTAAATCAATAGTAACTGTGCATGTTTTTACCATCCATCACCCAGTGACATTAGAGATGACAATTTATTTGCAGAGGATAATATTCTGTACATTTTAATATGACATTTGCTACAGGATGCTGAGTTCTTTTCAAACAGCTCATACTGTTAATCATATTTTTGTCAATTTACACACTTGAAAAAATGCATTTGTGTAGTTCTTGGAAATGCTAAATTTTACTCTTCTTTAGTCCCAGTAAAATATATCTCCCCTAACACTGGTTCCTGACAAATTTCCAGATATACTTAGCCTTTAAAATCAATCCCATGTCATTCATTTCTCATCACTTTAGAACAAATAAGAGTCACAGAAGTGTTGTGCATTTTTTGGTGTTAGAGATTATGATTAAAAATATTACAAGAGATTGGAAATCTTAAATTTAAATTAATAACCATATTTGAGTGCAATTTTCTGTCATTCTGTGTTCTTCAGCTCAAGGGTTTTATTTTGGATGAATGAGTGCACACTTCTACTCTGGCAAATGAGCACTAGTAGATACACTTTGGGTAAGATGAAATGAAGATGAAACAGGATTTATGATTAGAGCCAAAATTTAGGCAAAATTAAAATGTATAAATAATGCTGTTGAGTGATATAGTGAAATTATATATTTAAATCACAATGCAAATGATTTTATAGAATATTTTTTAAATTATGCAATTTTGATTAGTCTCAGGAATGGCTCCAATTTAAGTTTCTCTCAGATCTGCTGGGTCTAATCTGTTGTCCTGGAACTGCTGCTTTCCCCAGTTTCAGCATCGTGCTTTCAGACAGCTGCTAACAATTAGGTCCTTCCCCCTTCAAGACCCAGGCAAAGTGCACTGGGTTTAGCCATTGCATTTATCAAAAATCATTTATGAAGCCTGGACCTGACTCAAATAGCTGCTGCAACTAGTATTATTGTGTGTCTGGCCTTTATTTCTAGTCTGTGACTGTTTTCTTTTCTCCTGTGTGGCCCTTCTGGCTGCTGACTTCTGCCTTGCACTTTTGAATCCCAATGTTGTGATCTGTGTACATGCGTGTGTCCTCCACTCTTCCTGATTGTGGACCGACTGTGCCTTGTCTGCACTCTGGTGGTTGCCTCCTTGGTTTAGTTGTCCATCTGACTAATTTCTGACCTTCTCTGTAAATTAGAACTCTCAGATAAATAAATAATCCTCAATATTGCTGGTACCGTCTTTTTTTTTTTTACAAAATATTTATTTTTATTATGAAAACATTGCATTTTGATATATTGTTTTATTTGCTTTTTAAAAATCTATTATCTGACTTAAACCTATTCGGCAAAATGCCAATTAATTATATAAATCATAATTGGGGTCTTTTAAAAAATTATTTTATTTATTTATTTTTAGAGAGGGGAAGGGAGGGAGAAAGAGGAGAGAAACATCAATATATGGCTGCCTCTCATGCGCCCCCTGTTGGGGACCTGGCCTGCAACCCGGACATGTACCCTGACTGGGAATTGAACTGGTGATCCTTTGATTTGCAGTCCAGTGAGCTCTCAATCCACTGAGCCACACCAGCCAGGGCTGTAGTTTGGATTTTTTAAAAACTAGAAACATAATATGCTTTATGATAATTAACAATACTAAATCTGAGTAGCATGACTAGTTAATTAGTATTGTGTTTTAACATTTAGCCAACTGAAACCAACCAAATGCTAATACACTGTTGCATAATTTTTTCAGAAACTTTCTTTAACGCTGTGTCAACATCCTCCTCTTTCTCTGCTGAGGCACAGAATGCAGTCATATCAGGTGTCAAGGCACTTATTATAAACCGTCCTATCCTGCCCATCTCAGGAGTAACACTGGATGGAAGGCTGATGATGTATGTTACCCCCCTACCTCTTGCCCATGCTTCTGCATTTCTTTAAAAGTAAATTGTTAGCTAAGAACTCGAATACTGAATTTAAAAACAATGATTCCAAGACACATTAAATCAAATGTGTTAGTACTTAAAGTCACAAAATCTGAAAAGTGAAAATAAAAGACAGATACCAGTGAACTAAGGCAAATAGCCACCACAAGGCTTAAAATGGTAGTTTTTGGTGTCTAGAGATCTTTAAAAGTTATAATTTGAGACAGTTCAGATGAATTTCAATAAAAATGCATATTCTGCATAAAGTTAGAGTTTTACCAGTTTTCAACATGGGTAACATTGTTTAAAAAATACTTCAATAGTCTTATTAGTGAATGGTTCCACTTGGCTTATTAAGTTTTATTTTCTGTGGAGGCAAACCAAAGCACTGCCTTAAGACTCCATGTTCAAAGTTACGAAATGTTCTAAATCATTTCTAGAGATTTTAAAGCTGGACATCATCCTGGTCCTTGTCAACATCTTTCCTTTCATCATCCTTATCATCTTGGTCTGTGGATTCAAGTTCATCCTCTTCATCCTCTGGATTACTGAGTTCCTTGAGTTTATTCTTTAATGACAATGTTTTTTTCACCCTGATTAGCCAACTGCACAAGGAGATGACCTTCTTGTTTTAGATTCTGTAATGTTCACCTCGAGCTGGTTTTTCTCATTTTGTAAAATGAGAGGGGTATTGTTAAATGAGTCCAGCTGCTCTTTAATGGCAGTTCTTTCCTCACACAAAGCTTTTATTTCATTCTCTAATTCTTTAGTCCTTTGTAATAATGCCGGCAGTCTTCCTTCTACATCAGTAGTTTTTGTAGCTATTACAGTTTCATTCTTTCCTGGCACAGGCACTGATTGTGCAAGTGCTTCTATTTTCTGTAACAGCTCCTGCTTTTCTGTAGTTTGGTGATCTCCACAAACTGTGAATTTAACTGAGACATTACTGTGCCAGTTCTTGTTTTAATTCTGCAATTTGTTCAGAATCTATAGCTGAAGCTGTTGCTTCATTTGTATCTGGGGGTGTTTGGGAAGATTTCAATTTTTTTTAATTTTTAAAGATTTTATTTATTTATTTTTAGAGAGAGTGCAAGGGACAAAGAAAGAGAGGGAGAGAAACAGCGATGTGTGAGAGAAACAGAAACATTAGTGGGTTGTCTCTAGGCACTCAGCCCAGCCATGTGCTCTGAGTGGGAGTCAAACTGGCAACCTTTTGGTTCACAGGCTAGCGCTCAATCCACTGAGCCATAACAGCCAGAGAAGATTTCAACCTTTTTTTTAATCAAAGAGTTCTTACCAATCAAATGGCTTTGTAAAAGTTCCTAATTACTTTTTTCTCCTATCACTGAAAAGATTTTTAATTTATTTTTATTATATGACTAACTCATAAATTCAAGAATACAGTCTTGTTATTTTTTTAAAATTACACATAAATTAATTACATGTAAGTCCCCCTTGAATAGAATTCTCCTCCCCATCCTCAAAATTTCACCACAGTTAATCAATGTTAACCCTTTTCTATGAAATACTTCCAAAGATCCATCTCATTCTTTTATATTCTAAATCTGTATAGTATTTAACAATAGTATATTCATATCTGTAATGGAAGATTTCCCAATTCTTACTTATTTTAACCGTGTTTTCTCTCCCTACCAACCATTTTCTTCTGATTGAATGCCATTCATCTGAGCTCCATCACTGTAAGAACCTTGATGCTGATTGTCTTTTCCTCACTGCACTTTAGGAAGACTGTGCTGATCCTTGCGTTGCAGAATCTGAGATACCTGCTGTGTGACTGTTTGTCTGGAGCTGTTTGTTTTGACATTTTAATGTAGAAATCTGCTGCTTTAATTCCTCAAGTTGCAGACCTTGCTCTTGAATTACATTTTTGTAGGGAGTCACAATACTATCATGTTGTTTAATGTTTACTTCTCTTCAGCAGGAACTCCAGTAGCCAATAGGATAGTGGAAAACTGCTGCAGTATGCTAACACTGGAACATGGCTTTCTGGCAGCTACTGGCAGTCCCAGGAGGGTTGGGGAGAGCTACCAGGACATGAACAGAGATGTAGCATTAGTTGTAGATTCGTTACTTTCTGTTCAGACCAGTCAGAATTTTCATCTCCATTTTCAAACCAAGGTTTCATACATTGACTATATGAGCCTTCCTTAAGAAAATTTTGGAATATTATGCAGCAGAAAGAAAGAAGGACTCCCACCCTTCATGACAGCATGGATGGAACTGGAGAACATTATGCTAAGTTAAATGAGCCAGGTGATGAAAGACAAATACCATATGACCTCATCTATAAGTGGAACCTAATCAACAAAGCAAAAAAAGCAAATAAAATATAACCAGAAACATTGAATTAAAGAACTAAGAGTAGCCAGAGAGGAGGGGAGAGAGGGATAATGGGAGAAGATAAGGGAAGGTCCATCAAGGAACATGAATAAAGGATATATGGACCTTTGTGACCAAAGGGGGTAGGTTCCAGGGTGAGAGGTGGGGATGGGTGGGGAGGGAGGCTGAGGTGGGGTGAAAATGCAGACAACCGTACTTGACCAACAATAAAAAAAAAGAAAGTTTTGATTGGAGCTGATGTTTTTAAAACAAATTTTGAAGCAAAATCAGACAATCTTCTATTACTATAACTTCATCACTGTTGCCTTCCTTTGTAATAATGTCTAGTTGTCTCTGAGAAGCATTTTCAAAAGCGACAACTTCCTGGATTGCTCCATTACTTCTTGTTAGTGCCTGCAGTAGTAAGACACCATCATTACATGTAACTTCCTGTAACATATAACTGAACCTGCTATTAAGTCCATCAATCATGAAATACCCATGGGACTGACTAAAATAATTTGCTGCACCTGAGGCCCTAAGTGTTTTAAAAGAGAAGTAAGAAGTTCACACCAGGGCAATGGACATGGAAATCAAACTACTCCCATAAAGATAACAAGAAAGTAACAATTTCTTGATGCTTAATGAAAATTTCTGTAAACTGGCTTCCCAAATCTCCACTCTGCCTTGTGGAATTTTCTTCTACTTCTTAGTCACCATTAGCTATCATATAGTGTGCCCAAGGCATAAAGTATTATTTCAGAATTCTAACAGTCTGTTGTAGAACATGGATATGATGTTCTATATTTTGAATAACCACTTCCAAGTGGTATTTCTTAGATAATGATTTGAGAGCACACATGGCATTTCTCCCATCATCCAGTAAAGTAGATGAAGCTGCTCTGTCACAAAGCTTTTGAATTGTCTAGGCTTCTGTATTCTGGGATCCAGTGCTCTGACCTCCCATTACCCCACAGAGGAAATTTATCTTGCCATTCACCCACTGGTCTACCAGCTCAGTAAGGAAAGAAAAGATAACTTCCCCCACCCTCTGCATGACCTAGCCCTCAAGCCTGTATTCTGTACTCTCTGGCCACCACTGCCTCCTACTCAGAGGCTGCTCCAGCCCTCTAAGCCCTTAAACACCCTGGTGCTGCATTTTTGAATTGTATTGTCACCATCATTTATTAAGGGGCTAGCTTTTCAAACCACATATGCTGTATACTCTCGAGTGGCTCTATTGCCTATTTAGTTAAAGTTTTGAAAAATGTTTTAAAGCATCTGGCCTCTGATCCATTCCTTTCTTTCACTGTTGGTTGGTGAGTGGAGTTTGAGGAGGTGAGTGAATGGGGAATAAACATGTCATCTATACTAATCTTTTTAAGTTTATGTTTTTGTAAGCAAACACATGATATTTGCCCAGGAGAAAGAGACTTTATGTTTGAACTGGTAACAGATGTCCCTAAGCAGGATGTCCCTGAAAGGTGACTCAGAGTCTACCAGCATGGCTCCCAGGAGAATGTCATATTGGTGTGGTTATAATAACCCTCTGGAGTACAAAATCAAAATATTTTATATTGTAGCCTTTTGTGAGGTGAGCCTGTGAAGTTGTTTAGAAACTTTATGTATTTGGGACCAGGGAGGTTTATCCAACATGAGAAGAAACTTGGGAGCAGTTATTGATACCTTTGCTTTATGTGAGTCCTATAATTGTTTGTGTTCTTGACATTGTTAGTAAAGCTTGACCCTGGTTAAATCTCTGATTCATGTGAATCTAAAGTAACAGTTTGGTGTTTTATATTAGCTCAGGATTTTTGGCTCTAATATGGAACTATATGGATTTGAATGCCTGTTCTCTCAATTTTTATCATAGGTAACCTCTCAGTAATTCACATTCCTACCCACAAAATGGGGATTAGTAATACTTTGAATTGTTAAATAATGCATGTAAAATGTACAACAATGTCTTAATACATAGTGAACTTGTACTTTATATCAGGGATTTTATTAAAAATTCCAAAAGCAGGGTCACAATAATGACCAACATTCAAAATGTACTTAGTATACACCAGATATAGAGTTAGGCACCTTAATTGTTTTCGTTTAACTTTTACAATCGACCCTGTAAGAAGTAGGAATTTCTACATATATGGAGAAGGAGACTAAGACTAGGGTTTTCGCTTTGTCCATCTAATACATTTATAAGACACATTTGCATGTTATTTGCCACTTCCTAATTGAATGTCACTAGAGCCTTGATACTCAAAATGCCATCTGTAGCCTTGGCATCACCTGGGGGCTTGTTGGGAATGTAGACTCTCCAGCAGTATCAAAGACCTACTGATTCAGAATCAGCATTTTTAACAAGATCTCTGGGGCGACTTGTACACCTGTTAAAATGTGCAGGCCCTCCTTTAGCCATTTTTATATGGTTCTTTCCTGTATTATTTTATCAAGTACATCTGCCAAGATTTCTAAATAAATACATTTTAATTGCTGCAGAATTTTATTGAACTATGTGGTTTAATATTCAATTATAATCTGGGAGTCATTTCACTCATGTTCATTGTCAGTACTGAGGAAGCAGGAAGGTAAGACAGAAAATTAAGATGAAGCTTTAAGCAGAAGAAAAGCTTCTTTAATTGAGGGGACGTTTTCTCCTATCTAAAATACATTAAAAAAACAAAGACACATTTGCATGTGATTGAAGTTTATGAATAGTTTTAAGTATAAATAAATCTCACATTTTCACTTTTCTTCATTTTCTTTTGCTTGTGTCTCTGTTAAATGAGATCAGATATGGAATATAAATACTTGATAATTATCCAAAGCCATTAATTGTAGGAAAAATAATTTTGGTCAAATTTTTATCTAGTGTCTTTCTTGTTCTAGTCTGTGTTTTATGAAAGATTTTGCCAAAGTTTTATTATGTACTTAATTTAAAAAAAATTTGCGGATTATGTTTATTGGAGAAAATTTTGCTTCTTGCAGTTGTCTTATTGATTAGAATATCTGGAATACAAATAATATTGTTTTTTATTAATGCTATGCACATTAAATCAATTACTAAACTGATCACATTATATCATTACATTGTTAGATTAAAAACAGTATAATGCTGGGAAGAGTTAAAATTATCCACAGTAAAATTATCCACAGTAAATTAAAGTGGATAAAAACTCCTTTGGTAATCGTTTCCTATAAAAACAAAGCCACTCTGTCATTGATCTTAATTCTCAGTCTGCCATGAGACACTGAAAAAATAGAACAGCTTTAGAGCTGTAGAAATAAATGAAAACAACCTTAAAGAGAACAGAGCTATTTATTGAGAGCTTGCTCTACCGTGGGTGTCAGAAATCATCACTTGCAGTCAAAGACTCAAAGACAGCCAGGGTGTAGGAAAGCTATTTTATAGTGAAAGAAAAAAAAATAGGAAGGTTTCAGTTATCCTCTGATTGGAGGTAATTGACATGGGAAGTAGAAGGAGGGCAAACTAGATCAACAACATTTATGTAATTGATTTTGAGAGCATAATTATTTGTCTTTTTCTAGGTGGTCCTGAGTTGGAAGCAGAGGCAAAAGTTAGGGAGGCTGGTAGTCATTGACCAAATTCTGATTGTTCTGGGCCAATTAATGCAGCGGTTCTTGGTTGTCTTCCTGGGTTGGTTGCTGCAGATGTTTTAGATAAGTGTTCTATTTTCTTATATCATCTGGCTATTGTCAGTCCCTCAGGACAGAATCCAAACTGTTGTCATGAGAGAAATGAAAATATAAAATGAGCTGTTATTATACTTTCTACAAAGGAACCATATGCTCTTAAGAGCCTGTCCAATACTCTTAAATATTAAAAGTTATTTAAACATAAGACATATAAACATTTGAATATTTGCATTTGTGCTGAGTAAGATGCTGCTTACCAGAACTGCAAGAGTCATAAATAGGCAGCCCCTATTATTGAGGAAGTTTGACAACTATTATATTTTATATCTTTTGGATTTTAGTATAGTTAGAGATTTTAGAGAGGAAATTTTTTTAAGTGGATACAATGACTAAATTTGTAGTCATCATTGGTAACACTAGCAGTTATCAATGACACCTTGAAAGCATTAAATTTAAAACGGTTGAGTGAGACAGAAAGAATGGTCAGTACCACAGCAAGCTCAAGTATAACCTATGGGATTAATGAGGAAAATGAAGGAATGAAATAATTTTAACCAACATGTGAGCATGTATACTGCTGCAAGCACAATCTTATGGGCTGGGAATGTTAAAAAAATAAAATCAAGTTCAGTCTTTATGGAGATTGATGTAATAGATAAAGATTCATTTACTTTCATCCACATGCAAAAATCTGTTTAAATATGACAGTGTTGTTTAGGAATGGATTGTGGCAGGTCTATTTTAACTAATTGATAGGTCATCATGCCACTTGTTATCATTATCTTTATTTTTTTTATTTTTCAATTACCATTTACATTAAATGTAAAATTGTATTAGTTTCAGGTGTACAACATAGTGTATAGACAATCATATACTCTAGACATTGGTTTCCCCCTGATCTTTCAAGTACCCACCTGGCACCATACATAGTTATTCAAATATTATTGATGATATTCCCTATGCTGTAGTTTACATCCCATGACAATTTTATGACTGCCAGTTGGAACTTCTTTACTGCTTCAACTTTTTCACCTAGTCTCCTAACTGCCCTCCCTCTGTTTACCATAAGTCTGTATCTATGAGTCTGTGTCTGTTTTGCTGTCCATTTATTTTGCTCCTTAGTTTCCAAATATTAGTGTAATTATATGTTATATATCTTTCTCTGTCTGACTTGACTTTCACTTAGTATATTACTCTTTAGGTCCATCCATGCTGTCACAAATAGTAACATTCCATTCTTATTATGGCCAAGTAATATTCCATTATATGTATGTACCATGCTTCTTTATTCATTTGTCAGTGGTTTGGGGTTATACGTGTATGAGTGAGTGTGTGTGTGTGTTTCCATCCAGAATTAGAATTGCTGGGTCAAAAGGCAGCTCCATTTTTAATTTTTTAAAGAACATATATATTTTTTCCATAGTGACTGCACCAATCTGAATCTCCACCAACAGCACACAGGGGTTGCTTTTCTCCATATCTTCACCAACCATTGTTGTTTTTGTTTGTTGATTGCTTTTCTTTTTTAAAGATTTTATTTTGTTTTTAGACAGAGAGGAAGGGAGGTGGAAAGAGGAGAGAAACATTAATGTGTGGTTGCCTCTCATGTGCACCTTACTGGGGACCTGGCCTGCAACCCAGGCATGTGACCTGACTGGGAATTGAACCAGTGACCTTTCAGTTTCTAGTCCAGTGCTCAATTCACTGAGCTATATAAGCCAAGGCAGTTTGTTGATTTATTGATTGCAGCCATGTTGACAGGTGCAAGGTGATATTTCATTGTGGTTTTAATTTGCACTTCTCTGATGATTATTGACCTTCAGCACATTTTCATATATCTATTAGTCATCTGTATGTCCTCTTTGGATAAAGAGTAGGCAGGCCCTCTTCTCATTTTTAATTGGTGTTGAGTTGTATGAGTTGTTTATAAGTTTTGGATATTAATCACATAATCAGATGTATCATTGGTGAATTTCTTCTTTCATTAACTAGGTTATCTTTTTGTGTTGTTCATGGTTTCCTCTGCTCTTCAAAAACTTTTTTAGTTTGATGTTATTCCATTTCTTTATATATTATTTTGATTCCCTTGCACGAGGAGATATTTCAGAAAAAAAATGTTTCTGTAAGATGTGTCAGAGATTTTTATTGCCTATATTTTCTTCTAAGACTTCTATGGTTTTGAGTGAATTTTTCGAATCAGTTTGAGAAGAAGAAATGTTAGGTCTTCTTTCGATGTTTGGTAAAATTCACCTATGAAGCCATCTGGTTCAGCATTTTTCTTTGTTGGGAGTTTTTTTTGATTACTGTTTCAATTTTGTGCTTGAAATTGGTCTGTTACTAACTCACTATTGGAAGAGTATGTTTTTAGGAATTCATGCATTTTTTCCAGGTTGTCAAGTTTGTTGCCCTATAGTTGTTTGTAAGGGTATGCTACTTTTATTTGTTTTTTTTTTATTTAATCTTTATTGTATTTTATGTCCAATACCATTTAGACACCTTTTACGATCCTCTCCCCATAAATCACCACACTGTTGTTCATGAATCATTTTTCCTTTTGCTCAATCCCTCCAACCCCTATTTTTCCCACTAACTGTCATCTGCTTTCCATCTATGAGTTTGTCTCTTTTTTGCTTTTTAGTTCAGTTTCTTCATTAGATTCCATTTATGAGTGAAATCACATGGTATTTGTCTTTCTCTGACTGGCTTATTTCACTTAACATAATGTTTTCCAGGTCTATCCATACTGTTGTGAAGAGTAAAAACTTTCTTATTTTTTATGGCTGAGTAGTATTCCATTGTGCAAATGTACCATAGTTATTATTCACTCATCTATTGATGGGCACTTGTGCTACTTCCATACCTTGTCAATTGCATATAACACTGCAGCGAACATAGGGATGCTTATATTCTTTTGAATTAGTAATTTGGGTTCCTTCAGATGTATTCCCAAAGTGTAATCACTGAGCCAAAAGGCAGATTCATTTTTAATCTTTGAGGTATCTCCATCCTGCTATCCACCATGGCTGCACTAGCCTGCATTCCCACCAACAGTGCAAAAGGGTTCCCCTTTCTCCATATCCTCATCAGCACTTGTTTCTTGATTCATTAATGACTTGTGTGATTCTGACAGGTATGTGATGGTATCTCATTGTGGTTTTAATTTTCATATCTCTGATGATTAGTGATGTTGAACATCTTTTCATATGTCTATGGGTCATTAGTATGTCCTGTTTGGAGAAGTGTCTATTAAGGTCCTTTGCCCATTTTTTAATTGGGTTGTTTGGTTTTTGGTGTTGAATTTTGTAAGTACTTCATATATTTTGAATATTAATCCCTTATCAGATGTATTGGCAAACACTCAATGGTAAAAATCTACATGTATCCCCCTTAATTACAAGAACAAAACAATGATGTCTGTTTTCCCCTCTCTTACTCACCATAGTACTTGAATTCTTAGCCACAACAATCAGATAAGTAGGAGAAATAAAAGGCAACAAAGTTAGAAATGAAGTAAAACTGTCTTTATTTGAATGTGATATGATACTATACATAAAGAACCCTAAAGATTCCACCATGAAACTGCTAGAACTGATAAATGAATTCAGCAAAGTAGCAGGATATAAAAGCAATATTCAGAAATCAATTGTATTTTTATATGCCAACAACAAACTAACAGAAAGGGAAGTTAAGAAAACAATCCCATTCACAATTGCTTCAAAAGAAATAAAATACCTAGGAATAAACCTAACCTAGAATGTAAAAGACCTGTACTCAGAAAATTATAAGACACTAAAGAAAGAAATTGGAGAAGGTAAAAAAAAGTGGAGGCACATACTCTGTTCATGGATAAGAAGAATTAACATCATTAAAATGTCCATATGACCCCAAACAATCTAGATATTCAATGCAACTACTATCAAAGTACCAACGATGCATTTCACAGAACTAGAACAAATATTTCAAAAATTTATATGGAACCACAAAACGCTCCACATGACAACAGTGATCCTGAGAAGGAAGAACAAAGTTGGAGGAGTCAGGCTACCTAATATCAAACTATACTATAAAGCAATACTAATCAAAACAGCATGGTACCAGCATAAACTAGACACATAGATCAGTGGAACAGAATGGAGATCCCTGAAGTAAACCTATACCTTAATAGTCAATTAATATTCAACTGAAGAAGCAAGCACACACAACAGGCTAAAGAGAGTTTATTCAATAAAAGTTGTTGGAAAAACTGGACAGATATGTGCAGAAAAATGGAACTAGATGCCCTTTTTATACAGCACACAAGAATAAATTAAAAATAAATTAAACACTTAAATAGTAGACCTGAAACCATAAAAATCTTAGAAGAAAACATAATAAAAGTTTGGACATTGCTCTTAGAATACTTTATCAGATATATCTCTTCAGGCAAGGGAAATAAATAAAAATAAACATATGGGACTATATCATACTAAAAAGGTTTTGCACAGCAAAGGAAAATGTCAACAAAATAAAAAGACAACCCACAGAATGGGAGAACATATATGCTGATACATCTGATAATATCCAAAATTTATGAAGAACTTACAGAACAACAAAGGAAGACAAATAACTGAATAGAAAAATGAGCACAGGACCTGAATAGACACTTCTCCAAAGAGGACATACAGATGGCCAATGGACATGTGGAAAGATTCTCAACATCACTAATCATTAGAGAAATGCAAATTAAAACCACAAAGAGATATCATCTCTCACCTGTCAGAATAGCTATCATCAAAAAATCAACAAACAACAAGTGGTGGTGGGGATATGGAGAAAGGAGAACCCTTTTGTACTGTTGGTGGGAATGCAGACTGGTGCAGTCACTGTTGATAGCTCAAAAAATTAAAAATGAATCTGCTTTTGGGCCCAGCGATTCCACTTCTGGGAATATATCCAAAGGGACCCAAAACATTAATTCCAAAGAACATAACTACCCCTATGTTCACTGAAGCATTATATACAACTGCCAAGATATGGAAGAAGCACAAGTGCCCACAACTATGGAACATTTACATAATGGAATACTACTCAGCCGTCAAAGATAAAAAAAGTTTTACCCTTTGCAACAGTGTGGATGGACCTGGAGAACATTATATTAAGTGAAATAAGCCAGTCAGGGAAAGACAAACACCATGTGATTTCACTGATATGTGGAATCTAATGAACAAAATAAACTAACAAGCATAATAGAAACAGACTTATAGTTAGAGGGAAGAATGACAGCAAAGGAAGGGAGGGTAGGGCGTGAAGGGATTGATCAAAAAGAAAAAGATATGTGGATATGGACAACAGTGTGGTGGTTGCAGGGATAATGAGGTATAAGGAGACTAAATGGTAATTGAAAATAATACAATAAAAAATTGAAAAAAAAGTACATTTGGAGCACATGTCTCAAGTGACCAGGGCAATTGTGCCTTTGAGCCCCACAGGACACATATTACATAAGGGCACTCTACCAAGGCCAAGAGAAGTAGCAGATCTACATAATACATAGAGACAAACACAGGGACACAGCTGGAGTAAGTGGAAAAGAAACATTACTAGAAAGAAATGTCAGAACAAAACTCCAGAAAAATAATCTAAACAAAATTGAGAGAAATAATATACCACATGCATAATTAAAAACACTAGTTATAAGGATGCTCAATGATCTCAGTGAAAACTTGAACAAAGAGATAGGAAGTATAAAAATGGAGATAGAAAACATAAAAAAGAACAAATCATAAATGAAGAATACAATAATTGAAACAAAGAATACATTAGAGAAAATTAACAGTAGATAAGATGAAGCAGAGGTTTTAATTAGAGATTTGGAAGATAAGGGAGCAGAAAACACCCAATCAGAATAGCAAAAAGAAAAATTAATCCAAAAATATGAGGATAGTTTAAGGGAACTCTGGGACATCATCAAGCATATCAATATTCACATATAGTAGTACCAGAAGAAGACAGACAGCAAAAAATTGAAAATGTTTTTTAAAAAATAACAGAAAACTTTCCAAACCTGGTAAATGAAATAGAGATACAAGTGCAAGAAGACAAGAGAGTGTAGGAAGACCAGAGAGTCTCAAACTACATGATACCAAAGAGGCTCACACCAAGACATATTGTAATTAAAATGTCAAAAGTTAAAAACAAAATATCTTAACAGCAACAGAAAAGCAGATAGTCACCTCTCATAAGACTGCCATCTAATTTCTTAACAGAAACTTTGCAGGCCAGAAGGGACTGGCATGAAATATTCAAAGTGATGAAAAGTGAGGACCTATAATCAAGATTACTCTATACAGCAAAGCTATCATTTAGAATCAAAGGAGATGGTTCTTAGGATATAATGCTAGCAGTGGAATTGCTGAGTCAGAAGTCAGTTCCATTTTTAGTTTTGTGAGGAAATTCCATACTGTTTTCTATCATGCTTGTACCACTCTGCAATTCCACCAACAGTGCCTAGGGTTCCCTTTTCTCCAGAACCTCTCCAACACTTGTTTGTTGCACTGTTTATGATGGCCATTCTAACAGGTGTGGAGTGGTATTTCATTGTGGTTTTAATTTGCATCTCTCTGATGGCTAGTGATACTGAGCATCTTTTCATATATATCTGGACTCTCTGTATATCCTCCTTGGAGAAGTGTCTGTTCAAGTCCTTTGCCCATTTTTTAGTTGGGTTGCTTGTCTTCTTACAGTGGAGTCATGTGAGTTCTTTATATATTTTGGAGATCAAACTCTTGTCCGAGGTATCATTGGCAAATATGTTTTCCCATATAGTTGGTTCTCTTTTCATTTTAATGCTGTTTTCTTTAGCTGTGAAGAAGCTTTTCATTTTGATGAGATCCCATTTGTGTATTCTTTACATTATGTCCCTTGCTCTAGGGGACATATCAGTAAAAGTATTGCTGTGTGGAATATCTGAGATTTTCCTGCTGATGTTTTCCTCTAATACTTTTGTGGTGTCATGACTTAAATTTAAGTCTTTTATCCACCTTGAATATATTTTTGTGTATGGTGTAAGTTGGTGATTAAGTTTCATTTTTTTGCATATAGCTGTTCAGCTCTCCCAACACCACTTGTTGAAGAGGCAATTTTTGCTCCATTTTATGCTTCTACCCTCAAAGAATGTATGCACCCCAGTGTTCATAGCAGCACAATTTACAATAGCCAACTCCTGAAAGCAACCTAAGTGCCCATTAGTAAATGAGTGGATCAAAAAACTGTAGTACATTTACACAACGCAATTCTACACAGCAGAAAGAAAGAAGGAACTCCTGTCTTTTGTGACAGCATGGATGGAACTAGAGAGCATTATGCTAGGTGAAATAAGCCAGGCAGTGAAAGACGAATACGATATGATCTCACCTTTAACTGGAACCTAATCAACAAAACAAACAAGCAAGTAAAATATAACCAAAGACATTGAAATTAAGAATAAACTGACAATAACCAGAGGGGAGGGGGGAGGGGATGATGGGGAGAAAAGTGTGAAGGGTTTACAGGAAGAACTATAAAGGATGCATGGACAAAAACAAGGAGGGGTGGAAACAGGAGAGGGAAGTGGGAATGGCTGGGGTGGTGGAGAAGGGTGGGGGAAAAAGGCAGAAAACTGCTTGAACAACAATAAAATTCAAAAGTAGTTAATACAAAAGAAAGAAGAGAAAGAAAGAAAGAAAGAAAGAAAGAAAGAAAGAAGAAAAGAAAGAAGGAAGGAAGGAAGGAAGGAAGGAAGGAAGGAAGGAAGGAAAGGAGGGAGGGAAGGAAGGAACGAACGAAGGAAGGAAAAGAAAATCAAAGGACAGTTGAAAATTTCCCAAACTAGAAAAAGCTAATGGTGGTCTTCGCCACCACACCATTACAAGAACTGTTAAAGGGACTTCTTTTAAAAGCTGAAAAGGTTCAAAATATGAATACTAAATGGCAATATCTACATACATATCAGAAATAACTTTAAATGTAAATTAATTAAATGCTCCAATTAAAAGACATTAATGGATAAGAAAACAATACCTTTACATATGCTGTCTACAAGAGATTCACTTCCATCAAAAGACACATGCAGACAGTGTAAAGGGGTGGAAAACATATTTCATGAACATGGAAACAAACAAACAAGAAAGATGAGGCAGCATTTCTTACACCTGATAAAATAGACTTGTAAACAAAGGCTTTAATAAGAGACAAAGGAGGACACAGAAATTTCACTTCTGTGTATTTATTCAAAGAAACACAAAATACTAAATCAAATAGACATATACATTCAGATAGTCACTGGAGCATTATTTACATTAGCTAAGATATGGAAGCAACCTAAGTATCCATCAATAGATGAATGGATAAAGAAAAGGTAGTATGTGCATACAGTGGAATATGACTCAACCACAAAAAAAGAATTAAATCTTGCCATCTGCAGCAATGTGTATGGACCTAGAGGGTATTGTGCTAAGTGAAATAAGTGAGAAAATGAAAGACAAATGCCATATAATTTTACTTTTATATGGAATCTAAAAGACAAAATAACAAACAAATAAAACTGAAGCAAACTCACAGATACAGAGAACATTTTGATGGTTGCTAGATGTGAGGAAGATTTAATAAAAAGGGGAAGAAATTAACAAGTACAATTGGATTTAGAAAATAGTCGGGATATAAATATAGCAAAGGGAATATAGTTAATAATATTGTAAAAACTATAGTGTCTTCAGAAGGTACTAGAGTTATTAAGATGATAATTTCCTGGTGTATGTGAATGCCCAATCACTACCTAATTTAATGTTGTATATCAACTGTAACTAAATAAAATATCATTTAAAATACAAAAACATCAGCTTGTACTTTTTAAGATGGTTTAAGGGAAAAAGAGGAAGAGAGAAAGAGAGAGAGAGAGAGAGAGGCATCAGTTTGTTGTTTCACTTATCTATGCATTCACTGGTTGCCTCTTGTATGTGTCTTGACCGAGGATCAAACCCACAACCTTGGTGAATCATAGGACTACCCAGCCAGGGCTCATTTGTTGATTCTTATATATGTCCTGACTGGGGATCTTAACCTGCAACCCTGGCATTTCAGGATGAGGTTCACTCTATCAAATGAGTACCTGGCCAGGGCCAGTCAACTTAAGTTTTTAACTCAACTATATAATTAAGCATATGATTTATATACATATACTGAAAATAATTTTCTATAATGACTGTGCAATAATTTTATAGTCAGAAAGTATTACTTTACATGTTATAGGTACATTTTGTATAATCTGAAAATTTATATACAGTCAATCTATGTACAAGAACTGGGAGGAAATATGTAAACATATTTTAAGATTAATATTGATGCCAATGGAAAATTATACAAATTATAAACATATCAGTCAATTGATTTTTGCAAAATGAGACCTTTAAAACCATTGTTTGCCTGGATTGATTTTATTATGTGATGGAGCCAGAATATCAATATCTTTTTTTAATATGTGGGTATTTAGTTGGCCCTAGCTGGCATAAGGAATGGTTTGTGGGTGATTTGGGACAGTTCTCCTTCTGGTACAAGGAAGGTATTCTTAAAGTGGATCAGCTGCTATGTTCAAAGTTTTTCAGATTTGAAATGTAGATGCTAGGTGGCTAATGTATGTAATAAGAGATGACAGCAATTAACAATTGTTTGGTGGTTGCAAAGTTTCCAAACTGCATGGGAGAAATTTTTTGTGCCCTGATGAAAGAAATTACCAAGTCTTTGTGAGACCAGCTCAAGAATGCCAAACCCGAGAAACTGACTTTGAAAGTGGTCCAAGTGGACCGCTGTGTTCCCTTGCCCTCTGGGTTAATTGAGGAATTCTGAAGTAGCTTCTGTATCCAGATGTGTTTTTCTATGAGTGACCAGGGTTTATATAATCTTCATGTTGGGTTCCGGTTCTGCTCTCCAGTCCATGCATGAAAAATATTGTACTTTTTCCATTGGATTATATAGTGCCTTAGTTTTAAATCAAATGATGTGTATGTGATTGGGTTTGTTTCTGGGACCAATTATGCTCCATTGGTCCATTTTCTTTGTTGTACCACATCATGCTATATCAATTATAGTTCCAAGTTGAGATACTTGGTACTGCAAGTTCTCTATTTTTGCTTAAGTTGGACTCAACTTGTATATTTTAGGTTGTTTGTGTTACATACACATTTTACAATCAGCATATTTTCATGAAACATCTTCTAGGTGTTTGGGATTTCATTGACTAAATAGATCAATTTATGCTGAGAATTATTTTCTGCAAGACTTTAATTTTGTTACTTAAATGTCTTACTGGCTTATTACTTTCATATTAAGGAAATCTCTCCAATGTGCAATTCACTTTTCCTAATAATCTATCTGGAAAGGGTAGAGTCTTTAGTAGTTTTAGGTTAAACATTCTCATTAATTTGTGAATATCTAGAATTCTTACCTCTTTGAATATTTCTTCTCTACCTCCATTCATTCTGGACCCCCAGTTATCCCCATGTTAGACCATTTTACTGTGATGATTATTCCTTTTTTAATGCTTCAGCTAGGATATTTTCTGTTGACCTGACAATCTTATTTTCTACTGACTTTTACTACTCTGTCTTCAGTTGTTAAGTTTATTTAGTGCTTAATTTCAGCTTTCGAATTTATAATTCTATAATAACCATTTGATTATTTTACAGAATGTTGTTTTCTGGTGAGATTTTCTGTCTTTCTGGCATTTTTATATGTACCTTGCTCTCCATTTTATTGACCATATTAATGTTAGTAATTTAAAAGATCTCTTATTTTTGTTACATTCACTTGCCTAAGGACAAACCTTCCATTTTGAGAGTTTAGTATATTATATTCTACTCAGACACATTAGGGACCAATCATGTTAATGTGAACTGTAAAATTCTGACAAGCAAGCAAGATATAACCAGAGACACTGAAATTAAGAACAAACTGACAGTGACCAGAGGGGAGGTTGGAGGGAGTTGGAGGGGGGAAAAGGGGCAAGGGTTTTCAGGAGCATGTAGGGGGATAGGATCAAGGGTGGGAAATGGGGATGGCTGGGGTGCGGGGAGTGGTAGGGTGGAAATGGAGACAACTGTACTTGAACAACAATAAAAAATGTGAAAAAAATATTTTCAATATTTTTTTTGCTCCAGATTCTGGGGTGTAACCCTATGGTACTTCTGGTAAGTCCTGAAATATAATTATTTTCTTAGTATAATGGAATTGCTGAATACACCGATCTGCGCATTGGAATATTTATGTAAATTCTTGTTTAACTTTCTAAACTACATGGCTTCCGTTAAAGGGAAAAATAGCAGTGTGTCAATCTCAGGGGTTTTTTTAGTTTCTTTGGGTTTTTTTTGTTGTTGTTTTTGTTGTTTTTACTTTTAGCTTCTAAGTAGTTAGCATCTTGGCTTTTATGTCTCTAAATTTTTATCTGTAATCCCATGACACCACCAGGAGCTATCTGTTCTTCTGTGAACTAACAAAGCCTGGATTACAAACTTCTTGCTCTATGCCTAGAATATTGTGATTGTTGATTGTAAACTAACAACTCTACATTTCCCTCCCTAAGGACTCTTAGATCTCCTAAAATAGTTGCTTCAGCATCTCTCTGATACTGATCAAAAGAAAAAGTTTTTTTTTTATTCTAGTCCTTATATTTTTCCTAGTTTTCAGTCTTTTCCCCCTAGGAATATTGGTATACTACACTTGCATAGTGCTCAATATACTGTATCATATTCATAAACAAGAGTAACACCAAGATGTTTTAAATTATTTTTTATTTTCATTTTTTAATTTCTTTTGGAATTCAAATTCCACTATTTTAGTTTTAAAAATCCAGATTAAGTGGTAGCATAGGAACTGCTTCCATGAGGGTCCCACTGGAGGAGGGCAAGGGGGTCAGTAGCAACCCCCCCACCATTCTGGGTTTCAGGAATTTCAGGGCCGCAGGCGGAGGGCCCTCACCCAAGCATGAGAGCATGAGAGCTGTCCTGCACCATGCCTGCTTGTGTGGGGCATTGTGGTCAGCAACTTCCAGGAGTCCCTCCCAGTGTGTCAGGCGCAGGTTTTTTCTGCTCTGTGTCATGGTGGGAGTGGGGGTTCTGGAGATCACTGTAGCCTGTGTCATCCTCCCCACAAGGCATGTGTGCTCCTGTGGATGCCCCTGTGTCCAAGGTTATGCTATTCAGGTGTGGTGTTCCCACATCCCTGTAGTGTGACACCCCTGTGAGGCCTTAGTCTCTATGTGTATTGTGCATGGTGAGTGGCTTTTCTGGGTTTGGGATTTTGGCAGGGGGTGTTGAAAGCTAGATGGATGCTATAGAGATTTAATTTTAGGGGGGGTAAGCCCCCAAGGTCCAGGATTTGACTCTAGCGGATTGACCCCTGCCCCTCCTCCATGGGGTGGTAGTGGGGAGGGAGGCCATGATCAGAGCTTGGTGTTCTCTGTATGGGGGTGTTGTGTGGAGGACCTGGGCCAAAATCTTCCTGAAGTGGATAGTGAGCTTCTGGTGCTGGGTGGGGCCACACTTCATGGTTCCCTGCAGCCTGCCCACATGGCAGCTCAGCCTACTGAATGGTGGCCTCGCAGGTGCCCAGCCGGTTCAGTGGGGCAGAGTTGGCAGTGCGCGCCTGGCATAGGGCATGGAGCTGCTGCAGTGCTGGCATCTGTCCCTCCTCCAGCAGCAGCTCCTGCTCTGTCTGGGCCTTCACTTGACCCCCCTGTTCTGTGAGTGTCTCTGCAGCATTGTCTTCTGCCTTTTGCTCCTCCGAGGGAAGCTTCATCTTTCCAGAGGCACACAGCAGCTCCACCTCCAGCTCTTTGTTTTAGTCCAACAACTCTTAAGTGAAAATGAGGAAGTTAAAGGAGGAAATGCCATCACAGTCCCCAACCTCTTGTCCATTCAAGAGAGTATTCATGAGCACAGAGCCTGGGTGGTTTTTCTTTGTCTTCTTTTTGTGGTTCTTCTTTGTGCCCACTGCTGGTATGCTCTCAGTTCCTTCAAGTACTGCTGCTTCTCCCACTGGCTCCCAGGTACTACTGCTTCCCCTCAGACTGCAGTTTGCCCAGGATCTTTATGATCTCAGAAAAGGTGCCACCTGTAAATCTGCTGGAGAGGATCGTTCACATAGCAGTGATCTGTGCTTTGGGACCCTTTGACAAGATCTTCTTCACAGGCTCCTCTGTGGTGCTTCTTCACAGGCTCCTCTGTGGGACCCCATTTTGCAGCCCTTCCCCCTCCCATGGTCCCTTCCTGTGCTTTTGATTGACAGCTACCAGGAAGCCCCCATACTAAGAGCCTTGTTGCCTGCCAGCGAGGTGCCACCTGGCTGCTTGGGGTCATGCCAGCTGCTTGGGGCTTAAACATGCTGCTTCTGGCTCTACCTTCAAAGAAACTTGCCTGGATCTCTGGCTACTGTGACCTTCCAAGACTTAACTGTTTCTTTTTTAAAGTGTGAGGAAACTAACCCCTCATTATATTCCAAGTATGTTCTATAATCATTATTTAATTTTATATATAAAAATAAATTGAAAGTAGTTGGGGGAGAATGATTAAATTATGTGAAGAATTATCTGTTCTTAACTTTCTTCTAACCCCTGAGCATGGAGGAAAATTGTATGAGAGCTAGAATAGGTGAGTAAGTATTCATTCATTCAATAAATAGCAATTGAACATTTCTGAAATATTTCAGGCACATAGTCATGGGCCCTGGAACTTTTGGAGTTTACATCTAGTGCAAGATAACATTATATTGCAATTATGTCATGTAACATGTTAAGCATATCATGTTGTACAAATATATGGTAGAGAGTAAAATATCTAAACAAAAATTAACTGGGATAGCTAAGGCTGATTGAACATACCTTTATATGAATCTATAATTTTATTTATATTTTAATTTTATATTTTCCCTTCTACTGATAGTTTGAATTGCCATTATTATGCCCCATATGTACAACTGTGATAAAAATAAACAGTGACCAAGTGCCTTTTCTGTTCTCACACACTTGTAACCCATTTGACAAATTATTTAGACTCTTCCAGAAAATCCTGTGTTCTGCAAAAATTCCCCCTCTTACCCTTTCAGGCACAGTGTTTTCCTTAAAACAGAGTCATGCTGCTGCTACCTGCTTTCATCCATCCCAGTTGTCTTGAAGCCTTTCAAGGCCAGGCAGGTTCTCTTCAGATTCGGGCAGATGGAAAAAAATTCACAGAGCCTTGAGAATGCCTGACATGCCTTTATTCAAGGGTGGGGAGATCTGCACATGCTACAAGCCATATGTTGCACCACTGGAAGTCCCAACTCTCTTATATACCAAATACACACAGAGATGGCAGAGTGCCAAGATATATAACAAAGCATGATTCTATGCATACAAGACCATTCTCAAGTCTATGGGAATACTGCTTATCTTAGTTACCCAGCCATCTGGGTGAGGGAGCCAGACTGACTTCGTTTACCCTACAATTCACCACTTCTGGGTTCCTCACTATACAATTTATTGGAAGGTGTCTTCCACGAAGGTCCATAGGCAAGGAGGGCAGAGTCCTATACCCATGTAGCACAATAGCACTATAAACTACAGCAACAAGCAACCAAAGCACAAGCACTGCTGCCCAAGAGAGCAAGGACTCACCACCATTCATTAGGGATGCCCACCATTCCTGCAGCAGATCACCTGCCAGGTGTTTAGTAGCATGGGCCTCAGAAGCTAATGCCTGCAAAGCTTGACTAACATTGTGATGGACATCAGGAACGTATGCACAGCATTCATCCTCTACCCGGGCACACACCCCACCTTGGGATGCAGTAAGCATATCTAAGGCCATATGATTTTACAAGGGTACTTTCCTTAACTGATACACTTTCTCATTTAAGAGGCTTAAGGAATCACATGTTGCTTTTAATGTATGAGCAGTATGCAAAGCCAAAGCAGTTATTTCAGTCTCAGTGACTATAGAAGCAACTTGAGGAGAAAAAAAACAGCTAATGGTAATACCACCAGGGAGTATGCTTTATCCCATGTAACATTTTAAAGGCTTCCCGATTGGTTGGCCAGATTGCAGGAGCTTTTTGAACTCGAGCAGACAAATGGGGCCATCCCCAGGTACAGCGGCCAGTCCAGTTTTTTGGCAGGTAAGGCCACCCATGTGAGCCACACATGCAGAAGGCCCCAGTGGGAACTACAGCCCATGCATCAGTCCATGCTTCCCAGGAATGCTTTGGAGTCTGAGACAGACACAGACCTGTCAGAGTCCAGCCCACCTGGGCTTGTCCTTGAAGATTTTCAATGCAAAGGGGAACTAGTCTAGCCAGCTACATGGCCTCAGCTTTGAGTCACCCTGAGCCATCCCATATGGAGTAGCTGCCCAACAGCTGGGGTTGGTCATAACGCCGCTTCGTCCAAGTGTATATGTCAGTCCAGGTCGTATTTCACAAGGGATCTGCACTGTTCCACTGGTGCTGTAACCAAGTCCACTTTGAGACAGAAGCTGGAGAGATTTGCCATGGGAGGCCAGCAGGCATGCTTAGGGGAAGACCTAAGCATGCTGAATGGTTAGCTACCGAGGCATAGGCATGTACCCAGTTCACTAAGGCTGAACAGACAAAGCGGTTATTGGAACTGACAATGGCAAATCATGACCTTCAGGCAATATACAAGCAAGTTTCTGGTCAGCCGATAAGACAGTGGCTGGCAGAGGGAGGATTCCTGGATAGAAATACCATATATTCGTGCCTCAACTAGAGGTTCAGCATCTACTTGTAACAACAGTGGAGAACTCATAATGGGCCATAAGGATATCACAAAGGTGCCACAAAGAAGTATTTTGTGGTCTGCTGGCCCTGGATATGTCACCTGTAAGACCGGAAGCCATGTCCAATCACCCAGAGCACTATTTGCAAGTTTTTCTCCACCCTTTGTCCCCAAGGGGCAACAAGAGCCACCCAATGCACATTGGGTGCACCCAATGCACCCAAAAGCCTTGGGAGGCTTTTATTTCCCAAGGTCACATCCAAGTGGCTGTTTGCCCTCTCTCCAGGCCCTTGGGAGCTGGCAAGAGAATATTTCCTTGTTTTCCCATGCCTGGTTTCAGCAAAGCATCCTTAGTCTGAACCTGCTGCTGACCTGGAGCAGCATCCGGTGGAGTAACACTTCCACTGGAGCTGGGCCTCTCCTCCGACTCCTCTCATTTAGAGTTCAGAGGAGAGTCCACAGTGTTTTGTCCAAACCTCCAGCACAGGGGTGGCATCCAAGGCCCACAAGCCCTGCTTTAAGAGGCCATTGTACTGTTCAATCGTCCTGGCATCTTGGGGATGATAGGCCACATGGAACTTCCAGTCAATCTGCAGGTCTCAGGCCCACTGGTGTACAAGGTTCCTGTAAAATGCTTCCCCTGATCATTTTCAGTGATCAAGGGTGGCCCATAAGCAGCACATAAATACAGTGATTACTGCTTTCTGATCTTTGTGCCGTGCAGGGTAGGAAGCTAAAAGTCCAGTAGCTGTGTCCACACATGTGATTGTGTATTTATATCCCTCTGAACTAGGTGAGGGTCCTATTACATCAACCTGCAACCAGGTCAGGGGTACAATCCTTCCCCCTGCCCCGTACCACTTTCCCAGTAGTTCCCACAGGCCTCCAGAGATGCTCTCATGAGCAGACAACACAGGTCTCACAAGCTTGCTGTACCTCTGCTAAGGAGACAGGTAATCCCCAAGTTTTTATAGTAGACCACATGGTCTTCTGTCCAGCATGTAAGAAATGATGGTATAGCCACTGGGCAACTTCTGTTCCTTACAGGCCGGCAGGCACCATTCCAGCCAGCGCACTTTGGCTAGAGTGCCAGCCTCATCATTCCCAAAGAAAGCAAGGGATTCATGCCTGGTCACATGATATACAGTAATTTGTTTCTGGTGGCCTAATTTCCAGAGGTCTTGCCACAAGGCCTGTCGCCATTATGACCTATGCATAACCACCCATTTATTTGCATGCCATGTAGAGATCCATAATGTTAGCCCTGGTACACTGCCAACTATCTGCGCAAATAGTCAAGGATAGTTCTTCACTGGCAGCCATGAACCACACAACTTGCCATTCTGCCCACTGGCTACTCTGACCTACTCCAGTGTCAAACCAGATTGTGTCTGTTTCTGAATGAATTGCCACAGCAGTTCACATGGCAAACTGACCCCTGCTGGACACATCAGTACACCATGCATCTGAGGGAATAGGTGCCTGCCACTCATGGAGAGGGCTAGCTTCCATTTCTTCTATAGGAGCAGGAGCAGTATATTTTTTTGTCTACATAGGTAACATGGCCCAACACTTCCTGCAAGTCAGCTTGTAGGGGGCTAGTTGACAGAGTACTCCTTTTTTGCAGGTAAGCCCCCCACTTAGCCAACATGGACATCTGAGCTGTCCCACTGTAAGGTTTGGCCATCCAGTCACAGACACACCATGCAACAGAGTAAGTGGTCCTTACTGTCATGGGTTCAGTTCCTGTTATAGCCTCCATGGCCAACAGGGCAGCATAAACTGCAGCCAGCATATACTGCAGCTAGCTGCTTTTCAATCAGGGAATACCGTACCTCTGCGCCCATCCGTGCTTGGGACCAGAAACCCAGAGGTTGATGTAGCAGTTATGATCACTGGCACAGACTCCACCCAAAGCCTTCTTGTGTCACAAGCACATCTAGCTCACAAGGGCTAGCAGAATCCAGAGCATGTAAAGCCTGAGCACGTTTAATGATGCATTTCATTCTTTGGAATGCTTTCTCCAAAGTTGACTGGTTAGTAAAATGTCATCAATATAATGGAAAAGACACACTTCTGCAGGCCATGGCCAGTTAGCCAGGTCCTCCATCGCAATCCCATGACAGATGGTTGTGCTGTGCAAGTAACCTGAGGGAGCACTGTAAAGGTCCATTGTCAGCTCTCACATGTGAAGGCAAATGATCTTGACTCTCTGGAGCAATATCAATGGAGAAAAAGGCATTTGCTAGATTAGCTACAAAATGGTAAGTTCCCAGCTCATTGGTTAATCAGTCCATCAAGTCCACCATGGAAGGGACTGCTGTATGTATTAGAGGAATGATCTTATTGAGATCCTGGTAATCTACCATCATTCTCCATGTGCCATCCGGCTTTCTCACTGGCCACATGAGGGAGTTAAAGGGACTGTGAGTAGACCTAATTATCCCCACCTTTTCCAACTCTCTGATATTTGCTGTAATTTCCTCATGTCCCCCAGGTAACCGATATTGCTTCACTGCCATTACCCATCTTGGGGGCGTCAACTGTGTGTGGGGTTGCTCTATGCGTCCCCACAGAATGGCTTATACCACTTGCACCTTCAGGCAAAACTTTCCTGCAGTGGTGTGTAGCCATAGTCCTTGGAGCACATCAATACCCAGGATATACTCAGGAATAGGGGATACATAAACAGTATACTCAGAGCATGGGAAGCAAATGCCCCATACACAGAGAGTTGCACAGCCTTCACCTTTACACTATGCCCCCATAACCGTCAATAGAGGCCTCAGGCCCTGGAAACTTCTCAGGGTTTCCATACAGGAGAGTAAAATCAGTTCCTGTTTCAACTGGAGCCAGGACCCTCTGGACATTTGTAAGGGACCAATGGATAGCCAATTCAACATGTGGCTTCTGGTCCCCATCTTCTCCTGCTGACGGGTGCCTTGGCCATCCCCCTATTCAAACATCCGAAGGATATCTCCTCCCTCTTCTGGGGAGGTTGGCACAGCCAGGTGGTCTTCCAGCTGGACTTGACAGGTCTCTCTGGTCATTACCCAGGCTTCCTCCTCATTGCCTTCTTCTTTTGGGGCCTCAGGAAATGTTGGTCAGCCAGCAAGTGTTTCCAAGGTTTAAAGGAGTAAGTGTTTGGCTTCCTATCAATCATAGTGGTAGCTACTTCAGCCCTTAAATGGTCTGACCACATCTTTGTCTTGGTCACCCCCAGAGGAGCGCTCTTTGAGAGACAGGAAATGCAGGACACTATCCACACTCCTTTTTGCTGTCAGTGAGTCTTTGCCTCCCCCAAACTCACCACCACTGTGGTGACATCATCAATGCGACCACCTACATAGCGGCCCAAGATCACCGTGAGGGATCCAAAAGAGGAGGAAGGGGCATGTTGCAACAGTAGACCCTGCATCACTGCCATAAAACATTCATCATCAGGGCCTTGGGTATTGGAATTGAACATAGCCTGGGTCATGCCCAACTCCCACAGGATTTGTATTAAGTTTGCAAAGGACTGTCATTCACTCACAGTGTCTCGAGCGTCTCCTGCATCTGCCCAGATTGTACAAATAGCTGCCATGACCCACTTCAACAGAAATTGCATCTCTGTCCCTGTCTGAGCCGCCAGCTATTCTGCAGCTGTTGGTTCAGAGAGAGGCGAGTGGTAATGGAAGCTAACTTTTCCATCACATTATCTGTGCACATGATGCTATCCACCCCAAAATCCCAAAGGCTGAGAGCCAGGCTGCTAAGGGCTCCCCAGTTGCTGGTGGAACTGATTCATAAAATCGATCAGTTGAGTCTGCATATAAGAACCATAGGTTGTTGCTCAACCATCTGGGTGGGGCCAGCCAGACCTCCCTGAGGTGCCAGGGGCTGCTGGGACTTCATTTTCTGTAGCACTACCAGATAGGCTGACAGGGAACTCTGTTCCATCTCTCCATCCTCCTCCCCTATGAATAGGGAGGGGGATCACTGTGACTTGGGATTCCAGCTGATGGGAAAAAATTCATGGAGCCAGTGGGAATGCCTGACATACCTTTATTCAAGGGTGGGGCGATCCATGCATGCCGCAAGCCGTGTGCTGCACAGCGGGAAGTCCAAATTCCCTTATATACTAAATGTACACAAAGCTGGCAGGATGCCAAGATATTATATAACAAAGTATGATTCTGCACATGCAGGCCCATTGTTGAGGCTTTGGGGATACTGATTATCTGCTGAAGAGGGAGCCTGACTGATTCCATTTCCCCTACACCAGTGTTCTGCTGTTTCACCCTACCATTGACATTTATGCCACATTGTTTCATATTATCCTCTGTGTGTCCCTGAAGAATTAATTCTGCCTCCTTTTTACATAATTCTATGTTTTTTAAAAAACTCATTCCACTTCCTCAAATTTAACATTCAGTTAAGATTCTTTCAAGAATGAAGAGCCCAGTATGGGTGAATTATAATGAGCACAGTTTCTCCCTCTGGAGTGACTTACTGGAGCTGATTTTTCTGTCCTCAAGTGTAGCTTGTGTGAGTAGAAAAATTAAATTCTTCCTCAGAATATGTGAAGAGATACAAACTCAGATACAAATAAAATAAATATTTGTAAGTAAATAAATAATATATGCATTTTATAATATACATAAAACATTAGCAACTCTGATTCCCAAATCATAACCTTGACTTTGAAAAAATGTCAGAGCAACCATATTTTGGTTTATGTGCGTTTCCTCAAGGAACATTCATTCACAAAACATTTACTAATCCAAGGGTTATCTAGTTTATCCCATCCAATTGATTAAATTCTCATTATGGTAACTTAAATTATAGCACACAAAAACAGGAATCATGTTCATTGATGCAGTATTCTGGAAAAGGTGATGCTTTTTTACAAATTTGCCCCAATAGGTTAGACTTATTTAGAATAGGGGCCTATATACAGTGACACAGAGAGGAAAGGAATATTGCATATTTAGGGCACTGGAAGGACAAGAAGAGTAATCTTTCAATACATCATCGCTATCGTTCAATTTGTATGGATAGTGTTTTAGCCCCCTCACACCTATTATACTCTTCAAATGCTGGCCCCTGCTTCAGATGTTGATCTCTGTAATTATCTAATTACACCATTTTTTTCTTAATGCCCCTTGTCCTTGTTATTTTTCCCTCTTTTGTTTCCCTTGCCATATTCAGTATTCATCAATAAGACAGGGATGTATAATAGTTCTAAATTTAATGTTTTGAGGAACCTAAATGCTGTTTTCCATAGCTGTTGCACCATTTTACATTCCCACCAAAGGTACAAGGTTCCAATTTGTTCTGATTCCCACTTATGGATATATATACAGAAGAATTGAAATCAGGATTTTGAAGAGAAATTTGCACTCCCAAGTTTATTGCAGTGTTTTCTAATGAATATTCACAATATCTTTTTATTTTTAATATATTTTATTGATTATGTGATTACAGTTGCCTCAATCTTTCCCCCTTTGCTCCCCTGTGCCTGGTACCCCCATTCTCTCCAGCAATTCCTCCCCCTTTATTTCATGTCCATGGGTCATGCATATAAGTTATTTGGCTTCTCCATTTCCTATATTCTTAGCATCCCCCTATTTTGTAGGTACCAATTCATGCTTTTTAATCACTGTACCTTTTCTCCCTCTTCTCCCCTCTCCCCTCCCAGCTGATAACCCTCCAACTGATCTCCATATATAGGATTCTGCTCCTGTTCTGGCCCTTTGCTTAGTTTGTTTTTTAGATTCAATTATTGATAGTTGTGAACTTGTTGCTATTTTAATGTTCATAGCTTTGATATTCTTAAATAAATCCCTTTAACATTTTCTCAAATAAGTCAATTTAATATATATCCCTTTAACATATAATAATGGCTTAGTGATGATGAACTCCTTTAGCTTTACCTTGTCTAGGAAGCACTTTACCTGCCCTTCCATTCTAAATGATAGCTTTGCTGGATAGAGTAATCTAGGTTGTAGGTCCTTGCTTTTCATCCCTTTGAATACTTCTTGTCAGTATTTTAAACAATAGCCAGGATATGGGAACAACTGAAATTTTCATCAACAAATGAATGGATAAAGAAAATGTGGTATATAGGTATAATGGAATACTTCTCAGCCTTAACAAAAAAAGGAAATTTGGCCATTTGTAATAACATGGATGAACCTTGAAGATATGCTAAGTGAAATAAACTAGTAACCAGAAGGACAAATACTGTATGATTCCACCTATATAAGGTATTTAAAATAATCAAACTCATAAAGTAGAAATAAATATCACAGTGGTTGCTTTGAGATACGGGAGGGGAAAATGGGGAGTTATTTCTCAGTGGGTATTAAGTTTAGTTGTGTTAGATGAATTAATTCCTGGAAATATGGTATGAAACATGATGCCTACAATTAACCATACAGTATTGTGCATTTCAATATTTTTGTCAAGTGTACTTAGTACAAATGGGGGGTGCAGAAATAAATTTCGGGATGTGCTGAATATATTTAACACTTTCATTGTGGTGCTGATACCATGAAATGTTTGCACATGCCCAAAATAATGAAATTATATACATTAAATGTGTTCAGTACATTTAATGTCAAGTGTATTGTAATAAAAGAAAAAAATAAGGAAGAGACACATTAAACCCACTTTGAGTGAGAAGAAATTTAATGGGTTCTCTATTCTACCATACTCGATGAGTTTTTACACCACCAAAAATTTGTAGGCAACAGTAACTCCTAGTTTTTGCAGATAAGCCAATACATGCCATAAATAAAGTGGAATTTCTCAGACTCTGAGGAGAAGGTCTTGAGAGTTAAAGCATAGTGACTGCTGAAGTTTCCAAAAGTACAGAGGAATTAAGACAGCTCCTTGTGATATTGCTAGAGTTGGGTAAATGGTAGGACAGAAGCTTCATATGATAATTTCCTTGAGATGCTTTTCTAAAAATATATTTGGGAATGTAAACATTTCAGGAATTCTGCATAAAATAATCTTCTTTTGCATTTTTTGAAATCTTCACCCAAAGACATTTTTTTAATTGCTTAGAGAGAGGGAACAACACTCCAACCAACTGAACCACACTGGTCAGGGCAATAATCTCATTTTGAAAAAAATATACTTTAATTTATATTCTAGTGAAGAATTTTGCTAACTTCTTTGTAGCTGAGTATTTCAACCAAATTTATTGGACCACACAAATTTTATTTATTTTGTTATGTAACACTTAATATACTTGTAATCTATTTCATTTTGTTGCCATCTAATACAGATAGCACTTCTTAACATATCAAGAAATTAGCACTTCCTTAAACACTTTAAAGTAAGTATTGTTCAAAAAAGGTATGTATGAATAAGAAATTAACATGGTGTCCATTGACTCCTGTCTCCAGTTTATGTTTTATACTATTTTCAGAGCTGGCTTTCTAATTTTAATTTTTTGGAAAAACAAATCAAAATAACACTATCAAAATGAGTCTGTATACTCAAGTTTGAGATATATTTAATTTAATATTCAGACTTTAATAATCAGTGCTAGGGTCTATATTCAATATACTTTATCATGTATAATTTCTCCTAAAGTTTTAGTCATATCAAAATATTTCCCTACAACAGTCCCCTAGTGGCATCCTAAACCCTTAAGCCATATCATTTTAAGATCCATATGTCATTTCTTCATCTTTTCCACAGTCAAAATCATACTCATCTGTCATAGCTGCACAATAGTAGAGTTATATTTTAGTTAAATATAATTTCTCCTACAAGCCTGCAGAAACTTAAATTTTACGCTGATTTTTTAATGTTTCCCAGAGCTCATATGTTCTATCTCAATTATATAATCTATTTAAATTCAAGTTATTATATAGTAAAGAGCACTGGTGTCTCTCTCAAGTTTACTGTATTGTTTTGATCATATGATGTATGCAGTGACTGACAACTGATGAAAGTCCGTATTTTTAATGATTGTTTTCTAATTATGTTCCTTTCTGGTGTTTTTAATGTTCATAATCTGAAACACATTTTTGGATACTTTATTTTTTTGCATAAAATATTTAAAGTACTTAAAGGCAAAGTGTTCAAGTCAGAAATATTTTTAATTACTATATAGTACCAGAAACAAGGATAGGAATATAGCACACATAATAAACTCTTCTTAGGTAGAAAGAGTTTCTAATTCTTTTTTTAAAGATGTTATTACTGTTGTCTAAACATTTCCACAAGAACCTTTAGAAAATTTTTATTTTTATTCTTTTAAAGAACAAAATAATTATGTGTACTTTATTTTTAAATTATTTTATTGTTGTTCAATTACAGTAGTCTGCATTTTCTCCCCACCCCTCTACCCCACCCCAGCCAAACCCACTTCCCTCCCCTGCTTCCCCTCTCCCTGTTGGTTTTGTCTATGTGTCCTTTATAGTAGTTCCTAAAAACCCTTCTGTCCCTTACCCCCTCCCCTCTGGCTGTTCTTAGATTGTTCTTAACTTCAATGTTTCTGGTTATATTTTGTTTGCTTTTTTCTCCTGTTGATTATTCCAGTTAAAGGTGAGATCATATGGTATTTGTCTCTCACTCCCTGGCTTATTTCACTTAGCATAATGTTCTCCAGTTCCATCCATGCTGTCACAAAGGGTAGGACCTCCTTCTTTCTCTCTGCTGCTTAGAATTCCATTGTGTAAATGTAGCATAGTTTTTTTGATACAATCATTTGCTGAAGGGCACTTACATTGTTTTCAGTACTTGGCTATTGTAAATTGTGCTGCTATGAACATTGGGGTGCATAGGTTCTTTTGGATTGGTGTTTCAGAACTTTTAGGGTATAATCCCAGAAGTGGAATTGCTGGGGCAAAAGGCAGTTCCATTTTTAGTTTTATGAGGAAATTCCATACTGTTTTCCACAGTGGCCGCACCAGTCTGCATTCCCATCAACAATGCACTAGGGATCCCTTTTCTCCACATCCTTTCCAACATTTGTTTGTGGATTTGTTTATGTTGGCCACTCTGACCTGTGTGAGATGGTACCTTATTGTGGTTGTAATTTGTATATCTCTGATGGCTAGTGATGCTGAGCATCTTTTCACATGTCTCTTACATTTTTAGAGAAGCCATAGTAACAGACAGGATTACACAGGGAGTTCAGGAGTCTAGTTTCATTCAATAGTTTTGCATAATTAAACTTGATAGAGAAGCAAGGGAAGCAAATACATTTTACTTGAAGTGAGGCCTTGTGCTCTGGTAGAATTCTAATAAGTAAAGCTCACATTGCTGCCCATAGCAAAAAGAAAATTATGCTCTGTGAATGTCCAACAAAGTTAAGTATGTCTAGAAAAAGAACTTTTCTATCACATCCTATTATATGGGTGAATAGTCAAACAGGTAACAGAACAAAAGGCTCACATGTTTTGGAATTTAATACTCAAGAGCTTTTCACAAACACACAAAAAATCAAAGATGAATAACTGAAAAAACTTAGGGAAATTTTGAACATTTGTCATTCTTATATTTATTGCTTACATTTTCTCATATTTTACAAGTTTCCAAAATTCCATATTTAGTGGAGTAGGACTGCTTCAATTTATGTCATCAGAGACTTCTTACATATAGATATGTTCATTCCTAAAAAAAGCATATTGATGATCTATTTTCCAAATAGGGAGTCTGAATTATTCAGAGAACATCCTTGATTTTCATTTTCTCTTGAAACTAGGAAAATATTTCCTGTTTTATTATGGAGAGAAGGAGCTTACTGGTAAAGTATTGGTTAACTTTTCTATGCTAATAAAAGTATCTAATTTTCTAGGGAAAAAACGAGAGCATTGTAAATATTTTAGAGTGAGAAATACTTTAAAGTCAAACAAATGTATTAATATTGCCTACATAGTTAAAATAGATGCACCATGCAATAAAAGATTTGAAAAAATGGGGTGACTCTGTGTTGGATATATAGAGATTCTCTGTACTATCATCACAACTTTTTTTTAAATATAATTCTATTCTGAAAAAGTTTGTCTAAAAATTTATTACTTAAATTAATTTATGATGATTAAAGTATCTTATTAAAATTATTTCATTGAGAAATTAATGATTCTATTATGCAACCCTTGGGACAAACTCTAAAATTAACCAAACTGCAGAATTGCAGAATTTCTAAAGCACACTAATAATAAAAACACTGACTATTTAATATCTGTGGTTTTTAATTAAAATTATGATCAATGAGATAAGAAAACTATTTGTAACTCCTTAATTGAGGATATGTTGATTGACTTGAGAAGGTGAGGGGGAGAGACAGAAACATCAATGTGATGGAGAAATATTTATTGGTTGTCTCCCATATGTACCTCTAATGGGAATCAAACCTGCAATCTAGGTAGGTATGTGCCTTGATCAGGAATGGAACTCATGAACTTTTGGTGTAACAGATGATACTTTAAACCTACGCCTCTGTCAGGCCCGGTTAGGAAAACTTTAAATATTTATATCTTAATATATAATAGTCTAAAGATGATTATCCTGAAGTCTCAACATGAAAACATATAAAACATAATAAACTGAAAGAAAGCAGAAGGAAAAAATAACAAAGATAAAACAAAAATTAATTAGTGGAAAATAGTAGCAGTACTTGATTATAAATGATTTTTCTGAAAGATATTTATGCATGTAAAATAATTGTGAACATAATTAACAAAAAAGAAAATACCCCCAAGATACCAAATTAGACATGGCAAGGAGGAATTAGCTAATGAGACATGAGATATTTAAGGTATTTATTACACAAATGTGCATAACTATGTATGTATTTTTCTAGATTTTTATTGTATGTTTTGCATTACCATTTATCCCCCTTACACCCTCTTCCCGCCTGCATTCACCACACTGTTGACCACGTCCATGAGTCATTTTACCTTTTTTCTCAATCCCTCCATTCCTTAACCCCCTATAACTGTCAACTTGCTCTGTATCTATGAGTCTGTCTCTATGTTGCTTGTTAGTTCAGTTTGTTCATTAGATTCCACATATAAATGAAATCATGTGGTATTTATCTCTCTCTGACTGGCTTATTTCACTTAGCATGGTATTCTCCAGGTCCAAATCCATACTGTTGCAAAGGGTAAGTTTTTCTTCTTTTTCATTGTTGAGTAGTATTCTATTTGTGTAAATGTCCCATAGTTGTTTTATCCACTCATCTACTGATGGACACTTGGGCTGCTTCCATATCTTAGTGTTTGTAAATAATGCTGCAATGAACACAGGGGTGCTTATGTTCATTTGAATTAGTATTTTGGATTTCTTTAGATATATTTCTAGCAGTAGGATCACTTGTTCAAAAAGCAGCTCCATTTTTAACTTTTGAGGTATCTCCATACTGCTTTCCACAGTGGCTGCACCAATCTTCATTCTCACCAAGAGTGAAAAAAGGTTCCCTTTTCTCCACATCCTCACCAGCACTTATGTGTTGATTGATGGTAGCCACTTTGACATGTGTGAGGTGATATCTTATTTTTGGTTTTAATTTGCATTTTTCTAATGATTAGGGATATTGAGAATCTTTTCATATGTCTATTGGCCATCTATACGTCCTCTTTGGAGAGGTGTCTATTCAGGTACTTTGACCATTTTTTAATTGGATTGTTTGTTTTTTTGGTGTTCAGTTTTGTAAGTTCTTTACAAAATTTGTAAATTAACCCCTTATCAGATGTACTGGCAAACATGTTCTACTACTCCCTGGCTTATTTTTTTTATGGTTTCCTTTGCTGTGCAAAAAAAAAAAAAAAGTTTGATGTGGTCCCATTTGTTTATTTTTTCTTTTTTTCCCTTGCCTGAAGTGATATGTCAGATAAAATATTGCTACAAACAATGTTTGAGATTTTACTGCCTTATTTTCTTCTAAGATTTTGATGGTATCAGGTCTAACAGTTAAGTCTTTAATCCATTTTGAAAATTATTTTTGTGTATGGCATAAGAAGATGGTCTAGTTTCATCATTTCATCTTTCTGCATGTATTTGTCCAATTTTCCCAATACCATTTATTAAATAAACTATCATTATTCCCTTGTGTGTGCTTGCCTCCGCTGTGGAATATTAATTGACTAAAGGTGTGGGTTTATCTCTGGGATCTCTATTGTTTCATTATCTTAAGTGTCCTCTATGTACAGTATCATGTCATCTGCAAATACAATTTTACTTCTTCCTTTCCAATTTGGAAGTTTTTATTTCTTTTTGTCTGATGTCTGTGACTAGGACTACCAGTACTATGTTGAATAAGAAAGGTAAATGTGGACACCCTTGTCTTGTTTATCTTAAGGGCAATATTTGTAGTTTTTGTTTGTTGAGTATGATGCTGCCAGTGGGTTTGTTTTATATGGCCATTATTATGTTTAGATATGTTCCTTCTATTTCTACTTTGCTGAGAATTTTGATTATAAATGGATGCTGCATTTCATCATTTTTTTCTGTATCTATTGATATGATCATGTAGTTTTTATCTTTTATTTTGTTAATGTTCTGTATTACATTTATTGATTTGTGAGTGTTGTACCAACCTTGTATTCCCGGAATAAATCTCACTTGATTGTGGTATGTGATCTTTTTGGTGTATTGCTTATTTGGTTTGCTAATATTTTGTTGAGGATTTTAGCAACTATTTTCATCAGGGATATTGGTCTATAATTTTTTTGTAGTGTCTTAATGAACTATCAGAAAGGGACATTAAGAAAACAATCCCATTCACAGTTGCTTCAAAAAGAATAAATAGCTAGGAATTAATCAAACCAAGAATGTAAAAAACCTGTGCTCAGAAAATTATGATAATAAAGAAAGAAATTGAAGAAAATACAAATGAGTGGAAGCACATACTGTGTTCATGAATAGGAAGAATTAACATTACTAAAATGTCCATGCTACCCAAAACAAAGTATATTTTCAACGCAATTCATATCCACATTCCAATGATGCATTTCACAGAACTAGAACAAATATTTCAAAAATTTTTATGGAACCACAAAAGACCCTGCATAGCAAAAGTGGTCCTGAGAAAGAAGAACAAAATTGGCAGAATCATGCTACCTAATATCAAACTATACTACAAAACCATGGTAGTCAATACAGTCTGGTACTGGCATAAAAACAGACACATAGATTAATGGAACATAACTATATATGTATTTTTAAAATAAGTTTGATTAATTAAATGATTTCCTCAAAAAATAACATTACAAAAATCAATCTCAATACATTAAAAATCCTTGAATTAAACCAAATTATCAAATTAAGCCAAATTATCAAACATAGCATGATTAATTCACACATCAACCTAAAATTGTGTTTTTTCTAAAACAAAGCAATAAAATGCCTCCAAACATTCACCTAAGAAGTATTCTTGCCATGAATAAACCTGAATTTTATCAAGCCTCTAAATATCAGTTTACAGAGTTAATAGTTTACCAAAAGTTAATGGACAACATGGACAGGTATCTGAAAAAATACACTATGTGTGTCATTTTGCAATAATTTTCTGTCATAGATTTTAATATGTAATAAAACCAAAAATTGGTAATGACCAAAAACAAAAAAGAACAAATGGTAGAGTATTGTTCTAGATGAAAAGACTAAAAAAGATCTAAGAGCTGAATGCAATATGCAAACCTTGGCTGGTTCCAAGAAATACAATCATATATATATTTGGGGAGAGAGAGAGAGAGAGAAGGGCGGAGAGAAAGAGAATGCGAGCATGTCTCTAAAATAGGTAGCTGACACTCGGTCATTTGGTGATTTTTTACATTCCCTCCAGCACTTTGCATATGGCAATAATTTAATAAACATTTATTGAAATCATTTTACTGTAAGTATGGTAAGATTGTACTTCTTGATTACTTAGTTTGTGATTATTCAATAGAGGCCAAAAGAAAAGAATTAGGTGATACAATGTTTTTTAAAAATCAAATTAAAGTACTTTCAAGAAGCCACAAATTTTTAATGAAATATTAGCTGCTTTTATAAATCCATAAGTATTGTTGACTTAAATTGTTAATCTCAAAGTGTATTCATTTATATTTATAAACACTGATTAAGTACATCATAGGCCCTTTCCATTCCTTATAGGACATCACTTTGATGTGGAAGCTCTTAATATTATTTACAACAAACTCAGAAGTTATTGCCAGAGTATCAAACATTCTTCTCGAATGTCTGATGTTTCCCTATATCATGCATATTTATAAGGATTAAAAACTATATTTTTCCTTTTTTTACTTTGTATATTTTTCTTCAATTTAAAAATTGAGAGGAAATCTGATAATACAGAACAACAGAAAATTCTTTCTTAGCCAAGAGTTTAGCTAGATTCCTTGCTCCAGGTCAGCCAACTATAGCCTATGGATTAAAGCTGGCAAAACACATTTGTTTTTTGGTATAGCTTGAGAGATAAGAATGGCACTACATTTAAAAATGTAGTACAAAAAATGAAAAGTAGAATAATATTTTCGGACACGTGAAAATTTTATGAAATTCAAGTTGATTGTTCATAAATAAAATTGAGTAATTGTGTCAAATACCACAAACCTGAAAATATATACTGTCTATCATGTTAAAGAAATTTTGCTCCCCCTTGCTCTAGAACACTTTGTAATCCTGCATGAGCATCAAATAAACAGCAAACATTTGTTGTCATGGTCTCCACAGAGCATCCCTGCCTCCCCCCCATACCAGGTATCATCAGGCTTGCCCATGGCTTGGAGTTATAGCTTATTTCACCTGGAAAGAGAATATTGCAGAGGAAAGACTTCTCTACTTTCAATATACATAAAAATGATACTATTTCTCATAAACATAATAATATAAAGATCGCAATGTGGAAGAAGTCAGTGATGCCACTTAATTATATATTTAAGAATAACCAGCTGAAATACTCACTTTGAAAGAGTATCTGTCAATATTTATTAAATTTATACCAACCAATTACCTACTAAACACAATTTTACTTCTGAGTTCATGCCCAAGATTAATAAATGTATATTTTGACCAAAAGACAAACAATAATGTTCACAGAAGCTCTATTTATTAGGAGACAAATACTGGAGTAACCCAAATGTCCATCAATAATAGATGGCCTGTCTGGCTAGTTGATTGGAGTGTCGTCCCCATGAACTGGGGCTGCAGATTTGGTCCCTGGTCAGGACACATGCAGAAATCAACTAGTGGGTGCACAGATGGGTGAAGCAACAATTTAATGTTTCTCTCTGTCTTTTTCTCTCTTTCTCCCCTTAAAACAATAGAATGTATAAAGAAATTATTTGATATTGATGTAATACTACACATGAATAACATGGAATAAAAAACTGCTACATACAATATTATAATTAATGAAAGAATCCATACAAAATATATAAATGTAATGCCTTTTACTGAAACGTAAAACAGACAAAACTATTCCAGGGTGCTTGGGCTCCAAATAGTAGTTACTATAAGGGATCATGACTCTGATGAGTGTTGAAAATGTTCTATATGTTGATGTGATTAGTGCTTTCACAGACACATACCATATTTCTATCACTATCTCTACCTCTATTTTTATCTCTATGTACACAAATTCATAAACAAACATACATGTGTAAATATTTATTAGGATATATATTTAATATTTGTGCATTTTGCTGGTTCATTGTTGTCCCCAAATTAAAAATACAGTCAGATGGCACAGTACAACTGCAAAGTTTTGCGTATCCTAAAGTTGTTTAAAATGATTCTTTGGAAAAACAAACAAACAAAAAGAAAACCAATGTATCAACCTAATCAGACAAAAAAATTCTTAGATGTATGCTTTAAGGTTTCTGGAAAACATTTTTAAATATTAATTCATTTTGTTTGATTTCTTTTTACAGATGCAGTACCTTGCAAAGGAAGTAACTTTATTTATTGGGCAAAGCTGAGAACATATACTATGAAAAGTGAATTTAGATAGTATAGTGCTCCATGGGAATGGGTATAAAATATGGACTGCAAAATATCTGAATGAATTATATGAATTATATATCCTTTTCAACTTCTGAATCTAGGAAGTAATTTTGATATTGAGACCAGCATGTAAACAAAAACATATTTAGGAAAGTGGTTTCAAGAATCATAAGATATCCCAACACTATTTGTTGGAATCTATTTTTACTCTATTTTGTGCTCCTGCCCTCTTTGTCAAGATGGTATGGGGCATAGCTGGAACTGGAGAGTATTATGCTAAGTGAAATAAACCAGGCAGTGAAAGACAAATACAATATGATCTCACCTATAAGTGGAACCTAATCAACAAAACAAACAAATGAGCAAAATAGAACCAGAGACATGGAAATAAAGAACAGACAGACATTAACCAAAGGGGAAGGGGGAGGAGATAACAGGGAAAGAAGAGGGAGAGAATTGAAGGTGGGAAGTGGGGGTGGGTATGGCAGGGGAGAGTAATGGGGGGAAAATAGGGACAACTGTAATTGAACAAAAATTTAAAAAATGAAAAAAAATGAACCATGATAGCTCTTTTTCTTAAACTCTTTTAATTGCAATTTTCTTAGCCTCAAACAACTTAACAGCATTATTGCTAATAAATGTAATTCTTAGAAATAAGAGGAGATTGTAAAATTCAGTACAACTTGTATTGTTGTACTATCAGTAAAAACCCATTTCTGGAAGAATGCTTTTCTGTTCTAAGCTCTGTTCCTTTTTCTCCAGGGATCACTTTAGAATGAATACCAGCGTTTAAATTAACTGAGACATTTTCTTCAGTGCCATATTACTGACGTTTCCTGACATTTGACCTGAAATGTTTCCCCATAGGAGAAACATGTGCTTGACTTTCTAGAACTCCTGGTGATAGTTTAATAAAGACTCAGAGTAGCTGAAATACATACATTCACATAGTTTATTTAGGAAAACTTCCTAAACAAATCTACTATTAAGTTTTGAAGAGTGTTTCTTTGTAGTAAATACAGTGAAATGATCTGGAGTCCAGGTTTATTAGTTAAATTAACAAAGTGAACAAAAAAAACCCCTATAAAGTATATAACTATTCCTTCAAAATTGCCCTCCTAAATTAAATACAAAATAATAAAAATAACACTGTGTAAGACATACTTGTTAACTTGACAGGCTTATACCACTGTAAGGCCAAGAACAGGTTTTATTATCAAAACAAATAGTTTACATAAATATTATTAAGAAAACATTTTAGAAGATATTGTAAAATTATCTTAGTGTTTTATTTTTCTCAACTTCGTTCTATTAAGAAACTATTTTTTTTTTCCTGTGGGAGTTCACAATAAGCAAAAATGCTGTAAAATTTTTTTTTCATTTTTCTTTCTTCCTTTTAATCTAGTTTTTCTGCTGCAAGAAGAGCTATTTCTGGAGGAAGGTATTGAATCATGTTTCTAGCTCTGCCCCTTTATTTTACACTCTTTAGGATGGAACTAGAAATACCTTCAAATAGAAACTTATATGGTAGCACCAAATAACTTCTAATTCAATGTGCTTCTTCAAGGATGAAGTAAGTGTTCATTTGCAGTTTGTACTTAGCACTCAAGCAGAAGCACAGTGAAGATATTTAGGGGAGAGGACTGAGACCTAAACTTTTTAATACTTGAAAGTTTTAATGATGACACAAACATTCCTAATAGCCATTGCTTTTTTGGCCTATTGTTTTTTCTGAAAGTTCCTTTTTTCAAAATTATTTTAGTTGCTAAAACTGAACAATAGAATCATATCAATAATAAGCTACATATTTGAGTGAAAAACAGGACAAAGGTGCCCTATGAGAGCACATACACTGCAGTATTTCATAATATTAAATCTACTATTTCCAGCCCATAGCAAGTGTTTGTAGATGAAAAGGGGCCACACACTAAACCTGACAAGCTGAGGGGAGCCCTGTGTGATGGCCTTGGAACTCAGAGACCTAAAGTAACCACGTAGGATGAGTTGAAAACTAGCCATCAGAGAGATCAAAATTAAAACCACAATGAGGTACCATCTCACACCAGTCAGAGTGGCCAACATAAACAAATCAACAAACAAATGTTGGAGAGGATGTGGAGAAAAGGGAACCCTGGTACACTGTTGGTGGGAATGCAGACTGGTGAGGCCACTGTGGAAAACAGTATGGAATTTCCTCAGAAAACTACAAATGGAACTGCCCTTTGAGCCAGCAATTCCGCTGCTGGGATTATACCCTAAGAACCCTGAAACACCAATCCAAAAGAACCTATGCACCCCAATGTTCATAGCAGCACAATTTACAATAGCCAAATACTGGAAGCAACCTAAGTGCCCATCAGCAAATGAGTGGATCAACATACTATGCTACTTTTACACAATGGAATTCTACGCAGCAGAGAGAAAGAAGGAGAGTATACCCTTTGCAACAGCATGGATGGAACTGGAAAGCATTGTGCTAAGTTAAATAAGCCAGGCAGTGAGGGACAAATAACATATGATCTCACCTTGAACTGGCACATAATCAACAAAAGAAAAAAGCAAACAAAATATAAGCAAAGACATGGAAGTTAAGAACAATCTAACAATAGCCAGGGGGGAGTGGGGAGGAGACAGTGAGGAGAGAGGATTACAGGAACTACTCTAAGGACACATGGACAAAACCAAGGGGGAGGGTGGAGGCGGGGGAGGATGGTGGGTTCATCTGGGGTGGGGTGTAGGGATGTGGAGAAAAGGAATACAACTGTAACTGAATAACAATAAATTTTTTTAAAAAAGTAACCCCCCATAAAAACAAACAAACACACAAACAAACAAACTTTCTAACTAAAAGCAGATCAATGCAGGCAGTCCTATGCTAGGCTAGAATCTTCCCTGACAAAAGTCAATTTTACCTTAACTGAGGCTGTCTATTGTTTCTTTGCACCTATGGATAACATACCTTTAGAATGTCAAATTTTCTTTTTATTCCAGACCCCTCAAAGTATGGTACCACATCAGAGAGAGAACACAAATCTTTTCATTATTTTTGTTATTGTGTAAATTGTTGACTGTTAACTACCCTGTACCCACTTACGTAAAAGAAATATGTGCTATCATTTTACTCCTCTGCTTTGCTTTCTCCGGCTTCCCGAATCTATCACCAATGGATTTCATGTAACCCACTTATGCCTTCTTTTCATTGTAGTGGATAAAATAAGCTTCAAAACTGTCATTTTCCAAATCATTTTCTCAATCCCTTGAGGTTTTGCTTTCTGGCAATTGTTATTAGTTTGACTCAAGTAAACTCATAAACATTCTTGCAGGTTTGGATGCTTCTTACCTTGAGATGTTCAAAATTAAAATTACCAGGCTGATATTCCAGACTAAAAAGCATTCATTTAGTTCTTACAAATGATTCCCTAATGGACAGCTTCAATGCATGATGGAAGCATTTGCACATAATTTTATTTAGCCACAAGCTGGCTTTCTTGCCTGGTTCAGGTTGTATAAGGAATGCAAATGCTTGACTTGAGAATTTTAGAGGGAAATGTAACTTTGTGCAGAGACATTCTGAAAGATACCATTACAAACTAGCACCTGTTCCAGAGTGATCTGCATTTTCACTCAATTGTAGTACGTAAAGTGGTGTCATGTATGGACTGAATACTGAAATGTAAATGACTGAAAGATTGGGATGTGATGCCAGTACTTGGTGAATTCTATAATCTTTTTCTTAAGGTGGAAGTCAGTAGTAGAAGTCCAAGTTCTGAAAGTAAACACCTCTCCTAAAGGGCCATACAAGAGCAATTTAGAGTACCTTCTGATGGTAAGTGGAATTTCAAAGCTAACTTGTTTGTACTGACAGAAGAAAACATAGTAATGGAGGCCCTAAGGGAAGGACTTTGACATTGTGCCAAAACTGCAATGAGGGATCTCTATAATATAATTTCCTTTAAAGGCCATTTTGAGTATCTGGTAGGGAAATTCAAACTGTATTTCCATTTGCCAACTTTAACATTGCTAGAGTGCTAGTCTCTCTAAGAACACAGTAGAATGAGGTCAACCTAGAAAATTGGTTTTAACAGCACTTACCTGAAACTTACTAATATTCGAGGTTTGGCTTTAATTCACACATAGAACAGTTTATGTAGCCTTTATAAGCTCCAGTAAATTTAAAATTAAAATGCTACATGAAAACATTTGTTGAGCAATACCATGAATATTTACTAATTGGTAAATCTCTATTGGGTAGACTTTTATAATGAACACATAGAAAAAATGCTAACATAGCAAAATGTCCCATATGGTTAGGTATATTTTATATATACATTTATGAATAAATAAAATAACATGTAAATTTATTGTATAGTAGACATTTTACTTGAATTACTAAGATTTTAATGCCATCCTTAAGATGAGATTTCTATAACTTCTACAGTATCAAATTTCCACTGTACAGAATTAGCAGTGATTTTATTCAGACATTTCTGCTCATAAAATAATAGCTAATAAATTAAACATACAGAAATGTATAATATTTCTGTGTAATATATAAAACATAATAGATTATTTTTAGGGTTTAACACAAATTTTGACTATATATAAGCCCTAAATATTATGTGATTAATTTTTGTTTGCTATATCAAAACCAAGTGAATCTCCGTTATTTAACAATTGAATAATAATGACTATTTGCTACAGATTCTTGAAAGAAAGAAAATGAACTTTCCTTAAATTAATTTGGATTTATCTTAGGACTATTCAGTACTAAGTGTTTATATTTTATATTTGGAAATATTAATAGTTGTCTGGACTCAAATCCTATGTTTTATGAAGTTCAAATATATCATATTTAATATTTATTCTTCACATGACTGTACAATAAATAAAGAATGAGTGGAATGTAGAACAACCCTTACAGATCATTCAGGTACAGTACCTATACTTTTATCCATACATGACAGATATATCCTAATGAGGTAAAAGTGGACTTTAATGCATGCATTGAAAACCCTGTTAGAATCATGTTCAATAATTCTATTCTCCCAGTAGTATCACACACTAATTTTATTATTGTATTTGTGTATTACTTTATTTTTTAAAATATTTTATTTATTTTAGACAGAGAGGAAGAGAGGGAGAGAAACATCAGTTGTGTGGTTGCCTCTCTCTCACCCCCTACTGGGGACCTGACCTGGCTCACAACCCAAGCATGTGCCCTGATTGGGAATAGAACCAGACACTTTGTTTTGCAGGCTGGCACTCAATCCACTAAGCCACACCAACCAGGGCTGTGTTTGTTTATTGTTTTAAATATATAAATATTAGGAAAATAAAGTAGTAGGAAATGATGACTTCTTATACTCTCTTTTTTCTCCAGTGTTTTTGTTGTATCTTTGTGGTCACAGGAACCAAGAGTTTTCAACTTTAGAGGAAAAGTAGAATTACATGAGGAACTTCTCAAATTTACCAATATGTATCCTATTCCACATATTTAATTGGGAGGTGGCCTGCGCCAAAGGCCATATTAAAAATATGAAAAAGAGAGAAAAATCAAACAAAAACAATTCTAAAATTGACCCTAAGATAAGTCAGGTTTGCAAACCATCAAAATATAGGACTGAGGTTAAGCACAATGATTATTTCGCTATTTATCATTCTAAAATAACTCATATACCTCATCTTACATAGCAAATATTATTTACTGACCTTTATTTAAAATGATAAAAATAAAAATACATAATTACAATAGCCAAGATATGGAGACAACCAAAGTATCCATAAAAGGATGAATTAAAAAAAATTAAACTGACTTAAAAGTTGGAAAACATCAAAGATACTGATTTATGTATTTCTAAAACCGAAACTGAAGTCAAATGTTAAGTCCCATATCCCTGAACTCACATCTTTATTATATATTCTTAATTTTGTCAAGTTGAAATCACTAAAAATGTTAAAAATCCTAAATGCTTTTCTAGATTTTATGTATCACAGGTGGAATTTTCTTGATACCAATGTAAGAGTGCATGTAAAATTAGAAACAAATGTTTGTTTCAATTTTGTGTCACTTTGTTTTCACAGATAAAAATCTCTTACCTGTGGAAATAATTACTCATGGTGTAAAAATTAATATGTGTTAAATAATAAATATCCTTTGAGAATGTACTTTTTACAATAAAAAATCTGAATTAGCACTGCTTTGATACTCATCTTGCATAAATATTACAGTAGGCCTTAATACAAACACTTCTATGAAGTTAATTAGTAGTATATCTATATACTTTTATATATAAATATTCATATATAGATGTATCTGACATATAAAACTATTATATTAACTTGATTATTCTTATATAATTTATTAAAAATGAATTCATGTTAAACACATTTTGTGTTGTATAGCCAATATTGTTTTTACATATCATTTTTTGAGGGTTAGTAAATTCATTTTATGATGCCTAAATACTTTTATCAGTGGGTAATATATTCTTTCTTAAATTTATTTTTTAAATATATTCTTGATTATGCTATTACAGTTGTCCCTTGTTTTCTCCTCTTCACTCCCCTCTCTCCTATACCTCCCCTCCTACCATCATTACCCCACCTTAGTTCATGTCTGTGTGTCATACATATATGTTCTTTGCCTTCTTCATTTCCTATACAATTCTTAACCTCCCTCCATCTAGTTTGTACCTCTAGTTTATGCTTCTTATTCTCTGTACCTTTTCCCCTATTCTCCTCCCTCCCTCTCCATGCTGATACCCTCCTCATGATCTACATTTCTGTGAATCTGTTCCTGTTTTAATTGTTTGCTTAGTTCATTTTCATTTTTGATTTTTTAGGTTTGGTTATTGATAGTTGTATGTGTGTTGTCATTTCACTGTTCATATTTTTTATCTTCTTCTTTTTCCTAGATAAGTCCCTGTAACATTTCATGTAATAAGAACTTGGTGACGATGAACTCCTTTAACTTGACCTTATCTGGGAAGCACTTTATCCGTCCTTCCATTCTAAATGATACCTTTGCTGGACAGAGTAATCTTGGATGTATGTCCTTGCCTTTTACGACTTTGATTACTTCTTTCCAGACCCTTCTTTCCTATAAGATTTCTTTTGAGAAATCAGCTGAGTGTCTTATGGGAACTCCTTTGTAGGTAACTGTCTCCTTTTAAGACTCTCTCCTTATCTTTAATTTTAGGTAACGTAATTAGGTTTCTGGACTTCCTGGAAGTCTATTTTCTTTTCCAGACTAAGGAAAGTTCTCCTTCATTATGTTTTCAATTTCTTTCTCTTCCTCTTCTCCTTCTGGCACCCTTATGATTCAGATGTTCCCATTTAAAGTTGTCCCAGAGGTTTCAAAGCATCTCCTCATTTTTTTGAATTCTTGTTTCTTCATTCTGTTCTGGTTGAATGTTTATTTCTTCCTTCTGGTCCAAATTGTTGATTTGAGTCCTGGTTTCCTTCCCTTCACTGTTGGTTCCCTGTACATTTTCCTTTATTTCACTTTTCATAGCCTTCACTTTTCCCTCTATTTTGCAACCATTCTCAACCATTTCTGTGAGTATCCTGATTACCAGTGTTTTGAAGTGTGCATCTGATAGGTTGACTATCTCTTCATTGCTCAGTTGTATCTTTTTCTGGAGCTTTGACTTGTTCCTTCAGTTGGGCCATATTTTCTTTTGTCTTGGAGCACCTGTAATGTAGTAAGGGGTGGAGCCTTAGGTATTCACTAGGCCAGGGCAAACCGAGTCACTGCCTTATAAGGATGAATGTGGGGGTGGGGTCTGAGAGGAAACAATGCCACTTGCTCAGCTCTCAGCCAGCTTTCAGTCACTTCTGCTACCCACAAGCAAATTGGGCCCTTCTGGTGTTGATTTCTGGGTGTGGTTTTGTGTACATTCTAGGACACTGTGGGTCTCTTCAACATACATTCCCATGAGGCTGGAAGTTTCTAACACCACTAACCCCCACAGGTTTTTTCATTTTGTAGTTTTCTTTCTTTCTCCTACTGGAACCTTAGGTTGTGTAGTCTCTCTCGCTCACCAGTTGTTCCTCCCAGTTTACCCACACTCATATGTGGGACAACCTGCTCCATCAGCTGCCACCTTGCTGGCCCTGTTCCTGCAGCAGCCTCCTTGCTGCACATCTTCTCCACCCCAGCTGCCCATCTCTGCCCCTTCTACCAGTCTGGATAAATGTTTCTTCTTTAAATCCTTGGTTGTCAGACTTCCATACCATCCCATTTTCTGGAAGTTCTGGTTATATTTTGTTTTTAAATTTGTTGTCACCTTGATTGTGCAAGGAGGCACAATGTATCTACCGATACCTCCATCTTGGCCAGAGGTCTCTAATTTATTTATTTATTGTTGTTCAAGTACCATTGTCTTCATTTTCTCCCCACAAACCCCCCCACTCCAAACCTTCCTGGCCACCCTGCCTCCCACCCTTGATCATATTCCCTTTGGCTTTGTCCATATGTCTTCTATACATGTTCCTTCATGACCCACCCCTTTTTTCCCCCTATTATCCCTGTACTCCTTCCCCTCTGCAGTTACTTATTTCAATGTTTATGATTGTATTTTGCTTCCTTGTTTATTTTGTAGATTAGGTTCCACTAATAGGTGAGATGATATGGTATTTGTCTTGCACTGCCTGGCTTATTTCATCAGGCATCCAGATCAATCCACGTTGTCTTGAAGGGTAGGAGCTCCATCTTTCTGCTGCATGGTATTCCATTGTGTAAATGTATCATAGTGTTTGATCCACTTATTTACTGATGGGCACTTAGGTTGCTTCCAACACTTAGCTATTGTGAATTGTGCTGCTATGAACATTGAGGTGAGTAGGTTCTTTTGGATTGGTGTTTCAGGGTTCTTAGGATATAATCCTAGCAGTGGAATTGCCTGTTCAAAAGGGAGTTCCATCTTTAGTTTTCTGAGGAAAATCTATACTGTTTTCCACAGTGGCTGCACCAGTCTGCATTCCCACCAACACTCTCCAACACTTGTTGTTTGTTGCTTTGTTTATAATGGCTATTTTCAATGGTGTGATGTGGTATCTCATTGTGGTTTTAATTTGCATCTCTCTGATGGCTAATTATGCTGCGCATCCTTTCATATGTCTCTGGGCCCTCTGTGTGTCCTCTTCGGAGAAGTGTCTGTTCAAGTCTTTTGCCCATTTTTTAACTGGGCTTTTTGTCTTCCTGGAGTGGAGTCATGTGAGTTCTTTATATATTTTGGAGATCAAACCCTTGTATTAGATATTTGCAAATATATTTTCCTATACAGTTCTTTCCCTTTTCATTTTGGTAATGTTTCCTTTAGCCTTACAGAAGCCTTTCATTTTGATGAAGTCCCATTTGTTTATTCTTTCCTTTATGTCCCTTACTCTAGGGGACGTATTGGTGAAAATATTGCGTTGTGGGATATCTGAGATTTTCTGACCTATATTCTCCTCTAGGGCTTTTATGATGTCATGTTTATATTTAAATCTTTCATCCACCTTGAGTTTATTTTTGTGTATAGTGTGAGTGGTCAACTTTCATTTTTTTTTGCATGTAGCTGTCCAGATCTCCCAACACCATTGGTTGGAGAGGCTATTTTTACTCCATTTTATGCTTCTGCCCACTTTGTTGAGTATTAATTGACCATACAGACTTTGGTTTATTTCTGGGCTCCCTATTCTGTTCCATTAATTTATGTGTCTGTTTTTATGCCAGTACCACACTGCTTTCATTACAGTGGCCTTTTAATCTAGTTTGATATCACCTACTTTGCTCTTCTTTCTCATAATTGCTGCCACATTCTGGGTAATTTATGGTTCCATATAAATTTCTCAAATGCGTGTTTTATATCTATGAAGTACATAATTTGTGATTTAATAGGTATGGCATTGAACCTATAGATTGCTTTGTGTAGTATGGACATTTTGATGATGTTAATTTTTCCAAACCATAAATGCAATATATGCTTTCATTTATTTGTTTCTTCTTTAATTCCTTTATTCTTAGTTCTATAGTTTTCTGAGTAAAGATCTTTTACCTTCTTGGTTAGGGTTATTCCTAAGTACTTTATTTTTCTTGTTGCTATAGTAAATAGGATTTTTCCACCTGATTTCTGTTTCTAATATTTCATTGTTGTTGCACAAAAATGACTTTGACTTCTCTATATTGACTTTGTATCCCTTTGTTTTCGCCAAATTCACTTATTAGGTCAAGTATTTTTTTGGTGGAGTTTATAGGATTTTCTATGTACACAATCTGTCATCTGCAAACAATGACAGTTTTGCTTTATCCTTTCCAATTTAGATGCCTTTTATTTCTTTTTCTTGTCTGTTCACTGTGGCTAGGATTTCCAATACTATGTTGAATAGAAGTGGTGAAAGCAGACCCCTTATCTTGTTCCTGATTTTAGTAGTAAAGTTTTTAATTTTTGCCTGTTGAGTATGATGTTGGCTGTTAGGTTCTTATATATGGCCTCCATGATGTTGGATATGCTCCCTCTAATCCCACTTTGCTGAGTGTTTTCCTCATAAATGGGTGCTCTAACTTATCAAATGCTTTTTAGCATCTATTGATATGAACATGTGATATTTGTCTTTCCTTTTGTTTATGTATGTACTATGCTTATTGATTTGTGTATATTATACTATCTTTGCATCCCTGGGATGAATCCCACTTAATCATCGTGTGTGATGTGTTTAATGTATTGCCAGATACAGTTACATAGTATTTTGTTTAGGATTTTAGTGTATATGTTCATCAGCACTATCAGCCTGTAGTTTTCTTTCTAAGTTGTGTCTTTATCTGGTTTGGGGATCAGGATGATTCTGGCTTCATAAAAAGCTTTGGGAGTCTTCCCTCTTCTTGGATTTTTGCGAATCATCTGTGAATGATAGGGGTAAAGTCTTCCTTAAATGTTTTGTAAAATTCTCCTGTGAAACCTTCTGGTCCAGAGCTTTTGTTTGTCAGATATTTTTTTGATCATTGCTTCAATTACCCTAGCTCTGTTAAGACTCTGTTAAGGTTTTTTGCTTCTTCTTGATTCAGTTTTGGAAGATTACATTTTTCTAAAAATGTGTCCATTTCACCCAGGTTTTCAAATTTCTTGGCATATAGGTGTTTGTGGTAATTTTTTAGAATCCTTTGTATTTCTGTGGTATCAGTTGTAATCTCTCCTCTTTCATTTCTGATCATGTTTATTCAGGTCCTCTCTCTTTTTTTCTTGATGAGTCAGCTTAAAGGTTTGTAAATTTTGATTATCTTTTCAAAGAACCAGCTCCAGGATTTATTGATCCTTTGAATTGTTCTTTTAGTCTCTATATCATTTAATTCTGCTCTAATGTTGATTATTATTTCATTCCTTCCACTTCCTCTGGGCTTTGTTTCTTGTTGTCCCTCCTGTTCTTGTAGGTGTAAGGGCAAGTTATTTATTTGAAATGTTTCTATCTTTTTTAGGTAGACCTGTATCATTATGAACTTCACTCTCAAGACTACATCTGCCTTCTGCTCTTGTCCCAGCAGAAGGGAGAACTTGTACCTTTGTATTTTGAAACTATTTCTTGTTCTTAAAAATTTATTTTATGCTGCTGGGATTATACCCCAAGAACCCTGAAACACCAATCCAAAAGAACCTGTGCACTCCAATGTTCATAGCAGCACAATTTACAATAGTCAAGTACTGGAAGCAACCTAAGTGCCCATCAGCAAACAAGTGGATCCAAAAACTATGGTATATTTACACAATGGAATTCTACGCAGCAGAGAGAAAGAAGGAGCTTATACCCTTTGCAACAGCATGGATGGAACTGGAGAGCATTATGTTAAGTGAAATAAGCCAGACGGTGAGGGACAAATACCATATGATCTCACCTTTAACTGGAACATAATAAATAGAAAAAAAAGGAAACAAAATATAACCAGAGACATTGAAGTTAAGAACTATCTAACAATGGTCAGTGGGGAGTGTTGAGGGGACAGTGAGGAGAGGGGATTACAGGAACTACTATAAAGGACACATGGACCAAATCAAGGCGGGGGGGGGGTGGAGGTGGGGGAGGGAGGGGGGCTGGGCTGGGGTGGGGTTTAGGGATGGGGAGAAAAGGCACACAACTGTAACTGAATAACAATAAAAAATTAAAATTAAAAAAAAGACTACATCTGCTGTGTCACGTAGGTTTTGAGTTGTTTTGTGTTCATTTCAACTTGTTTCCAGAAACTTTTTGATTTCTTCTGTGATCTCATTTTTCACCCATTCATTGTTTGATAGCATGCTGTTCAATCTCTGTGAGTTTGAGTGTTTGGGGTTTTTTTCCTTGAGGTTTTTTTTCTAGTTTCAGTTCCTTGTGGTTGGAGAAAATACTTGACATGATTTCAATTTTCCTGAATTTCTTGAGCCTTGTTTTGTGTCCTATCATGTGGTCTATTTTGAAAATGTTCCAATGGTCTATTTTGAAAAGAATGTGTATTTTGTTTCTTTGGGATGAAAGTTTCTATATACATCAGTTTGTCCATTTGATCTAGGGCATTGTTCAATGCTACAATATCCTTGTTGGTTTTTTGTTTAGAAGATACATCCATTTTTGACAGCAGGGTGTTAAAATCCCCTAGTATAATTACATTGCTGTGTATATCTTTCTTGAAGTCCTCATAGATTTTCCTTATATATTTGGGTGCTCCTTTGTTGGGTACATCCATTTATAATGTTTATGTCTTTTGGTAAATTCCTCCCTTGCATATTCTGAAGTGTCCTTCTGGATCTCTTTTTATGGTTTTGTTTTCAAGTCTATTTTGTCTGATATAAGTATTGCTACAGCAGCTTTTTTTCCCACTGCCATTTTGCTTGGAATATTTTTTTCTTACCCTTTACTTTCAGTCTGCATAGGTCTTTTGTTCTGAGGTGGATCTCTTGTAGGCAGCATATATGTGGGTCATGATTTCTTATCCATTCAGCTACCCTATGTCTTTTGATTGGAGCATTTATTCCATTAACATTTAAGGTTATTATTGATAGGTATGTATTCATTTTTCTTCTTTTGTACTTGTTTTCCTCTCTCGGTCACTCTTTTCCTTTTTCTTTTTATAGAAGTTCCTTTTGCATAGCTTACAGTGCTGGTTTGGTGGAGGTGTATTCTTTGAGCCTTCTTTTGTCTGGAAAACTCCTTATTTCACCTTCCATTTTAATTGAGACCCTCTCTGGGGTAGAGTATTCTGGGTTGCAGGCCTTTGCTTTTCATTACACAGAATATTTCTTGCCATTGTCTTCTGGCTTGAATTTTTTCTGTTGAAAAATCAGCTGCTAACCTATTGGGGCTCCCTTGTATGTTACTTTGTTTTTCTCCCTGCTGCTTTTAAGATTCTCTTTGTCTTTTAAACTTGGCATTTTAATTATGATGTGCCTTGGAGTAGGTCTCTTTGGGTTCATCGTGATTGGGACTCTCTGTGCTTCCTGAACTTGCATGGCATTTCCCCTGTCCAGGTTCAGGAAGTTTTCTTCCACCATTTTTCAAACAAGGTTTCTATCTCTTGCTCCTTTTCTTCTCTTGGTATTCCTATGATTCAAATGTTGCATTTCATGTTGTCTTGCCATTCCCTTAAGCTATCTTCATATTTTTTTTAGTTTATTTTTGTGCAGCTGTTCTACCTGGGTGTTTCATTCTACCTTGTCTTGGCTCCCTGCTAACTCATTTGGTCCTCTGCTTCATCCAGCCTGCTTGTAATTCCTTCTAGTGTATTTTTTTATTTCAGAAATTGTATTCTTCATTTTTTGCTGGCTCCTGTTTATAGTTTCTATTTCCTTTTTCATACTGTTGTAGTTCCCACTCAGTTCTTTGTAGTTGTTGTGAGTTCCTTGAGCATCCTTGGAACCGTTCTTTTGAATTCTGTGGCTGATAGTAGGTTTGCCTCCATTTCATTTTGCTCTTTTACTGGCAAGTCTTCCATTCCTTTTGATTGCAGATTCTTCTTTGTCTCCCAATTTTAGGTGACTCTTTTTGTTTGTTTCTGTGATTCCTGATGCTCTGCTTTGCCAGCTTTCTTCATAGGGTGAAATCCTATGGTAGGAGTTCTGTGGGACTCAGTGATGTGGTCTCTTTGATCTCCTTGTCTGGATGCTCTAGGTTTGCCCTTTCTTCTGTTTGTTTGGGCTCTCTTGTTGTACTTGGGCTTTCCCCATTGGTGGTTCCTTTGTTGTTCAGTTCTCTCCTCCAGCAGTTTCTTAGTACTCACAACTCCCACCTCGTCTTATGTGTGATCAGGGGCAGGGAAAATTTGGAATGGAGTAAGACTTGGAAAGTGTTCTGTGGAATTTAAAGTACTAACAAGTAGAGAACAGACAGGAGATCCTTTGGAGAAATACGGCAATAACCATGAGATTTCCCCCAACTAGCCACTTTTTAAATAAAAGGTGAAAAGAGATAAGATGTTTATTAGAAGGGAAAAAGAATGCGACCTGACTTCAGAAAGCAGAGCACTTATGCGAGTTTAGATGGTGAGACATAGTGAGATTATAGGGTAGAAACTTAGCATAGTATGTGAGAGAATAAACTTAACCACAACAGTAATAAAGCTCAGGAAGATGATGAAATGGATTAAGACCAGGGAAGGGTGCTGTGTGGGATTTCAAATAACAATAAAATGCTAAGGAATATATCTGAATGAAAAGAATAAAAAGTAAAAGGCCAAGAGTAGTGTGTTATTGGAAAAAGAGTGAAGTGAAAGAAGAAAAATTAAAATGAAATATGAAAGGGAGAATAAAGAAAACCAGCCCTGGCTGGTATGGCTCAGTGGATTGAGTGCCAGGCTGAAAACCAATGGATCACTGGTTCAATTCCCAGTCAGAGCACATTCCTGGGTTGCAGGCCAGGTCAGGTCCCTGGTCAGGGGAGTGTGAGAGGCAACCACACCTTGATGTTTCTCTCCCTCTCTTTTTCCCTCCCTTCCCCTCTGTCTAATTAATTAAATATTAAAAGAGAAAACTAATCAAACAATGGAATCAAACAAACAAATTAAAAACAACTAAATGGAAAGAAGAGAAATAAAATAATAAAAATAAAAATAACAACAAAAAAATAAAATTCAAGTTCTGAAGGACAGCAAAGTGAAATTTGTCTTAGCTGTTGGTGTTCATCTTCTGACTTCTTTCTGGATCTATCTTTGGTCTTCTCACAGCTCCAGGTCTTATTTTCTTACACATGAGAAAAAAAGCCTCTGGCTGACTTTAAACCTGACAAGTAGGTTTTGCTCCTTTTCAGGGATCCTGCAGGCAGAGGGGGACTGGACTCCATTTTGTTTCCTTTCCTGTTTCCTTGAGGATGGCAGCTTGGTCTGGGCTTCAATATTCACAGGTGCCTAGTTTCTAGCCCATGAGCTCAGAGCACAGGGCAGCCCACACTGTCCACTCTGCGCATATGCTCCAGGCTGGTGCCTATAATGCACCTCATGGTGCAACCCTTTGATTAGTCCATGAGGTGCACTGAGTGGAAGCAAATTGCACTCCTTCTTCTCTCTCTTTGTTGGCCTGGGTGCTGCATGTGCCAAGTCCCTTCAGGGCAGTTCACTTCCCCTATTGAATTAAGTCTCTCTGAGACTGCTACCTCTTTGAGCCCACGCTGCCCCGCTTTGATCAATCCAGGAGGTGCCCTGACTCAGAGCAAATTGTACCCCACCTCCCTCTTGGCTGGCTCCATTGCTGTGTGCAAGCGGTTCTCATACAGTGGCTGAGAGACGTTTTTGAGTGAATTCCCCTTGTTTGTGGCCAGCTATTCCTAACAAGTGCCTGGCTTTCCACACAGACAGACTCTCTGACTATTTCAGAGACTATATGGGTCACATCTGGTTATAGCCTATGTCTTCTCCCATATCCAGGTGCCTCCTGTCCCCCACCCCCATTTCTCTGATACTGTTCCAGCTGGTGACCACAGTCCCAGCCAGGGTATGCCGCCAGCTGTGTGTATCTTACTGTGTCTTTATCCCTCCAGTGACTTTAAGCGTCCAGGTCTCTCCTGGTGCAGGTCTTTGAATCTGCTGCTCTGGGAGGGGAGGGAGCTGCTAAGCTATAGTCAATGACCTGGCTCTCCTCCAAATCTCCTGTGGCAGCAGCAGTCTCTGGAGCAAGACCAGGGACTCTTCCATTGGCTTACAAAATCTCCTTACCATCTGTTTTTAAATGTCCTCTGCAACCTTTGGCTTCCAAACTTCACATCAGTTGGAATTCTGTTGGCTGTTTACTCTGTTCTTTGGAAGATCGGCTAAGTGACCTAGTTGGGTGCACAAACAAGTGAGGCCAGCTCCCACCTACCTCACTGCCATCTTCCTCAGTGGGTTTGTAATTCACTCAAAACTCAACAAAATTTTAAAGAAAAAAGGGAGTAGGATTCTTTTTCAATAAAAACTATGTGTTCTATGATTATTCAGAATTAATTTTGATCATGCAATCAAAATAGATTTCAGGTCATATCACATTTCTATTTCAATAATGTGTCTTTGTTGTTTGAGATGTTTTATTTGAAGAATGTGGGGTTTGCATCATCATCAACCATAAATTATGTAATTACAGGCAGGGAGTTAAACTATGAGGGCTTTTTATCAAGAGCCCATTTTGACCTTAATTGGCACATTTTATGAAGCTGGCAAACAAACAAACAAACAAAACTGTGTCTGTAGCCACATTCCTGTTCAACCACCTCAAGCAGTGGAATCTCAATAGCTACCCCCTCCCTTCCTCTCTCCCTCTCCTTCTTCCTCCAGTAACTTTTTCCTTCTATCCCTCTTTTTCCCTCTTCCTCCTTTTCCCTCCTCCTTCTTCTCCCTTTTTCTTTTCTTTAAATATGTTCCTAAAAGACAGCCCTTGTCTTCCATTCTTAAGCTCTAATTTCTCTGACCTTATATTTTAAAGGTTCAATGAATGATTCTACTTTATGTCAAAGAGGGAAAATTCTAGGAAATTCATAAAATTAGTTCATTAAATGAATAAGGTAAAATTGACTATGTGGTAGAGGTGGTAAGTCTGTTTCCCACTCTGCTGGGATCTGCTCTAACAGAATTTGTATTTCTATATTAGGGGATGTTCCTTCTCTTTATCCAACCCCATGCCAGAAATCCTGAATCAAACTGGATTCCACCATTTCCTTTAGATTGACAGCAGATCAAAATTATATTATTTATTCTAAATTCTTCATGCGTCTTGAATCTTTTCACTTATTAAATTTTTACCTAGCTGCAGGCTACCACATTATTCTGTGCCTGGACTATTATAGTAACCTGTAAATGAATGCCTGCCTTAAGGGGTACCTTTTGAAACCATTTCTCCATGCATCAGCCAGAGTGATAATGCTCATGTTTTTCCTTCAGTTAAAACCATCAGTCTATCTCCATCATCTTCAATATATAGTTCTAACTCTTTAAATTGGCTATGCCAGTGCTTCTCAACTTGATTTGGTATCATTTCTCTGAAACGTATTTGGAAAAGCATGATAATTTTTGGATGTCATAACATCTAGAGGATGATAATGGCATTTCGTATTTAGAAGTAAGAGATGTTAGCACTCCCATCAACAGTTCATAAGGGTTCCAGTTTCTCCATACATTTACCAACACATTAATTTTTCTATATTGTATTTTTTGATAATGGCCATCCTAACAAGTATGAAGTGATAATTTACTGTGATTTTGATTTACATTTTCTTGATGATTAAAGATGTTGAACATTTTTTCACATACTTGCTGACAATTTGTATATCTTTTTATCAGACCATTTTAAAAATCAGCTTTTTAAAATTTTTTGTGTTTTTGCCATAAGTTGTAGAAATTCCTAATATACTTAGGACCTTAACCTTTTTTAAGATGTATGGTTTGCAGACATTTTCTCCCCTTCTCTAGGCTTCATTTTCATGCTGTCGATTGCTTTATTTTCTGTCCAGAAGCTTTTTCATTTGATATAGCTCCACTTGTCTATTTTCACCTTTTTTGACTGTACTTTTGGGTGTAGCCAGTATGGAAAATAGTGTGAAAGTTCCTCAAAAATTTAAAAATAGAACTACCTTTTGATCCAGCAATCCCACTTCTAGGAATTTATCCAAAAGAATTTAAATCAGGATCTCTCACAGCTATTTGCATTCCCATGTTCATTGCAGTGTTACTCACAACAGCCAAGAAGTAGAAACTACCTCAAGTGTCCATCAATAGAATAATTGATATGGAAAATGTGATGCTATTATATATATATATATATATATATATATATATATATATATATATATATATATATATATAAATGAAGTGCTATTTAGCCTTTAAAAAAAGGAAATCCTGTCACATGCTATGACATGGGTAAACCTGGAGGACATTGGGCTTAGTGAAATTAGCCAGTCACAGATGGCCAAATACTGTATGATCCACTTGTTTGAGGTATCTAAAATAGTCAAACTCATTGAAAAAGAAGACAAAATGGGAGTTACCAAAGGCTGAGGAGAGAGGGAAATGGGGAGTTGCCATTTACTTGGTATTAAGTTTAATTCATGCAAGATGAATAGTGCTACAGATCTGTTATATAACATTAAGCTTATGGTTAACAATACTGTACACTTAAATATATATTAAGAGAGTATATCTCATGTTATATATTTTTTTAGTAATCATTTCTTTTTTCTTTTTGTTTCCATATAAATTTTATTTTATTTTTTCTTGTTCAAGTAGTTGTTCAAATCATGGAGACAACTCATGTTATGTATTGTTTACCACAATAAAAGTAAAAGGCAAGGATGTTATATGTGTTGGAGAGTCACATACCTTGCAAAAGTATCCACTCTATGAATAATGAGAACATTGGAAAGTACCATGCAGTCATAGATATAATACAAATAATCACATAGAAGACAACAATAAATATATATTTTTAGAATAAATTAATGTAATGTGATGGGAGAAATCAAAGATGAATTGATTTTTTTTATGTTGCATTTCAAGTGCTGGCACAATGTTTAGCTGATACACAGGTTTTAATTCTTATTATTCCAGGTGAATGATTCTTAGACATTTAAAAGTGAAAAATGCATGAAGCATGAATTAAAGACTAGAGGATTTTTTGAAACATATTCTGTCAAGATGTAAATACAGCTGTGTTCTTTGAGCATATGAGATGGCCATGGAAAGTTCAGTAATGTAGTAAAGAGAACATATTCCATCTTTACAAGAACTAATGCACCAAGGAGAAGAAGAGTAAAAGACTGTACATCAAAGAAAAGAGAAGAAAGAAAAACAGAAAGGAGAACATACCTTAAAATTTTGTTAAGGCCAAAAATCCTGTGTGTCTCCATTTAAAGGATAAATCATATAAAGTGCTTCCAAGAGATTAGTGATGTATGCAAGCTCCAAAATGGCTTACTTGATTAATTGATTATTAAATTCTCTGCACAGAGTAAATATTCCAAAATCTTGTCAAATAACTCATTAGTGAAACCTGAAGAGGACAAAGAGGACAATTTTATGATAGTAATAGCTTGAGTATAAAGTGAGGGATTAATGCAGAAACTCATTCAAGAAAATTGGTGATAGGAATACATTGAAACAATGGTTGGTGATTTGAAGTGAGAGGACATGAGGTAAAATATTTTTGTTTACTCAGGTTTGGAATTGAGGTTGTAAATTTTCAGTCAACAAGTATTTATAGAGGCACTACCTGTTCTGGGCTCTGTGCAGAAATATTTGTAGTGGAAAGGCACACACACACAGAGAAGCACACACTCAGCCTTCCACAGAATTACCTGCTCATTTATCTTTCAAACCCAGAAGGCATCATGTTGAAAACTATCTGCTATAGCTCTATGAATATTATAGCACTTTTGGCAATGTAATGTTTTCCCCAGAAATTTCACCTGCCTTCTAGGGATGGTGTTTACAGGATTGATAGAAAAGGAAAATATACTGCGTTATTTTAAGTCTTCTGTTTTGTCATTTATGGGTCCCCAATAGTCTGAAAATATATGACAGATACTTTTAGGTCAAGTAACATATCTCTTAGAAGATAAGAAGGAGGACTAAACCTATAAAAATGATTTTTCCATTCCCATGTTCATATCTCCAATTCTAATCATTTACAAGGCTCTTATGTTGCATTGCTCTATGAGACCCTCTGTAAAACATACCTTCTAAACACTCATGAATAATAAAACATCATCACAATAAAAATTCAATAAGTATTCATTGTTTCATGCTGTATGCCAAGTGTTGTATATACAAAGATATAAGAAACAGTTGGTCCTTGCTGTCCTGGAGCTTGTGGTGAGATCTCTCAAGAATCACACAACAGCAAAATTCAATTCATGATGCCTTACTAAAATCCTATAAACAGAAATAATCTCTCTCATGATTTGCAGCTCTTCATGTGTACCTCTATTAAAATATTTAATGATCTGACTTGTCGTTGATGTATGTATATGCCAATTGCCCCTCACGGACTGTGCAGTATTGAATGGCTATACATGAACACACAAAGAATTGATAAATGTTATTTAAAATTCAATAAAACTCATATTTTATTGTATAAAATAAACTACACTGTGTTTCTAAATTACTATGAGACTACTGAGTCCAGGTCTCATAAATATTCTAAACTCTAATGAAAACGGCCTCCTAACTATTCAGGGAATAGATTTGTAGTTCAATGTTGTTTGCTGTATTAAACTTTTGACCATGAAGGGACATAAATAAAGGCTTTAATAATACCCTTATCTTATATTGGGCTAATCATAAACAAGTAGGAGACAGTTAAATTCTTGTAGCATTAGTTGTCAGGAAAATCATCCTTAAAACTTGAAGAAGGTGCTTTATGAGTGACTTATATTTAAGAATCAAGCTCATTTGTAGTTGTACATGTCACCTATTAGGCAGTAGCGATCAAACTATATATTACCATTGGGGAATGTAGAGATAGAATCTTGCAACTTACAAGTGAGAGAGTTAGAAATGATCTATAATAATTCAACTCTCTCCCTAAAAGTGGTCTGAGAGTAAGTTTATGTTTCGGGTGTGCAGTGCTTGGGTAGTGCAAGGAGGTTTGAATAGCTGTTTTATCTATCATTCTAATTAAGAACTTTTAGTTCCAGCAGTTCTTAGTGACAGGAATGCAGGATAATTTTGATTATGTATATGTAACAGGTTGTTAATGTAATTCTTATTTTCTCAGTGTTGGCAAAAGTTCCAAAATGGAAACAAATTGATAGATTACAAGGAATTCCACATTATAAAGTGAGATGGGGGTCCATCCACTCCATTAAGGACATATAAAAGAGGTAAACAAAATTGAGTTCCACTAGGATTAGCTAATTGCCATTTTCAGCTTATGTAAAAGGTTGAAGAGGCCAGGAGAGTGTTGTAGGGGAGGATTCTTAATGTAGTAGATTCTTCTTTTCCAAGGAAATGATTGCTCCTCTCTTCTCCTCATAAAGTTTGATATACTTTCCCTGGAGTTTCAGAAACAAAGTTTTCATATTTAATTTAAATATGAATGATTAAAAGGCCAGAAGCTGTGACTAGACCTACCTTTGCCTGCAGGTAGAACAAAGAAAGTGCCTGCAAGTTGCCTTGTCATTCACTGGGCAAGGTGCGTGACTCTGTGCCCTCATCTCTGCAGTGGAGAGACAGAAACCACAATGGCTCATCTTAACAGGATCTCATCTGAACTGATAGACAAAGCTTTCCTAATGGAATAGTGGATGACTAGAAGCTAAGAAAAGAATCCAAATGGCTAGAGTAAAGGGAAAAGAGGATATATTGGCTCCAAAGCAAATTAATTTAGACATTTTCAGCTGGGATGACAGAGGAATCTCCAAAAGTGACCTACCAAGAGGGGCACAACCACTGAATATGAACACAAGACTGTGTCCCTTGTCTCCAATTCCCTCCTCTACCTCATTTACATCTCTCACCCAGACAGAGGAGGAGTCAGAGATAGCAGTAGTGAATGAGAAATTAAGTTCAATGAGAAGAAAGAAGAGGCCAGCCAACTTTCTGGCAACACTTTCCCAAGCAAGAGTCCTAGTTGTGTGTAGAGAGGAAAGATTTAAATTGGAAAGGAGTTGAAAGTTTTGGCATTAATCTGATCCCATTAATTACTGATATATGAATATTGTATGATTTAAAATACTAGAAAGTTTACAAAACTATTTTGTCATTAATTCCAGGAACAGGAAAGGAAGAATAAAGAGAGAAGACTAAATGTTCATTGAGAAGATGGAGGCAAGATAGGTGGGAGCAGAGTCCACTTCCCCCAGCACATGGGTGAAACACATAGCTGATCTACTGAGGAACAAAGCGAACAGCCAACAGTATCCCTATATAAATGAAGATTGGAGACCAAAAATTGTAGAGGACATAGAAAAACCAGACAGTAAAGAGAGTGCTTCAGGTCAATAAGGTCCCTGGGTCCAGTGCAGGGACCAGGGCAGCAGCAGCCCCAGGCCCTGCACCCACAGGGTTCTTGGGAAAGAGCCAGGTCAATGGCTCCCTTCCTTGCCAAACAAGGTTTGAGCAGCACCAGGAGAGACCTGGTTGCCTGAAGTTGCAGGGAGGGGAATAAGTACAAAGTGGCAAACACACGGGGGTTGTGTGCACTGGCTGGGGAAAGTTGAGAGTTGGGCCATGAAGGCCCCTGACCCAGATAGTTTCCAGTCTAGTTGGAGAATGGGGCTATATGAGAAGCCAGGCCCTTGTATGGAGCGGCAGGCTTGAGCAGGAGGAATCTTTCAAAAAGAAAAAGTGAAAAAAGAGACACTTGGCAGCTCTTTGGGGAATTCTCCTGCAGAAGATGCTCCGGCCTTCTCCCCATCCAGCCACACAGCATTCCCCTGGTGGTGTGGAAGGCCCTGCGCTCACATCCGAAACCCTGGGAAGAGTGTGCGCCCAAACCTGTGGGACCAGAGGCTGCTTGTACTGCCATGCCCACAGGACCTGGATAGAGTGTGCCTGACCATGCTGTGCAGAGGCACAGAGCACCCAACCCTTACCGCCCCCCTTGGGGGAAGCAGCAGAGGAGGCGCTCACCTGCATTCTCAGCGGCAACCACAGTGGCACCCCTGCCCTGCAGGGCCTACTGGCTCTCTGGGAGGGAGGCGGAGATGCCCCACAGAGGAGAACTTCAGGGTTCAGGGAGTCAGCAATCCCCAGAGATACTTGACTCAGTGGGGGTCTGAACTGGCTTGAAGGGGTGTGAGAGTCCCTAGCACCTAGACAGCCAAGAGCAAGAAGGGGGTGTGTGAACTGCCCCTAATTGGTGTACCTCAAAGACAGCACAACTGGTAGACTGAAGGCCTAGGCTGGGTGCAGAAGGGCGCTGAGGGCATGGCTATGAACTGGGCTGGAGGTGGGCCGGGTGCCCCTCAGGAAGAAAGAAAAGCGAAACCAATTTCCCCTCAGCCTGCTGCAGCCAGGAAGACAAGCAGAACTGGCTTGGCCAGTTTGAAGCCAGCAGGAAGCTCTTTTTTTCTTTTCTTTCTTTCTTTCTTTTTTTAGTAATATTCTTTTTTTAATCTTTAAACTCCTTCTTCCTCTTTCCTTCTTTCTTTTTAATTTTTTCTTCCTTTCTTTCCCTTTTTATCTCTTCTCCTTTCTTCTTCTTCTTTTTTTTTTTTTTTCTATTCCCACAAGCGAGACAATAAGACCTGGAACTCTGAAAAGACCAGAGTTGGACCAAAAGAGGGATCATCCCAACAGCTGAGACAGTGAGACAAATTTAACTACACTACTCCAGAGAACTTGCAAGTTATTGTATATTTGTATTATTATTTTTTCATTATCCTTATATCACTCATTTCATTAATATTTTTGTATCTCTCTTCTTATGGTTTAGTCTTCTTCACTTGCCTGGTTAAATTGCATTGTTTGACTGATTTCCTTTGTGCTCTCTTTCATAGTGTATTGTTAATTTACTGTCTTTCACTTCACTTGTATTCATTAGCACACTACTCTAGGTCCTATACTTCCCACTCTTGTTATCCAGATCATACAGACTCTGTCATATGATTTTTGCTCCATTATTATTGTAAATAATTGCTGTACCATACAATTCTAAATAATACACAGCACTCCTCCCAGATCTTAGCCCATTTCACGTTTTCCTGAACTTTATTACTGTTGTGATTAACTCTATTCTCTCACACACTACACTTATTTTCTATCCTTTACTCTCACTTTACCTCATAATCTGACCTCCCACAAGCTCACTGCTTTCTAGATCCAACTCACAATCCTCCCTCCCCCTATGAAGAGTCTTATTTTCTTTCCACCCTTTCTAAAAAGTAGCTAGTTGGGTGAAATATCACGGTTAACACTATACATATCCAAAGGATCTCCTATCTCTTCTCTATTGGTTGGTACTTTAAATATCATAGAATATACTCTTGCTGTCTTAAACCATTTGCCTTTCTCCTCCAACTGATCACAAAAAAAGAATAGGTGGAAGCTGCGAACACCAGGATACCTGCTGAAAGACGAAACACATCAACAAAGGAACCACCAACAGTCAACAACAGAAGAAGGTGAAGGAGGGAGTGGAAGCCACACTAACTCAACCCAGGACCTATCTGGAAATATAACTAATAGGTGGAGAAATTACTCAGAACAAACAACTGAACAATAGCAAGAGAAAATCCTCAAAAACTTGTACACACAGAAAAACCAGCTTCAACACAACATGCCCACACCTGCACAACAGAACTAAAGAGGTGGTGGACAGAGTGATCCTCCATTAACCAACTGGAGGGAAGGACCCACCAAAGAAAGACCCAATAACAATGAAACCCAAAGACATACACGGAGCTAACATAAATGACAGCCCAAGACCAGCAAGCTTGGGAGATCAAGGAGACTGCACCACTGAATCTTACAGGTATTCTACCATAGAAGTTCACACCATAAACCAAGGGAGTCAGAACAGATCAATTTAAGAAAAAGAGGCTAGCAAGAAGAGTCTCAAAAACAATGGAAAGACAAACAAACAATCCCCAAATGAAAAGAAAGGAGAAAGCCTCAGAAAGAATGCCAAATGAAATAGAGACAAGTCAACTATCACATATTCAGTTCAAAGCAATGGTGTAATGGTAATAAGGATGGGAAATGAACTTACAGAGAATTACTAAAAACTACACGGAAAGTACAATGAACTCACTGCAAACTATATCACCATGAAAAAGGAAATAGAAACTATCAACAAGGGCCAAGAGGAAATTATGAATATAACTTTTGAACTGAAGAACACACACAGTAGAAGCAATCAAAAGCAGGCTCGAAGAAGCAGAGGATCAGATCATAGAGCTGGAGGACAAGGTAGAAAAAAACACCTAGAATAGCAAGAAAAGGAAAAAAAAACTCAGAAAGAATGAGAAAGAGTTAAGGGAAATGCAGGACAACATGAAACATAATAATGTCTGTATAATAGGGATACAGAAGGAGAAGAAGAAGAGCAAGGGATAGAAAACCTGTTTGAAAAAGTAATGATGGAAAACTTCCCCAATTTGATAATAGAAAAAGTCACGCAAATCAAGGAATCACAGAGAGTCCCAATCAAGAGGAAACCAAAGAGACCCACTTTAACACAAATCATAATTAAAATGGCAAAATTCCCAGATAAAGAGAGAATCTTAAAGGCCACAAGGAAAACAGAAAGTGACATACAAGGGAGCCCCAATAAGGTTAGCAACTGACTTCTCAATGGAAACACTCCAGGCAAGAAGAGGATGGCAAGAAATATTCCAAGTAATGAAAACCAGAGGCCTGCAACCAAGACTACTATATCCAGTACAGCTCTCAATTAAAACGGAAGGCCAAATAAGGAGGTTCCAGGACAAAAGAAGCCTCAAGAGTATACCTACTCCAAACCAGCTCTGCAAGAGATGGGAAAAGGTTTGCTTTAAGAACAAGAAGAAAAACAGTGAAAGATATTGGAACACAGTAATGAAAAAAATGGCAATGAATAAGTACCTATCAATAATAACCTTAAAAATAAATGGATCAAATGCCCCAATCAAAAGACACAGAATAGTGGAATGGATAAGAAAGCATGACCTACACATATGATGCCTACAGAAGACCCACGTCAAAATAAAAGACCTGCACAGACTGAAAGTGAAGGACTGTAAACAAATATTCCAAGCAAATGGACAGGAAGAAAAAGCAGGGGTAGCAATACTCATATCAAACAAAATAGGCTTCAAAAAAGAGCCATAAAAAGAGACCCAGCAGGTCACTTCATTATACGCAAAGGAAGAATCCATCAAAAAGACATAAATATTGTAAATATTGTACCCAACATAGGAGCACCCAAATACATAAAGAAAATCTTGTAGGACTTCAAGAAAGGCATTGACATCAACCCGATCATAGTAGGAGATTTTAACACCCTATGATAGGACACGTGATAGGACACAAAAGAAGTCTCAACAAATTCAATAACATTGAAATCATATCAAGCATTTTCTCAAACCACAAGGGATTGAAAGTAGAAACCAACCTCAAGGAAAAAATCCCAAATCACTCAAACTCATGGAGATTGAATAGCATACTATTAAACAATGAATAGGTCAAGAATGAGATTAGGGAAGAAATCAAAAAGTTTCTGTAAAACAAAAATGAACTCACTACAATCCAAAACTTAGAGGACACAATGAAGGCAGTCCTGAGAGGGAAGTTCATAGCAATATAGGCCTACCTAAAAAGAATAGAAACATTTCAAATACACAACCTGACCCTATGCCTACAAAAACTTGCAGAATAACAACAGACAGCCCAGAGCAAGTACGAGGAAGGAGATAACCAAAATCAGAGCAGAATTAAATGACATAGAGACTAAAAGCACAATTGTAAGTATCAATGAATCCAGGAGCTGGTTCTTTGAAAAGATAAAATCAACAATCCGTTAAGCAAGCTCATCAAGAAAAAAAGAGAGAGGACCCAAATAAACACAATCAGAAATGAAAGAAGAGATATTACAACTGATAGGATAGAAATACAAAGGATTGTAAGACATTACTACAAAGAACGATATGACAGGAAATTTGAAAACCTAGGTGAAATGGACAAATTTCTAGAAAAATATTACCTTCCAAAACTCAATGAAGATGAAGCAGAAGGCCTGAATAGACCAATAACACCTGATGAAATTGAAACAGTCATCAAAAAGCTTCCGACATACAAAAACCCTGGACAAGATTGCTTCACAGGAGAATTCTACAGAGCATTTATGGGAGAGATAACCTCAATCCTCCACAGATTATTTAAACAAATCCAGAAGATGGAAGACTCCCAGACTCATTTTATTAAGCTAGCATCATCCTAATCCCAAAACCAGATAAAGACATAACAAAGAAAGAAAACTTCAGGCCAATTTTGCTGATGAACATAGACGCTAAAATCCTCAAAAAAATATTGGCAAACCGCATCGAGCAATACGTTAAAAAGATTATACACCATGATCAAGTGGGAATCATCCTAGGGATGCAAGGATGTTACAATATTTGAAAATCAATAAACATAATACACCACATAAACAAAAGCAAAGAGAAAAAACACATGATTATATCAATAGATGCAGAAAAAGCATTTGATAAGGTACAGCACCCATTTATGTTAAAAACACTCAGCAAAGTGGGAATAGAGGGAGCATTCCTCAACATGATAAAGGCCATATATGAGAGACCTACAGCCAACATCATACTCAATGGACAAAAACTTAGAGCTTTCCCACTAAAATCAGGAACAAGACAAGGATTCCCTCTCTCACCACTCCTATTCAACATAGTATTGGAAGTCCTAGCCACAGTATAGACAAGAAAAAGAAATAAAAAGCATCCAAGGTGGAAAGGAGGAAGTAAAACTGTCATTGTTTGCCAATGACATGATAGCGTACATAGAAAATGCTATAGACTCCACCAAAAACTATTTGACCTAATAATGAATTTGGCAAAACAGCTGGATACAATGTCAATACACAGAAATCAAAGTGCATTTTCGTATACCAAGAATGAAACATCAGAAACAGAAATCAGGGGAAAAATCCCATTGGATTTAGCAACAACAGAAATAAAGTACCTAGGAATAAACCTAACCAAGGAGGTAAAAGACCTTTACTCACAAAACTACACAACACTAAAGAAATAAATTAAGGAAGACTCAAACAAATGGAAGCATGTACCATGCTCATGGATTGGAAGAATTAACATCATCAAAATGGCCATACTACCCAAAGCGATTTATAGATTCAATGCAATCCCTATTAGAGTACCCATGACATATTTCACAGATATAGAACAAACACTTCAGAAGTTTATATGGAACCATAAATGACCCCGAATAGCTGCAGCAATTTTGAGAAAGAAGAACAAAGCAGGAGGGATCACAATACCTGATATCAAACTGTATTACAAGGCCACTGTAATCAAAACAGCCTGGTACTGGCATAAAAATAGGCACATAGACCAATAGAACAGAACAGAGAGCCCAGAAATAAACTCAAGCCTTTATGGTCAATTAATATTTGACAAATGAGGCAGGAGCATAAAATGGAGCAAAAACAGCCTCTTCAACAGATGGTGTTGGGAGAACTGGACAGTTACATGCAAAAATATGAAACTCGATCACCAACTTACGCCATACATAAAAATAAACTCAAGATGGATAAAAGACTTAAATATAAGTCGTAACACCATAAAAGTCCTAGAGGAAAACATTGGCAGGAAAATCTCAGACATTCCACACAGTAACATCTTCACGTATATGTCCCCTAAAGCAAGGGACATAAAGGAAAGAATAAACAAATGGGACCTCATCAAAATAAAAAGCTTCTGCAGGGCTAAAGAAAACAGCATTAAAATGAAAAGAGAACCAACAGTATGGGAAAACATATTTGCCAATGATACCTCAGACAAGGGCCTGATCTCCAAAATATATAAAGGACTCACATGACTCCACTGCAGGAAGACAAAAAACCCAACTAAAAAATGGGCAAAGACTTGAACAGACACTTCTTCAAGGAGGACATACAGAGGGCCGAGGGATATATGATAGGATGCTCAGCATCACTAGCCATCAGAGAGATGCAAATTAAAACCACAATGAGACACCACCTCACACCAGTCAGAATGGCCATGATAAGCAAATTAAGAATTTTTAAATTCATCAGAATTTTAGGGTTTATAATCCCTTAAATATTATATTTTCTGAATCATTTAATATGAGGTCTTTAAAATCAAAATATACAATAGAGTTGAGCATTTGACATATTTGGTTAAACCACACATTTTTCTAAACTGCATAGGAAAGAGACTGACATTCAAGATGGCAGCATAGGTCAACACGGCTCACTTTTTCACACAACCACATAAAAATTACAACTAAACTATAGAACAAGCATCACTCAGAATCATCAAATTTGAGTAGAATGGAAGTCTGACAACTATGGAATTGAATAGACCACATCCATCAAAACTGGTAGGAGGGGTGGAGATGCAGAATGGGCTGGTCCTACATCCATATGTAGGGGATAATAATTTGGGAGAGATATCTCAGGAATGAGGAGTCCCAACCCCACATAAGGCCCTCCAGCTCAGGGTTCCAGTGCAGGAATATATGTCCCTATAACTTCTAGCTTCAAAAACCAGCAGGGATTGAGTCTGTAGAAAAACCTTCTAGAGTCCTAAACAGTTCTCCTTAAAGAAACCACTCACAGACTTATTCAGACTCATTTCCTCTGAGCTCCAGCACTGGGATAGCAGCTTGAAAGGCACCAGTGGCATTCAGGGAGGAAATGAAGTCTCTAGCTTCAAGACAAGAGCTGGGGGACAGGTTTTTCTCAGACAGAAAGGCAGACAGAGGCCACTGTCCCTTCTTTGAACCTTCCCCTCACAGAACCACAGAGCCAGCAGGCTGGTGCCGTATCTGAGACTCCATCAACCTGGCTAACACTGTTTGTTTCACCCTGGATCCCCTGAGACTATCCCATCCAAGTGATGGGCTTGCCCAAGCTGTTAACAGTGACTTTTCCATAGGAATGGCTTGTCTTGGCTCATGCTTCACAACTTCCTAAATCCTCTCAAACAAGCAGCAGCCAGCCTCAGTGAGTCCTCAGTCCCCCGCACTTCTTAGTAAATCACCCCAGGCCTGGCACTAGCAGCATCCAGCCTAGATTCACAGATTAGCTTCACCTGGGAATCTCCAAACCTAGCACAAGTAGCAGCCATCTAAGATTGCTTTATAGTTCATGCAGTGTGGCCCCAGGCAGGACACAGATTGGGGCTTACCTTAGCTGGCAATGCCTGGGAAACCCCAGAATCTGTGCACCCAGTGGACAGTTGCAGACCACATCAGAGCACTATCACCCTGCCTCTATCTGCACAGCTGATCCTCCACAGAGGGTAAGTGGTCACAGACAGTCCTTGCAGCTGACTGGCCTGGGTAAATCCCTTCCATTGACTTGCCTACAGCAGTTAAGTCTCAGCTACAAGGCTCAACTACAAGGCCAGCATGAAGGGTGCACCTTGAGGACCTAGCTTGGGTGATAGGGGAGGCTGTGCTACTGGACCACAGGATACCTATTACGTTAGGCCATGCTAACAAGGCAGGGAGTAATAGCAGCTCTACTTAATACATAGAAACAAACACAGGAAAGCTGCCAAAATGAGGATACAAAGAAACATGGCCCAAATGAAAGAAAAGGTCAAAACTTGAGAAAAATAACTCAATAAAATGGATATAAGCAATCTATCAGATGCAGAGCTTAAAACACTGGTTAAAAGGATGCTCAGGGAACTTAGTGAGTATACCTCAACAACATAAAAAGATCCAATCAGGAATGAAGGATACACTAATTGAAACAGAACAATTTACAGGGAAACAACAATAGAGTGGATGAATCAAATCAATGATTTGGGACATAAGGAAAGAAAAAACAACCAATCAGAACAAGAAGAAAAAAGAACCCAAAAGAATGAGGATAGTGTAAGTAGCCTCTGGGGCAACTTCAAGAGTTCCAACAACCATATCATAGGGATGCCAGAAGGAGAAGAGAAAGAGCAAGAAATTGGAAATGTTCTGGAAAATATAATGAAAGAAAACTTCTCCAAATTGGTTAAAGAAATAGACATGTAAGTTCAGGAAACACAGAGTCCCAAACAACATGGAGGCAAAAAGGCCCACTCCAAGACACATCATAATTAAAGTGTAAAAAGTTAAAGAGAGAATCTTGAAAGCAGTTATTTGCTTACAGAGGAGTTTCCATAGACTTCCAGGGATTTCTCAAAAGAAACTTTGCAGGCTAGAAAGGATTGGCAAGAAATATTCAAAGTCATGAAAAGCAGGAACCAACAGCCAAGAATGCTCTACCCACCAAAGCTATCATTTAGAATCAAAGGGTGGGTACAAAGCTTCCCAGGGAAGAAAAAGCTAAAGGATTTCATCATTACCAAACCATTATTATATGTAATGTTAAAGGGACTTAAGAAAAAGAATAAGATCAAAACTATGAACCAAAAAAGGGCAATAAATACATATCTATCAACAACTGAGTCTAAAAAACAAACTAAGGAAATAAGAAGAACAGAGACAGAATCATAGATATGGAGAGCATTTTGATAGTTGCTAGATGGTTGGGGGTACAGGGAAATGGTTAAAAACGTGAGGGGATTAAGAAGTATTAATGGGTAGTTGCAGAATATCCATGGGAATGTAAATTACAGTGTAGGAAATGAAGTAGCCAAAAACCCTATATGAATGACCCATGGACATGAACAATGATGTGGAAATTGCTTGAGGGAGTTGGGGTGCTGGGTGGAAGGGCTCAAAGGGGGAAAAATTGGGACAACTCTAATAGCATAATCAATAAAATAATATTTACAAATCTACATAGGGGAAAAACACCATGGATTTAACTTATAGATTCTAAAATTTTGTAAATTCCACAACTAGTTAAAATTTTTTCATAGTTATTTAACATTTTTGAAAACAGTTTATAAATGAATATATTTATTGATTTCTATATGGAATTGTAATTCACTCATCAAAATTTTTTCTCATTTTTTAAAATAAAATACTGTTTTTCAATTATAGTTGTAACTGTAAGTTGAAACTTTCCTGCCATTATTCTCCCCTGCCCTACCCACCCCCACTTCCCACATTAAAAATGATTTTTATTATATATAATCACATGGGAAAATCATATGATACATACAATTTATTGTTAATCAAAAATTCAGGAAACCTACTATATTAGGGTTCTGTCAGGAGATAGAAACTACACAGTAATTGGAATAAAAATATAATATTGAAAATTATTAAAAAGAAGAGATTAACTACATAAAGCAGTACAGACTACAGAAATATAGGCAATAGTTACTCTCTTTAGGGCTGAAGGTGTAGCCTCCAAGGAAGGACAAAATTTGCAAGATACCCTCACCACAACCGCCAAGCAGGCTACATTGCAGAGGGTGCAACTCTGGCCCTGAATGGTAGAAAGTTTGCAAAAGAGCCACAGGCCAAAGCTGGCAAGCTAGGGTGCCATGTGAGGCACTTTCCAGAGGGACTGGGAAACTGTCGGTAGGGGTGGTGCTTCTAGAATCACCTGAGGTGAATGAACTGGCTGCCTCATATGCAGCTGATACATGGTAGAAGAAAAGAAGAGAAGCAAGCATTCAAGAATAAAGAAATGTGCTTTTCTCTCCAGTATCCCTCTGGCGCCATCTACTGACGAAACTTAAATATTTTTCCAATTGGTTAAGGAAAAATACCTGCAAGATTCAGAAAGGCACTGAAAAATGGAATTGCAACCGAGAGGCAATAAATAAAGTGATAACTGACATGTCAACTTTATTATGGAAGATGTATAAAATCTGGAAGGATTACTTGCATATATATGAGCTGATGAATATATAGATACAGATATAAAATATTTTGGCATATGGGAATCTGAAAAATATTTCATAATTTATAAATGATATACTTTTTAGTACAGACAATTAATAGGGCAGTACACATGTTATTTTTTGACAATTTAAAAAAGAAGTGAGAACATGAATAGTATTAGCAAATCAGTTATGTAGTCTATAAAATAAAATACAATGTTTCACATCGTTAGGAAAAAAATAGGATATAGTAGGCTATGTACTATGTATATGACTGAGAAAGTAAAATTATTTCAGCTTATGTAGGGATTCTCCACATCTGACTCACAAAATTAATTAAAGTTAATATAGCCAACTCATTATTTTCTCTACCAAAATTGCTTTCTCTGAAAGATTGGTTCTAATAACTTATATTAAGTATAATTAATTTTCTGAAAATATATCTCTTAAACAGATGTTAATCTTTCAGAGTATCCCAGAATGTGAGAATCTTTGCATTGTTTCTCTTACCAGCCACATCCTTTTAATGTAGTTCTCAAAGTGTGGTCCCAGCACCAGCAACGTCAGCACAACCTGGGAACTTTCTAGAAATCAGGCCTTCAAGCTTTACCCTAGTACTCCTGCATGAGAAATTCTGACCTTGGGCCCAGCAATCTTTGTTTCCTGACAATCTATAGATGACTTTGCCACATACTAGTGTTTGGGGACCACTGATAGGTTTTGTTAACATAAATCTTTTCTCACAATTAATTTATATCTACAAAACATTTAATGAACATTTCTTTTAAAGGTCTATTTGAATACCTTTTATTCTAAAGTCTACTTCTGGTAGAGCTTCCCATGCATTTCCATCATTTCCATTGGCTGAACAGATTGTTAACATTACTATCTGGAAGTTACTATGTGTGAAAAGATATTAAGACACTTTAATATCCTTCTTTCAAAAACACCTTGCAGTTTAAATATTTGACACTCCAGATATTTGAACTTTTGTCAGCTGGAGCATTAAAGCAAATATCAGGATCCAACAACTAATCTAATAATGTGATATATTAAAAATGAACAGACACATTTTTGCAGTAAAGTCACATTTTTGTTTTACTGCAAAAAAAAAAAAACTGATCCCTTTCAGAGATTTGTCTATATCCTAGATGTATCATCCTACTGAATAGCATTTACTTTTAGTTAATAATCGAGGTTTTAAAATTCTATAGGGTAATGCCACCAACTTACTTAAAGTAGACAGTTTTGAAATGGATTTTTAAAAAATTCTGGACTGTTTTTCTTTTTTCCTCAGCATTGAGTTTTAATTTAAAGTGTTTTATACTGTTTTCTAGGAAACTACAAAGCTTTCAGGTAATGTTGTTTACTCGTGTATGCATCTCAGGCATTATATTCCAAGCAAATCTAATGCTATACTAATGTGTTCAAGAATCTTTATATTCATACAGAATTTGATTATAGGCAAAGTGCTATTTTTCCCTAGGCTCGTTTTATCTCCCATTTTTAGGATTGTGGGCAGGGAAACAGACTAAGTTGACCCCAAAGTCTGAGATGATATAACATTTTTGATTGCTGTAATTTCCATCCAGTATTACTTGACCAGATCCTGCACTGGGCAAAGCACACACATACCCAGGAGTTCATCTGCACTTTGTCTAGCATCGGTTTGTCAGAGTAAAGTCTTAAGTCTTATTCATATGTTTATAGATACTAACCTTAGCTACCATCGACTTAACTCTTACATACTTGAAAACTATTTCATTTTTCATTGTTATTTTTTATCATTGCTTACAGTAAAAGGAAACATATTTTCATGATATTTGTTTCACAATAATGCTGTTGGAAAGCATTGCCAGTTCTAAGGTACTGAATTCTAACACATTCTTGATAGAAATACACGTATCTTCTCTTGTCCATAGGGTATGAGGAAAGACCCTTGTATTCTAGATTTCCATTGCATTTATGCAGTTGTAATTTGATTCAGCAAGTGAGACTACAAAGTCAGATTTCTTTGGTGAAACTTCTCTTGGTATTTTGTAAGCATTTGTAGAAATTTTGTTCTTCCTGTGAAACAGGTTTTGAAGAATATATTAGAAAAATTATTGAGTGACTATAACTCATCTTTAGACAGATAAAGAAAGACACTATACATTTAAAAAGAATTTGCAAGTTAGCTGGATGAATTCCCTCCTACTGTTCATAAAACAAGGACTTGATATTTTTTTCCTCCAACCAGTTCTTATTTCCCTATGTGAATTCCAAATTCTCTCCTCCAAATGCATACACTTCTACTTAACACATTTGCCTTTATGGATACTATTGTACAGTGGCAGAAATACAAAAGTTTTATTTTTTTGAATTAAATTCTGCACCAAACTGCTTTAAAAAATGATTCCTTATATTTTTACTGAAAATGTCGTTTCCAGTTTAATGACATGGGGCTGACAAATAAAGTATATTTCTTTAGGTTGTATAAGGTAATTTTATAGCATACACAGCATGATGATTTAATATGCATATAAATTGTGTAATACTTTCTGCAATCAAATTAAAACATCTTTCACTGCACATAGTTGCCTATCTGTTGTTGTTGAGAACATTTAAGAACTATTTTTTAGCAAATTTCAAGTACATAATAAATATTAACTCTAATCATCTTGTTGTATTTAATACATTAGGCACTTGGAAATTATTCATCTTAAAACTAAAAGTTTGTACCTTTGACCAACCTCTCTGAATTTTCTTCACTTTTCTGCCCCTGTCACTTCTACTATCAGCCTCTATGGGCTCAACTTTTTCAGATGTCGTAAATAAATGAGAGTAAGGTAGTATTTCTCTTAGGGTGTCACTTAACACAATGTCCTCCTGGTACATTCATGTTGTTATAAGTGGCAGCATTTTCTTCTTTTTTATGGTTGAAAAATATTTCATTGCAGGAGAGGTTGGAGGTGTGTCTCATTTTCCTCTCATGCCCTCTCTTGAAGACTTCCTGTGCTGTGCTGAAATTTATTCAAAATCATAGAAAACTATGGTAAATTGAATTTGGAACTAAGGAACATAATCTTGTTTCAACTATGAATTGAAAAAGCACGTTTGTGCATGTAACCTTGGAAAGGATTGAATGAAAATTCTGAGAGCTTTACTTGATATAAACATTTATTAAGTAAGAAACAAACTGTTCATGAACAGGGATGCTTCAAACCTGGAACTGGTATGATGCTCACAGGTATAATGTTTTAGGATGGTTTATAAAATGAAAGTAATGAAATTATTTAGTATTTACAATGATTGGTTATAACAATGGGGATTTCCAGACAGCAGTGGCTGGGTTAAAAGTGATTATCTTATTCCATTTTAAGAAGATAAAATGTTTTGTTTATTACTATCAGAGGCATTTACAAGAATAACCTAAGTTAAGTTCTATATGTGTTTATAAAAGTAAGCTAGACTAAGTTTTGTTATGTGACTTTAATAGTTTTATCTACTCAAGGGGTCTTGAAAATTTGTCTTTATTTATTTTAACAAGATATTATTCTTTTGATATCTTGCAAATCGTGGCTAAAGTAAACTTTGTACCTTAATATTTCTTAAACTCAGTGAATATGTAGGTTCCCATCTATAGTACGTGCACTTTCTAATGAAGATCCTAACTTCAAAAGGCTAAAACAGTAAGTTCAAAGAAGGTCAGAATCATAAAGAATAGTGTTCATGATCTTTATTGCATTATCAACCATTAAAGGAAACCAATTAAATGATTATTTCAACAAATATTTCAATCAAGGATTTATTTCATTCTATAACTGTTCTTCTTTTTACATATGTAGCATATATCATGTGCCATGAGCTGTGGTCAATGTTTTAGAAGTATTGTTTTTCTTCAATAACAACCCAATTATTAAATATTTTGTCAAAGAGAAGACTGAAGAACAGAGACATTAAATAATTTTTCTGAAGTCACATGGCTAGCAAGGTGTACAGATGGAATTTTACCTCAACTATTAGATTTCTGAGCTCCTATTATCTTTTGATAATTTTATTGAGGTATATTGAGACACACACATACAAATCAAAAAGTACACATTTTTAACATGTACAAGTTGGTGAATTTGGACATACACATATACCAATGGTTCTATCACCACAATCAGGGCAATTCACATACCTATAACCATCAAAGGTTTTTTTGTGTCCCCCTCCCTTTTTGCAGTAAGAATGTTTAACATGAAATCTACCTTCTTAAATTTTTAAGGGCACAGTACCTCATTAACTACAGGCACTATATTGTACAGCAGATCTCTGGAACTTACGTTTCTTGAATTACTGAAACTCCATTATTATTAAACATCTCCCATTTTTTCCAACAACTGGCAACTATCATTCTGTTCCCTGCTTCTATGAGTTTGAGTACTTTAGATACCTCAGAAGTGAAACTGTACACTCTATTTCTTTACGAGACTGGCTTATTTACTTAACATAATGTACCTTAGTTTCATCCATGTTGTCACTAATGGTTGAATATTTTCCTCTATTTTAAACCTGAGTAATATTCCTTGACCATACTGCATTTTTTGAGAATGAAAAAAACTGAAGGGGTATATTTTTCTAGGAATAAGATTTTCATCATCTCTGTCAGAAGTATAATCAACTGACAACTATTTTTGTCACAATAATTAATGCCATGAAATTCCTCCATAAGGGAACCAAATTTGTATGGGATGTCAGTACAACTAGTGTCAACATTTATGGTTTTTGTTCATTTGTTTTTTGCTGTCTTGGTCTTCAACTTTCATTCTAATTTTGACTTCTTCCTCTTTCTATGTGTCCAGATTTGTGAGAAGTTCCCTATGTTTCCTGAAATGTCCTGCTGAGTTTATTCAACCTCCATGCCTGTTTTGAATATCAACAGCTATTTATAGATTGTGGTCTATTTGAGTTTGGTTGGAGAAGTTACTTTGTCATGTTACATGGGTTTCCATGGAGATGAACACAGGGTTACAAGTATGTACTTACTTTTTATTTTTTTTATTGTTGTTCAATTACACTTGTCCCCATTTTCCCCCATTACTCTGAGTATTACTCTGATTTCTGAGTATTGACTTTGTATCCAGCTGTTTTGCCAAATTAATTTATTAGGTCGAGTAGTTTTTTGGTAGAGTCTATAGATTTTCCATGTACACTATCATATCATCTGCAAACAGTGACTGTTTCATTTCCTCCTTTCCAATTTGGATGCCTTTTATTTCTTTTTCTTGTCTGATTGCTATGGCTAGGACTTCCAATACTATGTTGAGTAGGAGTGGTGAGAGAGGGCATCCTTGTCTTGTTCCTGATCTTAGTCGGAAAGCTCTAAGTTTTTGTCCATTGAGTATGATGTTGGCTGTAGGTCTCTCATATATGGCCTTTATTATGTTGAGGAATGCTCCCTCTATTCCCACTTTGCTGAGTGTTTTTAATGTAAATGGGTGTTGTACCTTATCAAATGCTTTTTCTGCATCTATTGATATGATCATGTGATTCTTGTCTTTGCTGTTGTTTATGCGGTGTATTATGTTTATTGATTTTCAAATATTGTAACATCCTTGCATCCCTAGGATGAATCCCACTTGATCATGGTGTATGATCTTTTTAACATATTGCTGGATGTGGTTTGCCAATATTTTGTTGAGGATTTTAGCATCTATGTTCATCGGTGAAATTGGCCTGAAGTTTTCTTTCTTTGTTATGTCTTTATCTGGTTTTGGGATTAGGATGATGCTAGCTTAATAAAATGAGTTTGGGAGTCTTCCATCTTCTGGAATTTTTTGAAATAATCTGTGGAGGATTGAGGTTATCTCTCCCTTAAATGCTCTGTAGAATTCTTCCATGAAATGTCTGATCCAGGGCTTTTGTGTGTCTGAAGGTTTTTGAATACTGTTTCAATTTCATCAGGTGTTGGTCTATTCAGGCTTTCTGCTTCTTCTTCATTGAGTTTTGGAAGGTAATATTTTTCTAGAAATTTGTCCATTTCATCTAGGTTTTCACATTTCTTGGCATATAGTTCTTCATTGTAATTTCTTACAATCCTTTGTATTTCGGTGGTATCAGTTGTAGTCTCTCCTCTTTCATTTCTGATTGTGTTTATTTGGATCCTCTCTCTTTTTTTTTTTCCTGATAGGCCTGCTTAATGGCTTGTAGATTTTGTTTATCTTTTCAAAGAACCAGCTCCTGGATTCATTGATCCTTAAAATTGTGCTTTTAGTCTCTATGCCATTTAACTCTGCTCTGATCTTGGTTATTTCCTTCCTTCTGCTTGCTCTGGGTGGTCTTTCTTGTTGTTCCTTGAGTTCTTGTAGGTGTGGGATTAGGCTGTTTATTTGAAATGTTTTTATTCTTTTTAGATAGACCTGTATTGCTATGAACTTCCTTCTGAGGACTGCCTTTGCTGTGTCCCATAGGTTTTGGATTGTTGTGAGTTCATTTTCATTTGTTTCCAGAAACTTTTTGACTTCTTCCCTAATTTCATTCTTCACCCATTCATTGTTTCATAGCATGCTATTCAGTCTCCATGTTTTTGAGTGTTTGGTTTTTTTTTTCCTTGAAATTTGTTTCTAGTTTTAGCCCCTTGTGGTCAGAGAAAATGCTTGATATGATTTCAATTTTCTTGAACTTGTTGAGGCTTGTTTTGTGTCCTATCATGTGGTCTATCTCTGAAAATGTTCCATGCAGATTTGAAAAGACTGTGCATTTTGCTTCTTTGGCACGAAAGGCTCTCTCTATATATATCAGTTAAGTCCATTTCATCTAGGGCATTGTTCAATGCCACATTATCTTTGTTGATATTTTGTTTGGAAGATTTGTCCATCTTTGACAGTGGGGTGTTAAAATCCCCTACTATAATTGTGTTGTTGTCAATATCTTTCTTGAAGTCCTCCAAGATTTTCTTTATGTGTTTGGGTGCTCATATTTTGGGAGCATATATATTTACAATGTTTATGTCTACTTAGTGGATTCTTCCTTTGAGTATTATGAAGAGACCTGTGGGTCTCTCTTTATGGCCCTTTTTTTTTAAGTCTATTTTGTCTGATATGAGTATTGTGACCCCTGCTTTTTTTTTCCTGTCCATTTGCTTGGAAAATTTGTTTCCAGCCTTTCACTTTCAGTCTGCATAGGTCTTCTGTCCTGTGGTGGGTCTCTTGTAGGCAGTATATGTGTGGGTCATGCTTTCTTATCCATTCAGCTATTGTATGTCCTTTTACTGGAGCATTTAATCCATTTACATTTAATATTATTATTGATAGGTAGTTATTCATTGCCACTTTTTCATACCTGTGTTCTTCTCTTTCTCTCTCTTTTCTTTCCCTTCCTTAAAGCACTCCCTTTAGCATCTCTTGCAGAACTGGTCTGATGGAGGTGTATTCTTTGAGACTTTTTTTTTTGTCTGGGAAAGTCCTTATTTGGCCTTCTATCTTGATTGAGAACCTTGCTGGGTAAAGGAGTCTTGGTTGAAGGCCTCTGGTTCTCATTGCTTGGAATATTTTTTGTCATTCTCTTCTGGCTTGGAGCATTTCTTTTGAAAAGTCAGTTGCCAACCTTATTGGGGCTCCCTGGTATGTTACTTCCTTTTTGTCCCTTGCTGCCTTTAAGATTCTTTCTTTATCTTGGAATTTTTCCATGTTAATTATGATGTGTCTGGCAGTGGGCCTCTTTGGCTTCCTCTTCACTGGGACTCTCTGTTATTGTTGGATTTGTGTGACATTTTCCCTCATCAGATTAGGAAAGTTTTCCATCACTACTTTTTCAAACAGTTTTTCTATCCCTTGCTCTTCCTCTTCTCCTTCTAGCATCCCTATTATGCAGATATTATTTCATTTCATGTTGTCCTGTATTTCCCTTAATCCCTCTTCATTCTTTCTGAGCCTCTTTTCCTTTTCTTGCTCTTTCTGGGTGTTTTTTTCTACTTTGTCCACCAGTTCACTGATCTGATCCTCTGCTTCATTAAGTCTGATTTTGATTCCTTCTACTTTGTTCTCCAGTTCAGAAATTGTATTCTTCATTTCCTCTTGGCCCTTGTTGATAGTTTCCATTTCCTTTTTTCATGTTGATATATTTTGCAGTGAGTTCATTGTAGTTTCCCTGTAGTTTTTGTAATTCTGTATGAGCTCATTAATCTTCTTTATAACCAATTATTTGAAATCAATATCTGATATTTGACTTGCCTCTTTTTCATTTAGCATTTTTTTCTGAGGCTTCCTCCTTTCCTTTCATTTGTGGTTTGTTTCTTTTTCTTCCCATTATTTGTGAGACTCTTCCTGTTAACTCTGCTTCTTAAGTTTCTCTCTTCTGTCCCCCTGGTTTATGTTGTGAACTTCTGTGGTAGAATACCTGTGAGATTCAGTGGTACAGTCTCCTTGATCTCCTGATCTTACTGATCTTGGACTGTGGTTTATGTTGGCTCTGTGTATGTCTTTGGTTTTGGGTTCTTGTTGAGACTTTCTTTGGTGGGTATTTCCCACCAGCTGGTTATCTGAGGGTCAGTCTGTCCCCCACCTCTTGTTTTCTGTTGTTCAGGTGTGGGCAGGTTGTACTGGAGCTGGTTCTTCCATGTGTAGAAGGTTTTGAGGCTTTTCTCTTGCTCTTGTTCAGTTGTTTGTTCTTAGTAATTTCTTCACTATTTAGTTGTTTTTCCAGTTAGGTCCTGGGTTGAGATAGTGTGACTTCCACTCCCTCCTTCACCTTATCCTGTTCTTAGCTGTTGGTTTTACCTTTGTTGGTGGGTTTCCTCTTCCAGGAAGTATCCTGGTGTTCACAGGTTCTCCCTACTCTTTTTTTATGGTAGGTTGTATGGGGAAGGTGAAATGGTTTAAGAAAGCAGGAGTGTATTATATGATATTTAAAGTACCATGCGTTAGAGAAGAGGTAGGAGATCCCTTGGATATACATATATTATTAACTATGATATTCCATCCACCTAACCACTTTTTAGAAAGGGCAGAAAGAAGATAAGACTCTTATTGTGTGGGGGGGATTGTGAGTTAAATCTAGAAAGCTGTGAGCTTGTGGGAGGTCAGATTATGAGGTAAAGTGAGAGTAAAGGGTAGAAAATAGGTGTAATGCTTGAGAGAACAGATTAACCACATCAGTAATAAAGTTCAGGAAACAGTGAAGTGGGCTGAGATCTGGGATAAGTTCTGTGTGGTATTTACAAATGTATGGAATAGGTATTGTTTACAATAGTAATGGAGCAAGAATCATATGACATAATCTATGTTATCCGGATAACTAGAATAGGGAGTATGGGTCCTAGAGTAGTGTGCTAATGGAACACAAGTGAAGTGAAAGACAGTTAATTAGCAATACATTATAAAAGAGAGAACAAGGGGAAAACAGTCAAACAATGCAAATTAACCAGGCACGTGAAGAAGACTAAACCATAAGAAGAGAGATACAAAAATATTAATGAAATGAGTGATATAAGGATAATGAAAAAATAATAATACCAATATACAATATCTTTCAAGTTCTCTGGAGTAGCAAAGTGAAATTTGTTTCATTGTCTCAGCTGTTGGGATGCCCCCTCTTTGGGTCCAACATTGGTCTTTTCACAGTTCCAGGTTTTATCGTCTCACTTGTGAGGATTTTAAAAAAAAGAAGACGGAAGGAAGAAGAGATATAAAGGGAGAGAAAGAAGGATTAGAACAAGAAAGAAAGAAAGAGAGAGAGGAAGAAGGAGTTAAAAGAAAGAAAAAATAATAAAAAATAATGAATTACTTAAAAAAAAAAAAAGCCTGCTGGCCAATCCAGTTTTGCTGGTCTTTTTAGACTGTAGCCAACTCAGGCAGCCTTGCTCAGCTTTTCTTTGTCCCAACTAGCACTTGGGCAGCCTCCAGACCAGCTCTCTTGAGGCCCTGGGACCCACAGGTTCAGGCACTCACCCTCCTGCGGATATGGGTGTGCATGCATGGGGCCTTCCTTGATTCACACTCTCCCTGGTGCTTTTGGCCTCATGTCTCTCTGAGTTTCAGTCTCCCTGGTTGGTGCCTTTGGTCTTGGAGACTGGAGCTGGTGTTGCAGGAGAGTTCCCCAAAGTGCCCCCGAGGGTCTTTTTCTTTTTGAGAAAATCCTCCTGCTCAGTCCTGCCTCTCCATACAAGGAAGGCCCTGTCCTCTAGCACAGCCCACCTCTCCGGCTAGACTGGGACTGTCCGGGTCAGGGCTCCACACCACCCAACTCTCAACTCTCCCCAGCTGGCACCCTCAGTTTCCGGTGTGTTTTCCACACTTCTTCCTTATTCCCCTCCCTGCAACCTCAAGCAAGCAGGTCTCTCTCTTGGTGCTGCTCAAGCCCTTTTCAGCAGGAGCAGGAGCAGTTAACCGGGCTCTCTCCCAGGAGTCCTGTGGGAGGCCCAGCAGGTGTGGGCCTGGGGCTGCAGTCTCCCTGGTCTCCACACTGGTCCCAGGGACTTTTTTGTCTGAAGCAGACCCCTTACCGTCTGTTTTTTCAGTGTCCTCAATTCTTTTTGGTCTCCTATCTTCATAAATGCTGGGGTGCTGTTGGCTGTTCACTTTGTTCCTCAGTAGATCAGCTAGGTGTTTCACCCGTGTGCAGGGGGAAGTGGACTTTGCTCCCACCTATCTCGCCACCATCTTTTTTTCTTATTTTATTTCTAATGGGCTTCTTTGCCTAGGAGAAACAATTGCTTGTCTAAGGATTTGCATTTTCCCCACTTTAATCAATACAGTGAGTTTTCCAAATTATTTGTACAATTTACATTTCTATCAACCCCTGCTATTTTATCATTGTTTGCATTTCCCTGGTTATCATTGTTGATTAGTTTATTTTCAAACTTTATGAATAACTTTGTTTTAGGTGTATCATTTTATAGAGCAATGTAAGTCTTTCTTTTTTATGAGTTATTTAAATATACTTGTAATATTCTTATTATAGTCTATGATTATTTAATATTTTCATAGACTTTTAAGGACTCCTTATTAATAAAATACATGTGCTTTGTTTCAATTGTCTTATTTTTATCTTTTAAGTATTTATAATTTTTTCTTTTACTATGTGCTTTGTTTACTTTGTTTTTGCTTCTACATTATTTTGATTTATTCTTTTACTAAACACTCTAATTTTATACTGATATGTAGTAAATTTATATTTTATTTTTAAATAGTACTCAATAATTACTTATTATGCACAATGAGAAAAATAATATATAGTTTTCTTCCTCTCTTCTTTCCTCTACCACTGTTTTAATTAATAATTCTATTAGTAAGTAGTTTATCCTTATAAAGTGAATATACATACAGTCCCATTATGAGATTTATATGTTTTAAATGACCCTCTTACAGTTATTAGAAATGAGGAAGCCAGCCTTTGGACCTTTTTGTTACATTTACCTTTTTTCTTCCCCTAGCAATTATTGGTATCTATAATCTCTGTGTTGTTGGAACAGATCGGTCTTCTAAATTCTCACATTTGCTTTAGTCCCAGTTGTTTTTTAAAAAATTTATATATATATATATATATATATTTATTTATTTATTTATTTGTTGTCCAATTCTAATATCAGACATATTTAGTGTTCACTGCTAATTTTTTGTCATATTATCTTCAGTTATAAATTGGGTGCTTCATGAAGTGTTACAAAAATATTCTCTGACTTGTTTCACATTGAAATGTATGGCACAAGGTATTTATGCATAAACAAATGTTTGGCTAGATATAAAATCCTTAGCTCACACTTTTATATGTTGAGTATTTTGCATCTGTTGTTCCACTGTTTTATATGAAATATAGCTGTGCCTTTTCTTAAACCATCCAGATATTTTCCTTCAATAGTGTTTTAAAACTCTTCTTGAACAAATTATTTATTTTCCTTAAATCCAATTAAATTTAATAGGTAACTTATTTTCTTTCTTTTTAAGATTTTATTTATTTAATTTTTTTATAGAGAAGAGAAGGGAGGGAGAAAGAGAAGGACAGAAACACCAATGTGTGATTGTCTCTCACATGGCCCCCACTGGGGACCTGGCCTGCAATCCAGGCATGTGCTCTGAGTGGGAATCAAACCGGCAACCTTTGGTTTGCAGCCTGAACTCAATCCACTGAACTACACCAGCCAGGGCAGTAATTTCTCAATGTAGGTGATTCTGGATCAATTTCCCCAGGTCTACGGGATACCTCTTTATATGTAGATTTAATCTTTGCTTATTTTAGGAAATTTTCTTTGATTATATGTATATTTTCCTCTGTACCATAATTTTAGTTTATTTTTTGAAGACTTCAATTATGTATTAAGTCTTAGATTGGCTAAAGCTTTTCTGAGGGCATTAGTATGCAAGATATTTGCTTGAGAAAGTTCTTGGAATAAATACCTGTGAAAATCAGGCACACAGAGCATGATGGGGAAGAGGAAAATGTTTAACTTCAAAGCAGTCTCCAGATAGAAGTGTGATAATTCAGTGAGGACTGGAGCTATGGGCCTTAATATCTAGTTACAGTTGGGTTGGGATGAGGGAAGGAAGGCTAGATATTTATTCCTCCTCACCCCTAGGTCACTGTATATGGACTACTGATGGGAGGAGAAAAATAAGGTGAAAAACTTTTCTTCAGCCAATGCAATCTCCAAAGAGGTCTGAGAGTAAGGCTTCTATCAGAAGCTTCGGCTTTAACTGGAACCTAATCAACGAAAGAAAAAAGCAAATAAAATATAACCAGATACATTGAAGTTAAGAGCAATCTAACAATATCCAGAGGGGAGTAGGGAGGGGATAGTGGGGAGAGGGTTTTTCAGGAACTACTATAAAGGACACATGGACAAAACCAAGGAGGAGGGTGGAGGTGGGGGAGGAAGGTGGGTTTGTCTGGGGTGGGGTGGAGGGGTGGGGAGAAAATGCAGACAACTGTAATTGAACAACAATAAAAAAATGTTTAATTAAAAAAAAAGAAGCCTTCCAACACTTATGGGAATAAGCAATTCATTTCTGAAAGGAGATTTGGGTGGCACATCACAACATCCACTACAGACCATTCCTTGAATTAATTTATTTGTATGTTTTCTGTAATAAGATCCATTGGGATTCCTGGAAAGTTCTTAGAAGAGAATGGTTAGTGGGATAAACTATAACTCTCAGTGCTGTATCTCACCACACTTGACTATCGTTAGTTTCTCTCTTCTACTTTATATTCTAGTTTTTTCTCGCCCTCGCTAGCTATTCTGATCTCAATGACTTACTTGGTTGCACTACCCAAACTTGCAAAACTTTTCTCAGACACACATTGCTGCACTTGAACATTTTATTAACAAGATTATACTCCACCATATCACCTGGGTGTCAAACATAGTCCTTTAAGGCCCCATTGTGTTAAAAAAAAACAGACAGACAGACAGACAAACTCTTGCTTCCTCTTGATAATTAGAGACAATTATTTCAGCTAAGATAATGACTCCTTGACTTCATCTGATGGTCCCTTGGCATGAAGAATCCGACATGCCCAGATGGTAGCCATAGCTTACAGCTCAATAATGTTCCCCTAATGAGAGTATATCCCTTTTGGAGAGGGCTTCTTAATACATGTAAGCTAGATTTGTATCATCAAGAAGCACACATTTTCTAACTGTGTGTGTGAGAATAATGGTAATCACTTACACTTCCATACCTTTGCTACTGGACACATGTAGTGTGTGTGTGTGTGCATGTGTATGTGTGTGATAAAGTGCTGGCTGAGGCCCCATAAGCATGAAAGGAAAAACCATGTCCAGAATATGCTTACTTTTTTTCTACAAAGGTATTTGCTTTATTTTCCAAGGTGGAAGGGCTCCAATATAGTCAATATTCTACCGGTTGACCAGACAGCTCATCAAGGAATGCAATATTTGGAATCAGCACCGATTAGCATTACTGGCAAGTTGGACATTTGATAATAGCATTTTGCAAACATTGTAAGTTGTCCTATGTATAGCTTCTAATCCAGCCATCATGACTGCTTTACATAGGCAACCATTGTTTCAACATTGGGGTTGTCGAAATCATTTGGCTGATCAATTTTGTCTCCCTGGTTGCTTTGAGTGGGTATGCTCTAGTGAGTAATATGCAATCTGAAGACCTCCATATGCCCACCACGTGCTTCAATTCCAGTCCTCCTTTTCTAGGTCTTCATTCTTCCTCATTTCAGGCCTTTGTCTGACTGGCCAATGAATTTACTAATGATCATAAGTAACTATATACTAAAACTCTCAGTCACTTCTTTCATTCAAAGCAGGTAATCAGGAGAACTGAACAAGTCCTTGCTCACTGGGAAGATTTTCTTTATCACTGTATTTAAAGGGCACTCTTGAGTAAGGCTTTAGAACAACTTTACTGTGGTGATTTATTCCTGAACCAAGTTGGAATTTTTCTTTTACTGTTATCTGTTCATAAGGGATGTCCTCAAGGGGCTATAACTGTGCAGTGAAGGAGGGCCTCTTGTAAGATATTAGTGAATGTCTTAAATATCTGGGCTATCCACTCATGCAGCTTGCCTGTGTTTTTCAGTCTTGTTGATGTTTGATTCTGGATGTACAGTCACATTTTATGTTTGGGTGTTGTTGAGCCTGCCTAACTTTATGACTCAACTGAATGAGTTTGAGGAAAACCGGGTCAGGGTGAGTAGTACTTCCCACATTATCCCTTGTTTTTTGTCAAGAACTCTGTTTCTGAAATATCCAGTACCTTGCCAGTAACTATTTTTCAAAAAGTATAATTCTAAACTGCAGATAGCATGGCTTTATTTAGAAATCTGGTGGTCTACATTATAATTCGACCTACTATATCCTCCAACCTATTCATTTTTTAAGAGTTTATAATCCCAGTTACATTCATAAATGTTTGAAATATTGTTCCACTCTTTTATGTCAGAAGCTATCTGTGGTTCATGTACCACAGGTGATGAACATCATGGCTATCTGGAAGGAAGACGATCATAGCACAAAACCCAGTATTAGCAATAGCTTTATTTTATCCCTCTACTTTGGTAACAATTGCCAAAATTTGGATGTTCTGATGTAGATAGTGATTATTATAAAAGATTTTTGTTAGGGAGTGTTCAGTATTGACACCTATGGAAGGTAGATAAAAGAAGCAGGTTTGGATACTAAGTGAAATATTGCTAAGTAGTCCAAATGACAGGGTTATTATCTAATGTGGAGTTCTGGTGCAGGAAGAGGCTTTTCAAAGTTATCCTGCAGTGGGGCACAGTGTCTATGACTTTATATTTTTACTTTGATTGGTCATTTGGTATTGGCATCTTTTGGAAATGGCATGTTTTGAGGAAATCAGTTATTGTTCAACTGAGATAGTCTCCAAAGGGACTGTACACTGAGGGTTATGTTCTGGCAGCCATCGCCACTGTTGGGGCATAAGTCCTTTACTCATAAAGGGAGATAGGGAAAGCCAATCACAGTGTGTCTATTATAAATGTGTTGGATGTTTTTGTCTGTAATCACACACACACAGAGGCAACATTTTTCTGATACTCTTTCCTTGTCAGATAAATCATTTTGCTAACATTAAAAAAAAAAAAACCAACCCTCACCCAAGTGGGTGCAGGGGTGGGGAGAGAGACAGACAGACTGACATTGATGTGAGAGAGAAACATCAATTGGTTGCCACCCCTACTTGGTAACAAACACACAACTTCTTCCACAGCCCACATGAGATGATGTCCCAATCAGCTGAGCCCACCCAGCCACAGCCATGTTGCTAACAATTTACTTTTTTCTTATAAGGTTTTTATTTTTATTTTTTAAAATATATTTTATTGATTATGCTATTACAGTTGTTCCATTTTTTTCTACGCTTTATTCCTCTCTGCCCTGTACCCCCCACCCCCCAAATACACCAGCATCCCTCCCTGACTTTAGTTCATGTCCATGGGTGGTACATATAAATTCTTTGGCTTCTCTATTTCCTATACTAATCTTAACCTCCCCTTGTTTATTTTGAACCTATCATTTATGCTTCTTATTTCCTGTACCTTTCCCCCCATTATCTCCCCTCCCCATCCCCGCTGATAACCCTCCCTGTGATCTCTATTTCTGTGAATTTGTTCCTGTTTTAGTTGCTTACTTAGTTCATTTTTGGTTTTTTTTAGGTTCAGTTGTTGATAGTTGTGAGTTTTTCATTTTACTGCTCATATTTTTGATCATCTTTTTCTTAGATAAGTCACTTTAACATTTCATATAATAAGGACTTGGTAATGATGAACTCCTTTAACTTGACCTTATCTGGGAAGCATTTTATCTTCCCTTCCATTCTAAATGATAGCTTTGCTGGATAGAGTAATCTAGCTTGTAGGTCCTTGCCTTTCATGACTTGGAATACTTCTTTCCAGACCCTTCTTTTGAGAAATCAGCTGATAGTCTTATGGGTACCCCTTTGTGGGTATCTGTTTCCTTTTCTCTTGCTGCTTTTAAGATCCTCTCCTTAACTTTAATCTTGAGTAATGTAATTATGATGTGTCTTGGTGTGTTCCTGTTTGGGTCCAACTTCTTTGGGACTCTTTGAAATTCCTGGACTTCCTGGAAGTCTATTTCCTTTGCCAGATTAGGGAAAGTTCTCCTTCATTATCTTTTTCAAATAAGTTTTCAATTTCTTGCTCTTCCTCTTCTCCTTCTGGCACCCCTATGATTTGGATGTTGTAAGGTTTAAAGTTGTCCTGGAGGTTCCTAAGCCTCTCCTCATTTTTTGTGAATTCTTGTTTCTTCATCTCATTCTGACTGAATGTTTATTTATTCCTTGTGGTCCAAAATGATGATTCGAGTCCTGGTTTCCTTCCCATCACTGTTGTTTCCTTGTATATATTCCTTTATTTCACTTTTCATAGCCTTCACCTTTTCCTCTATTTGGAGACCATACTCAACCATTTCTGTGAGTATCCTGATTACCAGTGTTTTGAACTGCACATCTGATAGGTTGGCTATCTCTGGAGCTTTGATTTGTTCTTTCATTTGGGCCATATTTTTTTTGTCTCTGCATGCCTGTTAAGTGGTGAGGGGTGGAGCCTTAGTAATTCACCATGGCAGGGCAGCCACTTTGCTGCTTTGTGGTGAGGTATGTGGGGGAGGGGTCTGAGAGGAAACCACTTGTTCAGCTCTCCTATCGACTTTCAATCACTTCCTTAGCTACCCACAAGTAAATTGGTCCCTTCTGGTGCTGATTCCCAGTTGGGTGGTTTTGTGTACATTCTAGGACCCTGTGGGTCTCTCTAACAAATGAACTCTCCTGTGAGGCTGACAGTTTCTCCTGCTGCTTCAACCCCCACAGGTTTTTGTAGTCAGAGGTTTTGAGGCTTTTTGCCCTTGTGCTGGAACTCTGGGCTGTGTGGTCTATCTTGCTCCTCAGTTGTTCCTCCAGGTTTATCCACAAGCAAATGTGGGACAGGCTGCTCCACCAGCCACTATGTAACCCGCCCCAGTCATCCAGCTGCCTCCTTGCCATGAGCCTCTCTGCCCGGCTGCCCATCTCCACCCTGCAACTGGTGTGGATGATTGTTTCTTCTTTAACTCCTTTGTGATCAGACTTCTATACAGTTCTATTCTCTTGCGGTTCTGGTTATTTTTTGTCTTTAAATTTGTTGTTGTCCTTCTTTTGGTTGTGCAAGGAGGCAAAGTTTATCTACCTATGCCTTCATCTTGGCCGGAAGTCTCTCTTTTTTTCTTGTATATGTCTTTACAGTTACTGTGTTATTTACTTTTTTATTTCTTTTTGAATGAGTTTGTTTTCATGCTAAGGTTGTGTATTAGGTTTGTCTTGCTGTTAGGGGTTGATAATTTCAAATTTTCTGGCTAGCTTTCAAAATATAAACACTCTCTCTCAGTAACCACAAACACACACTGCTTCCTAAAATCATGGCTCATTTGTATAATTTTAGTGCAATCTTACTATCTCTTTTTCTTTTTTTTAAAGATTTCATTTATTTATTTTTACAGAGAGGAAGGAAGGGAGAAAGAGAGGGAGAGAATCATCAATGTGTAGTTGCCTCTCACATTCCCCGTACTGGGAACCTGGCCTGCAACCCAGGCATGTGCCCTGAATGGGAATTGAACTGCAGACCCTTTAGATCACAGGCTGGAACTCAATCCACTGGGCCACACCAAACAGGACTCTTTTCTTTGAATGATCTGCATTGGAATCGTTTCTGGCAATATGCAACTCATTTTGTGTTTTCTTAATATGTTGTTTATTTTTTGCAGTTAACTTATATTTGCTCCTCAGAAAGTATATTTTGTGATTTTCTGCAGCTGGGTTCAGCACCTGAAGTCTATCTTGAATTTCTATCCTCTTCCCTATATAAATACTTTGAATAAAATTATTGTTTATGACAGTCCTTGTTAATATTATTGTTTCATCAAAAATGTGTTTGATTTTTTTTAAGCCTTACAGCTTTTGAATGCTTTGTAGGCAGAGAAAAGATGAATAGTTTTTTCAATCTATATAAATTCTGAAACAGCCTAATACATTATTAGAATATGCTCCTTAAATTCATTCTACAAATGTAATGGAATTTGCAGTAGATTTTAAAAGTAAGTTGGGAAAAATTGGCAGCCTTACAATAGTATGTAGCCCAATCAATTAACCAAGTATTTCTCCTAATGTTTCTTTATATGCTTTAAGAGAATAATACTTAATACCTCAAAGTGTACATTCCTATTTTGGGCAGGATTTTGCTTTCTGTTATATTTTCTAGGTAATTATTGCTAACATATGATCATGCTATTGATTTTTGTTAGCTGAGTTTGTATCCAGCAACCCTGTTGAACTCTTTTATTTGTTATCACTTCTATTGATACTCTTGATTTCTCTATGCATTTTTATTTTCCTCTGAATCATGCTTCACTTCTTCTTTCTGTCTTCTGCCTCTGCAACTATGTTGAACAATTGTAGTTCATCTTGTTCTTATTCAACAAAAGTAAGCATGCATGTGTTTTCTTGGTATTTAGGGTGACATATTTATCTCTGTTATTTCCTAAATAATGTTAATATATGACATATATTAGATAAGGAGAATTTTCACTTCTTACTAATTCTTAGTATTATTAAACATTTTGGGATATTGAACTTTACAAATGATTTTTCTACATTAATGTATATTTTCTATTTCATTCATTAACAGTAAGGCACTTTGACAAAAGTTTATCTTATGAAAATCACTTTTGAATTCCTGGGAGAAAACAAATATATGCATTTTAAAATTACACATATGGATTCAATTAGATAATATAGTCATTTAGAGTTGTGGCATTTTTGATAACAGGAGAAATGTAGCATTTTCACTAACTTTGGAATTAAGTGTAAAAAATAAGTAAGACACTTCTCTTATGTTTTTTTCTATTAAAACTTGCATAAGACAAAGAGTTCCTTTATAATTTGTTAGAATATTCATGTAAAGCAATCTTGTAAAGGTATAAAAATTTGCGCCATGTGTGTGAAGTTGTGGAAGTAGGGGACATGCCTATTTATGTCTACTTTGCTGGTTTTGACATTTTATATTTTTGTAGGGAGAGTGCATTCATTTTATCTAGGTTTGCAAATATATCGGCATGTATCTTTTTGTGTGTTCACACACAATGTGTATGTATGCACACACATATATACACATATTAATTTATTTGCGATTTGTATACTTATATAATATATACTATATTTTATCCAAATTTATTTTATTGTAAATTCTATATTTTGTTTACTATTACCTTCTTTTATAAAAAATCAAGTTTTGTTGGAGCTGTGTTTGTGTTATGTCTTCTCCAAAGAAATATCCTTTAGCTTTATTACAGTTTATTAATTGTGCTAATCAAATTTTCAGCACTGTGAATGGTTTCTGAGTATTAAAGTGCTATTTTAGGGATCCTCCAACCAATCTTTTGCTTCTTTTATATTTAGAGTACTGGGCACATGAGGGGAAGTTAGGAATCCAACATCTTTTCAAGAGTTAGCATCTTCTTAGGGGCCAATACCAGGGAAAAAATTGAAAGGTGTTGACAGAGACAGGTAGGATAGCTGCATATCCAAAAGGTGTGTGTGTGTGTGTGTGTGTGTGTGTGTGTGTGTGGTAAGTATGCTTTTTGCTGTTGGTGAAAGACACTAAACAAACAATAACAGTACTTGAGACTTACTCTTCTTAATTCATAAAAAATCTGGAGAATAGGCTTTGCTGTCATAGATTTAATGGTTAAGAGGTGTCAGACCTCTGGGCCATCATCTAACATTACCTCAGTGTGTGTTGTTGTAGCATTTACATTTAACTCCTCTTCAAAACCTACTGTGTGGCAGGCTTATTTATTTGTTTTTTATAGTTTTACATTTAATCCTCACCATAAAGAACTATGAGGTAGGTCTTACTGCTTCTCCCTCTGACAGCTCTATAGGAAATAAAATCATTACCAAAATTCTACAGCAAACTTCACATTATTTTTACTGGCTGATGTTAAGACACAACCTATTCCTTTTCTAGAGATTGGATTTGAATTCCATGAAATCAAAGCATTTCTGCCAATCTCAGTAAGTGTGTCAGGTTTCTCTTACCAGGTAAAAACCAGGGGCTATAAATAGTAGTCTCTAATACAAAGAATTTGTGAAAGAATTAAAATTAATGCAGGATTAAATTAAAAATTCATGATAGATACTACACTTGGTCTTAGCCAAAAGGCCGAGAAGCGATGAAATACAAAGGAAAATGTACAGGGAACCAATAGTGATGCGAAGGAAACTGAGACTCAAATCAACAGTATGGACCAGGAGGAAGAAAGAAACATACAACCAGAAAAGAATGAAGAAACAAGAATTCGGAAAAATGAGGAGAGGCTTAGGAACCTCCAGGACATCTTGAAACATTCCAATATCTGAATTATAGGGGTGCCAGAAGGAGAAGAGGAAGAACAAAAAATTGAAAACTTATTTGAACAAATAATGAAGGAGAACTTCCCCAGTCTGGCAAAGGAAATAGACTTCCAGGAAGTCCAGGAGGCTCAGAGAGTCCCAAAGAAGCTGGACCCAAGGAGGAACACACCAAGGCACATCATAATTACATTACCCAAGATTAAACAGGAGAGAATCTTAGAAGCAGCAAGAGAAAAGGACACAGTTACCTACAAAGGACTTCCCATAAGACTGTCAGCTGATTTCTCAAAAGAGACCTTATAGGCAAGAAGGGGCTGGCAAGAAGTATTCCAAGTCATGAAAGGCAAGGACCTACATCCAAGATTACTGTATCCAGCAAAGCTATCATTGAGAATGGAAGGGAAGATAAAGAGCTTCTCAGAGAAGGTCAAGTTAAAGAAGTTCATCATCACCAAGCCCTTATTATATGAAATGTTAAAGGGAGTTACCTAAGAAAAAGAAGATCAAAAATATGAACAGTAAAAATGACAGCAAACTCACAGTTATTAATGAGCACACCTAAAACAAAAACAAGAGCAAACTAGGCAAACAACTAGAACAGGAACAGAACCATAGAGATGGAGATCACATGGAGGGTTGTCAATAGGGGAGTGAGAGGGGGAGAGGCGGGGAAAGGTACAGAGAATAAGTAGCATAGATGATAGGTGGAAAATAGACAGGGGGAGGGTTAGAATAGTGTAGGAAATGTAGAAGCCAAAGAACTTAGAAGTATGATGACCCATGGACATGAACTATAGGGGGGGATGTGGGAGGGAGAGGGTGGGCAGGATGGGGTGTAGTGAGGGGGGCGGAAAATGGGACAACTGTAATAGCATAATCAATAAATATATTTTAAAAAGTTCATAATAGAACATAGTGAAAAGTAAGATGTATAAATTGCTTGAAGACACATAATTAGTATCAGTATCATCAAACTTTATATAAACTTTAAACAAACACAATGGTTTCTATAATTTTGTTCTCCTTGTTTAAATAGACTGGAAGGTTTTTATAACAAATGAGAACAATGAAGAGAAAAAATAACTTTTATATTATGAACTATGAAACTTTGTTACATTGAGCTATTAACCTTTGAAAATATTCAAGAGAATTTATGCACCATAAATAAAAATAGTTAACTGTTCTAAACAAAGAAACAAACAAAAACATATAGAAATCAACTGGATTGGGGAAGATTGCAGCGAGATAGGTGGGAGCAGAGTCCACTTCCCCTCCGCACCAGTGAAATGCTTAGCCTATCTGAGGAAGGGAGCAAACAGCCAACAGTATTCTAGCATATATGAAGATCAGAGACCAAAGATAGAGGACACTGAAAGATCAGACAGTAAGAAGAGTGCTTAAGGACAATAAGGTCCCTGGGACCAGCATGGGGACCAGGGCAGCTGAAGCTCCCGGCCCGGGTGCAGGGTCTGCTGCAGGATTCTTGGGAGAGAGCCAGGCTGGGCTGTGTGAGAGGTCAGGTGCTTGTTTGGACCAGGGGGTCTTGAATAGGAGGAATTTATCAAAAACAAAAAGAGAAAATAGAGGCAATTAGCAGCTGTTTAGAGAACTTTCCACAGCAGCCATGGCCTCTTGTGCCCCCACCCCCTCAGCCCCTGGTCTGTGACCAGGAATAAGCAGCCCCAGCACACACCTGAAGCCCAGTTGGTGCTCACCCAGATCAGCAGCCTGGGTACCCACACCTGAAACCCAGGTGGGATTCACACTCTGATCAGTGGCCTGGCTGCCCAGGAATACAGGTCCAAAGCTGGGGATCACTGTGTACCCAGATCAGCGACCCAGCTGCTTGGGTGCACAGGCCCAAAGCACCCTGGTGGGTGCACACCCCAATCAGCGGTCTGGGCGCCCACACCTGAAACCCTTAGTGGGTGCGAACCGTGATCAACAGCCCAGCTGCCCGGGAACACAGGCCCAAAGCCTGGGATTGGTGTGCAACCCCATCAACAGTCTGGCTGCCCACCAGCAACCACACCTGAAGCACTGGGGACTGAACATCTCCCACATATCCCCTGTGCACAGAGCCCTGCAGGGCCTACTCACTCTCTAGGAGGAAGACAGAATGCCTAGCACAGAGGACCTGCAGGGCTAGGGGAGACTGCAGTCCCCGGAAAGACTTGACCCAGTTGGGGGCTAAACTACCCTAAAGGAGAAGTAGAGCACCTAGCATCTAGGATGGCAAAGAGCAAGAAGGTGGAGTGTGAGTTGCCCCTAAGCGGTATACCTCAAGGACAGCACAACTGGTGCAATAAAGGCTTAGTGGGGAGTAGAAGGGCGCTGAGGAACTGGACTGGTGGCTTGAAAACAGCAAACAGTGTGGCTCAGGAAGGGAGAAAAGTGAAACCAATCCCTCCACCCACACCTTCCTGTTTCTCTGACAGGAAGAGCAACAGAACTGATGTGAAAGTTTAAAACCAGCAGAATACTTTATTTTATTGTATTTTATTTTTTTATTTTTATTCCTCTCCACCTAAATTCCATCTTCCTTCCTTCCTTTACTATTTTATTCCTTCTTCCTGCCTTCTTTTATTTATCTTTTTATTTTAATTTTTGTTGATATTCCATAGTATCTTTCCTCTGATCTTTTTTTATCCATCCTTCCTTCCTTCCCTCCTTCTTTCCTTCTATCCTTCCTTCCTTCCTTCCTTCCCTCCGTCATTCCTTCCTTCATTCCTTTCTTTTTCTATTTCTTTGTCCTTCCTTCCCTTATCCTTTTCTTATTTTTCTTCTTTCTACTTTTCCAACGGGTAGGAAAATAAAACCTGGAGCTCTGAAAAGCCCAGAGTGAGACACTGTTAGAGCCGAAAACATAAGCTAAAGACCAGTGAGATCAGGAGATCAAGGACACGGTACCACTGAATCCCATGGGCATTCTACCATAGAAGTTCATACCATAAACCCAGGGAGTCAGAACGGATCAATTTAAGAAGCAGAGGCTAACAAGCAGAGTCTCACAAACAATGGAAAGACAAACAAACAATCCCCAAATGAAAGCAAAGAAGGAAGCCACAGAAAGAATGCTAAAAGAAATAGAGGCAAGTCAACTATCAGATACTGAGCTCAAAGCAATGGTTATCAGGAAGCTCACTGAGCTAACAGAGAACTACCAGAGACTACAGGGAAACTACAATGAACTCACTGCAAACTATATCAACATGAAAAAGGAAATAGAAACTATCAACAAGGGCCAAGACGAAATGAAGAATACAATTTCAGAACAGAAGAACACAGTAGAAGGAATCAAACGCAGACTTGATGAAGCTGAGGATAGGATTATCGAGCTGGAGGACAAAGTAGAAAAAACACACCCAGAAAGAGCAAGAAAAGGAAAAGAGGCTCAGGAAGAATGAAGAGGGATTAAGGGAAATACAGGACAACATGAAAAGTATCCATATACTTTTCCATATAATATCCATATAATAGGGATACCAGAAGGAGAAGAAGAAGAGCAGTGAACAGAAAAACTGTTTGAAAAAGTAATGATGGAAAATTTCCCCAATCTGATGAGAGAAAAAGTCACAGAAATCCAGGAAACACAGAGAGTCCCAAGCGAGAGGAACCCAAGGAGTCCCACTGCAAGACACATCATAATGAAAATGGCAAATTTCCAAGACAAAGAGAGGATCTTAAAGGCAGCAAGGGAGAAACAGGAACTAATATACAAGGAATCCCCAATAAGGTTAGCAACTGACTTCTCAATGGAAACGCTCCAAGCCAGAAGAGAATGGCAAAAAATATTCCAAGTAATGAGAACCAGAGGCCTGCAACCAAGACTACTGTACCCAGCAAGGCTCTCAACCAAGATAGAAGGCCAAATAAAGAGTTTCCCAGACAAAAGAAGTCTAAAAGAATACACTTCCACCAAACCAGCTCTGCAAGAGATGCTAAAGGGACTATTTTAAGGAAAGGAAGGAAAAGAGAAAGAGAGAGGAACACAGGTATGAAAAAATGGCAATGAATACGTACCTATAGATAATAACCTTAAACGTAAATGCATTAAATGCTCCAATCAAAAGACAAAGAATAGCTGAATGGATAAGAAAACATGACCCACACATATACTGCCTACAAGAGACCCATCTCAGGACAAAAGACTTACACAGACTGAAACTGAAGGGCTGGAAACAAATTTTCCAAGCAAACGGACAGGAAAAAAAAGCAGGGGTAGCAATACTCATATCAGACAAAGTAGACTTCCAAAGAAGGGCCATGAAGAGAGACCCAGAAGGTCACTTCATAATACTCCAAGGAAGAAGCCACAAAGAAGAGAAAAACATTGTAAATATATATGCACCCAACATAGGAGCACCCAAATACATAAAGTAAATCTTGGAGGATTTCAAGATAGATATTGACAGCAACACAATTATAGTAGGAGACTTTAATGTCCCACTGTCAAAAATGGACAGGTCTTCCAGACAAAATATCAAAAAGGATATTGTGTCACTTAACAATACCCTAGATGAAATGGACTTGATTGATATATATAGAGAGGTTTTCATTCCAAAGAAACAAAATACACATTATTTTCAAGTGTACATGGAACATTTTCAAAGATAGACCACATGATAGGACACAAAGCAAGCCACAACCAATTCAAGAAGATTGAAATCATATCAAGCATTTTCTCTGACCACAAGGGACTGAAACTAGAAACCAACCCCAAAGGAAAAAACCCAAAACACTTAAAATCATGGAGACTGAAAAGCATGCTATTAAACAGTGAATGGGTCAAGAATGAGAATAGGGAAGAAGTCAAAAAGTTTGTGGAAACAAATGAAAACAAACTTAAAACAACCCAAAACGTATAGGACACAGTAAAGGCAGTCCGGAGAGGGAAGTTCATAGTAATACAGGCCTACCTTAAAAAGATAATAACATTTCAAACACACAACCTAACCGTAAGCCTACAAGAACTCGAGGAATAACAACAAAGACAGCCCAGAGCAAGTAGAAGTAAGGAAATAACCAAGATCAGAGCAGAGTTAAATGACATAGAGACTAAAAGCACAATTCTAAGGATCAATGAATCCAGGAGCTGGTTCTTTGGAAAATAAACAAAATCTAAGAGCCTTTAAGTAGGCTCATCAAGCAAACAAGAGAGAGGATCCAAAAAACCACAATTAGAAATGAAAGAGGAGAGATTACAACTGATGCCACAGAAATACAAAGGATTGTAAGAAATTACGACGAAAAACTGTATGCCAGAAAATTTGAAAACCTAGGTGAAATGAACACATTATTAGAAAAATAGAATCTTCCAAAACTGAATGAAGAAGAAGCAGAAACCTGAACAGACCAATAACAGCAGACAAAATTGAAGCAGTAATCAAAAAAACTCTCAACACACAAAAACCCTGGACGAGATGGCTCAACAGGAGCATTCTACAAAGCATTTAAGGAAGAGCTAAACCCTGTCCTTCACAGACTATTCGAAAAAATCCAAACTGATGGAGGACTCCCAAACTCTTTTTATGAAGCCAGCAGCATCCTAATCCCAAAACGAAATAAAGACACAACAAAGAAAGAAAACTTCAGGCCAATATTTCCGATGAACATAGATGCTAATATCCTCAACAAAATATTGGCAAACCGCATCCAGCAATACATTAAAAAGATCAAACACCATGACCAAGTGGGATTCATCCAAGGAATGCAAGGATGGTACAATATTTTCAAATCAATAAACATAATACATCACATAAACAACAGTAAAGACAAAAGTCACATGATCATATCAATAGATGTGGAAAAAGCATTTGATAAGGTACAGCACCCATTTCTGATAAAAACACTCAGCAAAGTGGGAATAGAGGGAGCATTCCTCAACATAATAAAGGCCATATATGAGAGACCTACAGCCAACATCATACTTACTCAATGGACAAAAAATTAGAGCTTTCCCACTAACATCAGGAACAAGACAAGAATGCCCTCTCTCACCACACCTATTCAACAGAGTATTGGAAGTCCTTACCACAGCAATCAGACAACAAAAAGAAATGAAAGGCATACAAATAGGACAGGAGGAAATGAAACAGTCACTGCCTTCAGACGCATGATAGTGTATGTGGAAAATCCTATAGAATCCACCAAAAAAATACTTGACCTAATAAATGAATTTGGCAAAACAGCTGGATACAAAGTCAATACTCAGAAATTGAAGGCATTCCTGTATACCAATAATGAAACTGCAGAAACAGAAATCAGGAAAAAAAAATCCCATTCGATATAGCAACAAGAAAGTTAAAATACCTAGGAATAAACCTAACCAAGGAGGTAAAAGACCTGTGTTCAGAAAACTACACAACACTGAAGGAAGAAATTAAGGAAGACACAAACAAATGGAAGCATGTACCATGCTCATGGATTGGAAGAATTAACATCATCCAAATGGCCATACTACGCAAAGCGATTTATAGATTCAATGCAATCCCTATTAGAGTATCCTTGAGATATTTCACAGATATACAACTAACACTTCAGAAGTTTATATGGAACCATAAACGACCCCGAATAGCTGCAGCAATTTTGAGAAAGAAGAACAAAGCAGGAGGGATCACAATACCTGATATCAAACTGTATTGCAAGGCCACTGTAATCAAAACAGCCTGGTACTGGCATAAAAACAGGCACATAGACCAATGGAACAGAACAGAGAGCCCAGAAATAAAGTCAAGACTTTACAGTCAATTAATATTTAACAAAGGTGGCAGGAGCATAAAATGGAGCAAAAACAGCCTCTTCAACAAATGGTGTTGGGAGATCTGGACAGTTACATGCAAAAAAAATGAAACTCGATCACCAACTTACGCCATACCCCCAAATAAATTTGAGATGGATAAAAGACTTGAATATAAGTCGTAACACCATAAGAGTCCTAGAGGAAAACATTGGCTGGAAAATTTCAGACATTCCATGTAGCAACATCCTCACAGACATGTCCCCTAAAGCAAGGGACATAAAGGAAAGAATAAACAAATGGGACCTCATCAAAATAAAAAGCTTCTGCACGGTTAAAGAAAACAGCATTAAAATGAAAAGAGAACCAACAGTATGGGACAACATATTTGCCAATGATACCTCAGACAAGGGCCTGATCTCCAAAATATATAAAGAACTCACACGACTGCACTCCAGGAAGACAAACATCCCAATTAAAAGATGGGCAAGTGACTTGAACAAAAACTTCTCCAAAGAAGACATACAGAAGGTCCAGAGACATATGAAAATATGCTCAGCATCACTAGCCATCAGAGAGATGCAAATTAAAACCACAATGAGGTTCCCTCTCACACCAGTCAGAGTGGCCAACATAAACAAATCAACAAACAAATGTTGGAGAGGATGTGGTGAAAAGGGAACCCTAGTACACTGTTGGTGAAAAAACAGACTGGTGAGGTCACTGTGGAAAACAATATGGAATTTCCTCAGAAAACTAAAAATGGAACTCCCCTTTGACCCAGCAATTCTGCTGATGGGTGTTATACCCTAAGAACCCTGAAACACCAATCCAAAAGAACCTGTGCACCCCAATATTCATAGCAGCACAAAGTACAATAGCCAAGTATTAGAAGGAACCTAAATGCCCATCAGCAAATGAGTGGATCAAAAACTATGGTACATTTACACAATAGAATTCTGTGCAGCAGAGAGAAAGAAGGAGCTTATACCCTTTGCAACAGCATGGATGGAACTGGAGAGCATTATGCTGAGTGAAATAAGCCAGGCTGTGGGGGACAAATACCATATGATCTTACCTTTAACTGGAACATAATAAATGGAAGAAAAAAGGAAACAAAATATAAGCAGAGACATTGAAGTTAAGAACAATCTAAAATGGGCAGGGGGAGTGGGGAGGGGACAGTGAGGAGAGGGGATTACAGGAACTACTATAAAGGGTACATGAACAAAATCAAGGGGGAGGGTGGAGGTGAGGGAGCGAGGTGGGTTCATCTGGGGTGGGGTGTAGGGATGTGGAGTAAAGGAATACAACTGTAATTGAATAATAATAAAAATAAAAATAAATAAAAATTTATAATTATGATACACCTATAAGCCTAGAGTGTTATTTAAAATATTTGTGGATAAGAATAATTTATGATGTACAAAGATGTACAAAAGAATGTTTAGAGAAAGTAAAAATATAAAACAACAAGTTAAATACCATTATATATAAATATAAACTTGACAAAAAAGAAAATGCTAACATTGGGTAATTTATGTTGGAGAAATTACATAATTTTATCTCTCTATATATAATCTAAATGTTATATAATATTTCATATAATTTTGGTTTTAAAATGTTATTTTAATTAATTTGGTAATAATAATTTGGTAGTGATAACTTTTCACTTAATTCAACCTCATGCCTACTATGAATTATGCCATATTTAGTCATCAAATTAAAAGGATATTATACTATTTAACACAGTGTGATTATTAAGTAGAGATAATTAACCTGTTCTATCAAGCTAAGATTACTTAATTAAATACAATATGCAATCTCCTCTCTCTATTTTTAAATTATCTCTCCTTTTTCCAATGTGACCCCAATACTCACATCCAGAACAATAATATAATCAGAAAGGAAGTTACTTTGGGGTTAAGTCTTCTCACATGACCATCACTCTGGATTCCATTTGTAACAGATATTTATTCAGCGAGTGTCTACTGTTTACTTTGAAATATGGTATTCTAACAATTATCGAAGTAATATAAAAATACAAGTTACAAGAGCTGATGTCAGGGCGAAATCTATCAGAATATCAGCTTGAAAGAAAGAAATCTATAAGAACACTATAAGGATAAGTGGCCCTGGGTATGTACGTATGATATATCTGGGGAAAGGTGCCCTTGATATATAAAAGTTGCTCATTTCTATTCTCACTATTTGCCCCACAATGCTCCAAATTCTCCCAGAACATAGGACAAAAGTGTTCATTCATCACATTTTCGAACCTCTAAAACAGGCTGCTCAGAAAATCCCCACAGCATTGACCAAGATTCAAGAGAATTACACTAGCCTGGAAATTCAGGTTCACTTTATTTAAGTTTGATTGCTTTGAAATAAAAAAACATACCAAAAATCAAAAGCAGAGGTCATTCCCACTCCCAAGTGAAATGTGCTAGAAAGTGAGGAGATTCCTAGATTTATAGACCCTATCATCCAAATGAAAAATATACTTTGCATGACCAGCTTATCCAAGTTGTCCTGGTGTTTTCCTGGCTTAGCACCAAAGTTCCATGTCCTCAAATACTCTTCAGTCCCAAGAAACAGTACCAGTCCTGGTACACTTGAATGCCCTAGTTATGCCTGGACCTAAGAGTGACCATAATAAACAAATTACCATCTTGGGCTTTAGAACCAGTGTATTCTGTCGCTGAGACTAACATATCATTGAAATGAGTTTGCTAGTTCTATTTTAAATTGCGTAATTATTCCAGGTATTCAGCATTACTCAAATCCAATGTTAGTGTGCTAGTGAACTGGATATGTACATTTATTATGATACCTCCTAGTGGTCACTTTTTTTTTCTTTTTTAAAATTTTTATTGTTATTCAATTACAGTTGTATGCCTTTTCTCCCCATCCCTCCACCCCACCCCAGCCAATTCCACCTCCCTCCCTCACCTCCAACCTCCCCCTTGATTTTGTCCATGTGTCCTTTACAGTAGTTCCTGTAATCCCCTCTCCCCACTGTCCCCTCCCCACTCCCCACCCCCCGGCTATTGTTAGATTGTTCTTAACTTCAATGTCTCTGGTTATATTTTGTTTGCTTTTTTCTTCTGAGGGACAAATACCATATGATCTCACCTTTAACTGGAACATAAGCAATAGTGGTCACTTTTAAAGTACCTGTACTCCCAAAGTGATAGTGCAACTGTAAAAATACACTATGAAATAATTTCTGTCATATCAGACTTAACACAGGCAGAATACTATGCTATTTTAGTTTATTAGCCCTGCCCAGTTGATAAAAGAAGCCAGTACTGCTTAATGTTTCACTGTGCATTATGGTGGCTGAAATAGCTCACTTGGTGATAGGTTCTTCTATTAGTGAACTTTGCTTCTTTTACAGGGTGCCATGCTTACAGGCATCACCTTTATCAACCCTTAGTTCATGAGGACATGTGTAGCACTTTATTAGTAACCTGGTTCTTTTCATACTGTGATTTGATTTTCTTGGGTTTCTTCAAGTATATAGGGCTTTGGTTCAACTTCATTGCATCCATAATGCCTGCTATTTTAATAGTGACTATGCTATCTGTAAATGGCATTTGTTCTTTGAAAGTGTTATTTCCTTCTTCTCCACATTTATTCATAATGAACTCCTAGTATGAAATGTAATATAGTGAGCCATCCTGATATGGCAGTATTTCTAACCCATAATAATATGTTATCATTAAGTCAGACAAACCCTGGTATAATGGGGACCTCAAGTGTGGTCTGGATATTTCTTTATGTTAATGATGTTCTTATAGTGGCTTCCATCAAGGAAGCTTCTTGTGTTATATAAGTTATCCAATTATAGGTTTAAAAAAATCGGTAGGCCATGAGCTAGGTTAAAATATCAGGCCCCATACCCCACATAATTATCTTATCGAAAGAAAATTTCATTACCTATTAAACACAAAATAATGGCCATAAGCTCACCCACCGTTATAATGAAAGAAGCCCAACAATCATCATCTTTGGATAGCAGAGACAAAAAAAATTAACATTTGGACTTGGCTAATTTTCTATGATGTATTGGGATAAACAGAAAAATCTGAGTGCAATCCCCTAGAAGAAGCCATGAAAGTGAGTAAGTGAGAAAATAAGCTTTTCATTGGGGTTACCCATTTCTACCATATGTCGTATAATTAAAATTATCAGTGGCCAACATCGAAGGTGATTAATGTATTTATTGATGAAAATGTAGGTGTGTCAGCTTTCATTGAATTTTTGGACGTAAAAGCTTCCAAATACTACTGAAATACTGGTATTTTGGCAGCAACTCCCAATTTACTCACAGACTCTAAAGGAAAACCTTATCTCATGAAAGGAAAAGCCACAATTTCCATTCTGGAAAAAATCTCCCTCGAACCAAAGTCCTATAAACTTGGAGAAGCCCAAGAAAATCACAGTATGAAAATGAATGGACTACTAATAAAGTGCTAAGTGTCCTCATGAACTAAGGGTTGATAGAGGTGATGCCTGTAGGCATGGAAACCTAAAAATGAAGCAAAGTTCACTAATGGAAGAACCTACCACCAAGTGAGCTATTTCAATGGAATAATATAGACACCTCTCATATGAACAAATTACTTGTTGCCAACTGCAGTGACCACTGAGCAAGCAAAATGCCACTCATGTAATTCTCATCACCAGAGAGCATTCTACTCCTGAGATGACTGCATGATAACTTCCCATAGTCTCCTAGGCTGTTGCTAATGAACTAGTTGTAGCATTAGGAGGTCCAAGGCAAAATGCCTGAGCATCTTGTGTCCCAGTGCTAACAAGGAACATCTTTTCTTTATTAAAAATTGGTCCTTCCAATGCTGAAGTTTACATACTTAATAACCTATTTCATCAAGTATAAAAAAGGATCAAACATTTGTAGTCTACTTCCCACAGTGAATGAGAGAAAATCTAAGATACTAAAAACATAGTAATTTTCATCTAAGGATAGTCTTAGGTCATTTTAATTCTCTAACATAGATGCCAACTAAGTATAATTTCAATAGCCTATCTTTGAAACACTGCACTGAGCCATCTAAATGTTCTCATTCAAATATCTTTTTTATTGTTAATGGACCCTGACATTGTGTTCATATTGTATACAATATTATCCAATAAACATGTTTCTCATGAATTCAAGTAAATAAAATTGTTCTTCTAATTGGTAAGGTTAAAATCTTTGAAGGTTGTTAGAACATGGTTTCAACTTCTACTCAGCCAGATGAAATACACTTAAGTATTGGGTTTCTCTCTCTTAACTTAAAGATATATTCTTTTCTACAAATATTAGAGGCTTTCCCCCATCTCTTAAAAACTATTTTGTCATTTGCACAACTCTGAGATTCTACTTCATTGACACTTGGTTTTGTGTTTTTGGTGTAAACAATAGCTAAATATTAATACTTAGTTCTCATATGTTCCCATTTCACTTACAACATGGGACTTAGATAAAAACAAGTTATATCAGTGATTGTAAAACTTCACTGTGTATCCAATTCAGCTTAAGGACATAATAAAAATACTGAGCCTTCTCTGATCCAACATCCCAAAGAATTATAATTGTCAAGTGGTAAGATTCTGAACACTTTCTAATTTTATCAAGTTTGCCAGCTAATTCTGAAGCACATCAATCCACATAACTTTCAGGAATAACACAGAATATTTTAGCAAATCCATAGTTTGTAATGTAGATTTCTTTGAATTTCAATTTATTTTTAGCCTTTATGGAGATTACAAATCTACTATATGATTTTGAGTTCTCATATGTTTCATTAAAGATTGTTATACAATTTAATATTTAAGAAAAAAGAAATCATATCTTAAAAGGTGGAAATAATACAGAAGTCATTGAATTCATATTCTCACCTAAAAGTTCTTCTCACAAAAATTCTCTATGTATATTTGATAAGCAAATTCCAGATATTTTATTTCAAACCACTGGATGTCTGAATCTTGGTAATATAAATCTCTTCTCCAAATAGCTGTCTATTATCCAACATTTTTTGAACTATTTTATTTTGTGTGAGTTTGATTTTTTAAAAAGTAACTCTGCTGCCATTAAATCTATACTATTCATTTTGTTAATGAAAAGACATTGCTGTGCACTCTCTATACCAATTAGTCAGCACTAGGAAAACTGTTTGAGGATACATAGAAAATCCAGACTAAAATTCTATACTCAGGGAGATTTTATCTCTATAGGAGAGGAGAGCGGAGGAAAGGAGAGGAGAAGTAGGAGAGGGGAGTATTGTAAGATACAATAAATCATGAAAAAATATTTAAAAGAAATAGAAATCATTTCCAAATGGGATACATTAAGAAGAAACCACAGAGAGAGTTTTATATTTAAGTAACTTTAAAAACACAAAGGAAATATGGTAAAAGTATGTATGGAAGGAAAGAAACAGCAAAGTCACATAATTAGAACAATCCAGAATGGTATGAATTTCTGTAATTGTATATCCTGATTCACATAGTCATATAATAAATTAAAAATATCTAATTGTACAATTCACATTTTGCCATTATCATTATCCAGTCTTACAGCTTAAAGACCGTGAGCTTACATTTATTTTTAATGTAAGTTCAAATTTACTACAACTAATATTGCCTGCATTAATACAAAGATATCTGAGAATAAGAATATTTTTTCCAAATCATCTTCCTTGTATTTTCTAGACAAGTTTACCTTATAATTTCAATTTTGCTAAATTTCATACTTCATAGTATGAAATTTAAAATTTTCCTTAAAATTATCTCTGCTATAGCTGGTATGGCTCAGTGGATTGAGTGCAGGCCTGAGAACCAATGGGTTGCCAGTTCGATTCCCTGTCAGGGCACATGCTTAAGTTGCAGGCCAGGTTCCCAGTAGGAGATGTGCACAAGGCAACCATAAATTGATGTTTCTTTCCCTTTCTTTCTCCCCACTTCCCCCTCTCAAAAATAATAAATAAAACCTTTAAAAAAAGAATTAAAAATAAATAAAAATATTCTGCAATAATTCTAAATATCAGTGACAAACTTTTAGTGAATGTTATGTATAACTTGTTAAAAATAATCCTGCTAGTGGTGAAGAAATTAGTTGATTTCTTATTTTAATTTTTATTGTTATTCAATGACACTTCTCTGCCTTTTCTCCCCATCCCTAAACCCCACCCCAGCCAAATCCACCTCCCTCCCCTACCTCCACCTTCCTCTTTGATTCTGTCCATGTGTCCTTTCTAGCACTTCCTGTAATCCCCTTTCCCCACTGTCCCCTCCACACTCCCCTCTGGTTATTCCTAGATTGTTCTTAACTACAATGTCTCTGCTTATATTTTGTTTCCTTTTTTCTTCCATTTATTATGTTCCAGTTAAAGGTAAGATCATATGGTATTTGTCCCCCACAGCCTGGCTTATTTCACTCAGCATAATGCTCTCCAGTTCCATCCATGCTGTTGCAAAGGGTATAAGCTCCTTCTTTCTCTCTGCTGCACAGAATTCTATTGTGTAAATGTACCATAGTTTTTGATCCACTCATTTGCTGATGGGCATTTAGGTTCCTTCTAATACTTGGCTATTGTACTTTGTGCTGCTATGAATATTGGGGTGCACAGGTTCTTTTGGATTGGTGTTTCAGGGTTCTTAGGGTATAACACCCATCAGCAGAATTGCTGGGTCAAAGGGGAGTTCCATTTTTAGTTTTCTGAGGAAATTCCATATTGTTTTCCACAGTGACCTCACCAGTCTGTTTTTTCACCAACAGTGTACTAGGGTTCCCTTTTCACCACATCCTCTCCAACATTTGTTTGTTGATTTGTTTATGTTGGCCACTCTGACTGGTGTGAGAGGGAACCTCATTGTGGTTTTAATTTGCATCTCTCTGATGGCTAGTGATGCTGAGCATATTTTCATATGTCTCTGGACCTTCTGTATGTCTTCTTTGGAGAAGTTTTTGTTCAAGTCACTTGCCCATCTTTTAATTGGGATGTTTGTCTTCCTGGAGTGCAGTCGTGTGAGTTCTTTATATATTTTGGAGATCAGGCCCTTGTCTGAGGTATCATTGGCAAATATGTTGTCCCATACTGTTGGTTCTCTTTTCATTTTAATGCTGTTTTCTTTAACCGTGCAGAAGCTTTTTATTTTGATGAGGTCCCATTTGTTTATTCTTTCCTTTATGTCCCTTGCTTTAGGGGACATGTCTGTGAGGATGTTGCTACATGGAATGTCTGAAATTTTCCAGCCAATGTTTTCCTCTAGGACTCTTATGGTGTTACGACTTATATTCAAGTCTTTTATCCATCTCAAATTTATTTGGGGGTATGGCGTAAGTTGGTGATCGAGTTTCATTTTTTTTGCATGTAACTGTCCAGATCTCCCAACACCATTTGTTGAAGAGGCTGTTTTTGCTCCATTTTATGCTCCTGCCACCTTTGTTAAATATTAATTGACTGTAAAGTCTTGACTTTATTTCTGGGCTCTCTGTTCTGTTCCATTGGTCTATGTGCCTGTTTTTATGCCAGTACCAGGCTGTTTTGATTACAGTGGCCTTGCAATACAGTTTGATATCAGGTATTGTGATCCCTCCTGCTTTGTTCTTCTTTCTCAAAATTGCTGCAGCTATTCGGGGTCGTTTATGGTTCCATATAAACTTCTGAAGTGTTAGTTGTATATCTGTGAAATATCTCAAGGATACTCTAATAGGGATTGCATTGAATCTATAAATCGCTTTGCGTAGTATGGCCATTTGGATGATGTTAATTCTTCCAATCCATGAGCATGGTACATGCTTCCATTTGTTTGTGTCTTCCTTAATTTCTTCCTTCAGTGTTGTGTAGTTTTCTGAACACAGGTCTTTTACCTCCTTGGTTAGGTTTATTCCTAGGTATTTTAACTTTCTTGTTGCTATATCGAATGGGATTTTTTTTTCCTGATTTCTGTTTCTGCAGTTTCATTATTGGTATACAGGAATGCCTTCAATTTCTGAGTATTGACTTTGTATCCAGCTGTTTTGCCAAATTCATTTATTAGGTCAAGTATTTTTTTGGTGGATTCTATAGGATTTTCCACATACACTATCATGCGTCTGAAGGCAGTGACTGTTTCATTTCCTCCTGTCCTATTTGTATGCCTTTCATTTCTTTTTGTTGTCTGATTGCTGTGGTAAGGACTTCCAATACTCTGTTGAATAGGTGTGGTGAGAGAGGGCATTCTTGTCTTGTTCCTGATGTTAGTGGGAAAGCTCTAATTTTTTGTCCATTGAGTAAGTATGATGTTGGCTGTAGGTCTCTCATATATGGCCTTTATTATGTTGAGGAATGCTCCCTCTATTCCCACTTTGCTGAGTGTTTTTATCAGAAATGGGTGCTGTACCTTATCAAATGCTTTTTCCACATCTATTGATATGATCATGTGACTTTTGTCTTTACTGTTGTTTATGTGATGTATTATGTTTATTGATTTGAAAATATTGTACCATCCTTGCATTCCTTGGATGAATCCCACTTGGTCATGGTGTTTGATCTTTTTAATGTATTGCTGGATGCGGTTTGCCAATATTTTGTTGAGGATATTAGCATCTATGTTCATCGGAAATATTGGCCTGAAGTTTTCTTTCTTTGTTGTGTCTTTATTTCGTTTTGGGATTAGGATGCTGCTGGCTTCATAAAAAGAGTTTGGGAGTCCTCCATCAGTTTGGATTTTTTCGAATAGTCTGTGAAGGACAGGGTTTAGCTCTTCCTTAAATGCTTTGTAGAATGCTCCTGTTGAGCCATCTCGTCCAGGGTTTTTGTGTGTTGAGAGTTTTTTTGATTACTGCTTCAATTTTGTCTGCTGTTATTGGTCTGTTCAGGTTTCTGCTTCTTCTTCATTCAGTTTTGGAAGATTCTATTTTTCTAATAATGTGTTCATTTCACCTAGGTTTTCAAATTTTCTGGCATACAGTTTTTCGTCGTAATTTCTTACAATCCTTTGTATTTCTGTGGCATCAGTTGTAATCTCTCCTCTTTCATTTCTAATTGTGGTTTTTTGGATCCTCTCTCTTGTTTGCTTGATGAGCCTACTTAAAGGCTCTTAGATTTTGTTTATTTTCCAAAGAACCAGCTCCTGGATTCATTGATCCTTAGAATTGTGCTTTTAGTCTCTATGTCATTTAACTCTGCTCTGATCTTGGTTATTTCCTTACTTCTACTTGCTCTGGGCTGTCTTTGTTGTTATTCCTCGAGTTCTTGTAGGCTTACGGTTAGGTTGTGTGTTTGAAATGTTATTATCTTTTTAAGGTAGGCCTGTATTACTATGAACTTCCCTCTCCGGACTGCCTTTACTGTGTCCTATACGTTTTGGGTTGTTTTAAGTTTGTTTTCATTTGTTTCCACAAACTTTTTGACTTCTTCCCTATTCTCATTCTTGACCCATTTACTGTTTAATAGCATGCTTTTCAGTCTCCATGATTTTAAGTGTTTTGGGTTTTTTCCTTTGGGGTTGGTTTCTAGTTTCAGTCCCTTGTGGTCAGAGAAAATGCTTGATATGATTTCAATCTTCTTGAATTGGTTGTGGCTTGCTTTGTGTCCTATCATGTGGTCTATCTTTGAAAATGTTCCATGTACACTTGAAAATAATGTGTATTTTGTTTCTTTGGAATGAAAACCTCTCTATATATATCAATCAAGTCCATTTCATCTAGGGTATTGTTAAGTGACACAATATCCTTTTTGATATTTTGTCTGGAAGACCTGTCCATTTTTGACAGTGGGACATTAAAGTCTCCTACTATAATTGTGTTGCTGTCAATATCTATCTTGAAATCCTCCAAGATTTACTTTATGTATTTGGGTGCTCCTATGTTGGGTGCATATATATTTACAATGTTTTTCTCTTCTTTGTGGCTTCTTCCTTGGAGTATTATGAAGTGACCTTCTGGGTCTCTCTTCATGGCCCTTCTTTGGAAGTCTACTTTGTCTGATATGAGTATTGCTACCCCTGCTTTTTTTTCCTGTCCGTTTGCTTGGAAAATTTGTTTCCAGCCCTTCAGTTTCAGTCTGTGTAAGTCTTTTGTCCTGAGATGGGTCTCTTGTAGGCAGTATATGTGTGGGTCATGTTTTCTTATCCATTCAGCTATTCTTTGTCTTTTGATTGGAGCATTTAATGCATTTACGTTTAAGGTTATTATCTATAGGTACGTATTCATTGCCATTTTTTCATACCTGTGTTCCTCTCTCTTTCTCTTTTCCTTCCTTTCCTTAAAATAGTCCCTTTAGCATCTCTTGCAGAGCTGGTTTGGTGGAAGTGTATTCTTTTAGACTTCTTTTGTCTGGAATGTGTTGGGAACCGCCCTGCCTGGTTCCAGATGCTGTAACCCCCTATGATTAAGGCTGAGTCAGAGTTGGGACCATAAGCCACTAAGGAGACAAAACTTATATTCCTGGCAGGTGTGCCACCTCTGCCCAGTTCACCCTGCTTGGCCCTGAGCTTGGCCAGTTAGCCAATGACAGGCAAGAATCCTCAAGGGATGATCAACCTAAGACAGGCATGGTCACGGAAGAGGCCCGCAGGGAAGGACTGGAGGGGCTGTGGAAAAAGCGGGTGATGGTCCCTCACCCCTCGGCTTTGAAATAGCCTGAGTCCTCATTCTGTCTGCAAGAAGTCTCCTAATCTCTTGGCTGCCTTGCGTCCCTCCTGACTTAAGCCTGAAACAATGACAGAGGGCAGTGCAGTCCTGTGCTGGGAGGGGCGGATTCCCTGGGGAATCAGGCCTAAGAAAAATACATACATTCCTATGAAACCTACTTAATTTGTACCCTCAGTTTAAGAGATAAGGGTCCAGACCTGAGATGAGTCTGGCACCTAAAGTTTTATGGCCCTCTAACTAATTGGCTGCAACTCAGAATAAGCCCTCAAAGTTCTCTGTAAATCATGTATTGTTTAACCCTTACTGGCTGACAATGATTGATGAGCTTTATCTGTCTTCCTATGTGAATGAACCTAATAAAAGCCCCTGGAGAGAGTGGCTCTGGGCCCTTCTCCTTTGAGAGAAGCAGCCACCTTTCCTCCCAAAGCAGATCATGTCTTGGTAGTCTTTTTCTTCATCCGTGGCGGACCGGGGGCAGCGTTAAATCCCCCCGACAGGGATGCTCTTTATTTGGCCTTCTATCTTGATTGAGAGCCTTCCTGGGTAAAGTAGTCTTGGTTGAAGGCCTCTGGTTCTCATTACTTGGAATATTTTTTGCCATTCTCTTCTGGCTTGGAGCGTTTCCATTGAGAAGTCAGTTGCTAACCTTATTGGGGCTCCCTTGTATGTTAGTTCCTGTTTCTCCCTTGCTGCCTTTAAGATCCTGTCTTTGTCTTGGAATTTTGCCATTTTAATTATGATGTGTCTTGCAGTGGGACTCCTTGGGTTCCTCTCGCTTGGGACTCTCTGTGTTTCCTGGATTTCGGTGACTTTTTCTCTCATCAGATTGGGGAAATTTTCCATCATTACTTTTTCAAACAGCTTTTCTGTCCCCTGCTCTTCTTATCCTTCTGGTATGACTATTATACAGATACTATTATCTGTATAATATTACAGATACTATTACATTTCATGTTGTCCTGCATTTCCCTTAATCCCTCTTCTTTCTTTCTGAGCCTCTTTTCCTTTTCTTGCTCTTTCTGGGTGTGTTTTTCTACTTCGTCCTCCAGCTCGCTGATCTGATCCTCTGCGTCATCAAGTCTGCGTTTGATTCCTTCTACTGTGTTCTTCAGTTCAGAAATCATATTCTTCATTTCCTCTTGGCCCTTTTTGATAGTTTTTATTTCGTTTTCATGTTGATATAGTTTGCAGTGAGTTCATTGTAGTTTCCCTGTAGTTTCTGGTAGTTCTCTGTGAGCTCAGTGAGCTTCCTCATAACCATTGCTTTGAACTCAATATCTGATAGTTGACTTGCCTCTTTTTCATTTAGCATTCTTTATAAGGCTTCCTCCTTTCCTTTCATTTGGGGATTGTTTGTTTGTCTTCCTATTGTTTGTGAGACTCTTCTTGTTAGCCTCTGCTTCTTAAATTGATCTGTTCTGATTCCCTGGGTGTATGGTATCAACTTCTACGGTAGAATGCCAATGGGATTCCTTGGTGCCATCTCCTTAATCTACTGAGCTCACTGGTCTTGAGCTGAAGTTTATGGGTGTAACACGGTCTAACTCTGGTCTTTTCTGCACTCCAGGTTTCATTGTCTCATTTGTGGGAAAAGGAGAAAGAAGGAAAAAAATAAATAGGAGAATGGAAGGAAGGAAAAACGGAATAGAAAAGGAATGGAAGGAAGAAAGGAAGGAAAGAAGGAAGGAAGAAGGAATAAAAAAAGTTTGGAGGAAAGATAAGAATAAGGAATTTTAACAAAAATTAACACAGAAAAAAAAATAAAAGAAGGCAGGTAGAAGGAGTAAAAAAGGTAAAGGATGGAAGGAATAAGGAACACAAAAAGAAGAAGGACAGAAAGGAAGAAGGAATTTTGGGGAAAAGGATAAAAAAAAGAGAGAGAGAAGAAAAGATAAAAAAAAAAGTCTTCTGCTGACTTTAAACTGTTCAGGTCAGTTCTGCTGGCCTTCCTGTCTGTGAAACAGGAGGGGGTGGTTAGAAGGATTGGTTTCACTTTTCTCCCTTCCTGAGCCATACTCTTTTTGCTGCTGTTCAGCCTCCAGTCCAGTTCTTCAGGGTCCTTCTGCTCCCTCCTAGGCCTTTAGTTCACCAGTTGTGCTGTCCTTGAGTTGCACGAATTAGGGGCAACTCACACTCCATCTTCTTGCTCTTTGCTGTATCATATGCTAGGGGCTCTGGATGCTCCTTCAGGGTAGTTCAGCCCCTACTGGGTCAAGTCTTTCCAGGGGCTGTAGTCTCCCCTAGCCCTGCAGCTCCCCTCTGCTGGGTGTTCTGCCTTCCTCCTAGAGAGCCAGTAGGCCCTGCAGGGCTCTTTGCGCAGGGGCTAGGTGGGAGTTGTTCAGAATTGGTGCTTTTAGGTGTGGTCGCCTGCAGACAGCCAGACCATTGATTGGGTTGCGAGGAGGCCGATACCCTGCTTTGGGCCTGTGTGAGGGGCAGCCAGCCACTGATCGAGGTGCGCGCCCACCCAGGCACTTTGGGTCTCTGCGCCCAGGCAGTCAGGCTGTTTATCAGGGTGCGAGCCCACCTGAGGTTTCAGTTGTGGGCGCCCAGTCCACTGATCTGGGTGTGTGCCAACCGAGCTTCAGGTGTATGCTGGGGCTGCCTCTATTTTCTCTTTTTCTTTTGGAGAAATTCTTCCTATTCAAACCCTCCTGGTCCAAACAAGCACCTGGCCTCTCACACAGCCCAGCCTGGCTCTCTCCCAAGAATCCTGCAGCAGACCCTGCACCCGGGCCGGGGGCTTCAGCTGCCCTGGTCCCCATGCTGGTCCCAGGGACGTTATTGTCCTTAAGCACTCTTCTTATAGTCAGATCTTTCAGTGTCCTCTATCTTTTGTCTCCAGTGTTCATATATGCTGGAATATTGTTGGCTGTTCGCTCTGTTCCTCAGATCAGCTAGGTGTTTCACTGGTGGTGTATCATAATTTTAAAAGCATTTCAATTATTTGGTCCATAGATTGTTTTAAATATTACCACTGTAATAAAGAATCCTGTAAAGCATGTAAATTATACTAAATGTTTTTTTATGATATATATTTTAGGTATAAACTACAGGAATCAAGTTACACAAATTGTTTATGATTTTGCTAAATTATCATTCAAATGCTACTGACTCTTCCAAAAACACTGTTCAGAAACACCATAATATAAGTAAATGTTAATTATCCAGAATTTTTATAAGCTTTACTTTTTCTTTCTACATTGGATGGAAAGTTAAGGACATTGTATATTGAATATTCTCTAGTTAGTGTATCAGACTATATTAATAGATCTATAAATATGGCCATATTTTTGGCTGTTTTAGTGATAATATTTAATTTCATTTTCATAAAAATTCAGAAATTAATGAATAAGTGAACCATGAAATAATGTTCCCAAAAGGATGGACAGACTATGTCATTATTCATCACATATAGTTTAAGTTTTATAGAAAAAGATAATGCTGTCCTAGAATGTCATGTTGACAGGTTGATTTATATTTGTTTTCTCTGTGTTTGTTGCATCAACTTTTTAATGGCAATTCATTTATTAATTTGACTAGGTATACCTCCTATGTGTGTGACACCATGGTGATGCTAGAGGTACATATAAATGAATAAAATATAGACTCTGCCCTCAAGGACTTTAAAAGCTAGTAGGAAAGAGACATGAAAATTAATAGCTGTGATACAGGGTGAAATGTTGAGTGCCCCTGGAGAATAGTGAAGGGCTGACTCCTGGATAATGCTGATGGATGCAGTTGCTTCTATCTAAGGAACCAGGTAAGTTGACATTGGTGAGACCTGTAAATGTTGAGTGGAATTTTACTCTTCTTCAGAAAGGTCATTTATTTTGCAGCTCTAAAAATAATAAAAGTAATATAATTCCAAAGATGATATTTAACTAAAACGTTCTTAAAATTTAATGCTTTAAGGAATCTTAAAAAAATCTAATTCTGTATACTATCAAGACATAAAATATTTGGGACATTAAGGCCACTTTACAAGCAAACCTCAGTAACCCATAACGATCTTATAAAACTATGAGAGATCTAACCTTGAGAATTATCTTTTTCTGATTTCTAGATTATTCTGAGCAGAGACTTAGCTCTTTAAGATTTGCTGTGAAGGTGGGAGTGGGAGAAACTTTTAGTGAAAGTACTTAGGTGTGTTGATTTGTGTCAAATATGGGGAAACTGAGGCTGGATAGTAAGAATATCATTATCAAATAGTTCTACCAGAGAAATCCATCCCCCATTAACATAGCAATTTCTCATAATTACTGTTTAAATCAAACTTCATTTAAGAGAGTAGATCTTAAAAGTTATCACCACAAGAAAAAAATTGTAGCTATGTATGTGATGGATGTGAACCTGACTTTTTAAAATGATTATTTACAATATATATAAATATTGAATCATTATGTTGTATACCTGAAACTAATATAATGTTGCAAGTCAATTATACCACAATTAAAAATGCATTTCTTAAAACTGATTTTTTTATTGGGTAGTATTTGCAATTGAGAATCAGGAGTTTGGGGTTTAGCTTTTATTCTGTAAACAATGTAAATAATTAATGGTATGAACTTAGTAAAATCTTTTGACCTTTCTTGACATATTCTTCCTTATTCGTTAAAACAGGAGAAATCACCCTTCTGGTGATTTTCAAGTCTTTTCAACTCGGTCTAGAATTTTCTTTGCTTTTTTCTTCTTTAATTCCTAAATTAGATATAATTTTTATTATTAACTTTGCTAGACAGAAAGGCAATAGGGTTGGCTGCTGGAAACTCTCCTTAATTGTAACAGTATCAACCATTAACTGCCTCAGTGACAATGCATTGTTTCATGAGAACTTTTTTCCCCTACTCCCACAAATTACTGCATTCTAGAAGTTAAAATTGTCTTCTATTTCTATTATCACAGCATTGTTAAAATTCAAGCCCAACTTCAATTGTTACTATAAATTATTTTTGAAGTTATAATTGCATACTTTATTTGTCTTTTAAATGCAGTTACAAAATTACAATACAGACTCATTCTGTATTGAATGCAAGTGGGATGCAATATAAAATGTACCTTTGCTGAACAAAGGAAGAAAGTTGTGCAAATCAGCTGTAATTACTAGGTGCAGGTGTATAGAAAAATGATTTTCTAAGCACTGTATTCATTCATCTTATTTTGAATAGAAAATTATGGTACTTCTAATTGAAAAAAACATTGTTACTTTAATTTGCTAAGCACTTGGTTGGTTGAATAATATCACATACTTCTACTTTTGTGTGGAATGACCTGCTTTGGGGTTGCTTTCTAGAAAATGTCGAGGTTGTTTTTTTTCTTTGCTTGTTCTTTGTATGACCTATTCCTTTTGTGTGTTGGAAGATATCAGAGAACTAAATATTAATGTGAAACTCTAAAATGTAAACACTAAAATGCAGACTGTATTATGGTAAGCAGACAATTCTTGTTATGCTACTTGCATAATTTATTGTGAACATAATAAATGATTAGCTTTTGAACTAAAGTTTAGTTTTACTGCTTTTAAACAAAGAAGACATATTAGAATAAAAACAAACCAAGTGAACAAATCAACCAAACAACAAAAATATCTTTCTTCAACTCTTACTAGAATTGGTTAGGTAATACAAACTAATTATCTTCAATAGGGTTTGTGAATTTTTTGAAATTTATGTTTAGCAATAACTGCAGGTTATTCAAATATTCAGATAATACTTGCATGTTATGAAATCTATTACCTAATAATTCTGGAAACTTAAAGGACTCTTGAACCTTTTAGAAATATATTATTAATAGTTATTACTTTGATATGTTGAAGTTAATAAAGCCCAGCACAAGAATAATTCAGTAAGGTAATTATAGATACAATGTGTTTAGTTGAGATGCATGGATAATATTGGTTAAGTATAACAATTTCAAAATGAAGAATGAGCCTATTCAGTTGTTGAAAATATAACCTTCCTAATAAAAACACAAACTATTCTGTCATTTTAATCTAAAATTAATTTGTATAACTGTTTCCATTAGCTGTAATTTTCCATGTTATCAATTCCTCAGCAAATTACAATGCTTATTTTTCTATGTAATTATTAGTGGTTAGGGTTGACATTCATCATATTTAAAGTGGTTATTAATATAAATATATATTATTAGAGATGTTGAATTTAACATCTTGAATTAAGTTGTGAATCATGCATGCATATGCTCCACATGTAATAATGAAGACATAGGCTTTGGAAGAGAGATGACTGAACTATTATACTATTTTATAAATTTAGTTTAAAATAGCTTTGAGCAAATTTGGATACAGTTAAACCAAAGTGATTATTTATTTATTTATTTATTTATTTATTTATTTATTATCTCTTCAATGTCTTTTGCTTATAAATTCCATAGTGTTATAGACTGTACTTAAAATTTCACCTTCTCCTCAATGACAGATTGTCTAGCAAATTTAAACATGATAGCTAGCCACACAGTTTTTCTAGAAAATACTCAAAATATCAGTAATTTTCTGTGAGAAGCTTTTCACATTTTTACTTTATAAATTGGTATTGAGATACTATTTAAGGCTATACTTCTAGGCACAATGGAGTAATTATGTTAGGCTTACCCTCTCCTAATAAACAACTATAAAAATTAACAAAACATAAAACATGACATTTTTTAGGTATTGTACAATAGGTAATATAGGTCATATACTCCTGAGAGAAGGGAAGGCATTGGCCTGGGTTTTCATCCTATGGTATTTTCTGACTACAGAGCAGGAGTGTGAAGGCCAGGTGAAGAATTGCTGTCTTGCTGAGCTGAGCAGGTAGAAATATATTTGAGGGTGCTGAGTTCATTGGAATTTATGGATGATTATCCCGAGGGTCATTCAGAGAGAGGTGCCTAATATATTGTACAAAGTTCCTCTTCAATTTTCAGCTGAAAGCTAGGCTGTGTGTAAACAGTGAGATACTATAAGGTGTAAAATAAAACAGTGTTTAAAGGAATAAATGCTACTGAATATACTGGAGATGACACAGTACTTGAAATTCTAGATTTCCACCCATTCAGAGTAGAGCAGCATTCATTTTAGAAATTCAGAAAGTCTATGCTTTAAGAGTAAAGATTCTGCCCTAACACGGGGTTGACAAAGCTTTGTTACAAAGAGGTAGTTAGTAAATATCTTAGGATTTCAAGGCCATATATTCTCTACAGCAGCTACTCAACTTTGCCATCTTAATGTAAAACAAAACAAAACAAAAACTTACAGACAAAACATTAAACAGATGGGTATTTAAGTCTTTTTAAAATTTTTAAACTATTTTTTATTGTTGTTCAAGTACAGCTGTGTCCATTTTCCCCCTACCACTCCCCCCAGCCATCCCCACCTCCCACCACTGATCCCACCCCACCTTGGTTTTGTCCATGTGTTCTTTACATATGTTTCTGAAAACCCTCCCCCCTTACACAAACAAACCATAGGCTGCATTTGACCTGTGAACATTAGTATACTAACCTCTGCCCTAGAGTATGTGCTGTATAGTAGGAATGAAGACAAAGTGTAAATGAACATCCTCAACAGAGCACCAATCCAAGCCTGACATGATTGATTGCTAACTCACTATCTGAGAGGTCATATATATACTCAGGGTGAAAAAGTAGAGTAGCATCCAGGCTTTCCCATTTTCTTTCTCCTCCCCACACACCAGTTTCCCTTATCTACAATATAAATTATATGGCTGGACACACACACATACATATGCATGAATATGTATGTATATTCAAATACTATACACACACACACACACATGTCCATATATCTGTATCTATTCTACATCTACATATATATGAATATTCAATCCATACTTGGACATATGTGTATCTACATCTATATCTATCTGTCATGTGTGTGAATATATATACCCATATGTGTGTATACACACTCACACATATACATATATACATATACATATGAGACACACACAGATCAACATAGCCAGCTGTGCAGATTTTATGGTGTTTTATAAAGTTCTAGACCTGCATGAACAAACTAACTATTGTTTGAGGTGGCTCAGCATAACTTCTTTAAATTCTTCCTTTTTAGGTAATGTTGAGCATAGAATTGTTTGCCAATATGGTATTACTGTGCTGCTTTATCTTTCTATAATCTATAATTTTTTTTATTCACTTAACATGGTATTTCCAAGTGCTGCAGGAATTTTTAATTTGGAGAGCTTTCATACCAGTGGTACTCAGAGATTTCTGACTACTTACTTTCCCCAAAATCATAGTCTTTTTGCAGACTTAGCTAAAGGGTAATGTTACAATTATTTGCTGAAATGAACAGCCATCAAAGTACACTATATCAAGTATCTTTATATTTTTAAAACATATAATGAAATTTTTAGGATCTCATGGAAGAGATGTGATAAGTTGTTTAACTGTTGGAACATGTCAGACAATACTCAAGCCATTAATTATTTATCAAAATTCTACTCTGGAACTAGTACCATTTTTGTAGTAAATATTTAAAAACAAGTTTCTGATTTCTCAGTAAATATATTATATTTGGATAATCAATATGTTTCCACATTAAATAAATACAGATCAATATAATTTAATATACATTATAACAAGTTAATAAATTGTTTAAAAAGCATGATTACATTAACAAGATATAAGAGTTTATGTGAAATGAAATCTATCTGAATCTATTTCAAGCTGGAAATGAGGATAATCTTCTAATGATTTTAGCTGTACTTTCCTTAATGTTGCCTTTTAAATAAATAATTAAACCATAAAAATTCTCTATCGCCTTATTTTTATATTGTTTGATATAATTTTGATTAGGGAAAATTGTTTCATTTCCTAAGTGAAAATAAGACTTCAGACAACACTATTCTTGGAAGATGATAGAGTCATGTTCAAAACAGAATAAAAATTACTGAAAACTGATTATTTTTTGAAGTCAGATTTTGATAGCTGTGAAGGCTCTAGGTACAAGCGGAGAAGATTGAAGATGAGGTGTGGAACCAAAAGCTGAATTACTTTTCATTCATTATAATGCATAGGGCTAGCCTGGGAAGAGTTGTAATTTGATATTAAGAGTCACACTTTTTTTTCTCTCAGTGTCTTAGCTGGAGGACACTAGTAAATATTAAATCATAAAAACATGTAAATCTTTTTACTCACAAAAGATCACTAAAATATGTATTGGGAAAAATGATAACTCTGAGCCTGGATGCCTTGCTAAGTGTGCTGGCATTTTCCAGGTTCCAAAATTAATTCCACTTGGAAAATTTACACTTGGTTGCTAAATGTTACCTAGATGGTTGTTGCATATTTAGACCAAGCTTCAGCAAAAATAATTGTTAGTACAGAAAAAGGAGACTGGCTGCAGAGTATTCTTTTGTGGGCTGAGTAACTCTACATAGAAACCATTTTTGGAAGATAGTATGCAAATATGCTGTAAAGTTATGATGAATTCTTAAAGGGGAAGGAAAAACAAAATCTGTTACAGCAAATCTTTTAAAAAATGAATTATCTATCATTTTTCTCAATCTCTTTTATGTCTTTAGAAAATGATATTTCTCTTGTGACTGAATAAGTTGGTGAAACTTAATAAAATGGTTTAAAATGAAGGTAAAACACATTTTATATGGAACCAGTTGATACATATAGAATATTAGAGCAATTATCTAACAGAATATACAGAGTGACATGGGTCTAGTCTTACATATTCATGTATTAATTTAAAAAGAAAGAAGCAAACTTGGTTTTTTTTTTACTTTAAAATCTCCATCAGCAATTTCATAGCCTGTCCGAATATCAAAAATTTTCAAAAATCTCTCAGAAATTTGATTATACTTGATTTTGTCTAAACATCACCAATAACTGATTTGCTTTGAATATAATTATTAAAAAGAAAGTGCATTATCTAATAACAAAACCATCTCAAACAAATTTAATCAATTTGTTCTATATGATGATGTTGCATGACTGGCTAAATTTTTTACTTTTCAAATGGATAGATTGGATTCAGTATAAAAAAACCTTCAATATTTGAATAAACAATATTTTTCTTTTCAGTTATGTTAAAATTTGAATTAAATAGATACATAAGTATCTCAGTTACTGGCTATGGCACCAGAATACATTTTAATTTAATTTTAATTCTATTCTTTTAATTTTTCATTTTTCTAAATTTAAAATTTTCTATTGTATCTTTCCATTACTATTTTACCCCCTTATATACTCCTCTTCCCCCTGTAATCATCACACTGTTGTCCATAAGTCCTTTTTCCTTTTTTGCTCAACCGCCCCTTAACCTAACCCCTCAGCTGTCATCCTGCTTTCCATCTATGAGTCTGTCTCTATTTTGCTTGTTAGTTCAGTTTGTTCATTAGATTCCACATATGTGTAAAATCATATGATATTTGTCTTTCTCTGACTGGCTTATTTCAATTAGCATAATGATCTCCAGGTCCACCCATCCCATCACAAAGGGTACATTTTTCTTCTTTTTTTTTTTTATGGTGGAGCAGCATTCCATTGTGCTAATATCCCATAGTTGTTTTATCCACTCATCTACGAATAGACACTTGGACTGTATCCATATCTTGGCAATTGTAAATAATGCTATATAATAGAGGTACTTATATGTTTCAAATTAGTGTTTTGGGTTTCTTCAGATATATTCTCATAAGTGGGACTGCTGGGTAAAAAGGCAAAACCATTTTTAATTTTGGAGGTATCTCCATATTGCTTTCCACAGTGGTTTCACCAGTATGCATTTCCAAAGTGTAAAAGGGTTCCCCTTTCTCCACATCCTCACTAGCACTTGTTTGATGATTTATAGATGATGGCCATTCTAACAAGTGGGAGGGTTATATCTCATTGTGGTTTTAGTTTGTATTTCTGTGATGATTAGTGAAGGTGAGCAGCATCTTTTCATATGTCTATTGACCATTTGTATTTCCTCTTTGAAGAAGTGTCTATTCAGGTCATTTGCCCATTTTTTAATTGGATTGTCTGTTTTTTGGGTTTTGAGTTTTATAAGTTTTTTACAAATTTTGGATATTAACCCTTTATCAGGTGTATTGGTGAATATGTTCTACCATTCCATGGGTTGCCTTTTTATTTTGTTAATGGTCTTCTTTGCTGTGCAAAAACTTTTTAGTTGGACTTAGTTCCATTTGTTTATTTTTTCTTTTGTTTCCCCTGCCTGGTGAGATATAGCAGATAAAATATTGCTATGAGTGATGTCCAAGATTTTATTGCCTATGTTTTCTTCTAGGATCTTTATGGCTTTGAGTCTAATATTTAAGTCTTTAATCCATTTTGAGTTTATTGTTGTGTGTGGTGTAAGAAGGTCATCTAGTTTCATTGTTCTACATGTATCTGTCCAGTTTCCCCAATACCATTTATTGAATAAACCATCTTTAGCCCATTGTATGTGCTTGCTTCCTCTGTCAAATATTAATTGCCTATAAAGGTGTGGGTTTATTTCTAGGTTCTGTATTCTGTTCCACTGATCTGTGTGTCCATTTTTATGCCAGTACCATGCTTTTTAAATTACTATGGCCCTATCATATAGTTTAATGTTAGGTAGAATGATTCCTCCAACTTTGTCCTTCTTTCTCAGATCACTGTTGCTATGTGGGGCTTTTTATGGTTCTATATAAGTTTTTGAAATATTTGTTCTAATTCTGTGAAATATGATATTGTAATCTTGATAGGAATTGCATTGAATCTGTAGATTGCTTTGGGTAGCATGACAATTTTAATGATGTTAATTCTTCCTATCCATGAACATGGTATATACTTCCATTTATTTGTATCTTCTTCAGTTTTGATCACAGTGTCTTACAATTTTATGAGTACAGGTCTTTTGCACACTTGGTTAGGTTTATATACCTAGGTATTTTATTCTTTTTGAAGCAATTGTGAATGGGATTGTTTTGTTAATTTCCATTTCTCTTAGCTCATTATCATTGTATAAAAATGCAGCTGATTTCTAGATATTGATATTGTATCCTGCTACTTTGCTTAATTCGTTTATCAGTTGTAGAAGTTTCTTGGTGGAATCTTTGAGGTTCTTCTTGAACAGTATCATGTCATCTGCATATAAAGACAGTTTTACTTCTTCCTTTCCAGTTTGTATGTCTTTTATTTCTTCTTCTTCTCTGATTGCTATGGGTAGGAATTCTAGTACTTTGTTAAATAAGAGAGGTGAAAGTAGACATCCCTTTCTTGTTCCCGATCTTAAGGGGAGCACTTGTATTTTTTGCCCACTGAGTATGATGCTAGCAGTGGTTTTGTAATATATGGCTTTTATTATGTTTATGTGTGCCCCCTCTATTCCCACTTTGCTAAGAGTTTTTTCGTAAATGGCTGCTGGATTTTATCAAGTGATTTTTCTGTATCTATTGGTATGATCATGTGGTTTTTATCCTTCATTTTGCTTATGTTGTGAATCACATTTCTTTATTTGTGAATGTTGTACCAACCTTGCATTCCCAGAATAAATCCTACTTGATCATGGTGTGTGATCTATTTAATATATTGCTGTATTTGATTTGCTAATATTTTGTTGAGGATTTTTTAATTATAATTTTATGATTTATTTATTTTCTTTTTTATTGTTGTGCAATTACAGCTGTCCCCATTTCCCCCTCTTACATTCCCCTGTCCTACCCCCCACCTCCCACATTCAGTCTTCCCCACCCCTGCATTATCTTTGTCCATGGGTCCTTTATACATGTTCTTTGATGACCCTTCCCCTTCTTTGCCCAGCTTCTATGTTCTATTACTTTAGAAGTTATTATTTGTGAAATATTAGGTTAGGATGTGGCAAGCATATATTTGTCTATAAGTTGTTCTTTTCTCTTGTATAGTTTTACTTATAATTCTACTTCATATTTCTTTTTAAAGTTTCTGCCAATTGAAGAAGCCATGAAAAAGGAGAAGAACTAACAATAAAAACAAAGTGCTGTTATAAACATATAGGAACTGTAGTATCCTAGAAAAGAAGACAAGAAATTATATGATAGGGAATTTTCAAGTACAAGGTGGGACAAAAGTAGGTTTAAAGTTGTGGTGAAACACAGTTTAATTTTGTATTATTTATTACTTATTATATTATTTTCCATACAAACAACTGTAAACCTATTTTTGTCCCACCAACTTCTGTATGTAGATGTTGCTGATATCTATCTATTTATCATCTATCTATCTATGTATCCATCTATCATCAATCATCTCTCTAACCTATCTCCCTATCGTCATCATCATCATTGTTGTCATCATCATGAACATCATTATCATCTGTCCTATCATTAACTAGGTAGTCCAGCACTGGTCCTTGAGTTATATATTTCCAATTGCTGCTGTAACAAATTACCACAAACTTAGTGACTTATAACAACATGAATTTATTCCCTTACTGTTCTGGGGATCAGCAGTCTGAAAGCAATTTCACTAGACTAAAAGCAAGGTGTCTATAAATCTATGCTTCTTCTGCAGACAAGTAATCTGTACGCTTTCTCTTTCCAGCTTGCAGGAGCACTTTTATTTCTTGGCTTATCTTCTTTTATCTTCAAAACATACAATGTAGTATCTTCTATCGGGACATGCTTCCACCCTTACAATTTCTCTTTCTGACTCAGATACTTCTGCTTTCTTACCTCTGGGCAATATACAGATGAGGTATCATAGACTTGTAAACTTGAAAGCTATATAATTTCATTAACCAATGTCTCCCCAATAGATCTGATTAAAAAGAAAAAAAGAACCTTTGCAATTTCACTGGATTTGAAGGATTGTCCAGGACAATCTCCCTATCTAAAGACATTAACATCACACCTGCAAAGTGACTTTTAACATATTAGGTAAAATATCCCTGGTTCAAGGGATTAGTGAATGAACATCTTTGGGGACTTTATTCAGCCTGCCACATATTATGTAATTGGGAGGTCATTGGTGATCTAAAAAAGATTACAATAAGTGCTAGAGAAAGGTACCTGGCTAGAGGGCAGATTAAGAGAGAAAAAGAGAATTATAGTCATTGAATATAGAAAATATTTTGAGGGTGTTGCTGAAAATAGGAGCAAAGAAATTGAGCACTCAATGCCAAAAATGGCATTAACAATTGTTTTATTTTAAAATTTAAAACCTGAAAAAAGATAACAGTTGATTGGCAAGTAGGAGCAGTAGAGAAAATACTGATGTACAATAAACGAGAAAGGATATAATTGAGTATGGATAACATCATAAATATTTTATTTATAGAAACAAAAAGGAAGATAGAATATCATAAGTAGGTGGGTAAATGTGAGGTGGCCATTTGAGAGTCTTTGATTGCTCAGTTCTCTTGGTGAGGTAATATCTGAGTATTGTGGAGTGATTAGATGTCAGAGAAAGTATTTGAGAAGATGGTATGGAATATTTTTTCTAGTAGACTGGAATAGTCAATTGAAAAGTATAATTCATCAGCCACACTAAAGTTCTTCTTGAGTGTCATGATTATAAATGTAAACTGTGACCATTTAGGAGGGTGCTAAATTTTTCTTTAGCCATTATTAACTGTACTAAAGTAGAAGGGAAAAACAAAGGAATTTCTTGGGTGTGTGTGTGTGTGTGTGTGTATTTTGTTTTTCTTCTTCACCATGGTTGTGACTTGACTAAATGAAACTGTGATGCTAGAAGGGACCAGTTCTGTTTAGCTTGGTGATTGTAAGGACTGATCATGAAATTATACCTTGGAAGAAGTGAAGTGTATTGTTGGTATTACTGGGTAGAGTAATTATTGGAGAAGTGGTAATAGAAAAGAAATTAAATAGAAAGATAGTAACAGGGAAAGTGCAATGTATAAAATTGATATTATGGAAATATTATAATTGTTACACCAATCAAGGATATAAGAATGTTTTTATTTTATATGTCCAATGGTGGGAAGGGAGAGAGTTATGCAAAATAGAGAGTGGTGATTTTGTAGGATTTTCTTTTAACCCCTGATGATAGAGCAGAAGGGTCTGGGCAATAAAAATTCTAGTGTCTTTATCCCTAAATTTAGAAGATCCAAGAAAGTTGTGATTTCAGATCCAGTATTTGTTCAATCTTGACCTATACTGTGAAACAGTTAACTGATTTGAAACATATTGATAGAATTTCAACATCTGGGAGGATATGTATTACTTATCTTTGTAGACTCCCCCTTAACACTTATGATGGAGTGTGTTAATTAATGTTGCTCTATTAAGTGACCTAAGGCTATATTCTCTTATGCCATGGATCCCCATTTCTAATGGGAGTGAGTTATAAGAGAAATGTATGGAAGAGTATAGTTAAATGACAGAAGCAAAAGCATCATGGTATGGTTGAAAAGACATGTGTCTTATTGTTTCTGTTTTTGTAAGTAATAAGAGCATCTTATTCTTGATTTGTGAAATCATAATAATACTATCTAACTTACAGAGTTTCTATGATAATCTATTGTGATAATGTGGTAAAACAATTATTACACACCTGTCCACACAAACCCTAATATAAAGAACTATAATAATTTAATACTAGGTTCTGTTTTTAAATATATTTCTTTTTGTTACTTCTCTGCTGGTGGAAAAGGGTTGGTTAGGAATACTTACTGCATCTATATGAACAAGTTCTATTTTGTAGACTAAGGAGAGAGTTATATAACTAGCTTCATGTAGATCCTTGATCAGAGATGTAATATGAGTTTTTCTACCTGTATGTATTGGGGAATTTTGCTTTTATATGTCAAACTCCTCTTTGAGGATTTAATCATCCAGTGTACTTCATTTATGGTAGTATTTCAGTTTTACATTCACCCAAATTTCAAATTGCCAATTAAAATGTTATACAAATTTTATTTATTTTGTGATTAACCTTTATTGTATTTTTTCCATTACCATTTAGTCCTCTTATACCCTCTTACCCCCAGCAATCACCACACTATCTTAGATTCAAATTGTAAAACATACAATATTATTTTTCATAAACCAAATAAATTGCTTGACAGGAAAATTATCTGTATAATAAAATACATCATATAACAAGACAAATATAAAATAATATATATCATTAATATAAGAAAATATATATTTTCAATAAGTATAAAATATCAATAGACTATTACTATTTGTGAAGAAAATAATAAAATATAATAAATTATACAATTTCTGCCTTCTTACCTATGTACAAGAGATAAAAATATAACTTGCATTTGTTAGGAGTGCATGAATAGATATTTGTATATTCATGTATCTTTGTATAAATGTGTTATAACTCCTGTATATGGATAGGTAAAAAATATTACAACAGCATTGAGCAAGAAATCGCCACAGTTACAATTATTCATCAAGCATGCTATGTACTAGACTTTCAGAGGAAAATTATGAAGCACTATCTTTGAGAGTCTTAATACATAGACAAGTTCATAAATATTTATAGTCATGTATTAAATGACACTTTTGTTGTAATTTCCATCATACAGCTTTACAAAGAAATCATTGGTAGGAGGTAAACAATGTTTGGTTTGTTTCACTTGATATCTAAATCCGTTTATGTACAAGATAGCAAATTCCTTCTGTTAAAATATACTGACTGGATATAATCTCCATAGTGCCACATGAGCCAATATATATATTTTTCAGGGGTTTTTTTTAGAAATATTTCAAATGGAAATGAAATTTTAAAGGAACATGAGCACCATGGGTATCTTCTATCAGGGACACGTGGTACTCAACATTGCAAAAGTTAAACATGACAGCTAGTGAACACTGTCATTAATAAGAGTTCTCCAATTATTTACTTTTCAAAATATAAATAAGTGCAGTAACTTTTGGAGATATTTTTAATCAAGAAATTATTTAGTTTAGAATTTTTCATTTTTGTATAGTTACATGGAGCACAAACATTTAGGTTCCACTGACACAGAATTATTCAGATTGTTTTTCCCCTAACAAATAGAGAAATATGTGAGTGAAAAAAACTATCTATTATTGTTTTTGTCTAGTATTTATTACATCTTTTAAAGTAAATGATATATTTTTTCCTAAGAAGTAAAATGGAAATGAACTAGAGTGAATTCTAATCAAACATTTATAAAAATTAATTGACTTTTATCATTTTATTTTATAAGAAAAAGAATAAGCCTATATAAAATATTATTTTACTGTCATTTTTGAATTAAAAAGTGTTATCACAAAAAATAGTTTATCTAAACGTATTTTTGTTGTCACAATTTTTGTTAAGGTGAAGACATGAGATTATTCTTGCAGATAAGTTTGAATTTATCCTAAGAACAATATGAAGGCACACATTTTAAAAATAATATTATAGCTCAGACTGAGTTTTCAAAAGTTTAATTTAAGGTTTGTGGACTAGGAGAGAAATGGGAAGCATAACTCATGACACAAGACAGTATAGTGAACTGATAGATCTTTTATAAGTTGGTAGAACATAGGGTGGAGAGAAGAATTTCTGCTTTTGTTTGATTTTATGCTCAGAATTCAGGAGGAATTTTCAATGTAAAAATCTCAAGAAAGGGGAAAAACAAATGTAACTGGTTAGGAAACCCATTGAGGGAGCTACTTGAAGTTGCATAGCATTTCTAGCACTGGAGAATGGACTCCAGAGGTCTTGATTTCATTTTTAAAGTATATTTTATTAAGTTATTACAGTTGTTCCAATTTCCCCCTATGCCCCCCTCTGCTTGGTTGCCCCCGTGCCCTCCAGCAATCCCTCCTTAGTTCATGTCCATGGATCATGCATGTAAGTTCTTTGGCTTCTCCATTTCCTATACAATTCCTGATAACTAATCACTGGGTTGTTTAGGCCATTTGATAAGCTAAAGTTTTTTAAATATTAAGAATAATAACTTGGCATATTGAAAGCCTTCCACAAATATTACCTTTTGAATACACTATGCTACATCTCTTTCTTGACAAATCTCCTATTGACACAGAGCAGTGAGACAAATAACCAATGCGGGAAAAGCCAAGTCCACAGGACAAAAAGTGCTAGTGATATAGAGCTCAAAGAAATGGGAGAGAGAGATCTAAGATGGCAGAGTAGGAAGTAGAAGCTAAACTAAACTCCTCCAAAGACCAATATGGAATTACAACCAAACTGTAGAGAAATCATCCAGAATAACCAGTTGAACAAGAGCTGAAAAGAAGTGTTATAACCATGGACAGACAGAAGTAATCACTTCACCACAACATGACTGGTATGGAGTGTGGAAGAGACATGAGAGATCTGGCTGAGTTCCCACAGGCAGCAGCTGAAGTGTCACAGAGAAATTTCAGTGGCTGGGAGGTTCCCCTGAGAAGTGTGGGGTCTAAAGCCTAAGCTGGGCTTCCCAGCCTAGAGGAGTGGAGCTGGAAAGGAACCCAGATAACATGAAGCTGTGAAAAGTAATGGGGTTTCTGTCTGCCAGGGAGAGATAGCTGAAGACACAGCCTCATAAAGGGCCAATGCACAAAATTTCATTTGAAACCACTCAACCTAGGCTGTGGGAATGGGAAGTCAGAGTGGACTACAGACACTTGAGTAGAGACTAGAAATGGTGGTTCTGGGGATAAAATTGAGGGAGCAGCCACCAGGATCCCTGTACTTAGACATTCCCCATATTACAGGAACCATCTTGCTCTGGCAGATCACTCCCCTCCAAGCAGCATTAATCTGAGGGGAAGCAATAGTCTCACCAACAGAAATTACTCTGCCCTATTCTGTAGTGCTTAAGTCTGACAGCTGATTCCAGATTGACTAGATTAACAACTGAAGGAGACAGCTGCAGACTGTAGATCACTGGTAGTCTCAAAGAGGATGCCAAGGGCCAGGCTTGGAAACCATCTGACATCACCAGAGGCAGATTGAGAAAGTGCAGACAGTGGTAAACACTAGACTGTACTAAAATGAATTCAACTGCAGTGTTCTTCATGACTTGCATTATTTTCTCTCCTGCATACCTTTTAATATTCATTTCCTGTTCTTCAAGTTTGTCCCTATTAGGTAAGTTGTTTTAACATTATACTTTACTTCTAATTTCATATTTGTTCCTTCCTTCTCTTACTCAATTTTACCTTCTTATTCCTCTTCTTATTTTCATTTTAAATTTTATTTTCTCTCTTGCTATGACTCATTTCCATTCTGCATTCTTACTACTTCTCCCACCTCAGCCATTCAAAACCATTTGTCTTCTCATTAGTCATCTCACATTCGTTTTCCTTGTCTTAAAATATCCTTATTCTCTCTCAACCTTTATCAATTTTTGCCCATTGGTTGTGGATATGGTGGTGGTTGTTGCATTTCTTTAATTTTATTTTTAGATCTTCACTATTCTTGTATTTCAAATTTCAAATTTTGCCATACCCCTCTCCTACTGCATTTAGCCTTCCTCCTACCCCTTGATTTTTTAATTTTTTATTGTTATTCAATTACAGTTGTGTGCCTTTTCTCCCCATCCCTCCACCCCACCCCAGCCAAACCCACCTCCCTCCCCCACCTCCACCCTCCCCCTTGATTTGGTCCATGTGTCCTTTATAGTAGTTCCTATAATCCCCTCTACTCACTGTTCCCTCTCCACTCCCCCCTGACCATTGTTAGATTGTTCTTAACTTCAATGTCTCTGGTTATATTTTGTTTGCTTTTTCCTTCTATTGATTATGTTCCAGTTAAAGGTGAGATCATATGGTATTTGTCCCTCACCGCCTGGCTTATTTCACTTAGCATAATGCTCTGCAGTTTCATCCATGCTGTTGCAAAGGGTATAAGCTCCTTCTTTCTCTCTGCTGCATAGAATTCCATTGTGTAAATATACCATAGTTTTTGGATCCACTCGTTTGCTGATGGGCACTTAGGTTGCTTCCAGTACTTGGCTATTGTAAATTGTGCTGCTATGAACATTGGGGTGCACAGGTTCTTTTGGATTGGTGTTTCAGGGTTCTTAGGGTATAATCCCAGCAGCGGAATTGCTGGGTCAAAGGGCAGTTCCATTTTTAGTTTTCTGAGGAAATTCCATATTGTTTTCCACAGTGGCCTCACCAGTCTGCATTCCCACCAACAGTGCACTAGGGTTCCCTTTTCTCCGCATCCTCTCCAACATTTGTTTGTTGATTTGTTTATGTTGGCCACTCTGACTGTTGTGAGATGGTACCTCATTGTGGCTTTAATTTGCATCTCTCTGATGGCTAGTGATGCTGAGCCTCTTTTCATATGTCTCTGGGCACTCTGTATGTCTTCCTTGGAGCAGTGTCTGTTCAAGTCCTTTGCCCATTTTTTAATTGGGTTGTTTGTCTTCCTGGAGTGGAGTCGTGTGAGTTCTTTATATATTTTGGAGATCAGGCTCTTGTCTGAGGTATCATTGGCAGATATGTTTTTCCATACTGTTGGTTCTCTTTGTAATTTGGTGCTGTTTTCTTTAGCCATGCAGAAGCTTTTTATTTTGATGAGGTCCCATTTGTTTATTCTTTCCTTTATGTCCCTTGCTTTAGGGGATGTGTCTGTGAGGATGTTGCTGTGTGGAATGTCTGAGATTTTCCTGCCAATGTTTTCCTTGAGGACTTTTATGGTGTTACGACTTATATTTAAGTCTTTTATCCATCTTGAGTTTATTTTTGTGTATGGTGTAAGTTGGTGATCGAGTTTCATTTTTTTGCACGTAGCTGTCCAGATCTCCCAACACCATCTGTTGAAGAGGATATTTTTGCTCCATTTTATGCTGCTGCCTCCTTTGTCAAATATTAATTGACCGTATAGACTTGAGTTTATTTCTGGGCTCTCTGTTCTGTTCCATTGATCTATGTGCCTGTTTTTATGCCAGGACCAGGCTCTTTTGATTAGAGTGGCCTTGTAATACAGTTTGATATCAGGTATTGTGATCCCTCCTGCTTTGTTCTTCTTTCTCAAAATTGCTGCAGCTATTTGGGGTTGTTTATGGTTCCATATGAATTTCTGAAATGTTTGTTCTATATCTGTGAAATATGTCATGGGTACTCTAATAAGGATTGCATTGAATCTATAAATTGTTTTGGGTAGTATGGCCATTTTGATGATGTTAATTCTTCCAATCCATGAGCATGGCACATGCTTCCATTTGTTTGTGTCTTCCTTAATTTCTTTCTTCAGTGTTGTGTAGTTTTCTGAGTACAGGTCTTTGACCTCCTTGGTTAGGTTTATTCCTAGGTACTTTATTTTTCTTGTTGTTATATCAAATGGGATTTTTTTCCTGATTTCTGTTTCTGCAGTTTCGTTGTTGGTGTACAGGAATGCCTTTGATTTCTGTGTATTGACTTTGTATCCAGCGGGTAACAGGATCTTAAAGAAACTGTGAAGTAATGAGTAGATACCCTTAGTTTTTAAAGATTCTTATTGTAGTTAAAGTTGCAGTGTCCTAATCATTTAAAAGCACAATTTATGAAATTTTTCATAGTTTAGGTCTGTACAAGATATTTACTCAGTTTGCAGAACATTAACTCTCCTCAAGCTCTGGAGCTATGTTGTAATAATTTAGATTATGTGCTGACAAACACAACTGAATTTTTACAGATACACAGATAGAAGAAAAAAGACATGTCTTTCTAGTTAGGAGTTCTTATGTGGTAGGCCTCAGTGCCTTCAGGCCTCAGTATGTTTTGGTTAAGAGAACTTTCACTGAATATATGTGTTATACAGTGTCATGTCCAAAAATATATTTTTGTTTTATTTATATTTTAAATAAACTTTTTATTTAGGAACATATTAAGATTCACAGAAAAGTCGCAAAGATGATACAGAGAGTTTCTTTATACCTCTCACCTAATTTACCCTATTATTAAAATCTTGCAATTACTATGACACAGTGACCCAAACTAAGAAACTGATATCACTACACAGATATTAACAACTCCTGGATTTATTTGTATTTTAACAACTTTCCATTAATGTTCTCTTTTATTTCTAGAATTCAACCTGTGGCAACATGTGTTTCTAGTCTTCTCTGGCCTGTGAATATTTCTCACTATTTTTCTTCTTTTATATTAATTGACTGCCTTGAGGTATCCTGGCCAGGTATTTTGTAAAATGTACACAGCCTAGGTGTGTCTATTGTTTTTAATGGTTAGACTGGTGTTATACGTTTTTGGACAGAACACCACCTAGGTAACACATTATATCATGTCACACATGACACTTCTGGTAATGTTAAGTTTTATCACCTGGCTAAAGAAGTGTTTGCTGGTTATTTTGTCTGTAAGTTACATTTTTCCTTTTCTACCCTGTTCTTTGGAAGTTAATGACTAAGTTTAGCTTACCCTCAAAATTGGGAAGAGAAGAGGTGGGAATTAAATTCCACCTCCTGGTGAGGGGCAGTTGGATCTAAGTACATATTTGAAATTCTTTTTTTTTTTTTTTAATTCTATTTTCTTATAATTATTTTTTTTTATTTTTTTTTATTGTTATTCAATTACAGTTGTGTGCCTTTTCTCCCCATCCCTCCACCCCACCCCAGCTGAACCCACCTCCCTCCCCCCTCTCCACCCTCCCCCTTGGTTTTGTCCATGTGTCCTTTATAGTAGTTCCTGTAATCCCCTCTACCCACTGTCCCCGCCCCCTCTTCCTTAAATGCTTTGTAGAAATCTCCTGTGAAGCCATCTGGTCCAGGGCTTTTGTGTGATGGGAGTTTCTTGATGACTGCTTCAATTTCCTTTGCTGATATTGGTCTGTTCAGGTTTTCTGCTTCTTCTTCAGTCAGTTTTGGAAGATTATATTTTTCTAGAAATGTGTCCATTTCATCTAGGTTTTCAAATTTCTTAGCATACAGGTCTTCATAGTAATTTCTTACGATTCTTTGTATTTCTGTGGTATCAGTTGTAATCTCTCCACTTTCATTTCTAATTCTGTTTATTTGGATCCTCTCTCTTTTTTTCTTGATGAGCCTACTTAAAGGCTTGTCGATTTTGTTTATCTTTTCAAAGAACCAGCTCCTGGATTCATTGATCCTTACAATTGTGCTTTTAGTCTCTATGTCATTTAGTTCTGCTCTGATCTTGGTTATTTCCTTCCTTCTGCTTGCTCTGGGCTGTCTTTGTTGTTGTTCCTCCAGTTCTTGTAGGCATAGGGTTAGGTTATTTGTTTGAACTGTTTCTAACTTCTTAAGGTAGGCCTGTATTGCTATGAACTTCCCTCTCAGGACTGCCTTTGCTGTGTCCCATAGGTTTTGGGTTGTTGTGAGTTCGTTTTCATTTGTTTCCAGGAAGTTTTTGATTTCTTCCTTAATCTCGTTCTTGACCCATTCATTGTTTAATAGCATGCTATTCAGTCTCCATGTTTTTGAGTGTTTTGGGTTTTTACCCTTGGGGTTGGTTTCTAGTTTCATACCCTTGTGGTCAGAGAAGATGCTTGACATGATTTCAATTTTCTTGAATTTGTTGAGGCTTGCTTTGTGTCCTATCATGTGGTCTATCTTTGAAAAAGTTCCATGAACACTTGAATAGAATGTGTATTTTGCTTCTTTGGGATGAAAAGCTCTGTATATATCAGTTAAGTCCATTTCCTCTAGGGTATTGTTAAGTGACACAATATCTTTTTTGATCTTTTGTTTGGAAGACCTGTCCATTTTTGATAGTGGGGTGTTAAAATCCCCTACTATAATTGTGTTGCTGTCAATATCTTTCTTGAAGTCCTCCAAGATTTTCTTTATGTATTTGGGTGCTCCTATGTTGGGTGCATATATATTTATAATGTTTATGTCTTCTTGGTGGATTCTTCCTTTGAGTATTATGAAGTGACCTTCTGGATCTCTCTTTATGGCCCTTCTTTGGAAGTCTATTTTGTCTGATATGAGTATTGCTACCCCTGTTTTTTTTTCCTGTCCGTTTGCTTGGAAAATTTGTTTCCAGCCCTTCACTTTCAGTCTGTGTAAGTCTTTTGTCCTGAGATGGGTTTCTTGTAGGCAGCATATGTGTGGGTCATGTTTTCTTATCCATTCAGCTGTTCTATGTCTTTTGATTGGAGCATTTAATCCATTTACGTTTAAGGTTATTGTCGATAGGTAGTTATTCATTGCCATTATTTCCTACCTGTGTTCCTCTGTCTTTCTCTTTTCCTTCCTTTCCTTAAAGCAGTCCCTTTAGCATCTCTTGCAGAACTGGTTTGGTGGAGCTGTATTCTTTTAGACTTCTTTTGTCTGGGAAACTCTTTATTTGGTCTTCTATCTTGATTGAGAGCCTTGCTGGGTAAAGTAGTCTTGGTTGCAGGCCTCTGGTTCTCATTACTTGGAATATTTTTTGCCATTCTCTTCTGGCTTGGAGCGTTTCCATTGAGAAGTCAGTTGCTAACCTTATTGGGGCTCCCTTGTATGTTACTTCCTTTTTCTCCCTTGCTGCCTTTAAGATCCTCTCTTTGTCTTGGAAATTTGCCATTTTAATTATGATGTGTCTTGCAGTGGGTCTCTTTGGGTTCCTCTTGTTTGGGACTCTCTGTGATTCCTGGATTTGGGTGATTTTTTCTCTCCTCAGATTAGGGAAATTTTCCATCATTACTTTTTCAAACAGGTTTTCTATCCCTTGCTCTTCTTCTTCTCCTTGTGGTATGCCTATTATACGGATATTGTTACGTTTCATGTTGTCCTGCATTTCCCTTATTGCCTCTTCATTCTTTCTGAGCCTCTTTTCCTTTTCTTGCTCCTTCTGGGTGTTTTTTTCTACTTTATCCTCCAGCTCGCTGATCTGATCCTCTGCTTCATCAAGTCTGCTTTTAATTCCTTCTACTGTGTTCTTCAATTCAGAAATTGTATTCTTCATTTCCTCTTGGCTCTTGTTGATAGTTTCTATTTCCTTTTTCATGTTGATATAGTTTGCAGTGAGTTCATTGTAGTTTCCTTGTAGTTTCTGGTAGTTCTCTTTGAGCTCAGAGAGCTCAGTGAGCTTCCTGATGACCATTGCTTTGAACTCAGTATCTGATAGTTGAGTTGCCTCTTTTTCGGTTAGTATTCTTTCTGAGACTTCCTCCTTTCCTTTCATTTGGGAATTGTTTCTTTGTCTTCCCATTGTTAGTGAGGCTCTTCTTGTTGGCCTCTGCTTCTTAAATTGCTTTGTTCTGACTCCCTGGTTTTATGATATGAACTTCTATGGTAGAATGCCAATGGGATTCGATGGTGCTGTCTCCTTACTCTCCTGTGCTCACTGGTCTTGAGCTGACGTTTATGTGTTTAACACGGTCTAACTCTAGTCTTTTCAGCCCTCCAGGTTTTGTTGTCTCATCTGTGGGATAAAGAGAAAGGGGGGGAGAAAGGAAAACACACACACACACACACACACACACAAAAGAAACCACAAAAAAAAAAAAAAAAAACCACCCAAAAAAAACCAAAACAAAGATGGGAAGGAGGGAAAAAGGAACTAGGAAAGGAGGAAAGGAAGGAAGGAGGGAAGAAGGAATAAAGAAAGATCGTAGGCAAGATAAGAAGGAATTTTAACAAAAATTAAAACATAGAAATAGATAAAAGAAGGCAGGAAGAAGACATAAAAATGGTAAAGGATGGGAGGAAGTAGGAATGAAAAAAAAGAAAAAAAGGAGAGAGGAAGAAGGAATTCAGGGGGAAAGGAAAGAAAAGAAAAAAGATAAGAAAAAATAAAAGAAAAGAAATCTTCTTTTGGCTTTGAACCGGTCAGGTTATATCTGCTGGTGTCCTGTCTGTGCAACTGGAGGGGGTGGTTGGAAGGACTGGTTTCACTTTTCTCCCTTCCTGGGTCACACTCTTCGCTGTTTTGTAGGTGTGACCCAGGCAGTCAATCAGGCCGTTGATCAGCCACTCCAGCAGCTTTGTTCTTGGGACACGCAAGCAGCGGCTCCTGCGGCTTTGGCTTGGTAGGCGTGCTCGCGCAGCCGGGGAATCCAGCCGCTTTGGGTTTGTGATGTATTTTGTGCCCTGAGCGCGCTGCCGGCTGACCAATCGAGCCGCCTGGGCTTGGGACTCTGGAGTTAGTACACTCGCCAGCAGCTTTGTGCCCGGAAAACACGCACCCAGCCGGCCCTGCGCTGGGCGAGCGCGCAATCCCCCGCGCCTGAGGTTCTATGCTTGGGGGCCGATCCAGCCGCCCTGGGCTTGAGTCTCTCGAGCGGGTGGGGCCGCCCCGGGACTGAACCACACGGCACTCGGCTCCAAGGTCCTGGGCTCGTGGGTGGAGCTGCTAGCCTCAGCTGCAAATGATCTCGGAGGTTTCAGGTGTGGGCGCCCCTCCAGGGTTTCATGTATGGGCCCCGTTCGCTAATCTGCGCGCCCTCACTTTTTGTGCTGTTTATCCCCCCCCCGCCCCCCCCAGCTCGCAGTCCAGGGGCGGAGGGGGGAGGGGCGCCAGTGGCCTCGGTTACTACTGAGAGTTCTCTAACTAGCCCCTGAGTGTCTCTATTTTCTTTTTCTTTTTGAGAAATTCCTCCTTTTCAAGCTCCCCTGGTCCAATCAAGCACCTGGCTGCTTACAGCGCAGCCTGGCCCTCTCCCAAGACTCCTGCAGCCGCCCCTGCGCCAGGGCTGGCGCTTCTGCCGCCCTTGTACCGCGCGTTCCCGGGACCCGGGGACCTTATTGTCCTTGAACACTCTTCTTACCGTCAGATCTTTCAATGTCCTCTATCTTTGGTCTCTAATCTTCATATATGCTGGAGTACTGTTGGCTGTTCGCTCTGCTCCTCAGATCAGCTAGGTATTTCCCTGGCGCTGAGGGGAAGTGGATTCCGCTCCCACCTATGTTGCCGCCATCTTCAGGTCCCTCTGAAATTCTTCTATAAGGAAGATATGTCTCTTACTTATGATTAATTTGCCAAAATATTATTTAAAAAATCAAATCAATTTTCATGGAAACCATTATATTAGTGATGATTTCTATTGCTGGTATATCAGTTTCTTGATTTAATTGCCTGAATTAAAAACAAATAAAAAATATAGACAATAAAGGTGAGATCATATGGTATTTGTCCCTCACCGCCTGGCTTATTTCACTTAGCATAATGCTCTCCAGTTCCATCCATGCTGTTGCAAAGAAAAAACAAACAAAATATAACCAGAGACATTGAAGTTAAGAACAATCTAACAATAGCCAGGGGAGAATGGGGTGGGGACAGTGGGAAGAGGGGGTTACAGGAACTACTACTATAAAGTACACATGGACAAATCAAGGGGGTGGGTGAAGGTGGGGGAGGGAAGTGGGTTCAGCTGGGGTGGGGTGGAGGGATGGGGAGAAAAGGCATACAACTGTAATTGAATAACAATGAAAATTTTAAAAAAAGAAGAAAAAAATATAGGCAATAGGAAAAAAGAGCAATATTCTATTCATAATTTTTATTTATTTGAGATAGAGCTTATTTATTTATTTATATTTATTTATTTTATTGTTGATGCTATTACAGATGTTTCCCCATTTTCACTCCTTTTGCCCCCAGCCCTGGCCCTCACCACATTGCTCTCTGTGTCTATGGGCTATGCATATATGTTCTTTAGCTAATTTGAATTAAATATATTATGCAAATTAAAAAAACCAAATTGTTGTGAACATTATTGCATTTTATATATGTGTAGAATGCCACAAAATTAGTACACAATTGTCACTTAGCATTTTCTCTGTCATTTATTTCAAACATTACATAAAAAGTCAGTGAAATGGTAATTATGAAACACCCATTTTATCTAAAACATACATGATTGGACATATACATTGATTTATAATGAAAATGTGCATTTATATGTTAGTTCTTCAGAAGTGATACTTACAGAAAACCTAATATCCTCATGGTAGGAAATATCTGCTTTATATTACTTTTGAGACTACCGAGATAGAGTATATGTAAATTAAAGGCTAGTAGAAACATTTTTTAACTTTTTTTAATTGTTGTTCAAGTACAGTTTTCTGCCATTTCCCCCCTAGAAAATTTAATGCTATTAAAAAAACAGGTTTTCTTCCACACAAAACATAAATAATATTCTCTAATACTCTGAATTTCCTCAATATGCTTCATAATTATTATTTAAATGCTGCATACAAAATAATTTCCTTTAAAATATTGAAGTTCTATGATATATTAAAGAAGCATATTAAAAACTTAACTTATGAAACAAAAAGGACTGTCTCAAAATCACTAATGTAAATTTACTAGTATATTTCTATCTTAGATTACCTTGAGATATGATTTTAATAAAGGATTATAAATAGGTATAATTAAGACTGTGAGTCAAGTGGTTTAAATTTCATCCTGGTTTGATTTGGGCTTTTTAAAATCTTCAAACATATATATTTGAAGACTTTACATACACACACATACACATGTAGAATTGATATGAATTTTTACTATGTTAAGTCCTTAAGATTTTTATGGAAAGTGGAAATAAATGTTCTTATGAAGCATTAGTTTTAACATAAATTTCATTGGATGTCTAGTTAATAAATAAAAACTTGTCCTAAAGTTTCACACATTAGCTGTGAAATAAGATATTTTCCTATTGGTCCTTGTAAAGACAAAATATTTGTCAGAGTTAATCCTCTTGTCTGTCTTCATTTTTTAGATGTGTGATCTATGAGTGATGTTATCCAATTATCTTGCCTTCTATCTTGCTAATATCTACCCAAATATCTTTAATATTCACTTATTAAAATTTTGTAAATGTAAAGAGAAATAAAGAAGAGACTAGAAAATAATATTAAAAAATTAACAAATAATTTAATTTTATTTTTGAATGAGTCTGCTCCTATAATGTGGCATATAAATGAAATGATCCATTGACTCAAATTTCTGATTCAAAGAACTTAAACTAACATTTGACTGAAACCTTCTGTTGTTCAGGTGATAAGTATACCTGCTAATATTAAATTTATTTTCTTAGCTCACCTAAACTCATTTTTTAACTTAATAATTCTTTAATTTTACCAATTAATACATGCACATAATTTTTACATGAATTCAACAAGTTTCTAAGAAAGAACAATAGTTTCCTGCTTCCCTCTATCTTAGGTCAAGTTCATTTTCTAACTTAGTTACTTTGACTCTTGATATTGTCTTCCCTCTATTTTTTCTTTCTTTCTTTCTGGAGATCCTTTTGATTGAATGTTACAAATCCACAAAATATTCTCTGATTTTCGTGTTTTATTTTCTACTTCCCATCTGACTATTTCTTCTTAAACTTTGAAAGTTTTCTCAAAATTGTCTTTCTAAAAAATTGTATTAAATTTATTCATTGATATTGGCTCGAGTATACAATTCTATAATACTGTATTTTGTGTTTGCCACCCATAGTCTAGTCCCTTTTTGTCACCATACACTTGAGCCCCTTCACCCTGTCCTCCAGCCCCCAGCCCCCTTATCCTCTCTCTAGTAACCATTGTACAGTTGTCTTTGTCAATGAGTATTTTGTTTTTAAATCTTGCTTGTTTGTTGCTTTCTGTTTTATATCTCACATATGAGTAAAATCATATGAAATACATTTTTGTTTTGAAGAGTTTTAACTTTGGTTTAGAATCACAAATTTATCTTTGTGGCGGTGTTCATTTTTCAATCTTATATGTGAAATTTCTAGATAGGGCATGGATTGACAGAACAATAATTTTACTGAGTAATTTATGTGATGAGTTATGGATTTATAGAATCAGTCAGGAATCAAAAGACCAATAATAGGTTGACAGAATCAATAAGAAAAAAAGAGAAACAAGAAATAAATCAATGTGAGGTAAATAATTTATAGGTATGCATTCTTAAAAGCACCTGTTTCACAGTATCTGCTGGCAAAATATGTGTGGATATGAACTCTTGTTCTACATGTTAGGCAGGTTTATGCTACTTGTATTCAAAAAATTTGCATTTTTTAAAAAGTCAAGAGTAGTTTAACAAAAGGCTCCTCTCCACCACCAATATTGACATTTTGAATACTAGCAAGAAAATCTTAATCTGTTTGGAGGTTTTTACTTTGATGGAATGGAAACTTTTCTTTTTTCAATTGAAGAGTGTTCAATTGAACACTCTTTTGTTTTTGTTTTTCTGATTGTTTTGTTTTTGTTTTTTTCAGTTTTGAGGGAATGCTAAATTTAAAATGACTTTTATTATCATTTTTACTTTAACTTTGTCCAACTGTTATAAAGAAAGAATAATAGAAATAAAATAGGAGTTTTTTAATTTGTCTACAAAGAAAAAAATGTCAAAGAAAAGAGTGAATGACCAATAACGTACATTGGAAATGCTAAAAGCATTTGTAGAGGAGCTTTGCCTGCAGACAGCCCCGCCCCCCCAGCCGTCTGTCCACCACGGATGAGAATGAGTCTACCAAGACAGGATCTGCTTGGGGAGGAAGGGTGGCTGATCTTTCAAAGGAGAAGGACCAAGAGCCTTTTCCTCAGTGGGCTTTTATTGGGTTCAATTTGCACAGAAATACAGGTAAAGCTCATCAATCATTGTCAGGCAGTAAGGATCAAACAATAGATTGTCGGGGGGCTTTAACGCAGCCCCCCAGGTTCCGCCACGGATGAAGAAAAAGACTACCAAGACATGATCTGCTTGGCGAGGAAAGGTGGCCGTTTCTCTCAAGGGGAGAAGGGCCCCGAGCCTCTCTCTCCACGGGCTTTTATTAGGTTAATTCGCATAGGAATACAGATAGAGCTCATCAATCATTGTCAGTCAGTAAGGGTTAAACAATACAAGATTTACAGAGAACTCTGAGGGCTTATTCTGAGTTACAGCCAATTAGTTAGAGGGCCATAAAACTTTAGGCGCCAGACTCATCTCAGGTCTGGACCCTTATCTCTTAAACTGAGGGTACAAATTAAGTAGGTTTCACAGGAATGTATGTAGTTTTCTTAGGCCTGATTCCCCAGGGAATCCGCCCCTCCCAGCACAGGACTGCACTGCCCTCTGTTATTGCTTCAGGCTTAAGTCAGGCAAGGGAAGTAAGGCAGCCAAGAGATTAGGAGACTTCTTGCAGACAGAATGAGGACTCAGGCTATTTCACAGCCCAGGGGCGAGGGTCTATCACCCCCTTTTTCCACAGCCCCCCGAGTCCTTCCCTGCAGGCCTCTTTCGTGACCAGAACCTGTCTTAGGTTGATCCTCCCTTGAGGATTCTTACCCGTCACTGGCTAACTGGCCAAGCTCAGGGCCAAGCAGGGTGAAGTGGGCAGAAGTGGCACACCTGCCAGGGAGATAAGCTTTGTCTCCTTAGTGGCTTATGGTCCCAACTCTGACTCAGCCTTAACCATGGGGGGTTACAGCCTCTGAAACCAGGCAGGGCGGTTCCCAACAATAGATAACATACAAAGAACTCTGAGGGCTTATTCTGAGTCAGGGTCAGTTAGCTAAAGGGCTATAAAACTTTGGGAAGCAAACTCATTTCATGCTTGGACCCTTATCAGGAAACTGAGGACCTTCTTAGCAAAGCAGGTTTCACAGGATTTTATGCATTCTTTTTTAGGCCTAATCACCCCAGGGAATCTGTCCTTTCCTGCCCAGGGCTGCACTGCCCTCTGTCATTGCTTCAGGCTTAAGTCAGGCAGGGGAAGTAAGGCAGCCAAGAGATTAGGAGACTTCTTGCAGACAGAATGAGGACTCAGGCTCTGTCAAAGCCGAGGGGCAAGGGTCCATCACCCCCTTTTTCTATAGCCCCCCAAGTCCCTTCCCTGTGGGCCTCTTTATGACCATGCCTGTCTTAAGTTGTCCCTCTCTTGAGGAATCTTACCCATCATTGGCTAACTGGTCAGGCTCAGGGCCAAGCAGGGTGAAGTAAAGTGGGCAGAGGTGGTGCCCTTGCCAGGGAGATAAGCTTTGTCTCCTTAGTGGCTTATGGTCCCCAGGTCTCTCACTCAGCCTTAGCCATGGGGGGTTTGCAGCTTCTGAAACCAGGCAGGGCAGTTCCCAACAAGCATTAATTTAAGTAGTTAAGGATACAGGAACTTCTGCTCAAGATGGAGGCATAGGTAGATATGCTTTACCTCTTCATGCACCATAGAAATAATTACAACCAGATCTCAAAACAAATAATAATGAGAACCATCAGAAAATCAAGCTGTATGAAAGTCAAACAACCAAGGATTTAAAGAAACCACATTCATCCAAATGGGTAGGAGGGGCAGAGTCATGGAGAGCAGAGAGGTGGTGGCAGTGGTGAATTGGAAGGTCCCACATTCACATACAGTGGATAAAAAATCAGGAGGGATACCTTGGGAGTGAGCAATCCAAGCCCCAGGCCAGACCCCAAAGCACAGGGTTCCAGCACTGGGAAGTAATATCTTCATTACCTTTGATATAAAACCCAGTGGGGGTTGAGGCTGTTAAAGAAACTGCCCGAATTTCACTGCTTAAATGCCCCACATGGACTTAAAATGTAGCAAACCCACCGACTCTGGGTTTACCACCAGGACAGCAGCTGCAAGAGTGCCAGTACATATGGGCAGTGGGTGAAGTGACTGAAAATGGAGTAAGACCTGGGCAAACCACAAGAAGCCAGGCAGCATCATGGTTCCCTCTCAAAGCCCTCCCTACACACAGAGCCACAAAGTGGTAATGCAGATTGTCTCACCTTGGCAATTACCTAAGGCTAGGTCCACAGAATTCACAGGTATTTTCTACATAGGTCATGCTACTAAGAGATAAAAGCAGCTCTACCTAATACACAGAAACAAATATAAGAAGGCTGTCAAATTGAGGAGACAAAGATATGCCCCAAATGAAGACCAAAACCCCAGAAAAAGAACTAAATGAAATAGAGGTAGCCAACTTATCAGATGCAGAGTTCAAAACACTGGTGATCAGGATGCTCAGAGATCTCCTTTAGCATGGCAACAACATAAAGGAAGAAATGAAGGTTGCCCTAAGTGAAATAAAGAAAACTCCACGAGGAACCAACAGTGAAGGGAAGGAAGCTGGGATTCAGGTCAGCAATTTGGAACATAAGGAAGAAATATATACTCAACTAGAACAGAACGAAGAAAGAAAGAAACAAACAAAAAAGGATAATATAAGACACTGGGCCATTTCCAAAAATGCCAAATCATAGGGATGCCAGAAGGAAAAGAGGAAGAACAAGAAATTGAAAACCTATTTGAAAAAAATAATGAAAGAAAACTTTCCTAATTTGATGAAGGAAATAGACATACAAGTCCAGGAAGCACAAAGAGTCCCAAACAAGTTGGACCCAAAGAGGATCACACTGAGACACATCTTAATTAAAATGACAAAGGTTAAAGATAAAGAGAGAATCTTAAAAACAGCAATAAAAAATCAGAGAGTTACCTGAAAAGGAGTTCTCATAAGGCTATCAGCTGATTTCTCAAAAGAAACTTTGCAGGCAGGAAGGGACTGGTAAGAAGTATTCAAAGTGATGAAAAACAAGGACCTACATCCTAGGTTACTCTATCTAGCAAACCTATCATTTAGAATGGAAAGACAGATGAAGTGCCTCCCAGTCAAGGTAAAGAAAGCTAAAGGAATTCAATACCATCAAGCCATTATTACCTGAAATGTTAAAATGATTTATTCAAGAAAAAGAAGATCAAAACCATGAACATTAGAAAAACAAGTTCACAACTTTTAACTGAATCTAAAAAAAGCAAAAACAAAGAAAACCAAAAAAAAAATTAAGCAAACAACCAAAGCAGGAACAGAATCATAAGTATGGCAATCATTTGGAGAGTTATCAGTCGGGACGAGGAAAGGGATGAATGGGGGAAATAGTGCAGGGATTAAGATTTATATCATAATATCAATACTATTTAATTAAATTAAAAATACTTCAAATTTGGTGAAATATTTTAGATTTCTAAAAATCACTTTGTACCAGTATATATGGCTACATTTTTAATACATTAGGAGAAAATTTCATTGATTTGTCATTTTACAGTTTTTGAACCTCCATAAAGAAAGTAAACAAATAAAAAACAGCATAACTTTGTTAGAAGTGCAGTAGTTAGAGCAAAAAATATGATAATAAAATATAGTAGCCCTGTATCCATAGTTTTGCTTTCCTCAGTTCAGTTACACACAGGTCAGCTGCTGTGCTGTGTGTAAAATTCCACTAATAAGCAATTCATAAGTTTTAAATTTTGAGTCATTCTAAATAATGTTATGAAATTCCCATTGTCCTGCCAGAACATGCATCATTCTTTTGTACAGTGTCTCCACACATTTTATGCTCCAGACCTGTAAGTCTCATTAGTTATGTAGTAGCCATGTTGGTTATCAGATCAACATTTGTAGTACTTCAGTTCTTGTGTTCAAATAACCCTTATTTTACTTAATAATGCCCCAAACTGGAAGAGTAGTGAGCTGGCAATTCACACATGCCACAGAGAAGCTATAAAGTATTTTCCATAAGTGAATTGGTGAGTGTAACACAATAAAATATTTTGAGACCATATTTACCTAACTTTGATTGTAGTACATGTTATAATTTTTCTAATTTTCATTAGCTATTGTCATTAATCTCATACAGTGCTTAATTTATCAATTAAACTTTATAATAAGTATGTATGTAGAGGAAGAAACATAGTATGTATAGGGTTCATTATTATGTTCAGTGTCAAGCATATAATGGAGGCCTTAAACATATCCCCAGAGGAAAAGAGGGACGATTGTAATTAGATCATATTAGATTATGTCTTTCAAGAACTGCTATGAACCAGCCTGGTTGACCTGTTTCCTTGTGTGTGTGTATTTAACTCTAATTTATTTTCAAAGTTATATAAAATAATTATATCTAACATCTAATCATCGATTATAATTTTCTTTAATATTTTGGAAGCTTCTCATTTAGACTATAGCAGAGGGGTGAAATGTGAGTGATCAGAGCAAATGCATGTGTGTCACTAGTGCAGCTGCTGCTGTGCAACACTAATATCGATGCAGAAAGTTTTCCATCTGACTGTCAGTTTTTCTCTGAGAGCAATTCAGCTGTGGTGCTTTTTTCATTAGAGCCTTTTACTTAGCATTTGCTAATTTAATCTTGCTTTTCCTCTCTTCTTATACATTTAACATAATTTTAGAACCTTATTTTAATTTTGAAAAGAGACTGGAGGGTGTATATGTGTGTGTACACATGTGCTTCCCCATGTGTGAACTTAGAGACTATCCCAGTAAGTATGAGTCACTTATCCCTGATGTAGATGTTAATATTAATAAGTGGTAGATTATTTCATATTGCAGACTTATTTCTGAAAGGCAGAATATCTATACTATATGAAATAAAAATATAATGATTATATTTATAAAACTATAAAGTTATGAAACATTGGGCTTACTTCTTACTAAGAAATGATAATATTTTTTTAAAGTTGGTAAAATACTCAGTGACAGATTTTCTCATTTCCTTCCTTGGCATTATGTAGAAATTGGACTGTTCAGTGAAACCTTGGCTTTGGCTGGACTCTGAGACCATATGTCAAGTTAATTAGTATAAATTATATTACCTTTTCAGAAACATATTTCCAATTTCCATTCTTTAAATATCTGCATACACACATTCAGAACACAGATATAATCTAAAACTGTGCACTAGTAATCACCAGCTACTGAAAGTAATCCCTTAATAGATACACTTATCCTTAAACACATTTTACTCACAACCTCAGAAATGCTTGAGTAAACAGATGGACCTGGCAGAGTGCCTTAAAGGTCCAGCAATTCAGACTGAGTAGAGTTAATGACATGGAAGGGAAAGAATATTCCAGAACTGAAGATTACCTTGAGAAAACACTTTGGTCATACCCTCACCTTTAAAAATGATCTCAGATCATCAACAGCAAGTTTCCAACTAAATCCACCTTTTATGATGATATATGATGAAAAGAAGAGCCAAAGCACAGATTACAAAGGAGATTGTGCTGTTGATTCAGCCCCTGCAGCACTTAATCTTCCTCAACTTTGCTGCCTTCTCCTTCTAAAGTCAGAAAAGTGGATTAAATACAAATTTATGAAATAGTTGATTCAGTTATATAGAAATTTTAATTATATATGTCATAAATAAAGTGTTAGGCACTTTCATTTTATCTTTTACTTGAATAAACTACATATATGTGAATAAGGCACATGTACATTATGTTATTAATGTAAATTAGAAAGAAATCCATCTGTGGTTTACTTTTCTTCTAGGATTTCATATTCTTGGGTATAGAATTCAAGAGCAACCAAGAGGGGTTGTTTCTTAGACTTTGGATGGTAAACAGACAATACAATATACAAATGATGCATTATATAATTGTACACTTAAAATATATATAATTTTATTAACCAATGCTACCCTGATAAATTCAATAACAATTTTTAAAAGTAAAAATAAATGAAATAAAATAAGCTATTGTCAAACCTCATGTTTTACTCAAGTATCTGAATAAGACTTGTATTAACACTAAGATAATCATGATTATTTTTTTCAGTTTTCATGTTCACAACTAATGATTGCCATTTTAGTGGGAGAAAGTTGAAAAAGTGAGAAAGCATACAGGATAAATTGTGAGTGTGTGAAACATAAAGTTTCTTTTTATATTAATATTTATTAACTACTATATTGTTTTCCATATGAACAACTGTACACCTATTTTTGCCTCAGTCTGTATTTCCGAGCTTAAAAGTTCAATATGGTTAATATTCCCTAAACTTATGATTTACATCTGTTTCTATTGTCATAAACTCAGAAAAAAGTGAAAGCATATAAGCTTGTGCTTAAGAGGGTAAGAACAATCCCTTATTAAGTATTAGTCATTATTTAAACTTCCTGTCTATTTCAGAGGGCACTTTAACACACATTTAGAGTTTCAAGTGTGATGCCAATACATATTTCCTATACTTCAGAGGAACTTACCAACAGTGCCTCAGTTTGTCTTGTCTTGTGAGTTCTCAATAAATATTTTATTTTATTTTTCTGTAAGTCTTAGAAGTGTGTCATGCAAAATACTGAGATACGCACAGTTATCTAACCATGAGGACTATGATATAGGAGAACTAAACAAATTTTTCTGAAAAATACTTTACAATAAATGTTGCTTAACAATCTGTGACCCAGTCTCATTTCCCATAACTCTGTCTATTAACACACCTGTTCCTTATCTCCACATTTTGTATTTAAAAGAGCATTGTCTATTTTCTTTGTCTACTTACCACATTCCGTGATTGAGCAGGAAAATATAAAGTGCTCAAGAAATAGCATTTCAGCCAAGAAAGTGGCATAATTTGCAAAGCCTCTGTCACCACTTTGCTTTCTTTCATTTCTACATGCATTCACAGAATTGAACCAGTTGGGTGCTAAATGCAACATAATACATTTTGATTGTTTTACTTTATTTGAGAATTTGTTTGTTAGTTCTGCCTACATTGGATACCTGGCAATCTATGCCTTCATTGGTGACATGGTCAAAAGTCTTCTAGTCACACTGGCCCCTAAAATGGTCTCAGTTTATAATTAATATGACTGCTGTAGTATAATCGTGCACTTCTACAAACTCATGATTATTTTTCTGGATTTCTTTAGTATATTTCCTGCAATGAAAGATGAGATAAACTTTCTATTTTATTTTTTTAAATTTCCAATCTAGCAGTTCTACCTTATTCTTTAAGTTTGCTAATTCCTGGATGCCACAGGAGGAAGTGGGGAAAAGAAAATGGGAATGTGATCTCAAAAGGCCCTTCCAGGGTTGTACCACCCTGAGGAGGTGTTAGCATTCTTTGGGCTCAGAAGTTGTTCAAAACTGACATTCTGTCATAAAGTGCTTTGATTGGGTAAAGATTGATTTCTTGGAAACAGCCTCTGACATGACGGCCTGCATGTTGGGGGTTTATTGAGTGTTCTCGGGAAAAGTGCCTGTAAGGGAGTGAAGGAGGCAGAGTGTTGCAGGAATCAGAAAACTGTGTTAAAATAGAGGCCTCAGCTGATGCCATAGTGGGAACCATACATTGCTACGAGCACTTAAGTACTGTCCAGAATTGAGGTAATGGGTCATGTGCCCAGTCCTTAACAAGTCCAGACACAGACATGGAGTGTAAACTTAGGTGAAACAGCACCATTTGCCAGAGGATAGTTTCTAAGAGGGACTTTACTATGATGCATGACACAATCACACTTATGGCAGCTGGGAAATGGATATCTGGGTCCTGACAAGTGATATTTTTGGCATAATGCAGTATCTGCTACAACCCATCCATCGCTATAGGCATTTGATCCATAGAGCAATGAGGAAGGAAACCTTATAAATTTTCTTGGAAAACCATGATGGAGGAGGTGACATTTGCGTTAACTAGAGGAACAAAAAAATAATTATAAGAAAAGGACAGAGAATAAATAAACACAGGAAAGAGAATGGATTCCTTGGGCAGGGAAATACTATCTTATTAATATAATTAATATTAATATTAATATCAGATGACAAACATAAGAAAGTTTTAAGAGGTAAAACACAAAGGTTGATAAAAATAAAAAGAGTTAAAAACAACTGAGAGCTTTTGTCTTGATTATAAAGTTCTGTTCAAATTTAAACTTTGTAAAATTTCTATCCAGTAAAAATTACATGGAGAGATAGAAAATTTATTTTAGAAAACAAAGTAAAGCAAGAGTTCAAAGACTGAAAATTCAAACCAAATAAGTTTATAAGACATTAATAATCAGTATTGTGATATATATTTATATATAAATATCTATATAGTTATTTTTTAGAATGCAAGTAGGAGGCCTGTAGCTTCTCTTGTCCAATCTCCTTACCTCTCCTCCATTTCTCTTCCTATAATAAAAAGTTTCAGTGAATGTGTCTCAGAAACCTCTGTTCCATTAGCAATATTAAGTACAAATACAATGTGAACTATCAAATCCTTTCCTAAGGTTTAAATAAAAATTCCTGTAATTTATAATATTTAACTTGAACATGGTATTCAAACTCTTTTCAATAATGTTCAATATGCCTGCTTTTTATTAAAATAGATGAAATATGGAGAATTTACCATAAGGATAATATCTTATAATGTTGGTTGAATATAGCCTCATTATTTATTATGTTTCAGTTTCTGCAACTATAAAATGAGGGAGCTTGACTAAATGATCTATATAGACTTTTCCAGATGTATATAATAGAATCAATACATTTTTATATTATAAAAATAAAAATAAATTATATTTATAGAAATACCTAAATGAATTTTAGTGCTTACATTAAATATCATTTATTCACATTTTAATTTACTCTTTTTTTTAGTTAGCCAACTATTACATGCCTCTAATTTGTAAGTGGTAGGCCAATAAAATAACACTGTGAACCAAATTCTGTAACCAAATATATAACCTTAATATTAAATGGACAAGTATATATTTTCTAACATGCTAATAAAAATAGAAAAAAACTGAGCCCTGAGGTTGGTCTTAAAAAGCTCTACCTTGTGTACACAAAATGCTAGTGCATAATTTCATTGTCCAGTTAAAGCCAAAATAAAACTTTTTGAGAGTATAAACATAAATATATAAAGTAAACTGACCATCATCCATCATGGCCAACCAATGAGGTATACTGGTTAAAAATATTTCAATAGTAACAAGACTCATCTCTATGTCTCAAGAAAATGTTGGCTTTTCTGCCATCTAACTTATCCAAAAACACTTTGATGTGTCAATGTTGTCTCTTCTACAATAAACATAGAAATAAACACCATCATTTAAATCAATGCTGTTTGATGAAAAGTTGTACCTCAGCTTCTAATCTCCTCGATTGTGCCCTTCTCTACTGTGAACCATGGCCCAAGTGGCTCTTGGGCACCACTTAGAAGCATCTGTTTCACTTTCTGTAGAGATCAAAGGAAAATGTAAGGTAAAGAAATCAGCCTTTTTTCTCCTGACTTCTACCATTTTTTTCTCCACAACATTACTACACAATGCCATCTGGGTGAATCAATCACAAGTCATAGGAATTAAAATTTAATCATAGAATATGTATATATGGAATAAATACACCATGGTGAAAAAATATATAACTTTATTTCTTGTAACCCTGTTTACACTGCCCCATACACCCATTCTCCAAACTGGGATGAAATTCATTTTTAGTTAATAAGGTTGGATGAAGAGGGGAAGACTTTCTCTTCCTTAGAATCCTACCCCAAAGAGAAATTCCTGTTGTCTGCCACAGAAATCGCAGTGATGTGCTCATTGATCCAGTTCACCTTGAAGATGTCTTCCCTGCTGCCATTTTCCTGGCTTAGAACCAGTGATCTTTGCAGGGCTAACGTTGGAGTCTGCCAAGTGCAGCCACCCAGGGGGCAGCATCACATAGTCATCCTGAGAGGCATGGGGGAATGTGGCTCACAAAGTCATAATTCCATTTTCAGTTCCTATTGGACACTGTCTAGGTATCCTTCTTCCTGTTTTTGCAAATGCAAGCCTAAATTTACCTTTTAAGACATTGATATTTTAAGTTAGACTGTTTCCTCTGGAGATCAAGAAGTTTAACAGGGCCCTGAGGAAAGGAGATTGTCTATTACATCTTATTCCATCTATCCACCTAAAGCAATATGAACAAATCATATTAATTTCTCAGTACTATTCTACCACATGTGACTTAATCCCATAATCTGGAATGAAGGAAGGGGAAGGCAGTGTAGACAGACTGGGGAATATTACATGTTAAACTATTTTCATGTAATAAATACATTAAGTGTAAATTTCTAATACTGATATTTATTATGAAAGAAGATTAAGAAGAGTAGCAGTGCAGTATAGTAAAATAAATGCTGTATTTGAAATCTCAGATGTGGATTGGGAAGCAAAATTAGACATCTTCTGAACATATGCACTTGACAAGATGTTTTATAATTTAATGAAAATGTAGTAGTTTGCTAGGGGTATGGCCATAACAAAATGCCACAGAGTAAGTTGCTTAAGAAGTAGACATGCATTTTCCACAGTTCTGGATGCAGGAATTACAAGATCAAGGTGTCAGGAGGCTTTGTTTCTTCTGAGGCCTCCCTTCTCTTCTTATAAAGATGCAAGTCATATTAGATTGGAGCCCACCTTAATGATCCTATTTTAAATTAATTACTTTTTAAAAAACAACTTCCAAATGTAGTCACATTCTGAAGTATTATACTTTAGAGCTTCAACATTTGAATTGTAGAGGAATGCATTACAGCCCAAAATGGAAAGACATTTATCTCATATGATTTTTTGATGATTAGATATAATTAAAGGTGTGTCACAGCATGGTGTGTAATTTATACCTAAAAACGTCGGTCTTATTATTCTTTTGAATTATTTTAAATGTAAATGAAATATTATTCTACTTCCCTGGTGACATTTTGTTTCTCAATATCTGAGAAATGAATGGAAACATTATTGGCAAATGACTTCTTTGAAGAAAAATCTCATATTCTATATTAATCATTTAAGGAAATGGCTTCCACATAAAACCATAAAAGTATACACACAAGTGTCAGATGTAAAACCTGGTTTTCCCCTTGCTGTAAGATATAAATGAGCCCAACTAGGTGGGAGAGGAGAAAGAGAAGATGGAAGAATGTTTTAAACTTAAATCCATTTTATTAATTTTCTGTATAGGTTGGGTTTTTGTTTCATGGCTTTATTTTTTAATTGCCTCATCAAATAACACAAATACTTGTTCCAATTTCTTCTACAAGTCTAGTAGTTTTAGCTTTCACATTTAGGTCAGTGACAAATTTTGAGTTCAGTTTTTGTGCAAGATGTGAGAAGAGTCAAGGTTCATTATTTTCATATATTGTTGTCCCACAGTTTGTGGAAAAACTCTCTTTTCTCATTGAATTATTTGATACCATACACATTTTTACATGAGTTACTTGTGTATGTATTGTAAGCATCACAAGATAATAATTTTTATCATTATACGGTTATAAAGAATTAACTAAGATATAATTAATAGGAAAAAATCCAAAAGAAAAAAATGTTTTTTGGCATTTGCTGAAATATTTACCATTACAGAAACTTCTTTATTTTCTAGCGTTTGTACCTGGCATCACTTATTTTTTTCTCTGCCCATACAAGGCTTCCTGCATTGTGTCCTGTAGTTTAGGTCTGCTGAAAATTAATTGTCTAGGTTTTTTTTCTGAGAATAATATAATAAACCTTTATTTTTGAAGGATATTTTAATGGGATATAGAATTCTGCACTGACATTTCTTTTTTAATAAATTAATATTGCTCTACTCTGTCCTATTCTTCACGGATTTTGATTAAATGTTAACAATTAATCAAATTGGTGTCCTCTGTATGTAAGATGACATTTTTTTTTCATTTGCCTCTTTCAATAGTTGTTCTTCTTCTCTGGCCTTTAACAGTTTCACTATGATACTGCCAAACTTGAGTTTCTGTTTGTTTATTATGCTTGGTTTGGGTGTAGTATTTTGGATATAAAAATTTCTTGTTAAATTAGCAAAAGTTTGGAGAATAATATCTTCAGATTGTTTTGCCTGTTTTATGTCACTCTCTCTTTTCTCTGTGGTGTTCCAGTTACATAATGTGAAAATACTATCTGTTATAAAATGATCAGTGATTATTTGCTATTTATTGTCTAGTAGGTCCTAGAGGGTCTGTTCTTTACTCTTTATTTTCCATTTTGTCTGAGTGGAATTTACTTTGATACTTTCTATTAGTTTATGTTCAAATTTGTTTTCTCCTTACTTTGTCATTTCAATTTGGCTATAAAATCACCTACATTTAAAAAATGTGTCAATTATAATATTTCCATTTTTGTTATTTCTAATTATCAACTGAATCCATTCTCTTTATGTTGGGATTATTAATTATTAAACATGTTTTATTTTTCTACATTGAGGATAGTTATAATAGATCCTTTTCAAACCTTGTCAGTGAGTTGACACATCAGAGTCATTGCAGAGTTACACTTTATAGATTTTCTTTTTTCTTGAAAATATAGTTTTTGGATTGTATCCCAGATACTATGAATAGATTGGAGAAACTCTGGATTGTTATATTTCTTCAGTAGTGCTGTTTTGTTTCAGAAGATAATTTTCTTGGCTGAGTTTGATTCCTCTCTTCTGTTCAGTGTTCCTGGTATGTTCAAACTTTTCCATGTAAGAAGACTGTGCATGTCTTATGACATGTCAGCTACAGACTAGTAGCGTGGAGTAGATGACTGACTTGTATGAGTCTCTCTATACTCTCCTTCATATACTCATTCCTCCAAAGGCAGTTCACTTTTGCTCACTTTTCAGTACTTTCAGGTAGTTGCTTCTGGGTCATGTTCCAATTCTATAGTTGCTTTTCTGCAGGCATATTTTAATATTTTCAAGGTCCATCACAGTGGAATATAGAAGTTGCATAAGTTTCTTGTTGCCCATCTGATTTTGTGGGCCAATACAATTTAGAATGTTACATCAGCTACATAAATAACCAGGTGTGAACAATGGCATAATGAGTATGCTACAGTAAGACTGAGCAAGGCAGACAATTGACTTCCAGGTGTGCTAAGTTACAGAAACATTTAGGTGAGCTGACTTAGACTGATAGGACAAATGCTAAGGCAAATGAAGAGAAATTGTCAGACTACTGGTAATTTCGAAAGTTTCTCATACAGTGGAAATAAAAGCCATAATACCACCTACAATTTCTATGTTTTTTATATTACAAAAGTTGAGAACAGTCTGTGGTCAGGGTGTTGGTGTGGTTTGGGGTGATAGGGGTGGTGAGGGTGGTAACAGTGGTGATAATGGGAGTGACCATAGTGCAGGCAGTGGTGGCAGTGGTGTTGGTGATGGTGAGGGTATTAGTATTGGTGCTGCTGCTTGAGATAGGAGTTGTAGCAGAAAATACTCCCTCACTTTGCTCACATAACATTTTGCTAATATTTCTTAAAATAATTTTTACCATGCCATAATGAACTTATTCAGTGTGTGTGTGTATTAATTATTTGAGAATGAGGAGTATACTTTACCATTCTCTGCATTACCTTACATAGTACTTTGAATGTTGCTCAAAGGTATGGACTTGTAACCAATATTTGAGGTGTGCAAAATTTTAACTTTTTTCCCATTAAGTAAAATTAATTTTACTGAGCTCCTGAAATGTAGACTAGCAACATATTTATAAAATACTTAGCAGAGCTTTCCTTTCTACTTATACACACACAATATCCTTCAATGATATGCACAACAAAACAAAAATTGATGTCTCTAAATGTGGTCCATATTCTAAACTTTTGGAATGTTTGGACATGAGATTTCTATGCTATGCATGGAGGCTGAGGCAGGAAACATGATGCCCAAAGTTCAGTCTATTAAGACCACCATTGAGCCATCCATTTCCCTTTGCCATTTTACCTACTTCTATTTACCTAAGGCATGCTATAGAAAGAGGCATGTAGGGTTGGTAATTATAAGACCCAGGGAGCTTTTTTCCCTTCCCAATTTGAAGATATCCTCTCTCTCTTCTTGATTTTTCCCCCATCATCACCACTATCTACTCTATTTTGGTGATTCTCTGTATATTTTGTACCCAACATTAGGATGACATGGTTCCCATAAATAAGGAGCATGAGCCTTTCCTCATGACTATGGTCCATGACAAGGGACAGGGCAGAGTGGGCCTAGGTAGGAGTCCTTGTGAGGAACCAGGCAGGGGACTTGGATCAGCAAGCACCAGAGGATGAGGAGGAGGCTAGGAGGCTACCCAGGCCCTAAAAATTTGGGCCTGGCAGTCTGGGGAGGAGGTTTGGAGCTGCCCCAGATCCTCTCCATGTAGCTGCAAAGCTCCTCATGGTTCTTCAGTCCCATGTACTCACACACCCAGAAAATATCCTCTTCACTTGCCACCAGGATGGACTGCACAACAGGGGCCCACATGGGCTCCTTGGGCAGCTAGGCTGCATGGACTGGTGCAAACAGTGACAAACTCTATGTGTATCTTCTGCCCTTTAGCTTCCTTCCTGGCCAAGGTGCTAACAGAGCTGGTAGTTCCCCAGCAGGTTCAGGAACCAGCATCAAGACCTCCCCATAGCAACTCTCACAGGGGTAGGCCAAGGCACTGCTGTCCCAGCTACTGGCTCAGTTACCCCTGGTCAGTGGCCAACCACACCCAGCTGTGGGGATGGGGGGAGGAAGGATCAGTGGCAATGCTGAGGAGGCAACTTGCCCCTCACATGCCCTTTGTCTCACCACTGCCTGCCTCCCACCCTTTCCTACCATGCTGGCCTCTGTGGCTGATGAACTCCCAGCAGGGTTAGATGGGAGAATGGCACTGGAGTGGGAGGAGGAGGCAGCCCTAGCAAGGCCGTGCATGAGGCCAGGGGCACATGGTAGTACCCTCAGCAGGGTGCAGGTGGGTACAGAGACACATACAAGGGCAACCCTTGGTGCCCACCCTACTCACCACCATCCTGAGCTGGGCACCTCACTTCTTGGCTGGCAGGACAGTGCCCAGCCCCTTGGCTGAGGTCATGGTGGCTGCCGAGCTCAGCGGGGACCAGGAAGTGGTGAGAGGGCAGCCATGGGAAACAGGTCACCTCCTGCTTTAGGGCAGGAAGGGCTGATTGTGGCTATGGCCCCAGCATGAGGCTGTGACCTCCCCAGGGTGGGAGGTACACTGGCTTGGGGGAAAATGATATGCCCTTTACTGCTATACCCGAAGCTCCAGCATTGTGGACAGAAGACTTTGTCATCCATCACAGCCAGCACCTGCACCCCCATGGAGGTCACAGACACGTGCTGGTTACCTGATGGAATCAGACAACGGAAAGTTGTCCAATTTCACCTGGCTTCCGGCCCACAAGGACTGCAGCCGTCCTCCAGCCAAGTTACTAGCGGGTCTTGCACACAGGGGTGCAGCACCACCAGGAGGGACATGCCCATCAGTTAGTTGGGGCCCAACAGGTGGGTAAGGTGGGGACAAGGAAGTGCCTGACCATGCAGTAGTACTACAGGCAGCAGCCAGGAGTGCACTACTCAGCCTCCCCCCATGCCTCTGCCTCAGGCTCTGGAACCCCTCCAGTCAGGCCGGGTACCCTCCAGCCTCAGACCTGCTCGACAATGATGTAATCAGCTCTATATGCAGGGGTAGTAGTGGGCCCCCCAGTTTTCGTTCAGCCCCAGTAAGGCCTGCAGCCAGCGTACCCAAAAGCTCCCTGGCTCTTATTGACGTCCACAAACAGAATGTCACAGGCCTTGCACACATGCAGGACCTATGTGCTTGCCAAATCACAGCCACTGTGCTCTGTCACCTCCACTGGAGCCCCTACCCACCACTCACCCACTGTCCATGGGAACACACCAGGGCACTCCAGTCAGTGGTGCTGTATTCACCAGCTTCTTGGTCTTGGTTAGTAGGGTGAGTGGTCTTGTGTCCTAATCCATTACCAGGATCCCCCACTCTATTCTGTCCTTCTCTTCTTCAGGTGCTTGGCCCAGGTACTCCAAGTGCCATGTAACAGGGCAAGTGACTGCCACACCCCACAAGCATCATTATCCCCCCAAAAGTTCACCCATAGGGAATGGGAGAGTTCAAGAGGGCTGCTGGAATCTGGCCTTGTGGACCTGGCATGGTAGCAGGCGATGAGGGTGATGTGGTCCTTGGAGCCCTTGAAGCAGTCACACTTGGCAGTCCAGAGGGTGGGAAGGGATGGGCAGTTAGTCCTCACATGCAGCACCTTCTCCTTGATTCTCGGGGTCAGTACGCTGGATGTGAAATTGTGCCGAAGCAGTAAAGTGGCACTGAAGAGCTGTCAAGGTTGCAGGAGCACACTGGGCACTGGCACAGTCACTGCCTCATCTAAGGGTACCTCCCAGTACTGTGGGGGTCCACCAGGCACAGTTCCACACTAAAAACTGGGAGGTCCTGCTTCCTAACAGGGCCACAGCATCCAGGGCCCTCAGTGGTAAGCTCCAGCCTGCAGGCCAGCTCCACCATGTGATAGAGCTCTGGAAGAATCGGGGTAAGGGGGACTCCAGCTTCATCACCCAGGTGCTCAGAGATAGCTGAAAGCCACAGGGTCATTGAGTGGTGCCTGAAGTATGTGTGGCTGGTGTGGACCTAGGAACAAGGCAGGCTACAAGTCCTGGTGGCCAAACCTGCCCTTTGAGGTGGAAGAGGTCTTGGATGTGGGACTCTACTGAAGTCACAACTGCTACCACCAACATGGCCCACATGTCCCACTGGACTTACCATTGGTTAGGCTCATTGACCTGATGAGCCACAACCTGCTGAATAGCAAAGGGCAGAAAGGAGGCCAGGAGATGTGTCTAGACCCTGGGCCAAAGCTGCAGGAGCATAAAGATCTGAGATCCATAGGCCAGAGAGGAGTTGTCAGGTCCACCTGCTCAAGGAAGTGCTATGGGGCATCCTGGAGCTCCAGGGCTGTGGGCAAGTAGGAAGAGTTCAGGGGTTCCTAGTCATAGTCCACTCTCATGACATCCAGGGCAAGAGCCACCAGGAAGCAGAGGCAGGGGTCACTGTGCCCCCAGAAAGCCAATGCCCCATGTGCAATTATCTGGGCATACAGTTTTCCCAAGGAAGGTGGGGACTAGGTGGGCAGTTCAGGTGGCCACTGGCTTCCCTGCATCTCCCTTGCAGGTCTGGTACAGCCCAATCTTGCTGGCTGGGTCCAGGCCACTGCCAACCAGGCTGCCAGCTTGTGGCTACAATTCCTAGTCACTCCTATCTACTTTAGAATAACACTAGTCCAGAGTCTCAGAATTAAGCATAACAAGTATCCTAGAACCTTTATTTGTTTTCTATTCTCCTAATCTCCCTTTCATTGGGACAATAAAAAGATAGCTATCAGATTGAAGTGGAATATGTCAGAGAGTTTAAGGGAACTATGTACAGAAACAAATTACTATAACACCTTGCTATAACATCCTGATGCCTACTCAGTGAATATTTGTGAAATCAATGAGAATGAAATTAGTACAGATCTAAAGGGAAATCCTAATTCCATTTTAATTTGGGTGATATATAAGGAAAACAAATCTAGTAGTCTTATTATTTCTAATAATTCTCTAAATTATCAATCACTTGTTATGTTTGTTAAACTTTTCCAGGCATCTGGAATAGTTACTAATAGTTACTAATATTTAAAAGTAGGACACTCTGAATCTGTTCAGACTTAGAAAGAAAGTGTTGGGTTGTGAGTACAATGGTATTTTCCACTTCATACTATGCTAAAAAGGAATCTGGTTTGAAAATGGGCAGAATTGCCCATTTAGGAAATTAAATCATCCTTGGTGTTCTGCAACCATTCAAGGCCAGGCAGATTCACATGGGATTCGGGCAGATGGAAGAAAATTTGAGGAGCCATCGTGATATCTGACATGCCTTTATAATGGGGTGGGCGAGCCATGAATGCTGCAAGCCACAAGACTCACACACACAGAAAGTCCCGATTCCCTTGTATACTAAGTGCACACAAAGCTGGCAAAGTGCCAATACTGACCTTCAGTTATATTACAGAGCTTCTCTATGCATGCCAGTCCCTACTTAAGGTTATATGAACACTGCTAAGTTATATTTGCCCGGACATCTGGGTGAGGAAGCCTGACTGACTCCATTTTCCTTACACTTGGGTAGGTCGGAGGAAAAAATAACTAAAAAGTGTGCTTAGGCTGGACTGAGAGTTATTGGGGCTTTGAACAGAAGTTTCCAAATTTGGAAAATAATTATCTTAGCTCACATGTCATATCTTATCATACCTTTCTTTCCTGTAAAATTTCTCATTTTTATTGCTTAATCCAACCCACTGGCCAATGCACTATTTTTATGACTATTATTAGTTTATTACAGTAAACTTTTAAGCAGAAAACAAAAGCAAACAAACAAACAAAAAAACAATTTCTCTTGCCTATCTTACTCTGAAGAAAAAGATTGTTACTTTAGCTCAGCCAGTTGAAGAAAATACCAAAAATGTTCCCATTAGTTCTGTTCCTTTTTCCCCTGATAGTATCTAAAATAAATTAAACCAATTGCTGATCTGCTGCACACATCAAAGTCCTTACCTTGCAGAATTTAACTTCATATGTCCCTAGGGTTCATCCCAGTTGAATTAGTAGCCAGGTCTCCACCAGAAAACCTCTGGAGTGGGGTCCTTTTTTCCTTTGTGAAATGGTTTCTCTGACAAACTTCTGCTTTACGTACTGCTACTCAAATTTAGTGTGCATATAAAACACACATGCATTTTGGTGAAATGGAAATGTTAGGCTAAATTCTAGTTTCTGATTCAGTAGGCTTGGAAGAAGACCCAGAATTCTTCATTTTTACAATCCCTCAGCTGATTCTAAGACAAATGCTTTGCAGACACCATTATCTGCCTCATGTGATACCTTCTGAGATCTTCCCCCTATCCATTTCTAATCACAGCAAAAGACAGAAGACATTATTTTCTTGTTTTCTTTCCTTCATTAACATCTCCCCTTTTCTGATAGAAAACAGACAACTTTAAGAATCTGATTTTTATTTGCTAATTCATTTCTTTCTCACATACTTTTCTTATTCTTGAAAAAATAAAATTTCAGACAAAATATAATCAGAGGCATTGATATTAAGAACAAACTGATAGTAACCAGAGGGAAAGTGGGAGGGGATAATGGGGGGGGAAGGGGGGAAGTGTTTTCAGGAAAAACTATAAAGGACACATGGAGAGTAGTGGGGGAAAATGCAGACAACTGTACTTGAACAAAAATAAAATTTTTTAAAAATTAAAAAAAAAAAACTTCTGAATTCACCAGAGTAGAAGACTGACTGTTAAGTGGAGTGTATTATACACACCATTTTTATAACTACCACTATGCAATATGCACTAAAAATATTATTTAATAATCACATATGAAGGGGGAAAATTTGGAGTTATTTTACATTTTTATTCATAAAAATACATATAACTAACAGAATTTGAGGAAGCCTATATTTTTTCATATTATAAATAAGAAATTGTATTTAGTCTACAGCTAATCAAAAGCCTTTGAGTGCCTTTCTCCCCACAGAATGATTAAAAGTGATTTTTTGATATTTTTGGTATAGAGCTTGAGGACCTGTCTACATAAACTTTCCTTTGGCACCATTGAGTGGTGCCTGAAGTATGTGTGGCTGGTGTGGACCTAGGAACAAGGCAGGCTACAAGTCCTGGTGGCCAAACCTATGGCCACCAGGTTGTTGGCCAAACTATGTTGCTGGGTGAAGGGGGTCTAATGGGAGAAAAAGTAGGACAACTTTAATAGCATAAATTATAAATAATAGTAAAAATTTAACTATGTATAGCACATATTAAGTTATAGAGTTAAGAGAGTATGTACAATTGGGATTTTGGGGTACTTCTCTTACTCCCAAGGGATGTCCAAACTTTTGGCATCTCTGGGCCTCAGTGGAAGAAGAAGGGTTGTCTTGAGCCATACATTAAATATGTTGTGACACATAATCACAAAAAATATCTCATAATGTTTTAAGTAAATTTATGATTTTGTGTTGGGCTGCATTTATAGCCATCCTGACGGCATGTAGCCCATGGGCCGCAAGTTGAACACCCCTGTGTCTAAAGTGTTAAATTTAAACAAAGTGAAAAGTCTATATTCACACTTTAGTAAAATAGTACATGCTCAGTTGATTAATCTTTTTTCATATATTTTCTTTTTTATAACTATAATGAAGCATTAGTAGTTGTAACACTATTAATTGAAATTATTGCTTCACTTTAATTTTATATATATAGTAACATGTTACAGCTTGTTAATAGGTAACCGTGAGTATTAAGAGGCAGTTTATTTTTCTGTGTTGTTTTATTTAATCTTTCTTCTTAACAGAAGTTTTATAAATAGTAACATTTAGTTTTCTCCCATCTGCTCTGTACCTTCAAAATTTAATAGAACTGAGTTGATTACTTCCTAAAATAATCTCCACCAATCTTTGACAGTACAAGTGTTTATTAGTGTACAAAGTAATGATCCACTAGTGGATATCAAATAAATCTTGTTACTAGTCAGATTCATGGTGGAACACTCAACAAGAAAATAAGTCAAAGAGTAAAACGTCATTCTCTATATCTCTAGCAAGTAACTTCAATTAACATAATCTGGGAAAATGTTATGCTTCAATGAGAAAAATAGGACAAAATGAAAGCTACCAAATATATTCTTTGAACATGTTCTCATTTATGAGATTATAATGGTACATAAGTGGACCTATACGGTGTGTTCATTTTGTGCCTGCTGTGTGTGTGTGGTTTTTTTTAATCCTGGTATTTTAAAAATATTTTTTGAATTTTTAAATTTTTGTACTGTTGTTGTATTACAAGTATAAATGAGTTATGAGCATGGGCAACAGGATGGGGATTGCGGCTGCTGCTTTAAAGTAGTCCCCATTCTTCTTCGCTTTCTCCTTCTCTTTGATTCTACCACTTGCCATATGTCTATACACAACCAAGTAACTGATCAACTAAACCCAAAATTTGAAGGATTCTATTCACCACTAAAGTTCATATTCAGGACTAAAATTATTATTAGTCTCAACTTTTCCTCAAAAGTATTACCCTATTTTTCATATCTCTATATTAGGATGTTTTTAACCATATTTATGTAACTCTATGCATTAGGGTTTTTCCTTATTTTCCTTTTTATTATCTCTTTAGCATGCAAAATTAAATAAAGTATTTTAAATTGTGCTGCTATGAACATTGGGGTGCACAGGTTCTTTTGGATTGGTGTTTTAGGGCTCTTAGTCTATACTCCCAGTAGTGGAATTGCTGGGTCAAACGGCAGTTCCATTTTTAGTTTTCTGAGGAAATTCCATACTGTTTTCCACAGTGGCTGCACTAGTCTGCATTCCCACCAACAGTGCACTAGAGTTCCCTTTTCTCCACATCCTCTCCAACATTTGTTTGTTGATTTGTTTATGATGGCCATTCTGACTGGTGTGAAGTGGTGTCTCATTGTGGTTTTATTTTGCATCTCTCTGATGGCTAGTGATGCTGATCATCTTTTCATATGCCTCTGGGCCCTCTGTATGTCCTCCTTGGAGAAGTGTCTGTTCAAGTCTTTTGCCCATTTTTTAATTGGGTTGTTTGTCTTCCTAGAGTGGAGTCATGTGAGGTTTTTTTTTTTTTTTAAGTTTCTTTTTTTTTTTTAATTTTTTATTGTTATTCAATTACAGTTGTGTGCCTTTTCTCCCCATCCCTCCACCCCACCCCAGCTGAACCCCGCTCCCTCCCCCTTGATTTGGTCCATGTGTCCTTTAAAGTAGTTCCTGTAATCCCCTTTCCTCACTGTCCCCTCTCCACTCCCCCCTGCCCATTGTTAGATTGTTCTTAACTTCAATGTCTCTGGTTATATTTTGTTTCCTTTTTTGTTGTATTTATTGTGTTCCAGTTAAAGGTGAGATCATATGAGTTATTTATTTGACAATAGCCAAGTGCTGGAAGCAACCAAAGTGCCCATCAGCAAAGAAGTGGATCATAAACTGTGGTACATTTACACAATGGAATTCTACACAAAAGATAGAAAGAAGGAGTTTATACCCTTTGCAACAGCATGGATGTAACTGGAGATCATTATGCTAAGTGAAATAAGCCAGATGTTGAATGAGAAATACCATATGATCTCACTTTTAACTGGAACATAACCAACAAAAGAAAAAAGCAAACAAAATATAACCAGAGACATTGAAATTAAGAACAATATAACAATAGTCAGAGGAGAGTGGGAAGGGGATGGTGGGGAGAAGGGTTTTCAGGAATAAAGGACACATGGACAAAACCAAGGGGGTGGATGAAAGCAAAGGAGGGAGGTGGGTTTGGCTGGGGTACAGGGGAGTGGTGGAGGGAAAATGCAGACAACTGTAATTGAACAATAAAGTAATTAAAAATAAATAAGTAAAAAAGAAAGTATTTTAAATAGAAGAGATCATCATTCAGAAAATATTACGGCACCATTAAAACTATTTTTCACTTTAGAGATTCCCTTAAAATACATCTTTTTCTCATCATATCTTGTTTTTTGCATTTTGCCTTTTTACATAAGAGATAAAAATATTTATATAAAATTAAGACAATACTTAACACAATATATACACACATTATGTTATAAAATAGTTGATATTTAAAATAATTATTTCTTAGTTATAAGTTTGTGTGATTTACTTTAAAATTTTATAACATGATTAATACAATGTGTGTGTAAAAGTCAATCTAAATTTGTAAATTTAAGGCTGGCTAATTAATATTGTAAGTATCATTTTCTGTTATAATGATATGTCACTGACAAATTAACTTACTGAATTTTAAAACAAGTTTTGATTGGTAATTTTATAGTGTTTACATATATACTTGATTAGGATTTTTATGATAAAACCAATTGTCCTAACATAATGATGTATAAGAACCCAGGAAGCCAACAAGTTTTGCTTCTTCCATTGTACTGAGAATCTACTATATAAACCCCATGATGAGTCTTGTGTATCCTTCCATCTGATTTAGGAGAATACTTTTCTGCAATACTCTCATCACTGTATTGGAAGGCAGAAATAACAATTTCTCTATCACTGTATCTGAGGGCAGAAGGGAAATTTCCCTGTGAGTACAGGAAGGTTGAATGAGTTGAATGACTTTGTGTGATTTCTGATAAGTATCTCTTTTCTTTTCCTTTTCCTTTCATTGAAGGGATTGCTTCTTTCTCAAATTTGTTTTCACCATGATTACTCACCTAAAGTAAGTACATGGGAGTGTGAATTTTTAAAACCTTATTCTCTGCACCTCTAATATTGAAAATACAATTGATATGCACCAAAATGAGTATCAGTTCATTCTACTAAATATGTATACTGAATATCTTAATTTTATTAGGATAGTCTAATCATAAGTAGATTAGAATATACATATTCTAGTGTTTTAAATTTGTGTAGAATTATTTATTTCAAAATAAACTCACTGAAGTTGGGTTACTAGGACAAAGCTTTGAGCATTTATGGTTCTTGAATTTTTTTTTAATTTCAACAAATTTAATCAGTATATAGTGTGAGAGGGTAGTCTATTTTCTCCTGGGCTAGGGCCCCGATGTTTCCAGGTTCCAGTTATTATTCACTCAGCAGAGTGTAGAAGATAGGATTTGAAACAAACCTGAGCTGTTTGGGACTGTAGTTCTCAGTGAGCTTGACACTCATTCTTTTTTTTTTTTTTTTAATTATTTTTCAAGTACAGTTGTCTCCATTTCCTGCCCCCCTCCCCACCAATCACCTTCTGCCCTACACATCCACACCTCCCACCCTGGATCCTACCCACTTTGGCTTTGTCCATGTGTCATTTAAACATATTCTTTGAAGACCTTTGCCCTATTATCCCTCATTATCACTCTCCCCACTCCCATCTGGTTACTGTCAGCTTGTTCTTTATTTCCATGACTCTGGTTATATTTTGCTTGCTTGTTTGCTTTGTTGATTAGGATCCACTTACAGGTGAGATCGTATGGTATTTGTCCCTCACCGTCTGGCTTATTTTACTTAGCATAATGCTCTACAGTTCCATTCATGCTGTTGCAAAGGGTATAAGCTCCTTCTTTCTCTCTGCAGTGTAGAATTCCATTGTGTAGATATACCATAGTTTTTGGATCCACTCATTTGCTGATGGGCACTTAGGTTGCTTCCAGTACTGGGCTATTGTAAATTGTGCTGCTATGAACATTGGGGTGCACAGGTTCTTTTGGACTGGTGTTTCAGGGCTCTTAGGGTATAATCCCAGCAGCAGAATTGCTGGGTCAAAGGGCACTTCAATTTTTGGTTTTCTGAGGAAATTCCATACTGTTTTCCACAGTGGCCGCACCAGTCTGCATTCCCACCAACAGTGCACTAGGGTTCCCTTTTCTCCGCATCCTCTCCAACATTTGTTTGTGGATTTGATTATGTTGGCCACTCTGACTGGTGTAAGATGGTACCTCATCATGGTTTTAATTTGCATCTCTCTGATGACTAGTGATGCTGAGCCTCTTTTCACATGTCTCTGGGCCCTCTGTATGTCTTCCTTGGAGCAGTATCTGTTCAAGTCCTTTGCCAATTTTTTAATTGGGTTGTTTGATTTCTTGGAGTGCAGTCATGTGAGTTCTTTATGTATATTGGAGATCAGGCCCTTGTCTGAGATATCATTGGCAAATATGTTTTCCCAAACCGTTGATTCTCTTTGTATTTTAATGCTGTTTTCGTTAGCCATGCAGAAGCTTTTATTTTGATGAGGTCTCATTTGTTTATTCTTTCCTTTATGTCCCTTCCTTTAGGGGACATGTCTGTGAGGATGTTGCTGTGTGGAATGTCTGAGATTTTCCTGCCAATGTTTTCCTCGAAGACTTTTATGGTGTTAAAACTTATATTTAAGTCTTTTATCCATCTTGAGTTTATTTTTGTGTATGGCATAAGTTGGTGATCGAGTTTCTTTTTTTTTCACATAGCTGTCCAGATCTCCCAACACCATCTGCTGAAGAGGCTGTTTTTGCTCCATTTTATGCTGCTGCCTCCTTTGTCAAATATTAATTGACTGTAAAGACTTGAGTTTATTTTTGGGCTCTCTGTTCTGTTCCATTGGTCTATGTGCCTGTTTTTATGCCAGGACCAGGCTCTTTTGATTAGAGTGGCCTTGTAATACAGTTTGATATCAGGTATTGTGATCCCTTCTGCTTTGTTCTTCTTTCTCAAAATTGCTGCAGCTATTCAGGGTCGTTTATGGTTTCATATAAATTTCTGAAGTGTTAGTTGTATATCTGTGAAATATGTCATGGGTACTTTAATAGGGATTGCATTGAATCTATAAATCGCTTTGGGTAGTATGGCCATTTTGATGATGTTAATTCTTCCAATCCATGAGCATGGTACATGCTTCCATTTGTTTGTGTCTTCTTTAATTTCTTTCTTCAGTGTGGTGTAGTTTTCTGAGTTCAGGTTTTTTACCTTCTTGGTTAGGTATATTCCCAGACACTTTATTTTTCTTGTTGCTATATCAAATGGGATTTTTTTTCCTGATTTCTGTTTCTGCACTTTCGTTGTTGGTATAAGGAATGCCTTTGTTTTCTGAGTATTGACTTTGTATCCAGCTGTTTTGCCAAATGCATTTATTAGGTCAAGTAGTTTTTTGGTGGAGTCTATAGGATTTTCCATGTACAGTATCATGTCATCTGCAAACAGTGACAGTTTCATTTCCTCCTGTCCTATTTGTATGCCTTTCATTTCTTTTTCTTGTTTGATTGCTGTGTCTAGGACTTCCAATACTATGTTGAATAGGAGTAGTGAAAGAGGGCATCCTTGTCTTGTTCCTGATCTTAGTGGGAAAGCTCTAAGTTTTTGTCCATTGAGTATGATCTTGGCTGTAGGTCTCTCACATATGGCCTTTATTATGTTGAGGAATGGTCCCTTTATTCCCACTTTGCTGAGTGTTTTTATCAGAAATGGGTGCTGGATCTTATCAAATGCTTTTTCTGCATCTATTTATATGATCATGTGACTTTTGTCTTTACTGTTGTTTATGTGATGTATTATGTTTATTGATTTGAAAATATTGTACCATCCTTGCATCCCTGGGATGAATCCCACTTAGTCATGGTGGATGATCTTTTTAATGTATTGCTGGACGTGGTTTGCTAATATTTTGTTGAGAATTTTAGCGTCTATGTTCATCAGCGATATTGGCCTGATGTTTTCTTTCTTTGTCATGTCTTTATCTGGTTTTGGGATTGGAATGATGCTGGCTTCATAAAAAGAGTTTGGGAGACTTCCATTAGTTTGGATTTTTGGAATGGTCTGTGAAGGATAGGGGTTAGGTCTTCCCAAATGTTTTGTAGAATTCTCCTGTGAAACCATCTGGTCCAGGGTTTTTGTGTGTTGGGAGTTTTTTGATGACTGCTTCAATTTTGTCTGCTGTTATTGGTCTGTTCAGGTTTTCTGCTTCTTCTTCCTTCAGTTTTGGAAGATTATAGTTTTCTAGAAATGTGTCCATTTCACCTTGGTTTTCAAATTTCTTGGCATACAGTTCCTCATAGTAATTTCTTACAATCTTTTGCATTTCTCTGGTATCACTTGTAATCTCTCCTCTTTCTTTTCTAATTGTGTTTATGTGGATTCTCTTTTTTTTTTTTTTTTTCTTGATGAGCCTACTTAAAGGCTTGTAGATTTTGTTATCTTTTCAAAGACCTAGCTCCTGGATTCATTGATCCTTAGAATTGTGCTTTTAGTCTCTATGTCATTTAACTCTGCTCTGATCTTGGTTATTTCCTTACTTCTGCTTTTCTGGGCTGTCTTTGTTGTTGTTCCTCGAGTTCTTGTAGGCGTAGGGTTAGTTTCTTTGTTTGAAATGTTTCTAACTATTTAAGGTAGGCCTGTATTGCTATGAACTTCCCTCTAAGGACTACCTTTGCTGTGTCCCATAGGTTTTGGGTTGTTGTGAGTTCATTTTCATTTGTTTCCAGAAAGTTTTTGATTTCTTCCCTAATCTCATTCTTGACCCATTCATTGTTTAATAGCATGCTATTCAGTCTCCATGATTTTGAGTGTTTTGGGTTTTTTTCCTTTGTGGTTGGTTTCTAGTTTCAATCCCTTGTGGGCAGAGAAAATGCTTGATACGATTTCAATATTCTTGAATTTGTTGAGGCTTGCTTTGTGTCCTATCATGTGGTCTATCTTTGCAAAAGTTCCATGTACACTTTAAAAGAATGTGTATTTTGTTTCTTTGGAATGAAAAGCTCTATATATATATCAGTTAAGTCCATTTCCTCCAGGTTATTGTTAAGTGACACAATATCCTTGTTTATATTTTGTTTGGAAGACCTGTCCATTTTCGACAGTGGGGTGTTAAAGTCCCTACTATAATTGTGTTGCTGTCAAAATCTTTCTTGAAGTCTTCCAAGATTTTCTTTATGTATTTGTGTGCTCCTATGTTGGATGCATATATATTTACAATGTTTATGTCTTCTTGGTGGATTCGTTCTTTGAATATTATGAAGTGACCTTCTGGGTCTCTCTTTATGGCCCTTCTTTGGAAGTCTATTTTGTCTGATATGAGTATTGCTACCCCTGCTTTTTTTTCCTGTCCGTTTGCTTAGAACATTTGTTTCCAACCCTTCACTTTCAGTCTGTGTATGTCTTTTGTCCTGAGATGGGTCTATTGTAGGCAGCATATGTGTGGGTCATGTTTTCTTATCCATTCAGCTATTCTATGTCTTTTGATTGGAGCATTTAATTCATTTGTGTTTAAGGTTATTGTCGATAGGTAGTTATTCATTGCCATTTTGTCATACCTGTGTTCTTCTCTCTTTCTCTTTTCCTTCTTTTCCTTAAGGAAGTCCCTTTTGCATCTCTTGCAGAGCTGGTTTGGTGGAAGTGTATTCTTTTAGACTTCTTTTGTCTAAGAAACTCTTTATTTGACCTTCTATCTTGATTGAGAGCCTTGCTGGGAAAGTAGTCTTGGTTGCAGGCCTCTGGTTCTCCTTACTTGGAATATTTTTTGCCATTCTCTTCTGGCTTGGAGCGTTTCCATTGAGAAGTCAGTTGCTAACCTTTTTGGGGCTCCCTTGTATGTTACTACCTGTTTCTCCCTTGCTGCCTTTAAGATCGTCTCTTTGTCTTGGAATTTTGCCATTTTAACTAGGATGTGTCTTGCAGTGGGCCTCTTTGAGTTCTGCTTGCTTGGAACTCTCTGTGTGTCCTGGATTTGGGTTATTTTTTCTCTCATCAGATTAGGGAAATTTTCCATCATTACTTTTTCAAACAGGTTTTCTATCCCTTGCTTTTCTTCTTCTCCTTCTGGTATGCCTATTACATGGATACTATTACATTTCATGTTGTCCTGAATTTCCCTTAATCCCTCTTCCTTCTTTCTAAGCCTCTTTTCCTTTTCTTGCTCTTTCTGGGTGTTTTTTTCTACTTTGTCCTACAGCTCGCTGATCCGATCCTCTGCTTCATCAAGTCTAGTTGCATTCCTTCTACTGTGTTCTTCAGTTCTGAAATCGTATTATTCATTTTGTCTTGTCCCTTGTTGATAGTTTCTATTTCCTTTTTCATGTTGATATATTTTGCAGTGAATTCATTGTAGTTTCCCTTTAATTTCTGGTAGTTCTCTGTGAGCTCAGTGAGCTTTCTGATAACCATTCTTTGATCTCAGTATCTGATAGTTTACTTGCCTCTTTTTCAGTCCCATTCTTTCTGAGGCTTCCTCCATTCCTTTCATTTGGGAATTGTTTCTTTGTCTTCCCATTGTGAGAGTCTACTTGTTAGCCTCTGGTTCTTAAATTGATCTATTCTGACTCCCTGAGTTTATGGTATGAACTTCTATGGTAGAATGCCAATGGGATTCAGTGGTTCCGTCTTCTTAATCCCCTGTGCTCATTCCTATTGAGCTGAAGTTTTTGGGTCTAACACCGTCTAACTCTGGTGTTTTCAGCACTCCAGGTTTTGTTGTCTCACCTGTTGGAAAAAGAGAAAGGGGAAAAAAAGGGGGAAGGGAAGGAGGGAAAAAGGGAATAGAACAGGAAAGGAAGGAAGGAAGAAAGAATGAAAAAAGATTGAAGGCAAGATAATAAGGAATTTTAACAAAAATTAAAATAAAAGAATAAATAAAAGAAGGCAGGAAGAAGGAATAAGAAAGGTAAAGGATGGAAGGAAGAAGGAATAAAAAAAGAAGGAAGGATGGAAAGGAAGCAGGAATTGGGGGGGAAAGGAGGGGAAAAAAAAGTCTTCTGCTGGCTTTAAACAGGTCAGGTTAGTACTGCTTGTCTTCCTGTCTGTGAAACTGGAGTGGGTGATTGAGGGATTGGTTTCACTTTTCTGCCTTCCTTATCCACAGTCTTAGCTGTTGTTCAGCCTCTAGTGAAGTTCCTCAGGGTTCTTCTGCTCCCCACTAGTCCTTTAGTTCACCAGTTGTGCTGTCCTTGAGTTGCACTAATTAGGGGCAACTCACACTCCCCCTTCTTGCTCTTTGCTGTCTTAGATGCTAGGGGCTCTGGGTGCTCCTATGGAGTAGTTCAGCCCCCTACTAGGTCGAGTCTTTCCGGGGAATGCAGTTTCCCCTAGCCCTGTAGCTCCCCTCTGCTGGGCATTCTGCCTTCGTCCTAGAGAGGCAGTAGGCCCTGCAGGGCTTTGTGCACAGAGGCTAGGTAGGAGTTGTTCAGAGCTGGTGCTTTTAGGTGTGGTAGCTTGCAGCCAGGCAGGCAGTTTATCCACGGCTTTGGGTCTGGACTGTGTGGCAGATCAGCAGCTTTGGGCCTGTGCACAGGTAGCCAGCCACTGATCCTGGTGGGCACCTACCCGAGGTTTCAGGTGTGGGCCCCAGGCCACTGATTGGGGTATGCACCCACTTGGGCTCTTTGGGTCTGGCGCCCAGGCAGCCAGGCTGCTTATCAGGGTGCGCACCCACTGGGGGTTTTAGTTGTGGGTGCCCAGAACGCTAATCTGGGTGCCCGCCAGCCGGGTTTCAGGTGAGAGTTGGGGCTGCTTATCCCGGGTTCACAGTCCAGGGGCTGATGGGGGAGGGCCTCCAGAGGCGGCAGCTGCTGAGGAGAGTTCTCTAACTAGCCGCTGTGTGCCTCTATTTTTTCTTTTTCTTTTTGATAAATTCTTCCTATTCGAGCCCCCCTGGTCCAAACAAGCACCTGGCTACTCACACAGCTCAGCCTGGCTCTCTCCCAAGAATCCTGCAGCAGTCCCTATGCCCGAGCCGGGGCTTCAGCTGCCCTGGTCCCTGTGAGGGTCCTAGAGCCCTTATTGTCCTTAAGCACTCTTCTTACCATCAGATCTTTCAATGTCCTCTATCTTTGGTCTCCGATCTTCATATATGCTGGGATACTGTTGGCTGTTCGCTCTGTTCCTCAGATCAGCTAGGTGTTCCACTGGTGCTGAGGGGAAGTGGACTTCGCTCCCATCTATCTCACCACCATCTTCCCGAAACTCCCTGATACATTATAAATTAATTAAAAACAGTACTTTTAGAAAGATGAGTAATGCTCATATTTTAGGATAATTTTAATAACAAAAATTAACAGAAAACCCATCCTGACAAGGAATAGGGAATGTAAGGTTTCCCTACTCTATAAGGAGCTGATAAGGCAGGATTTATTTGATACATGTTCTGATATTGGATCTATCTCCAGGCAATTCTCTACACATTGTTTACTTTTATATGTTATCTTTTCCTGGGACTGGAGCTGGAAAAAATGAATTCATTGTCTGACAGAATTTTCAAGCTTCACATTCTGACATGATACCATACAGTAGACAAAGCATATGCTGCTACAATTTCTTACAAAAAGACCTTAGCTTTTATGAATTGGAATAACCCTAGGGACAATTTCTATGGTGGGGTAATTTCTATGCACCTAAGGATGTAGGCCTGGATAAATCAAGAAGTCATTGGGACAATGACAGGAGATTTCTGTAGTCGTAACAACTAGACATCACCCCTGGACACAGGGATGAAGTTAACATTAATCAATCTGCATGGTAGCCATCTAATATGGGGATAGGTGTGTTAAAAGAAGTGTTTACTACAGAATAGTTTACAAAAAAATCCAGGGGAATCAAATGTAGCAAGACGGAAGGTATGTCAGTTCTTACGTGAGAATTCACAGTTTGATCAGACAAGGAAGATAGGATGAATGAATCAGTTCAAATATTATATTTGCCTTTATGTAACTTTGTGAAGTTTGAAACTTGAGGGGTTGAGCATTTTATTAGTCTCTCCTTTTCTAAGCAAGACCAGTTGCATTTGCTGATCAGTACCTTAAGACTTGATCCAATGGGAAAGGACATAATCCAAACAAAATCCAGAGATTTTGTAAGAGAAAAAAAAAAAATGCTAACTTGCAAAACCACCAGAGGTTGATTACTATAATTGCTTTAATTATTTAAATATAATTTAGTATTCTTTGCTTTGTCCTAGAAAGTATTGCCTGCAAAAAGTATCTGAAATTATTTCAACACAGTTATACAATATTCTATGTCAATTATATCTCAATAAATTTGAGTGGAAGGGAGACGTAAATAGATCCAAGCCTTAATCTTATAGAACCTGCAGTATTAGATATGGGTATAGGAATCAGATTAATAATTTTAAAATTCTTCTTAATACAAATTTTTAGTAGCATTCTGTACTGATTTGATGGTGGTCTCAACAAAAGACACACCCACATTTCAAACCCTGGAACCGTGATCTTTCCTTAATTAGATAAAGTATCTTGGTAGATGTAATTAAAGTAAGGATTTTGAGATGAGGAGATTATCTTGGGGTATGCAAATGGACCCCAAATCCAATGACAACTGCCTGTATAAGAGACACAATAGAGAAACAAAAGGTGATGTGAGGACAGAGGCAGAAGCTGGAGTATATGGCCACAAACCAAAGAAGTCAGCAACCACCGGAAGTGTTAAGAGGCATGTGGCAGATTTTCTCCAGAGCCTATGTAAGGAGGGAAGCTCTGTCCGTACCTTGATTTTGGATGTAGACCTCCAGAACTATGAGAGAATAAATTTCCATAGCTTGAAGTCACTAGGTTTGGGGTAATTTGGTACAGCAGCCCGATAAATTATACGTATTGAAAACATGAGAAACCCTGTTGGGACATAGGAGCAATATTCTTCACCTAAAGCAGCCCATGATCTGACTAGAAAGGCCAATGTTATGTCTACAGCTGCTCTATGTTGAAATGCCACCTGTCTAGTTCAGAAACATTTTGAGCAGTGATATCTAGGAAAGTAGTGATACAAATTGCTGAACCATGGTGGATAAAGTATATTTCTCACCATTCTGACTCCCTTTAAAACATAATTGAGGACATGAAAAAAAAGGCACCCTCCCCCCATCCTCAGAGGTGAAGATTTTGTGTCTCAAATTGAGGCCAAGCTTTTTCCCTTCTTGACTGCATTGCAAAAATATTATCTGCATTGTAGTTACTAGCTTTGTTGTAACTATGCTTTCTCTCATTGATTTCCTTAAACTCCCCAACACACTTATAAACAAACTCTTCATTATACTGTCCTCAAATTACCCAGATTGAGTAAACCATCTGCATCTGTTTTCTTCCACACATTAATAAACTTACTTGCTTAACAATCATCTCTCCATAAAAAAGTTTAAAAAATATTCCCAGAAGGATTGTATGTGTATATGTGTGTGTGTATTTATCTAGCTAACAAGTAAATATAGATGATTGTTTTTATCTCAACAGCTTTATGCTTTTTAGCATAAAACCTCAGTATTAGTTTCCTAGGGCTACCATTTAAAAAATGCTGCAAACTGGCACAAACTGGGTGGCTTAAACTAGAGGAATTTATTGTCTCATAGATCTGTAGTCTGGAAGTCTGAGATGAAGGTGTTAGCAAGATTAGTTTCTTTTGAGAGTTACAAGGGATCATCTGTTCCATGCTTCTCTCCTAGCTTTGATGATTTCATAACAGTCTTTGGCATTCTCTGGCTTGTAAATGCACCACCTGATATTTTCCTTTGTCTTCACATGGCATTCCCCTGTGTACATGTCTGTCTCTGTCTCTAAATTTCTCTTTTTTATAAGGACACCAGACATAATGATTCCAGGGTTCACTCTGCTGATTTCATTTTAACTTTATTACCTCCATAATTGATTTTCCATTCTATATTTCTAAACTAATTCTGAGGTAGTAAAGGTTAAGACTTCAACATATGTTTGATAGATGCAATTCAATACACAACACCTTATAAAATATGATGCAAAATATGTAAACATATTTACACATAAGTATACCTATAAATCTTTAGTCTATGAAAAGGCATCTTTTTACTCAAGAACTGTAATACTAGAATTTAGAGTTAAGATAAACTCAAACAAGGATGTTATTTTAGCATTCATTCACTTGATATGTATATTATCTAAACTATCAATTCCAGCATTAGTAATATAATTCAAAAGTGAAAGTGCATGCATATATCAAGGGTTGTTTAAATGTTTTATGATGTACTATGGTAAGTTTATGGAATACTAGCAGGTTTTATAGAAAATAAAGTCAGAAATGGAAAATCTGGAGGCTAATAAGTAAAAATAAAATCAAGTTCTAAACTACTGATTGTAATACTCCTGCAATGTACAAATGCATAATTGTATGTGCCTGGAAAGTAGACACAATGCTTCACCTTTTAAAAAGGTTCTTCACCTTTTTAATGTGATGACTTCTGGGAAGTGGGAAACATCTGGCTGAGATCAGACATGTGATGCAGTACATGTTAGCATTTTAGCCTTCCTTTTTTTTACATTTTTAATTTTGACTTTATTCATTTTTGATGTGATAAAATTTATTTTTTATAATAAATATAATTTACCACTAAATTGTGAGGGGAAAAATAATTAATAAAGATTCTTTCTTTTTTTAAGATTTTATTTATTTATTTTTAGAGAGAGGAAAAGGGAAGGAGAAAGAGAGGGATAGAAACATCTGTGTGTGGTTGCCTCTCATGCGCCCCCTACTGGGGACCTGGCCCACAACCCAGGCCTGTGCCCTGACTGGGAATTGAACTGGCAGCCCTTTGTTTCACAGGCTCTCGCTCAATCCACTGATCTACAGCAGCCAGACCTTAATAAAACTTCTTGTTTTCACTCAGATGTCCCCTAAAATAAAAATTCAATGGATTTTTATAGAAAAGTGAAAATGTTTCTACCTACTATAAAGTTGCTAGAGATTATATATCTTCCTTCCTATAACCAAAGGAATGATTTTTTCCTGTCATTTAGTTGTGCAGTCTGAAATTACATCATTCATGCATTTATCCAATAATTGTTAGTTCCTGCCAAGTTCTAGACTTTCTGTGTTTGAAATAAGAAAGGAAAACAAACAAACAAACAACCTGGACAGAGGAACATTTCCCTGTTTTCATAGAATATACAAAATCTATCCATCTGTCATCTATCTATCATCTATCTAATCTATCATCACTTGGATATTTCTAACAACTATGAAGAAAGAAAGGAAATTTTGAGTTTCTTCCTGAGAAAGTGATACTTAAATAAAAAGAGGTGAGTGATTGAGCCAAATGACTATCTGAATAAAGAGCATTCTAGACAGAAGAAACAGCAACTGCTAAGGCCTTTTGGAGAAGTGTGGCTAGTCTATATGAGGAACAGCAGGGAAATCTGGATAGCTAAAGCAGAGTGAACAAGTTGTAGAAAATAATGTCAGAGAAAAGTTTTTAGAAGGCTGTCTAACTTGACATTTACAGTTGTACTATAATCACCTGATAAATGAAGATATATGCTAAATATTAAATAACATTCTGTTGTAATATTAATAATGATATTGCCATACATTAAAGAATGCCCAATTAGGTTCTGATTCATTATGCCATCCTGCCCATTCTTACAGAAGAGAAGATTCTCATATCTACTTTATGGGAGATTTTTCAGCATTGACAGTATTACTACTACTTCTACTACTACCACCACTACTATGATTAATATTATGAGTTCCTGTAAACATAGTGTTTTTCTACTAGTATCATTATCTTTTATTCAGAATTAGAATCTAATAATTTTACTGGGATAGTTTCGTCAGGAACCTATATTTAATCTTTTGAGTTAATCATGGGGATTCTAATTAAACTTATTAATAGAGATAAGCACAATATAAATTTAAAAAGAATAATAAAGGAACAAGTTATCCTGGAACTAGAGAGTACAATTTCAAATTTTTTCCTTTATGTTAAAATACAAAAAATAATATACAATAGTGTTGCAAATTATCCACTTTTTAAAATCCATTTTAATAAGGACTTGAAAAGCAAATCAGTTTTAAAAATGCAATAATTTCTATTCTTGTGTAATAGTCTGTTTCATGGAGATATTCTTTTGATTCAGTTATGTTGGCAAGCACCGTAACTTCTATTGATGAACGGGTATCGACATAGTAGTTTAATCTTATAATGAACTAAATGTTACAAAGAATACAATTTTCCTCTTCATTTACCTTAATTTATTCTAGTTGTAAATGCCATTGACTACCATGATTACAGAATAAATCTCACTGCAGGGACAATTACTATAGTGTAGAATAAAATTTGAGTTGTTTTGTAATTATATCCACTGGGTATTCCACTTTACTTTAAAAGAGCTTTTGTGAAAAAACAAAAACAAAACTGGAACCTTAATGAATGATGTACAAGATTATGTTTGAGTCATTTAACATGTAATTATTAAAATATTACAAATTGTTATTTTTGTTCAGTCTGGTTAATTTTCTAAATGTATATACCTAAACAGATTCTTTCTATATTGAGTATATAATTTCCTGTTGGATGTTAGGAACTGTGTTTCTCAAAATTAAAAATGCATATTTTTGTATTTCCAAATTTCAAAAAATGTTTTCCCTTCTTTAGAAAGACTAAGAATATCATTTAATAACTTTTACTATCATTAAATATAACTGAAATATTGTATTCTTCCAAATAAAGGTTAAGTAATTTAAACACCAATACAATTTTAAAGAAAGAGCATAAACTATCTCCTTCACTTATTATAAATGTTAATTTACAAATACAAGATGTGCAAAATGTAAGTTCACAGTTGTGAGTATTGTAAAACACAGTTATTCTTGTATTATTATGTATTACTTTATTATTTTCCATACAAACAACTGTGAACTTACTTTCCCCCTACCCTGTATATACTATCATTAATCAGTGGTTCTCAACATTTTGGTTTTTAAACCTTTTACCTTCTAAAAAATATATTGTAGACCACAAAGAACTTTGGCTTATGAATTTCATCTATAAATGTTTACCATTAGGAATTAAAATTGAGGGTGTTTAAAGTAAAGTAATATGCATACATACATTTCAATAGTTATCAGAGAAGTAACCTAATCACTTTGCAGTGTAACTCTTGGAAAACTCTACAGTTCACTCATGAGAATAAAAATTTATGAGACTAAAATGGTCTTGTATAGGAGACTGTTCTGCGTGGTGTGGGCCCAGCTCCCACTCAGAAAGGCCAGTGGAAAGTGAGGTCCGGCACACAGGACCCACACCCACGGATAGGTTCTCCCATGGGGAATCAGACCTGTACTATACCTAGGCCACTTTGAGGCAGCAAACGTTTACTGCATATCTTTAAAGTAACTTCCTAAAATCTATGCTAAACATTCCAAGGAGGAGTGTAACCAGTTCAATCACTTTTCCCTTTACGTTTGTAAATATCCTTCCTTTTTGATGTAATTAGCAACATCCTCTCCTTTGTTTTCTGTAAAAGGTAACCACCTGAAGTGAACCTGTGCATAGTAAATGAGGACCATCCTCAATGTAATGTGCCCAGAAAAGCAATAAAAGCCTGTCAAGGCAAGGGTTGGGGCACTCCCCCCTTGAGAGAGTAGCCATGCAGTCCGTTTTCCTCCACAGGACTTGGTAGTCCATGTGAATTTCTCTCCTCTCAGCCACAACACCGCGGACACTGCAGGCCAGTGTCCACATCAGTCTTGCAGTCACCACACAACTTAAAAACTTCAGCTTTACATTAATGTAAACAACTATTTTATTAGAGCCTAATTTAACTTTGAATATGATTAATACATTTCTATTGGTTGTGGTAGTCTGCGATATATCTTATGACAATTCAGGTAACAATTTTCTTTTTATAACAGCTCAAAGAGCATGATTCATTACATGTTTGAAAAGATTTTAGTTATTTGTTTTTAGACAGAGGGCAAAGGGAGAGAAAGAGAGGGAGAGAAATATCAGTGTGTGAGAGATAGATAGATGGGTTGCCTCCTGCATGCCCCCAACTGGGAACCTGGCCAGCAACCCAGGAATGTGCACTGAAGGGGAATTGAACTGGTGACCTTTCTGTTCACAGTCCAGTACTCATTCCACCCCACCCAGCCAGGGCTCATTACTTTTAAATTATTTGTTTTGTTTTGTTGAATAAATAAATGTAATTGAATCAAAATTATGGAAAACAGGTGCTTTAGAAAAGGAGGAGTAACTTTCATGTAAAAAAGTTATGATTTTATATTCTGAAGAAATTTTATACATCAAGCTCAACTGCTAAACATGGATTTTAAATGTCTCCATTATTATTGTTTTTTTTCTATATCGTCCTGGAACTCCAGTTCATACCTATAAGTGTTTGTTGACAGATAACAATACTTCTTTTAGCAAAAAAGTATCTTCATATTTTAAAATGTGATTATTAATATCATATATAAACATGAAATACTGTTAATCACTAGCTTACTGGTTAAACTGCTAAGTCATTTGTGAGCAACAGTGAAAGATAAAACAATTACCTATATATAGATTAGATAGATAGGTAGATAATTAGATAGGTAGATACATAGAGGGAAATGTGGATAGAAGAGAGTTAATGTTTTATAAGAACATGGATGTAGAAAAATTACATGCCTTAATGCATTTAAGAAAAAATATTTATGACAGATTGAGCCTGGGGTGTCAGAAGATGGTGGCTGAGTATATGGAAGCTAAGCCCACTTGCTTGTGGCCCCAGCACAGTTTTTGGCTGATATTCTGACAAGTGACCTAAACAATCAATGGAATCTCAGCTGATACGAATTTTTGAAGCCAAGGAGCACAGAGGATGCTTTGCAGTGACTGGTAAGAGATTTTATAAGTTGAGGGGGAAAAGGTCTGTGCAAGGCATCTGCAGCATAGGAGAGAACATATAGAAAATGCAGCTTTGTGGCTCCCTCCCCTCCCTGAGCAGGGCCCTGGTCCCATACAAGGAAACCACCAACCATAATCTGGAGAGACTTGGAAAGATATACAAAGTCTGGGAGACTTAGTTCTACACACACAGCAAGCAGCACGTCCATAGCTGCAGCACCAGCTGGGAGAGTTCCACAGAGAAATTCCATCTCCTAAAACTGTCAGAGGCACTGGCAGGCTGTGGAGAGAGATTTTGTTCTTTTGGGGAAGTAGAGTGTGCAGAGAACCGGCCCAGGGCTCAGTGGTATAGTGCGGGGGGCACACTGACACTCTTAAAAGAGGAGCTGGCAAGACTCAGCAAGGACCCTGGGCTCCTGCACACTCACAACACCTCTGCCAACAAAGAAACCTCTTTAGCGGTTTGGTCCCACTGAGCCCAGTTGCACAGGAAGAACAGAAAATGTCAAGCTAAAGAGACTCTGGGACCCGACTCAGCATGCCTGGCAAGCAGAGGGCTGTGCAGAGTGGAAACTTTAGGCCTGAGTCTCCTGTAGGAGCGTCAAGCTGGAGACTGAATGGTCAGGAGCTGAACCCCAGAGATCTGTTGCTGGGGGCAGGTCCCCTCATAGGCAAGCATGCCCAACCCCCACCTGCGGGATTGCAGGCTCTGCAGTTCAGTGAGGCCAAGCTCAGGAGCCCCCTCCGTGCCCAGTGCATATCCACAGGAAAAGAAGGAGAAGTTCTGAAAGTGCGCTTTCTGAACTTCTATCAGACACTATGAGTTATCCTGTTTCCTCAGGCCCTGATCCACTGAAACCAGCAGAGCAGAAAATTAGAGACAGGTGCAACAAGGGTTGTTCAGGGCCCCACCCAGCCTCAGGTCTTATAGAGATGCCCTCGGGGCCAAGCGTGAAAGAACTGCCCCTTGTACCATATTGTCCCCTCATAGGAAATAGACAACTAATTCACCAGAAACAATTCATCATTGGAAATCATCTGGGACAGATCAAGATGTATGGCCGGGGTATGGGGAAACATTCCCATCATTTTCACGAACACTGAACAGTGCCCCTTGGGGGTGACCCAGGAATTAGACCCTCCCAATTGCACCAGAGGCTCCCTCTAGAGGCAGTTGGAGGTGGTACTGGCAGTGCTATCAGACATTAGATGAACACTTCTGGACCTTGTGCTCATGGAAAGATGTCAGGGCAGAACAGTGGGGAACAGCCAAGCCTGAAGGAGGGAGCAGGAGACTGTGGTTCACTTGTAGTCTCATACAGGCTGCCTAGGGCTAAACTAGTACACCATCTGAAATTTCTTATTATATGCTTATTCTCTCCATAATTATTAATCCTTGCTCATTAGTTGTTGATATGGTGATGGTTGTTGCATTTCTTCAATTTTATTTCTTGATGTTCACTATTACTGTGTTTCAAATCTCAAATTTTACTGTTTCCCTCTCCTACTCATTTTGCCTTCCTCCTGACCTTTCTCTTTTTTTATTTTAAATTTCATTTTTCTCTCTCTTAGCCTGGCTCTCATTCCACATTCTTATGATTTCTTCTCCCTCTATCCTCTCAAAAGCACTTTTACTTCCTTTAGACACCTCATAATCTTTTTTTCTTTCTTATTTCTTACTTAATCCCTTCCCACCTGCACTAGCCTTTGCTCATTTGTTCTCCATATTGCTGTAGTGGATGTTTTTCTTCAATTTGGTCCCTATTTTTACACTATTTTTAAACCTCATATTATACTCTTCCTTTTTTTAACTCCACTTTGCTTTCTTTCTTCCCTTTTACAATTATGATGTAAACTTAATTTTCTTCCATTTTTGCCTTGTTTCTAGTATCTACTCTTATGATTTCCCCTCCATATACCCTCTCACAATCATTTTTCTTTCTGCTACGCATCTCATATTCAATTCTCCTTTCTTATAATAGTATTAATCTCTTCCTATGTTTATTATTATTTGCTCATTTGTTGCTGAAAGTGTGGTTGTGGGAGGCGATTATTTTTATAGGTAAAGGTTTTTTTTTTTCCTGAGTTGTTTTGTTTTTCCTGGAAGCAACTGTATAACACCACAAAAGATGTTGTGGGCAGTGCGACTTTCAGTCAGCCAGCCAGAGGGAAAGATGAAAGAACAACCCAAGAAAAAAAAGAGACAATTACAACAAGTGAGCCCACATAACTGGCATAGAAGGCATCTCATGAGCATCCAGCTCAAAATATCAAGAAGACTGTACCACAGGTCTGAAACTATAGTGGGTCACACTATGAAGACAGGAAGTCAAAGCACATAGATCTAATACATAGAAACAAGCAAAAAGAGTCACCTAAAATAGGGACACAAAAATATAACCCCCAATGGAAAGGAAAGGAGGATTCCTGCAAAAGACAGCTAAATGAAATTGAGAAAAGCAATCTATCAGACATGAAGTTCAAAATAATGGTTATAAGGATACTCAAGGAGCTCAGTGAGACTACAAGAAACCCTATAGAAGCTATAAGGAACTAACTGGGAACTATATCAGCATGAAAAAGGACATAGAAATTGCAAATAAGAGACAGGAGAAAACAAAGAATACAATATTTGAAATGAAGAATAAGCTAGAAGGAATTAAAAGAAGGCTAAATGAAGAGGAGTATCAAAACAGCAAGTTCAAGGACAAGGTAGAAAAACACACCCAAACAGAGAAACAAAATGAAAAAAAAGAAGACAAAAAAATCCAAACAATTAAAAAATGGGCAAAGAACTTGAACAGACACTTCTTCAAGGAGGACATATGAAGGATCCAGACACATATTAAAAATTGCTCAGTATCCCTAGCCATCAGAGAGATGGAAGTTCAAACCACCATGAGATACCACTTCACACTGGTCAGAATGGTCATCATAAACAAAGCAACAAACAACAAGTGTTTCAGAGGATGTGGAGAAAAGAGAACCCTAGTGCACTGTTGGTGGGATTGCAGACTTGTGTAGATTTATATGGAAAACAGTATGGACTTTCCTCTGAAAACTAAAAATGGAACTGCCTTTTGACCTGGCAATTCCACTGCTAGGATTATATCCTAAGAACCCTAAAACACCAGTCCAAAAGAACCTATGCACTTCAATGTTCATAGCAGCACAATTTACAATAGCCAAGTGCTGAAAGCAACCTAAGTGCCCATCAATAAATAAGCAGATGAAAAAACTATGGTGCATTTACATGATGGAATACTTCACAGCAGAAAGAAAGAAGAAGCTCTACCCTTTGCAACAGCATGGATGGGATTGGATAACATTATGCTGAGTGAAATAAGATAGGTGGTGAAAAACAAATACCACATATCTCACCTATAAGTGGAACCTAATCAAAAAAATAAACAAGCAAGCAAAATACAGCCAGAGACATCGAAATTAAGAACAAACTGACAATAACCAATAACCAGAGGGGAGGTGGGAGGGGACAAAGGGGGAGAAAGGGCGAAGGATTTCCAGAAACAACTATAAAGGACACATGGACAAAACCAAGGGGGGTGGAATCAGGGGAGAGAGGTACAGATGGTTGGGGTGGGGGGTAGAGGTGGGGGGAAAAGGCAGACAATTGTACTTGAACAACGATAAAATTTAAAAAATGGAAAAAAGATTAAGAAAAGAAAAAAAGACTCAAAAAGAATACAGATAGTTTAAAGGAGCTGAAGGACAACATGAGATGTAGTAATATTTGTATCATAGGGATACCAGAAGGAAAAGGAAAGAACCAAGAGTTAGAAAACCTTTTTGAAAAAGTAATAACAGAAAACTTCCCTAACTTCATGAGGGAAGTCACAAAAAGTCACAAAACTCCAGGAAGTAAAGAGAATCCCAATCAAGATGAACCCAAAGAGGCCCACTCCAAGACACATTATAATTAAAATGGCAAAATTTAAAGACAAAGAGAGAATCTTAAAGGCAGCGAGAGTAAGCAGCTGGTAACATAAAAGAGAGCTCTGATAAAGCTATCAGAGGATTTCCCAATAGACACTATAAGATAGAAGGGAATAGCACAAAATATTCCGAGCAATGAAAATCAATGGCCTGCAACCAAGACTATTCTATCCAGCATGAATCTCATTTAAAATGGTAGGTGAATAAGGAGGTTCCAAGTCAAAAAGAAAAAAAAATAAAAGACTAAAAGAGTACATCTTCACCAAACCAAGATTGCAAGAGATGTTAAAGGCACTGCTTTAAGATGAAGAAAATGGGAGAGAGAAAAGGAACACAGGTACAAAGGGAAAAAATGGCAACAAATAAGTACCTATCAATAATAACCTTAAATGTAAATGGATTTAATGCTCCAATCAAAAGACATAATGTAGCTGAGTGGATAAGAAAACATGACCTACACATATGCTGCCTACAAGAGACATACCTCAGAACAAAAGATCTACACAGGATGAAAGTGAAGGGATGGAAAATGTTTTCCAAGCAAATGGACATGAAAAAAAGCTGGGGTAGCAATACCTGTATCAAACAAAATAGGTTTCAAAACAAAGGCCATAACAAGAGACAAAGTCACTATACAATACTTAAGGGAGTAGTTCAACAAGAGGATATAACCCTGGTGAACATATATGCACCCAACATAGAGTACCTAAACACATAAGGGGTATCTTGGAGGACTTCAATAAAAATATTGACAGCAACATACTCAGAGTAGGAGATTTTAATACCCCAGTGTCTGAAATGGATAGACCTTCCAAGGAAAGAATCAAAAAGGATATTGTGGCACTGAATGACATTCTGGATGAAATGGACTTAATTGATATATACAGAATCTTTCACCACAAAGAAGAAAATACACATTCTTTTCAAACTACATGAAACATTTTCAAAGAGAGACTACATGTGCAACATAAAACAAGCCTCAACAAACTCAAGAAAATCAAAGTTATATCAGGCATCTTCTTGGATCACAATGACTTGAAATTTAACAAACCCCAAGGAAAAAATTAAAAACAATTAAATACTTAGAGATGAAATATCATGTTACTAAATAATGAATGGTTTACAATGTGATTAAAGAAGAAATCTAAAAGTATCTGCAAACAAATGAAAATGAACACACAACCACCCAAAACCTATAACACTCAGTGAAGGCAGTCCTGAGAGGGAAGTTCATAGCAATGCAGATCTACCTAAAGAAGATAGAGAAATGTCAAATAAGGGCCTCTGAAAATGTGCTCCTTCATAGAAGCAATGATAAACTGACACAATAAAGTGTCAGAATCAATTTTTTCAGAAATCTTGAAATTAGCCAAAAGTTTACATGCAGGTGTTCATAGAATGTATATTAAAGCAGGGGTTGAGGGGTGCGTCTTGGTAAGCACAGAGAGCTCCATGATGTTTGCCTATTGCTATATTATTCTGTCCAGCCCCATAGGAAGCAAAACCAGTGGGCCACAATCATGCTGAAACCAAATAGCCTGGCACACACTAGAGGAGACAAAATGGAATTTTAGCTCCTTCAAGTTTCATTCCTAAAGGTTGTTATTATTTGACTAATCAGCTGGTTCTATGTAAAATCCTGTAAGTCTGTCCATGTTTAACCAGACTTGAAGCTCCAGAGGAATAACCTTTCCTCCTTAGGTAATTGTCAAAAAACAGTTGCAGCTCATTGATTAACTTTTGTTGGCTTGAGGTGAAAAAATAAATTTCATCTTATTTTTTCACTAGCCATAAAATAGGCAATCACAAAACCTCAAAAGGAAAAGTTTAGGTATAAAGTGTCCATGGAATCATTGAAAAGCTCCAACACATTCCTCGGAAGCTACAAGGCCAGACACACAGATAGTCTTTGTTTATACCAAGAGAAACTTGAGACAACCTTACATTCTCCCTTGGCCTGAATTTGAGGCTCTGCTCAATCAGGAAATAAAGATAAAGGCAGAATTGTCACCTGGCTGGTTAAGTGTTGATGGCATGCCCCAACACACACACAGAGCCTTTCATAAGAGATTGTGAGATACAGACTCCAAGCATTTAAGGAAATCTCAGTGCAATCTTTAGTTGACAACTAAACTAACTGGGGCAGAGACTTCAGTGGCTCAACAAGGCAAAGAACATAGACTTTAAAGAATTATTCAGAAAAGGTATTAAACAGCAAAGCATAACAACAACAGGCGCTGGAGAGGGTTGGGAATCTGATTTCCAGAGTTGCAGCATTATAGTATTTAAAATTTGAAGGTATCAGCAAAAAAATCTTAAGTATGCAAAGAAGTTGAAAACACAGCAATTTATTTTCTAGAGAAATATAATATTAAAGAAACTAATATACTCTGCTTCTCACCATGATGAACAAATTAGTACTGCATTTCTTCTTTTACTGTAAACAACTGAGACACTGAAAAACGTAACACAACTGTTTATAGATATTGAATTAAAGGCAGTACATGGCTGGTATGCCTACAAGAGGGAAATAAATGAGGTACACTCTATTAACACATTGGATATCTTCCCAGAAGTATTTTATGGACAGAAGTTTAAAGAATGATGTCCTTAGCAGAACACAATGGCCTCACTGAGTTGAGAAGATAGCAATCAGAGTGGAAGAAATTAAGGTGTCTAGAATCTGAGGAACACAGAAGTGGAGAGGAGGGAATGATCTACAGAAGTGTAGAGAAGGGTCCTATTGATTCTGCAGCTAAAAAATAAGCCTCACATGGAAAGAGTGAAAGTTTCTAAGTCTAGGAAAAAAATGAATCCTTAAGTATCCACAAAACTACTAGTAGAATAAGTGAATTTTAAAAAGTATATCAGATTAATATAAAAATCCGTTGTTTTTATATATGCTAGTAGTAAGCATTTGAATATGATATTTAAAACTATACAGGGACTTCAAACTTAATAAAATATGTAAAATAGAGGAACAATAAAAACATTGTTGAGAAAAATTAAAAACATCTAAAGAAGTATAAAATATATCATGTTCATGGATTGAAATACTTACTATTGATTTAACCATGCCCAAATTGATCTGTAGACTAAACACATTCCCAGTCAAACTCATCCATTCATAAGCACTCTGTAGAAACTGAAGGTTTTATATAAAGAGCACTACAGCTAGAGATAAAGGTAGACATATATTTATATATAATGTATATATTATATAAGCATATGTATGTAACATATGTTAGATACATCTATATAACCAAAGGACCTAGAAATTGCCAAAAGGAAACTATTGGAAACTATTACTGTTTGATTATAAGGCTAACTATAAAATTACCATAATTGAGGCAGTGTGATATTGATACTTTGATAAATGTTTATATATCAATGATACAAAATGGATAATAAATAGACCCATTATTTGTCGCTTTTACCACAATAAAGCTGAAAAAAAAGAAATGGATTCACACCTATGTGGCCAATTTACTTTTTAAATTTGTGGCTAGAGAGTGAAAGAAAGTATTTTCAACACAAGGCTAGAACAGCTGCATATCCATAGGGAAAATCATTATGTCACAATTTACATAGATATTAAATTACTACGTGGGGATGTTAGTTAAATGAGACAAAAATTGTATAACACACATTAAGTGGTTAAACATGAACTTACCACATGACACAAAATTATTATATTTATTTTTAGAAACAAAAATATATGCCAACAATTTTCACAAATTATTAATAATTTATTAATAATATTCAAAACTTTAAATAATATAAATTTTAACAGATGATGTTTGCAATATACATACATTAGAATGATACACAGATATGAAAAGTAAAAAGTTAATATATACAAAACAACTTGAATTAATATCAATACATTTTTCTGAGTGAAAGAAAGCAGACACAAGATTTGCATTAGTAAATACTCATTGAACTTAACACTTAAAATGAATTAATTTCATTGTGTATGAATAATACTTCAAATTATTTAGTAAGTGATATTGAAAAATATAAAATATCCTGTTATACTATCTGGGAGCTAAAGTTAAACTTATTATAGTTTCACAGAAATGTTTTCACTGAAATATATTTAATTTGAGGTCTTCAGTATCAAAGTAGAAAGCAAAAACACTCTAAATTCTTTTTCTTGTTTTATGTTTCTTATTTTATTTTATTTTTGTTTTTATTGGGTTGAGTGGTTCACAAAACCACATAGTTTAAAGTGTAGAAACCAACAAAACATCATCTACACTCTGCATCTTCAGCCCATCACCCAAAACAAGTTTCTTTCCTCCCTCATTTACTCCCCTTTGCTTTTCCATTTCCCTCACCTCCTTTCCTTCAGGCTATCATCACACTCTTGTCTGTGTCTATGTGTTACCCATATCAATTTTTTAAATCCCTTTACCTTCTTTCTTCCATCCCCTCAACCCCACTCTCTTCTGACCACTGACAGTCTGTTCCATGTATCCATGTCTCTGTTTCTATTTTGTTCATATGTTTCCTCTCTTTCTTAACAACCCATTTAATTGATTTTACTTTCATATTTATTTTCATGAAAATGTTTTCTTCTTTTCACAAATATTATATTTCTTTTAATTTAATAATGAAATTTGTAAAACCTATTGTGCTTCTCTCAATGACTTTATATGCCAGAATGCAATAACTAAATATGTGTTCAATCATAGTAATATTGGACTAAATAGATAACATATTGGATATTCCTTATCATTTCACATTTAAATTACTATCACTTTGTATACAGTTACCATATTGTGTATTTGACTTCATCTCAAACATCATTGTACTTTAAACAGTTTAAAAAGTGCTTTGGTTACAGAATTACTTAACAAAAAAGAAAAAAGAATCAGCCTTTTGATAGTTTAAATAAAGTTATATAGAAATGTCACATGTAAATATTTTAGCCATTTAATGGGAAAAACATTTTGAAATGTAGTTAATATGAAATACCTTAAAAATATTACTGATAATGCAACACATTTTTTCAGAAAGGTTGTAATAGGGATTAATGCATTTATTTTGTCAAATATTTATTGAATGCCTATATATCAGAAACAATTTTTCATACTTGGCATATGTCAGTTAATAAAGACACAAACTCATTAAATAGTGATGAGGATAAGAGAATACTGTAGGTGGATAGATGGATGGATAGATAAGTAGATAGATAAATGTAATGTGAGAGGTTGCTTAGAACTATAAAATAAACAAAATGTGGAATAAGATAAAGGAAATCAGCTGGAACATGAGGATGAGGGCCAATTACAGTATATAATTTGATGGCTGAGGTTGGAGCAAAAGCTTGATAGAGCTTTCCAGATAAATGGTCAGCAGGTTCAATGGCCCTAAAGTGGAGTGTACAGGTATTTTCCAGCAACAGCAAGTTCTGAGAGTGGAGTAAATGGATAGTTAGGGAGTGTTCAGCAAAGAGGTCTGAAAGTTAAGATCAGGGACAGGAGAGTTTACTAAATATTAAGTTCTAATTGTATATAAAATACAGGGCTAAGCCACCTTGAAAATATATAATTATAATTGTCCTTGATTAGTCAAACTTAAAGTTTAATTTTAATTGAGGTAAAATTTACTACTTATTTTGTATTCCCTTTTACCTCACAAACACCTTAGCTATTTGTGATTCTTTGCCTGGTAGCCAAACACATTTCTGAAAGGTAGACCATTAACCATCTTACCTAATTTAGCTTTTTTTAGTTTTCCATTGACTTGAATCACAACTTGGCGTATTAAGAGACTTCTCAAGAAATCTTCTCTATCCCAGACATGCTCTTGATACCATCCATTGTGCAGTAATAGCATAATTTCCCCTTAGTAATGAGCATCAGTCACCCAGCCAGTATACTAACTCCCTTTTTTGCATGTTAATTCAGAGTCTTGGGGAGCTCAAAGTGATATGGCAATAATCTTAACATTAGTTAAATAGAATCATTTAATATAACTTTATTTCGTAAATCCCTTAGAATCTGTCTGTTTTGAACATGGTGTATGTGAATATGATATTAATATATTTTCTTATTGTTATACCTTTATCTTTCCATTTTTTGCCAGATTTCTCTAAACAGATTCCCTTGGGTTCAATGTTGAGTAGAAGGGCTGAGGGAAAACTTGTTTTTTCTTTTACTTGTTTTCTTGACTTTGTGTGATAGTGTCCAAAGTTTTACCATTAAGCCTTACATTAGCTCTAGGATTTTAGTAATTTCCCTTTTATATTCTGAGGGAGTTCTCTTTTATTTCTAGTTGGTTAAGAATTATTATTTTTAATGACTTAAATTCTGTCAATTTCTACATTTATAAAGATGATCATGTATTTGTTTCTTCTTGAGTTTCTTAATGTAATAAATTACCTTGATACATATTTGAATGTTGAAAATAACTTTATAATCTTGGGCCTTCCTTCTTTTAATAATGATAAATTTCACTTCCAAATATTTTTGAAGTTTTTTCTATATTGTTTAGGAATATTAGTTTATAGTTTTTTTCTTGTGACATTTTATCATGTTTGATAGCTGAGTTATGCTGTTCAAATGAAATGAGCTGAATATCACACTCCTTGAATTCAACAGTCATGTGTCACTTGATGGGGATGCATTCTGAAAAATCTCTCTCAGCTGATTTGATCATGCAAACATCAGAGAATGCACTACACAAACTTAGATGGAATGGCCTCTGCACACCGAGGTGATATGGTATAGCCTATTGCTGCTAGGCTACAAACCTGCACAGCATGGTGCTGTACTGAATATTGCATGGTAAGTATTTGTGTATCTCAACATATTTAAACATAGAAAAGGTGCAGTAAATGTATGGTATGAAAGATTAAAAATGGTACACCTGTATAGGGCACTTACTATGACTGTAGCTGGGGAGACAGGAAGATGTTCTTGGAGAGTTAGCAAGTAGGTGGTGAGTTAATGTGAAGGCCTAAGACATTAGTGTCTACTGCTGTAGACTTTGTAAACACTGTACACTTAGGCTACACTAAATTTATTCTAAACATATTTTTCTTTCTTTAATAATAAATTAACCTTAGCTTACTATAACTTTTTTTTAACTATAGAAACTGCTTATATGTAAAATTTTTTGAGTGTTTTATAATATTGAGCCTAAAACACAAACATGTCCAGTTGTACAGAAATATGTTATTTCTTTATATGCCTTTTTTCAGGTTATTTTCTATTTAAATATTTTTAACTTTTTAAATATTTTTTAAAAGCAACAGCACAAACACACACACTAGTTTAAGCCTATAAAGGGTCAAAATCATTATCACTATCATCCAATTCTATATCTTGTCCCAAAGGAAGTTTCTTTTGGAAGGCAATTAAAGGTGAATTTCTTTGATCTGTAGTTGACTTGGTTTCAGGTTCATTGTGGCAAGTTCATTTCAGGTTGTTTTCAGTCTTAAACTGTACCCCTTAATCCTATAATGTAATCCTTATCTTTAAGGCATGGTTTCTCGATTTTTGCTGACAGTATGAGGTTTTTGCCAAAATCCTTTAACCCCGCAAGTTTTGTACTTCTAATCCTGTCTATTCAGCATTTTTAGCTTTTCTAATAAGGTTTTCTGCTGTGTTTTTGCAGTGTGCAGTCTCAGGCTTCTGTGCACCATAGGAGTCAGCCATAGTTTTGAGATGAATTTGTTTTAACTACTGGTTCACCCTTCTGCTTCACTCTCCTTACTAAGATTCTTCTCCCCAGTGTGCAGACACTCTGGCAAACCCTAATTCCAATTCCAATTTCATAATGCAGTAAAATGGCTTGTGTAAATTGGAAGGTTTCCTTTGTTATGTTGCTTGATAAATGCATTTTTATTTCTTTCTTTTAAGTACTGTTTCCTTCTGTTTTCTTGCTTGCTTTTTATTTCTCATCAATCTCTTCAAATAATTATATATATATATAGTTTATATATAAAATAATATATGATATATATCTCCATAATTTAGTTTATTAATATTATAAGGCAAGTGATTACTTAGTTGTAATTACATTAACTCTTGCAAACTAATTTTTACTTAAGATTAATTTTAATACAATATACTGAATTCATTTTAAAATTTATAAATTAATTTTAATAGCTCTTGGATTTTTTAAAGACAAAATTCAAAACAATAATATTAAATTTAAAAAGAGGCTTTGAAAATAAATTAATTGTATTATATATATACTACATGCTTTTGTTCAATGCTTTAAATTTATAAATGAACTTTATTTGATCTAACCATAACCCTATAAACCAAGAATTATAATCTCTTATATCCAAATGACAATAGAGGTATCAGAAAAAAAGAGTCACTTTAACAAGTTTTATTATTAGGAGGCAGAACCTTGACCTATATTTATTTTTTAGTTAAAATTATTGGTGTGGCATTGGTTGATAAAATTATATAGGCTTCAAGTGTACATTTCTATGATATAGCATGCATATATTACATTGTGTGCCCACAGCCCAAACTCAAATCTTCTGTTGTCATATAGTTGGCTTTCTTTTCTCTTTATTACCCTTCAACCCCCTTCCCTCTGGTAACCACCATACTATTGTCTGTCTCTGAGTTTTTGTTTGTTTCTCTTGTTTGTTCATTTGTTACTGTCAATTTTATATCCCACATATGAGTGAAATCATATGGTTTTTAACTTTTTCTAAGTGGCTTATTTCCCAAAGTCCATCCGAGTTGTTGCAAATGAAAGTATTTCATCTATGGCCACACAGACCTGAACATGTATGATCTCATCTGACCTATACTTGCTTTTCTGAGAAAATCCAATGTTTTAGCTAAAATTCTGAGGACTTTACAAAGATCTCTTCAAGTTTTTTAAAGGAAGAAGAGGTGTTAAAGCAATGGCAGTCAAGACTAAGGACACACAGGAAGCTTTAGGTTGGGAAATAAGAAAATAGATAGGTATACTATTTATGAAGTCAGAATCTTCTACATCTCAGACCTGCATTGTAGTTTTTACAATGTTAGTGAACAAATAAGAGTGAAGTGTTTTGCAGTCCTTTTCTAATGAGAGAGAACAGCAGTTTGAAGGTAGAGATCCTGCTTAAAGTCTGTTTGTATCTTCTATTCTTAAGCCCTTGGAACATTTGGGAAAGTTCTCACTTTTATTGCAGATGCATTCTTTCAGTGAAGAGGTTTGGCACTCCACCCTGCTCCTCTGATCTTCAGTCCATCTCTTCCACTTCTCCTTCTCGTGTGGTCACCATTACCCCTGAAATCTGGGTACTTGGAATAATCCCCCTTTGTTATATTGATTAAACACAAACACACAGCCTATCTCTTCATGCAAATCCTAACAACTTTAATTTAATGAGAATATGTTCATGAGTATTTTGTCATTTTGCTTCTTATGGAACAAAGATAAAAGATAAATAAACTGACAAACAAAATAGAAACAGAGTCATGGACACATGGAATAGACTAACAGCTGTCAGAGGGAAGGAGGGAGGGGGAAAATAAGGATAAACAAAGGTGAAAGGATTAGGTAAAGAACATATATGCATGACCCATAGGCACAGACAACAGTGTGGCGATGGCCACACTGTGGTGCAGGGGTTGAATGGAGGTGGACAAAGGAAGAGAGAAGATGGAGACATCTATAATAGTGTTAAAAATAAATATAAAGAAAAATGTAAGAATGGGAAAGGGAAAATAAATCTGTGAAAGTCCATAATGTCATTACATGCATACCATGCTCAAACACATACCCATATACTTAACACATACACCTACATTTCATTCTAAGAGGCAAGTGTTTCAAAACAAAACAAAGTCATCAGTGTTACAATCTCTTGTAGATAATGCTCCATGTGAATTACCTTCTTCAGTACTTCAGACAATATCACTGCAGCAGTGAGATCTCTTGAGGTACATTCTCCTGTACCTCAAGCAGGACTAAATTTAAGCAAGAACAAACAACAAAATGATGAACTACACCAACACCTAAGCAACCTGACAACCCAAGTTTTTGTTATGCAGAGCTTTGCTCTTTTTGAGTTTTTGAAACTATCCTCCCTTTTTTCACCACCACTGTCTTTAAATAAAATGTTTTCTTCTTTGTCTCATTTTCATGTAACTTGGTAAAATCCAAGACAACTAGCTATTTAGGACTGTTCACTAATTATTTTACAATATAAAAGCTTATTTTGGGTCTCATCACATATCCACACTCTGCAAGCAAATTTTAATCTATAATGCTCCCATACTTTATTTGTGTAAGATTATATTTGGGCAGGATTCTTTTTGTTTTCCTGTTTTTGACTTATAGGAAAAAAATAGACAAAATGTTTAGAAAAACTAAAAATTTTAAATTTTATATGCAAATGTAAATAAACATTATTATAAAACTATGGTGGCTAAAACTTGGTTTGTTTGATATCTGGACAGTTGAACAGAAATGTCTAGCAACTGCATTGTTAATATGTTGAGAATGATTTGTTGAGTCATTCAGTACATAATATAGAGGTACATCTGATTATTTCTAGATTAAATAGTAATTAAAAGGTTTTTAGGATACAGGGTTATTTAATAAGATATCAAAGATAGATATATGTTCTTCAATTTTGAACTCTGTTTTAAACAGTATTTTTGATTCATTGTAAAATATAGAATAGAAATGGAGTTTAATAGAGATAATCTCCATATAAAAATCATTTAATTATAACATTAGAGGGCTAACAAGACATGAAAAGCAGAAATAGCAAAGAAACACAAAGTTGCTGAATATTTGCATGCATATATACTACATATGAGGTCTGCCCAGGAGGTATCCAGCCATGTAATATGAAAAATAGAAAAAAGGACACATGGACAAAATCAAGGGGGAGGGTGGAGGTAGGGGAGGGAGGGGGGTTCAGCTGGGGTGGGGTGGAGGGATGGGGAGAAAAGGCATACAACTGTAATTGAATAACAATAAAAATTTTAAAAAAGAAAAGAAAAGAAAAATAGAGACATTTGTTGAAGGAAATACAAGATACAAGAATCATTGTATGTAGTACAATGATGTCTCAGTCCCCTTCAAAGTAGGCACGTTGGGAACTCAGAGAGTTCTCCCCAATAGCCATCAGCTGCCCCATAGTATTTTCCTGAATCTCATCACAAGTCTGAAATCCCTTACCTTTCAAAGGTGATTTTAGTTTTGAGAAACCCAGAAGCCACAGGGCCCTATATCTGAGCTGAAAGGGAGGGGGCTTACTCAACTGGCTGATTTGACGTTTTGCCAAAAAAACTCTACACTAGATGTGGTTGATGTATGAGTGGGTGCGTTGTCATGATGAAGCTGCCAATCACCAGTTGCCCATAGCTGTTGCCTTCTGAACCATCCAAATAGTTTCCACAGAGAAATATTCAAGCTTAATGCAAAATTTGATGCAGATTCATTGCTCTGCTTGTTCAATCATTTTGAATGTCACAGCCACACAGTACACATGCTCACTCAATGTCATCGACCTCCCCCATTGACTAGTACAGTGAAGTCATTGTTCACCCATGAGCATTCCAGTCCACACTCCTTGGCTATCAGGTTACATCCATGTCATGGAAACCATTCTCATTATATTGACAATAGATGGACTTTTTCTGGACAAACCTTGTATAACTCATCTCAGAGTGTTTGAAGTTTAATTTATCCAGGCTCCTCTACAAAATACACTCTTCCTAATATATTTCTGATTTCAATGAGTGAGACCATTTGCAATCCTGTAGTGAAACCAGAAATATGATTCTCATTCTTGATTCCTCCCTCTCAGATTTCACTTCAAATCAGCTAAAATTCCAATTTCATACTTCCCGATTATGTTTCTAAAGCATCATCTTCTCCCTACTGTTATCACCTGGGGCCAGATCCTCCTGTTGTGCAAATTTCTTGGTAAAGCTCTCAGCCTTCAATTTTGTCTTTGTCTATTGCATTTCCACAACAGTAGTAAGTTAGTTAAGGAACCATGGTTTCTCTGAGAGAATGGCTACATAGATTGGTTTTTATTTTCAAGATGTTTGATAATAAGAGAACGTGGTATGAAGCTGCATTTTTATTATGTTAGTAATAACCTTTAGAAAACATTAAATATTCTACCCAAGAATAAAAGAGACTATTTGGAATGAGTGAAAAGCTACTAAATCCCCATGAAAAATTCCTTGAAGGTATATGTCTTAACAAACATATCTTCCTATGTCTGCCTCCTGCTTAAATCCCTTCAGCAATACTTCATTATTTTCATGTAGTATGGTTTAGATGACCCTTTGAGATCTGACTTCTCTTTCAACATGTCAGCTTCTTTATGTGATTCTTCCTCTGCTTGCTCTGCCTGAATTGGGCAAATATAGCCACTTGCATTGCTCTGAAAATTATACAGCATTTGAATATTGACTTCTCTCTGCCTAAAACACGCTTCTGCACCTCCAATTTAGTTAATTCCTCAGTGTCTGTAGGAGGGTATTATGTGTAATAGTCAGGGAAGCAGGCACTGATGTCAAAGTGGGTGGGACAGAATTTCAGGTGAACCACTAAACTGTGGTGTAAGCTTTACTCAATACTTACCTATAGCCATATATACAGATATTCTGGATTAAGATGAGGTCAAAATACTTCAATGAAAACAAACAGTTTTTGCACACCTTTAATGATGTGAATAGCATGAATATCTGAGATCCTGTCAAATTTCATGTTAAATAAATTCATATTTTTTTTCTTTTTTTTTTTTTAATTTTTTTTATTGTTATGCAATTACAGTTGTATGCCTTTTCTCCCCATCCCTCTACCCCACCCCAGGTGAACCCACCTCCCTCTCCCCTCTCCACCCTCCCCCTTGGTTTTGTCCATGTGTCCTTTATAGTAGTTCCTGTAAATAAATTCATATTTTAACATAAATTTCACTACCTGCATTTTCACACACATATTATAAAACTCTTTATGTGACCAATCCTAACAACCACCAAAATGCCCGCGAAGTCACAGCTGGCAATTCATTTTTCCTGAACATATAATTATTTTATCTGTGCTTTCAAGTTGTTTATGTTACAACTCTTTTAAAATTAATAAGTAATGGTGTCATTGGGAAATTTATTTCAAGTCTCAATACAGTCAAACCTCAGTTCTCAAACATCTTGTTTCTTGAACAGTTCGATTTTCAACCAAGTTGTCAACAGAGAAATGTCTCGGTTGTCTGACAAAACTTTGGGTCCCAATTCTCTACCCCACACAACTTTCATTCTGGTACTTGTGTGATGAGTCATGTGTCTCTCAGGAGACAAACAAAGGTTTTCAATCAAATCACTTCTCAAACAGTTTTCCAGAATGAATGCAGTTGGAGAACAGAGGTTGCACTATATATATTTGTCTAATATCTGGATAGTAAGTATTTTAATCCAATTAGCATATATACTATATTTCCATAGTATATAACTGCCTCTTCTATTGCAGCTAAGGGTTTCTATAAATTGAAAAACTGTAATTTAAAATTCGTAATTCCCTAGAAATATTATCTTTTGTTAAATTTCTTTGCTAAACACGTAAGCAAATCATTGATCCAACACAATGTGTTTTTCCTTTCACACTTCCCACCAAACTCTCATGAAAATAAAATTAATTGAGCACTCTTTTAGAATTAATAAGAAACTGAATATATGGTAATTCCTTAGTTTTCTGAGAGATCATTTTGAAAAAGAAAAAAGTTTTCTCTTATAATTAGGTATGTATTTTATTTAGATATGCTGAACCTTATATTTTTCATTTACAAGTAGACATTACTTAACTTATATGCTTCTCATGAGCTTTAAATGAAATAATTTATTAAAATCACTTCATATGTTTCCTGGAAAAGAATAAGCCCTAACTGCTCATTAATCACTTATCTTGATGTTGCTGCTATTATTTTTAGCATTTGAATATATATTTAATATTCAATATAAACATGTATTTAATATTTAAATATATATTTATTAATAAAATAAGTATTTAAAATTTTCATTACTCAGTATTATCTGGGAAGCCATGCTAAATATATCCAAACTATTTTTGATCCTCTCATGTGCAAGTATAGCATCTTTCACATTGTCCATATTGAGATTGAATCTTCATATATAATTTGCATGGAGTAGACTTCAAATGCATTGTCAGGCAGTCTTGTCAAAGCTTATAGCAGCAGCTAGGCAATAAATAACTAAGTAGATAAATCAATAAATAAACAAATAATTGTATTTAGGAAGTGGAGGAGGATTATAGAAATTACCTAGAATTACACAGCATAATATTTTTTTCAGTCATGAGTACATAGAACAAGAAGCACTTTCCCCTATTATTAGTTAAAAATGTGTAATGAGATTTTAGAATTTATTCTGTATAAGGCATTGTGGCAGTCATTAGAAATCCAGTCACCTTGTGGCAGTCTGGTTTTCATCTTCATGAATGTACACTCTACAATGGAGACTGATTAAAATAACACAAAAAATTCAATTAGGAAAGATTTCTAATTAACGAATGACAGGCTTAGCTATACTCTACAATATTAACAGAGCCCTAATAATTTAAATTAAGAAATTTACCTATACATATGTTACAAATTAAGTTAAATAAGTTATCCCTAAACATAAACATATATATGGAGTATCTATAATAAATATATATGTGAAAATAAGCAGGACTAAATTTAAGCAAGAACAAACAACAAAATGATGAACTACACCAACACCTAAGCAACCTGACAACTCTAACTTCTTAGAATTTTTCTTTGATCTTTCCTGGCCCAAGGATATATTTGCTAAACATAAAATGAATATTCCCACCTTTACCCCAACCCACTACAACACTCTTGATATAATCATTTTATTTTTTTAATCTTAAGCATATTTTTGTTCATTTCTTAGTCTTTTTGTATATTTACTATGAATTCACTGTTGATTCTAATTGTTCTTTATTTTTTTGTCGTTTTTAACTTGAAATAATTGATTTCTTTTCTAATGTGGAGTTATTTTTCTTTTGGACATTCCAAGAAACACCTATGTCACAGTTTTAGGCATGCATTATTCAAAGAACAAAGCTAGAATAGGAAAAAATATGTTAGTTTCTTGAGTTTGTTATCATTGAAAATTTGTGAATCTTACAGTTTATAACATCAAAAAGAAAATGAGCTTTTTCTGGTATCTGTGAAATAAAACCACTAACAATCGTTGGATATTACTAAAGAGAGATTTATTTCATATCAAATATTATAAAAGGAAAAATGACACATAGGACCTTAGTATTTTATATGGATTATGAAATTTTAAATGAGGTAACACATTAGGAAATTTACTACTATTTACTGAATTCTTAGAAATATGAAATAGCAAAAAAATACAACCATAAACTTTGATTACTACTCATAATATATGTATTACATTTTTTCAAAAATGGGTGATCGTTTTTGAAAAATGATAGAATACTTCAAAGTAATTTTAATTCAATTCTAAAATGTCAGGTCTTTCTGATTGCAACATTAACTCTTTTATTTAAAGTATAATATAAAAATGTAGCACTTTATTTAAAACTTTAAATTGTGAATGAGACATGAAAATATATGGTTGAAGCCAAAGTAATATATACTTTAATAAGAAAACTTCAATTTATTTTCTAGGTAGAGAATATTTAGTTATGACTATGTGAATTGGTGGCTTTAGTTGTGTACTATACAAATTATATATATATATATATATATATATATGTTATATATAATGTTTTAAATATTATATATAATGCTTAAGGACTATAATAAATATAATAGTATGAGTGACAAAACATGCTTAATTAAATTAAGTTAAAAATATTCCTTTAATGTGGCAAATGTACACATACAAATTCTAGGTATGTCTTATGATTATAAGCATTTATAAATAATGGCATATGTAACAGTTACTTTACCAGTCACAAAAAAATTCTTTTTTATTTTTTAACTGTACATTTTAATTCAGGTTATGGTATATGAAATGAAACTGTTCATTGTCTCTCTCTATATTAAAACTTTCACTTCCCCCTGGCCATGGGTATGCACTTGAATAATGCAACACTTTCCAATGACCACAGAAAACCATTCACATATTAATTGAGGTTCCGTATATCATTAAATTTAGGCATCTTTGAGAATATATTTTATATATGCATGAATTTTGAAAAGAAGAAAATGACTAAGTGGTGCAGCTAGAAAAAATTCATGTTCCTCTCTCACACTGACATTTCTCTCCCTTCCTTTCTACATCTCTTCCCTTCTCTCTAAAAAGAAATAAAATCTTTAAACATTTTTAATACAATTAAAAAATTAATTTACATTAAACAGCAGTTAATGATACTCCAATATTTTGACATAGAAAATTTTAGTTTTACTATTTTAATTGAAAATTAGATTTCATAGTAGATCTGGCCTGGAACCCATCATGTTACCTTGTCGTATAAGTGTTGCTGGTCCCAGAATCACAGTTCCTTCTTCAGTTCAATTGGCACTGGTCAAGAATGAAATTTATAGTCTTCTCCATGGATGACGTTTCTAGGATGTGTGCTTAGCCCTTTTCTCAGGTGGTGGCAGTCCGAGTAACCAGGCCCTTGAGAGCTCCAGACTGTAAATGGTCATTGTGATTGTGTGGTTGTTTTTGGTCATACTGTATTGAATTAGTCTTTTATGTCACTAACAAGTCCAGTTCACGTGCATCTTCCAGCGACTCTTCTCTCTCTCTTCCAAAATCTTCAAATGAGCCTACAGTGAACTGGATTCAGTCAACAACCACTTGAGCGATCTTGGAAGCAGATTCACCTTCATTTGAATGTTAAGATGCTTTCAGCCTTGATGAATGCCTTGATTGAATCCTGTAAGTGACACAGTCAGTGGGTCCAGGAGATCCACGATGGCAGTGGAGTAGGTGGAAACCACACCAATCTCCAAGGACCATACTGGAATTAAAACAATTTATAAAACAAACACCCTGAGTATCCAACTGAAGACTAGGTAAAGAGAAATCTTATAATCAAGGTTATTTACAGAAGAAGACACATCAAAACTGCTCCAAACAGGTTTCCAAGGGCCTGTATTAGGGAATGTTTTACATTGGCCTGCACTAGAGTCTCTCACCAGAGGCCCAGACCAACACATTCAGTGGCCAGCTTCAGACAACATCAGAGCAGAATCTAATCAGCTTTAGGAGCTGCATAGTCAACAGAAAATACCACAGCCACAAAATCCTGCTGAGGTAAATTCCACTTCTCTCACCAAGATTAGGGTTGAACCTCATAGTCAGCCTTGCTGAGGATTGATCTCATGCAAGAACGGACCAATGAAAACTAAGATTCAATTACAAGGAGGCCCACATGACCCACACAAGGGATATTCCTAGAGCACCCACTTCAGGTTATCAAAAAGACTGCACTAGTGGACATCACAGAACACCTGCTATATAAGGTCACCTCAAGAAAAATAGGGGCTATGGCAGATGTAGCTAATACAGATGGGGAAAAAAAGGAGGCATTTGAAATGCAGAGGCAAAGAAACACACCACAGATGAAAGAACAGGATAACACTCCAGAAAAAGAACTAAATGAAATGGAGACAAACAATTTATGAGATATAGAGCTTAAGTAATCATTATAATGATGCTCACGAGCATGAAAAAAAGGCACAGAATCCACAAAAGAGTCAGAAATAAAGAATACATTTGAAATGAAAAATACAGTGGAAGGAATAAAAAGTAGGTTTAATGAAGCAAGATTCAAATTAGTGATTTGGAAGACTATGTAAAAAAGACCCAATCATAGCAGCAAAAAGAAAGAAAATTAAGATATGAGGACAATTTAAGGGATTTTTGTCACAACATGAAGCATAAGAACATCCACATCATAGGATTATCAGGAGGAGAGCATAGACAGCAATGTTTTTAGAAACTATACGAAGAAATAATGACTGAAAACTTCCCTAAACTGGTGAAAGAAAATGACATACAAGTCCAGATAGTGCAGACACTCTCCAAAAATATGAACCCATAGAGGCCCAACCAAGAGGAACAATAATTAAAACTCCAAAATTTAAAAACAAAGAGATAATCTTAAAAGCCATGAGAGAAGAAAAAAAACAAAACAAAAAACAGTGACTTACAAGGGAGTTCCCATAAGATTATCAGCTGATTTAGCAACAGAAATATCTCACACTAGAAGGGACTGGCATGACATATTCATAGTGATGTGGAGGAAGGACCTACAAGCAAGACTGCTTTATCCAGTAAGGCTAACATTTAAAATTAAAGGAGATATGAAGAACTTCCCATACAAGGAAGATATAAAGGAGTGTGTTACCTCCAAACTAGTATTATAAGCAATATTAAAGGCCCTGCTTTAATAATAATATAATAAGAAGAAGAAGAAATGTAGAAAGAGGAGAAGGAGAAAGAAGGGGAGGAGGAAGAGTAGGAAGAAAAGAAACAAAGGAACATAGTTAAAAGAATAAAATGACAATGAATGTGTACCTATTAATAATCACTTTAAATGAAAATGGCTTATATACTCCAATCAAAAGACATAAGATAGTTGAATGGATAAGAAAACAAGAACCACAGACATGTTGTCTACAAGAGATCCACCTCAGAAGAAAAGATACAAACTAAAAGTAAAAGGACAGAAAGAGATATTTCATGCAAATGAAAAGTAAAAAAAAAATGGGATAGCAATAACTATATCTGACAAAATAGACTTTAAAACAAATGCTATAGTTAGAGACAAAGAAGGTCTCTACATAGTAATAAAGCAAGTAATTCAAAAAGAGGATATAACCCTAGCAAACATTTCTGCACCCAAAATAGGAACACCTAAATATATAAAGCAGATCTTGATAGAACTAAAGGGAGAGATTGAAAATAATACAGTTATAGTAGACAATTTTAATACCCTATTGAAATCAATGGATAGGCCTTCTAGACAGAAAATCAATAAGGAAATGGTGGCCTTAAATGGAATGATGGCCTTAAATGGCACACTAGATAAGATGGATTTAATTGCTATCTTAAAGCATTTCACCACAAAGCAGCAGAATATACATTCTTTTCAAGTGTACATGGAACATTTTCTATGATAGACCACAAGATAGGACACACACACACAAAGTTTCAATAAATTTAAGAAGGTTGAAAACATGATGTCTATCCAGAAGGTATCCAGCCATGTAATATGATAAGACATTTATTGAAGGAGATACAAGACACAAAAAAACACTATACATAAGACAGTGATGCCTCAGTTCCATTCAAAGTAGGCACCTTGGGACCTCACACAGTTCTCCCAATTGCCATTGGCTTCCCCTTCGTATTTTCCTGACTCTCATCAAAGGTCTGAAATCTCTTCCCCTTAAAAAGTGATTTTAGTTTTGGGACAATCCAGAAGTCATAAGGTGCCAAATCTGAGCTGTAAAGGGCCTGAGTCACCTGGGTGATTCAATATATCACAAAAAAAACCCTCTGCACTAGATGTGATGCATGAGTGGACACATTGTTTTGATGAAGCTGCCAATCACCAGTGGCTCATAGCTGCAAACTTCTGAATCATCTGAATAGTTTTCCTGAAGGAATGTTCAGGCTTAATGCAAAATTTGATGCAGATTTGTTGTTTTACTTGCTCAGTACTTTTGAATGTAATGGCCACACAGTACACATGCTCACTCAACCTCATCTACTACCTGGAAGATGATACCATCTACTACTACAGTGAAGTTGTCATTGTTCATGCATGCTCATTCCAGTCCACTCTCTTTGGCTGCCAGGTTACATTGATGTCATGCAAATCAATCTTGCTTTCTTAGCATAGGCTGGATTTTCCTGGACAGACCTCATATATCAAGCAACTTGTTTGACTGCAATTGTATGAAACTAGAAATCTCACGGGGAAAAAAAAAAAAAAACAAGAACATAGAAAGACATGGAGTCTAAATAACATGTTACTAAGCAATGAATGGGTTAACTATGAGATCAAGGAAGTAATGAAAATATAATTTGAAACAAATGGAAATGAGAACACAACAACCAAAAATATATGAAACACAGCAAAAGCTGTCCTAAGAGGAAAATTCATCACATTACTAGCATACCTAAAGAAACAAGAAAAATCTCAAATAAACAATTTAACTTTAGACTTGAAGGGGCTGGAAAAAAAAAGAACAAAAAACAAAACCCAGAATGTGTGGAAGAAAGGAGACAATAAAGATCAGAGCATAAATAAACAAAATGGTGTCTAAAGTAAAATACTACAAAGGTCAATGAAACAAAGAGCTGTTTTTTTTAAAGATAAATATATTGCAAACTCTTAAACAGACTCACCCAGAAAAAAAGAGAGCACACTCAAATAAATACAATCAGAAATGAAAAGGAGAAGTAACAACTGACAATTAAGAAATACAAAGAATTTTAAGAAAATATTACAAACAATTATATGCCAACAAATTGGGCAATCTGAAAAAATGCATACATTCGTAGAAAAGCACAATCCTCCACAACTGAAGCAGGAAGAATCAGAGAATCTGAATAGACAGATTACAACGGATGAAACTGAAGCAATAATACAAAAAAACTTCCAACAAATGCAAGTCCTGGGCCAAATGGCTTCACAGGTGAATTTTATCAAACATTCAAAGCAGAACTAATACCTAACATTCTCAAACCATTCTAAAAAATTGAAGAGGAGGGAAGGCTCCCAACCTCATTTACAAGGCCAGCATCATCCTAATTCAAAAACCAGATAATGATGACTTTAGAGTCAAAGACTTAATTTGCCTTTCTGAGAATTGTTGGAAAGAGCTATTCTGAAGAGGTTTTCTCAGAGCGTATTTCAAACTTCACCATTACAACGAAGGTGACTTTTTAATATGAAGCATTTTAATCTGTTTAAAAAACTTCTTCAAATACTCAAAACATTCCATAAAATCTGAAGTTGTCTGAAGCCTTAAGAGATACTCTGCTTATCACCTTGAACACTTGGGTCTGAATTGCTGAGGACTACAGAAATATAAATTAAGTAAAAATGTAAACTGGTCTATAAACCCAACATTTTGAAAGAGGTTTTAAGCACTTGTAACTGTCAAATCTGAAAGATAAATAAATCCAAAATGAAAATTTGTATGGATTTTTCTGTTAAAGATAAATACATTAAAAATCAAAAGTTGTATACAGTGTTGGCCTGAGTGTTTGTGTGAGCTTTAAAAGGTAGACTTCATCCTGTTTGGCTTGATCTTCCCATTTGAAATTGTCTAATATTCTGGGCTCTGTGATGACACAGACATACTTTGTACATCTTTGTCCCTGTAGTTACCGGCACTGCATTGCACACTTAGAATGTTGCAGCAGGATAGAACTCATATTAAGTGTTCGGACCACATTAAAAAAAGAATATTTGGAGTAATCTTGCTGACAATTACCAGACACTATCAAAACAGAACTGGAGATGATTTATTATTTTATTTATGATCTTAGTTTATAGATTTCGCTACTCACTTGACCCAAAGTGACATGGTCCTGTATTTAAGGGAAATGTAAAACACAAGCAAGGCATTGTTTTATCTGTCTTTTAATTTACATATGAAAGCTCTTTAATGAAAATATGGTGCATATATACAATGGAATACTACTCAGTCATAAGAAAAAATAAAATACTGACGTGAGACAGCATGGCTGGAACTTGAGAATATTATGCTAAATGAAATATGTCAGTCAGAAAAAGCTAAGAACCACATGATTTCACTCAGATGTGAGATATAAAACTGAAACTCAGAGACACACACAACCATATTTTGGTTAACAGAGGGAAAAGGGTTATAGGATGCTAGAGGGTAAAAGGAGCAAAATATTTGGTGATGAAAGATGATTCGACTTTGGATGGCAGGCACACGATGCAATATATAGATCATGTATATATAGTAATGTACACTTGAAGCCTATATGATCCTGTTATCCAATGTCACCCCAATAAATTTAACAAAAACATTTTACCACAAAGAAAACCTTTTATCTATTACATATTTATTTTTGTAGAATTCTCTAGGTTAAATATGTCATTTGGATACATACTTTTACAAGTTCTCTTAAGTCACACTTCCAGTGCTAATGTAGGTTATAATTTTACCTTCCTCTCTATTCTCTCATGTCTCAAATGTCTGACTTTTACTTGTCTTCATCTACATTTTAACTAATCATAATTAACTTGTATTTCTTGCTATACAATAAGATTGTAATTGTATACAACAGAATATACCTTAAGTAAATGTATTTTCTTTAAAATATACTTTTTAGTTACATAGAATCGAATCTACTATAAGTAAATGTATTTTCCCTAAAATGCATCTCACATTAAACAAATATAGATCAATTATTTTGTGAAGACTATATATATGTATAAATGTACAGGTGTATTTGTATATGTTGTATATAAGTAGTACACACACACATATAGTATATATCTACAAATAATCTAATTCTACATATTTTGTTCCCAGTAACAGCAATAACTATCTGGTTACAGGTGAAAATAGATAAAAGATGTGAAGCTCTTAGAACAAAGTCAGAATATAGGAATTAGATTAAAATTTATTAACTTTCAATACAACATTTACATTAACATTTAAATATTCAATTATGTAACAGTTCATAGCTAAGAAATTTTAAGTAAACATACTTTGAAAGATCACTAAAAAAGGCAATTTAGCATCTTAGCTTTCAATAATGTTATTTAAATTAGTATTTTAATTTAGTTAGTCACAATTATTGATATGATTTTTAGTGATTCCTGACCATTTTGCTTATTTCAAATCACTATGTTTATACAAACTAAGGGTTATCAACAATGCTTACCTTAAACACATCTTCACAGGGTTACAGGAAAACAACTTTGATTAGAAAATTCCTACTTTACCTCTACATACAATAAAATGATCTCTTAACTGGGTTATTGCTAAATTTAGTTAAAAAGAAGTCAAAAAAAATTTTTGTTTACTTTTCTAAACCAGTGGGTGATTATTTGCACCTTTTGCATTGCTATCATCTGGAAACAAAATGTAATTCTTAGCATTATTTTCCTATGGAGAATCTGGCATATGAAAAGATAAAAAACGTAACTGGACAAAAGTTTGAATATAATTCCTGAATACTTAAACTTTGAAAACAAATTTAATATATCTGCTTTTTTTTACTCTTGATCATTACAGTTGTGGAAGAAAAATAGTTGTAAAACAAAGAGTAAAAAATTATTTAATACTTAGAATAAATTAACTATCCATTGTCAACTGAATTGATGACTCCATTTTCTGTGAGGGTCTCAGGAAAAACACTAATGTATAACAGTATCAGTCTTGCTAAAATAACACTCGGTGTGATATGTGGGCATACATCTAATCTCTGCATATTAGATATTTTGACATAAAGAGTGTAAATTTAAACTGAGAGAATAGTAGGTATATTGTTCATCACTATTCTTTTCTTAATGTTCTGGAGACTAATGTTGTCAAAGAAGGAGTAGAGTATTTGTTAAAGTAAATGTTCATTATTTGTGTAATACAATTGATTTTGTTTAGACTCTGATTATGGTTTGCATGAGGTTCCTTGCTGAATTTTAAATTAAAATACTTATAAAACAAAATATATTTGGAGTTTGAGTTCCCTTAATGACACTGTGAGCAATATTGTTTCAATTCCAAAACCAGTGTAATTATTGGTATTTGGGCTAATGTTAATGTTTTGCTTTCCTGATCTGGATGCTAGTATGTAAAATTTGTGTTAAATTTGTGAAAATTCATGATTATACTTCAATTAATATTTTTAAAAATGCCTGTGGGAATCAGTCTCAAATGTAAAGCAAAAATAGAGTAGATGATTTATAAAGATGAAAACTATGATGCAGCTTCACATTTTCATACCTTTTGGAAATAGGAACAGTAATATTGGAACACTTAACTGCGGTATTGTCAGAGAGTGGGGAGAAACACTGCTGCTGGTGGTTATATAAACTGCATCAGTGTCTTATTCATAGGCCTTTATTGAAATAACAGACTGGCTTGCCAGATAGCAAGTTTTTATCACAAGAACTTGTTGTTTTACATTATATTATATTTATTATATAAATAACATTGTGTTTTATTATTATGATACATAATAAAAATCATTTAAACTAGTCGTCTTTTTTTTTTTTCTTTTTTCCTTTCTTGAATTTTACTTTGTGTTTGTTTCAGGTGTACAGCTGAGTGGTTAGACAATCATATACTTTATATAGTGTTCCCCTCAGTATTTCTGGTACCAAATTAGTACCATACATAGTTATCACAATATTATTGACTATATTCCCTATGTTTTACTTATATCCCTATGACTATTTTGCAATACCTGTTTATACAACTTAATACCTTCTTCACCTCCTTACCCAACTCCCCAGTCCCGCTCCATTCTGGCAACCACCAGTTCTCTCTGTGTCTGAGTCTGTTTAAATTATATTTACTCATTTTGAAGAACGGGATAGATTTTTTTTAATTATTGAATTTATTAGAGTGAGAATGGTTAATAAAATGATATAGGTGCATAATTCTATATTACATCATCTCTATATTGTATTATATCTTCACCACCCCAAGATAAGTCTCCTTTCATCTCCATTTACCCTGTTTTACTCCTTTTCCTCCCATCATTCCCCTTTCCCTCAGTAATCACCACACTGTTGTCTGTCTCTGTTTTTTGGTTTGTTTCTTTGTTTGCTTAATCCCTTCATCTTTTTCACCCAGGGTCCCAACCCCTCCTCCTTCTGACAACTGTCATTCTGTTCCATGTATCTATGATCTGTTTCTATTTTGTTTGTTAGTTTTATTTTGTCCATTAGATTCCACATATAAGTAAAATGTATGGTACTTGTCTTTCTCTGCCTTGTTTATTTCACTTAGCATAATACTCTCCAGGTCAATTCAAGCTGTTGCAAAAGAAAATATTTCCTTTTTGGTTCTTTTTTAACATCAAAGTGGTATTTTATTTTGTAAATGTACCACAGCATTTTTACCCACTGATGGGCTGCTTCCAGATCTCGGCTACTGTAATTAGTGCTACAGTGGATATAAGGGTGCATATATTCTTCTGAATTAGTATTTTGGATTTCTTAGGCATATTCTCAGAAGTGGAAATATTCCCAGAAGTTCCATTTTTAATTTTTTTAGATAATTCCTCACTGTTTTCCACAATGGCTGCACCAACCTGCATTCCCATTAGGAATACATGACAGTTCCCTTTTCTCCACATCCTCACCAACATTTGTTGATTTATTGATGATAGCCATTCTGACAAGTGTGAGGTGATAGATTTTTTTCTTGTCTTTTTTTATTAATTTTAATTTTTTATTGTTATTCAATTACAGCTGTGTGCCTTTTCTCCCCATCCCTCCACCCCACCCCAGCTGAACCCCCCTCCCTCCCCCACCTCCACCCTCCCCCTTGATTTCGCCCGTGCGTCCCTCATAGCAGCTCCTGCAACATTTTCAAACAAAGAATGAGATAGTTGTTTTGAGTAAATTAACTTTAAGATATTTACTAAATGTAATTTTTTTCTTTTTTTCTTTTCACTTGAAACCTCAAAATATAATTTTATTTGGAAATAGGCTCTTTTTTTAATTTTGTAATCCATCTTTTAATTTTTAAAAAATTTTTATTCAGTTACAATTGTCTGCATTTTCTAGCTATTCCTCCACCCCACCCCAGCCAATCCCTCCCCCACCTCTACCCACCCCCTTGATTTTGTCCTTGTGTCCTTTATAGTAGCTCCTGTATATCACTCTCCCCACTATTCCCTCCCCACTCCCCTCTGGCTATTGTTACATTGTTCTTAATTTCAATGTCTCTGTAATATTTTATAATTTATTTTTATTAAAACACAAAAATAACAAAGTAATTGCCATAGAATCTTTTCCATTAAGACTATGTTTTTAAACATATCATCAGATGGTATAGGATACTAGGATTTTAGAGACTATAGTTAATGTTCTTTGTTGTCTAGTTTCCATTCCACATGAGTACAGAGGTATTCCTATATGTTAAATGCGTATGAAATATATATACATATATATATATGTATGTATATATGAATTTGGCACATAATATATACTTGTTGAATGCTTTGTTATTATTATTCTATTTAGCATTTTGTTGACTCTTATTTTTTCAAAGATGGATATGATGATTGAGTTGGCCAAACTGTACTAAAATATATGGCTTTAGTACTACCCAAAGAGGATTTTCTATATTCCACTGGAAGGCCCAACGCATCCAGTTTCTGCAGAGGCTTCCTGCAGCTCATATATCTTATGACCATGAGGGAAATCATCCTGAGGACCAAGCTGTCCCATCTAAGATGACATAATAAAAATATGGAAAGTATCTTGATCTTTGATGACACTGGGGAGCTGCTGAATTAACCACTCTTGCATTCTCTGACCCCCTCTCTAAGGCTTTTTTTTTAATATGGGATAATAACTATCTCAAAAGCCAGAAAGAATCAGAAATTATGGTACATGCAAAATCTTGCTGACACTGACACATTTGAAGCACTCAATTTTTCTTTTAGAAGCTACATGACATTTGAAAACCATTAATTTTCCTTGGGGCTTTGTTTACTCAACTGTAAAATTATTTGACTGACCCATCCCAAAATAAAATAATGTAATTTTTGTAGACATAATGATCAAATTTAGTGTTAAAAATCTGAATGTACCTAGCAGAGGCATTTTATGAACCACATAAGCAATTTATGATGCAAATTATTGATGATTTCACTATTGCCCCAAATATTTCTTATATTCCCTCAAATATGTTCTGACATGTTTTATACTCCCTCAGATTTCTGATGGTGGAAACTGTCTCTGAAATATTATAATTTTAATTATATTATGCTTTATTTTTGGTTGAAGTTGCCATAAATTAAGAGACCATCAAACTCAAACACATTTCTCACAATATCCCAGCTCAATCTCCAAAGCAGTTGATGAGCTTGCTAATAAAGAAGCTAAAGAAATCATGTCTCTTCCTTGACATCTAAGAACAGATGTGCATGATGGCTACCTCGGGACAAATATAAATTTTGGTAGCTGTATATTACACCTGTCTCTTTTTTCCCTCCTGAAGCATTCCCAATTAGATTTGGAGAGTTCTGTCCATGATCACAGTGTCACCATCTGCTCTTTTAACCAGATGTACTGATTTTGCTAAACCAAGTGAAGCTTATATAATGGTTTTTCATTGCAATGTATTTAATTTTATGGTTTAAATCAAAAGGAGCAGGGCTAATGAACCTGCCACTTTCATTTTTTATACAGATAAACGTGCTTTTCACTTTCACCAGATTCCCTTGATAACTTTGCTGAAGATTGTCAGCCAATCTGTTTGTGTTTCTCTCATCAATGAGAGTTACATCTGTCAACCCTTGAAGATTCCACATTCTTTGAAAAGTCCGAGCTCAAGGAAAAAAAAACACAATAAAGTTAAATGATAAACAAATCAGGTACACAACAAAGAGCTTCATAAAAATATCAGTTGCACATAGGGAAAAAATACATATAAAGTCTACTTTTGACCCTGAGATGTGCTCAGAAGAAGAAAAAACAAAAAGACAGGTCATAAGTCACATAAGTGTCATATCTGCCTAAAAGTAGATTTGTCCCTTGTCATGTATAATGTAGTAATAATAATGATAATAGCAATAATCAAGTGTTCCAAAATTGCCAAGTAGAAAAATAACTATAATAAGCCTTTTATGATTACCTTTTCCAGTATAAAATTTTTCTTAATGCCAATTCACTTTGGACCCAACTACAGTCCTAGGTGGGTGCTTTTTCTGTCTGCCACAGAAACATTCCAGGGTTCTATGACTACCTTGACCTGTCAAGGGTGATGTAGCTGTCCGGGGATGCAGGATCCTTTTTAGGGAGTGATCTGGCCATCCAGGCTCCTAATGCATGTTCACTGGGCTATGCTCATAGCACTTGAGCAGGTAGTCAAAGAAGGGTGTCTGCCTAGAGCCGTACATAGGCTGAATGGGCTTGGAGAAGTCCTCATGGTCTGCTGTTTACTTGGAGCCTGATATGGCTGCCATAGCAAGTGGCCGGATGTAACCGAGCAGACTGACAGAGGTCCCATGCATGAATGTGTGTTCATGTGGGTGACTCTGAGGGCATAGGTAGGACAGAAGCCTATTCTGTGGAGAATGTGTCCCAAGTTTGTATCAGGCAGGCTCTGGCAAAAAATTATAGTGCTGAGAAAGTGGCTGAAAAACCAGAAGCTCTTTGGGTGAAAGAGGGCAGCAAGGAGTTCAAAGATGAGGAGACAAAGGAGAAAGCTGAGGAGAAGCAATAAATCCTCTGCCACAGTGTTGTTTTTCTTTTTAAAAAATTTGCCTTCCTCTGCTTTTAGATGTGTTTTTATTGTTTTGTATTTTACAAGAACTGAATTGCAACAAAATTAATTAATCACGTGGACAGATAACCTATGAAATTAAATTAAATATAAATTCCTGATATTTTCATTTATATTTACATGGCCTCCTAGTCTTACTTTTTCTGTGTTTTGATTAACTCTTTTCCATTAAACTTCAGCCTTATCATGATTCAGAGACCTAATACAACTGCCTTATCTGTTTCTTTTCTCTACCTGTCAATTTTTTAATCAAATTTTATCTATTCTAAAAAGACTTTCCTAATACCCAAGCTGAATTTTTGATTTTTAATCTTTAGGTAACTTTTCATGGCTTAAAGAGACATGTTTAATTTTAAATTTATGTGTGTATAGTCACATCCCTTAAATATACTGATTGTCATTTAGATAGAGACTGGTAGTGTTCATATTTAACTCACCTGAAACTTTTGATAAATACCTGAATATATTTATGACACTGAGTATTAACTATTCAGATTCATGCAATATAATTTGTTGGGATATTAATTTTTAATTATATGGAAATATTATTTTATTATTCAAGTTCTGTATTAGAAAAAGCTCAGCTTATAATATAACTGACAGATGAGTCAGAACTACACAATATTTCAGAACACAGGTCATCTTATTCTTGGGTCTTTACTCTCTATGACCATGACTAAATGTATTCCTGAATGTTAGCCATTTTGGCTTTTATAAAATATGGCCCTTCAGTGATGCTCAGTATGCCCAGGTCCTTGGTTAAATTATATATGGATGGTTGAACTTTACTAGTGCTGAAGAATCTTCCACATCTGGGCCAAGTTAATTCAGTGGGTCTTGAGAGCCCTAAATAACTACAAAAGTGAATTATTTTGATCTCCTAAACAAATCCCATACTACTGCACATGGAACCTTGTTCCTGTAATTTTCTCTGTTTCAACATCTATATTATTATTATCCCTGGGAACGAGGGTTGTTCAATATATGCAAATTAATATATGTGACACACCACATTGACAGATAAAAATCCTGTATCTCAATAAATACAGAAAAATCATTTGACAAAATACAACATCCTTTCATGACATAAAAAGAACCTCAACAAATTTGGTACAGAAGGAACATACCACAAGGAACATACATAACATCCATATATATTTGAAAGTTTGAAAGCTTTTCCTCTAAGTTGAGAAGACAAAGGTGTCCACTCACAACACTTATTCAAAATAGTATTAGAAGCCCAAATTAGAGCAGTAAGATGAGATAATGTACTAAAAGGCACCCAAAGTAAAAAGGAAGTAAATGACATAATAGAAATAGAAAGCATCCAAAATCAGAAAATAAAATTGTCATTATTTTCAGACAATATGTATGATCTTATATATAAAAAACCCTAAAGACTGAACTGAAAAAAAAGTCTTGGAATAAATCTATGAATTCAGTAAAGTTTCAGAATAGGTTAAAGATAAAAAAGAGAATCTCAAAACCATAAAGAGAAAAGAAGAGAGTTACATACAAAGGAGTTCCCATAAGACTATCAGCTGATTTCTTAACAAACCTTGCAGGCAAAAAGGGATTGGCAAGAAGTACTCAAAAGTGATAAAAAGCAAGGACTTACACCCAAGATTACTCTATCCAGCAGAGCTATCATTTAGAATGCAAGGGCAGATAAAGTGCTTCCCAGACAAGGTAAAACTAAAAGAGTTTGTCATCACCAAGCCATTATTATATGAAATGTTAAAGGGATTTATCTAAGAAAAAGAAGATCAAAACTATGAGCAGTAAAATGAAAACCAACTCACAACTATCAAAAGCTGTATCAAAAAATGATAAACAACTGAACAGGAACAGAATCACAGAAATGGAGATCACATGGAAGGTTATCAGCATGGAGTGGGAGGGAGGAGAATGGGGCAAAACATACAGGGGATAAGAAACATAATTGGTAGGTTCAAAATAGACAAGGGGGTGTTAAGAGTAGTATAGGAAATGGAGAAGCCAAAGAACTTATAGATATGACCCAGGGACATGAACTAAGGGAAGGAGATTGCTGGAGGCAATGGGGGTATTAGGAAGGGGGGGGAAGGGTAAAAATGGGACAACTGTAATAACATAATCAATAAAATATACTTAGTTAAAATATAAAATCAATATAGAGAAATCAGTTGCATTTTTATAAAGTAGCAATGAAAAATGAAAAAGAAATAAAATGATCTCATCCATGCTAGCATCAAAAATAATAAAATACAAATAAATGTGAAATATCTAAGGCAGTAAAAGATCTATATAATGAAAACTATAAGACTTTTAAGAAAGAAGTTGAAGAATACACAAATAAAAATTTATCCCATGTTCATGGATCAGAATAATTAGTTAGTATTTTTAAAATGTCCACATTATAGATTCCAAAGCCACTGATGTATCTGATTCAATCCCTATCAAAATTGCAGTGTCACTTGACTTTGGGTGGTGAGCACAAAATATATTATACAGATCATATATCATAGAAATGTATACTTGAAAGCAATGTAACCTTATTAACCAATGACATCCCAATAAATTTTAAAAAATTGCAATGTCATTTTTATAGAAATGAAAAAAATCCTAAAATATGTTTGAAAGCACGAAAGATCCTGAATAACCAGAGCCATTGTGAGAAAAAATAAAATCAGAGGCATCACACTTCCAGATTTAAAACCATAGTAAAAAGATGCAGTAATTAAAACTGTACGGTAGTGGCATAAAAATAAATGTATAGGTCAATGGATCAGTGTCAAGAACTGAGAAATAAACCCAACCATATACAGTAAACTAATATTTTACAAGAGAGACAAGAATAAAACTCAATGGAGAAAAGACAGTCTCTTCAGTAAATGGTGTTGGATACTCACTTTTAAAAAATACTGAAGGTTATGATTCAGATTGCAGTGAACTTCATTGGCACCAGAGGGAAACATATTATGTGGTACAATTTGAAACCATGAAGGACTATATTTGTTTCAAGGAAGGAAAGAAAAAAAACATACTGGGACTTTGAGTTTTGATTTAATCTGGTCTTTGCCATAAATACAAAGCCTTATTATGATAAAATACTTTTTACAAAGTTTCCAGATATACATTGGTTTGACAATAATGAAGTTTTAGAGTTTGCTAAGCAAATATTTGCTAATATTTTATTTTACACATTTTGCTAGGAGGTGTCACATAGAACTCTTTTAGTCCATACTCAGAAAGTCTGAGGAGGGAGTAATTACTATTCTCATTTTAAGCACAAAAAATGTGCTTAAATGGTAAATTCTATTTATCATTACAAAGCTAAGGAAAATACAGGATTAAAAAGTACATACTTTGATGTTGTCATATATAATTCAAAACACTCACAAACACAAACATAGTACTTGCTTTCAACAAAAATGTTCATATTCTTAGATAAGTAAAATGGAACCACTTTGAGGGATTATTCATTAAATTTATGTTTATTTGACACTATTTCAAGTTTTAGCCAAAGAAAGATGTGAAAGAGCATAGACAGAATGGTTAATTCTAGTCCTCTCTATATCACCTATATCAGCGTCTCAAATTTGTTGATCCCACATCTACACCTACACACCCACCCACCCCCATACACCTTACAAACTCCCTCCCACCCCCATAATCCCTGCTTAGCCAAACTCCCATCTCTGATCTCAAGTTTGCAGACTCTCATTCCTTAAATGGTAAATAACAGATAAAGCAATGTCCGTCCTCAGACCACAGATCTTCACATACCGGAACTTCAACTACAGTAGGAATATGAGCTGGAAAGCAAGGAGCTGAGAGTCTGAAAATGTTACCTAAATAGGCAAGAGTCAAACTGCAGTAGTCTAAGGCAGGGAGTGAAGTATACACACTGAAAACCCCTTTCTGTGTGTGAAAATGATAAGCAAAAAGTAACTTTCTGAAAATTTTGTTCCCTAAATGTGATCTTGATTTCTCCATTAGCCTCTATTTTCACTGTACCTATAACAAATATGATTTGAATGACTCCATGTTTCCATTTGTTTCTCAAATTATTAGTGATTTTATATTACTGTATACAGTGATTTTTATACTATTTCAATGACCAACTTTAAGAGGAGTGTGTGTTTTGCTGACTGGTGTGGCTCAGTGGGTTGGGCATCATCTCACACACAGTAAGATCTCCAGTTTGATTACTGGTCAGGGAACATATCTGGGTTGTGAGCCAGGTTCCTAGTTGGGGACATGCAAGAGGCAACCAATTGATGTTTCTCTTGCACATTGATGTTTCTCTCCCTATCTTTCTCCCTCCCTTCCCTTCTCTCCAAAAATAAATAAAATATTTTAAAAAAAGACCAGTGTGTGTTACCATTTCATTTCTTGCTACATTGCAAATGGAATATTATTCTTAATTACTATATTTATAATTAAATATCTGTTAATTGTGAAAGTCTGTTCCTTTTTGAGGTAATTAACCACATATTTTATTTCATTTATCTTGTCAACTTTTATTCTCATTATTTGAATGTTACATACTTTTTCAGTATTTTTGAACCTCCAAAGCATTACTATTTCTTCCATATTAATCTTATAGAGAAAAATTACAGATGTTATGTGCAAACTTCAGCACTTTCCACTACTCAAGGTTATAAGTCCACCCATTCTGTCCTTCATAAATTGTGTCTCACTGGATAAGGTGATTCTCCCCTTACCTGATACAAATCACTCTACCTATACTTTAAATATTTTCACTTTTCTCTGAGAAGTTATTTTTCATATATTCTTTTATTTCCTTGTGAATTCTACCACTTCCTTTTAATTGGATTTATTCTATTATTATTTAAAGGTGACTTTAACAATTTCTCCTAGTTTTAAGATTTTATTTAATTTAAATATAGTTTGTATATAATATATTGGTTATAATAGATTCAGGTATACAATATAATGATATTATACTTATATTCTTTTCAGTGTGATCAATCCACTAATTCTAGTAATCATCTGTCACTGTATAAGCTAATCACAATATTATTGACTATATTCTTCTTCCCTCTTCACCTATCCCCCAACTTGCTCCTTCTGATAACCATATCTTTGGTCTCTATTTGTACGAGTTTGTTTTTGTTTTGTTTTGTTTTGTTATGTTTTCAGATTCCACATATAAGTGAAACTACATGGTTCTTTCTCTTCCTGACTTATTTCACTTAGCACAACATCCTGTAGTTCTACTCATACTGTCACAAATAGCAAGACTTCATTCTTTTTTATTGCTGTATAATATTCCATTATATATGTCATCTTTTTTATTCAGTTGTCTGTTGATGGGCACTTAAGTTGTTTTCATATCTTGGGTATTATAAATATGTGAAAAACTAAAGTTGCATATTTTTCAAAAAAATCCTTTTTTTAAAACCATATATATATATCTATGAATTTACCTTTTATCTTATGTATACATTAAATACTCTGAAAATACTTTCTTTAAAAAAACACTAGATGTATTTGCTCAACTTATAGCCACTTATTATAATCAATGCTTCAAAACACGGAAGTCACCAAATGACTTCCTTGTTGCTAAATCTAAAATCAGTTTAGACCTCCTTTTACTTTCTTATTTTTAAAATATTCTCACTGGCTATGCAATTCCACTGCCTACTGCTACTTTCCTATGGATAATGTATATTTTAAAATTTTTCTTCCACTGGGTTCCCTCCTTAGCCCCAGCCATAAAATGTGGGATTTCTATAATGTTCTGATTATTACTATTTTCTGACATATTTACTGCTATAATTTATATTTATAGCATCAATTTCATTAATTAATCCAAAATTTAATTGGTTGATCCAAACCTCCTCTGAGTTTATATCTAATTGTCTACTCCATATGTCAGATAGGAAACTTCATATATACCTAAAACGTATCATGTATCAAACTGATCACACAATGTTCCCCAGCAAGTCTATTCCTTCTCTAGTATTTTGTCACTGAATTTGTGAAAACCTAATCATTTTACCATGTTTTCTTCTTCCTCTCTTGATCCTGCCTCATGCAATACAATTGCCAAGCCTTGTAAAGTCTTAGTTTTAACTCTTCCTCAAGTATGCCAACTTTTCTCTTCCTCTGTAGTGACTACCTTAGTCCAAGCCCTTGCTATCTCTTATCCTGGCCAAATTCAGAGGTCAATTAGTCTCTTTTTGGTTTATGCTACTTTGATTTGTGTTTTTGTCAAGCCAGTCAGAGAAAGACATGTACCATATGATCTCACTTATATGTGGATTCCAGTCAACAAAATAAACCAATGGACAAAAAGAAAACAACAGAGGCATGAATTCACGGAATAGACTGGTATATGTCACAGGGGAGGGAAGAGGGAGGTTGGATGAAAGAAAGTGAAGGGATTAGTCAAATTTAAGGAGACTGAATAGCTTGCTCTTAAACCATAAATAGATTAATAATGAGAGCAAAGCAGAAATCAAAAAGTTTCTGGAAACAAATGAAAATGAACACACAACAGTCCAAAACCTATGGGACACAGTGAAGGCAGTCCTGAGAAGGAAGTTCATAGCAATACAGGCCTACCTAAAAAAAAGATAGAAACATTTCAAATAAACAACTGAACCCTACACCTACAAGGACAGGAGGAACAACAACAAACAAAGCCCAGAGAAAGCAGCAGAAAGGAAATAACCAAGATTGGAACAGATTAAATGACATATAAACTAAAAGAACAATTCAAAAATCAATAAAGGAGCTGGTTCTTTGAAAAGATAAACAAAATTTGCAAGCCTTTAATCAGACTAATTAAGAAAAAAAAGAGAGGACCCAATAAATAAAATCAGAAATGAAAGAGGAGAGATTACAACTGATACCACAGAAATACAAAAGATCATAAGACATAACTAGGAACAACTATATGCTAAGAAATTTGAAAACCTGGGTGAAATGGACAAATTTCTAGAAAAATATAATATTCCAAAACTGAATCAAGAAACCTGAACAGAATGATAACAGCTAGTGAAATTGAAGCAGTAATCAAAAAACTCCCAGTACACAAAAGCCCTGGACCAGACTGTTTCATAGGAGAATTTTATAAAACATTTAAGGGACAGCTAACCCCTATCCTTCTCAATTGTTCCAAAAAAAAAAAAAATCCAAGAAGACAGAAAATTCCCAAACTCTTTTTTTTTGAGGCCATCATCATCCTAATCCCAAAACCAGATAAAGACACAACAAAGAAAGAAAACTTCAGGTCAATATTGCTAATGAACATAGATGCTAAAATCCTCAACAAAATAGTGGCAAAACACATACAGTAATACATTAAAAGTCATACACCATGATTAAGCGGGATTCATCCCGGGGTGCAAGGATGGTACAATATTTGAAAATCAATAAACATAATATATCACATAAACAAAAAGAAAGACAAAAATCACGTGATCATATCAATAGATGTGGATAAAGCATTTCATAAGGTGCAGATAAGGTGCAGAACCCATTTATGATAAAAACACTCAGCAAGTGAGAGTAGAGGAGCCTACCTCAACATAATAAAGGCCATATATGAGAAATCTACAGCCAACAGCATACCCAATGAACAAAAACTAAAAGCTTTCCTGGTAAGATCAGGAACAAGACAAGGATGTCTGCTTTCACCACTTTTATTAAACATAGTATTAGAAGCTGTAGCCACAGTGATCAGACAAGTAAGAGAAATAAAATACATCCAAATTGGAAAGGAGGAAGCAAAACTTCCACTGCTTGCAGATGACATAGTATACATAGAAAACCCTATAGACTTGGCAAAACAGTGGGATGCAACGTCTATACTCAGAAATCAAAGGCATTTTTGTATACCAACAATGAAATATTAAAAACAGAAATCAGGAAAAAATTCCATTTGCTGTAACAATAAGAAAAATAAGGTACCTAGGAATAAACCTAACCAAGGAAGTAAAAGAGGTGTACTCAGAAAACTATAGAACATTGAGGAAAGAAATTAAGGAAATTAAGGAAGACACAAATGAATGGAAGCATATAGCCTGTTCCTAGATTGGAAGTATTAACATCATGAAAATGTCCATAGTACCCAAAGCAGTCTATAGATTCAATGCAATCCCTATTAAAATACCAATGACATATTTCACAGATATAGAACAAACATTTCAAAAATTTATATGGAACCATAAACTACCCCAGTAGCTTCAGCAACTTTAAGGAAGAAGAACAAAGGAGGAGGGATCACAATACCTGATATAAAACTATATTACAAGGCCGCTGTAATCAGAACAGTGTAGTCATGTCATAAGAACAGACACATAGATCAATGGAACAGAATAGATTGTTTTGGGCCTGTTCTTACCATTGTTATCAATGTTTCTACATGTAATAACTTTTATCTCAGACTACCTTTTCAGATTGAGGGATCTTTTTATATCAAATAGTTTTGGTAGCTAAATATAAGGTCTCTCTTTAGGTCTGAGAGAATTCTTTTTCCTGAGTAGTATCATAAAGATTCCCTCTGGAATGAAGTGTAGAGAGGTTTTCTGGTAGCACCCTTATACAATTGGGGGTTTCTTAAGCTCAGCGTTCCTCAGCTGTGACTAGATCTCTACGTGCACAACATTCATATGGGCTCATTCAGCCTTCATTGGAATTGGGGGAAAGAGGAAGTCATGCAAAAATGAAGCTTAGAAACCCTGCTGTTACATGAGTACATGTCCAATGACATTCAGGCTTGTTGTCACCTTTCCTGGCAAATTTATCAAAATGTAGAGAAATGATTCAGCAATTGCCTGCTGACCAAGGACTGCTTGGCTACTAGACAACAATGACTTCAAACATTCCCCAACACACACACACACACATGTAAAGCTGCACATTTCCTCATAAAATGTTATCATTCTGGAGCTACAATATAGGGAACTAAAGTTATATGCCAGCAAAATGTAATAACTGGAGCCAGGCAAAAATAGGGTAAATTAATATATTTGGAAAAAATAACTATTGCTTGAATGTCAAAGCCTAATAAAAATCACAATGTTTGTGATGGCTAATTTTATGTGTCAATTTGACTGGGTTGAAGAACACCTAAAGAGCTGGTAAAAAATTATTTCTGGCTGTGTATTAAACATGTTTGTGAAAGAGATTATCATTTGAATTGATAGGCTGAGTAAAGATCACCTTTGAAATAAAATATTTTGCTATTTTCACTTCCTTTATTTTCATGATTTGAATAATTTGACTACATTTTTCTTCTATTATTATCCAAGGAGAAATAACTCCTTTCAATGTTTATCTTTTTGACCTATTTCTAAGGAAGTCACTGAATGTCATAAGCATTTGCAGCATCACAGAAATTATTTCCATGGTTTAGTACAGCTTTATTGTTTATATTCGTCATGATAAGTTCCATATGTTATCTTTTAGTTCATTTTTCCACACTGGTACCTCAGTACTGACAAATAATAATTCTTTTACAAGTGTAAAAGAATTTTACACATAGTGTAATACAAGCAGATGGCATCAATGATAAATCTTAAATACAGATGAATCTGATAAAAACTTAACCCAGCTCCACAATGACAAATGTTAATCATTGAAGATGGATGCATGATTTATTTTTATATACTAAGTATCTAAAACTGTTTTATACACAGAAATCTGTTCTTAATTTTTAATTGCAACCATATTGACATTATTTAGCAGATATGTCAGTTACAATCGCTTGAAGTCATGCCAAGAAAATAGTTATCTCATTCTATTGAATGGGTGACTGTTGAACAGCTTCTCAATATGCTTTTCACAATGAATTGATAAGAGTTATTTTCCATTAAGTTATATACTCGGTAAATATTGAGGTGAATGTATCAATTATCTCAAGTTCAACATTATAAAATGTTGATTAAAAGGAATAATTATCCACCCAGTCACAAAAAGAATCCCATATACTTTTAATATATTTGCATTGAAGTTGTATTTTGGGGATATATGATATATTGAAAACAGTCAAGAACAATTTACCAGGATGATTTGAGTTTATAGCTAATTCAAAATCATTCCAGAATAAATATGAGTGTTCATGGTGGGGCATGAGTTGTGAGTTCACGAAATATAAGAGTTGATTCTTCTATTATTTTATTCATTATTGTATTATTTTCTAATATGAATTCTAAACCCACCTTATATGGGATAATAGTGATTATTATTGTATCCACCTATTACTTATTATTTATAATAGTTATATTCTTTCATTATTTTATTTTATTCTCTGCTCAAAGATACCGGCTCCACAATAACTGTGAGACAAAATTCACAAACTGCATATATAAGCATAGAAGACCATCTAGGGCCAACTACTAGCATTTGTCTTTGCCTAGTTAGAGGTCAACAAAAATAATAGAGACTTGTACCCTATGATGATTTGTTCCTGGACAAGCCAGTGATATTAATTCCCACATTGTTTACAATTTCCCCAAATTGCCACCCATTCTAAGCTACTTCAAATGTTCTCTATCTCTTCTACAAAATAAATCCTCCCAAACATTAATCTACATGTCAGGATCACCTTTGGAGTTAGTTGAAAAAAAATCAACACTTTTGAGAATTAAGTTTTGGATCCAAGATCTTGGTGCCTATGCTTAAATTCTTAATGTTTTATTTTCATCTTCTAATTCCTTGATGAAGCAAGTTGCCATGTTATTTGTTGCATATAGAGAGAGTCATATGGTAAGGAAATAATGGCAGCCTCCATTTGACATCCTACAAGAAAATGAAGTCCTAGCCTGAATTCCTGCAGGGAATGAATACTGTCAACAACAATATGAGCATGACAGGGATCTTTCTCCAGCTGTCATTCTGAGGATCCCTGATGACTTTTTGATTGCCATCATATAGAGAACCCTGCTAAGACATGCTTTGACTCCAGACTCACAGAAACTGTGAGATAATGAACTTTAACTAGGGTTATTCCACTAAATTTGCTACTAGATAACAAATACAGATATGTGCTGATTCTACTACCTGCTAATTGTCTGTTCTGATAATGTGTTCCAGAAAAGGAAAAGTAAGTATGGGGGGCTTGGGAACTCATTGAGCCCACGAAAGATGGACTTGAACTAAAAATGGACTTGATTTTATGACTTCCATAAATTCCTACTCTGAATTTCAAAAAAATAGGTGTATTTTAGTTTTCTAAGAATTTGTGTCAATTGGGAGCCAGAGTCTTGATCCTTATCATGAATGCTCAGGATCACCACAATCATGATTTGGGAGCATTACCCAAAAGTCTGTTGCACAATGATATGGGTGCCCACAGATGCCTCTGAGGAAGGCTATAAGAAAGATTAAAAGTAGTATAATTTTTGGCATTATGAAAGAGTCTTTCCTCAAGGAGAATAAGCTTACATTTTATCCCATAAGTTCTAGGTATGTAAACTGACTCAAGTGTGGGGATTTGTTGAGCAACTGTGACTCCCTGTTTGGGGATTCAAGTCAGACTTATGTTCATTGAACTTAGACCTTTTCTGTTTGTACAAATCAGACTCTGTTTTGATTCTGCTCATCATCACATTAGCAGGGGCTTGTAATAACCTTGTCCTATCTTAGAAATTTAAGTTTCTTCACTGATCTCCTGCCATTCTATTCTCCTGCTCTATCATCCTCTTTATGATTAGATGCTTCAGTTCAGTGGTAGAATATCCCCCTGTAATTTTTGACTTAACTAAAGAGCATGATAGAGTCCTGCAAGAATGCTGGGGCTCCCATAACAGTTATGGTGAAAGGTGTGTCCTCTGGCCACTGTTTGGTGTCTGAGAAGGTCTTATAAGATACATTCCCTCTAATATTCCAATGTCCTTAAGCCTTAGGATACCAGGAGCCCCACACCAAATAAGAGTAAGTTATCAATTGCTATGTAATAATACTACCACAAAATTAGCACAAAACAAAAACCACTTTTACTATTTTACAATGTCTGCAATCAGGAGTCTGACAATGGTTTTAGTTTGGTCCTCCACAAGGCTGATATCAGAATTGAATAGGGTTCTGGTCTCAACTAAGAGAAGGATTCATATCCTCACTTGTGTGGTTCTTTACAAAGATAGTGGCCATTATTCTTATTGAACTCATTATCATTGGTTGTTTGGTCTGACATCTTGGGCCTCTTCCTTATAATGAAAATTTTCCACTTGACATTTATGTTTGACTTGTTGTATAGAGTACTTTGTTCCTGTGCTCTTCATAAACTTTTTTTTCTGGCAAATTTCTTTTACACATTATGCTTAGCTTGTAAAGTCCTGATATTGTATAAATAATCCTTACAAAAGTGGGGCTTTTTCTCCTGCGAAATGACAAAAACACAAATCAAAGTAACATAACCCAAACAGAGACTAATTGGCTAATGAAACTGGAAATTTTGGGAAGGGACTGGTCTAAGATAGGGCAAAGTTTAGAGACTCATAAATGTCATTAATAATCTCTGTATGTCTGTGGAGAAGGACTGGGTGTGTCACACTGGAATAGAACTATAGGTATCTAAGTGAACAGAGTTCAGAACAGCTGCTAAACCTTCTACAATGTACAAGACAGCTTCACAAAACAAAAATTATCTAGTCAATATTGCTGAAATCAAGAAATTCTTTGTCAAATATTAATTGACCATAGAGACATGAATTTATTTCTGGGGTCTCTATTCTGTTCCATTGATCTATGTGTCTGTTCTTATGCCTGTACCACAATGTTTGATTGCAGTGGCCTTGTGATGTAGTCTCATATCAGGTATTGTGATCCCTCCTACTTTGTTCTACTTTCTCAAAATTGCTGAAGCTATCCTGGGTCATTTATGGCTCCACATAAATTTTTGAAATGTTTGTTCCATATCTATGAAATATGTCATTGGTAATAGCCTCTTCAACAAATGGTGTTGGAAGATATGGACAGCTACATGCAAAAAAAAAAAAAAGAAAAAAGAAAAGAAAAGAAAAAGAAAAAGAAACTCGACCACCAACTTACACCATACACAAAAATAAACTCAAGATGGTTAAAAACTTAAATACAAGTCATGACATCATAAAAGTCCTAGAGGAGAATGCAGGCAGGAAAATATCAGATAATCCATGCAGCAATATTTTCATCAATATGTCCCCTCAACCAAAGGACATAAAAGAAAGAGTAAACAAATGAAACTACATAGAATTAAAAAGTTTCTGCACAGCTAAAGAAAACATCAGCAAAATGAAAAGGGAACAAACCATGTGGGAAAATATATCCGAAAGTGATACCTGGGACAAGGGTTTGATGTCTAAAATATATAAAAAAAACACATACAACTCCACACCAGGAAGACAAAGAATCCAATTTAAAAAATGGGTGAAGGACCTGAGCAAACCTTTCCCCAAGGAGGACATACAGAGGGCCCAGAGACATATGAAAGGATGCTCAGTATCACTAGCCATTAGAGAGATGAAAATTTAAACTACAATGAGATACCACTTCACACAAATCAGAATGGCCATCATTAATATATCCATAAACAACAAGTGGTGGTGAGGTTGAGGAGGAAAGAGAACCCTAGTACACTATTGGTGGGAATGTAGGCTACTACAGCCACTGTGGGAAACAGTATGGAATTTCCTCAGAAAACTAAAAATGAAACTGCCTTTTTATCCAGTGTTTCCACTGCTAGGATTATACCCTAAGAATCCTGAAATATCAATTCAAAATAATCTATGCACTTCCATGTTCATAGCAGCATTATTTACAATAGCCAAGTGTTGGAAACAGCCTAAGTGCCCATCAGCGAGTCGGTCAAAAACCTGTGGTATATATGCACAATGGAATACTATGCAGCATAAAGAAAGAAATCTTACCCTCTGCAACAGCATGGATTGATCTTGAAAGTATTATGCTAAGTGAAATAAGCCTGCTGGTGAAGGCAAATCCCATTTGATCTTATCTATAAGTGGAACCTAATCAACAAAATAAACAAGGGAGAAGAATAGAACCAGAGACATTGAATAAAGAACAAACTGACAGTGACAAGAGGGAGGAGAAAGGGAGATAATGGGGGAAAAAAGGGGAAGGGTCAAGTCAAGGAACTTGTATAAAGGACCCGTGAACAAAGACACAATGGTGGTGGGGGAAGATTGAATGTGGAAGAGGGACTGGATAAGGCATGGGAGAGTAATGGTGGAGAAATGGGGACAACTGTGATTGAACAACAATTAAAAAAATAAATTCTGTGCTAGAAAGAGATTACACTTTCATTATTAGATAAATAAAATTGGGTGTGATAACTTTAATAATTTAGTATATCAAAAGCATGGTAATCTCTGCAACATTCTGTAATTATATATTTATTATTCTGTATAATATTAACTATGTAGAATTTTACTATATTCTATACTAGTATTCTATAAACTGTAGTATGTCCTATACTACATATAGCATCATATATAGAATATTTAGTACTATATATAATGTATTAATTTATGATGTATGTAACATATATAATACTCTGACCCTGCACTAATGTAATCTGTAGTCATTGATCCCTGAATAAGGAGACAAATGGGGAATGGAGTGTGACAATGAGTTATTAACATATCATCAACTTAGCTAAGAGGCTGTCCCAACTTCAGGTTCTGTAGCACTATCTTATTTTTATATATTTCCAATTTGGTACAATGCTATTGATTTGGAAAAATAATTATTCCAATTCCCATCAATAGGGAAGAGTTCAAGCAATCTATTTTACTCAAAAAATATACTAGTTCTCATTCACTCTTTTATCTTCAGGATATGCTATTTTTGTTAACCTCTAAGTCCATATAACCTTCTGAAATCCTGGTCACTGTGACAATGCAGATCATCAAGTTGATTTACCATATTGATGACTTTATGTTAATTGGATCTCATGAACAAGTAAGGGTTATATATACTTCAATGTCCCAAGAAGACACTTGTATGCTGGATATGGAACATTCAATCTCATGAATGCTTAGAGGCTTGCCATATCAGTAAACTTTTTAACAGTGTCCCTCTTTTGTAATGAGGTGCAGAGCATGGGTCCCCTGAGGGTGGGGGAGCTCCACTCTCCCTGCACATTCTACAGGGGTACAGGAAGGAGGCAGATTTGGGATGGGTAGGGGTGCCTACAGAATAAAAAGTACAGCATTTAAGACACATTGCACAAGAAAGGCAGATTAACAGCCTGTTCCTTCCTGAAAAGAAAATCTACAGAAGCTGCAGAATTGTGTTTGTGACTGAGAATGGCAGTGACTCCTGACATAGCCAGAGGGAAGCTCATACAGTGCCAACAAGCTACTGGAATGGATGTCGTCCTCAGATGCCCGTGCATTGTTGGGAACTCTTGCCCTGACTTATGATGGCAAACAAAAGAGAGTCAAAGAGACTAGGGAGCTGACAAACTCCTCAAAGATACTGGGGAGTGGGAGGACATTAATACACCATAGGAAGAACCAGATGTAAGATCAGGCAGGAAATTTTGAGCTGAGCGTTTAAAATTGGAGTAATAGTTCGTAGCAGCACAATTTACAATAGCCAAATACTGGAAGCAACTTAACTGCCCATCAGCAAATGAGTGGATCAAAAAACTATGGTACATTTACATAATGGAATTCTATGCAGCAAAGAGAAAGAAGGAGCTTATACCCTTTGCAACAGCATGGATGGAACTGCAGAGCATTATGCTAAGTGAAATAAGCCAGGTGGTGAGGGACAAATACCATATGATCTCACCTTTAACTGGAACATAATCAACAAAATAAAAAAGCAAATAAAATATAACCAGAGACATTGAAGTTAAGAACAATCTAACAATAGCGAGAGGGTGTGGGGAGGGTACAGTGGGGAGAGAGATTGACAAGAACTACTATAAAGGACACATGGACAAAATCAAGGGGGAGGGTGGAGTTGGGGGAGGGAGGGGGGTTTGTCTGGGGTGGGGTGGCGTGATGGGGAGAAAATGCAGACAACTCTAATTGAATAACAATTAAAAAATAGTGAATAACTAACTAACTAACTAAATAAATAAATAAATAAAATTGGAGCAATAGGTCTGAAGGGAAGCTGCCACAAGGTTGGGAAGTCTGCTTGGAAGTCTGCCAGGACAAGATGGCAACAGAGCTGGTAGTGCTGGGAGGACTTGTCTGGTCAAGCACACAGAGCCATGAGAGATGCTTGGAGCTGAACTGTGACCAGGAATGCTGATCTTCAGACTCCTGCTTTTCTGAAAGATGCTACCTCTGAGTGGCATACTCTGAAACTGGCCTTGTTTGGCAGAGGGAGGCAGGACTATTTGTTTTGGGATGTTTTTAAAGGGAATGGGACTTAACATAAATCTGCCATTACTCTAAAATTGTATAACATTTAAACAAACAACCCTTTCCTTTTTTGCACTAAACTCTTGCCTTGGGAGTCACACTTCTTGGTGGGAGGCAATAGAACCCCAAGGCTGTTCCAGAACACAATTGGTAGGGTTCTGTAATTCTTTGAAATCACTTCCGAGATAATGTACAAATTATAGCACCATAGATTTTGTAAAACAAAGAAGTAAGGCACAGTGCTTTGTGTTATGGAGGTATGTTGGATGTATCATAAATTGATAAAGGGAACATTTAGTTGACAATTTATTAGGTGACACAGAAAACTCAGAATTTTGAATAGGACACAGATTACAAGAGGGCACTTCAAGGCCAGGCTGAAATGCAAAAGCAGCTGCTATCTGGGCTATACAATGCCGACAGATTTATTGATTCTAGAGTGGCCTGTGGTGAATAAGAATGTTGTGTGGAATCTCTGACAAGTTCTAATATGAGAACTGCAGCACAAATTTTGGGTTCTAAAACAAATCCATACCTTCTGTAGCTGAGAACTACTTGTCATTAGATAATGGCAGGCATACATCCAAATACTCAAACACATACATAAGCTTACAGACATTCTGATATTTAAGAAATTAGTTATTTATCTATGCAAATCATATTTTACTGGATGAATTCCATGTATGTCATACAGAATATGATAATGATTAAAATACTGTTAGCAATATACTTAGGGGTTATAAATGCAAGAATATGATTGTTTCTTTTATTTACATTATTTTACATACTTTATTCCTTCCTGAGAGTAATGTAATCTTATTAGAACTAAAAACAAAAAATAAAAAAATACCATGTCAGACACACAATATGTAGTTTCTTGGGTTACTTTTCAAGACTTGGTAGCATTTCACTAGGGGATTTCCATGCGTGTAACACAAGATGGCATTTTATGAGTGTATTTAAGAATTACTTGCTACCTTAGGGGCAATTTTCAAACCCATACTTACTTGGCAACCTGATATCTTATTTTTTTCACCTTTAGTTACATCTCCTATATCAGTCAGATTTCCATATATCTTTCATTAGCTCTAATACATTATAGACCCCTAAGGGAGGCCTTAGTCATTCACAATCACTGAAAAACCATAAAACAAAAGGTGGGGAGAAAAGGCATACAACTGTAATTGAATAACAATAAAAAAAAAGAGAAATTAATGAACAAACAAAAGAAAGGTTCAGAAGAACCATTATTGTAGCTTTAACAAATGATATTCAACACTCCCTTCCCACTGGTTATTTTAGATTTTCTCTTTACCTATATTTCAGCTGTTGCAAATTGCTTACCTTGGGGGAGCAATCAGAAATCTATGAGTTTCTGAGTCTTAGTTGGTTTCTCCAACTCACACTCACAGTTGTGATGGTATAAGTTAAGAGAAGTAGACTTTGAATATCCTATATATCCTGCTTTGTATATCAGAAATATAGCCGCTACTGCTTTTACAATACCATTTAACAACTATGCTTGACAACGACACCAAGCACAGTGAGTGGCACTTGTCTGTACAATCAGTGTCACTATTAAAATAGGATGGATTGGTATTTTATTTGTGACAAGTTTGAAAAAAAATTTTTCAACACTTAAAATCAGTTCTGGTGATATATTAGAAGAAAAAAAGGATGCTTTCAGAACATAACACTTTTGCATAATGTTAGAAATAAGGACAGATTTTGAGGCTAATAGAAATAGAAGTCATCTCTCAGCTAATTCTAAACTTAACCCACTGGTGATATCAAAATAATCAAACGCATTTGTGCTTTGTATTATGACAAAAATTGTCCCAATGGTTTTTTGAAACATCTTACTGACAAATGTAGTAATGATTCTGTAATTTTCTGCATTAAATTTGTAGGTATTTGTACTATAAAGAAAATGATTTATATTCATAATCATTAATGTAAACTCCCTTACTGAGTTTTGCTTGTATAGTATATATTGCCTCCCTTCAACCTAAATAAGAAGTAATAAAAAATCCCTGCCTAATAATATGACTTGGCCTTCCCTAAGGAAAAACAGTGGAGTCTTATGCATACATTATATTAGTTTAGGTACTAAAGGTATCCCATCGCATGCAGTTATTATAACTTCAAAAAGTTATCGCAGTAAGAACAATGCATCCAATGTAGTAGTTTTTCTTCCATCAGTGGAACAGATTGTTACTTCCTAGGCTGAGCATCAGAAAGTCAGTTGACTTGTTTAGAACCCATGTCCTGAACAAACATATTTAAATATTAATTTAAATATTCACCTTCAATGTTCTGACAAGCCCCCACTTAGGAGAGGCATGTGAGAACTGAAACCTGCTGAAGGAACAGTACATTCATTTCTCCTTTCTCACATTCACTCTGGGACATGTGCTTATTTATTGGAGTGCTAGAAAGAGTAGCATTTGGTATTTAAAAATACTATTCTCTTTTGCTCTCCCTTGCATATTAGTAAGTTGTACTTACAATGTTTTTCAAATGAGATGTCAATGTTCCTCTTGGTTTTTGTGTATTTTTTTTGTTTAGAAGATATGGGGTTTTTTTAGTTCCTGGAAGCTAAATTTAACCAACAGTTCTCAATTTTGTTGATATACAAGACTATCTATAAGGAGCTAGAGATTTCTGATGCTCAGATCTCTCCCCAGACACTCCTATTGTATAGTAAGCCCATCTTATATGTCTTAGATTGAATCTCTACTCTCAATATGTTATCTTTCTTTTTTTTTTTTCATTATAATGGGCAGGCAAGATTAAAAACCGTTGGTACAGTTACAATGTAGTCGGGGGAGGTGGAGTTTGAATTGACTCTGCTGTACATAATAATGTAAATTTACAATTGTTGTGGGCAGCTGACCATGAAGTTATGTTCATTTCAAGGATTTTCTTTTGTCTTCAATGTTAAAATATCTAGTTTTAATATTTTTTCAAAATGAATTCCCTCTCTTCTTTGGAATTTCATTTAGTATTTATGAACTGGGTTACCAGAAGAAATAACCAGTCTGATTCTCACATCATCAGGGAGGTCTCAGAAAGGACTGTTATCATTATTCCACCATTCACCTCAAACTTTCCTCATAAAGTTTCCCTATTGTGTCAGTCTAGACCTAAAAACTCAAGAGCACAAGAAATAATACATCATATGGATCACTTGTTAGGCTGAGAGATGAACTAAAGGACAAGTCCAAATCTAGTAGGAAGGAAATTATTTTTCTAAAGAGGCAAAGAGGTTTGCATTTTGTTGTTTTAAAGCAAGAAAACACCTCTACTTTGGTAAGTGGTTCTGAGATGATACAAGTAAGGATAAGTACTTTCTTGCTGCTCTATGAAAAGCTTAATATCTCTTGGTATTTCTCCTTTAGATTATGGGGACCTACAGGAATAAAGTGGTTTTTCAACTGTTGCTCCTTTTCCTAAATACATTGGAATTCCTTTTAGTAACACCTGTTTTGTGTACTGTGTGATATCACCTTTTAAACACAAAATGACAATGTTGTAAATAAAAGAGTCATAAAAGAAGTGGGCCCTAAGCACCACATTATTTTCTCTGATAATAATTCTTATCATGTAAGCAACCTCCTATCAAGGGTATCAAAGGCAAAAAGTTTACAGATGTAAAGACAAAAAGTGAGGATTCTGGGAATGTAGTTTTCTAGTGTTCCCCAGAGAAACAGAACTAATAGGCATATGCCTATATCTATATCATCTATTACTATATCCATATTTATATCTATATCTATCTATATCATCTAGATATCTATATCTACATCTATATCTACCTATGGTCTGTCCTGAAGGTAGCAGCCATGTAATATGAAAAACAGAGACATTTATTGAAGAAGACACAAGATGCAAGAAACATTGTACATAGGACAATGACTTCAGTCCCCTTCAAAGTAGACACCTTGGGACCTCACATAGTTCTCCCAGTCACCATCAGCTGCCCTGTAGTATTTTCCTGAATTTCATTGGTGATCTGAAATCTCTTCACTTTCAAAGGTGATTTTAGTTTTGAGAAAAGCTAGAAGTCACAGGGTGCCAAATCTGGGCTATAGCGGGGCTGACACACTTGGGTAATTTGATGTTTTGCCAAAAAATCTGCACAAGATGTTATGCATGAGCAGGCATGTTGTTGTGATGAAGTTGCCAATCACCAGTTGCCCATAGATGCAGCCTTCTCAATCATCTGAATGGTTTCCATGGGAGAATGTTCAAGCTTAACACAAACTGATGCAGATTCATTGCTGTACTAGCTCAGTCATTTTGAATGTGATGGCCACACAGTACACATGCTCACTCAGCAGTGTCTACCACCCCTACTGACTAGTACAGTGAGTTTGTCATTATTCACGCATGTGCACACTAGTCCACTGTCCTTGGTTGCCAGGTTTCATTGATGTTGCACAAATTGTTCTCATTATATTGACAATGACTGGACATTTTCTGGACAGACCTCATGTATTTACGTATGCACATATATGATCATGTATGAATGAGAGAGAGATTATAAGGAAGTGGCTCACACGATTATGGAGGCTGACCATCCTGAGATCTGCATTAGGCAAACTATGTATCCCAGAGAACTGAAGATATAGCTCCAGTGTGAAGGGGGGCAGGCTTGAGACCCAGGAAGAAGAGATGTTTCAAACTGATATCCCAGTTCTAAGTGTCAGGTAGAAAGAAAGTCAGAATTTTATTCTATTTTATTTATTTATTTATTTATAATGTATTTATTGATTATGCTATTACAGTTGTCCCATTTCCCCCCCTTCACTCCACTCCATCCTGCCCACCCCCTCCCTCCCACATTCCCCCCTATAGTTCATGTCCATGGGTCATACTTATATGTTCTTTGGCTTCTCCATTTCCTATACTATTCTTACCCTCCCCCTGTCTATTTTCTACCTATCACTTATGCTACTTATTCTCTGTACCTTTCCCCCCTCTCTCCCCCTCCCACTCCCCTGTTGATAACCCTCCATGTGATCTCCATTTCTGTGGTTCTGTTCCTGTTCTAGTTGTTTGATTAGTTTGCTTTTGTTTTTGTTTTAGGTGTGGTTGTTAATAACTGTGAGTTTGCTGTCATTTTACTGTTCATATTTTTTATCTTCTTTTTCTTAGACAAATCCATTAACATTTCATATAATAAGGGCTTGGTGATGATGAACTCCTTGAACTTGACCTTATCTGAGAAACACTTTATCTTCCCTTCCATTCTAAATGATAGCTTTGCTGGATAGAGTAATCTTGGATGTAGGTCCTTGCCTTTCATGACTTTGAATCCATCTTTCCAGCCCTTTCTTGCCTGTAAGGTCTCTTGTGAGAAATCAGCTGACAGTCTTATGGGAACCCCTTTGTAGGTAACTGTGTACTTTTCTCTTGCTGCTTCTAAGATTCTCTCCTTCTGTTTCATCTTGGCTAATGTAATTATGATGTGCCTTGGTGTGTTCCTCCTTGGGTCCAACTTCTTTAGGACTCTCTGAGCTCCTGGACTTCCTGGAAGTCTATTTCCTTTGCCAGGTTAGGGAAGTTCTCCTTCATTATTTGTTCAAATAAGTTTTCAATTTTTTGTTATTCCTTTTCTCCTTCTGGCACCCCTATAATTTGGATGTTGGAATGTTTCAAGATGTCCTGCAGGTTCCTAAGCCTCTCTTCATTTTTCCGAATTCTTGTTTCTTCATTCTTTTCTGGTTGTATGTTTCTTTCTTCCTTCTGGTCCACACCATTGATTTGAGTCCCAGTTTCCTTCCCACCACTATTGGTTCCCTGTACATTTTCCTTTGTTTCTCTTAGCATAGCCTTCAGTTTTTCATCTAATTTGTGACCAAATTCAACCAATTCTGTGAGCATCCTAATTACCAGTGTTTTGAACTGTGCATCTGATAGGTTGGCTATCTGCTCGCTCCTTAGTTGCATTATTTCTGGAGCTTTGATCTGTTCTTTCATTTGGGCCTTTTTTTTTTTTTTTTTTTGACTTGGTGCACTGGTTACTTAAAGGGGTGGAGCCTTAGGTGCTCACCAGGGTGGGGTAACACTGGTTGCTGCGCTGTGATGCTGTACATGGGAGAGGGGCTGAGAGGGAGCAATGGCGCCTGCTCTACTCTGCCAGATTTCAGTCACTCCCTTCACTACCCACAATCAATTTGGGCCCCTCTGGTGCTGATTCCTGAGTGGGTGGGCTTGTGCACACTCTAGGCCCCTGTGGGTCTCTCCAACAAACTCTCTTGGGGGGCTGGGAGTTTCTCCTGGTGCCACTTCAACCCCCACAGGTGTTTTCAATCAGAGGTTTGAGGCTTTATTTTTCCGAGCTGGAGCCTTGGGTTGCACAGTCTGTTTCTCCCAGTTTATCTATGCACAAATGTGGGGCCACAGGGTCTGCTAGCTGTTGCACTACTTGCCCCGTTTGTTCCACAATCTGCCACCTCTTTGGGTCTGGCTGTGTTGATGAGGGTCCTCTCCACCCCAGCTGCTAGTCTCTGCCCCTTCTACTGGTCTGGATGAAAGTTTCTTCTTTATCTCCTTGGTTGTCGGACTTCTGTGTGGTTCAATTTTCTATCAGTTTTGGTTGTTTTTTGTTTTTTCAATTGTTGTTGTCCTTCTTTTGGTTGTGCGAGGAGGCTCAGTGCATCTACCTATGCCTCCATCTTGGCCAGACTATTTTATTTTATTATTTTTTTCATCAGCCCTTCAACAGATTGGATAAGATCCATTCACATTAGGGAGAGCAATCTACTTTATGCAGTCTACTGCTTTCAATGTTATTTTAATCTGGAAACATCATTGCAGACATACCAATAATAATGTTTTATCAAATGTCTGGGCATTCTATGGCTCATCCAAGGTGACAAAGATCACTAACCATCATAGGGAGTATCATGAAGGAATAATCAATAGAAGAGTGTCTGTCTGGCAGTCAAAGTGAGACAAATGTTCTAGAAGTACACATGGATACTGGAACATGGATCATGTAGATTGAAGATCTCTACCTACTTTGCAGGAAAATATCCATATCTCCTCAAGATAGAGAATACATAGTATTTTCTTAAAAAGGAACAACATTTACTTTGCATTAACAATTTTTAAAAGGTATAAATCTATGCTATATATAATTGTATTTCCTTTGGACATCCTTGTCTTATATTGTCTTAATATTCAAATAAAAAATTCAGAAGTCAGTTAATAATAATCTTCCCTTTTGACTATTTTTGAGCCTTGAATTATTTCAACAATCTAAGTTATCTAATTCTACTTTACTTTTACATATACTGCAATGTGCAAGAGCAGATAGCCAACATTAAAATATTCACACCAGAAAGTTGTTTAATTTAACTATAAATGTGAACATAAAAGGAAAATACAAAGTATACAGGGAAGAACTGAGAGTATTGTATTTGTGCCTAACTAATTCATCATTACTAATCCAAACTATATCAATTTATCTAAAGTAACTTGCTAAAATGATTAATTACTGCCATTTGAGCCTGATTTAAATGAACTTCATGAATATAATTTTAACCCCGCTTTCATTTTTTTACATTGAGATTTTTTTTTGGTCTATTTAGAGTTCTCTGGAGCTGCTTTGATGAAATCTCTAAGAAATACCTGGGATACATAACATATAATAAAAATCATCACTACCTTTGAATAAAAACAAAGATTTAAATGATTAAAAATTTCTGAGTAACTAAAAATGTTGAAACTAATTTCAGCTCTATGATAATCCTGAAAACTGATTCACTATTTCTTTTAATTGGGAGAGGCGTGTTGTATCATTTATAGACATGCTGGCCCCTGGTGGACATTTCTCCCTTGCTCCCTGTCTCACAATGATTAATACAAAAAGAAGATGGCAGACAGAACAGACAAGGTGCATTGTAAGAATTAGTTCCTACTTTCACCTAGACTCACCAGTAATTTTGTTCTTGATTTTCTAATTTACAACTCACTCTATTTTCTGACTTTGCTCCTGCTTATTGCTTGACTTTAATGCAATATCCAACCTATATTCTCAAATCCATAGTTTCTTATTACATATGTCTAATTTCAACCATATAATTACTCTTGGCACTGTAACTCCAAGCAATATTTTCAGACTCCATTCAACAACCTCTCATCCCTCACTTTCCAAAGTTTATTCCACTATTGTGATGGTCATAATACCTTAGAAAGTTCTAGGTTTAGAAAGGCTAGCTAGGTCTTAACTTACATGTGCTCATGCATGCACACACACACACACACGCACAAAAGGTTACCCTGGCCAGTATGGCTCAGTTGGTTGGAGCATCATCCTATAGCCAAAAGTGTGACCAAAAGGTTGTGGGTTTGATTCCCTGGTCAAGGCACATGCTATGATTCCTGGTCAGGGCATGTACAGGAGGCAACAAATAGATGTTTCTCTCTCACTTCGCTGTTTTCTTCTTTCCCTTCCCCTCTCTTTAAAGCAATGCGAAAAAAATGTCCCTGTGTGAGGATGAAAAAAGTTTTCCCCTCTCCCTTAAGTAGCCTCATGCACTATTTTTCAGTTTTCAGGCATGAAGTGGGATAGTGATTGTATGACCTTGTGTCTGACCGGAAGAGTTCACATAGCTATGGAAAAAGATATACTAACACAAAAACTATAATATTTACCTAAACTCAAAAATACAAAGAAAAATAATAATGATTTCTCCTTCAAAATTGTCAACAATCCCAATTTTTAGTGATGTGTATACCTGAAAATTATATTGAGAACATTTTTCTTGAACAATACAAAACACATAGCATTTGATATAGTGGAATTCAATAAAATATTGTTATTATTTTATTATTCTTAGCATAACTGCATGTACATAGAATGAAATAGATATATATGCTAATTTTTGTGATACATCTTTTGTTTACATGTCCAGAGTTGAACTTCATAGATATACTACATGAACGACCTTATGACTGACTATCTGTTAGAGGGACTAACAAAAGGAAAACAATAAATGAAACCAAAGAATAACATTCTTGTTGTGTGGCTTAAAGCACATGAATTTTACTGGAGAATATATGTTCACTCATTCATTCATATTATCATTCATGCCTTAATGACCCAGGGGTACCCAACTTTTTGGCATCTCTGGATCACACTGGAAGAAAAGGAGTTATCTTGGGCTACACATTAAATACACAATTACTAACAAGAACAAAAAAATCTTATGTTTTAAGTAAATTTACGGTTTTGCATTGGGTCACATTCAAAGCCATCCTGGCCTGCATGTGGCCCATGGGCTGTGAGTTGGACATCCAAATCCATCAACCCAGTAAATATTTATTGAACACTTACCTTTATTCTAGGAATACCAAAGTGAAGAGGAAAGACATGATCTCTTTCCTTTTCTTATTTTTATGCTAAAATAATAAAACATATAATTATTTTCAGTTGAATATTGAACAGGGGATTCTATTCTCAAAAAGGGAAACAGTCATTAACTATTTTTTCTCAATTATCAAATCTTTTTGAAGAGTAAGTAAGAATTAACTAGCAAGGAAATAGGATATAAAAAACATTCCAAGTAGAAAAAAGTACATGTTCAAAGACCCCAAGTTAAAAGAAAAAGAACATTATAACACTGAGAAATTAAAAAGCAGATGGTGTACTTTTTAATTTAAGAAGATTTAGAGAAGTATGAGATGAAACCAGTTAACAGGAGAGCAGTCAAATTCTGAATATTCTGAGAGGCCTGTTAAGGATTAGAAAGTAAATCATTGAAAGATATAAATAAGGGATTTATCTAACTGTATTTGTTTCAAAAAACTCCTTCAGCTACTACTACAAGGAATTCATTAATGAACAACAAGATTTGATCTTGGGGGAAAAGTTAAGGACTATTTTAATAATTCAGGTAAAATACCAAAGTATTGTAGATTAATGTGGTGAAAGTAAATATCTTAAAAAGATAGTTAAGAGGTGAAATTAATAACAGCTGAGGAGTGAGTACTCATTATTATGGTGACATGTGAACCAATTCCATAGCTTACTAACGGGTCTCAATATTTGTACTCTTGCTCCACTCTAATATCATCTTCAATGAGTAATCAGATTAACAATTTAATGCAAATGAAATCAAGCCTGTTAAATATATTCCTTTAAGGAAATTTCCTTTGATTTAACATAAAGTTAAAAACCAAAATTGATCTCTACTATTGAGTTCTCTACCTTTCAGCCTCATTTCTTTCTCCTGTTCCTGAATGCACTGGATTTTTATGAATCTTTTAGTATTAAATCCCTTCCAGAATTCAAGATCTGTTAATGTTCTTGTCTCTCTTTCTACTTGGAAAACTCTAATATGCCTTTTAAGTTGGAATAAAAAGTAACTTTCTCAGAAAGATCTACTCTGATACACATTTTAGCGGTATCTTATAGTTTCACACATCCACCAAAAAAGGTGAGTTTTCTTACAATTTTTGTTTGGTCTTATACATTTTTATAAATATTCATAGCTCTTATATTTTTATGTCATATTGCCTATATTAACTGTTTATTTTGTTTACTTGTATCATATTTATATAAAATATTAATTATCCAGCTAAGTGCTTCTCATATAGTCTCAAATATATTCTATCAGAAGAATTTATTTGGGAGCATGGATTTTGTTTTTATAACCCCATGATATTCTATATCATCATAATGATCAGATTTGCCAAATTTGGCTGAGCCTGGTCAAAAATGACAAGCAATTTGCACCACTTTTTATAGTATTTATTTTAATTATGCCACTAATGACCTCTAGAAGTCTTATAGTGTTGGCCATTCAAAAACTAAACATTTCTTTTTACCATGTCCTAAATCCCAGTTATATGTATCATTAACAGTTTACAGTATAAGGATTGTTGAAGAAGTAGGGATAAGAATGTTGTTACTAAAATACAGGACCCACTGGTCAATATTTTCTAGTAATTTGTTATCCAACCATTTGTCTTTCATAAATGAATCCAGTAGCAAACCATAGATTCAGGGTGAATGATCAGACCTGGTATAGCCCAAGGAAACTGAAGGGCAGAATAGCTAGTACTATGGTGGCATGTGTTTTATAATACTGTGTAGCTTCTTCTTCTTTTTTTTTTTTCTGGACCATCAGCCAGGGCCATAGCGATGGTTTTTTTTGTTTTTTTGTTTTTTTTTAATTTTGTATTGTTTCTCAATTACAGTTGTTTGCCTTTTCTCCCCATCCCTCAACCTCACCCCAGCTGAGACCCCCTCCCTCCCCCACCTCCACCCTCCCCCTTGATTTGGTCCATGTGTCCTTTATAGTAGTTCCTGTAATCCCTTCTCCTCACTGTCCCCTCCCCACTCCCCCCTGCCCATTGTTAGACTGTTCTTAACTTCAATGTCTCTGGTTATATTTTGTTTGCTTTTTTCTTCTACTTATTATGGTCCAGTTAAAGGTGAGATCATATGGTATTTGTCCCTCACCATCTGGCTTATTTCACTTAGCATAATGCTCTCCAGTTCCATCCATGCTGTTGCAAAGGGTATAAGCTCCTTTTTTCTCTCTGCTGCGTAGAATTCCAATGTGTAGATATACCATAGTTTTTGGATCCACTCATTTGCTGATGGGCACTTAGGTTGCTTCCAGTACTTGGCTATTGTAAATAATACTGTGTAGCTTCTTTTAATGAGCTCTTATAATTTATGTTGTATCATATTTCTGATATTCCCAATTGCTTCTCCACCTATGCATTCATGACCCAGATGTTTAGCTATACATTAGGTAAAATTATTATTTTTTTAAATTTAAAAATGCATTGTCCTTTAAAATGTGGACTTGAAAATAAGTTCTTACAGTATGAATTTAATAAAATTTCAAGAATTTATTTTGCTCTTAATTCCATTTAAAATATATAAGCTAAATTTGAGTATATTTACATACACATAGAGAAGTTCATGGAGAGAGCAAATATTAGGGGTTTTTTTCTTAAATTTATATTTCAATGTTGTCTGAACTCATAAATTGAAGAAATAGTCTTTTAATTTTGCCACAGTCAGCCAATCATTTCTGTTTCTGGTTAGGATATAGAAAGATGTCAACACAATTGCTGCCACCCTAATAATAATAATGCGTTGAATATCTAGTGAAATAATTGTATAACATATCTCTTCATAGGAGGGCCGAGACCCATGGTAATTTTCTACCCTAATGGAGCAGTAAGGAAAGGAGGGATCTTTCTTACAAAGGATGAGAACTATCAGTCTTTCAAATAGCACATAATGACGTCATGTGAGCAGGCATGATGGATGAGAATGCCAAGGTGGTATTCCAAGTTAACATGGCAATTCAATATCCAGCCATCAAATATTTCTCACAGGCCTTTGCCAAATTCTAGGATTAATACCCTGTAGTCTGTGTCATGGCAAAAAAAAGATGAGATAAATCTATCAAAAGACCTCCAGGCCTTCACTGAATATAAGTCAGTGGCCTTCTAAAAGTAGATGGCAGGCAAAAGACCTATGAAAAATCACTGTAAAATACCCCAAATGCTCAAAAGCACAAAACAGTAGATGAATAAGGTTGGGGTCAGACAGAGGTTGCTGTGAGAAATATCTACATGGCACTAAGGCATTCAACCAATCCAAGGCAGTGACCCTCCTCTCTGGGTACAGACATCTCCGAAGGTGCAGAGGGCAAGACTGGAGAGCACAGAAACTATTGGTCTAATTTCCTAAGAGTCTGACAGATGTTCTGTAAAACACATTTGCTGTAAAGAAACTATTTTCAACCAGTGTGACACAAAAATTTTCAAAACATGTAATACCTGACTAGTCAGGGACACTAACCTCTTTTCCCTTAGACTATTGAATTAAAAAAATGAAAATAGCTGACTGGTATGAATGAATAAAATTATATATATAATATATATTTGTCGCATTGGTAAAATATATTTGGGTATGTTGCAGAATTTCACTAATTAGTGTGTGTATAATATGAAACATTTTTTAAAAAGTTTGAAAATCATTGCTGTAAAGCAAATTTGGAAAGCTGATTGAGAAACATTTCAGAACAGAAGGGATTGGCATGAAATATTCAAAGTAATTTAAAAAAAAAAAAAAACAAACCAAGGGCTTACAGCCAAGAGTGCTTTATGTGGGAAAGCTATCATTGCAAACAGAAGAAAAAAATAAAGAGCTTTCCAGAAAAGAAAAATCAAAAGAAAGCTATTACCACCAAACCAGGATTACAAGAAACGTTAAAGGACCTTTTTGAAGAAGAAGAAAAAGAACAGAGTAACATAGTTAAAAAAATAAAATGGTGGAGGTGGAAGATGGCAGCAAGATAGGTGGAGGGAGAGTCCACTTCCCTCAATACCAGTAAAACACCTAGCTGATCTGAGGAAAAGAATGAACAGCCAATGGTATTCCAGCATATATGAAGATCGGAGACCAAAGATAGAGGACATTGAAAGATCTCACAGTAAGAAGAGTGCTTAAGGACAATAAGGTCCCTGGGACCTGCACTGGGACCAGGGCGGCTGAAGTACCCGCACAGGTGCTGGGTCTGCTGCAGGATTCTTGGGAGAGAGCCAGGCTAGGCTGTGTGAGAGGCCAGGTGCTTGTTTGGACCAGGGGGGTTTGAATAGGAAGAATTTCTCAAAAAGAAAAAGAGAAAATAGAGGCACTCAGCAGCAAGTTAGAGAACTCTCCCCAGCAGCCCTGGCTTCTGGCACCCCTCCCCCCTCAGCCCCTGGACTGTGAATGCGGGATAAGCAGCCCTGGTGCTCATCTGAAGGCCGGTTGCGCGCACCCAGAATAGCGGACTGGGGGCCCACACCTGAAACCTCGGGTGAGTGTGCACGGGGAGCAGGGGCTAGCTGCCCCATGCACAGGCCCTAGGCAGCAGACCAGCAAGCTACGCGTGACTCAGTCCCAGAGCAGCTGATGGGCTGATTAACAGCCTCGCTACCTGCGAGGGACCACACCTAAAAGCACCCCTTCTGAACAACTCCTACCTAGCCCCTGCGCACAGAGCCCTGCAGGGCCTACTGGCTCTCTAGGTCAAAGGTAGAACACCCAGCAGTGGGGAGCTGCAGGGATAGGGGAGACTGCATTCCCCAGAAAGACTCGACCCAGTAGGGGGCTGAACTACCCCATAGCAGCAGCGAGAGCCCCTCGCATCTAAGACAGCAAAGAGCAAGAAGGGGGAGTGTCATTTGCCCCTAATTGGTGCAACTCAAGGACAGCATAGCTGGTGAATGAAAGGCCTAGTGGGGAGCAGAAGGAGCCTGAGGAACTGAACTGGAGGCTGAACAACAGCAAAGAGTGTGGCTCAGAAAAGGGAGAAGAGTGAAACCAATCCTTCCAAACACCCCCTCCCTTTCCACAGACTGAAAGACCAGCAGAACTAACATGACCATGTTAAAACCAGCAGAAGACTTTTTTTTTTCTTTCTTTCCTCCTTTCCCCCTGAATTCCTTCTTCCTTTCTGTCCTTCTTTCTTTTTTTATCCTTCTTCCTTCCAACCTTTACTTTTTTAATTCCTTCTTCCTGCCTCCTTCTATTTATTCTTTTGTTTTAATTTTTGTTAAAATTCCTTGTTATCTTGCCTCCGATCTTTCTTTATTCCTTCTTCCTTCCTTCCTTTCCTTTTCTATTCCCTTTTTCCCTCCTTCCCTTCTTTTTTTCTTTCTTTCCCCCTTTCTCTTTTTCCCACAGGTGAGACGACAAAACCTGGAGTGCTGAAAAGACCAGAGTTAGACCGTGTTAAACCCATAAATGTCAGCTCGAGACCAGTGAGCACAGGAGATTAAGGAGACAGAACCACAGAATCCCATTGGCATTCTACCATAGAAGTTCATACATTAACCCAGGGAGTCAGGGTAGATCAATTTAAGAAGCAGAGGCTAACAAGAAGAGTCTCACAAACAATGGGAAGACAAAGAAACAATCCCCAAATGAAAGGAAAGGAGGAAGCCTCAGAAAGAATGCGAACTGAAAAAGAGACAAGTCAACTATCAGATACCCAATTCAAGGCAATGGTCATCAGGAAGCTCACTGAGCTCTCTGAGCTCAAAGAGAACTACCAGAAACTACAGGGAAACTACAATGAACTAACTGCAAACTATATCAACATGAAAAAGGAAATAGAAACTATCAAGAAGAGCCAAGAGGAAATGACGGACACAATTTCTGAATTGAAGAACACAGTAGAAGTAATGAAAAGCAGACTTGATGAAGCAGAGGATCAGAGCAGTAAGCTGGAGGACAAAGTAGAAAAAAACACCCAGAAAGAGCAAGAAAAGGAAAAGAGGCTCAGAAACAATGAAGAGGTAATAAGGGAAACGAAGGACAACATGAAACATAACAATATCCATATAATAGGAATACCAGAAGGAGAAGAAGAGCAAGGGGTAGAAAACCTGTTTGAAAAAGTAATGATGGAAAATTTCCCTAATTTGAGGAAAGAAAAAGTCATCCAAATCCAGGAAACACAGAGAGTCCCAAGCAAGAGGAACCCAAAGAGGCCCCATGCAAGACACATCATAATTAAAATGGCAAAATTCCCAGATGAAGACACGATTCTAAAGGCAGTAAGAGAGAAAAAGGAAGTAACATACAAGGGAGCACCAATAAGGTTAGCAACTGACTTCTCAATGGAAACGCTCCAAGCCAGAAGAGAATGGCAAAAAATATTCCAAGTAATGAGAACCAGAGGCCTGCAACGAAGACTACTGTACCCAGCAAGGCTCTCAATCAAGATAGAAGGCCAAATAAAGACTTTCCCAGACAAAAGAAGTCTAAAAGAATACACTTCCACGAAATCAGCACTGGAAGAGATGCTAAAGGGACTGCTTTAAGGGAAGGAAGGAAAAGAGGAAGAGAGAGGAACACAGGCAGGAAATAATGGCAATGAATAACTACCTATCGATAATAACCTTAAACGTAAGCAGGGGTAGCAATACTCATATCAGACAAAATAGACTTCAAAAGAAGGGCCATAAAGAGATAGAGATACCCAGAAGGTCACTTCATAATACTCAAAGGAAGAATCCACCAAGAAGACATAAAGATTGTAAATATATATACACCCAACATAGGAGCACCCAAATACATTAAGAAAATCTTGGAGGACTTCAAGAAAGATACTGACAGCAACACAATTATAGTAGGAGACTTTAACACCCCTCTATAAAAAATGGACAGGTCTTCCAAACAAAATATCAAGAAGGATATTGTATCACTTAACAATACCATAGATGAAATGGGCTTAACTGATATATATAGAGTTTTTTATCAAAAAGAAGCAAAATACACATTCTTTTCAAGTGTCCATGGAACATTTTCAAAGATAGACCACATGATAGGACACAAAGCAAGCCTCAACGAGTTCAAGAAAATTGAAATCATATCAAGCATTTTCTCTGACCACAAGCGGCTGAAACTAGAAAAAAACCCCAAGGGTAAAAACCCAAAACACTCAAAATCATGGAGATTGAATAGCACGCTATTAAAAAATGAATGGGTCAAGAACGAGATTGGGGAAGAAATCAAAAACTTTCTGGAAACAAATGAAAATGAACTCACAACAACCCAAAACCTATGGGACACAGCAAAGGCAGGCCTGAGAGGGAAGTTCATAGCAATACAGGCCTACCTTAAAAAGATAGAAATATTTCAAACAAACAACCTAACCCTATGCCTACAAGAACTGGGGAAACAACAACAAAGGCAGCCCAGAGGAAGCATAAGGAAGGAAATAACCAAGATCAGAGCAGAAATAAATGACATAGAGACTAAAAGCACAATTCTAAGGATCAATGAATCCAGGAGCTGGTTCTATGAAAAGATAAACAAAATCAACAAGCCTTTAAGTAGTCTCATAAAGAAAACAAGAGAGAGGATCCAAATAAACAGAATTAGAAATGAAAGAGGAGAGATTACAACTGATACCTTAGATATACAAAGGATTGTAAGAAATTACTAAGAAGAACTGTATGCCAATAAATTTTAAAACCTAGGTGAAATGGACACATTTCTAGAAAAATATAATCTTCCAAAACTGAATGAAGAAGAAGCATGAAACCTGAACAGATCAGTAACAGTAGATGAAACTGAAGCAGTCATCAAAAAACTCCCAACACACAAAAGCCCTGGACCAGATGGTTTCACAGGAGAATTCTACAAAGCATTTAAGGAAGACCTAACACCTATATTTCACACACCATTTGAAAAAATCCAAACTGATGGAAGACTCCCAAACTTTTTCTATGAAGCCAGCATCATCCTAATCCCAAAACCAGATAGAGACACAACGAAGAAAGGATACTTCAGGCCAATATCGCTGATGAACATAGATGCTAAAATTATCAACAAGATATTGGCAAACCGCATCCAGCAATATATTAAAAAGATCATCCACCATGACCAAGTGGGATTCATCCCAGGGATGCAAGGATGGTACAATATTCGCAAATCAATAAACATAATATATCACATCAACAACAGCAAAGACAAAAATCACATGATCATATCAATAGATGCGGAAAAAGCATTTGATGAGGTACAGCACCCATTTCTGATAAAAACACTCAGCAAAGTGGGAATAAAGGGAGCAGTCCTCAACATAATAAAGGTCATATATGAGAGACCTACAGCCAACATCACACTCAATGGACAAAAACTTAGAGCTTTCCCACTAAGGTTAGGAACAAGACAAGGATGCCCTCTCTCACCACTCCTATTCAACATAGTATTGGAAGTCCTAGCCACAGCAATCAGACAAGAAAAAGCAATAAAAGGCATCCAAATTGGAAAGGAGGAAATGAAACTGTCACTGTTTGCAGACGACATGATAGTGTACATGGAAAACCCTATAGACTCCACAAAAAAACTACTCGACCTAATAAATGAATTTGGCAAAACAGCTGGATACAGAGTCAATACCCAGAAATCAAAGGCATTCCTGTACACCAGCAACGAAACTGCAGAAACAGAAATCAGGAAAAAAATCCCATTTGATATAGCAACAAGAAAAATAAAGTACCTAGGAATAAACCTAACCAAGTAGGTAAATGACCTGTACTCGGAAAACTACACAACACTGAAGAAAGAAATTAAAGAAGACACAAACAAATGGAAGCATATACCATGCTCATGGATTGGAAGAATTAACATCATCAAAATGGCCATACTACCCAAAGCAATTTATAGATTCAATGCAATCCCTATTAGAGTACCCATGACATATTTCACAGATATAGAACGAACATTTCAGAAATTCATATGGAACCATAAATGACCCCGAAAAACTGCAGCAATTTTGAGAAAGAAGAACAAAGCAAGAGGGATCACAATACCTGATATCAAACTGTATTACAAGGCCACTGTAATCAAAACAGCCTGGTACTGGCATAAAAACAGGCACATAGACCAATGGAACAGAACAGAGAGCCCAGAAATAAACTCAAGTCTTTACGGTCAATTAATATTTGACAAAGGAAGCAGGAGCATAAAATGGAGCAAAAACAGCCTCTTCAATAGATGGTGTGGGGAGATCTGGACAGCTAAGTGCAAAAAAATGAAACTCGATCACCAACTTATGCCATATACAAAAATAAACTCAAGATGGATAAAAGACTTAAATATAAGTTGTGACACCATTAAAGTCCTCAAGGAAAACATTGGCAGGAAAATCTCAGACATTCCACCCAGCAATATCCTCACAGACATGTCCCCTACAGCAAGGGACATAAATGAAAGAATAAACAAATGGGACCTCATCAAAATAAAAAGCTTCTGCAAGGCTAAAGAAAATAGCACCAAATTACAAAGAGAACCAACAGTATGGGAAAACATATTTCCCAATGATACCTCAGACAATGGCCTGATCTCCAAAATATATAACGAACTCACACGACTGCACTCCAGGAAGACAAACAACCCAATTGAAAAATGGGCAAAGTACTTGAACAGACACTTTTCCAAGGCAGACATACGGCTCTGAGACATATGAAAAGATGCTCAGCATCACTAGCCATCAGAGAGATGCAAATTATAACCACAATGAGCTGCCATCTCACACCGGTTATTGTGGCCAGCCAACATAAACAAGTCAATAAACAAAATGTTGTAGAGAATGTGGAGAAAAGGGAATCCTAGTACATTGTTGGTTGGAATGCGGACTGGTGAGGCCACTGTTGAAAACAGTATGGAATTTCCTCAGAAAACTTAAAATGGAACTGCTCTTTGACCCAGCAATTCCGCTACTGGGAATATACTCTAAGAACTTTTAATCACCATTCCTAAAGTACCTATGTACCCCAATGTTCATAGCAGCACAATTTACAATAGCCAAATAGTGGAAGCAACCTAAGTGCCCATCAGAAAACAAGTGGATCCAAAAACTATGGTGTATCTACACATTGCAATTCTACACAGCAGAGCGAAAGAAGGAGCTTATACCCTTTGCAACAGCATGGATGGAACTGGAGAGCATTATGCTAAGTGAAATAAGCCAGAAGGTGTGGGACAAATACCATATGATCTCACCTTTAACTGGAAACAGTAAAAAGTAAAATACTTTAACAGGAAAAAGTAAAAATGTCATTTTTTGCAAATGAAATCATACTTTACATAGAGAATCCTAAAGATGCCTCCAACAATTTTTAGAACTAATAATTCAGTAAATAAATTCAGTAAAATGACAGGATACAAAATAAGTATCCAGAAATCAGTTGCATGGTTATACACCAACAATTAACTATCAGAAAGGAAAACTAAGAAAACAATCCCATTTGCAATTGCATTAAAAAAAATATTATCTCACCTTTAACTAGAACATAATCAACAGAAAAAAAAAAGCAAACAAAATATAACCAGAGACATTGAAGTTAAGAACAATCTAACAATAGTCAGGAGGGAGTGGGGAGGGGACAGTGGGGAGAGGGGATTACAGGAACTATTATAAAGGACACATGGACAAAGTCAAGGGGGGGTGTGGTGGTGGGGGAGGGAGGCAGGTTCAGCTGGGGTGGGGTTGAGGGATGGGGAGAAAAGACAAACGACTGTAATTGAATAACAATAAAAAAGTACAATTAAAAAAATAAATCAAAAAATAAAATGGCAATAAATGCCTACCTCTCATGTTTCTTGATGACAGTGGGAAAAAGTTTCAATAGGTGTATTTTACCAAATGCAGAGTACTTTGAAGGTAAATAAAGTTTAAACATCTAAGAATAAATATTTTTTATAAATTAAAAGATAAATACATACTTATCCATAATCACTTCAAATGTAAATGGATTAAATGCTCCAATCAAAAGACACAAGCTAGCTGAGTGGATAAGAAAACAAGACCCATTTATATACTGTCTACAAGAGACCCACCAGAGAATGAAATATGCACACAGCTAAAAGTATAGAGATGGGAAAATATTTCATGTAAATAAAAAGAAACTAATAGAAAAGCTGGGGCAGCAATGTTTTTTTCCTGATATAGTAAACTTTAAAACAAAGGCTGAAGTAAGAGACAAAAAAGAACACTAAATAATGATAAAGAAAGTAATCCAACAAGATGATATAACTTCTGTAAACATTCATGCATCCAACATAGGAGCACCTAAATATGTAAAGCAAATCTTGATGGACACAAAGGGAGAGATTGACAGTAATACAGTCATGTTAGGGGATTTTAACACCCCATTGATATCAATGGATAGATCTTCTAGCCCAGATCAGTTGTTTTTAATTGATATCTTCAGACCATTTAATCCCAAAGCAGCAGAATATACATTTTTTTCAGGTGCACATGGAACATTTTCTAGGATAGACCATATGTTAAGACACAAAACAGGTCACAATTAACTTAAGAATATTGAAATCATATAAAGTATCTTCTCTGTCCATAATGGTATGAAACTAGAAATCAATCACAGGAAAAAAAAATTAAAAAAGACACACAAAGACAAGGAGGCTAAATAATGTGTTACTAAACAATGAATAGGTTAACAATGAGATCAAGGAAGAAATAAAAAGAACTGTAAACAAATGAAAATGAGAACTCAAAAACATAATCTATGGAACATAGAAAAAGCAGTCCTAAGAATGAAATTCATAGTATTACAAGCTTACCTCAAGAAACAAGAAAACTCTCAAGTAAACAATCTAACTTAACATTTAACAGAACTTGAAAAAGAACAACAACCACAAAACAAGTAGAAGAAAGAGAATAATAAAGACCAGACAGAAATGTACAAAATAGTCTAAAATAACTGAAAAAGATCAATGAAATCTAGAGCTAGTCCTTTGAGCAGATAAGTAAGATTAACAAACATTTGACTAGATTCATCAAGAACATAAGAAAGAGGACCCAAATAAATAAAATCAGAAATGAAAGAGGAGAAGTAACAACAGACACCAAACAAATACAAAGGATTGTTAGAAAATATTACAAACAACTACACCCAACATATGGAGCAATCCGGATGGAATGGATAAATTCCTAGAAACATAAAGTCTTCCAAAATTAATCAGGAATAATTAGAAAATCTGGACAGACAGATTACAACTAGTAAAATTTAAGCATTAATCAAAAAACTCCCTTCTTTTTTAATGCTGTGTAGTATTCCAATGTTAGAGATTATACTGCTAAATGAAATAAGCCAGTCAGAGAAAGACAAATACCATGAGATCTTACTTACATGTGAAATCTATGAACCAAATAAACTGATGAATAACATAGAAACAGAGGCATGGATGCATGGAACAGACAGACAGCTGTCAGAGGGGTGGGAGGTAAAGGGGCTGGATGAGAGAAGTTGAAAGGATTTGCTGAAGAACATATATGTATAACTCATAGACACAGAAAACAATGTTGTGATGGTCAGAGGGAAGGCAGTGGCAGCAGGGTGAAGGTGGGCAAGGGCAGTGGGTTGGAGACATCTGTAATAGTGTCAACAATAACAATAAAGTAAAAAAATAACTCCTAACAAACAAAAATTGTGAACTGGATGACTTCACAGAAGAATTTTTTCAAAAATTGAAAGAAGGAACACCTACCTTTCTCAAACTATTTCAAAAATTTCAAGAGGAGAAAAGACTCTCAGGCTCATTTTATAGGCCAGCTTTATCCTAATTCCAGAACCAGACAATGACATTACAAAGAATGAAAATTATAAAGCAATAATTGATGCTAAAATCTTCAACAAAATATTAGCAAACTTGATGCAGAAATTCATTAAAAAGATCATACACCACTGTGGGTTTATTCCAGGGACACAAGGTTGGTACAATATTTACAATGTGTGATATACCAAATAAACAAAATTAAGGATAAAAACTATGTGATCATATCAATAGATGCAGAAAAGCATTTGATAAAATCCAGAACCCATTTATAATACAAATTCTCAGCAAAATAAAAATAGAGGTAATATACCTCAACATAATAAAGGCCATATATGACAACCTACAGCCAACATCATGCTCAATTGACAGAAAACTACAATACAAGCATTCCCCTTAAAATCAAAATAAGACAGTGTTGTCGGCTTTCACCACTCTTACTTAACATAGTGCTGGAATTCCTAGTCATAACAACCACAAAAGTAGAATAAATAAAAGACATCCAAATTGGAAAGGAAAAAGTAAAAATGTCATTATTTGCAAATGAAATCATACTTTACATAGAGAATCCTAAAGCTGCCACCAACAATAATTAGAACTAATAATTCAGTAAATAAATTCAGTAAAATGACAGGATACAAAATAAGTATCCAGAAATCAGTTGCATGGTTATACACCAACAATTAACTATCAGAAAGGAAAACTAAGAAAACAATCCCATTTGCAATTGCATTAAAAAAAACATATTATCTCACCTTTAACTGGAACATAATCAACAGAAGAAAAAAAGCAAACAAAATATAACCAGAGACATTGAAGTTAAGAACAATCTAACAATAGTCAGGGGGGAGAGGGGAGGGGACAGTGGGGAGAGGGGATTACAGGAACTATTATAAAGGACACATGGACAAAATCAAGGGGGAGGGTAGAGGTGGGGGAGGGAGGTGGGTTTGGCTGGGGTGGGGTGGAGTGATGGGGAGAAAAGGCACACAACTGTAATTGAATAACAATAAAAATTAAAAAAAAACCTTGAAATATATGCATGAAATAAATTTAAACAAGGAGGTAAAAGACCAGTACTCAAAATTATAAAGCACTGAAGAAAGAAATTGATGAAAATACCAATATGTGGAAGCATACACTGTGTTCATGGATTGGAAGAATAAATAGCATTAATTTGTCCATATTACCCAAATCAATCTATAGACTCAATGCAATTCCTATCAAAATACCAATGGCGTATTTCACAGAACTAGTAAAAATAGTCCAAAATTTATATGGAACAAAACAAACAAATTTTAAAAAGCCAAATAACCACAGCAATCTTGAGAAAGAAGAACAAAGTTGGAGGTATCACAATACTTGAAATCAAACTGTATTAGAAAGCCATTGTAATCAAAACAGCCTGGTACTGGTATAAAAACATACACATAAATCAATGAAATAGAACAGAGTTTATAAATAAACCCATGCCTTTATAGTCAATTAATATTTGACAAAAGAGACAAAAGCATACAATGGAGTAATGACAGTCTCTTCCATAAATGTGTTGGGCAGGAACATGCAATAAAATGAAATTAGTCCATCAACTTACATCACAGAGAAGGATAAATTCAAAATAGATAAAATAATTAAATTTAAGTGAAAAAATCATAAAAATTCTAGAAGAATACACAGGCAGTAAAATCTGAGACATGTCCCATAGCAATGTTTTTGGCAATGTATTTCCTCGGGCAAGTAAAACAAAAGAACAAATGAACAAATTTCATTACATTAAACTAAAAAGCAAGTGCAAAACAAACAAACAAAAATAACAAAATGAAAGGGGAATTCACTGAATCAGAGAACATATTTGTCAATGATATATTTGAAAAAGGTATAATTTCCAAAATACATAAAGAATTTAGATAACTCAACACCAGGAAGACAAACAACCCGATTCAAAAATGGGCAAAGGACCTGAATAGACACTTCTCCAAAGAGGACATACATATGACCAATAGACATATGGAACAATGCTCACCATCACTAATTATCAGAGATGCAAATTAAAACCATAATGAGGTATCACCTCACAGTTGTCAGAACAGCTATCATTAACAACAAGTGCTGGCAAGGGTGTGGGTTAAGGGAACCGTAGTGCACTGTTGGTGGGAATGCAGACTGGTGCAGCCACTGTGGAAAATAGTACGAAGTTACCTCAGAAAATTAAAACCAATTAGTTCACACCAAAAATTAAAAATAGGTCTTCTTTTTGACCTAGATATCCCACTTCAGAGAATAGTTTTTAAGAAAACCACAATATTAATTCAAAAGAATAAATGCACCCCTATGTTCATAGCAGCATGATTTATAGTAGCCAAGATCTAACAGCCCAAGTGTCCATCAGAAATAAGCAGATTAAAAATAAAAAAAGCTCTGATATATTTGTACAATGTAATACTACTCAGCTATATTTTTTAAAGGAAATGTTACCTTTTGCAATGGCATGGATGGAACTGGAGATAATTATGAGAATTGAAATAAGCCAATCAGAGAAAGATAAGTACCATATGATTTCATTCATATGTGGAATCTAATGAATGAAATAAACTAACAAACAAAATAGAAAAAGACTTATAGAGAACAGACTGACAGCTGTCTGAGGTGAAGGAAGGTTGAAGGGTTGGGGGAAAAGGTGAAGGTATTAAGATAAAAAAAATCCTCACAGGTACAATACAGACAGCATTATGTGATTATCAGGTGGAAATGATGGTGGGGGTGGTAGAAGAGGGTATGGGGGGATAAATGGTGATGGAAGGAGACTTAAGATGGGGTGGTGAATACACAATGTGATATACAGATGATTTATTATAGAATTGTACACCTGAAACCTAAATAATTTTATTAACCAATGTCACTCCAATAAATTGAAAGAAAATAATAAGAAAGAAAAAAAGAAAGAAAGAAAGAGAGAGAGAGAGAGAGAGAGAGAGAGAGAGAGAGAGAGAGGAGAGAGAATGAGGAGAGAGAGAGAGAGAGAGAGAGAGGAATCAGGAAAGGAAGGGAAGGGAAGGAAGAGAGAGTGATAAAGAAAATAAGAAAATGCTGGTCCATGGTGTATAAGGCTTAGAGGCAACCTTGGTAGTTTTCAAGGGCTAAGATTCTAAGTTTTACTTAAGGGGAAGTCAATCCTGTACTGAAAACACATGAAGATTTGGTGAAGCTAATCTAATTAATCCGGCAACAGAATCAAATTGCAGTCCATCTCTAAATCAGGTGGACTTAACCCCATTCTCTGCCACTAGCATTTTGGCATAAGATGTTATGGACTATATATTTGTGTCTATCAAAAGTCATATATTGAAGAACAACTCAAATATCTATATTTAGAGATAGGGCATCTAGAGAAGTAATTAAAATTAAATGGAGTCATGAGAATTAGTGTACTTATGTGAAAAGAATTTAGGCCTTGCTGGCTCACTCTTTCTCCACAAACATGCACCAAGAATAAAGCAAGTGAGGACAAAGTAAGAAGGCAGTTGTGTACAAGCCCTGAAGAGAGTCATCAGAAACAAATTTGGCTGGACCTTCATCTTAGTCAACTAACAACTGGAATTGTTAGAAAACTAACTTTCATTTCTTTTTTTTTTCTTTTTTAAAAATTTTTATTGTTCAATTACAGTTGTATGCCTTTTCTCCCCATCCCTCCACCCCACCCCAGCTGAACCCACCTCCCTCCCCCACCTCCACCCTCCCCCTTGGTTTTGTCCATGTGTCCTTTATAGTAGTTCCTGTAATCCCCTCTTCCCACTGTCCCCGCCCCCCCCCTGCCCTGGCTATTTTTAGATTGTTCTTAACTTCAATGTCTCTGGTTATATTTTGTTTCCTTTTTTCTTTTGTTGATTATGTTCCAGTTAAAGGTGAGATCATATGGTATTTGTCCCTCACTGCCTGGTTTATTTCACTTAGCATAATGCTCTCCAGTTTCATCCATGCTGTTGCAAAGGGTATAAGCTCCTTCTTTCTCTCTGCTGCGTAGAATTCCATTGTGTAAATATACCATAGTTTTTGGATCCACTCGTTTGCTGATGGGCACTTAGGTTGCTTCCAGTACTTGGCTATTGTAAATTGTGCTGCTATGCCAGTATGGAATTTCCTCAGAAAACTAAAAATGGAACTTCCCTTTGACCCAGCAATTCCGCTGCTGGGATTATACCCTAAGAACCCTGAAAAACCAATCCAAAAGAACCTGTGCACCCCAATGTTCATAACTTTCATTTCTTTAAGTCACTCAGTCTATGGTACTATGTGATGAAAACCCAAGGTGACTAATAGAAGAAGCTATGTCCCTTTCTGTGAGAGAATATTAACCTCATTTCTTCTCTTCTTTTACACATAGTGCCCCGATAATCATGTATCACCCGAAAAGCACAATAGGCTTTAGATAGCACACAAGAATATTGTTTGCAGTGTTGAATTGGGGCTGGGCATTGACAGGGAACCATTCACAAGATGAGAAGAAGAAACTGGTATAGACAGGCAAAAAAGAAGTGGATGGCAAATTGGTATAGAAAGAACCTGGAGAGATTGAGATTGATTATATTTGCTTAGTGAGACAGGTGTTGTTTGCACAACACAGGACTTCGCTACATTCACTTTATGACATTTACTTAGTTTTATTCCTGAAACCTATTTTACCTTATCTTCCTCCTTTTATATGAGCCAGCATAATTGAAGTACTTTTTCTAAAACCAAAAGATCTCTGACTTAAGAAAAAAATCAGATTCTCAAATGGATTTGATTTACACTCGAATTTTTCATTTTAAAGTCAAATGTTATATTTCCAAAGTCCCTTTATTCTGTAAGATGAATTCTGCTTTTTCGCTAATATTCTTTCACATTAATTTCAGGGATATATAAAAAGAATATTATACATTAGGTTTTGTATTTTATTCTTTAAGAAAGGCATATTTTTATATGTTTAAATAAAAGTAGTAGGACTGAGAAATTGGATATGGTTAGATAATATATGAGAGTCATATTTCTGATTTTACCGTATTGTCTTTCTTTTAATGCAACTTAGAAATTGTGAATTGTTTATTTCTGGAATTTTATTTCTTTTTTATGGTCTTTCAGTTACAACTGTCGCACCTTTTTCACCATGACTCTCCCCTGCCCCACCCCAACTCTCACAGTCAATCCCCCCCAACATTGTCACTGCCCATAAGTCCTCTACTCATGTTCCTTGTCTTGCCCCTTCCCCTTCTTTCCCCTGATATCCCCCTGCCCTCTCCACTGGTCACTGTCAGTTTGTTCTTTATTTCCAAGTTTCTGGTTCTATTTTGCTCACTGGTTTGTTTTGTTGATTAGGTTCCACTTATAAATAAAATCATATGATATTTGTCTTTCACTACTCGGCTTATTTCACTTAGCATAATATTCTCCAATTCCATCCATGCTGTTGTGAAGGGTAGAAGTTCCTTCTTTCTTTCTGCTGTGTAGTATTAAATCACTTGAGAGTATTATTTCAATGGGAAATCAAAGAGCCAAATATGATGAAAGATCCAAATTTACGTGCAGAATGAAAATAAAATTTAATATTAAATACAGTAATTTTAAGAAATGCTTACAGACCCATGTTAGAATGTATTCATTCTACACCTGGTGAACACACCCAACTGCCAACATTCTTTTTCTATTCTATTGAAAAACATGTTTGATTTCATTGACCTTCTTTCAAAACCTTCCCTGCAAATTTAAAACCATTCTTACTGAATTGCATCATCTCTCATCAATTCAAGAAAAAATAATAAATAAAATCTGAGGTGTCACCCTTAATTCTTCCTTTTCCCACATTTTTGTGTCATGTCTTCTGGTTATATAATAAATGTTATGTAATATAAGGAGATTTGGTATGAAAACATGTCAGTTTGATGCAATTTTAAATCACTTATTTAAAAAGCAAAATAATTCTGCATGTTGATCTAACCTCAAAGCTTCAATTCTCTAGGCTTTGAAAACGCTTAGGGTTTAGAATCAAGGGAAAACAGACTGGGGTGATCAGTTAGACTTTCAATAAAGAGAGATAATTCTTTGAGTTCTTAATAAAAAGAGATAGGAAGTAACTTTGTCACTAAACATGTTTCCTACAGCAACCAAAGATAGCAAACATATGAACTCAAGTCAGGATAGCAGAGGAAAGATTAGAGGAATTTTAATTCAATTCATTCTGCAGCTGTTTATAGAACCAAATACATAATTTTTACCCAAAAATGTCATTTAATGATTATACAGCCTCTCATCCTATTGTGCTGTCATTCATGTAATACATTAAACAAAGTTTTCAGTATCTTTTTTCATTTTTCTGCATGATTTTTCAAGTACCTGAATATATATTTGCTACTGGAATGATCATTTCAATAAATTTGAAAATAATATCTATGTGCCATTGAAATCTGAAATAAATATTCCATAAAACTTATAAGATGAAAGTAATAAAGATGTCAAAATACAAGAAACTTGGGTGATAGTTTTTTTTTTATACTTTACTCCTTCCATTTTAAAAATAATCTTTACTGTAAAATGATTGTTTTAATGCACCCATTTTAAGTTGGTAAGTCCATGGTTTTGACAAATGTACATACTCATATAACTACCACCTCAATCAACATAAGAGTATCTCTATCTGCTGAGAAAGCTCCCTTGGACCCTTAATAAGTCAATACCCTTTACCTTCCCACAATCAACCCCAGGCAACAAATAATCTTATTTCTATCACTGTAGAATAATTTTACCATTTGTAGAATTTCAAATAAATCGAAGCATACAGAATATATTATTCTGACCCTGTTTTATTATTTCTCTATGCAAAATTTCATAACATTTATTTGTTTTGTTATCAATAGTTTGTTCCTTTTTATTTCTGAGTAGTGTTTCTTTCTATGAATATTACACAACTAGATTTGTTTTTTCTTCTGGTTAGCAGATATATTTATGTAGAGTCATTATATATTTTAAAGCTTAGAACACTTGTGTTTTCATGACAATACCAGCTCTTTGGGGTAAATGTTTAGGAGCAAATTTGCTAGGTCATAGGGAAGTGAATCTTTAATTTTATAAGATTGCCAAACTGCTTTCCAAAGTAGTTCCAAGTTTGATGCTGCAACTAGCAATACATGTGAGCTCAAATTATTCCACATACTTGCTATCACTTCATATTGTGAAGCTTTTAAATTTTAGCCATTCTATTGCTTTTAGTTTTCATTTCCTAGATGACTAACCATGTTGAACATAGTTTTAATAAATGCTTTATTTTAGAATAATTTATACTTACAGAAAATTGTGAAGACTGTATGGAGTTTCCCTATACTCTGCACCCAGTTTCTCCTGGTATCTTACATTGATGTGATATTTATTACAATTAACAAATGAATATTAACATGTATTATTAAACCCCAAGCATCATTCATAATTTCTTCTTATTTATTTATTTATTTATTTTTCTACCTAACATCTCTTTACTGTTCCAGGATCCAAATCATCTTGTCAGAGTCCGATTCTCTGGTAATAGTCTGAATTCAGTCCAGGAATCTCCAAAACTCCTAAACTACTGTTCTTAATTTTTCATACATTACAGTTCCCTTTCTGTGCTGTAAAGTTCTATGGATTTTGACATATGTGTAACACCATGTGCCCACCATTATAGTATCATAGAGAATAATTTTACTGCTCTAAAATAATTCTGTACTTGTGCCTCAGTGGATTGAACACCAGCCTGTGAACCAAAAGGTCTCCAGTTTGATTCCCAGTCAGGGCACATGCCTGATTTGTGGGCCAGGTCTTACTTGGGGACATGTGAGAAGCAACCACACATTGATGTTTCTCTCACTCTATTTCTCCCTCCTTTCCCTCTCTCTAAAAATAAATAAATAAAATATTTAAAAAATTTCTGTGCTTCATCTATTTAACCATTTTCCTAACTCCTGGCAGCCAGTAATTATTTTACTATTTATGATTTTATTTTTCCAGAATTGCATAGAATTGAAATCATACATTTTTATACTGGTTTCTTTCACTTAGGAATATACATTTCATGTTTCTATATGACTTTTCCTGGCATGATAGCTTCTGTCTTTTTTATCCCTGAGATAATTTCTATAGTGTATAACACAATTTGTTTATCAATTCACTTATGGAAAATATTCATTATTCATATTTTTAGATAATTATGGATAAATCTTCTATAAATATGTGCATATTTTTGTATAAAAATAAATTTCCACAAAAATGCTTAGGAGTATTGGATTGTATGCTAAGACTGTGTTTAGCTTCCTAGAAACTGCAAAATCATTTGAATTTGGCTGCTGTCTCCACATTCATTTTCATCACCAATGAATGTGAGTCCTGTTGCTCAGCATCCTTGCCAATGTTTTGAATTTTCAAGGAATTTAATTTAATTTAATTTTAGTTATTCTAATGTAGTGACATCTCATTATTTTAATTTCCAAACAAATGATTTTCTTATTTGAAGCTGAATAATATTCCATTGTATGTATACACCCTGTTTTCTTTCTTTTTTTCTGCAAACTTTTTTTATTGTTTATGCTATTACAGTTGTTCCCTCTTTTTCCCCCTTTTTCCACCTCTACCCATCCTCACCCTCTCCCCTCCTTAGTCAATCCTCATATCATTGTCTCTGACCTTGGATCTTGCATAAATGTTCTTTGGTTAATCCTTTCACCATCTTTTATTCAGTCTCCCCCATGCCCTGTGGCAGCTGTCAGTCTATTCCACATATCTATGTTTCTGTTTCTATTTTGTACATTAGTTTATTGCATTTATTAGATTCCACATATAAGTGAGATCATGTGGCATTTGTCTTTTACTGAATGGTTTATTTCACTTAGCATTTCACTTTTGAGGTCCATCCATGCTGTCTCAAAATATTCCATTGTGTAAATGTACTGCAGCTTTTTTATTCATTCAAATAGCACTCAAGCTGTTTCCAGATCTCGGCTATTGTAACTAACCCTGCTGTGAACATAGTCATGTATATATATTTTTTTGTAATGGTGTTTCAGGATTCTTAGGATATATTCCTAGAAATGCAATTGCTAAGTCAAAAGGGGGTTCCATATTTAATTTTTTGAGGAAACTCCATATTGTTTTCCACAGTGGCTGCACCAGACTACATTCCCACCAACAGTGCACTAGGGCTCCCTTTTCTCCACATCCTCACCAAGACTGGTTGCTTGTTGATTTATTGATGATAACCATTCTGACAACTGTGAAGTGATATCTCATTGTGATTTTAATTTGCACCTCTATGATACAGATGGGTCATGGACATATGAAAAATGCTATGTTCCACATTATCCATTCATTTGTTGATGGAGTATAAGAATGTATTTACCTATTTTTCTTTGCAAATTTTTAAGGTTTTGACTCACATTTTGATGCATTGCCAATAGGTACAAACTCATTATGAATTGATGTCTTCTTTGAGATGTGACTCCCCCTTTTTTAAACTTTTGTGTAAAAATCAAATCTTTAATATTAGCAGATCGGCATAAGCTAATTTTAATGGAACATACTATTTTTCCATATGAGGACTCTTCTATTTCTAAAAAGAAATAGGAATACGTAGCCATTTTCTTTCAAATCCAGAGATTCACATATGCATAAAAATCATGTTAGAACCTTGTTAAAATGCATGTTCCCAAGCCTTCTTTTGTCCAGAGCAAGGGCAGGAAAAAAATGCAGACAAGTGACACCTTTATCAAAATGTAATATCCTTTTTTATCACTGATAATCTTCCTTGTCCTGAAGGCTGCTGTTTCTGAAATTACTACACCTATTCCAGCTTTCTTTTGGTTGGTATGTTAGCATGTTATGCCTTTCCTCTTCCATTTTATTTGATGTATATTATCAACTTTTAGCATGCAATTTTTTAAGTCAGACATGATTTATCAAGAAATAAGACCTGAGGTAAATAAGCTTTTAATGTGAAGCTTTGCATTAATTATTTCTTTTTTAATTAATTTATTTTTTAATTGTTATTCAATTACAGTTGTATGTCTTTTCTCCCCTTCCCTCCCCCCACCCCCGGCTGAACCCAACTCCCTCCCCTACCCCCACCATCCCCACCGATTTTGTCCATGTGTCCTTTATAATAGTTCCTGCAATCCCCTCTTCCCACTGTCCCCACCTCACTCCCACCTGGCCACTGCTAGAAGTTCCCCCCCCTCAATGTCTCTGGTGGTATTTTGTTCGCTTTTTTCTTTTGTTGATTATGTTCCAGTTAAAGGTGAGATCATATGGTATTTGTCCCTCACCGCCTGGCTTATTTCACTTAGCATAATGCTCTCCAATTTCATCCATGCTGTTGCAAACGGTATAAGCTCCTTCTTTCTCTCTGCTGCGTAGAATTCCATTGTGTAAATATACCATAGTTTTTGGATCCACTCGTTTGCTGATGGGCACTTAGGTTGCTTCCAGTATTTGGCTATTGTAAATTGTGCTGCTATGAACATTGGGGTGCACAAGCTCCTTTGGATTGGTGTTTCGGGGTTCTTAGGGTATAATCCCAGCAGCGGAATTGCTGGGTCAAAGGGCAGTTCCATTTTTAGTTTTCTGAGGAAATTCCATACTGTTTTCCACAGTGGCCTCATTAGTTTTCTTTCCCACCAACAGTGCACTAGGGTTCCCTTTTCTCCGCATCCTCTCCAACATTTGTTTGTGGAATTGTTTATGCTGGCCACTCTGACTGGTGTGAGATGGTACCTCATTGTGGTTTTAATTTGCATCTCTCTGATGGCTAGTGATGCTCAGCATCTTTTCATATGTCTCTGGGCCCTCTGTATGTCTTCCTTGGAGCAGTGTCTGTTCAAGTCCTTTTCCCATTTTTTAATTGGGTTGTTTGTCTTCCTGAAGTGGAGTCGTGTGAGTTCTTTATATATTTTGGAGATCAGGCCCTTGTCTGAGGTATCATTGGCAAATATGTTTTCCCATACTGTTGGTTCTCTTTGTAATTTGGTGCTATTTTCTTTAGCCTTGCAGAAGCTTTTTATTTTGATGAGGTCCCATTTGTTTATTCTTTCATTTATGTCCCTTGCTTTAGGGGACATGTTTGTGAGGATGTTGCTGCATGGAATGTCTGAGATTTTCCTGCCAATGTTTTCCTCAAGGACTTTTATAGTGTTACAACTTATATTTAAGTCTTTTATCCATCTTCAGTTTATTTTTGTGTGTGGCGTAAGTTGGTGATCAAGTTTCATTTTTCTGCACATAGCTGTCCAGATCTCCCAACACCATCTGTTGAAGAGGCTGTTTTGCTCCATTTTATGCTCCTGCTTCCTTTGTCAAATATTAATTGACCGTAAAGACTTGAGTTTATTTCTGGGCTCTCTGTTCTGTTCCATTGGTCTATGTGCCTGTTTTTATGCCAGTACCAGGCTGTTTTGATGACAGTGGCCTTGTAATACAGTTTGATATCAGGTATTGTGATCCCTCCTGCTTTGTTCTTCTTTCTCAAAATTGCTGCAGCTATTCGGGGTCATTTATGGTTCCATATAAATTTCTGAAATGTTCGTTCTATATCTGTGAAATATGTCATGGGTACTCTAATAGGGATTGCATTGAATCTATAAATTGCTTTGGGTAGTATGGCCATTTTGATGATGTTAATTCTTCCAATCCATGAGCATGGTACATGCTTCCATTTGTTTGTGTCTTCCTTAATTTCTTTCTTCAGTGTTGTGTAGTTTTCCGAGTACAGGTCTTTTACCTCCTTGGTTAGGTTTATTCCTAGGTACTTTATTTTTCTTGTTGCTATATCAAATGGAATTTTTTTCCTGATTTCTGTTTCTGCATTTCCGTTGTTGTTATACAGGAATGCCTTTGATTTCTGAGTATTGACTTTGTATCCAGCTGTCTTGCCAAATTCATTTATTAGGTCGAGTAGTTGTTTGGTGGAGTCTATAGGATTTTCCATGTACATTATCATGCCATCTGCAAACAGTGACAGTTTCATTTGCTCCTTTCCAATTTGGATGCCTTTTATTCCTTTTTCTTCTCTGATTGCTGTGGCTAGGACTTCCAATACTATGTTGAATAGGAGTGGTGAGAGAGGGCATCCTTGTCTTGTTCCTGATCTTAGTGGGAAAGCTCTAAGTTTTTGTCCATTGAGTATGATGTTGGCTGTAGGTCTCTCATATATGGCCTTTATTATGTTGAGGAGTGCTCCCTCTATTCCCACTTTGCTGAGTGTTTTTGTCAGAAATGGGTGCTGTACCTTATCAAATGCTTTTTCCTCATCTATTGATATGATCATGTGATTTTTGTCTTTGCTGTTGTTGATGTGGTGTATTATGTTTATTGATTTGCAAATATTGTACCATCCTTGCATCCCTGGGATGAATCCCACTTGGTCATGGTGGATGATCTTTTTAATGTATTGCTGGATGTGGTTTGCCAATATTTTGTTGAGAATTTTAGCGTCTATATTCATCAGAGATATTGGCCTGAAGTTTTCTTTCTTTGATGTGTCTTTGTCTGGTTTTGGAATTAGGATGATGCTGGCTTCATAAAAAGAGTTTGGGAGTCTTCCATCAGTTTGGATTTTTTCGAATAGTCTGTGGAGGATAGGGGTTAGCTCTTCCTTAAATGCTTTGTAGAATTCTCCTGTAAAACCATGTGGTCCAGGGCTTTTGTGTGTTGGGAGTTTTTTGATGACTGCTTCAATTTCCTCTGCTGTTATTGGTCTGTTCAGGTTTTTTGCTTCTTCTTCATTCAGTTTTGGAAGGTAATATTTTTCTAGAAATGTGTCCATTTCACCTAGGTTTTAAAATTTCTTGGCATGCAGTTCTTCCGTAGTAATTTCTTACAATCCTTTGTATTTCTGTGGTATCAGTTGTAATATCTCCTCTTTCATTTCTAATTGTGTTTATTTGCATCCTCTCTCTTTTCTTCTTGATGAGCCTACTTAAAGGCTTGTTGATTTTGTTTATCTTTTCAAAGAACCAGCTCCTGGATTCATTGATCCTTAGAATTGTGCTTTTAGTCTCTACCTCATTTAGTTCTGCTCTGATCTTGGTTATTTCCTTCCTTCTGCTTCCTCTGGGCTGCCTTTGTTGTTGTTCCTCCAGTTTTTGTAGGCATAGGGTTAGGCTGTTTGTTTGAACTATTTCTATCTTCTTAAGGTAGGCCTGTATTGCTATGAACTTCCCTCTCAGGACTGCCTTTGCTGTGTCCCATAGGTTTTGGGTTGTTGTGAGTTCATTTTCATTTGTTTCCAGAAAGTTTTTGATTTCTTCCCTAATCTCGTTCTTGACCCATTCATTGTTTAATAGCACGCGATTCAGTCTCCATGATTTTGAGTGTTTTGGGTTTTTACCCTTGGGGTTGGTTTCTAGTTTCAGCCCCTTGTGGTCAGAGAAAATGCCTGATATTATTTCAATTTTCTTGAATTTTTTTAGGCTTGCTTTGTGTCCTATCATGTGGTCTATCTTTGAGAAAGTTCCATGGACACTTGAAAAGAATGTGTATTTTGATTCTTTGGGATGAAATGCTCTGTATATATCCGTTAAGTCCATTTCCTCTAGGGTATTGTTAAGTGACACAATATCCTTGCTGATATTTTGTTTGGAAGACCTGTCCATTTTTGATAGTGCGGTGTTAAAGTCCCCTACTATAATTGTGTTGCTCTCAATATCTTTCTTGAAGTCCTCCAAGATTTTCTTAATGTATTTGGGTGCTCCTATGTTGGGTGCATATATATTTACAATGTTTATGTCTTCTTGGTGGATTCTTCCTTTGAGTATTATGAAGTGACCCCCTGGGTCTCTCTTTATGGCCCTTCTTTGGAAGTCTATTTTGTCCGATATGAGTATTGCTACCCCTGCTTTTCTTTTTCCTGTCCATTTGCTTGGAAAATTTGTTTCCAGTCCTTCACTTTCAGTCTGTATAAGTCTTTTGTCCTGAGATGGGTGTCTTGTAGGCAGCATATGTGTGGGTCATGTTTTCTTATCCATTCATCGATTCTATGTCTTTTGATTGGATCATTTAATCCATTTACGTTTAAGGTTATTATCGATAGGAAGTTATTCATTGCCTTTAATCCTACCTGTGTTCCTCTGTCTTTCTCTTTTCCTTCCTTTCCTTAAAGCAGTGCTTTTAGCATCTCTTGCAGAGCTGGTTTGGTGGAAGTGTATTCTTTTAGACTTCTTTTGTCTGGGAAACTCTTTATTTGGCCTTCTATCTTGATTGAGAGCCTTGCTGGGTAAAGTAGCCTTGGTTGCAGGCCTCTGGTTCTCATTTCTTGGAATATTTTTTGCCATTCTCTTCTGGCTTGGAGCGTTTCCATTGAGAAATCAGTTGCTGACCTTATTGGGGCTCCCTTGTATGTTACTACCTTTTTCTCCCTTGCTGCTTTTAAGATCCTCTCTTTGTCTTGGAAATTTGCCATGTTAATAATAATGAGTCTTGCAGTGGGTCTATTTGGGTTGCTCTTGCTTGGGACTCTCTTTGTTTCCTGGATTTGGGTGACTTTTTCTTTCCTCAGATTAGGGAATTTTTCCATCATTACTTTTTCAAACAGGTTTTCTATCCCTTGCTCTTCTTCTTCTCCTTCTGGCATTCCTATTATACGGATATTGTTACGTTTCATGTTGTCCTGCATTTCCCTTATTGCCTCTTCATTCTTTCTGAGCCTCTTTTCCTTTTCTTGCTCTTTCTGGGTGTTTTTTTCTACTTTGTCCTCCAGCTCACTGATCTGATCTTCTGCTTCATCAAGTCTGCTTTTCATTCCTTCTACTGTGTTCTTCAATTCAGAAATTGTATTCTTCATTTCCTCTTTGCTCTTGTTGATAGTTTCTATTTCCTTTTTCATGTTGATATAGTTTGCAGTGAGTTCATTGTAGTTTTCCTGTGTTTTCTCGTAGTTCTCTTTGAGCTCAGAGAGCTCAGTGAGCTTCCTGATAACCATTGCTTTGAACTCAGTATCTGATAGTTGACTTGCCTCTTTTTAAGTTAGCATTCTTTCTGAGACTTCTTCCTTTCCTTTCATTTGGCAATTGTTTCTTTGTCTTCCCATTGTTTTTGAGACTCTTCTCGTTAGCCTCTGCTTCTTAAATTGCTCTATTCTGACTCCCTGGGTTTAAGGTATGAACTTCTATTGTAGAATGCCAATGGGATTCGGTGGTGCTGATTCCTTAATCTCCTCTGCTCACTGGTCTTGAGCTGACGTTTAGGGTGTAACAAGGTCTAACTCTGGTCTTTTCAGCACTCCAGGTTTTGTTGTCTCACCTGTGGGAAAAAGAGAAAGGGGGGAAGAAAGAGAAAAAAAAAAGAAGGGAAGAAGGGAAAAAGGAAATAGAAAAGGAGGAAAGGAAGGAAGGAGGGAAGAAGGAATAAAGAGAGATCGGAGGCAAGATAAGAGGGAATTTTAACAAAAATTAAAACATAGAAATAGAGAAAAGAAGGCAGGAAGAAGACATACAAAAGGTACAGGATGGGAGGAAGAAGGAATGAAAAAAAGAAAAAAAAAGAAAGGAAGAAGGAATTCAGGGGGAAAGGAGGAAAGGAAAAAAAAAAAATCTTCTGCTGGCTTTAAATGGGTCAGGTTAGTTCTGCTGGTCGTCCTGTCTGTGCAACAGGAGGGGGTGGTTGGAAGGATTGGTTTCAGTTTTCTCCCTTCCTGGGCCACACTCTTTGCTGTTGTTCAGCCTGCAGTCTCCCCTAACCCTGCAGCTCCCCTCTGCTGGGTGTTCTGCCTTTGTCCTAGAGAGCTAGTAGGCCCTGCAGGGCTCTGTGCGCAGGTGTTAGGGAGGAGTTGTAGGTGTGGTCCCTGGCAGGCAATCAGGCCGTTGGTCAGCCAATCCAGCAGCTTTGTACTTGGGGGGCTGATCCAGCCACCCTGTGTTTGAGTCTCTCCGATGGGCGGGGCCCCCCAGGGACTGAATCATGCTGCACTGGAGTCCGAGGTTTTGGGCCTGTGGGTGGAGCAGCTAGCCTCTGCTCCAAATGCTCTCCCAGCCAAGGTTTCAGGTGTGGGCGCCCCTCTGGGGTTTCATGTGTGGGCCCCCAGTTCGCTAATCTGCATGCGCGCAACGGGGCCTCAGGTGAGCACTGGGGCTCCAGGGCTGCTTATCCCGCACTGGCAGTCCAGGGGCGAAGGGGGGAGGGGCGCCAGGGGCCTCGGCTGCTGGTGAGAGTTCTATAACTAGCCCCTGAGTGCCTCTATTTTCTTTTTCTTTTTGAGAAATTCCTCCTATTCAAGCCCCCCTGGTCCAAACAAGCACCTGGCTGCTCACAGCTCAGCCTTGCCCTCTCCCAAGATTCCTGTAGCAGCCCCTGCGCCTGGGCTGGCGCGTCTGCAGCCCTTGTACCGAGCGGGTCCCTGGTCCCGGGGACCTTATTGTCCTTAAGCACTCTTCTTACCATCAGATCTTTCAATGTCCTCTATCTGTAGTCTCTGATCTTCATATATGCTGGAATACTGTTGGCTGTTCGCTCTGCTCCTCAGATCAGCTAGGTATTTACCTGGCGTTGAGGGGAAGTGGACTCCGCTCCCACCTATGTTGCTGCCATCTTCCCCGCATTAATTCTTAAAAAAAAAAAAAAAAAGTTTGACCATCTTAAAGCTGCCCAACAATAATATTGTGATCCACAGGGTACAATAATTAATCAAAGTTATTGCAACAAGTGGAACCTAATCAACAAAACAAATAAGCAAGCAAAATATAACCAAAGACATCAAAATAAAGAACAAACTTACAGTAACCAGAGGGGAGGGAGGAGAGAGATAACAGGGGAAATAAGGGGAAGGGTCATCAAGGAAGGGTGTAAAGGACACATGGACAAAGCCAAAGGGGGTAGGATTGAGCATGGGAGGTGGGGATGTGTGGGGCAGGGGAGAGTGGTGGGGAGAAAATAGAGGCAACTGTACTTGAACAACAATAAAAAATAAATAAAAGTTTACATTTCTGTATTGAGAAAAGAATAAATCAGCTACACTGGAATATTTAAACATTTAAGAATTAGTTTTGGGCCATATATAAAAAATTTCATTAAATACAAAAATTTCCCTTAAGCCAATTTTGACCTAATTTATACATGTAAATATTTTATACTTTCAATAGGCCATACAAGTACTAATATTTTAGTTTTCATGAGAAAAATTACAAGTAATGACAATGGACAGTAAAACTAATGCAGTAAAATGCATTCTGGCACCCCTAGACTTTATTGTGACCATTTCAGATATTTTCTTTTTAAAGTTGTAATGAGTATACTGAAAAATGGAGTATGCCATTTTCATGCTGGTTTATACAAGCCCGTGGGGTGCAATAAAACACCTTAAATAAATATAACCCCTTGCTTATTTCCACAGTAGTCCATGATACTATACTGGAACTCTATTGATGTGTAACACACAGCTGGAGGGAAAGTGTTCTACAACTCTGATTAAGTCTCGATCGTAGAGTGAGCCTACGTTCTTGATCTATGGCATTTAATGTGTTTCTCAACTACCACCACCCCGTAGGTGAGACAGATAGGCTTGAGGGGGTGGAGTTGAGTAATTTTCATTCCTTTGGGTTAGATAAGGTTCTGGCAAAGTCTTTTCCACTTCTGAGGAAGCCTTTTTTGTGGCATATACTCTGGGCATATTAAAAAATGGTTAATTTCCCACTCCCCCTGACAAAACAAGGAGTTGTGTGTTTTTTTTTCCCCCAGCATGAGATTTTGTTATGTTATTATGGTTTATGTGGTTCATGTGTTTCCCTAAAAACAGGACCCCAAAGAGCTTGTAACTCTGAAACAGTCAACACCCTATCTCCAGTAATTAATTAAAGTTACCACATAGTTTATGGCTGTAGGGACTTTTGCTCTAGGTAAACAGGTCTCAGCTGTGTCTTTCCATACTCACCTGTCTCTGAAGATTCATTGTAAGGATGGGAGTGACAGTCTTCAAAGTTCACATTTCAAAGCTGAATCTGGAACTCTATGTTGAACATATTTTCATGGATTTATTGACCATTCATATGACCACTTTGTTAACTATTGTTTATATTATAATAGTTTTAATTTTTCTAAATTTCTGTTTTGTTTTTACAAAAACTGTATATGCTTCCTTTTCAGATGTATGTTTCAAATAATTTCTCCAAGGATATGGCTTGCATATTTATTTTCTGAATATTGTGTTTTACTGAAAAATGTTTCTAATTTTATGTAGTCCCTTTTATTAAACATTTTTTGTCTCTTATGGTTATTTCTTTATAGCCTATTAAAAATTTGCCTATGCTAAGTTGGCACAATTTTATCCTATATTTTATTTTAGAATCATTACAGTGTTACATTCTATATTTAAGTCTATGATTCAATTTAAGTCAATTTTGTGTCAAGTGTGATGGTGATGTAAGTACAGAGGCTCATTTTTTTAATATTGTATTCAGTTCTTCCAGCACAATTTATTTGAAAGATTATCCTTTTCTAACTGAAATATATCAGTGTCTTCATCAAAACTCAACTGATCATATAAGTGTGCTGTCCTTATTTGAATAATGAGGATCATGGTCATATCTATTTAAAAACAAGTACATATGTTTTAAATACTTTTAAAAAATAGCCCATATGAATACTTCTCCAGTTGGGTTGTGTGATTGAAGTTCATTGTTTGTTTTCAAATAACAGCAATTATTCATGTTTTTTTCACATTTTTAAAATAATGTCCAATTTTTCATACTAAAATAAATTGAAAACATTTATAGCCCTGAATTTAAATGAATGTTTTCTTTTGTCTTTTAATTCTCTTCAAACAGAGCTTGTTTCATTTACTGAAAATACCAACCTGCTACTTTTTTGAGCTATTAAGAATTCTTTCAAAATAAATAAATAAATACATAAATACATAAAATTATATTTGTTAAACAGAATCGGAAGTGATTGATGGTGACTTAAAACACATAATTTTCTCATGTTGTTTTGTTGCAAACAAAATCAGTACATAACAACTTATTACTACTCATTTTCCCAAATTAAATATCACAATATATTATATATCATATTACGTACAGTATATTTCACTCTTTTCTGTTGCCACCCAGACACTTAGAAGGTTAAGCCTTCTACTTGCTTAAACCCTTTGGAATCTGGCTTCTGACCATAAATTTTACTGAAGTTGGATTTAAAATGATAATCACCTCACAGTAGGAAAATCCAATCTTCTCATATGAGCATTTTTTCAATCTTTGCAGATTTTTAGCCCATTGTTCATTTCTCTTTTGAAGACTTTTCATTCCCTAACTTTGGTTGCTGCACTGTTCTTTTCCATTTCTTTGTTTATCTGTGAATTCTCTCTGATTTCAATTATTCCAGATCACAAAACAACACTTAATTTGACATTGTGTGTGCAGCTCTCTAGCCTTCTATTCCTATACAATATTCATTTTTGTATCATCTCATCTCTGGAACTCTAATTACTAATATGAACCTTTCGATTTCAAACCTATGACACTAATTGACTTTCTCAAATCCAGGTTGTCACTTAAAATGCATCCCTAGATATTTACAGTTACTCAATCCACTGGTACCTCAAATTAGGATTAAGATTACCACCATTATCATACATAATGTTTTAAACTCTTTAATGTAATCAAATTCAATGGGTAGTACTACATTTTGGGCTCTCATTTTCTTTTTAATTAAAATAAAAATAGCCAGAGGGGAGTGGGGAGGGGATAGTGGGGAGAGGGGTTTACAGGAGCTACTATAAAGGACACAAGGACAAAATCAAGGGGGAAGGTAGAGGAGGGGGAGGGAGGTGGGATTGGCTGGGATGGCGTGGAGGGATGGGGAGAAAATGCAGACAATTGTAATTGAATAACAATAAAAATTAATATTTTTTTACTTTTCTATTTCTTTTTTTTATTGTTGTTCAAGTACAGTTTTATGCTTTCCCCCCACCCCTCCCCACCATCCCAGCCCTCTCCACCTCCCTTCCCTCTTTTTCTAAAAATATAAAATACAATACACCCTGCTTACTAATGTCAATGGATGTTGTTTTACTGTTTTTATGAAAAATTTAAACACTCATAGTTAACAGGATAATATAATTATCTCTGTATCTCTAATTATAGATGCAGCAGTCTTCCATTTTTTTGAAATTTATATCTGCACACTTCCACTAAATTATAACTACTACTATTATTATTAATAAAATTATTAATATGCATACCTGAAAAATATGACACTTATCTATACATATTTGACAAATGTGTATAATTCTAGTAAACATACCCCTATTATAACATAGTATATTTACACCTCCCCCAAATTTCTCACACATTATTTCTGATTTGGCCCAACATACATTAAAACTCCACTGTTTTGATTTTCTGTTTAATGTTGCATCACTTTTGCTATTCCAAAACTTCACATAATTTAAATCAAAAGTATGTATTATACAGTGTTTAAGGGTTTTTTTTCAGCAAAATATATGTGGTGCTTATTCATGTCACATATCAATAGTTTATTTTATTGTTGCCATATTCTATTATATGAATATATCATAATTTCTTTATGTATTATCCTTATAATGGACATTTGAATTCGTTTTACAATTTTATAAGTAAAGCTGCTATGAACATTATTATAAATGACTTCTTTAAAAATTTGGATATAGAAATGAAGCTAAAATTGCTGGATTATAGAGTAGGTGTATATTTAACTGTTAGAGAAATTGCCAGATTTTTAAATATATATATATATAAATTATTTATATATAAATAAATATAAAATCAAAAGGTTGTATAATTTTATATTCTCAGCAGGGTTGTATGAAAATTGTATTTGCTCCACATTCTCACAAACATTCGGTGTTTTTGTTAGCTTTTTTTCATCTTTATTTTTCCCGTTCCTGTGGATATGTTCTAATATCTCAATGTGAATATAGTTTATATTCCCTGATGACTAATGATTATCATCAATTTTCATGGGCTTATTGACCATTGGTATATCTTCCCTTCTAAAATATCTTTTCAAGTAGTTTTCTTCTTTTAATTATTATGTGTATCTTATTATCAAGTTTTAGGACATATAATTCCTCTTTATAATATATCTCTTGGAGAGTACCTTCTCCCATGTATGACTACCCTACTAGCCTTGTTAATGATGTCTTTTAATGGACAGAGTTATCGAATTTTAATGAAATCCAGTTTGCCTTTTCTTTTGTATATATTTTTATGCATTTTACTAAAGAGAATCTTACCTATTCCTTCTTTGCAATACTCTCTAAATTATTGTAAAATTTATAATTTTTTATTTACTTTTAATAATTTTATTTCTGATTAATTTTGAATTTATTTTTTTGAAAGCTAAAGCTTTTCCCCATCAGAGTACTGTGTAAATTGGGAGGTACCCAGAGGCCTAAGGTGTTTCAGTTCTAGTTTAAAAGTAAATTCTCATCTCTTTTCTATCTGCTTTTGGTTGCCAATGACTTTGAATATTTGCAATGTAATATTTTTTCACATGATGTAATGGTTTTGAGTAGTTAGTGCAAACAAATAATCTTATTATTACTGGAAGTCAAATGATATAAACATTTAGTACATATTATTATCAAATCTTCATAATAAACATTGACTATGTAGAACTCACATAGACATGGAAAGAACCTGGATTAAAACCTTCCATACAAGCCTTATTCTCTCCTTCTGTGATAGCAGAATAATATAATGAACTTCCCTGTATCCATATCCCAGCTTCAAAAGATTTTCTCATTTTCAAACCAACAAATTTGCCCTTGATTCTGCTCTCATATTTCCAGCATGTCAGTTCAAATTATCTCACACACAAAAAATCATGAGAGTCTGAAATGTCCTCCCAGCTTGCAGTGACATCAGCATCTTGCATTCCTGGTGCTTCTGCTTCTTTCTTAGTGGGACTATTATTTCATTGCTATTTACATTTTGTAAGGATATCATTTAACTCCTTTTTTCTATTCATTTCTTAATGTCTTCTTTAGAAGACTGTTCTGAGGTTAACAGACATCTTTATATTTTCCAATAAATTTACCAAGTTGGTCTTGGCTGGAATCTTGTTTTCTATTTCAAACGGAAGCTTCTAAATCTTCCATTTTTCATTGACGACAATGTCTGAAGTCAAGTCCTAATTTGTATGCTAATGACTTTTAGTTTTCAAGCCACTTCTATCTATTCTCTTTTATTTATTGGTGGTTTTGGCACTAGTTTACAGTCCTTCTCTTCTCTTCAGAATAGCTTAGTGAAATTATCCTGCATAAATTCATGGTCCATATCTATGATTCATTCAATAACCCAGGCTATGAGCTTATTGACCTTTTCCCTAAGACATTAGATCTTGAGTTGTTCATTACCATTATGTATCTCTAACTTATATTATCACTGAAATTACTACTCCTACTAAAATCAGAAATGTGTTTTAAAATCTGACCTTATTTATTCTTTTTTTAATATTTTATTTTTTTAAATTTTGTTCAGTTACAATTGTCTGCATTTTCTCCCTATCCTTTCACCCCACCCCAGCCAATCCCACCTCCTTCCCCCACCTGCACCTTCCTCCTTGATTTTGTCCTTGTGTCCTTTATAGTAGCTCCTGTAGACCCCTCTCCCCACTATCCCCCCCACTCCCCTCTGGTTATTGTTACATTGTTCTTAATTTCAATGTCTCTGGTTATGTGACCTTACTTATTTATTCTTAGGTTTCAAACTTTATTATTCACAATAATTTTACCATCATTTGAAAACTACAGTGTTATAATTATTCTCTTATCATAACTCTTTTGGGTGTTTCTCCTCTTTGTTACCCAGATTACTTTCCATTTTACATCATTTAAACCATTATTTCCTCAGTAGTTTTACTTCCCTAATACCAACCATAGGTTAATTCAAATTCATGCCTTTGTTAACACCTAGGTTGCTAAATACTAGAAAAACACTTAACAATTCTTGTTAGTGTCACTAAAGATTCATGATCACCAAATGTACCTAGTTCTTTGTAACTCTTGGATAAGGCCTTCTTCATTGTCCTCATTAGCGAATCTTCAGTGTCTTCAAATTACCTTCATGCTCTACTCTGAGCCTCAGCATTTGGATATTGCTTTCAAATGAAATCAATGGAGGCATTAAAACAGGACTTTTCTTACAAACAGTAACATTTCCCAAATATTTGCATCTACAGTTTTCTGTGTTATAGATCAGTGTTTTACTGCTTGCTACCTTCTTTTCTTACTACTTATTCCTTACTGACATAGCCTTAGTTTTTGAGATGTGGAGGAAGATACAATGGTGTGCCAGCTAATAGTTATCATTTTACCTTACAATTATAAGTGATAATGTTTTTTTTTTTTTTTTTTTTTTGCCAATGGGATGAAAGAGAAAGTTATTGCAAGGTCAGAATCCACTCATATGCCATTTTTGTCTTCTAATTTCACTTTCTGGAGTACATATGTGATGCTAAAGCCTCAGACACCTTGTCGTGTTAGGGCACTATGCTCATGTTAAAAAATAGCTGAGCCAAAAAATAAAAAGAAGTTTACTTAATTGAATCCAACCAGTCTTTTAGTCAATCCATTCTTTCTTTCTCTTTATATTTCTTCAATGCTGCTGTTTTTATTGGCAATCTTAATTCTTATATTAATTAATTATGCTATGCTGTCTTTTTTCTTTCCCGTCCATGATACCTTTACTTCTTCTCTTAACCAGTATTCTTTACTATCCTTTCTTTTTTCTTCCTTCCATCTGCCTCCACATAATCTACTATATATTTGGCAAATACCAAGTTCTTAAGACAGTTTTATTTAAAACATGATTAAGTCTGTTTAGGATTCTAAACAGAACCCAAACCTCTAAAAAGACTATAAATATCAATAACATGGATTTTGATTCAAACATACATATGCAAGATTTATGATTTTTATACACAAGTCCTTTTAGTGGATTATTGATCAGATTATCGAAGAGTGTATTTTTAATAACTTTCAAAATGATATCCAAATCTTGGAAGGCATTTGATTTTAAATTGTATTAAATTTATGGACCTGCTTGTATTTTTCATCTGTAAGTAGAATTTGAACAGTATTATATTGATGTTTAATGTGTTTAGAAGTAATGCCAAACATTTATAATTATTGGCGTTTTAAATGGTGTTATTAATTTGAAAAGGTAATTTAAACATTTCACTTAGTATCTAATATTAAAGAAAACATGAAACAGTGATTCAGGACTCTTTGGTTCAACTCCTTTTATGTCTACTAATCAAATTGGTGACATCTGGAAAGTTATTTTTTAAACAAATCTTTATCTCAGTTTATTAGGTTTCTTTTTAAAATTTTCTGTGAAAGACAAACATAACGGTATCTGATGTGACTTGAATTTTGTCAATGGGATGCAACAAAAGGGGTATTCTAAATCCCACCCAAGCAAAATTAAGTTACATTAAAATGAAACCTTGTCAAAACCAAGAATATATCTCTTTTGTGTATGTATGGTCATAAAGAGATTATGCATTGAAAGACAAAAAATATTACATATCTTCTTTTTTCATTTCTTATTATATTAAGTCAATTATTTTTACTGTGCTTCAAGTACAGTCTCCATTTTCACCCCGCCACGCCCTCTGCCTCCCACCCTCAAACCTACCTGCTTTGGCTTTGTCCATGTGTCTTTTATACATGTTCCTTAATGGCCCTTCCCCTATCATCCCCTTTTATCCCTCTCCCCCCTCCTCTCCGATTACTGTCAATTTGTTCTTTATTTCAATGTCTCTGGTTATATTTTGCTTCCTTATTTATTTTGTTGATTAGGTTCCATTTGTAGGTGAGATCATATGGTATTTCTCTTTTACCACCTGGCTTATTTCACTTAGCATAACTGTTTCCAGTTCTATCCATGCTGTTATGAAAGGTAGGACCTCCTTCTTTCTTTCTGCTGAATAGAATTCTACTGTGCAAATGTACCACAGTTTTTTGATCCACTCATTTATTGATGGGCAGTTAGGTTGTTTCCAGTATTTGGCTACTGTAAATTGTGCTGCTATGAACCTTGGGATGTATAGGTTCTTTTGAATTGGTGTTTCAGGATCCTTAGGGTATAATCCCAAGAGTGGTATTGCTGGGTCAAGAGGCAGTTCTATCTTAGTTTTCTGAGGGAATTCCATACTTCTTTCCACACCAACATTGCACTAGGGTTCCCTTTTTCCCATAACCTCTCCAACACTTATTGTTTGTTGATAATCACTCTATGAGAGCACAGATGAGATTAACTTTAAAACATAGTTTAAAGATATTAACAGTGGACAGAATTCTAGGATAGCCCCCAGATTCTTGACTTCAATATATATACCCCTTTAATTCTTAATAATTGTTAATATGATAGTGTAGGCACTTCATGACTAGAAAACATTATATGGCATAGTTGACTTTTAAAAAAAGGAAATCACCCGAGTTCAACCTGACCAAGTGAACCCTTAAATATGGTGGAGATATTCTTAATGAAAGACATTCTACATTATAGAGGGATCTGTCATATAATTCTCCACTATTGTCTTTAAGTATCAATGTTATGTGGCGAGGAACATGAGTGGCCTTTTATTGCTAAGAGCAGCTTCTGTCTGACAACAGGCAAGAAAATGAGGGCTTAAGTCCAACAACCACAAGAAAATAACTTTGGTTAAAATTGATAAGCTTGAAAGATCCTCAGCTCTAAATGAGTGTTCAACCTGGTTTATACTTTGATTTTAGCCTTATGAGATCCTGAGAAGAGAGAATCCAGTGGTGCTGTTCCTGTACTCCTTCTAAATGACAGAACTATGAACAAATACATGATGTTGTTTAAGCCACAAAATTTGTGGTAATTTATTACACAGCAATAGAAGTCAGATACACCATCGTATCATGTAGAATAATAATGGAATCATCATTGAAAGCATAAGTGGGTAATCAAGAGCAATAAAATCATATAAATATATAGGAATGACCAGGAGCTCTTCCATGGACTCAATGTGATATAACAGCTATACCAGCCAAAAAAAAATGATAAAATGTTCACAAAGCAGCTATTATATCATGAAATCAGACCAAACTGGAGATGACTCAAGATCAACAACAAAAATATAGATATATATTGGAAAGTCATCACATATTTTATTACACATTTTTTATGTATGTGGATATGTATGAAAGCTCTATTCAGTAAATGGTTGTAGAAAAAGCAGATGATCCTTATAGGGACAATATATGAATTAGAAATTAAACATAATCACCAGGGAAACCAAAAAATCTTCATTACTAAGCAATATCCAGAATTTCTAAGGTTCTTTTTTTCCCAACTTTATTTGTCATTTATTTATTTGTTTGTTTGTTTGTTTTCATCTCCCGGTTCTTAACCAAGAATAATATTCTAGCCAAGCAAGAAAAATATTGCTGACTAATTCCTCTCCCTATATTCCTTCTATCATTTTGTTTATATCTGTGATTAAACTTCATTCTACCTTAAAAATGTGGAGAAAAACATACTTTTCTAATTTGACTAGCACAACTGGATAGAGTTTGCAAAAAGTTTAGAATATAGTCCTAATTAGAAAAGATCCATAAAAGCAAGAAGTTTTGTCTATTTTGTTTATTGATGTACTTACAATTTCTAGAAGAGTAACACATGTAAGAGAACTGAATAAATATTTGTTAATTACTGAATAAATACATAAAAAGGAAAATTAAACTTTAAAATAGTCTTACAAATACAGATATTTTATTTATTTATTCATTTATTTATCTTTATTTTTATTGTCTACACTATTACAGATGTCCCCATTTTCCCCTCTTTTGCCACCCATTCCTCTGGCCATCACTACATTGTTGTGTATATCCCTGGGTTATACATTTCTATTATTTGGCTAATACCTTCATGTTTTTTTAAAAATCCAGTTCCCCCTCCTCACTCACTGCTGGCAGCTGTCAGTCTATTCCATGTATCCATACCTCTGTTGCTCTTATGTTCATGCGTTATTTTCCATATATAAGTAAAATCTTGTGGTATTTGTCTTCCACTGACTGGCTTAATTCATTTATCATAATAATCTCCAGACCCAAGTATGCTGTCATAAAAAGTAAGATTTACTTTTTTTTTTTAGAACCACACAATATTTCATTCTATAAATATACCACAGCTTTTTCCCCATACTTTTTATTGTTGTTCAAGTACAGTTATCCTGATTTCCCCCCCACCACTCTCCCTCACCCCTGCCATCCCCACTTCCCACCCTTGATCCTAGCCCCCTTTGGTTTTGTCCATATATCCCACAGCTTTTTTATCTGCTCAACTACTAATGGGCACTCGGGCTTTTTCCAGATATTGGCTATTGTAAATAATGCTTCTATTAAATAGGAGTAAATATATTCTTTCAACAGTATGTACTTATTTTTTAGCATTGTAATGTCTACCTCTCCCATATGTTACCCAAGTCATCTTCAGCCAGTTCCCAGTGTGCTATCACAACCATGCAAATACATTTAATGTGTATAGTTTTCATGTATCTTGACTTTTTTCCTGATGTAAATTGCCATCCTAACATATAACCTATATTATATATCTTCTAGACAGCTTGACCCTTTGGTCAAGAACAAAAGAGAATGATTTTGTGAATATCACATATAGACCTTCCCTCTCAGATACAGGTCCTGGTCTCAAAAAGAGAATTTCTCCTCAGGTGAATTGCAAATCATAATATTACTATTCTATTTATTTGTTGAATTACTTCTTACAGATTCAATAGAAAAAATATATCTAAATACACTATAAAATTATAACACATAATCAAATAACATACATATAGTAAAAAATAAGCCATTGAGAAAATTAATGGAATTCAATGCAAGATATTTTTTTCTTTTCTAGGCAGAAGTTCAGGACATATTCCTACTATCAATAAATATTGGACCTCTCCCTATGGTTCTTCAATTAACCAGAAACATCATAATTATTTCCTAATTTTAAAAGATGTTAGTTTAATAAAATCATCACCCTCCAACTACCACACATTATTTTAATTATAAGAAAAAGGATATGTTTAATGCCTACAAATAGTTATTCTAAAGATAAAATTAAACAATGATAAAATCCCTTATAAACATTGAAAGCATTACAAAAACATTAGTGACTGATACTCAATTTCTTTTGCATAAGAACCTGAACCCACCAATTCTTTCAGTAGCAGCAAACAATCTAGGATATATTTTTGCAGAAGTAATTTCAACACTAAATGATTGTGCACATGATCATAAATCATTTCCAAAATCCAGTGCATGTAGACACAGAAAAAATGACAAAACATCCTAAACTTAAACTAACCTTACTGTCAATACACCTCCCCTCTCAGGAAATACAACAAGAGCATTAAGCACTCTAATGAACACAGCAGGCTCTCATTTCTACTGTCTTACTGATCCTAAGTTTCAGGAGTATCTTAAACATTTCATATCAGCTTGGAAAATGAAGCTTAATAGAAATTTGATTAACTGCATAGAAATTACACATTTTTCCCAAAAGAGAAATATAGTTTAATATAATTAGAAAATATTTAAATTAAGAATTAAGAAGCATTATTTTCACTAATATTTTAATAGAGCAGCTTTATTTCCAGTATGGAATTGTTTCTGCATAATATAATGGGGTTAAACTTGTCAATTCTTCTTTATTATTGTGTCTTAATCTTTGTAAATAATTAAAACTTGGTATATAAGATTCTCAATTTGGAGCAACATATTAATAGTTTTCTATTGCCCTGGGTAGTTAAAATGTAAGGAATATGTTTGTGTTTTCTTTTCCAATTTCTCTCCTGTAACCATCTGACATGTCAGTAATGAAAGTCTGTTATAAAATGAAAAGCACAATTATTGACATGAAGGCTAAAGCAAAAGTGTAATGAGAAATCTCGCTCTAGCAATCAAACAATGTTTAATTTTGTTTACTCAGTTGACACGCTTCAGAATAGTCTCATGAGTCCAAATATCCAGCACTACAGTCTGACAGACGTGATTTTTGCCTTTTCATTCAATATTCATCTCATGTGAAATGTGGAGAACCATCTGGGTAATCACAATATTTACTTTTGCCAAGTATAAAGAGCATAGGAAATGAAAATGGTGTTCTAAATCTAGTCATTACTCCACTATATGGGGGATTTATGTCTGCTATATTTTATTTACAAAACATATTCTCTAAGAGAAATTTCTAACATATGATCCTGTTCTTACAGTTTGATTTCTACTAGAGTTAATGTGTGCTTTCAATAAGTAGTATGCGAGCTTTGGTGATGAAGTAACTTTGATTCTTACTTTATATATTATATTATGTGCTTATGCCTTATTTCAAGCCATAAAAAATTAAATCACAGATCATATTTCCAGTGTCAGTCAAGTAAAGACATTCTGAATTGCCATTTAAATTTTAGATCAGCCTGTCTAGTCAAATGAGACATACCAATAGTGACTAATGCCTAGTGTATAGATCTCTAAAACTTGTCCATGAAAATGCATACTATTACAATAAATACAAAAATGATTGTGATATTTTGAACAAAATCAAGATAAAGACAACAGAGGGCATTATTAAATAGAAGTGGTCTAAGTAATGAGAGGAACATGTAATTCATGGCCATGTAAAGAAGGAGGGGAATAAGGCATATGAATGTAGAAAAAAGAGTTAAAGCTACTTTTTACACATACACAAATGTGTGATGATTTATTTGAGAAGGGATGGTGGTATATGGTCAGAGAAGGTTTCATAATAGAGTACTTGATTTTGTGAAACTAACAGTTGCTTTCAATACAAGTGGTCATTTTAAATCAAACCATTAGTTATGTGCATTTTAACAGTTATAAAAACAGATTTGTTTTTAAAATAACACCTACTTACAATTAATATATGAATTGTTATGTTTGAATTTATTTTGTTAACTGTGTCAGAATTAAAAGAGACTACTTAGTGGGTAGTCTTTCTAAGCAACCTCAGTCAAAAACCTCCTCTTTTATGTACTTGATTCTTTGCTCTCTGCCAGACCTGACAAAAAGTGAGTGAGAACAAGAATGGCTGCATACTTGTGAACACATTTTTGGAAATTTTAAATATGGTGAAAATTAGCTTCATAGAAATAAAACCAGAATTGTTGAAAAATATAAAATATCTCTAGTAAAAGAGAATGACTACCTATATATTCATATATGTACTTATGTGCATACACAAGCATGAGGTTAGCAAAAGTAGGTTTACACTTGTTCATACAGAGAATAATACAATAACTAATAAAAATATAAGATAAACTCTGTGTTTTACATACTCACAACCATAAACCTACATTTGCCTAACTTGTATAATAAAATTCACAGGCAATCTGCCCTTGAATTAACCTAGAACAAACACTAGTAAGTGAACAAAGTTTGAAAGAATTTTATCTATATGCAGATCAAACATCTGAATGAAAATATATGCATGAGGAAACTCTATACTGTTTTCCACAGTGGCTGCACCAGTCTGCACTCCTACAAAGAGTGTACTAGGGTCCCGCTTCTGAGAATATATCCTAAGAATTCCAAAACATCAATTTGAAAGAATATATATACCACTTTGTTCATAGCAGCATAATTTACAATAGCCAAGATCTGGAAACAGCGCAAGTGTCCCTCAGTAGATGAATGGATAAAACAGCTGTGGTAAATTTACACAGTGGAATACTACATAAACATAAAAAGAAAGAAATCTTACCTTTTGTGACAACATGGATGGACCTGGAGATTATCATGCTCAGTGAAATAAATCAAGGAGAAAATACCATATGATCTCACTTATATGTGAATTGTAATGAACAAAATAAACTGATGAACAAAAAAAATGGAGGCATGGATACATGGAATACACTCACAGCTGTCAGAGGGGAGGAAGGAGGGTAGCTGGATGAAAGAAGGTGAAGGGATTAGCCAAAGAACATATATGCATAACCCATAGACACAGATAATAGTGTGGTGATGGCCAGAGGGAAGAGGGTCAGGAGTGGGTGGTGGCGGGCAAAGGGGGGAAATGGGAACGATTATAATATTGTCAACAATGAAAATAAAGTTAAAAATAAAGTGCCTAAATAAAATATTAAGACATTAATAAAAGAGAAAATATACACGAGAATCTATATTAATTGTTTAATGAGTTTATGCCAGCTTTCACTGATGACCTAGGAGAATACATATACTTATCTCAGTACAATTTGTTTATAGTCTTGGATAAAAGCACTGTAGAGCTCTTCATTTAGTATTCCTTTCCACAATCATCTAAAAAATTATTGGATATAAAGTCTCAAAATGGCACTCAACCTAAATTTCCAAGAACTATCTGTGAAGTAACTGACTTTATCCTACATGCAAGCTACTGAGTTAGTCTGCCACCTTTTTACATACTCATACTGACCAAAGGTGCCCTACTCAGTCCCTGGGTCAGAGGCACAGGCCATTCCTGACAGCACCCACAGCAGCCAGACTGGTATTTTAGCACAGATTCCCCCAATCCCAATCCCCACAGGGCATCTTGAAAAAACACAGTATGTTGCCTACCACAAGATTTCAAATTCTGGGAAACTCTGAGCTGTGGAGACAGCCGACACATATGTTCATTTTCCCTACGAGAGAATGAGAGTGATTACTCACTAAGCAAGTTTCCTCTGGGGGAGTGAAGAAATTTATTTTTTGGGTTACTACCTTAATACTTACATTCAAGTCCCCAGGAAGAGGAAAGAGAGATTTTTATGTTTCCAAATCTCAGAGGTTTCTAGCTTGAAAGAAATGCTACCTTGCGTGTTTGTTGTTTAAACAGTGCCTCTGTTTCAAAGACCTGGACCAGGCAGAAAAGTGAAAATATTCAAAGTGAATTGTTTCTCAACAGATCCACTCCTGGTTTCCACAAGGTTCAAGTTCTTGGTGAATTCCCTCATGCATGTGCCACTCCATTATCCTCTAATTAAGCTAAGACTAGTACAAAATCCATTCAGTTTGTTTGCATAACACTTAAAACTGCTGTCAGCAGAATCTGGGGCTCAGAGTGAGGGAACCTTCCAGTGATGGCCTCAGCCATGATCCCCAAGGTCCCGGATATAGTGAACTGAAGAAATCTCACAAACCATTAAAAAGGCAGGTGTCTTTTCAGTAATTATCTGTGTTGACTCTTCCAACTGTTTTAATGCATTATTCCAGGTACAACATTATGTTATTAGCACAGTTTCTGCCTCAGCCTTCAAGATAGAAATCTGTGGAACTTCTGCCACCCATGGAAACTGCAGCCAGTGAGCAGAAGCTAATCTGAATGCCTTCCAGTGTTGAGGCAGTGTCATTAATCACTTGAAGTAAAGTTATAGATGTATTATACCACCTTATCTAATTGAATAACTAACACCGTAGTAAAACTGCCCAAATAGTATGCCTAAATAATGAGTTAGTTATCTTTCTGGGGAGGTCAGATGAGTGAAGGAAACTTCATTTTGGAGAATGCTCTGAAGTATCTGAGTTACCAATGGTGATTCTTTACATACGCTATAACCACCTTAAGGTGCATGTCATGATGTGTGGGTTTTTTGGGGTTTTTTTTTTAGATTTATTTATTTTTAGAGAGAGGGGAAGGGAAGGAGAAAGAGAGGGAGAGAAACATCAATGTGTGGTTGCCTCTCACCTGTCCCCTACTGGACATCTGGCCCGCAACCCAGGCATGTGTCCTGATTGGGAATCAAACCTGTGACACTTTGGTTTGCAGGCACCTACTCAATACACTAAGCTACATCAACCAGGGCATGATGTTTTTCAGAGGAAGGAAAGATAATATCAGACCTCTAAACAAGAACTATAATCTAGTGGAAAAACATGTTGGCTCTAGAAATAATTATTGTTTATAATTTTATGATGTCTATTTGGGATGTAGTTTGGCAATGCCTGCAATGTGGCATCTTACAGGGTATCCCATGGGGCACCCTGGGTGGTTGGTAGGTCTTAGGGTTCCTAATTCAGCCTGAGTAATTGAGTCTAATCTTTGGTTTATGAGTAACTGCCTGAGGGAATTCAGTCCAATTGCTCTTGTTAGTCTACACTATCAGTGAGGTAGCATTCTTCCTTTTTATAATATTAGCATGCAGAAGCATCTTGAAGTGTTATACTTAGGAATTTCAGGACTAAATTATCCACTGAAGTGTTTAACTTTAGGAATCCCCCAAAATATTTAGGAGCCCAAAGCCTCATACTAACTTTAGGAGCCTGTGGATATTTCTCTTCCTGCTTTAATGAGAGAGAGAGAAAACAAACAAACAAACGAACAAAAGCAACCGTATGATTTGGATTGCTTGTGATTAAGACAGCCTTATTTCGGGCTCTTAGGATATAGTCCCAGCAGTGGAATTGCTGGGTCAAAAGGCAGTTCCATTTTTAGTTTTCTGAGGAAATTCCATACTGTTTTCCACAGTGGCTGCACCAGTCTGCATTCTCACCAACAGTGCCCTAGGGTTCCCTTTTCTCCACATCCTCTCCAACATTTGTTTGTTGATTTATTCATGATGGCCATTCTGACTGGTGTGAAGTGGTATCTCATTGTGGTATTAATTTGCATCTCTCTGACGGCTAGGGATGCTGAGCATCTTTTCATATGTCTCTGGGCCTTCTGTATGTCCTCCTTGGAGAAGTGTCACCTCAATGTTCATAGCAGCATAATTAACATTAACCAAGTACTGGAAGCAACCTAAGTGTCCATCAGTAAATGAGTAGATCAAAAAACTATGGTACATTTACACAATGGAATTCTATGAAGCAGAAAGAAAGAAGTAGCTCCTACCCTTTGCACCAGCATGGATGGAACTGGAGAGCCTTATGCTGCAATAAGCCAGGTGGTGAAAGACAAATCCCATATGATCTCACCTTTAACTGGAACATAATCAACAAAAGAAAAAAGCAAACAAAATATAACCAGAGACATTGAAATTAAGAACAATCTAACAATAGCCAGAGGGGAGGGAGGAGGGAACAATGGTGGGAAGGGTTTTCAGGAACTACTATAAAGGACACATGGACAAAACCAAGGGGGAGGGTGGAGATGGGGGTGGGAGGTGGGTTCAGCTGGGGTGGGGTGGAGGGACGGGGAGAAAAGGCATACAACTGTAATTGAATAACAATAAAAATTAAAAAAAATTGCACTTAACTCAAACCTTCTGGTTTTCATTATTCTAAGTATGAATGCATATTGGGGGCAAATTATATGTTATATGCAGCTAAAAGAATGAAGGGTAAAAAACAAAGGAAAAGCAAAGCATTTGTAGTTAAATGCTGGAAGAATGAAAACTACTTGCATAACAGCAAGTATACATTTTAAAATAGTTGTATGTTACTTGATCTAAATTATGTTTATGAAAATATAGATACTTACCAAAAGACAAGGCAAATAATCAAAACATTTAATATTCACAAGCATCTAGATATTATCAGTGAAAGAAATGGAGAGTATCACTAATACTTACAGAATAAAATCAAAGTAATACTTTTAAAAAGTGAACTGTCTTAGATACCCAGTAATATATAAATTAATATATCTGTGGGAGATAAACTCTCTTTTTGATATAACCATGTTTTATGATCTTCTCTTAAAAAAATTCCAGATTTTCCCAAACAGTTAAAATGTAGAAACATATTGTTTTTATTGTTCTGCCATGTAATTTTAAATTATTATCTAGTTAAATATTCTGTTTTCTATGGTAATCTATTCTCCAACAAAACACTAATATTTAAAAGCCTAAGAGAAAAAATCGTGTACTAAAACCACCTAATTTATAAATGAAAACATGTTGTCTATGGTTATGGGCATAATACACCACATGTGAGTTAACATGAAAAAAGTACTATATCTAGAAAAGTTTACTGTGAATTGTAAAAACAAAACTACCAATAAAATTATAGTGCATGGAATACATTTCAATTTAATTAGTAGAAAAACATCATGAAAAGTGGAACTGCAGATATTTCCACATGAATTAATACACTTGCAATGGAAACCTAATTTCTAAATAGCCTAAGTTTGAGGTTTTGAAGAAACTTTTCCATTATAAATATATAGCCTATATACTAAAAAATGAAGTGACTTTTTAAAACTGTGTGTGCAATAAAGAAATCTGGCAAATAAAATTTTTTGACTTTTTTTGAAAACAAATCACATATGGTCTTTTAGGTTACATGATACTAGATATGAACTTTTACTTTTAGGAATAATTTCTTTATCTTTAAATTCTTCATATTTAATTACATGATTATGTAAGTGTATTAAATCTCCAATACCTTGATATGTAGTGTGAGATCTTAGTTTCAAGAACATGTTCCTGTCACTGGGTCATTCATATATGTTCTTTATCTAGTCCCTTCCCCTTCTTTCCACCATTATCCTCCACCCCCCTCCCCCTCTGGTCACCTTCAGTCTGTTTCATGTTCCCATGCCTGTGGTTGTATTTTGTTTGTTAGTTTATTTTGTTCATAGATTCCACTTAGAGGTGAGACCAATGGTGTGCGAATTGACCTGGCTGGGGGGATGGGCAGTGAAGTGCAAAGGGGGAAACATTGGAACAACTAAGGTCATAAGGAACATGTATAAAGGACACATGGACAAAGCCAAAGGGGGGTAGGATTGAGGGTAGGAAGTGCGGATGGGTAGGGTGTGGGGGTAGAGGAGGGAAAATGGAGACAACTGTACTTGAACAACAATAAAAAAAAAGAAAAAGAAAGAAAAAACCACATTCCTGGAGGAGTGGTGAGATTTGATTGCTCAATGGCCTCGTGATCTGTGAATCTAGACAATTTCAGATGGACTGCATATTGTCATTTGGTTAAACTCCATTCAACTGCCCTTCTCCAGTGCAACTCCAGAAATACTCAGGATGTAAAGATGTTTTTAATAAGCCCTGGCTGATGTGGCTCAGTGGATTGAGTGCCTACTTGCAAACCAAAGGGTAACTGGATCAGTTCCCAGTCAGGGCACATGCCTGGGTTGTCAGCCAAGTTCCCCAAAGGGGTGGTCAAGAGGAAACCACACATTGATATTTCTTTCCCTCTCTTTCTCCCTCCCTTCCCCTCTGTCTAAAAATAAATAAATAAAATATTTTTTAAAATGTTCCTAATGAAATTCTTCCTTTTACTTTATCATTTATATTCAATTGTTATTCAGTATTCAAAATTATAATCTTGGGCTAAGATTTTATTATTATGTAAATATGCTATTTTAATCTAATTTTAATACATCATAATTTAGTATACAAAAGTTTTATGAAGCATCTCAAAATAGAGATGGGAATTATTATTTGAGGACTATGAATGTTAATATTATAAGAATAATATTCAAAATTAACCTTAGCTAGCTTTAACTGGTTTTGAAATCAGCTACTGTTAAATTTCTAGAAAATAGTTATCTACTAGTATAATTCATGATACATTCAGTACTCTAAGACTAAATACATGCAATAAAAAGCTTTTGAATCTTTTCAACAGCTGAATTTAGTCAACTGATTTTTTTCATGATGCATGATGAGAAATAATATTTTATATAAATTTGAGATTTTCAACAAGTATTTATACATAATGGAGATACTTGTGGTAAACACACAGTACAATATAGAGATTATGTATTGAAGACTTGTATACTTGAAACCTATATTATTTTATTAACCAATATCACCCCAATAAATTCAATTAATAATTTAAAAACACACAAACCCAAAATATCAAATGATGACAAAGATATATGTTACTTGAAATTCTCATTTACCACTAGCAGGAAAATAAATCAATATTACCACCTTGGAAAACTGTTTAGCAGTATGTACCGAATCCAAAAGTATGTATACCCTAAGACCTAGCAGTTCTACTTTTTGATGTGTATCCAACAGCAATGCATACCTATGTGCATTAAAAGACATGTACAAAAACAAAAATAACATCTTAAAGTTTATGAGAAGATTTCAGCTAAAAATGATATTAAATACCATTCACACAATAAAGTATAAATATGAAACACAACAATGCATCAGTAATGTTTTGGTATGTAATTTTAAAATTTATGTTTAACATGATCTGAAAAATCAATCAGTAGAAATTGCAGATGGTATTTTGGACATATTCAATCCACCATAAAGAACTTTTATCTTTGCAATACATCTATTTTTAAAAAATGTACCTTGGTTACAGTTCTCATCTAGTGATGCTTTTCAAAGCATCACTTTTTTGTGGCTTACTTTCTGGCATGAAACACTCATTTTCAGTAATAACTTCATGTCAAAAATGGAAGGAGGCATAGCTACACAATGGAAAAGTCAGTACTTCCTCAGATGCAACTTCCAGAACTTATCACCATGTCATATTTGCTTTCTGCCTCTAAGAAAGCATAGTATTTTTATTTCCAACTCAGCTGCTCATTTCTCAATTTCTACATTCCAGCGCAGCCAACCAACTTGACCCTGTCTACTGCTGCCAGCAGGGTTACATTGCCAGCAAATTTATTTTGGCAAATGTGGAAGTTTTACTCTTATCTGACTTGCTGATTTCAGTTACACATGGAAAAATAGCTTTGGAAATGTGATGCCAAATGCTCAGATGCCAGTAGTTAAGAATTCACTTGTACCTCCTTGTTACTGACAGATCACTTTGTCACCATGTAATTGGTTGTGTAGAAGCTGAAACACTAAGAGCAATCATGGATCATGGAAATTGTAGTCTTTTGATTTAGACCTATTAGGATTGTAAAATCAAGTGAAAAATAAAACTAACATGTACAACTTATACTTTCAGAAAAAGCCAAAATTGAGGCAAAATAATCTTTAAATCAGCAGTTGTTAATAATCATTATTAAAAATAAGATATGTTTATATAATACATTCTAGAAGACATGAGAGAATTTAGTGTTCATAGTTGGCCACTTTTACTCAAGTTTTTAGTTCATATATTTTTCAACTTCTACTGGCCAACAATTCAATTCCAACAATCAACTTAATATATAAAAGGAAATCTTATAATATTTCCAGTACAATAATTTCAGATAAATTGAGCTAGAATTAGATGACAAAGTGCTACCACCACAGTAATACAAAAGTTATTAAATGAAACCATCCTCCAAATTCCCTACTTTTTCTTAAATACAAAAACCAGAAAATAGTCATTTGTGTATTTCAGTTACTTATATGGCCTGTGTCTTTTTTAAAACTCTTCTATCTATAATTATTATAGGCAGAAATTTGAGTTATAATACTGATTGCCTCGCTCAAGGTATTCATAGTCTAGGCATTAGAATCTCATTTTCACTGTACTAAGTAGATAGAACTTGATTACATATACACAGATTAGTATTTAAGTACTTTGAAACGGATAGGATTTTTAATTTTTTTTTTAAATTTTGCCCTCAATTAACAAAGCATATAATCATCCATAACTATAAAAAGTAGTACCTATTATTTGAATATATAGGCATTTTTCAACAGAGAGTGTCTATGTTCCATTTGTCCAAGTGAAAAACACAGGAAGTAGAAATTCTAATTGTACCAACACAAAACCAAAGACGATAATGAAATAGATTTTCTTCACCTGGAATCATGATTGTGTTCCAAAAGTCTTCTTTGTACTGCACAAAAATTTATTGATTCAATATTTTTTGAATATTCACAAAGTATCAGACACTGCTAATGAAAAACAATTGAAGTCTGCTCCCTTCCCTCAAGAAACTGATGAAATAGTAGATAGGAAAATGCAATAGCACATTTCTATCTTTACATCAGTGTGCATGTGCAATATTTGGGCTTGAATGAGGGAAATGTATAAACCCAGCAAAACTGACTGTGTAGAGTGGGAAGTCTATGAAACCTGATACAAAGTTTAATTTTTAGTTATATATTGATGAATAATGCCAGGTGTATTCATATCAAATAGCTGCTAATAAGTGAAAATGTTAGTTATTTTCTTGGTAGAATTGTTACTGAGATGAACTGGGAGACATGGTCAAGGTTCAGATTATGGGGATTTATACACTATGCTAAGGAGTTTGAAATATTGCCTGTAAAAAAGTGAACCATTGAACAATTTTAAGTGGACAATGCTATAGTCAGATATTAATTTAAAAAAAGATGTCTGCAATGGCAGGTGAAATATGGGCATGTGGCTGTGAACTACTGCACTAAAGGGAGAAATAGCAGTTAAAAGACTAGAAAAGTATTGCCAGTATTCAGAACATGATGGTAAGAGTGACATCTAGTTCTTTGGCTTGGGCACCTGGGCAGATAGTTATTTTCACTGAGGTAATGAATCTTTAGGATAAATAAGTATGCAAGAAAAGACAATGAGTTTAAAGTAAATGTGAGATATCCCCCAAAGGCCAATAAATAGTTTATTAGCTTTTTTTATTGTTTACATCACCATTTATTCCCCCATACTGTCTTGTACCTCCACCCAAACCCTCCCCTCCTGCAATTACCACACTGTGGTTCTTGTCCATCAATAAACAATTTTGATGTAAGAATATTGAATTTAGAGAAAAGGCAGAGCTGGGATAAGAATAAAGTATCACGCCCTGGTGGGTTGGCTCAGTTGATTGGAGCGACATTTTGTACAGCAAAAGTGTTGAGGGTTTGATTCCCAGTTAGAGCACAAACTTGGCTTTTGGGTTCGTTTAACGGTTGGCCCATTCAGGTAGCCGGGAAGCTGATTGTCGTTACTCTCCCATGTCTATGCTTCTCTCTCCGTGTCTCTCTTTTTCTCTCTCTGTCTGTCTCTCTTTTTCTGTCTGCCTTCCTCTCCCTTCCTCTTTCTCTGAAATCAATAAACATATCTGCAGGTGATGATTTCAAAAGAATAATTAGGCATCATAATGACAAGTCAACATTTGAATTGACATGCTGACACATATATATTAGGAGCTATTACATATTATATTTTAATATAACATATAAATACATAATATATTATTAAGATAACAAAAATGAGAATAAAATGGAGGAATCTATGGGGAACACTAAAATTTAAATTATGATCAAAGGATACGATTTCTCAAAAGAAAGTAAAAAATGCTCAGGAATATTAAAGAAGATAAAAAAGCTAAAAGAAAAATATCATGAAAGTTAAAGAAGTTTCAAAAAAAGCTTTAGTCACTAATTTGAAAATTTGCAGAGAATATAATTAATGTGACCACTGAACATGTTAGTTATTTTTAACAAGAGGCTGTTAAAATCATTTGCAATTCCAATGTACTGGGAGGCCAAACACAAATGCAATTGAAGAACTAATTGTGGCTAAGTAATTAAAAACACAAGGATAGTCTATTCTATCAATTGACTTGTTTGTGAATGGAGGCTAAGGGTATTAGTTAAGTGGAAATTAGTGTAAGAAAATGGTACTTTTATAATAAAAATATCTGAATGTTTTAGGGATGCAGCAAAGAGTACTTTGAAAGAAAAAATCTGCATTTGATTAAAAATAGCAAATGGGCAAATTGTTATTTCGTGAAGGGAATATGGATGATGGGCAACAAACAGCACAGTGGTAGGGCATCACTCTATTTGCCTTACGTTAAAAAAAAAAAAAAAAAAAAAAAAAGCCTTTCCCTGAGATCATGAAAAGAGGTAGGATGAATAGTGATATTGGAGGGGGGTGATGAAATTCATCACTAATTTCTAATTCACTGGCAAAATTCATTATATGTTCTATTAAGAGAAAGGATAATAGGGTGAAATAAAATATTTAAGAATAGTGGCCAAACTTTAAAGAGTCCTGTGGAAAATTGGAAAGGGTGTTGACCATGGCCATGTAAAATATTTCCTGTATGAATCTGGAGATCCAACTCTTTATATGGACCTTGATATTTTTTATAAGCCATTATTTCTTATATTTGTGTGGTCTTCTCATATAGGTCTCACCAGACATGAGTGCTGGAACAGAGACGGCATGTGATTAGTGCTTGTGTGAACAGAAGAGGGAAAAAGATAATTAAATGTCAATGTTCCCTATGCCTTTAAATGAGTAGTGGAAAAAATGTGTTCTGTGATCTCCTCTGGACAGGTAAGAAAAAAATCAAGATAAGATGATACTACAAGTAGCCAGTAGATTAGAAAATAGGGTTATTATTAAGTTAAGATAATAAAATGTTTGACAGAGAGAAGCTTATCTGGTTCAGGCAAATATTAAGGTATTGTGATTTATAATTTTGAAATTAGTATAACTTCAACTATGGCCAACGTTCAAAATGAGGTATTAGAACTGAGATCCAGAATTAGAGTAGAAATTAAGAGCCTCAGAAGGTAAAATTGGTAAATCACCAATCATAATTTTTGTCTTTTACTTTATATAATTAACATGGTTGTTGAATTTGCTTTAAACGATGTTTGTGGTAGAATTGTAGATACTAACTTTGGGACACATGCAAAAATTTTCAATAAAAAGATGGATAATGCATGAACAGATGTTAGATGATAAAAGCTCCTTGCCAAAAACAAAAGAAAAAAGAACACCCAACACAGAAGTAAAGTGGAAGATCAAAGAAGTCATTAGAATCAGCTTGCCTTGGCTTTAAAACCTTACCTCCAGCACTTGTAAACAATAACATCTTGAAGAAATGATAAGCTCTGCTTCAAAAATGTATTTTAATCCATCTGCAAACTCAAATTTCTATGCAAGCAAAATTACATTTTTTACATAAAGTACATAAAAAGATAATGACAAGGACAGATAAACTCTCAAATTATAAAATTTGTTCTGATATTCATTTTTATATAATAGTATGAATGTATATAAACATCATGAATATATATATAAAATCTGTTAATAACAATATTCTTTCTTGTGAGATTGCATGCAATGATATTCACAACTCTAAATAACTAATAAAAATATTGTGCATGACTAAAACATTTTGCCTCATCTCATCCTTGTTAGGACATTTTACTCTTAACATTTAAGTCCTCCTATTATTCCAAAGAAAACACTTTATTGATTTCCTCAAATTTTAAATACAAAGTTGAAAAGGATTTCTGCTTCTAATTTTGAGTTAATTTTTGGAGTAAGACTAACATAACCACTGAAAACAAATTTTAAAAAGTTGAAGGAAAGAAAGCAAAAATGTAAAACCAGAATCAATAAAATAAAATTTAATGTAATTATACATCATAGAAAATAATCAAAATCAGGAATTTGTTAATCTGGTTCATCAAATGTAAACATTAGTCACAATTTAATACATTAAAAAATTAAAAAATTAAGTGTGCATCTAATCTGATGCAAAACAAATCTTGGATAAAAGGCAATGCCCAATAATAATAATAATTCCATAAAATAATAATAGAGTTTCATTAATTGATAAATACTATAAAAATATAGCAGCATTACTCCCAATTTTAAATATTTCTATATTTGCTGTTATAATTGGGCATAACATAAATGACAACAATCTTCTATTCATCAATAGTCTGGTTATTCTAGTGAGTCCAATAATGAGAAAAAATACAAATATTATTAATTTATAGACAACATGGTCATAAATTTAGACTAGAATATCAATATAATCTAGAAAATGAACTTTTATTACTAATATGTTAATATAGAAAATTCACTGAATATGAAGAAATAGACAAAAAGTAGTTTTCTATGTATACACACAACATTATTAGAATATACAAATGCACATTTTAGATATCATGTATCAGGGGCATATCATCTACCTTTGCCTAGATAGAGAGTGGTTTCATATCACTTAAACACCTAATAAATATCTGGAGATACCTTCTTCCTAAGGAAACATCGCTCTATTTGTTCTTCGCCTTGCTTGTTTAACTATAAAGGACTTCATTCAAATAACATTTTCCTATCGTGACCGTTTGTGGTACTGTGTTATTAGTTACATAGACAAGAATAGGAAGAATTTTGAATGATCACAAATCTTCACATTAAAAAAAGGGAAAAAAAGACAAGCTGCCTGGTATTAGAAATATATTTACTGTCCTGTTCTTTAACATCATCTGAGAGGCAGCCCAGCCTAATTAATAGACACCCATGATTCACACTTACTACTAACATTTTCTATTTGCTATTTATTTGCTATTTATAATAATATTTATTTTATTTTTAAATGTTTTATTGTTTATGCTATTACAGTTGTCCCAATTTTCCCCTTACTCCCTCTGCCAGGCCTTCCCCCTACTTACATAGTCAGTGCACTCACCTTTGTCCATGTCCATTTGTCCTTCATATGTTCTTTGACTAATTCCTTGAGTTTCTTTCAAAGAGTCCCCACTACTCTCCTTCCCTCTTACAACTGTCAAGATTATTCCATGGTGCTATATTTCTGGTTCTATTTTGCTAATTAGTTTGTTTTGTTCTTTAGATTCCTCTTATAAGTGGGATCTTACAGTATTTGTCTTTCACCGGCTGTCTTATTCCACTTAGAGTAATAGTCTCCAGTTCCAACCATGCTGTTGCTAAAGGGAGGAATTCCTTCTTTTTTCTTTCTGCTGTGTAGTATTCCATTGTATAAATGTTCGATGGTTTTTTAATCCATTCATCTATTGATGGGCACTTACGCTGTTTCCATCACTTGGCTAATGTAAATAACTCTGCTATTAACGCAGAGATGCATAAATTCTTTTGAATCGGTGTTTTGGGATTCTTAAGGTATATTCCCAGCAGTGGAATCACTGGGTCTAAAGGTAGTTTCATTTTTTTAATTTTGAAAAAATTCCACACTGTTTTCCACAGTGGCTACACCTGTCTACATTCCCATAGACAATATACTAGAGTTCCCTTTACTTCACATCCTCGCCAGCACTTGTTGTTCATTAATTATTAATATAGCCATTTTCAGAGGTCTGAGGCAATATCTCATTGTGGTTTTAATTTGCATCTCTCTGATGGCTAGTAATGTTGAACATTTTTTCATATGTCTGTGGGCCATCTGTCTGTCTTCCTTAGAGAAGTGTTTATTCAGGGCCTTTGCCCATATTTTAATTGGGTTGTTTGTCTTCCTGGTGTTGAGTTCAATGATTTCTTTATGTATTTTGGAGATTAAACCCTTGTCCAATGTATCATTGAGATATATGTTCTCCCATTCAGTTGGTTCCCTTTTCATTTAGATGATGTTTTTTTTAAGCCTTGCAGAAGCTTAATTTGATGTAAGCCCATTTGTTTATTTTTTCCTTAATTTCCCTTGACTTCGGAAATATATCAGCAAAAATATTGCTATGTAGTATATCTGAAATTTCACTGCCTATGTTTTCCACTAGGATTTTTATGATATTAAGACTTATAATTAAGTATTTTATCCATTTTGAATTTATTCTGGAGTATGGTGTAAGTTGGTGGTATAGTTTCATTTTTTTGCATGCTCCAGTCTAACTCTTCCAATATAATTTACTGAAGAGGTTGTTTTTACTCCATTGTATGCTCATGCCCCCTTTGTCAAATATTAATTGAGCATAAAGATATGGGTTTATTTCTGGGCTCTCTATTCTGTTTAATTGATCTATGTGTCTGTTCTTATACCAGTACCAGGTTGATTTGATTATGGTGGCCTTTTAGTATAGTTTGACATCAGGTATTGTGATCCCTCCATCTTTGTTCTTCTTTCTCAAGATTGGTGACTCTATTTGGAGTCTTTTTGGTTCCATATAAATTTTTGGAATATTTATTCTAGATCTGTGATACATGCCATTGGTATTTTAATAGGAATTGCATTAAATTTATAGATTTCTTTGGGTCCTATGGACATTTTAATTATGTTAATTATTTCAATCTATCACCATGGTATATGCTTCCATTTATTTGCATCTTCCTCAATTTCTTTCTTCAGCATTCTATAGTTTTCCAATTACAGGTATTTTACCTCCTTGGTTAAATTTATTCCTAGATACTTTATTTTTTTGTTCCCATAATAAATGGAAGTTTTTCATAGTTTCTCTTTCTGATAGCTCATTGTTGGTGTACAAAAATGCCATCGGTTTCTGCATAGTGACTTTGTATCCTGCTACTTTGCTGAATTCACTTATTAGGTCCAGTAGAATTTTGGTGGAGCCTATAGGGTTTTCTATGTACACTATCATGTCATCTGCAGATAATGACAGTTTTACTTCTTCCTTTCCAATGGATCATTGTAGCTAGATCTTCCAGTACTCTGTTGAATAAGAGTGATGAAAGCAGACACCCTTGTCTTGTTCTTGATCTTAAGGGAAACACTCTTAGTTTTTGCTCCTTGAGTATGATGTTAGCTGTAGGTTTTTCATATATGATCTTTATTTCATTGAGGTATACTCCCTCTACTCCCACTTTGATGAATGTTTTCATTGTAAATTGGTACTGGATTTTATCAAATGCTTTTTCTGTATTCATTAACATGATCATATGATTTTTGGTTTTCATTTTGTTTATGTAATGTATCATGTTTATTGATTTTCAAATATTGTACCACCCTTGCATCCCCGGAATAAATTACATATTTATGATCTTGTTGCTGACATTTTTATATGTGGTGGGAAATAAGTGAAAAACTATAATTGCAATATTCTCACTATTTGCTATTGTTTTGTGTTGATATTCAATTATAGTAGTGTTTTAAAATGTAAATGAAGAATAAATTACAATATAAAAAGTTAAATAAATGTCACAGTAGAAATTTTTTTTGACTTGCAATTCTCATTCTGCTGTGTGCTTTCTCATTTATAAAAGTCTCATTTATTTTTCTTATTTATAAAATGGAGAAAAGGTAACAATAACAATGCACAGGTTCATTTGCTAAAGTTTTCATGTTTGTAAAAAGTGTTTTGTGCAGTAACTAGCATATTTAAAGAAAACGGTAGGTAAAAAGAAAAAATCATATTAAGAGTATGTGTAAAAGTGGTAGTCATCGTTATGAAGACCCTTGATTTTCTTATACCATTAGATAACATTGACAATTAAGATCCCTCAGTCTAACTCAAAAACTGATTCAGTAAATTTAGCTGTTAAAAAAAGAGAAACTATGCTTTCAGATCCATTTTAATAGAATTTTTGTGTATTGCCTTGTTTTCCTTTTAGTTTATTTTCATTATTTAATAATGTGTCTTAATAAAATGATATTTAGTTTTATATAGCCCCATTTATTAATTTTTTTCCTTTACAGTATTTTTTGTGTCCTAATAAATAATATTTACATAATATAGCATCATCTTGGTAGATGAAGCACCTAGATTTTCTTCTACATATATATGCCTATCCAAAATGGGCAGACATACTACCAGGTTTACTTCTAGTAGATTTTATGTTTAAATCCATTTAGTATGGAATATAAGGCAGGAACTCATGATTTACTTGTAGTGAATATTTAATAGAGCATTTTTATTTAAAAGACTTTAATATCCCCATTGTACCCCAATGTCTGCTTTGCTATAAAGTCATTAAGTTCTGTTTGTCTATTTTCTGCTCTTTGTCAATAGTACACTATCATAATCTCTCTAACCTTACAAAAAGTCAGCTAGTATAAGTCCTTTGGCTTGGTTCCTCTTCAGGATTATCTTGGCTATTCTTGTGCTTTGACTTTATATATATATTTTAAGATCATTGTTTGGAAATTTAAAAAGTAAAAATAAAAGTCTCCATGATTCTTAATAGGATTTTATTGAATCTATGGTAAGTTTTGGGGCAGTTGACATCTTAATAATACTGAAGTTTTCATTAGATGATATGGTGTAAACCTTCATCTATTCAAATATTTTAATTGTTCTTAATATTGTATAAATTTCTACAGAGAGGACTTGCATATTTTATATTAATTTTGCATACTGTATCACCCAATCTTATTCTCAAACTCAAGTGGAGTCTCTTTTTTTCCCCATTCTTGGACTATATCAAAGAGATCTCTGACATTTTTTCCCATTGGTTTTGAGATATTATAAAAAAAATTTTTGGATATTAGAAATTTAGGATCATTTAAATCAAGTCTGTCAACTATTTAAAAATATTTCTTTTACAGCTTCAATTCCAGACTAACACTTGATTTCAAAGACCTCCAGTAGAGAAGAAAGGCTCCTTTTTTCTTTTACTATCCTCCCAGTCCAGTTTTACTTCCAAACGTTCTACTGCTTGTAACACTTTTACTCTCGAGGAGCAAGGAAGGGGAAAGGGAATCAGATGGAAAAGTCAATGTCTTACCATGGCAGGTGAAAAAATATTATGATTTTTAGTAACCTTGGGGATGGTGATACCCATATGCTGCCTTTCTTATTACCATGAGTCCTTCCAGTAGGCCTGCCTCCATTTCATGTCCACCCTCCAACTGATAGACCCTCTTCTCTACATTATTCCTTAATGTACACATCACACTCTTTACTTGAAGATTTGCAACACTAATGTGACTCTTGACCATGTTAAGACCATCTATAATTTTAGATGCTCCTACTCCATCAGCCAGCCCTGTTAGATAAGGTACTTTCCAGAGAACTTGAGTTTAGCCATATTCTTCATTGTGCATATGGTTCACCCACAACACCAATACCTGAAAAAGCAAGCCATACTCATTCATGTGCTCATTTCATTCATGCCATTGATAGTTAATCAGGCCAACACATCACTTCTGAATTCTCCAGAAGAGAGTCAGACAACAGTCTCTAACCCTCTCAAATTATAAGGACATATGTCATTATATGTTGATAATTCTCTGTGCATCACTCAAGGAGCATTGAAATTATATAAAAGTTTCTGAAGCTTACCAAACATTTATCCAGGGGTCATATGTGGGCTTTCCTCCTTGGGAATCATCACTCCTAATATTTCAAAGTGTGTTCTTGATGCGATCTCACTTAGCTTGGAGGTAGAGCTAGGTGCAGGGACAGAAAAAGAAAGCAAAATGCTTAGCATTCTCTATTCATGCAAATTAATGAAAAATGCCTCCTTTTTTTAAAAGTATATTTTATTGATTAAGCTATTACAATTGTCCCATTTCTTTCTCCCCTTTATTCTTCTCTGCACTGCACCCTCCCCTCCCACCAGCACTCCCCCCTTTGGTTCATATCCACAGGTCATACATATAAGTTCTTGGACTTCTCCATTTTCCTATACTATGCTTAACCTCCCCTTGTCTAACTTGTACCTACCATTTATGTTTCATATCTCTGTGCATTTTCCTCCATTCTCTCCCCTCCTCCTCCCTGCTGATCATTCTCTATGTGATCTCCATTTCTGTGATTCTCTTCCTGTTATAGTTGTTTGCTTAGTTTCATTTTGCTTTTTATTTTTTTTTAAGTTTAGTTGTTGATAGTTGTGCTTGCTGTGAATTTACTCTTCCTATTTTTATTCCTATTTTTTATCATTGTTTTTTAGATAAGTCCCTTTAACATTTCATATAATAAGGGCTTGGTGATGAAGAACTTCATTAACTTGACCTTATGGGAAGCACTTTGTCTGCTCTTCCATTCTAAATGATAGCTTTGCTGGATACAACAATCTTGGATGTAGGTCCTTGCCTTTCACAACTTTGAATACTTCTTTCCAGCCTCTTCCTGCCTGCAAGGTTTCTTTTGAGAAGTCAGCGGATAGACTTCTGGGAACTCCTTTGTAGGTAACTGTCTCCTTTTCTCTTGCTGCTTTTAAGATTCTCTCCCCTTTAATCTTAGGTAATGTAATTATGACATGCCTTGGTATGTGCTTTCTTGGGTTTAACTTCTTTGGTACTTTCTAAGCTTCCTGGACTTCCTGGAAGTCTGTTCCTTTTGCCAGATTAGGGAAGTTTCCCTTCATTATTTTTTCAAATAAGTTTTCAATTTCTTGCTCTTCTTCTTCTCCTTCTGGCACTCCTGTGATTTGGACATTGGAACGTTTAAAGTTGTTCCAGAGGTTCCTAAGCCACTCCCCATTTTTTTGAATTCTTGTTTCTTCATTCTGTTCTGGTTGAATGTATACTTCTTCCTTCTGCTCCAGATCGTTGATTTGAGTCCCGGTTTCTTTCCTTTCAGTGTTGGTTCCCTGTATATGTTCCTTTATTTCACTTTGTATAGCTTTCACTTTTTCCTCCATTTTGGGAGCATACTCAACCATTTCTGTGAGCATTCTGATTATCAGTGTTTTGAACTCTGCATCTGATTGGTTGACTATCTTTTCATTGCTTAGTATTTCTTTTTCTGTAGTTTTTATCTGTTCTTTCATTTGGGTCATGTTTCTTTGCCTCCGCAAACCTGTTACATAGTAAGGGGCAGAGCCTTAGGTATTCCCCAGGGTGGGTAACCCATGTCAGCTGCCTTATGGTGCTGTATGTGGAGGAGAGGTCTGAGAAGGAACAATGCTGCTTGTTTGGATCTTGGCCAGGTTTCAGTCACTTCCCTTGCTGCCCACAAGCAAATTGGGCCCTTCTGGTGCTGATTCCCAGTTGGGTGGGTTTGTGTATATTCTAAAACCCTGTGGATCTCTCCTACAACCTCTCCTGTGAAGCTGGGGGTTTCTCCCACCACCACAACCTGCACAGGTTTTTTCAGTCACAGGCTTTCTTTTGAGGCTTTCTTTTCCTGTGCTGAAATCCTGGGTTGCATGGTCTGTCTCACTCCCCAGTTGTTCCTCCAGGTTTATTCACACACATTGTGGGACCTCCAGCCACTGCCTCTCCCACCAGGACAGCCTTGCTGCAGGTCCTCTCCACCCTGGCTGCCTGTTTCTGCCCCTCCTACTAGTCTGGATGAGTGTTTCTCCTTTAAGTCCTTGGTTGTTGGATTTTAATACAGTTCGATTTTCTGGAAGTTCTGGTTGCTTTTTGTTTTTAAATTTGTCATTCTCCTTTTTTTGGTTGTTCGAGGAGGCAAAGTGTATCTATCTACCTATGCCTCCATCCTGGCTGGAAGTCGAAAAAGGCTCCTAATAGCACTTTATTCTTCTCTCATATGCACTAGATTTGGGTGATGATTGATTAACCATTCTGTATACCTTTTAAACAAATCTTGCATAAGTGTGAATAGCTACTTAATGTTAGATAAAACACAAAAATTACTACATTATATTATGTTGTATAGTAAAATTCCTGGCACACATTAAATATTCAATAAATGTAGATGCAATAATAATATTGTTAGCACTTGGAGCTGAAAAATTAATGAAATGTATTAAAATATTAAATTTAAATTAGGCTACCTGATTTCTACTAATAGATCTAGATCTTTGATCTTCATCAAGTTAGTTAACTTCTACTTGTTTTATTTATGATATTAGTACACACATACCACATATAACTTGTGTAGTAGCTCTGAGGTTCCTTTCACTTGTAATGACTTCTAATTCTACACACCATTAAATCAGTATGCAATAATTATTGAGTTTAATTAACTATATGTACTCAACAAATATATAAAAAAAGAACTTTATTTTGGCTTTCATCATCCCAAAAGAGGATATAATCACCACAGATGAATGCAGATTCAAATCCCATACAGACAATAAGAGGAATCACAAATATATTCATTCATCTCCTTTGGGTCTAGATGTGTTGGGCATAGAAACCCCACTTAGATACACACCAAGCAACTTTGATCACTTTCAAAGTCTAGAATGTTTTTTTCCAAGGTCTTGGTACTGCTATTCAAGATACCACATTTAGAGGGGAGTAACAAATTAGGAATTAAGAAAAAAAATAAAAGAAAGAAAAACAGAAACCTAAAATAAAATAAGCCACATTTTCATTTCTGTCTTAAATTAAAGGGGTTTTGTACATCTTCCAGTGTTTCATAAGCATTAAAGAATAGTTGGGTTTCTATAGCTTTTGAAGTCAGAAGTAAAGCTGAAAGCAGAAATCCATTAACTTAAACCCCTAGCATTTCTGAAAAGCAACACAACTAGTGTTTCCCTGCAATGGATGATCAAATGGAGCAAACTGTTGAATCTATTAAACACATAGGCCTGAACTATACATAACTGCATATTTACTCTACTGAGTGTGTCAGCTATTAAGTTTATAGATCTTTTCCTTTTGATATAAAATAAAATGAAAATTACATATCTCCTTCATATGATTCAATGTAATTTCTGAAAGTAGTTTGTCTTCTTATTGTGCACATAAAATTAGGACATTACCAATAAGTACAATCAGACTTTCTTTAATGTAAGATGAAACATGTTCCAAAAGTAGAACAATAATTAAAATAAATCCCCAAGAAATAAGGCATCCATGTCCACCTCTTTAAGAAATGTGCAACTGTTCATACCATAAAAGAAAAAAAACACATCTCCAATCTATTTATATGTTCTGTTCAAAAGTAAGTTTATACAAGTAAAAATCAGACTTGCTATACTGCTTAACAAAATTATCTCAAACCAAAAATGAAAATACCATGAGGCACACTTCTTATTAAAATTCAATATAAAATTCCAGACCAGTTATTTTTATTCCAAGTGCCATAATGCCATCATAGGAATTGAATTTAAAATGCACTTTTAACAATTTTTTTCAAGAAGTCTTGTCTTTGTCATATCCTTGAAGGAGGAGGCCCTGTGAGTGACCTCATTATTCAGACTTAAATTTAGCAAAGGAGGAACTGACAGAGTGAAAAAGGCCATGGGCAGAGGTGGCAGCTGTGGAAAGCAGAGCCTTTTGGAAAGAATAGACTTTGTCATCTCTGTGAAAAGCTCAAATTTAAAAGCCATAGCTGAAACTTGAAGTATTCCAAGGTTTTTGTATATTTTGTACTGAACTGACAGTGTCCACAATCTTCCCTTTTTCTTTCCTTGAAAGCCTGCTTATTAAAAATGTTTCCAACTTAGACTTACTGATCACAATGAAATGAGAGTAATTTGTTAAAGCAGTTGAAGACACATTTTTTAAATAAAAGCTTATTTATGTCACTACTATACTTTTTAAAAAAGTTTATTAATGCATTAAAGTTTGATAAATGATAATGGAAAATACAAAATAAAAATGTAATAAAAATAGCACATCATATGCAAAACATCCACATGACAAGAAGAAAGTAATATATTACTTTGATTTTCTTAACAATCCAAACAGATATGGTGTCTCCATATTTAAGCACTTTAATTTTTTATTTTATGCATTATAAAACTATTCATGGAAGACTGTAATACCACATATTTTATTAATTTTAAAACTGATTACTCAAGAGAATTTCATGTTTCACTAAAATTTTGCCAGAAAAAGACCACAGCTAGGAACTTTTTACATTTTTTATGCAATCTAATAGACATCTTTATCTTCTTATAAGGACTTACTCATCAAGAAAACAAAATTAAATGTTTACAGCTGTATGTCTGCACACAAACTACTTATTCAGCTGCATTAAATTTAAAAACATTTCCTTTTGAAGTTTGCATTGACACTGATAACCAGTTATATCTAAGAAGTTTAGGTGGATAATGGATTTGTGAAGTCTGTCCAGAGGTATCCAGCCATGTAATATGAAAAATAGAGACACTTATTGAAGAAGATACAAAATAAAGAAATGCTGTACATAAGACAAAGATGCCTAAGTACCCTTCAAAGTAGGCACCTTAGGACTTCACACCATTCTCCCAATCTCCATCATCTGCCTCTCCACATTTTCCTGAATCTCATTGATGATCTGAAGTCTTTTCCCTTTCAAAGGTGATTTTAGTTTTGGGAAAAGCCAGAAATCTCGGGGTGCCAAATCTGGGCTGTAGGGACACTGATTCACCTGAGTGATTTGATGTTTTGCCAAAATCCTCTGCACAAGACATGTTGCATGAGTGGGCACATCGTCATGATGAAGCTGCCATCCACCAGTTGCCCATAGCTGCAACTGTTTTTGTCATATTGCATCTTTCAAACTATGCAAAAACACTGAGGTAGTACTCTTTATTAATTGTTTGGCTTGGAGGGGTGTGTTATTAATGGACAATGCCTTTCTAATCAAAAAAATAGTTAATATGGTCTTGATCTTGCTGTGACTTTGCTACACCTTCGCCACACCTTCTCAGCCGTAAAGAACCAGGTGACTTCCACTGGGACAACTGGCCGTTTTCTGAATCATAGTTGCATACCCATGAGTCATCTCCAGTTATGACCTTCTTGAGGAAATCTGGTTCATTGGTAGTAATTTGAATTAAGTCATTAGGAATTATAGCATGATGTTGCATCTGCTCTGGTAGCAGAAGCTGAGAAACAAATTTTGCCAAGACACATTTCATGCCAAGATCCTGCATCAAAATCTCAGACACAGTAGTTTTTGGGATCCCCAGATCAGCTTCTAGTTCTCTCACTGTCAGTGACTGATCTTTGTTGATTGAAGCCTGTACACGTTCAATATTCTCAGGTGTTCTGCTTGTGGCAGGCTTTTCAGAATGTGGATCACTTTCAACAGATTCTCAACTATCTTTGATGTGTTTGTGCCACACTTTTATTTCCGCTACACTCATTGCATTAACCCAAAAAGCCTTTTGAATCATTTGATGCAGATTTGTTGCTCAACTTGGTCAGTAATTTTGAATGTAATGGCCACACAGTCCACATGGTCACTCAACAGCATCCACTGCCCCCATTGACTAGTACAGTGAAGTCATCATTGTTCACACATGCACATCCCAGTCCACTCTCCTTGGCTGCCAGGTTATATCGATGTCTCACAATCCATTCACTTAAAAATATATATATTTATTTATTTATTTTTAGGGAGAGGGGAAGGGAGGGAAAGAGGGAGGGAAAGAAACATCAATGTGTGGTTACCTCTCATGTGCTCTCAACTGGGGACCTGGCCCGCAACCCAGGCATGTGCCCTGACTGGGAATCGCTCCAGTGACTCTTTGGTTTGCAGGTTGGCACTCAGTCCACTGAGCCACACCAGTCAGGGCTATTCTTGTTATATTAATAATGGCTGGACTTTTGGGGGGACAGACCTCTGTACATTAGAGTTTTATAATATAAATTGTGGTATGTATATTTAATGCAAAGAGCTGCAGATTTCTGGAAATTAAGTATTTGTGCATCACATTTTTATTATAGTTAATTGTAGTTTACTATTAGTTAACACATAACTATAATTATCAGAATGCTTGTATCTAGCAAGGGGTTCCTGAGTGTTTTTCCAATAGTCATGCATTTTAAATTGTTTTCTCCACTATAAATGGGAATAAAAGGAAAAGAAAGTCAACATAAAGAGTGGTGATGCATATTTGAAACTCTGTTTACTTGAAGATGTTTATGAAATAGTTAAATAAAAATGCTCAAATATAATAGCCATCAGTAATGTTGTATTGTGTGAAAACCATGTAACAAAGAAAATTTAGATTTTTTGAATTGGAAAGTCTATTTTAGTTTACTGGTAATCCCACAGCAGTCTGTTCCCTTGCTGGTAATAAAATCATTGGCTCATAAAAACACAAATCAAAGAGACAATATTGAAAATTAACTTAGAGTGAAAAATTAGAGAACAATATAGGATAACATCCACTCTTATTAATTATATGCAGCTCTTGGCATTTGCAGGTATTTTTAAAAACAAAATTATTTAAATCCAATATTGCATAAATCTTTGCAATTTTGAATAACAATATATAGATTAAAACCTGTTAAAATTACACAGCATTCTGCAGATATGGAATCTGAGAATTCTTTGAAAGTGATATTATAAGTCTAAATGCAAAGAATTGACTACCACAAAATAGGTTCCTTGCACTATCCTCAAAGAAAATCAATGAAAACCAATAAAAATAAATTTATCTAGCTAAGACTCTTATTAGTTCCAAGTTGAAGATGGGAAAATAAATTACCACCAACACACTGGGATTACAAAAATTAAAAGGGCATAAATGACTTCTAGAATGACCGAACAAGGAGTTTAACAAATTGTCTCTCAAAAGAGTAAGGATAGAACTATGCAGAATTGTCCAAACAATTGTTTAAATACTCTGGAAACTGACAAAAGTCACATAACAAATGATTTACTCAATATGTACTGATTCACAATAAGAATAATGGAAGTGTATAGTGTTTTGGTCTTGGCATACTCCCAATACCTTCTTCCCTAGTTCAACAGTACAGAAGTTCTGTTGGGGTTGAGCAAGCAGGAAGAACCGGTAGAGTACGATGACTTTCCTGGGACCAAAACATGAGAAATTACACTCCCAGAGGTCTTGTCAAGAACTAAACAATCCCAATGGAAAATAATCATTGGAGATTAACATGATAGGTACATTGATGTATATATACTAGTTGGGTCAAAAAATAGGATGACAAAAAAAAATAAATTTAGAAGGGAAATAAGAAAAAAAGAAACAGCCAAATATTGTCTAAAGTTTCTAATTATTTCTACACTTTTGGAAAGCTTGTGCATGCACAAGTCTAAACATGTGTGCAAGGGAGACCAGAAAGGTCTTTAGTAAATTGTTACCTAACCCTGTATCCTTGTGAGAAAAGGAAGCAATACCTTCAAAACATCTCCAAATTATCAAAGTTTTTAATGTATTTACCAGCTTATGCTCACTTCCACTGGATAATGGTGAAAGACTTATGACTCAAGATGTTTAAGCATAATTTCTTACTAATTATTCACTGACAACTAAGAAATATTATATACTAACCAGCAATATATATTGGTTAGTATATAATATGACTAAGAAGACAAAAACAAAAATGAGCAGAGGTAAACTGTGAGGGTAATTGGGCAAGGGAAGTCACTGAGCTAACAAACAACTACAGAAAGAGTAACAAACAACACCCTGAGATGGGAAACTAGATTCCACATTTGTTACAATGCAATATCTAAATAGACCAATTTTTTTAACAATAACAACAACAAATTAGGTATGCAGAAAACAAGAAACAAGAAATTGTAACCTATGCATAGGAAGAAAAGAAAAATTAACAAAAATTTTCTGAGAGGTACCATATATTATGCTTATGAAGAAGTTAAAAATATCTTCAAAAGCAACCATGATTAAATAATTAATGGAATGAATGACAAGAATGAATACTCAAATAGAGAATATTAATACACATATAAAATTTAAAAACAGAACTAAATGCAAATTCTAGAGTTTATATTCCTCTCCCCCCCACAAAGAAAAATGGAATTATCTTCTGGATGGTGGGTACCTTGCAGTACAGGCTTCCCCCACTATGTGAGTGTTCTAGGAACCCATCTGTATCAGTGTAGCACTTGGTGTTATTGTGAGAGCCTGCATTCAGCTTCAGTGAATTTTTTTGAAGATTCAACACATTTGCCCATTTCATGATGGGTGATTTATGAGCGCACCTACCCACACTGTGCTGAGTGCTCAGCAGTTTTTGACCCAAAACAGCATGACCCTGTGCCCCACTCTCCTTATTTACCAGATCTCACCCAAGCAACTCTTTGTTGTTTCTCTGGATGAAAAAAGTTCTCAAAGAGAAACATTTTGCTGGAGTGGAAGCAATGAAACAAAAAATGGCAGAAACACTAGAAGGCCTCAAAATCGGCAAGTTCAAAAACTGTTTTGACCAGTGAAAAAAACATCTGGACAGGTGTATTGCAACAAATGGCAGTCCTTTGAAGGTAACTGAAGTTTAAACATGTGTAAATAAATACAGTCATTAATAAATAAATTCTGTGTTGTTTTGGATCTCATCTTGCACAGCTGAAATATAATTTCACTAAAAGAAGATCAAGAGATGTGAGGTGGAAAAAGAATAAATCAACAATCTTGAAGATTGATCACTAGAGACTACCCTGTATGAAAAAAGAAAACAAATGACAAATAATGAACAGAAATTAATAGACTTGCAATACATCAACTGTCGGGGGACTTTAATGCAGCCCCCCAGGTTCCGCCACAGATGAAGAAAAAGACTACCAAGACATGATCTGCTTGAGGAGGAAAGGTGGCCGTTTCTCTCAAGGGGAGAAGGGCCCAGAGCCTCTCTCTCCAGGGGCTTTTATTAGGTTCATTCGCATAGGAATACAGATAAAGCTCATCAATCATTGTCAGCCAGTAAGGGTTAAACAATACATGATTTACAGAGAACTCTGAGGGCTTATTCTGAGTTACAGCCAATTAGTTAGAGGGCCATGAAACTTTAGGCGCCAGACTCATCTCAGGTCTGGACCCTTATCTCTTAAACTGAGGGTACAAATTAAGTAGGTTTCACAGGAATGTATGTATTTTTCTTGGGCCTGATTCCCCAGGGAATCCGCCCCTCCCAGCACAGGACTGCACTGCCCTCTGTTATTGCTTCAGGCTTAAGTCAGGCAAGGGAAGTAAGGCAGCCAAGAGATTAGGAGACTTCTTGCAGACAGAATGAGGACTCAGGCTATTTCAAAGCCAAGGGGCGAGGGTCCATCACCCCCTTTTTCCACAGCCCCCCGAGTCCTTCCCTGCAGGCCTCTTTCATGACCAGAGCCTGTCTTAGGTTGATCCTCCCTTGAGGATTCTTACCTGTCATTGGCTAACTGGCCAAGCTCAGGGTCAAGCAGGGTGAAGTGGGCAGAGGTGGTACACCTGCCAGGGAGACAAGCTTTGTCTCCTTAGTGGCTTATGGTCCCAACTCTGACTCAGCCTTAACCATGAGGGGTTACAGCCTCTGAAACCAGGCAGGGCAGTTCCCAACAATCAACAAATATATCAGAACACACATAGTGGGTGCTCAAGAGAAAAGGAAAGATAGAATAAAAATTTTCCCAAATTTGATGAAAATAATTTCCCTGCACTTCCAATAAGCTCAACAAACTCAAAGTCTTAGGGAGAGATCACCAACTGAACCACATCATAGCCATATTGCATGACAAAGAATAAAACTTCAAAATCAGAAGAAAAATAAAATAAAAATTTTACATGCAAGGGAAACATAAGATTAATAGCTGCATAGAAACAGCAATGGAAACCACATGAGAGTAATATTGCATACTCAGAATGCCAAAAAAGTAAAACAAATTGTCAATCAAAAATCTATATCCAGCATAAAAATCTGAAAATAACTGAAGAAATCCCCAAGAAAACAAAGTCTGAGAATTCTTTCATAACAGATTGTTATAGAAGAAGTTGTGGAGAAAATTATTCTAGATAAAAGAAAATGTCATTATATGACAAATCAAATCCACTCAAGGAAATACTTATAGAGATGTTTATGTAGGTAATTATAAGAGGCAGTATAATTATTTTTCTCTTTTTATTTTAATAAATTTAAAAGAAAAATGCATGAAACAATAGTTATAAATATGTATTATTTGACTTAAAAAGAAAACACTACCAGTCAGCAGTAAATAACTCATAACCAAAGAAAAAAAATGAAGAATACTGGAAGTGATAACTATGTACAGTAATATAAATGACTATAGTTTGTCCTTTCTGAATTCTCTTCATTTATGAACTCATACTAAAATCAAGAAAAATGCATGTATATAGTGACCATTCTCCTGTGACTCCCATTGTCAAATATATTACCTCCATTGATATTATAGACATTATAGACACATATGTACATATTTTTATTTATATAAAATATTATAAAACTCTAAAGTAACAACTAAGATAATCGCCCCAAAACAAGAGTTAAACAAAAATAAAACAAAAAAATTTAATAGTCCACTAAAATATCCACTTAATACAAAAGGAACTGGTTAAAAGTAAAAGAAACATGACATAAGATCATTTTTACAAATATGTTATATATATACACCTATAATATCAACATGTTTATATATTTATTTTATTTATAATTTATATATCTATGTATTAATAAAATAGCAGACATAAAAACAATCATATCAATAACAATATTAAGTCTGAATGTAATAACACTCCAAACTAAAGATATAGTTGTCTGAATAAAAAGTAATATACAACTCCATGCTGTTTAAAAGAAACACACAGTTCACATTACATTTGAACACAGAAATATCTTGACAGTAAAAATATTAAAGAATACATCATACAAATAGTAACCATAAAAGACCTTAAGTGACTATATTAATATCTGAAAATATAAGTGAAATTTAAGACAAAGTCTCTGCAGATTCAACATTTTATAATGTTAAAGGGTCAATGTATATCAAGAAGGTATCAACATTGTAAATATATGTGCAACTAACTAAAGAGACCCAAAATTTCTGAAGTAAAATCTGGTAGAATAGATTGGATATATAGACACGTTAACAATAACTAAGAGACATGAATAACTGCCCTCCAAAGATGAGTAGAAACAAGTAGACAAAATCTGTATGTATATGGATAACTTGGAAATACCAGCAACCAAACAAACTTAGGTAACATCTATAGAATACTTCATCCAAGTATTCTTGGGGATCCAAACTCTTCAATCATAGAAGGCATATCCTTCTAATCCAATAAATCCAATAAAGAACACTATAGCCCAATATAGGCCATATGATTATCCATAAAACAAGCCTTGCTAAATGTAAAATAATTGAATTCATACAAAGTATATTCTCTGACCAATCTGGATTTAAGTAAGAAAGAGCAACAGAAGTAAATTAGGAAGATCCACATGAAAAAGTAAAAATTAAACACACATAAAAAATTATGGGTTACAGAAAAAATTACAGGGAATTTAGAAAAGGTTATGAGCTAAATAAAAATAGAAAAATATATTACAATTTATGGGATCCAGCTAAAGGCATGCTTACAGGAAAAATGTTAGTTCTGAATTAGGGTGCTAGGTTTGCTATGCAAAATACCATGGTAGCAAAACCACCAGAAGTTTATTTTCTCACAGTTCTGGAGGCTGGAGATCCAGAGCTACCATGTGTGGACAGATTTGGTTTTTCTCAAGTCCTCTCTTGTTCCCTTGGATGTAGCTACCCCCTCTGTGTGTACTCAACAGGCTCTTTCCTATGGGCATGCACGTCTCTGGTATCTCTTCCTTTTTAAAAAAGAAAAAAATCTTATTGGTTTAAAGTTCCATCCTTTTAAGTTCATACAAGCTTAATTTCCTCTTTAAAGGCCCTATCTCCAAATATAGTCATATTGTAGATTAGAGCTTCAATATGTGACTTTAAGGCTATATAATTCTCTTCATCACAAGCTCTAAATGCCTATAACAAAAATAACTAAAAATGAAATAACTCAAATAAAATCTGTTAAAGTCTTTATAAATTAGTAAAAGAAGAACTAAACCCAGTATAAGCAGAATATAAATCCTAAAATTTAAAATGGAAATCAACAAAATACAAAACAGAAAAATAATAGAGAATATACCTAAAACAAAGATATATTACTCTGTAAAGATCAACAAAATTAAAATTGAACAATAAAAATTAATAAAAAACCTTTAACTAGAGTGACAAATTAAAAATGAGAGAAGAAAAAATATTGAAATAAAATTTCAAAAGCAGATATCACAATGAACCCTAAAGAAATTAAAAGCATTATAATAGAATATTTTGAATTACTGTATTTAAACAAATTAAACAACTTAGATAAATTAGACATATTTCTAAAAAAAGAAAAAATTACCAAAATTTCCTTTTTATAGGAGGAAAGAGAAAATTATAAAACACCAATAAAATGTAAATAATTTGAATTACTAATTAAAAGTTTATCCACAAAACATCAGGCCCAGATGAGTTAATTGCAGATATATACAAAACATTTAATGAAAAGATAATATCAATCCTTCAAAAAATTCTTAGAGAAAACAGAAGAGGCAGGAACATTCTCTACATTATCTCTGGTAAATACAGACAAAAATTCTATAAATACTAGCAAACTTAATATAGCAATACATTAAAAATATTTTTGAAGCATTAACAAGTGAGATTTATCCCAAGAAGGCAAAGATGGTTTAACATACAAAGTAACTTTAAATTATATATTATATTGCTTGAATAAATGACAAGAGCCACATGGCCATCTCAAAAGATGAGGAATGCACAGCATCGTGAATATAGATAACAATACTGTACTATAATTATGCAATTGGGTAAATATTGGCGTAATGACAATAACATTACAATATATCAATATATCAAAATAATAGGTTATACACTTTAAATTTACACAATTATATGTCAAATACATTCAATTAACAGAAAGAATAAATAGATTTACTTAACTAATAAAAATATGAAAAAGCATTTGACAAAACCTAAAATTTATTCAAGACAAAATTCTTAATGAACTAGGAAGTTAAAAAGGAACATCTTAATCAGGATATAAACCATCTAGAGAGAGGAAAAAAATCTAGAGAGGAGAATAATCTAGAGCTAACATCATGCTCTCAAAACAGGGTATTTCCATCTTTTCTGAAAAAGAAGAAGGAGACCACTCTGTTACTACCTCTATTTGATGTTGTACTGAAGTGTTGTACTGAAGGTTTTAACCAGTGCAAAGAGGTAAAATTAAATAAAGAAGCATCCATATAGTTAAGAAAAAAGTAAAGCTGACTTAATTTCACAAATGGCATGATTTTATTATGAGTGCTTTCATAGGATTGAAGATTAATATACACACAAAAATATCAGTTGCATTCCTATATATTAGCAATGAGCTATTTGAAAATAAAATTAAGAAGAGATTCCTTTTACAATAACACCAAACAATAAAATAAAAGATTTGGAAATAAATTTAACAAAGGATGTGCAGGAATTGTACACTGAAAACTACAAAACAATTGTGGCACTAATTAATGTTCTAAGTATATAATTAAAAGTTGAAAATTACAATTTAGTAATCTCCACTCCTGGGGATCTACCCAAATATATGTCTCCAGAATCAGAATAGGAACAGACACTTTTGTAGAGCAGGAGATCTAGACCACACAGGGGTATTGAACTGTAACTATCAGGCTGCTGGTATTACTGGATTCATACAGTTTATTCATATATGATCCCTGGAACCTATATAATCTCTCTAAATAACCATATATCTTAAATACCTGTCATTTCACTAATATTATTTCTAAAATTCTATGTGTTAACTCATGTAAACACATTTTAATATTTTAATAATTTGATATTAGCCATCTCTAAAATTTGAATTCCTGATTAGCATGTTTCAAATGTTAACTAGTGTTAAATAAACAAAGAGACCATTGGAGGAAGGTGTTTCTAATGCCATGGAGACTTACCAAAACCAACCAAAATCTAAGCTTATAAATGCCTCAAGGTTACAAAATCAAAATTGTAAGGATGCCCTGGATGCTGTGGCTCATGGATTGAGTGCTGTCCTGTGAACCAAAGGGTTGCTGGTTTGATTCTCAGTCTAGGGCACATGACTGGGTCATGGCCAAGTCTCTGGTAGGGGGCGTGCGAGAGGCAACCACACATTGATGTTTCTCTCCCTCTCTTTCTCCTTCACTTGCCCTCTCTAAAAATAAATGAATAAAATCTTTAAAAAAATAAAATAAAATGTTAAGGTCAACCAATTTCAACCAGCAAGTGAAACTTTAAGCAGTAACCAATTAGATAATTTTCTTTCAATGCTTCCACACCTTCTCTATATATCATTTCCCTAGCCGCTCTGTGGGCAAAGCACTAACCACTTTCACTTTGGCACTGCCCGATTAAAGTAAATATTTGCTCAAATAAACTCCAGTATTAATAAGCCTTGGTTAATCTTTTTTTTTTTAAAAAAAAAGATTGTATTTATTTTTAGAGAGAGGGGAAGGGAGGGAGAAAGAGAGGGAGAGAAACATCACTGCATGGCTGCCTCCCACTCATCCCCTACCGGGGGCTTGGCCTGCAACCCAGGCATGTGCCCTGACTGGGAATTGAACAGGCAACCCCTTGGTTCGCAGGCCCACACTCAATCCACTGAGCTACACCAGCCAGGGCTCAGTTAATCTTTTAACATTACTTTATAAATAAATGATAATATACACATATATATTCTTTACATGAAGTATTTCAAAGTAATTATCACACGGGCAAATTTAACAGCGTGGGCTATGAAAGAATTCCATATTCATTAACAAGTATTTAATAATGTTTAATGTGATAATTCAGGAACCAAAACAAAACATCTCATGCATCTTGATTCTCTTTACCAAGACAAACTGTATATCAATCTTGTGCTTAAGATGGGTGAAAGTTTTATTTGAACACTCTTGAAAATGGATTATAAAATGTGTGAAATATGAAAGACAGAGGTAGAAAATATTTTAAATTCAGATCCACAATTAATACATATTCTCTCTCTCTCTCATTCACTCATTCATACACACATAGTATGTCATCACATTGTCAATGGCTCACTAAAACATGTTTCTATTTAATATTCACAATTTTAAATGTTGTTAAATCATAGTTTTAGAATGTACCACTTCCCAAAGAAACCAGTAAAGGTTCTAAAAGGCCTTTTAAATGCCAGTAAAGTTACTACCACATGGGATTGCATTTATTAAGATTGAAATGAGATTGCATTTAAAAGTAAAAGTAAAATTGTTATAATTGACATTAATTCATAAGAATGTACACTTTCATGACTAAACAGTGATGGCAAAGAACAATTTAATATACAAAGCCATCACTTTATAAAATTAAAATATATTTTAATATAAAACTTAAAAAATGCTGTCCCAGAACTTCTAGTAATTTTGCCTGGCCTATTTTGTAAATTAAAAATGGAAATTATGCTATTATTAATTGTTCAAATTCTGGATTATATGATTGTTTTGGCTACATAAGTGATTTAAAAGTATGAAAATGTTTGAAATAATTCCAGTTGTTTCATTATTCATTATTTATCTCCCATTATTCATTATATGCCCTGGCTGGTGTAGCTCATTGGATTGAATTTCCAGAATTTAAATTAGTATTCTGCAGGGCTTACAGAGATATTTCAAGAGCAATTTTTTTTCTTTGAGAAAAATATTCAGTCATGAAAAGCAAGGACCTACCTACAACCAAGATTGCTGTAATCAGCAAAACTATCATTTGGAATGGAAAGCAGATAAAGAGCTTCCCAGACAAGAAAAACTAAAGGAGTTTATCATTACTAAACCATTATTATATGACATGTTAAATGGTCTTAAGAAAAAGAATATCAAAACTATGAAAAATAAAATGGCAAAAATTATGTATCTCTCAACAATTGAATCTAACAAACAAACTAAGCAAAGAAGAAGAACAGGGACAGAATCATGAATACATAGAGCATTTTGATGATTGCCAAATGAGAGAAGGTGTGGGAGAATGGGTGAAGAGATGAAGGGATTAAGAAGTAAAAATACACTAGGGTTCCCTTTTCTCTGCATCCTCTCCAACATTTGTTTGTGGATTTGTTTATGCTGGCCACTCTGACTGGTGTGAGATGGTACCTCATTGTGGTTTTAATTTGCATCTCTCTGATGGCTAGTGATGCTGAGCATCTTTTCATATGTCTCTGGGCCCTCTGTATGTCTTCCTTGGAGAAGTGCCTGTTCAAGTCCTTTGCCCATTTTTTAATTGGGTTGTTTGTCTTCCTGGAGTGCAGTCGTGTGAGTTCTTTATATATTTTGGAGATCAGGCCCTTGTCTGAGGTATCATTGGCAAATATGTTTTCCCATACTGTTGGTTCTCTTTGTAATTTGGTGCTATTTTCTTTAGCCTTGCAGAAGCTTTTTATTTTGATGAGGTCCTATTTGTTTATTCTTTCCTTTATGTCCCTTGCTTTAGGGGACATGTCTGTGAGGATGTTGCTGTGTGGAATGTCTGAGATTTTCCTGCCAATGTTTTCCTCGAGGACTTTTATGGTGTTACAACTTCTATTTAAGTCTTTTATCCATCTTGAGTTTATTTTTGTGTATGGTGTAAGTTGGTGATCAAGTTTCATTTTTTTGCACGTAGCTGTCCAGATCTCCCAACACCATTTGTTGAAGAGGCCTAGTGCACTGTTGGTGGGAATGCAGACTGGTGAGGCCACTGTGGAAAACAGTATGGAATTTCCTCACAAAACTAAAAATGGAACTGCCCTTTGACCCAGCAATTCTGCTGCTGGGATTATACCCTAAGAACCCTGAAACACCAATCCAAAAGAACCTGTGCACCCCAATGTTCATAGCAGCACAATTTACAATAGCCAAGTACTGGAAGCAACCTAAGTGCCCATCAGCAAACGAGTGGATCCAAAAACTATGGTATATTTACACAATGGAATTCTACGCAGCAGAGAGAAAGAAGGAGCTTATACCCTTTGCAACAGCATGGATGAAACTGGAGAGCATTATGCTAAGTGAAATAAGCCAGGTGGTGAGGGACAAATACCATGTGATCTCACCTTTAACTGGAAAATAATCAACAAAAGAAAAAAGCAAACAAAATACAACCAGAGACATTGAGGGGGGGAACAGTCTAGCAGTGGCCAGGGGGGAGCGGGGTGGGGACAGTGGGAAGAGGGGATTGCAGGAACTATTATAAAAGACACATGGACAAAATCGGGGGGGATGGTGGGGGTGGGGGAGGGAGGTGGGTTCAGCTGGGGTGGGGGGGGAGGTAAGGGGAGAAAAGGCATACAACTGTAATTGAATAACAATAAAAAATAAAAAAAAAATAAAAAAGAAGTAAAAATAGTTACAGAAGAGCCATGGGGGTGTTAAGGACAGTATAGAAAATGGAGTAGTCAAAGAACTTATGCACATGACCCATGGACTTGAACAGTAGTGGGTGGACTGCCTGAGAGACTGTGGCTTCCTGGATGGAGAGGACAAAGATGGAGACATCAGGACAACTGTAATAGCATAATCAATAAAGTAGAATTAAAAAAAATAAAGCCATGCCTTTACATAACCCACTTCCTGAGGGAGAAGGTGGTATTGGTAGAAGAGGGATAAATGATAATGGAAAAAATTACAATAAAATAAATTTTAAAAAAGAAGCAGAAATGGAAACGATGTAGAAGTAATAGAGCAAATAGTGAAGCTATTTGAGAGAGATGGAAAATAAAACTCTAAGCTTAAAAATCTACTCAGAAACAAACTATGAAGGAAGAAAATGGTAGAATGAGAATTTGGCATTGATTTGTAAATCATTACAAACTTTTCCCCTGATTTTCAGTGCTACAAGAGACAAATTTTTAATTAAGAAGAAGTATATGTTTTGAATGACAAATGAATGGGAGAAGATATTTGTAAATGATACCTCCAAGCTAATATCCAAAATGTATAAAGAATTCATACAACTCAAAAACAAAAACACAAACAATTTAATTTAAAAATGGGCAGAAGACCTGAATAGATATTTTTCTAAGACAGACAGATGGCCAAAAGGTATAGGAAAACATGCTCAACATCACTAGTTCTAAGGAAATGTAAATCAAAGTCCTAATGAAATACAACCTCACACTTGTTAGAATGGCTATTTTTTATTCTTTTAATCTTATTTACTCTATTACACTTGTCCCAATTTATTCCCCTCTGTCCTCCTTTGCCTAGCCAATTCCCCAGTCCCACAGTCAATCCCCACACTATCATCCATGGATCATTCATATGTGTTCTTTGAATAACACCTTCTCCTTCTTTCCACCATTCCCCTCTGTCCCTCTTTTCCTCTGGCAGCTTTCAGGCTCTTCCATGTTTCCATGTCTCTGGTTTTCTTTTGTTCATTAGTTTATTTTGTTCATTAAATTCCTCTCATAAGTGAGATCATGCAGTATGTGTCTTTCAATGACGGGCTTATTTCACAGCATAATAGTCTCCAGTTCCATCCATGCTGTTGCAAAGTGTAAGAATTATGACTTTTCTCTTTCCTTTTTTTATTTTTTATTATTCAATAACAGTAGTCCCCACTTCCCCCCATTACACTCCCCTGACCTACCAACCCCATCCTCCCATGTTCAATCCTTCTGGCCCCCATTGTCTTTGTCTGTGAGTCCTTTATACATAGCCCTTGACTCCTTGAGGACTCTTCCTGTTCTTTCTCCCATTATCCCCCTCCACACTTCCCTCTGTTTACTGTCTGTTTGTTCTTTATTTCAATGTCTCTGGTTCTATTTTGCTTGCTTGTTTGTTTTGTTGATTAAGTTGTACTTATACGTGAGATCATATTGTATCTGTCTTTCACCACCTGACTTATTTCACTTAGCATAATGCTCTCCAGTTCCAACCATGCTGTCATGAAGGGTAGGAGCTCCTTTTTTCTTTCTGCTGCATAGTATTCATCTGGTAAGTGTACTACAGTTTTTTAATCCATTCATCTACTGATTGGAACTTAGGCTGTTTTGAACATTTGGCTATTGTAAATAATGATGCTATGAACATAAGGATGCATAAGTCCTTTTGAATTGGTGTTTCAAGATTCTTAGGGCATATTCCCAACAAGGGAATTGCCTGATTAAAAGGCAATTCAATTTTAATTTTTTGAGGAAATTCCATATTGTCTTCCACAGTGGCTGCACCAGTCCGCATTCCAACCAACAGTTCACTAGGGATAACTTTTCTTCACATCCTCCCTAGAACTTGTTGTTATTGATTTATTAATAATAGTCATTCTGAAAGGTGTGATTTTAATTTGCATCTCTCTGATGGCTAGTGATGTTGAACATTTTTTCATATGTCTTTGGGACATCTCTATGTCCTCCTTGGAGAAGTGTCTATTCAGGGCCTTTGCTCATTTTTTAATTGGATCGTTTGTCTTTCTGATGTTGAGTTGTATGAGTTCTCAATATGTCTTTTTGGAGATTAAACCCATATCAAATGTATCATTGACAAATATGTTCTCCCATACAAATGGTTCCCTTTTAATTTTGATGATAGTTTCTTTAGCAGTGCAGAATATTTTTAATTTGATGTAGTCCCATTTGTTTATTTTTTCCTTTATGCTCTTGCCCTAGGAGATACACCAGCAAAAATATTGCTACATGTGATACACACCTATATTTGCCTATGCAAACATTTGCCTACATTTTCTTCTAGGACTTTTATGGTATCACAGCTTATGCTGAAGTTTTTTTTATCCATTTTGAGTTTATTCTGGTGTATGGTATAAATTGGTAGTCTAGTTTTTGTTTGTTTGTTTTTGCATTTACCATTCCAGTTCTCCCAGCACCATTTATTGAAGATGGTATTTTTACTTCATTGTATGTTCATGCCCATTTTGTCAAATATTAATTGATCATAAAGGCATGGGCTTATTTCTGAACTTTCTATTCTCTTGCATTGATTGTCTGTTCTTATTCCTGTACCAGAATATTTTGAATACAGAAGACTTGTAGTATAGTTTGATATCAGGTATTCAATTCCTCAAAATTTGTTCTCTTTCTTAAGCTTGCTGAGTCTATTCATGGTCTTTTTTTTTTTGGTTCCATATAAATTTCTGAATTATTTGTTCTAGATTTGTGATATATTCCACTGGTGTTTTTATAGGAATTGCATTGAATCTATAGATTGCTTTGGGTAATATGGACAATTTAATGATAATTCTTCCAAGCAATGAACATGGTGTATGCTTCCATTTATTTGTATATTCCTCAATTTATTTCTTCAATGTTCTATAGTTTTCAGAGCACAAATAGGTACTTTATTTTTTGTTCCCATAGTAAATGGCATTATTTTCTTAGTTTCTCTTTCTGACAGTTCACTGTTGATGTACAAAAATGCCATAAATTTCTGAATATTGACTTCATATCCTGCTACTTTTCCAAATTCACTTATAATGTCATGTAGTATTCTTTTGTGTGTGTGGAGCCTCTAGGGTTTTCTATGAACCCTATTATACTGTGTGCAAATGATGACAGATTTCCTTCCTATTTGTATGCCTTTTTGTTTGTTTGTTTGTTTGTTTGTTTTCAGATTGCTGTGGCTAGGATCTCCAGTACTTTAATGAATCAGAGTGGTGAAAGTGGACACCCTTGTCTTGTTTCTGAGCGTAAGGTAAACATTTGTAGTTTTTGCCAATTGAGGATGATGTTTACAGTAGGTTTTTTGTGTAAGGCCTTTACTGATTTGATGTATGCTCCTTCTATTCCCACTTTGCTGAGCATTTTTATCATAAATGGGTGCTGTATTTTATCAAATGCTTTTTCTGCACACATTGATATGATCATGTAATCTTTGTCTTTTGTTTCTGTAATGTGTCACATTTATTGATTTGCAAATAATGTACCATCCTTGCATCACTGAAATAAGTCCCAATTGTTCATGGTGTATGCTATTTGTTTGTATTGTTGGATCTGGTTTGCTATTGTTTTGTTGAGTATTTTATTATCTATATTGATTGGAGGTATTGACCTGTAACTTTCTTTCTTAGTTGTGTCTTTACCTCATTTTAGGATTAAGATATTAATAGCTTTGATGAAAAGAATTTGGAACTCTTCCTTTCTCTTGAATTTTTTGGAGTAGTTTGTGAAGGATAGGTGTTAGTTCTTTGAATATTTGGTAAAATTCACCTGTGAAGCCATCTGGTCCAGTGTTTTTGTGTGCCAGTAGTTTTTTGATTACTACTTCATTTTCACTAGTTGTTATTGGTTTATTCAGGTTTTCTCCTGATTCAGTTTTGGAATGTTGTGTGTTTCTAGAAATGTATCCATTTTACCCAGGTTGTGTAATTTCTTGGCATACTAATTTCTTGCAATCCTTTGTTTTTCTTTGATACTGGTTGTTTTTTCTCCTTTTTCATTTCTGATTATATTTATTTGGGTCTTCTCTCTTGATGAGTCTAGCTAATGGTTTATTGATTTTGTTTATGTTTTCTAAGAACCAGCTCCTGGATTCATTGATCCTTTGAATTATTGTTGTTGTTGTTGTTGTTTTGTTTTTCTTTAGTCTCTATGCCATTTAATTCTTCTCTGATATTGATTATTTCCTTACTTCCGCTTACTCTGAGCTTTGATTTTTTGCTGTTCCCCTAGTTCTTTTAGATATAGGCTTAGGTTGTCATCTGAGTTTTTCTCTCTTGTTTAGGTAGGACTGCATTGCTATGAACTTCCCTCTCAGGACTGAATTGGCTGTGACCTGTAGGTTTTGGGTTGTTTTTATTCATTTTCATTTGTTTCAAGATAGTTTTTGAGTTTCCCTCAATCCATTGTTAACCAATTCATTACTTAATAACATGTTTTTCAGCCTCCATGTATCTGAATGTTTTTGAGATTTTTATTTTTGAGGTTCATTTCTAGTTCAGGCCATTGTGATCTGAAAAGATGCTTGATATGATTTCAATATTCTTGAATTTCTTAAGGTTTGTTTTGTGTCTTACCTTGTGGTCTATTTTTGAGAATGACCCATGTGTATTTGAGAAGAATGTATATTTTGCTTCTTTGCTTCTGTAAATATCAGTTAAGTTCATTTAATCTGAAGTGTCATTCAATGCTGCGATATTTTTGTTGATTTTTTGTTTGGAAGATTTGCCCATTGTTGACAGTGGGGATGTTAAAATCTCCTGTGATGGCTGTACTGCTGTCTGTCTCTTTCTTAAAGTCCTCCAATATTTTCTTTATATATTTAAGTGCACCTATATTGGGTCCATATATATTTATAAGAGTTATATCCTCTTGTTGGACTTCTCCTTTAAATATTGAATAGTGACCTTTGTCTCTTCTTATGGCCTTTGTTTTGAAGTATATTTGTATAAGTATTGCTATCCCAGCTTTTTTTTTCATGTCCATTGTATGGAATATTTTTTTGTATCCTTTTATTTTCAGCCTGTGTATATCTTTTCTTCTGTGGTGGGTCTCTTGTAGACAGAATATGTGCAGGTTATATTTTCTTATACATTCGGCTACCATATATCTTTTAATTGGAACATCTAATCCATTTAAATGTAAAGTTATTATTGATAGGTACTTATTCATTGTCATTTTTTCCTTTGTACCTTTGTTCCTCTTTATTTCTTCTCTCTCTATTTCTTCTTAAAACAGTGTCTTTAGCATGTCTGGCAATGCTGGCTTGTTGGACATGAACTCTTTAGCTTTCTGTTGTCTGAGAAGCTCTTTATTTTACCATCCATTTTAAATGAGAGCTTTGCTGGAAAAAGTAGTCTTGAACCTAGGTCCTTTCTTTTCATTACTTGGAATATTTCATACCAATCCCTTCTGACACTTTGCATTTCTGTTGAGAAGTCAGCTGATAGCCTTATCAGAGCTCTCTTGTATGTTACTTCCTATTTCTCCCTTGCTGCCTTTAAGATTTTCTCTTTGTCTGCCATTGTGATTTTAATGTCTCTTGGAGTGGACCTCTTAGGGTTCATCTTGTTTGGGACCCTCTGTGCTTCCTGGACTTGGGTGACTTTTTCCCTCACCAAGTTACTGGGATTTTTTTTGTCAATATTTTCTCAAACATGTTTTCTAGCCCTTGTTCCTTTTGTTCTTCTGGTATCTCTATGATGCTAATATTGTTAAGTTTCGTGTTGTACCTAAACTCTCCTAAACTGTACTCATTCTTTTTGAGTATTTTTCATTTTGCTGCACTGACTGGGTGTTTTTGCGTTTTCTTCTACTTTGTTTTCCAAAACACCCTGAACTTCTGCTTCATCTAGCCTACTTTTAATTTTTTCCTGTATGATCTTCATATCAGAAATGCCATTTTTCATTCCCAACTGGTTCTTATTCGAGGTTTCTCTGTCTTTTTTAATGGTGTTATAATTTCTACTGAGTTCCTTATAGTTCTCAATAAATTCCTCGAGCATCCTTTTAACCATTACTTTGAACTCTATATCTGATAAATTGCTTGCCTCAATTTCACTTAGATCTTTTTCTGGAGTTTCCTCCTTTTCCTTTGTTTGTGGGTTGTTTCTTTGTCTTTCCATTTTAGTTGTCTCTTTGTGTTTGATTTTATGTATTAAATTGATTTGCTTCAATTCTCTGTCTTGTGGAGTGGCCTTATATGTTAGGAGTCATATGGGATCCAGTGGTGGAGACTTCTTCATCTCTTGATCTGGATGCTCCAGGATTACCTTCTGTGTGATTTATATGTATTTTACTGTGTATTTGGATCCTGATTGTAATTGGCCCATTCATTGTTGGGAACGCCCCTCCTGCTGCCAACTAAGAGGCTCAATTTCCACCATGTGTTGTACACTCTTGTTAGGAATTGGCAGAACAAAGAAAAATAACACAAAAACAACATCAAAAACAGCATCAAAAACAACAACAAGAAACTCCCCCTGGCCACCCCAGCAATATCAATCATAAGAAGACAGATATTATAAAAGCAGAAAGAATAATGGAGGAGGAAAGAAAGTATAAAAGGGAAAAGAATATGAGAAGAACAAAGGAATGAAAAGTGGTTATGAGAAGGGAAAGGGGAACTAATATTCGTAACAAAATTGAAAGAGGATAATGGGGAAAAGAAACACAAAAAAGTAACAAAAATAATAAAAGGAGAAAACAAGGGCACATTGGAGTAATCAGAGATAAGAGTGGGAGGTATGAAAGAAAAATTAGAACACCAAAAATAAAAGAGAAAAATAGATAAAAATAATAAGAAACCTATGGAGAAAAGTCACATGAGATGATGGAGCATGGCCTGTAGAGGACAGAGGACACCAACCACTCCAGTGACTGGGATGAGGAAGTAGAAGTGGTGGCCAAAAAACTGGAGGCTCCCCATGGCAACTTCGCTCACCAAATCAAACCAAGGAGTATGTCTATGTCCTCCCTGGGATATATGGTGAAGCAGGACATCTCTTTGCAGGGACCCAAAGAAACCCCAGAGAAATTGATGAACTCAGTCTCTCTCTTCCTAATTTCTGCATTTCTCAGGGAAGTTGGTGAATCATAAAATTTCCCTTTGTAAGAGATAGACCATGTTTTAGATTGGAGAACTATTGTAATAATGTCAATGCTTTCCAAGAGAGCCCAGACAGACCCATTATTATACTGTCCTCTGACATTTAAGGAAACAGGGGGTTGTTCTTGGGATACTGATGTAGTATTTATTAATTTGGATACCAATTACACAGGAATGTTGAGTTTATCAAAACTGAACAAGTTGTACATTTATTGTGTACTTTTGTTTTGTCTATTATACCTCAATTAAAAGTTCATCTTAAGCTTCCTTTGCAACGGTATGGATGGAACTAGAGAGCATTATGCTAAGTGAAATAAGCCAGGCAGTGAGGGACAAACACCATATGATTTCACCTTTAACTGGAACATAATCAACAAAAGAAAAAAGCAAACAAAATATAACCAGAGACATTGAAGTTAAGAACAATCTAACAATAGCCAGAGTGGAGTCGGGAAGGGACAGTGGCTAGAGGGGTTTACAGGAGCTACTACAGAGGACACATGGACAAAATCAAGGGGAAGGGGAAGGCAGGGGAGGGAGGTGGGTTCGTCTGTGGTGGGGTGGAGGGATGGGGAGAAAATGCAGACAACTGTAATTGAATAATGATAATTTTTTTTAAAAGTGGCAGCTTTATAAAAAAAAAGGACACAAGGACAAAATCAAGGGGGAGGGTAGAGGTGGGGGAGGGAGGTGGGATTGGCTGGGGTGGGGTGGAGGGATGGGGAGAAAATGCAGACAATTGTAACTGAATAAAAATAAAAAAACCCAAATATTGGTATCAGAAACTTTCTTCATTTTTTAACAATAAAAACTGAATTCATACCAAGAAAAAAAAGTTCATTTTAAAAAGGTTATGAAAGATAACAAAAATAATGATAAAAGAAACAAGTGGATTTGTCTTAGCGGAGTTCAGATCTTGCCTTCTGATTTCTCTCTTTGGATACCACTCTGATGTCTGAGTCTGGTGTAAGTAAATGTCAGGTGTTGTCCATGTGTGGCCAATGGACACCTTATTGAAGCTACAAATATTTCAGTTTGTGACTTCAGGCTTGGCCACTCCCAGGGTAGCCCAAGCTGTTCTGCAAAGCTTTTATTAGCACTGGGTCCATGGGTGTATCAGCAGACATTCCACAGGTGTGTCAGCAAACATTCCAAGTTGCCACAGTATCCACATCTCCCTGTCTCTGCCTGCTGGCCTGCTGGCAATCTTAGACTAGTTGAATACCTGACATTTCTGAGAGGGCTTCAAGCACAAACAGGGGTTGTGCTTCTTGGATTTCCCATGGCAGATGCCTTTTAGACTTCAGGAAAGGTGGTGGGTATGTTCCCCCCCTTGCCCTAAGCCACTAGTCTGAGTCTGTTCAGGATTATTTCCTTATACTCAGTAGGGTGCAGCCTCTAGTATGCTTCCAGAGATCAGATTTTGGGTCAGCCAGATGCTGGGAGGGTGTTTCTGTGGTTCCCCTGTGAGTAGGAAGCACCAGTCCATTTCCCAGGATAGTGTATGGATCAGTCTGTTTATGTTGCTGTTTCATCGGCAAGGGTTAAGATGCAGGATAGGAGAAAAGAAAGAAAAATAAAAACAAACAAAACAGGACATCAAGACAGAGGAAATCTGAAAAAAGAACAAAAAATGTCGCTGGCTTCAGTGAACAGAACTTCAGGCATAGTGTGGCAAGGGGAACTCTAGAGAGTAGGAGAAGCACTATTCTATAGTGTAAGGTAATTGATTTTCTCCTGGGGTGGGCTAGTTCTTCATGAAAGATGGCTGCTGTGGAGCACAGGTATATCTGGGTCCTGAAAATCCCACAGCCACTTTCCCAAGTCTCTCCCCAGTGTCTCCCAATCTAGACACTCCTCTTGTGACTCCAGTCTGTGCCATCTTCCCTTTGTTGGGGCCCAAGGTGGGTAGCTGCAAACACAAAACCTGTGCTCCGCCCTTGTAAGAAAAAAGAAAAATATGGTGGGTTTGTCTTCTGCAATTTTCATCTCTCTACAGTGCAGAGAGCCCCCATTATTCAGCCTCCTTTATCTCCTGATCTGGAGTTCTAGGAATGTTTTCCGTATGGGTTATGTGGACTCTCCTGTTGTAATTAGGTCCTGACTGTAATTGGTCCATTCTTTGGTGAGAACTTTCTTTCATGTGGCTGACTAAGGGGTTCAACCCCTACCACTTCCACCTCTGCCTTGAGAGGACTTCTGGGTGTGGGTTGGAACCCAAGTTAGGGCACATACAAGAGGTCTTTCTCTCTCACACCAATGCCTCTCTCCCCCAAATCAGTAGAATATATCCTGTATGCACAGCCTTCTTTCAAATCTCATCATCTTGATGGGGTGGGGAAAGGAATGGAAGAGTCAGCCATAAAACCATAACATGGGAAGGTGGTAGAACATTCACACCATTCCCTCCAGTGAGGCTGAGCCCCAGGCTCATGCTGATGCACTCCTACCATGGCCTCTGCAGCCAGTGCCACCCTGCTGCCTCTCTCCACCCCCTGGCCCTCTCAGCTCCTTTGATAATCCACAGATTAATAGTGTCCTCTGTCAGACGCTGTCTGGTTCACAGTTCCGGGGCCAAGAAGGTGACAGCCCTCTCCCCACAAGTACCACAGCCCCTTACTGACAAATGCTGCAGTTCCCGAAGCCTGGCTCCCAGCAATGGCAGGGTGTGTGGCCAGGCCCAGGGCAGAGGGCACAGAGGCAAGACAGGGCACTGAGGCACGGCCACTTCAGAGGCTTCTTCCCAATGAGAATTGTATAAATTCCACAAAACAGCTTCCTCTCCAAACCTGCATAGCCAGAAGAGTCAGGCTGGGCCACTAGTGGCAGCAGCAGTGGCTCTGCCAGGAAAGTCCAGGCTGCCCACCCCTGAATGCTCTCACAGACAGTCACTCTTACACTCACAAACACACCCACATGCTCATCCACGCACACACTCACTCACACATAGTCTCACACACACTCAACTGGATTTTCGAGTTGATTGCTCTGTAAATTACCTACAAGACCCAGCAGGGACTGGGTGGAAGTGTACAATGCTTAAGGCTACTCTGCCACCATGTTGGAACTTCTCAAAATAGCTATTACAAATAACACAATAAAAAAAAAAAGACCTTTGTCAAGGAAGGTACAGGCCTAGGATGTGACTACCCACTATGATAACTATGATATAGATTACTTAGGAACTTTTTTAATTTTTTAATTTTTAAAATGTTTCTCAATTATAGTTTACATTTAATATTATTTTGTATTAGTTTTAGGTATCCAGCCTAGTGGTTAGATAATCATATACTTTACAAAGTGTTCCCCTCAATATTTCCTGTACACACCTGATAACTGAAAGCAGGTGTGGCTGCCTGCTTCTATGAAAGCCAATAATTTAGAGGCAGGTGCTAATGTAAAGAAAAGTGGTTTATTTTCAGGTGCTGGCCACATGGAAGATGGGAGAGTTGTGTCTCAAAGCCTATCTCCTGGAAAGACGGGGGCTCATGATACAAAGCTCATCTCCACTTCCCAGTGGAAACAGAGGTTTTTACAAGGAGGGAGAGGAGAAAAGATCAAAAAATATCAAGGGAATGGGGTGAAAAGTTCTCTACCTGGACTAGCACAATCATTCCGATAAGGCAAGTGATTGTCTGGTGTGTGTCATCCCGGTGTAGTCATCCTGGCTTCACATCATCCTGGCTTTATGTCACCCTGGCTCTCCCACAGCTGGGATGCCTGAAGGTCAGAGTCTATCTTTTGAAGTTAATTCCTGGGATTTTTATGCAAACATGCTACTTATCTATAAGCTATATATTAATTAGAGTTAGCACTTACAGAAACAATGTCGACAGAATACTAGGGTGGGTTACAATTTCCCACCATTACAATTTTCCATGTTATGACTTGGCACCATACCTAATTATTACAATATTATTGACTATATTTCCTTTACATCCCCATGACTATTTTGTAACTACCAATCTATACTTCTCAATTTTTTTTATGTTCAGACCATCTTGTATAGTTGCTTTTGTCACTGAGCTTGTCAACTTCAAATGTTTGGTCCCTTTTACATTCACAAAGAGGACTGTAGAAATAACTTTCCAGGTCCAAGATGTGGCTGCTCCTGCCAGGGTGCCATATCAGCAAATAACTTAGATAACTTTCCTGTCTCTACTCTCATTGACAAGCAACTCAGTATATCCTCTCAGCCGAACTCCAAACACCACACCAACTATGAACTCTATACCTATTTTCCTGTTCTTTCTTAGTCTAAACATGTTGACTATGTGGCCCCAGCCAGTCAAATATTTTGTATTGCTGTTCCCTATACTTTATCTTATAAAAGCTTCCTGCCTTCTGCTCCATTTTGCAGTTCTCCTAAACAAGACTGTTCACTTTATGAACTATTAGAGTTCATATCACCTAAACTGTTTTCTTATATCATTTTTAAAAGTCAGAGTATATAGACTAGTGTTAAAATTCCAGAATTTGAAATTTAAAATTTTCAAAGATTTCTGTCTTATTGCTAGAAAATAAAAACTCTGAATTCCATGTGAATTTCTACATAATAATTTATAAGAAGTATTTTGTCATTCAGAAAATAAAAATATAATTATCATATGTATTTGTTCTTTGTCCAATACTCTGGACAAAACCCCTCAAATTTCTTGAGAGATAAGAAAAATGGGTGTGGCTTTTATATTTGTATATTTTATCATATATTTAGCATATTTGCATTTTATCAGAATACACACATAACTGTATTTTCCTCACTTTATAAAGTCCCTTCAAAAACATAAAGGTGAAATGGGTTTCTTGGTATTCATAACAACCCCTTTCATCACAAATGGGTCTATATTAATGAGATTAATTTGGTACAATAGCTAAGGATGAGTGCTGGTGGCCAAGGGAACCAATCAGGAATAGAGGGTTGGAACTATTAGTCTCATCCCCTGATTTCTAGAGTAAGGAGAGGTACCAGAGGTTGAATCAATTACCAATGGCTAACAAGGCAATCAATCATGAGTATATAATGAAGCTTTGATAAAATCCCAAAGGACAGGGTGTGTATTGTTTCCAGATTGGTGAACAAATGGAGATTTGAAAAAAATGGTTTGCTCAAAGAGGTTTGGAAACTCCTTGCCCTTTCCTCATATCTTGCCCTATGCATCTCTTTTATCTAGATGTTTCTGGGTTATATTTTATAATAAACCAGTAATCTAGTGAGTAAAATATTTCTCCGAGTTTTGTGAGCTGCATGAGCTGGGGTGGGGGTTGTTGGAATCTCTGATTTATAACTGAGTCATGCAATAACTGAAATTGCAGAAGGACAATCTTGTAGGCAGCAACCCTTAACCTGTGGGATCCGATGCTGTTTCCAGATAGATAGTGTCAGAATTGACTTGAATTGTAGGACATTCAGCTGATGACTGAGAGGATTGCTTGTTGGTGGAGAAACCCCTACCACTACCAGACACTGCTACAAATATATACTACCTTGTTGCTCACTTTGCAAGCACTGAGGACTTTTGCTAAAATGGTTTCTGTTTAAGTAAAGGGAGAATAAAGAACAATATACTGCAAATATATATTTTTATATTTTTACTAGTTTATCTTAAACTGGTATGTGGTAATATTGTTATAAAGATTTAATATGAAAACATTTCTTATTTTATAGAAATTTGGAGAATGGTAAGTTAATTTAAAAGATCTTGAGAATCACTGTGCTGTTTATCAATTTGCATTGTATTTTCAGCTCTTTAATCTCTCTGTCATATAAGATATATTACTCAAATCTGCATTCATATTTCAGTTGAATTTTTAATTCTCATAATGATTAGTCTCCATTCCATTTACTTCCTATATTTTATCTTTCTTATATTTATTTTTTTATCTTCACCTGAGGACTTTTTTTAATTTCTTTTAGAGAGAGAGGAATAGTGAGAGAAAGAAAGAGAGAAACATCAATGTGAAAAAGAAGCATTAATTTCTGGCCTCTTGTACCTGTTTGGACTGGGATCTTCCATGCCTGAACCCTAACTGGGGATCAAATATCAAACCCACAACCTAGTTATGTGCCCTGAAGGGGAATCAAACCTGCAACCTTTCGATTACGGGACAACACTCCAAACCAACTGAGCCACAGTGGCTAGTGCTCAATATTTTATTTTTCCAAAGCTGTATTTCAAAACATTTCATTTACTTGGGAAGTTATCATAAAGAACAACAAAAAATATATTGAAAATAGCTTTTTCTACTTAGTTTTACAGTAGCAGATCCAGTCATTCTTTCCACTGTTGACCTTTTTTATGATTTGATCCAGGATATAGATGGAAGTGAAACTATTATATTTTATTTCCTTTATCAAAACAGATTGACTTGTTCATGGTTGAGTAAACACTAGCCACAAAATAGGTTCTGGGCTAAATTAGCCCCAAAACTCTATTTTTTTCATGCATGTTTGGCCATTTAAATGAGCAGGAGTGCCCATGGAAGTATACTTGTTTTAAATTTTCTTTAACGTTTTCCTTTTATGATTTATCTAGGCCTAAAATCTTTGGTCTCACAGAATATACACATAACTTTATTATAGTCAGCTTCTTCTAAGGAAGTATAAAATATAAATTTATGTATTTTTTCTAAACAGAGTGAAATGATTAATAGTGACTTATTTAAATAAATAACATATATATTGGCATGGAAAGGTTTATAAGCTGTAGAGGAATGTAATCTTTTTTAAAAATAAAATATGAGAAGCACCTAACTGATCTTCTGAGGAACAGAGTGAAAAGCCAACAGTGCCCCAGCATATATGAAGATTGGAGACCAAAAATTGTAGAAGACATTGAAAAATCAGATGGTGAGGAGACTGCTTCAGGACAATAAAGTCCCTGGGACCAGTGCAGGGACCAGGGTGGCTGCAGCCCCAGATCCAGTGCCTGTGGGGCTGCTGCAGGGTTCTTGGGAGAGAGCCGGGTCAACAGCTCCCTCCCCTGCCAAACAAGGTTTGAGAAGAACCAGGAGAGACCTGGTTGCTTGAAGTCACAGGGAGGGGAGTAACGACGAAGTGGCAAACACACAGGGGCTGTGAGCACCCACGGAGACTGTGGACACTGGCTGGGGAGAGTTGAGAGTTGGGCCATGAAGGCCCCTGACCTGGATAGTCCCCAGTCTGGTTGGAGAATGGGGCTGTGTGAGAGATCAGGCACTTGTATGGAGCAGCAGGCTTAAGCAGGAGGAATTTTTCAAAAAGAAAAAGTGAAAAAAGATACACTCGGGGGCTGTTTGGGGAATTCTCCTGCAGCAGCAGCTCCAGCCTCCTCCCCACCCAACTGCTCCATGCTCCCCATGTGGCGCAGAAAGCCCTGCACTCACACCCAAAGCCCCTGACAGAGTGTGCTCCCGAACCTGTGGGACCAGAGGCTGCTAATACCACCACACCTGCAGGACCTGGACAGAGTGTGCCCGACCCTGCTGCAGAGAGGCACAGAGCACCCAACCCCTACGCCCCCCAGGGAAGCAGCAGAGGAGGCATGCACCTGCATTTGCAGCAGCAGCCATGGTGGCACCCCTGCCCTTCCAAGCCCAGGCCGACTAGCTCTCTGGGAGGAAGGCGGAGACGACCCCACAGAGGAGAACAGGGCTCAGGGAGTCAGCAATACCCAGAGAGACTTGACTCAGTGAGGGGGCTTAACTGGCCTGAGGAGAAGCTGAGAGTCCCTAGCATCTAGGACACCAAAGAGAGAGAAGGGGATGTGTGAATTGCCCCTCATTGGTGCACCTCAGGGACAGCGCAACTGGTGGACTGAAGGCCTAGGCTGGGCATAGAGGGGCACTAGGGGCCTGGTGGTGAAGTGGGGAACCAGGCTGGAGGCTGACCTAGTGCCGTTTAGGAAGAAAGGAAAGCAGAACCAATTTTCTCTCAGCCTGCTGCAGCCAGGAATACCAACAAAACTGGCTTGGCCAGTTTGAAGCCAGCAGAAGGCTTAGTTTTTTTGTTAAGTAATTCTTTATTTTCTTAATTTTTTAAAACTCCTTCTTCTCTCTTTCCCTATTTCTTCTTTTATTCCTTCTTCCTTTCTTTCCCTTTTTATCTCTTCTTCCTTCCTTTTTTCTTAATTTTTTTTTTACATTCCCACACTGAGACAATAAAACAAGGAACTCTGAAGAGACCAGAGTTGGACCCAAAGAGGGATCATCCCAACAGGTAAGAGACTGAGACAAATTTAACTTGGCTACTCCAGAGAACTCGCAAGTTATTGTATATTTGTATTGTTATTTTATTTCATTATTCTTACATCTTTCATTTTATTAGTATTTTTGAATTTCTCATCTTTCTCTTTAGTCTTCTTCTCTTGGCTGGTTAAACTGCATTGTTTGACTGATTTCCTTTGTTCTCTCTTTCATGGTGTATTGTTAATTTACTGTCTTTCACTTCACTTGTATTCATTAGCATACTGCTCTAGGTCCCATCCTTCCTTTCTTGTTATCCAGATCGCATAGATTCTCTAATATGATTTTGCTCCATTATTATTGTAAAAAATAGCTGTTCCATATAATTGTAAATACTACACAGCTCCGCTCCCAGATCTTAGTCCACTTCACTGTTTTCTGAACTTTGTTACTGTAGTAGTTAACTCTTTCTCTCAAACACTACACCTATTTTCTACTCTTTACTCTCACTTTACCTCATAATCTGACCTCCCGGAAACTCACTGCTTTCTAGATCCAAATCACAATCCTTCCCCTCCCAACAAGAGCCTATCTTCTTTCAACCCTTTCTAAAAAGTGGCTAGGTGGGTGAATTATCATGGTTAACACTATACATATCCAAAGGATCTCCTATCTCTTCCTTAATGGCTGGTATTAAATATCATAAAATAAAATCCTGCTATCATAAATCATTTCACCTTCCCCCTCCAACTGAACACAAAAAAAGAGTACATGGAAGCTATGAACACCAGGATACCTCCTGGAAGAGGAAACCCACCAACAAAAAGAACCAACAACAGATAACAACAGAAGAAGGTGAAGGAGGGAGTAGAAGGCATACTAATTCAAACCAGGACTGATCTGGAAATAAAACTAAAGGGTGGAAGAATTACTCAGAACAAACAACTGAACAAGAGCAAGAGAGAATCCACAAAACCTTGTACACATGGAAGAACCAGCTCCTACATAACCTGCCCACACCTGCACAACAGAATAAAAGACGTGGGGAAAGACTGACCCTCAGATAACCAGCTGGAGGGAAGGACCCACCAAAGAAAGACCCAACAACAACCAAAACCCAAAGACATACACACAGAACCAATATAAATGACAGCCCAAGACCATTGAGCTTGGTAGATCAAAGAGACGGCATCACTGAATCTCACAGTTATTCTACCATAGAAGTTCACACCATAAACTCAGGGAGTCAGAAGAGATCAATTTAAGAATCAAAGGTTAACAAGAAGAGTCCCCCAAATAATGGAAAGACAAAGAAACAATCCCAAAATATAAGGGAAGGAGGAAGCCTCAGAAAGAATGCTGAATGAAATAGAGGCAAGTCAACTATCAGATACTGAGTTCAAAACAATGATTATCAGGAAGGTCAATGAGCTTACACAGAATTAACAAAAACTACAGGGAAACTACAATGAACTTACTGCAACCTATATCAACATGAAAAAGGAAGTAGAAACTATCAACAAGGCCAAGAGGAAATGAAGAATACAATTTCTGAACTGAAGAACACAGTAGAAGGAATGAAAAGCAGACTTGATGAAACAGAGGATCGGCTCAGCCAGCTGGAGGACAAAGTAGAAAAAAACACCCAGAAAGAGGAAGAAAAGGAAAAGAGGCTCAGAAAGAATGAAGAGGGGTTAAGGGAAATGCAGGACAACATGAAATGTAATAATATCTGTATAATAGGTGTACCAGAAGAAGAGGAAGAGCAAAGGATAGAAAACCTGTTTGAAAAAGTAATGATGGAAAACATCCTTAATTTGATGAGAGAAAAAGTCACACAAATCCAGGAAACACAGAGAGTCCCAAGCAAGAGGAACCCAAAGAGGCCCACTTCGAGACAGATCAATTCCAAGATAAAGAGAGAATCTTAAAGGTAGCAAGGGAGAAACAGAAAGTAACACACAAGAGAGCCCTGATAAGACTAGCAGCTGACTTCTCAATGGAAATGCTCCAAGCAGGAAGGGAATGGCAAGAAATATTCGAAGTAATAAAAACCAGAAGCCTGCAACCAAGACTACTTTATCCAGAAAGGCTCTCAATTAAAAAGGAAGCCAAAATAAGGGTCTTCCTGGATAAAAGAAGACTCAAAGAACATATCTCCTCCAAACGAGCTCTGCAAGACATGCTAAAGATTTTGCTTTAAGAACAGGAAGAAAAACAGTGAAAGACAGAGGTACAAAAAACTGGAAAGGAATAAGTTCTTATCAATAATAAGTTTAAATGTAAAGGGATTAAATGCTCCAATCAAAAAACATAGAATACCTGAATGGATAAGAAAGCATGACCCACACATATGCTGCCTATAAGAGACCCACCTCAGAACAAAAGACCTACACAAACTCAAAGTGAAGGGCTGACAAAAAATATTCCAAGCAAATGGACAGGAAAAAAAGAAGCTGAGGTAGCAATACTCATATCAGACAAAATAGACTTCAAAAAAAGAGACATAAAAGCAGACCTAGAAGGTCACTCCATAACACTGAAGGGAAGAATCCATCAAGAAGACATAAACATTATAAAAATATATGCTCCCAAAATAGAAGCACCCAAATACATAAAGAAAACCTTGGAGGACTTCAAGAAAGATATTGACAGCAACACAACATGGTAGGAGATTGTAACCCACTGTCAAAAATGCACAGATCTTCCAAACAAAATATCAACAAAGATATTGTGGCATTGAACAATGCCCTAGATGAAATGGACTTAAATGATATACATAGAGCCTTTTATCCCAAAGGAGCAAAATACACATTCTTTTCAAGCACACATGGAACATTTTCTTTTCATTTTCTACCATGAATATTGAATTTTATTTTACATATACTCTAACATATCATTTTTTCCTCAAAAAAATGGAATATTTTGGGTACTATGTGTTACTTTTTATTTATTTTTTAATTTTATTTGGGGTGAGCCAGTGGAAAATACTGGAGGCCGATAGAGTAGAGGTTGTTTAGTGTTATTAAGACAGTTGTGTTTGCTAATTGGAGCCTACTGAAATTAGGCTCCTACCCTCCCATAAAGACTGGGAGATAGGGACACTCTCTTCCTTAATACTTATATCTCAAAGAGCTGGTCCTAGGTCTTTGGTTGTTAAAACTGGTAAGAGGGTAGGAGAAGATTTACCTACCTTTAAAAATATAGAGTTTGCAATTTTAAGGTCTCTAAAGAAAATATTCTAATAAAAGGGATGTCAGGGGTTTATAGTGAGAAAGAAGCCAACCTATAGTCAAGCTAAGGGAAATAAGGCTGTCTTCTTTTCTTAAAATTATTTTGTTATTCAAATACAGTTGTCTGCCTTGCCCCCCAACCTCCCCCCCGACCCCAGCCAAACCCATCTCCCTCCCTTGCTTCCACTCTCCCCCTTGGTTTTGTCCATGTGTCAAACCCTTGAAAACCCTTCTCTCCACTGTACCTTCCCTCCTCCCCTCTGGCTACTGTTAGATTGTTCTTAACTTCAATGTCTCTGGTTATATTTTGCTTGCTTTTTTCTTCTGTTGATTATGTTCCAGTTAAAGGTGAGATCCTATGGTATTTGTCCCTCACCACCTGGCTTATTGCATTTACCATAATGTTCTCCAGCTCCATCCATGCTGTTGCAAAAGGTATAAGCTCCTTCTTTCTCTCTGCTGCACAGAATTCCATTGTGTAAACATACCATAGTTTTTTGATCCACTCATTTGCTGATGGACACTTAGGTTGCTTCTAGTACTTGGCTATTGCAGATAGTGCTGCTGTGAATGTTGGGGTGCATAGATTTTTTGATTTGGTGTTTCAGGGATTTTAGGGTACAATCCCAGTAGTGGAATAGCTGGATCAAATGGCATTTCCATTTTTAGTTTTCTGAGGAAATTCCATACTGTTTTCCACAGTGGCCTCATTAGTCTTCTTTCCCAACAGCAATATACTAGGGTTCCCTTTTCTCTGCATCCTCTCCAACATTTGTTTGTTGATTTGTTTATTCTGGCCACTCTGACTGGGGTGAGATGGTAACTCATTGTGGTTTTAATTTGCATCTCCCTGATGACTAGTGATGCTGAGCATCTTTTCATATCTCTCTGGGCCTTCTGTATGTCTTCCTTGGGGAAATGTCTGTTCAAGTCCTTTGCCCATTTTTTAATTGGGTTGTTTCTCTTCCTGCAGTGGAGTTGTGTGAGTTCTTTATATATTTTGGAGATCAAACCCTTGTCTGAGGTATCATTGCCAAATATGTTTTCCCATACTGTTGATTCTCTTTGTAATTTGGTGCTGTTTTCTTTAGCCATGTAGAAGCTTTTAATTTTGATGAGGCCCCATTTGTTTATTCTTTCCTTTATATCCCTTGCTTTAGGGGACATGTCTGTAAGGATGTTGCTGCATGGAATGTCTGAGATTTTCCTGCCAATGTTTTCCTCTAGGACATTTGAGGTGTTACGCCTTATGTTTAAATCTTTTATCGACCATGGATTTATTTTTCTGTATGGTGTAAGTTGGTGATCAAGTTGCATTTTTTCTTGCATGTAGCTGTCCAGATCTCCCAACACCATTTGTTGAAGAGGCTATTTTCGCTCAATTTTATGTTCCTGTTTCCTTTGTCAAATATTAATTGATTGTAAAGACTTGGGTTTATTTTTGAGCTCCCTGTTCTATTCCATTGGTCTGTGTGCCTGTTTCTATGCCAGGACCAGGCTGTTTTGATTAAAGCGGACTTGTAACACAGTTTGATATCAGGTATTGTGATCCCTCCTGCTTTGTTCTTCTTTCTCAAAATTGCTGCTGCTATTCGAGGTCGTTTATGGTTCCATATGAATTTCTGCAATGTTTGTTCTATATCTGTGAAATATGTCATGGGTACTCTAATAGGGATTGCATTGAATCTATAAATTGCTCTGGGTAGTATGGCCATTTTGTTGATGTTAATTCTTCCAATCCATGAGCATGGTACATGCTTCCATTTGTTTGTGTCTTCCTCAATCTCTTTCTTCAGTGTTGTGTAGTTTTCTGAGTACAGGTCTTTTACCTCCTTGGTTAGGTTTATTCCTAGGTGCTTTATTTTTCTTGTTGCTATATCAAATGGGATTTTTTTCCTGATTTCTGTTTCATTGTTTGTGTACAAGAATGCCCTTGATTTCTGAGTATTGACTTTGTATCCCGCTGTTTTGCCAAATTCATTTAGTAAGTTGAGTAGTTTTTTGGTGGAGTCTATAGGATTTTCTATGTTCACTATCATGTCATCTGCAATCAATGACGGTTTTTCATCCTCCTTTCCAATGTGGAAGCCTTTCAATTCTTTTTCTTGTCAGATTGCCATGGCTAGGACTTCTAGTACTATGGTGAATAGGAGTGGTGAGAGAGGACGTGCTTGTTTTGTTCCTGATCTTACTGGGAAAGATCTAAGATTTTGCCCATTGAGTATGATGTTGGGTGTAGGTCTCTCATATATTGTTTATTATGTTGAGGAATGCTCCCTCTATTCCCACTTTGCTGAGTTTTTTTTTAATCATAAATGAATGCTGCATCTTATCAAATGCTTTTTCTGTCTTATCAAATGCTTTTTCTGAATTGATTCATATGATCATGTGATTTTTATCTTTCATTTTGTTTATGTGGTGTATTATGTTTATTGATTTGCAAATATTATACCATCCTTGCATCCCTGGGATGCATCCTACTTGATCATGGTGTACGATCTTTTTAACATATTGCTGGATGCGTTTTGCCAATATTTTGTTGAGGATTTTGGCATCTATGCTCATCAGCGATCTTGGCCTGAAGTTTTCTTTCTTTGTCATTTCTTTATCTGGTTTTGGGATTAGGATGATGCTGGCTTCATAAAAAGAGTTTGGGAGTCTTCCATATTCTTGAAATTTTTGAAATAATCCATGGAGGATGGAGGTTAGCTCTCCCTTAAATGCTCTGTAGAATTCTCTTGTGAAACCATCTGGTCCAGGGCTTTTGTGTGCTGGAAGCTTTTTGATTACAGTTTCAATTTCATCAGGTGTTATAGGTCTGTTCAGGATTTCTGCTTCTTCTTCCTTCAGTTTTGGAAGATTATATTTTTCTAGAAATTTTTCAATTTCCCCTAGGTTTTCAAATTTGTTGGCATATAGTTCTTCATAGTAATTTCTCACAATCCTTTGTATTTCTGTGGTATCAGTTGTAATCTCTCCTGTTTCATTTCTGATTGTGTTTAATTAGGTCCTCTCTCTTTTTTTCTTGATGGATATGCTTAAAAGCTTGTCAGTTTTGTTGATCTTTTCAAAGAACCAGCTCCTGGATTCATTGATCCTTAGAATTGTGCTTTTAGTTTCTATATCATTTAATTCTGCTCTGATCTTGGTTATTCCCTTCCTTGTATTTGCTCTGGGTTGTCTTTCTTGTTGTTCCTCGAGTTCTTGTAGGTATAGGATTAGGTTGTTTATTTGAAATATTTCTATTCTTTTTAGGTAGGCCTGTATTGCTATGAAATTCCCCCCCAGGACTGCCTTTGGTCATCTTAGTGAGTATAAAGTGTTATCTAATTGTCATTTTGATTTGCATTTACCTAATGACAAAAATGTTGAGCATCTTTTCAAATGTTTTTGGTTATTTGTATATCTTACTTGGAGAAATCGATGTTCAAGTTATTTGATCATGTTTAAATTTATTTGGCTGACTTTTTGACAGCCAAATCATTGAGCTATAAAGGCTATATATTATAGACATTAAATCCTTATGTTTATCAAATATTTATTTATTATTCTGTGGAATATTTTTTCATTTCCTTTTTTTTTATATTTTCCTATGCACTATTTAAGATTTTTTTAGAAATATATTTCTTGATTATGCTATTACAGTTGTCCTATTTCCCCCTCTTTATTCCCCTCTATTCTGCACACCCCCTCCTACCATCATTCCCTCCCTGGGTCGTCCATAGGTCGTACATATCCATGGGTCATACATATGAGTTTTTTAGCTTCTACATTTCCTACACTATTCTTACCCTCCCCCAGTCTATTTTCTAGCTACCATTTATGCTATTTATTCCCTGTACCTTTTCCCCCAATTCCACCTGCCCTTCCCTGCTAATAACCCTTCATGTGATCTCCATTTCTGTGATTCTGTTCCTGCCCTAGTTGTTTGCTTAGTTTGTTTTGTCCTTTATTTATTTTTTTTAGGTTTGGTTGTTGATAGTTTTGTATGTTGTCTTTTTATTGTTGATATTTTTGATCTTCTTATTTTTCTTAGATAAACCCCTTAATATTTCATATAATAAGGGCTTGGTGATGATGAACTCCTTTAACGTGACTTTATCTGGGAAATACTTTATCTGCCCTCCCATTCTAAATGATAGCTTTGGGTTGTCTTGGAGGTTCCTGTGTCTTCTCATTTTTTTTGAATTCTTGTTTCTTCATTCTGTTCTGGATGAATGTTTATTTTTTCCTTCTGGTCCAAACTGTTGATTTGCTTCCTGGTTTCCTTCCCTTCATTGTTGGTTCCCTGTAGATTTTTCTTTATTTCACTTTTCATAGCCTTCACTTTTTTCTCTCATTTGCAACCATATTTAACCAATTCTGTGAGGATCCTAATTACCACTGTTTTGACCTGTGCATCTGATTGGCTATCTCTTTGTCCCTTAGTTGTATTTTTTCTGGACTTTGATCTGTTCTTTCATTTGGGCCTTTTTTTTTTTTTTTCCTCTCTGCAAGCCTGTTATGTAGTAAGGGGTGGAGCATTAAGTATTCACCAAGGTGGGGCAACCCGTGTCTCTGCATTATGGCACTGTATGTGGGGGAGGGCTCTGAGAGGGAGCACTGCCACTTCTTCATCTCTCTTTGGCATTCAGTCAATTCTGCTACCCACAAGCAAATTGGGCCTTTCTGGTGCTGATTCCCCAGGTGGGTGGATTTGTGTACATTCTAGGACCCTGTGGGTCTCTCCAAGGAACTCACCTGTGAGTCTGGGAGTTTTTCCCACCACCTCAACCCCCACAGGTTTTTTCAGTCAGAGATTTTGAGGCTCTATATCCCCATGCTGGAACCCTGGGTTGCACTCTGTCTCCCTAGTTGCTACTCCTGGTTTATGCAAATGTAGGGCCACCCACTCTGTCAGTCACCACCTTGCCCTCCCCAGTCCTCCAGCTGCCACTTTGCTTTGAGTCCTCCCCACCCAGCTGCCCATTTCTGCCCCTCCTACTGGTCTGGATGAATGTTTCTTCTTTAACTACTTGGTTGTCAGACTTCCACACAGTTTGATTTTCTGTCAGTTCTGGTTGTTTTTTGTTTTTTAAATTTGTTTTTATCTTTCTTTTGGTTGTGCAAGGAAGGACAGTGTATCTACCTATGCCTCCATCTTGGCTGCAGGTCCCATTTTCTTGATAATACCTTTTGATATACAAAAGCATTTGATTTGATAAAGTAAATTTATCTACTTTTGTTGCTTGTACATTTGTCTCATATCTAAGTATCCATTAACTGACCCAAGGTTTTATAATTGACCCTCTATTTTGTTATGTGATTTTTTAATGATTTTAGGTCTCAAACTTTTGTTGGTACTCCATTTGATTTAATTTTTGTGCATGATGTTAGATTAAGGTCCATATTTATTGTTTTGCATATGGATATCCAGTTGTCCAAGCAACACTTGTTGAGAATATTGTTCCTCCAATTAATGGCCTTCACATCCTTGTAGAAACTTAATTGACAATATGTGTATTGGTTTATTTGTGGACTCTCAAGTTACTTCCATTTATCTGTATATCTATACTTAGGCCAGTACCATATTGTTTGATCACTGTAGCTTTGTGTTGTTTTGAAATAAAAACGTGTAAAAACCTCATTTTTTATTCTTTTCCTTTTTTTATTAGTGGCATTTTTCTATTTTTGTTCAAGTACAGCTGTCTCCATTTTCCCTCCACCACCCCCCTCACCCATCCCCTCAATCCTACCCCATTTTGGATTTGTCCATCTGCCCTTTATACCTTCTTCTTGATGACACTTCGTATTTTCCTTCCTGTTATCTCTATCCCCTTCCCCTCTGGTTACTGTCAGTTTGTCCTTTATTTCAATGTCTCTGGTTATATTTTGTCTGCTTGGTTGTTTTGTTGATTAGGTTCCACTCACAGGTGAGATCATGTGGTATTTGTCTTTCACTGCCTGGCTTATTTCACTTAGCATAAAGCTCTCCAGATCCATCCATGCTGGTATGAAGGGTAGAAGCTCCTTCTTTCTTTCTGATGCATAGTATTCCATTGTGTAAATGTACTATAGTTTTTTTATCCACTCATTTATTCATGGGCACTTAGGTTGCTTCCAGTACTTGGCTATTGTAAATTGTGCTGCTGTGAACATTGGGGTGCATAGATTCTTTTGAATTGGTGTTTTAGGATTCTTAGGGTATTATTACAGCAGTGGAATTGCCAGGTCAAAAGGCAGTTCTATTTTTAGTTTTCTGAGGAAATTCCATACTGTTTTCCACAGTGGTTGTACCACTCTGTGTTCCCACCAACAGTGTACTAGGATTCCATTTACTCCACAACCTCTCCAGCACTTCTTGTTTGTTGATTTTCTTGTGATGGCCATTCTGACTGGGATGAAGTGGTATCTCATTGTGGTTTTAATTGGCATCTCTCTGATGGCTAGTGATGCTCAGCATCCCTTCATATGTTATCCTTTCATATGTCTCCTTTCGTATGTCCTCTTTGGAGAAGTGTCTGTTTAGGTCCTTCGCCCAATTTTTAATTGTTTGTCTTCTTGGAGTGGGGTCCTGTGAGTTCTTTATATATTTTGGAGACCAAACCCTTGTCCAAGGTATCATTTGCAAATATGTTTTCCCATATAGTTGATTCCCTTTTCTTTTTTTTTTTTTTGATGTTTTATTTAGCATTGCAAAAGCTTTATATTTTGATGAACTCTCATTTGTTTATCTTTTCCCTTATACCCTTTGCTTTTAGCAGATATATCAGTGAAAATATTGCTGCCTGGAATATCTGAGATTTTCCTGCCTCTGTTCTCCTCTAGGACTTTTATGGTGTCATGACATATATCGAAGTCTTTTATCCATCTTCAGTTTATTTTTGTGTATGGTGTAAGTTGGTGCTTAAGTTTCATTTTTCTGTATGTAGTTGCTCAGATCTTCCAACTCCATTTGTTGAAGAGGGTATCTTTAATCCATTTTATGCTTCAAATATTAATTGATCATAGAGACATGGGTTTATTTCCTGGCTCTCTATTCCATTCCATTGATCCATGTTGCCAGTACCAGGCTCTTTTCATTACCATGGCCTTGTAATATAGTTTGATATCAGGTATTGTGAACCATCCTTCTTTGTTCTTCTTTCTCAACATTCAGGGTTGTTTATGGTTTCGTGAATTTTTGAAATGTTTGTTCTATGTCTCTGAAATATGTCATTGGTATTTTAATAGGGATTGCATTATATCTATAGATTGTTTTGGGTAGTACGGACATTTTGATGATGTTAATTCTTCCAATAAGTGAACACAGTATTTGCTTCATTTTGTTTGTGTCTTTCTTCATTTTTTTCTTCAGTGTTATGTAATTTTCTGAATGCAGATCTTTTACCTCCTTGGTTAGGTTTATACCTAGGTACTTTATTTTTCTTGTTGCTATAGCAAATGGGATTTTTTCCTAATTTCTGTTTCTGATATTTCATTGTTGGTGTACAAAAATGACTTCAATTTCTGAATATTGACTTTATATCCCATTGCTTAGCCAAACCCACATGTTAGGTCGAGTAGTTTTATGATGGAGGCTATAGGATGTTCTATGTACACTATCATGTCATTTGCAAACAACAACAGTTTTGCTTCCTTCTTTCCAATTTGAATGCTTTTCATTTTTTTTCTTGTCTGATTAGCTGTGGCTAGGATTTCCAATATTATGTTAAAAAGAAGTGGTGAAAGTGGGCATCCTTGTGTTGTTCCTGATTTTAGTGAGAAAGAGTTGAGGTTTTGCCCATGTTATGTTGGGGTATATTCCCACTATTCCCACTTTGCTGAGTGTTTTTATTATAAATGGGCGTTGTGCTACACAAAATGCTTTTTCTGAATATATTGATATGATTGTGTGATTTTTGTCTTTGTTTATGTGGTGTATTATGCTTATTGATTTTTGGATATTGTACCATCTTTGCATCCCTAGGATGAATCCCACTTGATCATGGTGTATGATCTTTTTAATGTATTGCTGGATGGGGCTTGTCAGTATTTTGTTGAGGGTTTTAGCATCTATGTTCATCAGCGATATTGGCCTGAGTTTTTTTTCTTTGTTATGTCTTTATCTGGTTTTGAGAATAGGATGTTGCTGGCCTCATGAAAAGTGTATGGGAGTCTTCCCTCTTCTTGGTTTTTTTGGAATAGTTTTTGAAGGATAGGGGTTAGCTCTTCCTTAAATGCTTTGTGAAATTCTCCTGTGTAATAACCATCAGGGCCTGGGCTTTTGTGCGCCAGTAGTTTTTTGATTACTGCTTCAATTTCAGCTGCTTTTTTCAGTCTGTTTAGGTTTTCTGCTTATTCACTCAGTTTTGGAAGATTACATTTTTCTAGAAAATTGTTCATTTCACCTAGGTTTTCAAATTTTTTGGCATATAATTGTTTGAAGTAATTTCTTACAATCCTTTGTATTTCTGTGGTATCATTTCTTAACTCCCCCCTTTCATTTCTGATTGTGTTTATTTGGGTCCTCTTCCACTTTTTATCTTGAGTGTGCTTAAATGTTTATCTAATTTGTTTATCTTTTCAAATAACCAACTCCTGGTTTGATTAATCATGTTAATTATTCTTTTAGTCTCTACATCATTTAATTCTGCTCTGATATTGGTTATTTCCTTCACTCTACTAACTCTGGACTCTGTTTGTTACTCTTCCTCCAGTTCTTGTAGACATAGCGTTATGTTGTTTATTTGAAATGTTTCTATTTTTAGGTAGGCCTGTATCACTATGAACTTCCCTGTCAGGACTGCCTTTATCTGTGTCCCATAAATTTTGGACTGTTGTGTGGTCATTTTCATTTGTCATTATTTTATTAAATATACTTTTATTTTGGGCCAGCCCCTTAAGTTAGAAACAAATTTGAGGATTGGTTTTTCCATTTTTGCAAAAAAAAAATATTGTTAAGGCTGTAGTAGAAACTAATTGAGTCTGTATATCATTATGGGCTATATTACCTTTTTAACAATACTAAATGTTACAATAGGTGAATATCGCTTTTCTCTTATTTAAGTCTTATATTTCTTTCAGCCATGTTTCATAATATTTAGTGTACAGTCCATTCACCTTCTTGGTTAAATTTATTCCTAGATACTTTCTTTCTTTAGATGTTTTCTTGTTTTCTTTTTGGATTGTTCATTGCATGTTTGTAGAAACATAATTGATTTTTGTGTTTTGATCTTCCACCCTGCTACATCGATGAACTTGTTTATTATATCCAGTAGCTTTCTTCTGTATGCTTTGGAATTTTCTGTATGTATGAACATGTCATCTGTGAATAGAGATAATTTTACCTCTTCCTTCTCATTTTGGATACCTTTTATCCCTATTCTCCACTAATTTCTGGCTTGAATTTATAGTATAAATTTGAATATCAGTGGTTCAAGATGCATTCATTTGTTGTTTCTTTACATACAAATCCCCTTATTACACCAAAGAAGAAAGATCTTTACAAATTGATTAAGTATGGGTAATTAAATTGAAAAATGTAAATATTTAATTGGCACATATACTATCTTATGAAGTATACATAAGAAAACATATCAGAAATGAGCCTAACTAGTGTGGCTCAGTTGGTTGTGCTTTCTTCTCAAAACCAAAAGGTTGCTGGCTCAATTCCTGGCTTGGGCTTGCCTGGGTTGCAGGTTTGGTCCCTGGTCAGGACCCATATTAAAGGCAACTGACTGATGTTTCTCTCTCACATTGATGTTTATCTTCTCTTTCTTCCTCCCTATCTTTCCTTCTCTCTAAATATAAATAAATAAAATATTAAAAATAAGAAATGAGGGCAGCATGTAGACATGGATATAACTATTCTAAAATAGGGCTGCAAATTTGGCTATGAACTTTTCTGGTATTCAAAGTAAAACAGGGAAAATCTAGTTCTGTTTTTCAAGAAAAAACTGTAGAATAAATATTTAGACAAAAGGAAAGATTTTCCTGATATTTCAGTCTATAATCCTTTTAGTTCTGTTAAGTGTTATATTGGGTACTCTGAATAATGAGGTTGGTAATATTCTCAAATAATATGCTTTAAAATAATTCAGTAATAAAGTTATAATACATAATTACAGGAATGTTTAATGTAGTATAAAGACACAACTCTTGAAAGCAATAGGAGGAATGGAGATAGAAATAGCAAGGTAGGGTATTTTTAAAGAACAGAGCACATCTTTGTGGTGTCGAGATTGGAGTGTGACTAGATCAGATCATCTGCTTTCAACTGAGAACAGCCTGGTTTTTGTCCAGAGTATCAACAGGGAACAGGGGGTAGGGAGATAGATAAAAGAGATCCACAAGAGGCAGCAAATATAGTGATCAAAATTTGGAAAGTATAAAAATTTGGCATATCAATTTCTTAAAATATATTAGTGATTAAACTTGCTGAAATTGAGATGAATAACCCATTATTCATTTTTTGGTACATGTTTTTGGTTGTTACATGTTTTGCTTTGTATTAACAATGACATTTGCCAATATACCTAACAAAGCAAACATCTGGACTGTTATTAGTTCAATTTAACAATAAAGAAATATGATGGTTTTAGTATACTATATCACTATGCTTAATACAAATTTGTATGAATAAGTGAAAACATTTATTAAATACATCATTTCTCTCTAAAGCATAGTCTGAGATGTAAATAACAAATATTAAACTAAGCAATGTGTAGATTATCACATTTTTATTTATTTTATTTATTGAGATATAATTGACATTTAACATTACATTAGTTTCAGGTATACAAAATAATGATTCTGTATTTGTATGTATTATGAAATGATCATCTTCAGATTTTATTTTTAAAAGTAATTGGAGAGATAATTCTGATGCTATCCTAATTTTTCCTGTCCGGCTTTTGCTGCTGACAAATCACAGTATTTGTGTGACAGATTTTAGACACATCTATGAAAGAAGACATGTACTGTTGTCTTCTTGTGGGAGGAATAAACTCAAGGACTAACAGTAACAAAGAGTATCAAATAAATATTATATGACAAATCAAAATTAATAAAATGTGATAGTTTCTCTTCAAATTGATTTAGCTTGTCTTCATAGGAACCTAAACTGTGGGAAGAGAACCATATATAAAATTTTATTAGGCAAATTCATGTGTTCTTGACTCTAAATAAAAAGAATGGAAGTAGAAAGGAAAGATTAGGAAAGAAAATTTTGATAGATATAGTCTTTGTAGATAAAAAAGATTTTAAATATTGGTTAATTTTAGCTGTTTTACTCATTTTTATTAAGTGGCTTATTAGAATATTTAATGATTTTACATATCAAAGATCTCAGGAGTTATTTTCTTTGTGGTTTGTTTCTTATTTCATAAAAGCAAAAATAATAAAAACTAGGACTTTTTGAAAATGAATGATGGGTACATTTCAAGACACTGCAACTCACTGCATACTCTAAGTCCAAAGTTCCTAAAGAGTATGAAGACATTTTCTAGATCAAAGCAAGAACATGTTTAAAAATAATTAACTGGTGTTTATAAGCAGGGTTTTTTTCTCCATTCAGTTTTATGTATATTCTACTAGAATCTTGAATATAGAAACTTTACCCATTCTTCTGTGACATAAAAATATACAAGATAATTACTAAACTCATAGGATATTTTCACCAATGCTCCCACCACAGAAAATTTGAATCCTAAAATTCAAGGAAAAGGTACATCATAATGGTCTTATGGCAGTTTTTGAATTGGTAATTAGTGTCAGCAGTATAGACAGAACTGAATAAAAAACACAGGAAAAGGCACACCCAGACCCTTGGGATTATAAACCCTTGGAACAAAGTTACAACATGTGCCTGTTGAAAAAAAGTTCTTCAGATGACTTAGAATGATGAACAAACCCCAAGACCTGGTAGTATTTACAGAGCAAGCACAAAAACAAGGTATAAATCAAAGAATATTTTAAAATAAAATAACAAATAAAAAAGAAACATCACATGAAAATGAAAGTAATGTGGCATAAAAGCTAGGATTACCAGATCCTGTATAACTGGTGAGAAAAACATCAAATAGAATTTAAATCTAAAGTTGTACAAAGCATTTATCTGGGAGTGAAAATAATTGAGGTAAAAATTCCTGAGTGTATTCAACTTTTAAAACACCACAGTCCGCCACATATCTGATGTTCAGTACATATTTTTAGGGTACACAAATGTTCTCTAACTAGTAAAGCGCAAGGAAATTCATGCAGAAATGGAGAAAGCACTGATTGTACTTGTGCCACTGTTCCAGGTATACTCAGAGCCCATCTGCTGTACCAGATGCCTGGTGGTTGATGAAACAGCAACGTGTGGGAGGCAAAATGTATCTCTTTCCAAGAAGGACACTAGGAAAGATTCCAATGCAATTGTGCCAGGACTACTCCTAACCTCCATCAATAGCCTCATAATCCTATTGAGTTCCCTAATTTAACCAGAAAGCTCTTCAAATGTGTGGAGAGATAATTGGACTGCATTTTACAGTTCAAAATAAACAACCCTTTAATATTTTTGATAAAAGTTAATTTCCATGATGTTCTTTAAACAAACACTGTATTTGCTACATCTTCCTTTAAACATACTGACATCAACAGTTTCTTTATGAAATATTTCTAAATATACCCCTAATTTTCAAGTACTTAATGTGAGTAATGTATATAATTTTAAAACCTATAGTTTGGAGAATAAAAATCTAATGACTGAATTTCCTATTTCAGATGCCAAGCTCTCATCTGTAAGTAATAGGATTATGGAAAAAATGCAGACAATTGCATTAGGTTTAGCTTTATTTTCTCCAGATTATTATAAACCAGTATTACTACTGTAAATTATTCACCTTCAATAATCAAACGAATGTCTGTTATCTAATCCTAAAAAGTCTTATTTATATGTGTGATTTTTTCTTTAACTTTGACTGTTTTTTCCCTTCTGTACGTACCTCTAGTCTCATTTTTCCTCTCCTCCTACAGATCCCCCTCTTGCTCCCTCCTCCTCCTCTCTCTCTCTCTGTGTTTCAGATATGTGCACACACATGCATATATGCACACATACACAATAATATGTTCACAAGCACACAGTCATTAAACCTCTATTAAATAGAGTGTATGAGAGTATTGTATTGTATAAAGTAGTGAAATAAGTAAAAAAGAAACCCTAAACAACTCAATTGATAGCAGGGATTAGCAAAATAATACAAGTATCACTAAGGACATAGTATCTGCTAGGTGTCATATTAGCTTGATTTATCTCACATTTGCTAAATGACTCCTGGTATTCATGTCCTATGTTGAAAAACAGCATGGTCAGGCATTTTGTTTTATGGGTAAACACTGAAGCCCAATGTGGTTCAAAAATAGACCCAAGGCCATACAGCTTGGTATGGCTCAGGTTGGTAAATGACTCAGGTTGACACTGAATCCAAAATGTGTCAGACTTGAAAGCCCACATTCATACCTATGACCCCCTGACTGGACTGCTTTTCTCTCTATGAAATAAGGTTTTTTGTTTGTGTGTCTGTTTCTAGAAAAAGAGGAGGAATGGCTGGCTTTGTTTAGACATGGCATTATTTAAATATGCCTCTCCACTGAGGACAATGCCCAAATTTACCTAATTATACCGGACTCACAAAACTTGCCAAGATGCATTTTACAAGACAATAAAATATTAGAAAAGCTTTATTTTAAGTGTGTTATTATTAGAAACCAAATTTGTGAACAGGAGCCAATTTAAGGTTAATACCTTGATTTCTGATAATAGAAAATGAGTCAAGTCCTTGAAGCCAATACTACTACATCTATTGTTTATTAAAACAGAAATAAACCTCTAGCCATAGAATATTATTGTACTGAAATTTTCTTAGCATAATAAATTTAATCAGCTGGTTATTTATTAATCTTGCTATTAAAATTATGTGCATGAAGGATAAATATTTTAATGATGCAGCTTTATTTCTGAATGTTATGGAAGAAAGATGGAAAAATACCTGGAGTTAGAGATGTAGATTTGGATCTCAGATCTGACACTAATGCCTTGATCGCTGACAACAAAGTAAACCAGTTTGAGGAAGTTTGCTTATCTATAAACATGGGGAGAACTGTTACAATCTTAATGGGTTTTGGTGTAAGTTAAATAGATAGTATTTTAATATCTGAGTTCTCTGCAGGTCACAAGTATCATTTATTGGCATATAGTATTCACAAAATTTATAATATTAAATCAATGTGTTTATTTTTCTTAGTTACTCTGTTCAGAAGAAGGACATTATTTGTTTGTTAATTATATAGTTTTGGCTATATAAACAGTCAAGCCAATAAAATTGATACAGTTTAAAAATTCTGATTATCAAGCCACCATCTTTGGGTAGGGATCCATAGGGTTGGATATTTTTGCATCTAACAGCTAGGTCAACAGTAAGACTCTCTTCATGGTCCTCTCACTCTCCACTTGGTGCTCTGCCTTCCAGCACAGGTTCATACATCAGATGGATCAGTGTCTGGCTTCCAATCTCCTTCCTAGCAAAGTTTAAGGAAGTAGAATTATTTTTTCGATTGGTTGGTTTTAATTAGGTATAATGCAAGAAAGATCTTTAAAATTTAAATTTGGATAGGCAAATATTTCATAAAGAACTATGCCTTACGGTAAAGCAATTCATTCCTATGGTGTAAGCATAACTGTCTGCTGTGCTTTGTTTCTGGAGAAAAGGGAAAAAAAAATTACTTCTTAATGCCTCTCAGGTCTTGCTATAGTCTCTTCTTCATGCAGTTGTGAATGTTGGCACTATTGACTAAAGTAGTATCACCCACATCTAAAAGGGTGGTTAAAACTATCTGCCAGGTATCATTATTCATAGACTATTTCTGTGCAGTAAGAGGGTTTAGGATCTGGCTAGTGTGGCTCAGTTGGTTGCATCATCATTCCATAGAACAAGGGGTTGTGGGTTTGATTCTGGGTCAGAGCATGTACCTAGGTTGTGGGTGAGGGTGAGGGTTCAAGGGTTAAATCTCTGGTCCAGGCACATCCAAGAAGGCAACCAATCCATGTTTCTCACATAGATGTCATCTCTCTCTCTCTCTCTCTCTCTCTCTCTTCCCCCTCCTCTCTCTCTCTTTCCCTTCCTCTCTCCCTTTCCCTTTCTCTCTCTTTGAAAGCCATCAAAAAAAAAATGTCTTCAGATGAGGATTTAAAAGAAGAAGGTTTAGGAGCTCTCCTCATTTAACACAATGAAAGCCTACTATCTCACCTGCTCTTTAGTAGTAAGTCTGAAGCAGAATAAACTTGGTTTTGGAGAGGTAACTGATTTTATAGGTATTTTATGAGTATTTCATAGGTTAACTTACAGAGTATTGAAGTACTGAGAAATTTAAGTAGTTTGAAACAAAATGAGAGACGTCAATCACTCATTTTGGCTTTTCCATCAGTAGTGGCTTAGAAGAGGCAATTACAGCAATATGCAATTTAGAGAGTTTATTCCAGTGAATACTGACCTATTTTTATCACAATAAGGAGAAAATTATTTACATTACATTTTAACTGAAACAATATCAGAACACTTTAGGGGTGCTGGCAGAAGCATCATAATTTGGTCAATTACATGGGTATAGATGCATACAGATCTGAGTTCAAATGTTGGCTCCTTCTCCTAACAACATACAATCTTAGGACACTTCATATAATCAACGTTCAGTCTCCTCACCAGTGAAATAGGGATGGTAATAACCAAAGTTGTTTTGATAATTAAATACGTATATGTGTGTGTGTGTGTGTGTAAATGTATTGAGACCTGTGAAGTTAATCAATTATTAGTATGAATTAAAATCTGCCAATATTCATTTTCCTCAACTTTATTAAAGATAGTTGATATATAACATTGTGTAAGTTTAAGATGCACAATATGATGGTTTCATACATATATGTTATGACATAATAGTCAGAATAAGGTAAGTTAACACATCCTTCACCTCACATAATTACAAATTTGTTGTTTCTGTTGTTAGAAGAATATTAAAGCTCTACTCTCATGGCAACTTTCAAATATACAGTACAGTATTTTTTAATATTTATTTATGTATTTATTTTTAAATGTATTATTATTCTATTACAGTTGTCCCCATTTTCCCCCATTCACCCTCCTCTGCCAAGCCCACTGCCCTGCTCCCCCAGTCAATCCCCACACTGTTGTGCATGTCTATAGTATTTTTAACTATAGTTACCATGCTGTACATTAGATACTGAAACTTATTCATCTTTTTAAAAAATTGTTGTTATTCAATTACAGTTGTATGTCTTTTCTCCCCATCCCTCCACCCCACCCCAGCCAAACCACCTCCCTCCCCCATCTCCCCCTTCCTCCTTGATTTCGTCCATGTGTCTTTTATAGTAGTTCCTGTAATCCCCTCTCCTCACTGTCCCCTCCCCACTCCCCCCTGGCTATTGTTAGATTGTTCTTAACTTCAATGTCTCTAGTTATATTTTGTTTGCTTTTTTCTTCTGTTGATTATGTTCCAGTTAAAGGTGAGATCATATGGTATTCATCTTTCATCACCTGGTTTATTTTACTCAGCATAATTTTCTCCAGAGACATGAAATTAAGAACAATCTGACAGTGACCAGAGGGGATGCAGGAGGGTATAATGTGAAAGGGATTTTAGGAACAACTATAAATGACACATGGACAAAACCAAGGGTGGGAATCAGGGGAGGGAGGTGGGGATGGCTGGGGTTGGGGGGAGTAATGGGGGGGTAAATGCAGACAACTGCACTTGAACAATAAAATAGTTTAAAAAAATAAAAAAATAAAAGTTCAATGTTTTTAGATGCCACGTATAAGTGACATCTGATTTATTTCACTTAACACAATGCCATCAAAGTCCATCTATGTTGTTACAAATTAATTAAAGTGTGAGAAAGTGTGAAAAATGTTATTTGCATCATATATGTCATATACATATCATGTATATGATACATTTCACATTAATACATATTATCCATTGTGTGGCAAAAGCAGGTTTATGTTTTTTTGTATGGAATGTAATACAATAATTAATACATAATTATTTGTGTACTCACAACTATAAACTTACTTTTGCTCAATACTGTATATAATATAGATATATAGAGAGATAGTTTATATAGATAGAAAAATAGATATAACTTATATAAAGTATATATACCAAGTATCAAGCATCTTGGTGGTGACCTTAGATTATACATATAATAGAAACTTTAAAAATGTATTCATTGTTAAATGGAATATTGTAGTTCAGAAAGAAATCTACTCATTATTTCCAAAACTAATTTACTTATAAAAATAACTATGAGTCTAGACCTGTGGCTTTTACTGAGAGTAATATTTATATTCAAATTGATAGATAATATTTTATCACCAAGCTCTAAAATCAGTACTAGAGGTCAGATAACATGTAAATAAATGAGAGTTATCTTGAATCCCTTCAAGCAACTGGGATAAATTATTCATTATTTTTTATTTATGGATATTTTGACAAATGGAGATTTATATTTATATGTGTATATATATCACTAGATATGTCACAGTATATCAAATATTTTGATAAGGTAATATCATATAACTCCTAAATAATATAGTAAATGTTATTGAGTATATCCTATGCCATAAAGCAATATGAATTTTTTGTGCTGTAACACATCTCAATGGCACTAAACATCTGTCAGGAAGGAACAGAGGTGAGAATCCAACATTATGACAGGAAAAGATAAAGATTTTGAATAAAGAGTCATTATGAAATTCTACTATCTTTTGTGCCAAAAGAGAGTTAAATTCCATATCCACTTGTTAGTATATCATGTCTAAATGCAGCAAGGACAAATTTCTGCTTAACAATATATTTCCCTTCCCAAGTTTCTGAAGTTTATAGTTGGATGAAATTTAGTACTTTGCTTTGAAAATGTCATAAGAACCCAAGAAATTATTTTTAAAACTAAACTTTACCTATTCTAATACTGGGTCTCTGAGAGCATCACTGTCAGGTGGGAGACAGGTTATTTACCACAAGAAGTTAAACAAAGTTTAAACATACTGTCCAGAGTAACTTTTGCTTATTTATTTACGTAACATTTTTAGCACATAACCTATTCCAGGCACTTGGCCAAGCACTTCAAATTAATTAACCCATCTAATCCTCACCACAACCTGTGAAGTCAACCATAATTTGGCAGGTCAAAGTATGAAAAGTTACCTGTATCTGATTTTCCTTCTTACTATTAAATAAAATAAATGACATTTCAAAAGTATTTACATGATAAAATATAATATGCTAAGAATCTTTACTTATTTAAGCTGATTAGATTTTTAAGAAAGTTAAGTAACCTGCTGTTGGTTACATAGTCACTGGAACAAATTGCACAGTTTGGCATTTTCATATTCTTTTCATTCATTTTCTCTTTATCCTTCATGCCTTCACCACCAGGCCAACTTCTCCAAAATGAAAGGTAGGAAGAAAGAATGAAGAATCCAAACTAAGAATACATAATTTTTCCTTTACTACATAAACAGCTTCTGGCCTTTGTTATTTGTCCACTTTTTACATTTCTAATTCTATTTTACCACCTTCCCTCCAAAATAGACAAAATGTTTTAATTTTTTTTGTTTATTTTCCTATTTCTACTTTTTCATTATTTTAAATTTTTGTTGTTGTTATTTAGTACAGTTGTCTTCATCCCCCCCCTCCACTATGCCCCACCACCCCACTCACCCTTACTTCCCACCTTCAAACCTACCCCACTTTGGCTTTGTCCATGTGGTCTTTATATATGTTCCTTGATAGCCCTTCCCCCTTTTGCCCCCATTATCCCTCTTCTCTCTTCCCTATCCCCTCTCCCTCGGGTTACTGTCAGTTTGTTTTTTACTTCAATGTCTCTGGTTATATTTTGCTTGTTTGTTTTGTTAATTAGGTTCCACTTATAGGCGAGATCATATGCTATTTTTCTTTTACTCCTGACTTATTTCACATAGCATAATGCTCTCCAGTCACATCACTAGCCATCAGAGGGATGCAAATTAAAACCACAATGAGATACCACTTCATAGCAGTCACAATGGCCATCATAACCAAATCAACAAACAAGTGCTGGTGAGGTTGTAGAGAAAAAGGAACCCTGGTACACTGCTGGTGGGAATGCAGACTGGTGCAGCCACTGTGGAAATAGTATGGAACTTCCTCAGAAAACTACAAATGAACTACCTTTTGACCCAGCAATACCACTGTTGGGGTTATACCATAAGGATCCTGAAACATTAATTCAAAAGAACCTGTGCACCCCGATGTTCATAACAGCACAATTTACAATAGGCAAGTGCTGGAAGCAACCTAAGTGCCCACCAGTAAATGAGTGGGCAAAATGTCTTTATGTGACAATGATCTTCCTCAGATATTACTTAAAATAACTTTGAAAATTGATATTCCTTTTTATATTTAGATGACTTCTGTAAATTTCCATTACAAAAGTTTAAAAGGTTATAATTCATACATGTTGTTATTTATATGTTAAATATAAAGTTAACAAATTTCTTTTTAAAATTGGATAATGACATCATTAGACCCTGAGACAATTATGTGGTGTTAAGTAATTTACTTTGGAGAAATCAGGAAAGCAGATGATGGATTGGGAAATGAGGTAGGGGATGGAAGGAAACAATAAAGAGTGGGTTACTGTTATGAGCAAAAGTAGAGTAAACATTTTAGCTTATTCTGAAGTCATTTTGAGAGACTAACTAGTACATATACCATAATTAGCTCATTGAAAGTCAAGAAATATGGCTTATTTATCTATGTCCTTCCCCATTGGTAGAGGGTTTCTCCTGGGACTAATAGTTTCAAGGTACTCTCCTCCCTACCCAAATTTGGTCAAGCAAAGTCCTATAGCCCAAGGAAGCTTTAAGGCTAAGAGTGGCAAGTCTGAGGGAAGTAAGTATCAGTATACACAGAGCATGTCCACCAAACTGCAGAAGACTTTGGGGTGGGCCAAGGGTTAAGTGTCGTATATCTGACAGTGTGTAATTTAATACCCAAGAAAGCTTCATTAAAGAAGTTATGCTTTCTGATTATTAAAACTAAATTTAAAGTAAATTTTTAGTATTCAAATATAAACTAATTGTTATGAATACAGAAAGAGCAAAATTATTTTTGAACTTTTCAATTACAGTTGACATTCCATATTATTTTTATATTAGTTTCAGGTGCACAGCATAGTAGTTAAATAATTAAATAATTTAAGAAATGGGAGAAAAAAAGATGGTGGCAAGATAGCTGGGAGCAGAGCCCAGTTCTCCCTGCGCCCAGCTGGAACACCTCGCTGATCTTCTGAGGAACAGAGTGAACAGCCAATGGAATCCCAGCTTATATGAAGTTTGGAGGCAAAAAAATTACAGAGAACATTGAAAAACAGATGGTGAGGAGATTGTTCTGGGATGGTAAGATCCCTGGGATCTGCGTGGGTACCAAGGCTGCTGCAGTTCCCGGTCCAGTGCCCATCACAGGACATGGTGAGGAGAGTTAGAGCACTGACTCCCTCCCCTACCAGAGCAGGGAGGGCAGCCCAACACCAGGAGGGACCTGGGCGCTGGAAGTCACTGGGGGGAATAACGACAAAGTGGAAGACCAAAGAGGTGGTGCACATCCGCTGGGACTGTGGACACCAGCACCAGAGAAATTGGGGTGCCAGGTGACACCTGGAGAAGGGAGGAGTTGGGCAGTGTTGGACCCTGACTCAGATGATCTAGGGGCTGGTTAGCATGTTGGGCTTTGAGAAAAGCCGTGAGCTTGTTAAGAACTACAGGCAGCTGCTTCATAAGGAACTCTCAGCAGTGACTGGCCCCTGGGGTGATTCAGCTGTGCGCACCCAGAAGCTGAGTAGCTGAGCAGAACCATCCACACTGATGATTGGGTTCTTGGGTTCCACACTGGAGACTGACTCATGCTGTGAGCAGCTGAGTGGCTGATTTGAGCCTGGCAGCTCACGGAGGACCTGGGCTGGAGGCCTGGAAACTGTGATTATTGCAGCCCAGACCTGGTCCCCATCCTCTCAAAACAATTGGAAGGGAGAAAAGTGAAACCCAACCTCCTCTTCTTGTGGCATCTAGGAAGATCAGCAGAACTTGCTGAACAGTTTTAAAGCAGGAGTCATTATTATTATTAATTATTATTATTATTATTATTATTTATTATTATTATTTTCCTTTTTGGATCCTCTCTATTTTTTTCCCTTTTATTTTCTTCCCCCAAGTGAGACAATAAGATGTGGAGATACAAAGGGTCCAGAGACAGATCTAAAGAGGGAGCACAAGGCTAACCCCAAAGACTGAGAAACTGAGACAAATGTCACTTTGCTATCCCATAGAGCTGGCATTTTATTTTTTACATGTATTATTACTAACTTGTCATTATTTTTACCACTTTTATTAGTTATATTTTTATTTATCTTCCTTATGTTTAGTTTTCCTTGTTTTATTTCCCTGTTTAATTGCATTGTTTGACTGGTTTTCCTTATCCTCTATTGTATTTTAATTTTCCTTCCTTCACTTCACCTGTGTGCCAATAACACACAATACTTGATCAGGAACTTTCTATTCTGGTTATCCAAATCACATATTTCTTGTCATATTATTGTTGTCCCAGGACTATTGTACATAATTGTTCCATATAATTGTAAATACTACACAGCACCATTCTCTGGTCTTAGCCTATTTCACTGTCTTCCTGAACTTTATTACTATTGTAGTTAACTTTGTTCTCACACACTATTCCAACATTCTATCCTTTACTCTCACTATATCTCATCATCTAACCTCGAACAATCACTCTGTTTTCTAGGTTCAGCACAAAATCATCATCCCCTCTAACAAGAGTCTTATCTCTCTTTCACCTTTTATAAAAAGTGCTAGTTGGGTGACATATCATAGTTAATGCTATACTTATCTAAAGAATCTCCTATCTCTTCTCTATTTGCTGGTACTTTAATCACATAAAATACTCTCTCATTATCTTAATTCATTTTGCCTATGCCCTGCCACTGATCACATGCAAGAATGGGTGGGAGCTGTGAACATCAGTATACCTGCTTGAGGAGAAAAAACATCAACAAAGAAACCACCTAAAGGTAAAAACCCAAGTACAACAAGAGAGCCCACACAAACAGAAGAAAGGGGACCTAGAGCATCCACAGAAGATCAAAGAGACCATAGCACTGAATCTCATAGAATTCCTACCATAGAAGTTCCCTATACAAAGACAACTAGCAAAGCAAAACATCAGGAAGTGCAGAAACAAAAGAGTCATCTAGAATGGGGAGACAAAAAAAGAACATGCAATCAAAAGGAATGGAAGATTCCCCACTAAAAGACCTAAATGAAATGGAAATAACCAAACTATCAGATATAGACTTTAAATTAATAACAATAAAAATGCTCAAGGAACTCACAGGCAAACTACAAGGAACTGAATGAGAACTATATCAGCATGAAAAATGAAATAGAAAATACAAACAAAACCCATGAAGAAATGAACAATAAGATCTCAGAAATTAAAAACAAACTAGAAGGAATAACAAGAAGGCTGGAAGAAGCAAGGATTGAATCAGCGAGCTAGAGGACAAGGTAGAAAAAAACACCCAGAATGAGCAAGAAAAGGAAGAGGCTCAGAAAGAATGAACAGGTGGTAAGGGAGCTACAAGATAATATGAAACATAACAATATCTGTATATTGGGGATACCAGAAGGAGAAGGAGAAGAAGAGCAAGGGGTAGAAAACCTGTTTGAAAAAGTAATGATGGAAAAGTACCCTAATGTGATGAGAGGAAAAAGTCACACGAATCCAGGAAACACAAAGAGTCCCAAGCATGAGGAACCCAAAGAGGCCCACTACAAGACACATAATAATTAAAATGACAAAATTCCAAGACAAAGAGAGAATCTTAAAGGCAGCAAGAAAGAATAGGAAGTAGCATACAAGGAGCCCAGATAAAGCTAGCAGCAGACTTCTCAATGGAAATGCTCTAAGCCAGAAGATAATGGCAAGAAATACTCCATGTAATGAAAACCAGAGGTCTGCAACCAAGATTACTCTATCCAGCAAAATGCTTAATTAAAATGGAAGGCCAAATAAGGTCATTCCTAGACAAAAGAAGCCTCAAAGAATACACCTCCGCCAAACCAGCTCTGCAAGAGATGCTAAAGGGACTACTTAAGAAAAGGAAGAAAAACAGTGAGAGAGGACCACCAATACAAAAAAAAAAAACAAAAAAGGGCAAAGAATTAGTACCTATCAACAATAACCTTAAATGTAAATGGATAAAATGCCCCAAACAAAAGACACAGAATAGCTGAATGGATAAGAAAACATGACCCACACATATGCTGCCTATAAGAGACCCACCTCAGAACAAAAGACCTACACAAACTGAAAGTAAAGGGCCGGAAACAAATATTCCAAGCAAATGGACATGAAAAAAAAAAAAAGAAAAAGCCTGGGTAGCAATACTCAAATCAGACAAATTATACTTCAAAAAAGAGCCATAAAAAGAAACCTAGAAGGTCACTTCATAATACTCAAGGGAAGAATCCATCAAGAAGACATAAACTTTGTAAATATATATGCACCCAACATAGGAGCACCCAAATACATAAAGAAAATCTTGGAGGGCTTCAAGAAAGATATTGACAGTAGCACAATTAAAGTAGGGGATTTCTATACCCCACTATCAAAAATGAACATTTCTTCAAAAAAAAAAATCAACACAGATATTGTGACCTTGAACAACACCCTAGATCAAATGAACATAACAGATATATATAGAGAGCCTTTCATTCCAAAGAAGCAAAACACACATTCTTTTCAAATGCACATGGAACATTTTTAAAGATAGACCACATGATGGGAAACAAAATAAGCCTCAACAAATTCAAGAAAATTGAAATCATATCAAGCATTTTCTCTGACCACAAGGGACAGAAACTACAAACCAACTTCAAGGAAAAAACTCAACATTCAAAATGACAGAGATTGAAAATCATGCTTTTAAACAATGAATGGGTCCAGAATGAGATCAAAGAGGATATCAGAAAGTTTCTGGAAATAAATGAAAATGAACTCACAAAAAACCAAAACTTATGGGACACAGCCAAGGCAGTCCTGAGAAGGAAGTTCACAGCAATACAGGCCTACCTAAAAAAACATAGAAACATTCCCAATAAACATCCTAACCCTACATCTACAAGAACTGGAGCAACAACAACAAAGACAGCCTAGAGCAAGCAAAGGGAAGGAAATAACCAAGATCAGAGCAGAATTAAATGACATAGAGACTAAAAGCACAATCCTAAGGATCAATAAATCCAGGAGCTGGTTGTTTGAAAAGTTAAACAAAATCACCAAGCCTTTAAGCAGACTCATCAAGAAACAAAGAGAGAGGACCTAATTAAACACAATCAGAAATGAAACAGGAGGGATTACAACTGATAATACAGAAATACAAAGAATTGTAATAAATTACTACAAGAAGTATATGCCAAGAAATTTGAAAACTCAGGCGAAATGGACAAATTTCTAGAAAAATATCATCTTCCATAACTGCATGAAGAAGAAGCAGAAACCCTGAACAGACCAATATCAGCTGAAGAAATTGAAGCAGTAATGAAAAAACTTCTGACACACAAAATCTCTGGAGTGACGGTTTCACAGGAGAATTCTACAGAGCATTTAAGGAAGAGCTAACCCCTATCCTTCACAGACTATTCCAAAAATATCCAAGAAGATGGAAAACTTCCAAACCCATTTTATGAAGCCAGAATCATCCTAATCCCAAAAACAGATAAAGACACAAGAAAGAAAATTTCAGGTCAATATTGCTGATGAACATAGATGCTAAAATTCTCAACAAAATATTGGCAAACTGTATCCAGCAATACATTAAAAGATCACACACCATGATCAAGTGGGATTCATCCCAGGGATGCAAGAATAATTCACAAATCAATAAACATAATACACTACATAAACAAAATGAAAGACCAAAATCACATGATCATATCAATAGATACAGAAAAAGCATTTGATAAGGTACAACACCGATTTATGATCAAAACACTCAGTAAAGTGGGAATAGAGGGAGCATTCCTCAATATGATAAAGGCCATATATGACAGAGTGTAGCCAACATCATACTCAATAGGCAAAAACTAAAAACTTTCCCACTGAGATCAGGAACAAGACAAGGTTGTTCACTTTCACCAATTGTATTAAACATAGTGTTGGAAGTCCTATCCACAGCAATCAGAGAAGAAAAGGAAAAAAACGGCATCCAAACTGGAAAAGAGGAAACAAAACTGTCATTGTTTGCAGATGACACGATAGTGTACATAGAAAATCCTATAGACTCCACCAAAAATCTGCTTGACCTAACAAATGTATTTGCCAAGACAGTGGGATACTAAGTCAATATCCAGAAATCAAAGGCATTTTTGTATACCAACAATGAAATGTCAGGAATGGAAATCAGGAAAAAAATCCCTTTTGATATACTACCAAGAAAAATAAAATACCTAGGAATAAACCTAACCAAAGAGGTAAAACACCTGTACTCAGAAAACTACACCACACTGAAGAAAGAAATTGTGGAAGACACAAATTAAAACATATACCGTGTTCATGGATCAGAAGAATTAACGTCATCAAAATGTCCATAACTACCTAAAGCAATTTATAGATTCAATGCAATACCTATTAAAGTACCAATTGCATATTTCAGAGATATAGAACAAACACTTCAAAAATCTATATGGAACCATAAACAACCCCAAATAGCTGCAGCAATTTTGAGAAAGAAGAGCAAAGTAGGAGGGATCACAATACTTGATATCAAATTGTATTTCAAGGCCATTGTAATCAAAACAGCCTAATACTGGCATAAGAATAGACATATGTACCAATGGAACAGAATAGAGAGCCCAGAAATAAACCCAAGTCTCTACAGTCAATTAATATTCAAGACAGGAAGCAGCAGCAAAAAATGGAGCAAAAATAGCCTCTTCAACAAATGGTGTTGGGAGATCTGGACGGTTACATGCAAAAAAAATGAAACTTGAGCACCAACTTATACATACACAAAAATAAATTCAAGGTGTATAAAAGATTTAAATATAGTTTGTGACACCATAAAAGTCCTAGAGGAGAACATAGGCAGGGAAATCTCAGATATTCCATACAGCAATATTTTCACTGATGTGTCCCCTAGAGCAAGGCACATAAAGGGAAGAATAAACAAATGGGATCTTATCAAAATAATTTCTGCATGGCTAAAGAAAACAGCATTAAAATGAAAAGAGAATCAACCTTATGGGAAAACATATTTGGCAATGATACCTCATACAATGGTTTGATCTCCAAAATATATAAAGATCTCATATGACTCCACTCTAAGACATGCAATCCATTGAAAAAATGTACAAAGGACTTGAATAGACACTTCTCCATGGAGGACATACAGAGGGTCTAGAGACAGATGAAACAATGCTCAGCATCACTAGCCATCAGAGAGATGCAAATTAAAAGCACAATGAGATACCACTTCACATGGTGATAATGGCCATCATAAACAAAGCAGCAAACAACAAGTGCTGGTGAGGCTGTGGAGAAAAGGGAACCCTAGAACACTGTTGGTGGGATTGCACACTGATGCAACCACTATGGAAAACAGTATGGATTTTCCTTAGAAAACTAAAAATAGAACTGCATTTTGACCCAGCAATTCCACTGCTAGGATTATATCCTAAGAACCCTGAAACGCCAATCCAAAAAACCTAAGCACCCCAATGTTCACAGCAGCACTATTTACAATAGCCACGTGTGGAGGCAACCTATGTGCTTATCAGTAAATGAGTGGATCAAAAATTTCTGGTACATTTACACAATGGAATTCTGCACAGCAGAAAGAAAGAAGGAGCTCCTATCCTTTGCGACCACTTGGATCGAACTGGAGAGCATTATGCTAGGTGAAATAAGCCAAGCACTGAAAGACAAATATCATATGATCTCACCATTAACAGGAACTAATCAACAAAATGAACAAGCAAATGAAGTATAGCCAAAGATATTGAAACTGAGGACAAGCAGACAGTGACCAGAAGGGAGAGGGCAGGGTACAATGGGGGGAAAAGGGTGAAGGGTTTACAGTAACCATTATAAAGGACACATGGACAATAACAAGGGGCAGTGGAAATAGGGGAGGGAGGGGTGGTGGGGAGGGGTAGGTGGAAAAGGCAGAAAAATGTACTTTAACAATAAAATAAGTTAAAAAATGAAAATAAATGATACCCCTGATAATTCTAGTACTCACCTGGCACCATACATACTGATTAAAATATTATTGACTATATCCCATATGGTATAATTTACAGCCCCCTAACTATTTTTAACTATCAAATTTTACTTCTTAATCTCTCTTTCAAATTGGCCCCAAACACCCCTCCTCTCTGACCACCATTAGTCCATTCTCTGTATGTATGAGTCTGTTTCTATTGTGTTTGTTCTTTTTGTTTGTTTGTTTTTTGTCTTATACATATAGGTGAAATTATGTGGCATTTGTCTTCCTCTGCTTGACATTTTCAAAGCATAATAACCTCTAGGTCCATTCATGTACCACCTTTTCTTTATCCAATGTCCATTGATAGGCACCTGAGTTGCTTCCATATCTTGGCTGATGTTTAGTGACTAATTGATTTCCCATAGACAACTTGATCCCTAAGAACTTTTTCTTTGATTTTTGGTGTTCTACATTTCTACTCTTTTACTGATTGTAACTAATTTTTAATATTGATATTGGGCTTGTACCTAGTTTTCTCAGAGAATAAATTGGGTAAATATGCCCAGTATTTCTTTGTTTATTTAAATAACGTCACTAAGCTATCTTTTTCAAAATTCACTGATCAAGCCATTCAGTGATTTAAATATTATTGATTTTGGATTTAATTAAATTAGATGAACATTAACTTATAAATACCAGCACTTGGTAGTAGGGTGTGCCTGCGTACACACATACACATCTAAGCAGTAAATGAAAAGTTTAGAAAATCTCTGAAATATATGGCATGTGATCAAGAAAAGAACATATCTATGGAGGTCCATGAAACTGAGAATTTTACAGTTCTAACAGTCTTTCTGTGAAAAACTATTATTTCCACATGATTAAAATGATTGATAAAATACATATATGCCCATTGTGTAAAAATAAATAAATAAATAAGGAAAACAATCTATTATATGTAGTGTGACTTTCCTCTTTTAAATATGATTATCCAGATTTTTTGTGGCCATACAAGATTTGTCAGCCAATATCTTTTTGTTCATGGTTTAAATTTTTTTCTAAATTTTTAAACCTAATAAAAGTAGCAAGGAGTACTGTGCCTTAAATGGTTGAGACAACTGTTATATACACATTTAAACTTTAGCTATAACTCAAAATGCCTCAAATGGTGTTTTTAAGATTTCAGAGGGCATTTATGTTACCTTTCATGAATTTTTCTTTGAGAATCTTTATAAATGAACTGTTATTTCTAAAACCCTCAAATTCAAATGTAAATTTTTAATTGAATTTATTGGGGTGACACTAGTTTGCAAAACCATACAGGTTTCAAGTGTACAACTCATTCAAACATAATCTGCACACTGAATCATGTACTTCTCACCCTAAGCAAAGGTTTCTTCTATCCCCATTTCCCCCTCCTTTGACTATCTCCACCTAGCCCCCATCCCCTTTCTTTCTGGCTATCACCACACTGTTGTCTGTGTTATGTATATGTTTTTTTGATAAGCCCTTCACCATTTTTTATCCAAACCCAACCTCTCTGACAGCTGTCAGTCTGTTCCATGTATCCATGCCTCCATTTCTATTTTGTCCATCAGTTTATTTTGTTCACTATATTCTACATATAAGTGAGATCATATGGTATTTGTCCTTCCTTGACTGTTTTTTTTTTTTTTCATTTAGCATAATAAACTCTGGGTCTGTCCATGCTGTCACAAAAGGTAAGATTTCCTTCTTTTTTACCATTGTGTAATATTCCATTGTGGAAAAGTACCACAGCTTTCTTATCCATTTATCTACCAGTGGGTACCACTACTTGAGTGGTTTCCAGGTGCTAGCTATTGCAAATAACACTGCAATGAACATAGGGATGTATATATTCTTTCAAATTAGCATTTCAGATTCTTAAGGTAGATTCCCAGAAGTGGGATTGCTGGGACAACAAAATGGGACTACATCAAACTAAAAAGCTTTTGTACTTCAAAAGAAGCCATCAACAAAATGAAAAGGGAACTCATTGTATAGGAGAACATATGTGTATTTGCCAATGATACCTCTGATAAGGGATAAATTTCCAAAATATGTAAAGAAGTTATAATGCTCAACACCAGGAAGACAAACAATCCTATTAGAAAATGGGCAAAAGACCTGAATAGACACTTCTTCAAAGAGGGCATACAGATGGCCAATAGACATGAAAAAATGCTCAATGTCAATAAGCATCAGAGATGCAAATTAAAACAACAATGAGATAACACCTCACACCTCTGTCAGAATGGTTATCATAAATAAATCAATAAACAACAAGTGCTGGTGAGGATGTGGACAAAGGAGACCCCTCACTCACAGTTGGTGGGAATGCAGACTTACACAGCCAATGTGGAAAATCGGGAGTGGAACAGTCTTTTGATTCAGCAATCAAAAGTAAATTTTATTGATTTGATTTGCCCTTTAACCTTCATGTGTTGATGCTCACTTGATCTTAACATGGGAAGGTTCTCATTCCTGTATGCATCTGACTCTTTCTTCTTTTGGTGTCTTTGCCCATGGCCCTAGAATGCCTGTCAGTACTGTTTTTCCCTGACTCCTAATCAACCTTCAAGATTTTCTTTAGTGTCAACACGATAAGGAGTCTTTACTCATGCCCCATTTGAGTTAGATATTCCAGTCCTCTTACAGCTCCCAATGTGAGAATGCTTATTAGCAAAAATAATCTTTCTCCTCCACCAATTTATGAGTTTCTTGAAGGCATGAGCTTTGGCTTAGCTTCATATGTGGTCCTAATGCGGAGACCACATTGCATTCAGTACTTACTGGAGAAATAAGTGAATGGGTGGGTGGATGAGGAATAAATGAAAGCATGTATGGCATGCTTTGCTTGCTTAGATTTCATCTCATCATGTTTTTATATGAGATATTAAGATTCAAATGAAGTGGAAGGAAGAACCATTTCCTTTGGTCTTAATATGAAAATTTATTCCAACATAATAAAGAGTACAAACAGAAGTGTTTTTTTTTTTTCCTGATAGACTGCTATAAATGATTTTGCTTACATTCAAGAAAAGAAAGAATAATACATTATTAATGAAATTCAGCAGTTTTATATTTGTTTTGTTTTGTTTTCCTGTCATGCTATAGCAGTTGGATAAACTTGCTATCAGATGTATTAGAGTAGATAGTTAGATTTGTCATCACTGATCAAAATTGCTTTAGAAGAAACCATTTTGTTAAGAAGGCAATTGATTGGAGATATGTTCTTAGTTTGTACATGTGTATGTTTATTTCCAGTCTAAATACAGAGTAGCTGCTTTTGTCTTTTAACATCATTAGTTTTCTTACAGTGCTGTTTCTTTAATAGTGGGAGAAACATTTAAAAAATCACTAAAACTGTCTGTAATCATTGTATTGAGTAATTTTCAGAGCTGCACATTTGTTCAAAAATAACTAATGATGTTGGACTTCTTCCAGGCATCTTACACATTTGGAATATTTATTTTTATTCAGTCAAACAATATAAACACATGTCTTCTTTCTGAAAGAAAAGCTGTCTTAGTCACCTCATGCATGGACTTAATAAACTCTGCAAAATAAAGTAGAGGAGATTATTGCTTTGCACAGTTGTAGCAGCCTCATTAGTTTCACTACATAGCTTGAAATGGTTTCATGCCAAATTAAAAATGTAGGTCATTCAAAGGACTAATGGTGCTATTTCAGCATGAAGTGATTTCAAGCTCCCTCATATACAGGTCTTTTATCTTATTCTGTTGCAAACCTCTTCTCACAATGGTTATAATTTTATATGTCACTTTTAGAAAATCATATATAATCGCATTGTTAGAATACATGCTTTACATGTCCACCAAATTATGGGGTTTTTAAGGCAGTAATTTCCAGTGCCTGATAAAATACTAAGAATTAGCCCTTTAGTTTCATGAAATAATTTTCATAATTTTATGTGTTCCAAAAGTGGATTCCATAGACCACTAATTCTATTGTTTTTTAACTTTATTTATTTAAAAATAATTTTATTGATTATGCTATTACAGTTGTCCTATTTTTCTCCCCTTTTTCCTCCCAATATCGTTCCCCCTCCCAATATTGTTCCCCCGCCTTAGTTCATGTCCATAAATTATACATGATCAAGCAAGTTCTTTGGCTTCTCTATTTCCCATACTATTTTTAACCTCCTCCTCTCTATTTTGTACCTACCATTTATGCTTCTTATTCCCTGTACCTTTTCCCCTATTCTTCCCCCTCCCACTCCCCACTGATAACCCCCCATGTGATCTCTATTTCTGTGAATCTCTTCCTGTTCTAGTTGTTTGCTTAGTTTGTTTTTGTTTTTATTTTTTGGAGTTTGGTTGTTGATAGGTGTAAGTTTGTTGTCATTTTACTGTTTGTATTTTTTATCTTCTTCTTTTCTTATATAAGTCCTTTTAACAGTTCATATAATAAGGGCTTGGTGATGATGAACTCCTTTAACTTGACCTTATCTGGGAAGCACTTTATATGCCCTTCCATTCTAAATGCTAGTTTTTCTGGATAGAGTAAGTAATCTTAGATGTAGGTCCTTGCTTTTCATGACTTTGAATACTTCTTTCTAGCCCTTTCTTGCCTGTAAGGTTCCTTTGAGAAATCAGCTGACAGTCTAATGGGAACTCCTTTGTAGGTAACTGTCTCCTTTTCTCTTGCTGCTTTCAAAATTCTCTCCTTCTCTTTAATCTCAGATAATGTAATTATGATGTCCCTTGGTGTGTGCTTTCTTGGGGACAACTTCTTTGGGACTCTCTGAGCTTCCTGGACTTCCTAGAAGTCTAGTTTATTTGCCAGATTGGGGAACTTCTCCTGCATTATTTTTTTCAAATAACATTTCAATTTCTTGCTCTTCCTCTTCTCCTTCTGGCACCCCTATGATTTGGATGTTGGAATGTTTAAAGTTGTCCCGGAGGTTCCTAAGCCTCTCCTCATTTTCTTGAATTCTTTTTTCTTCATTCCATTCTGATTGAATGTTTATTTCTTCTTCTGCTCTGGACTGTTGATTTGAGTCCTGGTTTCCTTCCCATCACCGTTGGTTGCCTGTACATTTCACATTGCATAGCTTTCAGTTTTTTTCTCTTTTTTTGCGAGCATACTCAACCATTTCTGTGAACATCCTGAATACCAGTGTTTTGAGGAGTATGCAGGATTAATTTTGCCTGAAAGGAGAAATAGCCAAAAATAAGAATGTTTAATGATTCATGACTTGTGGCCAATGGTTTGGCTATATGATAAAAATCTTGGGAAAAAAGATGATTCAAAATTGGTGAGGAAGATATCTGGGGAAGAAGTAGAGGGAACTTAATGAGCGGGCAAAAATATGAAGACATTTATGTTTCACTGTATTATGTTTCCATGAATTCCCACTGTAGAAGAGGAAAAATGTTTACTCTACCTTTCTAGTTTTTTTGACTGGTCTACTAATAGACTTAACATGAGACAAATTAACAGGAGAAAAATCTAATTTAATTTTGTACATAGGTTGTTCCACAAAATGTTAGGCACACAGGCAATCAGTCAATTGAGGTTTATATGCCATTGTTTGCTAATGAGAAGGGAAGTATGTGTTTGGGACTTAAGAAGGAAGGAAACAATTCACAAAAAGCTCAAAATAGCAAATATTTAGGAAACTAGTATTTGCCATGAGAGACAAATGGAAACAAAGAATGTGAACAAGCAGGCCTCACTAAGTTTTCCCCACACAACTACTTCTAGACAACTAGGCTATAGTCTTTGTATTTACCTCTGCCGATGGTTCTCTTTTTTGAAATATTCTTTTTAGGCAGTTAAGGGGGAGGTAAAAAAAATGCTTTCTGAGTCTTGTGCTTCTTTTTTAAAAATCATTTCTTCATGTAGTCTACAATGAAGACTCTGCTGGGGGGTGGTGGTTGGGAATGGGGACTCCCAACCCACCCAGAGTCTTTTGAACTTTGCATCTGATAGATTGGCTATCTCTTCATCACTTAGCTGTATTTTTCCTGTAGTTTTGATCTGTTCTTTCACTTTGGCCATGTTTTTTTTTGTGTGTGTGTCTAGGTATGCTTGTTATTTAGTAAGGGTCAAAGCCTTAGGTATTAGCCAGAGTGGGGCAACCCACTTTGTTGTTTGTGGCATTGTATGTGGGGGAGGGGTCCAAAAGGGAACAATGCTTCTTGCTAAGCTCTCAGCTGGCTTTTAGTCACTTCCTCTGCTACCCACAAGGAAATTGGGACCTTGTCATGCTGACTCCTGGGTGGGTGGTTTTGTGTAGATTTTAGGACCCTGTGGGTCTCTCCAATGAACTCTCCTCTACAGCCAGGAGTTTCTCTTGATTACTCAGCCCTCACTGGTGTTTTCAGTCAGAGGTTTTTGAGGCTTTATTTCCCCACACTGCAACCCTGGGTTGTGTAATTTGTCTCATTCCCCAGTTGGTCCTCCTGGTTTATCCACACATGAATGTGGAACTGCCTGCTCCACTAGCCACTAGCCAGTTCCACCAGCTGCTGCCTGGCTGGTTCCACCAGGTGTGGCCTTGCCCAATCCTCCTGCCCCCTCCTTTCTGTGAATCCTCTCCACCCTGGCTACGTGTCTCTGCCCCTCCTACCAATCTGGGTGAGTTTCTTCTTTAACTCCTTGGTTGTCAGACTTCCAAACAGTTAGGTTTTCTGGCAGTTCTGGTTATTTTTTTTGTTTTTAAATTTGTTGTTGCTCTTCTTTTGGTTGTGTGAGGAGGCAAAGTGTATCTATCTACACCTTCATCTTGGTCAGAAGTCTAATTCTATTGCTTTTTAGCATGCTCCGGTTGGTATAGGTCAGTAGATTGATCAAGGGTCTGCGAACCAAAGGGTTGCCAGTTTGATTCCCAGTCTGGGCACATCTCTGGGTTGCAGGCTGGGTCCCCTGTACAGGGTGTGTGAAAGGCAACCACACACTGATGTTTCTCTCTCTCTGTTTCCTTTCCCCTCTAGCTAAAAATAAATAAAATCTTTTTTTTTAAAAAAGCATGTGGTGTATGAAGGAGATACAAATGATTAAATAAATTTGGGGAAGCATGAGTTAAACTCTTTTCTATGGGTTTAAATACTGCAGGAAATCTCAAAGTCTGATATATGCATTGATAAATCTCACTAATACATCAATGACAATAAAAATACTTCAAGCTTCTCATTTCTCAATTTATTTACCTTTTCAGCAGTATGTAGCATTGTTGAGTGCTCATTCCATTTTTTCAAAATTCAAGTTTACCTAATTATTAAAGATTAATACAGTTGCATATTTCAAATGTCAAAAAGTATAAAACTTGTATAAAGTAAAAAGTTTACTTATGCTTCTCCATACTCTCTTTCTCTGATTCAGGTATTCACCATCATTAAATACTATCATTTTATATATTGACAACATGCACAAATATATGTCACATATATATGCATTTTCTTTTAAACATGAAGATTAACTTATTCACAGTATTTAATACTTTCATTTTAAACTTTTCAGAATATATTCAAGTTTTATTCATGTTAGTAAATAAATAGAATGTTTTTATTTGCAGACATATAATATTCTTTTATTTTGATCTAACAATTTATTGAGCCTGTTCTATAGTCATAGACATTTAAGATGTTTTCAGATGTTACTACTATAAAAATTCAGCAACTTTCTTCACACATTATTTCACACATATGTAGTATATATTGAGTGATTTTCCCAAAGTAGAATTGCTGAGTACAAAAGTACTGCATTCATAATCTTGATAGATATTACCAAATTGTTATTTATAAGGGTTAGGGCAAACACTAGTAAGAGAATGCTTGCTTCTGCACAGGCTGGACAAAATAATTTATCACATTTAAAAAATATAGTTTCCAGTCTTTTTTTCTGACTTAAAACCCTTTTCCTCATTCTATATTCCCTTTATAATGTAGGATTGTTGGTCTGAAAGCTTTAAGAAGAGTTTCTTTGTAGGTTTATTTTGTTATACAGTTTTGGATACATACTAGTATTAATGTTATATGTGCTTCAAAAATTTGGACAATCAAATTAAAAATTAACTCTTGAAATAATTTACATAGAATCAGAACAAATTGCCTGAATGATCTGGTTGAGTTCTCCTATGAATACACTTGACTGTGGTGCTTTTCTGGTAGACAGTTGTTGATACGATTTCTGTATCAGGTGGATATACACTGAATAGACTGAATTTGTCTGGGAGCCAATATCAGTAAATTGTATTTTCTCAATATTATTCTCTTCATTGTGGTTTAAAATGTATTAAATGCATAATTAAATGCATTAATTTTATCTTTTCCATAGTCATTTCCCTTCTCTTAACATTTTAAGCACTTACACATTTCTCTTTTATAATGGTTGTGATAGCTCAAAATTTAATATTGTTAAAATACCTTTCAATATAATTATTAGAAATATTCAATTTCATTATTTTATAAATCTCTCTTGCATTTATATATATATACAACTTTATTATATATATATATCTTGCATTTATATATATATTTGTTCCATATCCTTTTGTGAAGATACTTGCTAATGTTTTTCCTTGTGCAAAAGTACTTTTATTTGTCAAATCAGAAATATGAGAGTCCATGTGTGATCTTTCAAACTAGCATGCCCTTTCCACTGCCACCTTCTTTTTAAAAAATTAAAGTTTACAGTGGCTGCACCAGTCTGCATTCCTACCAACAATGTACTAGGGTACCATTTTCTCCAAAACCTTTCCAACATTTGTTGTTTGTTGATTTTTTCATGATAGCCATTCTGACAGATATGAAGTGGTGTCTCATTGTGGTTTTAATCTGCATGTCTCTGATGGCTAGTGACCCTGAGCATCCTTTCATATGTCTCTGAGCGCTCTGTATGTCCTCTTTGGAGAAGTGTCTGTTCAGGTAATTTGCCCATTTTTTTAATTGGGTTGCTTGTCTTCTGGAGTGGAGTCATGTGAGTTCTTTATATATTTTGGAGATCAGACCCTTGTCCCAGGTATCATTCGCAAATATATTTTCCCATATAGTTGATACCCTTTTCAGTTGGCTGTTTTCTTTATCTGAGCAGAAGCTTTTTATTTTGATGAATCCCCATTTCTTTATCCTTTCCTTTATATCCTTTGCTCTAGGGGACATATTGATGAAAACATTCCTGCCTGAAATACCTGAGATTTTCCTGCCTACATTCTCCTCTACGACTTTTATGATGTTGTGACTTATAATAAAGTCTTTTATCCGTCTTGAGTTTATTTTTGTGTATGGTGTAAGTTGATGGTCACGTTTCATTTTTCTGCATGTAGTTGCCCAGATCTCCCAACACCATTTGTTGAAAAGGGTATTTTTATTCAACTTCATGCTCCTTGCCCCCTTCTCCAAAGAGACATGGGTTTATTTCTGGGCTCTCTTCTGTCCCATTGATTTATGTGTCTGTTCTTATGCCAGTACCAGACTGTTTTGATTATAGTGGCCATGTAATATAGATTGATATCATGTATTGTGATCCTTCCCACTTTGTTTTTCTTTCTCAAAAGTGCTGCAGTGTTTTGGGGGTCATTTATGGTTCCATATAAATTGTTGAAATGTTTGTTCCATATCTATAAATATGCCATTGGTACTTCAATAGGTATTGCATTGAATCTACAAATTTCTTTGGGTAGTATGGACATTTTGATGGTGTTAGTTTTTCCATTCCATTTACATGGTATATGCTTCCATTTATTTGTGTCTTCTTTAATTTCTTTTTTTGTTGTTGTTGTTGTTTCCTTAATTTCTTTTTACAGTGTTGTGTAGTTTTCTGAGTACAGGTCTTTTACCTCCTTGGTTTGTTTATTCTTAGATACTTTTTGTTGTTGTTGCTGTAACAAATTGGATTTTTTTTCTGATGTATCATCGCTGGTGTACAAAAATGCCTTCAATTTCTGAATATTGACATTTTATACCACTATTCTGCCAAATTCACTTATTAGAGAGGTTTTTCGTGGAATCTATAGGATTTTCTATGTACGCTAGCATGTCATCTGCAAACAATGACAGTTTTGCTCCCTCCTTTCCTATTTGGATGCTTCTTATTTCTTTTTCTTGTCTTATTGCTGTGGCTAGGACTTCTAATACTATGTTGAATAGAAGTTGTGAAAGTGGACAACCTTGTCTTATTCCTTATGTTACTAGCAAAGCTTTTAGCTTTTGCCCAATGAGTATGATGTAGGCTATAGGTTTCTCACATACGGCCTTTATTGTGTTGAAGTGTGCTTCCTCTACTCCCACTTTGCTGAGTGTTGTTATCATAAATGCATACCTTATCAAATGATTTTCTGCATCTATTGATATGACAATATGATATTTTTTCCTTTTTGTTTATGTGATATATTACATTTATTGATTTGAGAATATTGGACCATCCTTGCATCCCTGGGATGAATCCCACTTGAACACGGTGTATGATCTTTTTAATGTATTACTAGATATGGTTTTGCCACTATTTTGTTGAGGATTTTAGCATCTATGTTCATCAGCAATATTGTCCTGTAGTTTCTTTTGTTTGTTGTGTCTTAATCTGTTTTTGGGATTAGGATGATATTGACCATCTAAAAAGAGTTTGGGAGTCTGCCCTTTTCTTTGATTTTTTTGGAATAATCTGAGAAGTATAGAGGTCAAGTGTTACTTAGATAATTTGTAAAATTCTGTGAAACCATGCGGTCCAAGGGTTTTGTGTGCTGTTTTTGTTTTTTTTTTTTTTTTGATTTTTGCTTCAAGTTCACTAGTTGTTATTGGTCTGTTCAGGCTTTCTGTTTATTATTGACTCAGTTTTGGAAGTTTTTATTTTTCTAGAAATTTTTCCATTTCACCCAGGTTTTCAAATTTCTTTTCATGTAGTTGTTCATAGTAATTTATTACATTCCTTTGTATTTCTGTAGTATCAGTTGTTATCTCTTCTCTTTCATTTTTGGTTTTATTTTTTGGGTCCTCTCTCTTTTTTCTTGATGAGCCTGGTTAAAAGCCTGTCAATTTCTCAGGAATGCCTTCACTGTGTCCCATAGGTTTTGGACTATTGTGTATGCATTTTTTTTTCTAGAAACTTTTTTTACCTTTTCCTTGATCTCAATTTTAACCCATTCATTGTTTAATAGCATGCTATTCAGTCACCATGAGTTTGACTATTTTTGAGTTTTTTCCTTGAGGTTTGTTTCTAGTCAGGTCTTTGTGGTCTGAGCAAATACGTGATATATCAATTTTCTTGAATTTGTTGAGGCTTGTTTTGTGTCCTATCATGTGGTCTATCTTTGAAAATGTTCCATATGTATTTGAAAATAATATGTATTTTGCTTCTTTGGGATGAAAAGTTATATATATATATATATATATATATATAATCAGTTAAATCCATTTGTCCTAGGGCATCGTTCAGTGCTTCAATATGCTTGTTGGAATTTTGTTTGGAAGATATATCTGTTGAATGCATATACTTCAGAGTAAAAGCAGCTTGTAAATTTTTACATGTATACTCTAGAGCCAAACTATTTGAACTAGAATTCTGTTGTGTCACTTAATATCTTTGTGACCTTGAAGATATAATTAGTCACTTATGCCTCAGTTTTCCCCATCTGTGAAACAAGGATAATATTCTCATCTACATCATAGGGCTATTAATGATGATTAAATAAATATTATAGTACCTGAATAATCTTCATTTCTTTATTATAACATTCATTTTTATTACTTGGCTGTGAATTTATTAATTGGTAAGATACTTGATAGTTCAGTGTGGTATGGTTCTTTCCAATAAAATTAGTCTATTTAGAAATAGACTATAGTGTGAAAGATGTGGACAAGGAGAGAAGTCTAAAATGATATGTTTAAGAAAATGTCTTATCACATTTAATTATCCATTATGCTACAGATGCACTTAAACTTACACAAGGCTAACAAAGCTAATTTGTTTCTTTATTCTTTCCTTTATTCAAATGTTTAAAAAAAGGATATGTAGTGCATCGTTGTCAAAGAGACTAGGTTTTTTTAGTCCAGCTCTACCAGTTACAGTATGTTAGTCAAATTTCTAAGCTTTTTGAATCTCAATGTTGATATTTATAATTAGGGTCTATCATGGGAATTTAATGAGACAGTTCATTTTTCTTGGAAAGTTCTTTATGACATAAGCCTTATTAAAAAATACCAAAAAATTAATGAAGAAGAAGAGAATAATAATAATAAAAGTAATAAGATTAATAACAACTCTTGAAGGAATGGAAACGATGGAATGGAATGGAAGTCATTTGGGGTTTAAGAGTTTATTTTCTTAAGGATTTTAAACATTGAGTCAGAAGTGTCCCTTACACATAGTGGGTGCTCAGTAGTGGCTGGGTGATTGAAGAACTGGATGAATGGGAGAGATCTTTGTGATACTGGAGCATGAAAGAACATAGAAACATGATGTATGTGGATAAGGCATTTCAAAATCCACCCTTGTTATCTGATGGCATTCTGGTCACACATTAGAAAATCAGTTAAGCAGAATATTGTAAACTGATCTATTAATAATTAGCAATATAAAGTTTAAATATTTTGATTTAACAGTGAAATATTCTGACCTATTAATTAGTACTACCTTGCTTCCAGATGCAATGTATGGAATTCTTAGAATGGTGAGAATTCAAGTATGGATTGCTCATTGATAGTGCTACACTAAACTTTCTACTTAATCATACTTCAGTTGTAATAATGGTATTATCTTTAAAACAGACGAACAAAAATTTTGAAGTATAATTTTTAAATATTTTAAGCATTAATTTTGTGGCTAAATAAGTCACCTGCATTGTCCAAATCATTTCATTGTTATAATCATTTTGTTAAATGTCTGAGACAGCTCAATTCTAAGTTCTTCCATTGTGAAGATTATCATTTATTTTTATACCTTTTTGTACATTGGGAAATATATGACAATATATAGAACATAGTGTACAGCTTAATTATTATAGAGTTGACAACCATGTAACTCTAACCCAACACAAGCACTAGAGTTGTACTTACAAATATCTACCTTAATTTGAGTTCATCATAAATTTTCACATCTTATCAAGTCATCATTTTATTGCTTCAAGATGGTATTGTAAAAAGATGGCATAGGATAACTAAAGAGACAAAGACAATGATGAACTTAAACAGAAAAGTCTTGGGTTAGTTGAATGAATAGCCATAAGAAAATCAACAATATAACAACAAACAAAAATAAATGAATAACAACAAAAACAACTTGAATTCTCCCTGACATGAAACACAAAATTTATTTGAGCAGAATCATTTTCTTAAATGTGACAGATAAAACAAACAAACTTAGGATAGTTCCATGACTTAGGATAGCAAAGGAGGTCTTATACATGATACAAAAATGCTAACCACATAAAAAAAGGTAAATTAGACTTCATTAAAATGCACAATTTCTGTTCATCAAGTAAGCACTCTTAAGACAAAAAAGGCACAATGTAATAAGTAGTAAGATACTTTAACTAAATATATTTAACAAAGTATTCATATGCTGACTATAAAAAAGTTCAAATTAATTGTAAAATAGTATTTCAATTTTAAAAATGGGGGAAACAGTAGGGTCATCTGAAAATTTCAAAAATTTCCAAATAAAATAATAATTCCTTTAATTGAGGATAATCATATATTTCACAACAGGGGAAGGACTGTCAGAAGCATTATGTAAAAAATGCCAACTGCTCAGGAGATTTTTGTCTAAATAAGTCCATGTAATCAAAGTAGAGTTCATGACTCTGCCCAGTGAGTAAGAGGGAATTACTTAAATAAGACCACATCACTCTGTGGGAATGGTGACAACTCCTTTTGTCTGGTGTGAAAGATTTTACAGTAGTAAAACAAATTTCATGGGCTAGTTCACTCTTTTTCAATCATGTTGTTAAAGTTCACCATTGAAATACTTGCTCTAGGGAATTACCATTCATTCACTTTATTTGTAGCCTCTGTCTTGTGAATCTGCAGGACTGTTCTTTTCCTCCTTTGAATGATGAGATTGCATGAGCACAGTGAATCTCAAATAACAAAAGCAATTGTGTTTTTAAAACAGTGTTTTAAGATTTACTACCACAAATAATAGACTTAAAACAGACTTAATATTGTGATTAATTTTATTTAATTAATTTATACTGGGATTAGAGGGACCCTGATAGTAAATAGTGAAGCTATGTAAGAAACAAACTGTAAAGAAATGTCTAACATCACAGAAATATTCCCTTTATGACTCTTATCTATTCATTAATAAGAAATCAATTTCTATATTTTCTATATATTGGTGTTTTGTAACAAATGGAAGTTTCAACTAATTACTTTCCATTTTAAAATCATTATTCTTGTCCCAAACTCAAAAACAAGGAAGAGTCAATGACTGTTATTGACATATTTTTTAATAAACCTAGAAATTTTTTAGTCGATTCGCATAGGGATTATTGCTTAGGTTCCTACAACTTTTGTGCTTTCCATCTTTCCCTTTGTTCCCTTTTCTATGAATTCCTCTCCTGTTATTGAAATGTTACTCCTGCAACTAAAACTATAGTTGAAATTGGCATGAACCCAATAGAAAAATAGTCAAAATGTTTCAGCTACCATTTCAAAAATTAGTACATAAATGGTTAATAAGTATACTAAAAGATACCTAAATTATATAGTTTTAATATTAATATATATTAATTCTATGTATAATGTGCACATGATTTTTTAAATAAAAGATAGGCTATTTATTATTAACTTAATAGTGTATTTTTCCTATTTGCTCTTGGGCCAATATAATGAAAGCCAAATGGAAAAAAAACTTTCTATACATATGACCAGAACTTTCATTAACAAAAGATGAAGAAAATGTATTTTCTCTGCTTATATAGAGAAAATAGTGGGATCTGCCCTCTTCTCCCCCTTTGAAAGAGAGGCAAAAAGTTCAATCCTTAGATATGGATGGAAAAGTGGAAAGAATTCTGGATTCTCCTATAATATTTTAAAATGTAAATAAATCTCTTTATGCCTCAAATTAGCTCTGGCGTCTCCAGATTTTGGGATCTAAAGTTTTCTCCAGAACTTTGAACCTCATTGTCTCTTAATGTATGAACGCACACCAGAAAAAAATTCTCTGGATTTCTGTTGCTATCCTGCAGCTTTAAATTATTTCCCCAAAGCTTGCTCTAAGCCCAGCATCTTGTATTCAGCACTATTTATTCAGAAATCCCCAATTCTGCAGAAACAAACAAAGTATGTTCTTTATGTTCCACAATGTTACTGTTCACCATGGAAGTTCAAATTAATACTACAATGTAATCAATATCATGTAGCTATATGAAATCTAACAGAGCAGGAGAGGAGAGAGACAGCAAAAAACACATGAATGAGCAAATCATAAGGTCTCAACTTAATGAATATTCATAAAGTGAATGTGGATTCACCAGTGTTAACAACCATCCGGATCAAGTAATGGAGTATGACACTCTTAGAAGATTCTTTCATAGTGCTTCTTTTCAAAGTCAGCCACTTCTCTGATTTCTTATACTATTCCTTGTCCATATTTTAAGGAATTGGCTCACACAATTTGAGGAGGTGGTAAATCCAAACTGTTGTAAGGCAAGCTGACAGTCTAGAACCTCAGGCAGGATTTGATACTACAATATTAAGGTCTAATTCTTCTTTCCTGGGGAACCTCAGTTTTTACTGTTAGGTCTTATTTGTGTCAGATGTATCCCATCATCATTATTGAGTAATCTCCTTTATTTAAAATGAACTGATTGTAGATGTTAAATGCATCTGCAAAATACCTTCACAGCAAAGCTAGATTAGTGTTTAACTAAATAACTTAGCAATATACTTTAGTAGAGTTCACACATAAATTAACCATTATGTTTCCATCAGAACTAGTGATCCATGAACATTCTGTTCATGTCTTTTGAAACACATGTGTATGAAATAGGTAAATTTAATAGCAATTATACAGAAATAAAATTATTACATGAGGGTACTGCAAACATGTATTCCAATTACTTATTTAAACTGGATAAAACACATGGATCTATAGAAAGTTACAAACTGTAGAAATTGACTCAAGTAAAACATCTTGGTGGATTTTTAACTTGTTTCCTGTAACTACTATAAAATAAATCCATAATTTTGATATTAAAACAACAGAATTTTATTCTATCACAGTTATGAAGGCCAGAGTACAAAATTAGTATCACTGGGCCAAAATAAAAAGTCAGCAAGACTGCATTTCCTCCACAGGCTCTGGAGGAGAATCTGCTCTTTACCTCTTCAAGTTCTGGTGGATGCAAGTATACCTTGGCTTGTGGCTGCATTATGTTGATTTCCAAGGCCAACATGATCAAAATATCTTCCTGCACTATCTTCAAAACACTTCCTCTTTAGTGTGTATGTCTTATTTTCATTCATCTGTGTCAAACATACCTTTGTTTCTCTCCCTTACAAGGATTCTTGTGAGTTAGTACATTTGGGGCCCACCTAGATAATTCAAAATAAAATCTCATTGCAAGATCATTCATTTAATCACATCTGCAGAGACATTGTCATATGAAGTAATGGTCACAGGTTTTACTGATGAGACCCGCCATCAGTATAGAGCATATTCTGCCTAACACAGACTGTTAATGTTGTTGACTCAGTATTCTACATCATAAAGCATTCCTATACGACATATTACATTCATAATGGAAAATCTTTTTCAGAATCAAAGCCTAGGCACCAGTGAAACTGATGAATTCTGTGAAATCATTAAAGCAGAATTAATGCCAATCTACTAAAACTTTATAAATAATTAGAACTGCATTTCTCAACTCATTATGTGAGGTCAAACGTATCCTGAAACCACAGCCAGAAAAAGCCATCACATAGAAAGAGAATCATTGGCCAATATCTCTTATAAATATTGTCACAATAATCCTAAACAAAATAAAAGAAAACTGAACCAGTAAGTATTAATGGGATGAATGAAATACATTATGTAAAAAACAATAAATGACAAAGCCAGTATGATCATCTCAATAGATGCAGAGAAAGCAGTAGATAAAATGCAATACACATTCATGATAAAATCACCTCATATACACACACACATGTTATATAACAGACTAGGATTACCAAGGGGCAGTCACAACCTGATAAAGCATTGTATGAAAAAATCATTTTCCATCATATTTAATGTTAAATGCTTTTTCTTAACAGAAGGAACAATACAAGAATATCTGTTCTCACTACCTCTAATCAATATTATACCTTACTAGCCAGGAAAAATATGCAGAAAAAGAAATAAACCCATCCAGATTGGAAGAGAAGAAGAAATGCTGACTTTATTTACAGATAAAATAACTATAGATGGAATTCACAAAAAATACCAATTTGAATTAATAAACATGCCTAGATACTTTGCAGACTACAAAGTCAATATAAAATGTGTTGCCTTCCTACATAACAGCAATGAACAACTTGAAAATTTAGAAAGCAACTTCATTTACAATAGCATGAAAAAATAAAATACTTAGGGATAAAGGTAACAAAATAAGCTCAACACTTGTACACTGACAATTACAGAACATTTTAGACATTAAAGAAAGCCTAAATAAATGAACAAATATCTAGTGTTTATCGAATGTCAAACATTCCTTTTAAAATAAAAAAATCCTTAAATCATTCTATTGATTCCATGCAATCCCTATAAAATTCCACCTGTTACTTGTGTGTGTGTGTGTGTGTGAATTGGCAAGCTGATCCTTAAACCACATAGAAATGAAAAGGCCCCAGATTAGTCAACACAATCTTAAAAACAACAAAGTTGGAGGGCTTACCCTTCCGGATTTCTACATTTACTGCTAAGCTACAGCAGTCCACATAGTGTGGTATTGTATAAGCTTCATGTAGATAAAAAAGATGTAGCTGAAAGAATCAAGAATAAATGGAAAATTATTATCAGCTTATTTTATATGAGTATGACAAGATACTTCAATAGGAAAAGGATGATATTTATAACAAATTGTGCTGAGAGAAATGGATTTCCACATGCGAAAGAATGATTGTTGACTCCTATAGTACATCCATATGCAAAGAGCTACAATTATAAAATGCTTATAAGGAAATACAGAAGTATGTCTCTTATAGATAATGATTTCTTAGGTATGATATCAAAATCACAAACAAAAACGGAAAAATTATACTGATTTGACTTAAGATTTAAAACTTTTGTGCCTCCAAGGATATCTCTAAAGGAGAAACATTTAACACATTGCATTAAAGTAAAATTTTAAACTCATATATCTGATATATCTGATAATGAATTTGTATCCAGAACATATAAAGAATACACAACAATTAGAAAACAAATGACTCAATTAAAATATCACAAATGATTTTAGTAGACATTTTTGTAATGAAAATATATAATGTTTAATAAGCACATGAAAAGATGTTCAATACTATTAGTTATTAGGAAAATTCAAATCAAAGCCACAATGAGATACCACATCATATTCACTAGAATAGCTAAAATTAAATTGAAAAAGACAAAAAAGTATTGATGAAAATTTTCCTATATAAGAACTTTCCTATTTGTCGGTGAGATGGTGAAATGATATGGACAGATGGGAAAACAACTTGATAGTGTCAGAAATGTTATGTATAGGCATATAGCCAATTAAACACATATGTGAACATTAGTCCTTACTGGTGTGGCTCATTTGGTTGAAGTATCATCCCATAAACCAAAAGGTCATGTGTTCAATTCCTGCTCAGGGCACATGCCTAGGTGAGTTTGGTGCCTACTCAGGCACCAGAGCATGTATGAGGCAACTGATCTCTCTCTCTCTCTCCGCCCCCTCTCTTCCCCCTCTCTCTTTTTCTCACTCTTTTCCTTATCTCTCTAAGATCAACAATCATCTCCTCAGGTGAGGATTAAAAACAAACTGTCCACAGTGAAACTTGTACAGATGGTTTTCTAGCATCATTATTCATATTAATAAAAAGTCAGCAACAACTGAAATGCCAATAAATGACTATTAATAAACAAATATGGTATAGTCATACAATGGAATATAATTTAACAATAAAGATGAATGAAGACATATATATTACAGTGTAAATGAACACTGAAAACCTTTGCTAAGTGAAAGAAGTCAGACATGTTTAAAATGCATTATACTGAATAGTTCCATTTATATTAAATCACCTAAAGAGACAAATACATGGAGACAGAAGATATATTTGTATTTCCCAGGGACTGGGGAGGTAGAGTGGAGAGTAGCTATGGATGGGTTTCTTTTGGGGTGATAAAGTATTCCAAATAAGGGTGATGGTGGCACAACTATGTAAATATACTAATGACTACTTAATTATACAAATTTCAACATGGAAAATTTTATAGTTTGTGTATTATATCTAAATAAAGCTATTATTTATAAAATGTCCTCAGTTTAAATGTTAAGGGTCCAAGCACAAAATAAGTTTGTTTCCCAAGGTTTTACAGCCAATTGGCATCACCCTCTATACCAGACCCTGACTCAAAAGGACCCACATGATCCCAGAAATGTTATCTGTAAACCATAATTCCTTCCTTTGATATGCATCCCTATGCAAGCTAAACTCAATTAAAGCCCATTGAGAGAGAGGCTTGAGACCTTTCTCCTCTGAGAGACTGGTCAGCCTTTCCTCCTTAGGCAGATCATGTCTTGGTAGGCTTATTCTTATCTGCAGCAGCCGGGAGAGCTCTGCTGGACAAAGCTCCTCCACAGACTGATTTCTCAACAGAAACTTAGCTAGCCAGAAAGAATTGGCATAAACATATTCAAAGACGTGAAAAGTATGGACCTACAAACAAGATTACTCTACCCAGCACAGTTATGATTTGGAATCAAAGGATAAAGACCTTCCCATGAAGAAGTTAAAGAAGTTCATCCCCACCAAACTAGTATTACAGGACATGATAGAGATGTTTTTTAAGAAGAAAAAAGCCAAAAAACTTGTATGTGTGATCCATGGACATAAACTAAGGGGGGAGCATGAATGTGGGAGAGGTGGTGCAGGGCAGAGAGGAATAAAGGGGCGAAAATGGGACAAATGTAAAAGCATAATCAATAAAATATATTTTAAAAAATTAAAAAATAAAATAAAATGTAAATGACTACATAACTATTAACAATTACTTTAAACGTAAATTGATTAACTATTTCAATCAAAAGCCATAGGGTGGCTGAATGGATAACCAAACAAGACCCTGCTGACAAGAGGCTGACTTCAGATGGAAACACACAGACTGAAAGTAAACAGATAGAAAAACATTTCATGGAAAAGGATACAAAACAAACAAAAAGCTAGGGAAGCAATACTTAACGGAACAAAATAGACTTTACAACAAAGGCTATAATGACAGACACAAAAAAAAAGAAAAGAAAAATGACCCAGCAATTCCACTTCTGGGTATTTATCAGAAGATATTTGAAACACTGATTCTAAAACACATTGTAGCATTATTTATAATAGCCAATGTGTGGAAGCAATATGCGTCCATTGACAGATGAATGGATAAAAAGTAATGCATAGATGCAATGAAATATTACCTAGCCATAATAAGGAATGAAATCGTATCTCCAACAACATGGATGGACCTAGAAAATATCATGCTGAGTAAGTAAAGCAGATAGAAAAAGCCAAATGTGGTATGATTTTACTTATATGTGGAAGCTAAAGAATAAATGAACAAACAAAACATAAACAAGCTCACAGATAGGGAGAGCATTTTGATGGTTGCCTGATTAGGGATGGGTAAAAATGGTGAAGTTATTAAGTACAAATTGGTAGTTACAGAATAGTCATGGGGATGTAAAGCATGGCATATGGAATATAGTCATTGATATTGTAATAACTGTATATGGTGTTAGATAGTAAAGATTTTGGGGGGATCACTTCATAAATTATATAAATGTTTAATCATTATATTTACACTTGCACTAGTATAATAATGTCAACTGTACTTAAAAATAAAAATTATTTTAGAAAATACACTTACAAAGCAGAACTCAATGTCCTTGACGATAATAAACTCAACTTTGGTGGTAAGAAGTAAATAGGAAAAAAATAAACAATGGTAATCTCAAGTTTTTTGCTTGTTTCAAGGATCAAATGATGAAGTACCTTAAAATGTTCTCATCCATGTAACAAAATACAAGGCATCTTTAAAAGTTATAAACCTGGAATGCTCTTTCATTGCTCAGGTCCATTGAAGTTTATTTGAAGATGGCTCTGAGCTCTCTTATCTCAAGGATTAAATGATTTGGGGACCTGGATATCATCACAATCTGCCGATTTTTATATCTTAGTCTTAAAAAAAGTTATTGAGTCATTAAGGAATTGTTTATCATCTTTGTCTTTGTCATTGTTACATTCCTTCTCTTGTACTTGCTTTTGGATACTGAAAAAAAAAATCCTTATAACCTCTGCAAGTCTCAATTTAGTGAATTGATGTCATTACCTTCATCTGTAATACCAGTGCATTGCAATTATGATTTAAATTCAAGCTTAGACCAAAGAGTAGTTTCTCTGTGACTCCTCTTCTGAATAATTCACAAGCCATCTCTTTCTCATTCAAATGGATTCTCTTATGGAAATCTTACAAGAACTTCTAGGCCTTCTTTAAACTGCTGTAGCAGTTGTCTGCATCAATTATGTCAGTTGCCACTTGGTGAATAAAAATGAAATTTTTCTATTTGCTCATGTCTTGGGCTTTATCTTGGGCTTTATTCATGTATTTCATATTTATTGAGTATATCCTAGACACTGTTTTAGGTGCTGGTTCTCAATATTAATGAAATGTAATTCTTGTTCAGAAGGTCACAGTCTTTGTTAGAAAACAAACAAACAAACAAAAAATGAACAACCTATGCCTCAAATAGCCTTGTATTTCCCAAATAGAATACACCTAGCATGTACAATAAGTACATGTATAATAGGTAAATTATTAGTTGTTATTAAATACCTGAAAAAAATTTATTTGGAGGAAATTTGTCTCCTAACAATTATATTTTACCAGGAACTCAAAACTCCCATCAAAACTCACTGAGTTGGTTTTTTATATGAGAAAATAAAGGCCTAAATGTACTCTCTAGAAAAGGCTTACCTGTCATAAATTTCAGATAGGAAGGAGAAAAATCTCAAGAGGTTCAGAGTTTTAGTTCAGAAAAGCAACCAGAAGTTCAGATAATTATCTGGCACTAATGCAATTTCTTTGACATGAAAACAGAGCTCTAAATCTCAAAGATTAAAGGATCTTTTAAGAATTTCAAAACCTCCTGCTATTAGTGAGAAATCTTATAAGACAACCCCTTTTAAAACACTGATAATATGCTTCAAAGATAATATTTAGCAGCCTATGTTTGGTTAGGTGAGCCTCAGAAGAAGAGGAGATGTATTTCAGTCACATCTACTGCAGAGCCTCTGGTCAGATCACCTGCTTCCGCAGTGCTCCGTCATCATCTGTAAATGGAGGCAGCTGTAAACTCATCACTACACAGATGTTTGAGAGCTTCATGTGTCATTGTCTCCATTTGTCTGAGAATACAGGTGACATCTCAACTGTTGCTGCAAACAGCAGACTTTATTTTGGGTCATCTAGCACAACTCTGTCAAAGTAAAGAAAAGGAAAGATGACCAGAGTATCTATTATTTCTCCAAAGGTACACATTATTTTATAATAAATCTAGGAAAAGATCCCAGATATTTTTTTATCTTATTCCCTTACTTTTTTTTATTGTGTTCTAAACAATACACAGAATTAGAAATAAAAGGCTTCTGTTCTATGTAACTGGTTCAGGACTTGGTAAGTTTACAATTGTATCTCTGCATATCACAGAGATACAATTTCAGTTTTCAGAAAACTGAAAACTATCTGAAAACTGAAAACTATGTGAGATATATACCAGGTGCATGTAAAACAGTACCTATAGACAATTCTGTGGAACGAGCAGAAATGGCAATTGAGGGTGTACTTCAGTTCCAAACAGGCTGAGTAAATTCTTGTTTTCAGGCACCTTGAAGGGTCCACCCCAATATATACCATGAAAATACAGTAAATATATGATCCGCATCACATTTAACTCTGTGTGTTCATATAAGTCAATACAATATTTAATATATCATTTAAGATGTCATTTTAACTTAATTATTAATTTCTAAGTATTTTCAAATACAAAAAAGAGGTTGGGCAAAAATTATATTGGAGGATGAAGCAATGAAATAAGCTCATTTTATTCACCATGAAAATTAAGATTCAAACAAATTCTTCATAGCTGAAAATGTTCAAGTCCAATTGTCTTCATTTTGTAAGTAATGCCTGTGGAAAACAATTATGCTGAAGGACTCCTAATCACCTTAATGCCCCTTACCTGTTTCAATAAGTATCATTTTATATTAAGGGAAGTTTTCTGAGTGACAGAAAGGAAAACATTCTGGCTGAACATTCCTATGCCTCCAATGGAGATATGATGGTCTCAAGTCACTCTGAAGGTGCTGGGAGCCCACTTTTTCCATTACTAGCATTAATGGAGGGCAAAACTTAGTATTTTCTTTGCTTTGTATCAGCTAAACTGAATCTTCCCTTCATTATAATGGATGGTCCATAATTGAGTCTGTAATGTGTGCATCACTGGAAGCTAAACAAATGTTTGTGGATCCTATTAATGTAATGAGTTTCTAAGGAGGATCCTACTGAAAAACTCTGAGATGAGTTTCATATTTACAGGAAAATTATGATATAATCTTAAACAAATGAAGCTCATCATAAAGGAAAGATACTGGCATTTGCTATCCCTACCTTTAGGGAGTCTTGTAAATCCTTAAATAAAGTAATAGGTGTGCATGTATATGCAGATACTTTCAATAATATTTTATACACTTAAAAAAGAACTCTGAAGAATATACTAAATATAAAATCCTTGATAATGTGTGTCCCTAAAATAGTTCACAATTCTCCCATTAAAACTACTTAAATTAACAGAAACCTATATATTGAGTTAGATATCAGAGAATTTTGAACCCTGCTTCTAGCAGTATTGTTCCAACCACTTGCCTTCCTTGTTTAATCAGGCCTTGGTTCACAAACCCTAGATATTTGTTCATTAACTTATGTCCACATTTATTCATTCAGTCAAGAAAATGTATTGTTCCCTTACCAAATTGTAGGCACTGTTCTTCAGTAAGTTTTACAGGTAGGTTCCAGGCATAAAGCAGTGAAAAAAAAAAAGAGATGAATATCTCCTCTCTCTCTATTTGGAGATGGGGGGGCAAAAATAAATAAGCAATGTGTAGGCTGTGGCAAAAGTAGGTTTACAGTGGTTCATATGGAAAATAATACAATAATTAATAAATAATAATACAGGAATGAACTCTGTTTAGTATACTCAAAACTGTAAACCTACTTTTGCCCCAACCTGTATAAATAGAAACATATAGATAAAAGTTAAATAAATGGATAAAATAATTAGTACTAGAGAAAAACAGAAAGCAGGAAAGGAAGTTAGAGATTGTTAGTTGGTGGGAGGAGGTTAAAATTTGAAATTAAGTGATCAATGAAAGCTTAATGGGGGAGACAAAATTTAAGAAAAAAAATAAGGTGACTGTGGGAGCGAGCAATGTTCAGATCTGGGGAACGAATGTTACAAGCAGAGGGAACAAAAGTCAGTGGGGCAAGGGTGTGATTAGAGTATTCAAGGAACAAAGTGTATCAGTGCATGAGGGAGAGAGTGAGCAAAATGGAGAAGAAAGGAAATGAAGTCAGAAAGGAAATAGCAGCTCAGATTGCTAGGGCTCTGAGGGCATTTGGAGGACTTCACATTTTGATTTCACTAGGCCATTGGACATATTTGAGTGATATGGACTGACTTATGATTTAACTGGATCTCTTTGGATACCATGGTGATTAGAGACTGTAAGAGAGTGAAGACAAGATCACAAAGACCAATAATTGATTCAAATTAGTAATTTACTAAAAGATGTGTTTTCTACTTATTGAAGATGTAGAGCAGGGATTGTCAAATAATAACCCACAGATAAAAGCAGGCTCTCAGCTTGTTTTTGTATATTTTGAGTTAATAATGGTTCTTACATTTTGAAAGGCTGTTGAAAGATGAGAAGGAGAATAAGCTTCTGAAACTATGGCTCACAAAGTTTAAAATATTTAAAATCTGGCAAATGTTCTCTAACACCTGATGTCATGTATCTGGCTGGTGGTAGTAAGTCCTCAACAAAACTGGAAGGAAAAATACACAAGTAAGTTTGTTGCTGAAAATATTGTAAACCGATATATGTCAAAAACATTTTTGGCTTCATAACTCATCTTCAAAATATGCCATTTCCAATGTTACTGAAAAATATAGTCTGCAATGACATAAATAACTGTAAGATACAGGTAAAACTGCAACAATTGTCCTGGCTGGTATAGCTTAGTGGATTGAGTGCAAGTTGTGAACCAAAGGGTCACCATTTTGATTCCCAGTCAGGGCACATGCCTAGGTTGCGGGCCAGGTCCGCAATAGGGGACACATGAGAGGCAACCACACATTGATGTTTCTTTCCCTCTCTTTCTCCCTCCTTTCTCCACTCTCTAAATATAAATAAATAAAATCCTTAAAAAAGAGCAATAATTAAAATAATGAAACATTTTATTAAACATTATACTTTACAGAGTACTTTCATGTTCATTTTCTAATGTCAATTAGAATTCAATTGTCAATTTAATTCTATGAGGTAAGTACAATTTTTCCTGTTAGAGATTACCGAGTGCTAAATCCTTGTGATTGTTCAAAATAGTTGAAATCTTTTTAAAAATATATTTTATTGATTACATTATTACAGTTCTCGCACATTTCCCTCCATTGCCCACCTCTACCCAGTACAATCCTCTCCCTCCAGTAATCTCATGTCCATGGATCATACTATTTCATTTCCTAGACTGTACTTTACATTCCTCTATTTTGTAACCTTTTTCCTCATTCTCTCCCTTCCCCCACAACTGATAACCCTCCAAATGATCTCCATATCTATGATTCTGTTTCCCTTCTGCTTGCTTACTTAGTCTGTTTTTAGATTCAATTGTTGATAGTTGTGAATTTGTGGCCATTTTAATGTTCATAGTTTTTATCCTTTTCCTAAAAAGTCCTTTTATTATCTTATATAGTAAGTAATGACTTGGTGATGATGAACTACTGTAGCTTTATCTTGCTTGCAAAATGTTTTATCTGCCCTTCATTTCTAAATGATTGCTTTGCTGGATAGAGTAATCTAGGTCGTAAGCCCTTCCTTTTCTTCACTTTGAATACTTGTCAGTCTCTTCTTGCCTACTAAGATTTTTTTGAGAAATCAGCTGATAGTCTTATGGGAACTCCTTTGTAGATAACTCTCTCCTTTTCTCTTGCTGTTTTTAAGATTCTCTCTTTATCTTTAGCCTTTGTCATTTTAATTATGATGCGTCTTTATGTGGTGCATTTGCATCCCTCTTCTTTGGGACTCTCTGTGCTTCCTGGAATTGTATGTCTATTTTCTTCACCAAATTAGGGAAGTTTTCTTTCATTATTTTTTCAAATAAGTTTTCAAATTCTTGCTCTTTATCTTCTCCTTCGGGGACAAGTATGATTTGAATGTTGGAATGTTTGAAGTTGTCCCAGATGCTACTTAGTCTATCCTATTTTTTTTTCAATTCTTTTTTTACCTTGTTCTTCTGACTGAATGTTTTTTTTCTTACTTATGTTCCAAATAATGATTTGAGTCTCAGCCTCATCTGCTCTGCTGTTGGTTCCCTGTAAAGTTTTCTTTATTTCATTTACTGTAACCTTCATTGCTGCCTGGGTCTTTTTTATGATATTGAAGTACCCAATGACTTCCTTGAGCACCCCATAACCAGTGTTTTGAACTCAGCATCTGATAGATTGCTCATCTCCATTTCATTTAGTTCTTTTGCTGGAGTTTTGTTCTGTTCTTGCATTTGGGCTATATTTCTTTGTCTGCTCATTTTGGCAGCATCCCTGTGTTTGTGTTTATGTACTAGTACAGATTCTTTCATCCCCTGTTTTAGTAATGTGGCATATTGTAGAAAAGTGCACTGGAAAGTTGGATGGGGAAGAGCCTTAGGTAATCACCAGAGTGGAGCAACCCATGTGAAACAGGTTGATGGAGTTTCCAATATAGTGTCACTGCTCTGTGGCTATGTGAGTGGGAGGGTTCCAAAAGGGGACAATATCTTTGCCTGGCCTCTGGAGTTTTATCCTGGAGGAAGCTGTCCATGGCACTAGCTCTGATTCCAGACACTTCAGTTTCTCTCCGTATGCCATTGAAGCCCTTCCAGCTGCTTTCCTACTGCTGAAGCTTACAGGGAGTGAGTCTACATGAGTCGTAAGTCTGTTGAGAACCCTTTAGAGGAGACTCCTAAGAATCCCACAGTTTCCTAAGAATCAGCCTAACCATGGAGGTAAGAGACCTGTTCTCAGAAAACTACCCAACACTGAAGAAAGAAATTAAGGAAGACACAAACAAATGCAGGCATGTACTATGCTCATGGATTAGAAGAATTAACATCATCAAAATGGCCATACTACCCAAAGCAATTTATAGATTCAATGCAATCCCCATTAGAGTACCCATGACATATTTCACAGATATAGAACAAACACTTCAGAAATTTATATGGAACCATAAATGACCCTGAAAAGCTGCAGCAATTTTGAGAAAGAAGAACAAAGCAGAAGGTTTCACAATACTTGATATCAAACTGTATTACAAGGCCACTGTAATCAAAACAGCCTGGTACTGGCATAAAAACAGGTGCATAGACCAATGGAAGAGAACAGAGAGCCCAGAAATAAACCCAAGTCTTTATAGTCAATTAATATTTGACAAAGGAGGCAGGAGCATAAAATGGAGCAAAAATAGCCTCTTCAACAAATGGTGTTGGGTGATCTGGACATCTACATGCAAAAAAATGAAACTTGATCACCAAATTACACCATACAGAAAAGTAAATTCAAGGTGGATAAAAGACTCAAATATAAGTCATAATACCATGAAAGTCCTAGAGGAAAACATTGGCAGGAAAATCTCAGACATTCCACGTAGCAACATCCTCACAGACACATCCTCTAAAGTAAGGGACATAAAGGAAAGAATAAACAAATGGGACCTCATCAAAATTAAAAGCTTCTGCATGGCTAAAGAAAACAGCATTAAAATGAAAAGAGAACCAACAGTGTGGGAAAATATATTTGCCAATCATACCTCAGACATGGGTCGGATCTCAAAATATGTAAAAAACTCACATGACTCCACTCCAGGAAGACAAATGACCCAATTAAAAAATGGGCAAAGGACTTGAACAAACAATTCTCCAAGGAGGATATACTGAGGTCCCAGAAACATATGAAAAGATGGTCAGCATCACTCTATCAGAGAGATGCAAATTGAAACCACAATGAGGTACCATCTCATACCAGTCAGAGTGGCCAACATAAACAAGTCAACAAACAAATGTTGGAGAGGATGCGGAGAAAAGGGAACCCTAGGACATTGTTGGTGGGAATGCAGACTGGCGCAGCCACTGTGGAAAACAGTATGGAATTTCTTCAAAAAACTAAAAATGGAAATGCCTTTTGACCCAGCTATTCCACTGCTGGGATTATATGCAAAGGATCCTGTAACACCAATTCACACCAATTCAAAATAACCTATCCACCCCAATTTTCATAGCAGCACAATTCACCATATCCAGGTGCTGGAATCCACCTAAGTGACCATCAGTATTTTGTGAATGGATCAAAATACTATGGTACATTCACAGAATGAAATACTACTCAGCAGAAAGAAAGAAAGAAAGAACTCCTACCCTTCCAGACAACATGGATGGATCTGGAGAGCATTGTGCTAAGTGAAACAAGCCAAGTAGTGAAAGAGAAATACAATGTGATCTCACCCATAAGTAGAACCTAATCAACAAAACCAACAAGCAGACAAAATACAACCAGACACTTTCAAATAAAGAACAATCTGATTTCTGGGCAATATGGAGGCATAGGTAGATTCGCTGTACCTCCTCACACAACCAAAAGAAGGACAACAACAAATTTAAAAAGAAAAATCTGCCAGAACTGCCAGAAAATCAAACAGTATGGAAATCCAACAAAAAAGGATTTGAAGAAGAAACACTCACCCAAAATGGTAAGAGGGGCAGAGACAGGTAGCCATGGTAGATAGGACTCATAGCAAGGTGGTGACTGAAGAACTGGGGCTGGCACAGAGGCGCCTGGTGGCCTTGGTGAGGCGGTGCCTGGTGGAGTGGGCAGTCTCATATTTGCATGTGTATAAAGCTGCAGGAACAACTGGAGAATGAAACAGACCATGAAAACCAGGGTTCCGGCACTGGGAAATAAAGCCTCTAAACCTCTGACTGAAAAATCCTGTGGGGGTTAAGATAGTAGGAGAAATTCCCAGACTTACAGGAGAGTTTGTTGGAGCGACCCATGGGGTCCTAGAACATACCCCAAACCACCCACCCAGGAATCAGCACCAGAAGGGCCCAATATGTTTGTGGGTAATGGAGGGAGTGACTGAAAGCAGGCCAAGAAGTAAGAAAGTGGCATTGTTCCCACTCTGACTCTTCCCCCACATAGAGCACCACAAGGCAGCAACGTGGGTTGCCCCATCCTAGCCAATACCTGAGGCTCCACCCCTTACTATGAAACACACAAAAAAAGACAAGACGAGACATCTTTTTTGTTTTCCAAGACAAAAAAAAAAAAAAAAAGTCCCAAAATAATGAACAGTTCAAAGCTCCAGAAAGAATAGAAATAAGGGATGGATAGCAAACATATCAGATGCAGAGTTCAAAACAGTGATAATCAGGATGCTCACAGAAATGGTTGACTATGGTCGTAAAATAGAGAAAAAAGTGAAGGCTATGCAAAGTGAAATAAAGGAAAATGTGCAGGGAACCAACAAAGTAGGGAAAGAAAGTGGGACTCATATCAATGGTTTTGAGCAGAAGGAAGACATAAACATTCCACCAGAACAGAATGAAGAAACAAGAATTCAAAAAATGAGGAGAGGCTTAGGAACCTTCAGGACAACTTTTAATGTTCCAAAATCCAAATCATAGGGGTGCCAGAAGGAGAAGAGGAAGAACAAGAAATTGACAACTTGTTTGAAAAAGTAATGGAGAACTTCCTTAATCTGGCAAAGGAGGTCCACTTCCAGGAAGTCCACGAATCTCAGACAGTCCCAAAGAAATTGGACCCAATGAAGCTCATATCAAGGCACATCATAATTACATTACCCACAATTGAGGATAAGGAGAGAATCTTAAAAGCAGCAAGAGAAAAGAGGACAGTTACCTACAAAGGAGTTCCCATAAGACTGTCAGCTGATTTCTCAAAAGAAACCTGGCAGGCAAGAAAGGACTGGAAAGAAGTATTGGTAGTCATAAAAGGCAAGGACCTACATTCAAGATTACTCTATACAGCAAAGCTATCATTTAGAATGGAAGGGACATAAAGTGCTTCCCAGATAAGGTCAAGTTAAAGGAGTTCATCATCACCGAGCCCTTATTATATGAAATGTTAAAGGGACTTATCTAAGAAAAGTATCAAAAATATGAACAGTAAAATAGCAACAAAGTCACAACTATTAAAAACCAAACCTAAACAAAACAAAAACAAAAACGAACTAAGCAAACAACTCGAACAAGAACAGAATCACAGAAATGGAGATCACATGGAGAGTATCAGCAGGGAGGTGGAGAGGAGAGAATGGGAGAAAAGTACAGGGAATGAGAAGCATAAAGGGTAGGTACAAAATAGACGGGTAGGTTAAGAATAATGTAAGAAATGTAGAAGCCAAAGAACTTATATGTACGACCAATAGACATGAATTCGGTGTGGGGGGCTGTGAATGCTTTTGGGGGGGTGCAGGGCAAGGGGTATAAAGGAGGGAAAATGTGTCCACTGTAATAGCATAATCAATAAAATACATTTAAAAATAATAAAACTAACAATAATAAAAATTTAAAATTTAAAAAATTAAAAAAAAGAACAATCTGCCAGTAATTCTAGAGGAGGAGGGAGAAGTATAATAGGTGATAATGGTGGCGAGCATCAAGGAACACATGAAGAACACATGGACAAAGCCAAAGGGAGTGGGTTTGAGGGTGGGAGGTGGGTATGGGTGGGGCAGTAGGTGTGGTGGGGTGAAAATGGAGACAATTGTACTTGGATAACAATAAAAATAAGAAAAAAAATAGGTAACTGACCGAAGTGAAAACCTGTGGTTGAAGGATTCACTGAGGTATAGTGGAGGGCAGCATTTGAGTTGGTCCTAACTTTGCTATTTGCTATCTGACTTTGGTAAGTTATCAAAATTTTCTAGGTTTTTGTTTTCTTATCTACAAAAATGGGCATAATTAGGACTATCTCTCAGTAGTGATAACAAATGTATATAGTACAATAATCCTTAAGGCAATTATTATTTTGCCTTAAATGTAGAATATTAATTTGTAAGGCAGAGGGGAAGAGAGGATGATTATAAGGGAGAAAAATCTAAAAGAATGGCATTTTGACACAAAAGTAAGTGCATTGTATAACTGAAATGCATTTTCTTATGCATTCTTTTCAGAAGTCTTAGATTTTAACATTCAAATTAAATCTTGACTCATTTTTATGGGCCATTCTCCTTGCTGTACTTAATTCTACCAATACTTTCTTTTTTTTTTTTCTAAATTGAAATCTCAGGTGTGCCTGCCAATAGGATCTACTCTATGAACACTGGTAACTTTTCCACCTGAACTTGTGGAAAAAATACCAAAGTTACTCACTTAAATAGTTATTTAATATTTTCACTGTTTCAGTTTTCAAATCATGTCTAAATGTGTTGGCTATATTTGGACTACCAAAAAATTAAATAAGAGCAACAATGAATTGTATCTTCTTATCATTCCAAAAAAAATTTTAAGTGACTTGGCAAAGTCAGAGTTATTTCTGACTGAACTCGTATTGAAATGCAACAACCCTGAGCACACATCATTGTCTCTCTGCTTTGCTTCTTCCAGAAGCCAGCCTCATTTTTCACTTCCTGTATTTGGAAAACCCTTTGGGTTCTAGGCACATAGAGTGACTTAATTCCTTGTTGAATTTTTTTGGTGCCTGAAATAAAGTCATTTGGAATAAGATACGGTTGGTTTAACAGATTGGTGGAGGCAAAAAAGCTGAGGGGTCAAATTTGGGAAGAGAGACATCCTCAGAGTCTGGAGAGAAGAGTGAGAAAGACAGAAGAAGGGAAAAGAGGCTCAGGAAGCATGTGGACTCTGACATTCTCTTGCACACTGGTATGTCTCCTGAGGGGTGACACTGGGACTATGAGCCATGACTCTAGCTTGCAGAGACATTGAGAGATAACTGAAGTCAGGTCATGGCTTGGTAGGGCTCTCTAGAGAACTCAGTCTCTTAATTTTCACCCCCTAGATGGTGGATTTTGGAAACAAGATGCTCAAAATCATTGAGGGGTTGAGATAGGAGCTGCAATCTCAGGGAGACCTCTCAAGGCTGGATCAGGTCATCTTCCCTGCAGAGGGGAGGTTGGAAGGAGCCCTGGACCTGGATAACAGTGGGTGATTGTCCCTTACATCCTAAATCTCCCATACCCTATATCCATATGCCCATCTATGGCATTGGGCAAGTTCTGCAAAGGGGGAAGGGTCCAAGAAAACCAATGGCTTTGAAATTTTAAGTCTACAGACTTTTAGGACAATGCCAGATTACTCACACATGCACACACACACACATCTCCATTCTAAAGCATTGTTAATGACACACTTGATTCATTTCATATAAAATACACCACACATAAACATGTTTCCCCCTGCCCTCCACTGGCCAATTTTTTGTATGTATTTTTTATTTAATTTTTCATCACAATTTACATTCAATATTGTATTAGCTTCAGATGTACAGCATTTTGGTTCTAGAATCATACTTTGCAATGTATTTCCCCTGATATTTCTAGTACCCACCTGGTTCCATACATAATTATTATAATATTATTGACTATATTCACTATGCTGTATTTTACACTACATTTGTTATTTTGTGACTACCAATTTCCACTTTTTAATTCCTTTAACTTTTTTACCCAGTCTTCTTCCTGCATACCTCTTACCTCTGGCCAACATCAGTTTGATCACTGTACCTATGAGTCTGTTTCTATTTTGTGTGTTCATTTATTTTGTCCCTTAGATTACACATATAAGTAAAATCATAGTGTATTTGTCTTTCTTTGTCTCACCTATTTTACTAACATAATAATCTATAGATCCATCCATGCTGTTGCAAATGGTAAGATTTTATTATTTTAATGGCCAATAATATTCCATTGTATATACCTAACACTCTTCTTCATCCAGTTGTCTATTAATGAGCACTGTGGCTGCTACTATGTTTTGGCTACTGTAAATAACACTGCAGTGAACATAGAGGTGCATATAGCTTTTGAATTCGTGATTTGGGTTTCTTCAGGTTTATCCTAAAGTGTAAATGATGGGTCATAAAGTAGTTTAATTTTTAAATTGTTGAGTTACCTCCATAATGTTTTCCATAATGGCTGCACCAATTTTCATTCCCACCAACCGTGCATGCACATTCACTTTTCTCTACATCCTCACCAACAGTTATCTTTTGTAGATGTATTAATCATAGCCATTGTGACAGGTCAGGTGTTAGGTGATATATCATTATGATTTTAATTTGCATTTCTCTGACAATTTGTGACCTTAAACATCTTTCATATGTTTTATTTGCCATCTCTAAGTCTTCCTTGAAAAAGCATCTTATTTAGTTCTTCTGCTTAATTTTTAATTGAATTGTTTTTCTTTCTTTTTTTGGGTGTGGGCATGGTAGCAGAGTAGTATGAGTTCATTAAAATATTGAATATTAACTTCTTATCAGATATCTTATTTGCAAATATGATCTTCCACTTAGTAGGTTGTCTTTTTTGTTGTTGATTTTTTTTTGCTGTGCAAAAACTTTTAATATGAATATAGCCCCATTTGTTTATTTCTTTTTTGTTTCTCTTGCACAAAGTTATACAATAGAAGAAATATTGCTAAGAGAGATGTCAGAGATTTTATTATGTTTCCTTCTAGGAGTGTTATCAGTTCCAGATCTTGCATCCAGGTCTTTAATCCATTTTGAGTTTATTCTTGTATATGGTGAGAGGGTAGTCTAGTTTTTATTTTTTTGCATGTATTTGTCAAACTTCCTCAAGATAATTTATTGATTAGAGATGCTAAAGGGACTGCTTTGTTTAGCCCATTGTATGTTCTTGCTTCCTTTGCCATATATTAATTGACCATATATGTGGGGGGTTATTTCTGGGCTCTCTATTCTCTTTCATTAATCTGTTTTATGCCAGAACCATGCTGATTCAATTAGTATAGCTTTGTAGTATAGTTTGCTATCAGGTAGCATAATACTTCCAAATTTCTTATTCTTTATCAAAATTGCTGTAGTTATTTGAGGTCTTGTGTGGTTCCATACAAATTTTTGGATTATTTGATCTTGTTATGAGAAAAATGCCATTGGTAGAATTTGATATTTTGCATTGAATCTATAGATCACTTTGTATAGTATGGACATATTAATAATGTTATTACTTCTTATCCATGAGCACATTATATGCTTCTATTGGTTTCTATTCAATCTTTCTTCAGGTTCTTATAATCCTTTAGTACAGATTTTTCTATCTCCTTGGTTAAATGTATTCTTACATATTTCTTTTATGTTAATATAATTATAAATGAGATTGTTTGCATAGTCTCCATGCATGATTTAATATTGGTGTATAAAAATGCAACCAATTTATTAACATTTATTTTGTACCATACTACTTTATTTATTTGTTTTAATCATTTTTTTTGGGGGGGAGGGCATCTTCAGGATTTTCTATATGTAGTATCTTCTCTGCAAATAATGATAGTTTTACTTTTTCTATTTCATTTTAGATGTCTTTTCTTTTTTTTCTTTTTATTGTTGTTCAGTTACAGTTGTCTGCATTTTCTTCCCACCCCTCCACCCCACCCAGCCAAACCCACCTCCCTCCCCTGCCTCCACCCTCCCCCTTGGTTTTGTCCATGTGTCCTTATAGTAGTTCCTGAAAACCTCTCTCCCCACTATCCCTCCCCCGCCTCGGCTATTGTCAGATTGTTCTTAACTTCAATGTCTTTGGTTATATTTTGTTTGCTTTTTTCTTTTGTTGCCCAAAATATATAAAGAACTCACACAACTCCACCTCAGAATGACAAACAACCCAATTGAAAAACGGGCAAAGGACTTGAACAGACACTTCTCCAAGGAAGATATACAGAGGGCCCAGAGGCATATGAAAAGATGCTCAGCATCACTAGCCATCAGAGAGATGCAAATTAAAACCACAATGAGGTACCATCTCACACCAGTCAGAGTGGCCAGCATAAACAAATCAACAAACAAATGTTGGAGAGGATGCGGAGAAAAGGCAACCCTAGGACATTGTTGGTGGGAATGCAGACTGGTGTGGCCACCATGGAAAACAGTATGGATGTCTTTTTTTTGTTGTTATCTGATTGTTGTAACTAGAACTTCCAGTCTTGTTCCTGATCTTAATGGAAATGCTTTTAGATTTTCCCTGTTGAGTATGATGACAGCTATAGATTTGTAATATATGACCTTTATTATGTTGAAGTATGTTCCCTCAGTTCTCATTTCATTGAGAGTGTTTCTCATAAGTGAATATCGAATTTTATCAAATACTTTTACTTCATCTATTGATATGATTGGTTTATTTTTGATAAGGCTAACAATAAGGCTAATAGAGTACATGTCCACCAAGCCAGCTACGTTCACCATTGCAAGAGATGTTAAAGGGACTGCTTTAAGTAGAAGAATAATTAGAGAGAGAGAGAGAGAGAGAGAGAGAGAGAGAGAGAGAGAGAGAGGAACACAGGTACAAAGGGAAAATTGGCAGTGGACAAGTACCTACAATAATAACCATAAATGTGAATGGAATTAATGCTCCAATCAAAAGGCATAGGGTAGCTGAGTGGATAAGACAGTATGAACCACATATATCATGTCTACAAGAGACCCACCCCAGAACAAAAGTTCTACACACGATGAAGAGAAGGTATGGAAAAAATATTCCAAGCAAATGGAGAAGAATAAAATGCTGGCATAGCATTATTTATGTCAGAAAAATAGACTTTAAAGCAAAGGCTATACAAGAGACAGTAGTCACTGCATAATATTTAAGGGGATGGTTCAACAAGAGGATATAACCATTTTATGTGCACCCAACATAGGAGCACCTAAATGTATAAGGAAAATCTTGCTGTAATTTAAGAAGGAGGTTGACAACATCACAGTCATTGCAGGGGATTTCAACACCCCACTGTCAACAATGAATCGATCTTCCAAACAAAGAATAAACAAATATATTGTGGCTTTAAACAATATTCTAGAGCAAATGGATTAATTGATATTTATAGAACATTTCACCTCTGTAGGGTAAGTGGAGGCAGTCTGGCTTCCTCACCCATGTGTCTGGGTAGCTAAGGTAAGCACTGTTCCCACAGCCTTGGAGGGGCCTGATAACTAGTGTTTTCATAGCCTTAAGACTAGGTCTGATAAACTGTCCCCATAACATGAAGTGGGCTCATATGTGCAAAATTATGTTATGTTTTATAATTTCCAGCATCTTGTTGGCTGTTTCCCTCTAGTACTTAAACAGGTAAGGACTCCCTGCTGGGGGCAGTGATGATGAGAGACATGCAAGGGGACAGGTGCCATGATGGGTGCCACACTGGGGAGCAAAGGCCATAACATGAGACATACAGATAGGCACACAGCTTGCAGTGTGCATGGTTCATCCAACCATGAATAAACTCATGCAGACATCCCCATGGCTCCATGAATATTATTCCATATGCATGAATACCATGGACCTGCCTGGCCTTGAATGGTGGCAATACAACCGCCCAAAAACAAAGTATACATTCTTTTCAAACATACATGGATTATTTCCAAAGATAGACAACATGGTAGGACATAAAACAAACCTTAACAAATTCAAGAACATTTAAATCATATCAAACACTTTCTCAGATCATAATGGTTTGGAACTAGAATCCAACAAAAAGGAAAAAAAAAAAACCTCAAGAACATTCAAATACCTGGAGATTGAATAACATTTTAATAAATAATGAGTGGTTTAAAAATGAAATCAAAAAAGAAATAAAAAATTATCTGGAAACAAATGAAAACGAACACAACAGAAACCCAAAATCTATGGGACACAGGGAAGGCAGTCCTAAGAGGCAAGTTCATAGCAATGAGGCCTATCTACAAAAGGTAGAAACATTCCAAATAAACAACCTAACCCTATATCTATAAGAACTAGTGGAAAAACAACAATCAAAGCCCAGAGAAAGTAGAAGGAATAAAATAATCAAGATCAGAGAAGAATTAAATAACATAGAGACTAAAAGAACAATTCAAAGGACCAATACATCCAGGAGCTGGTTCTTTGAAAAGGTAAACAAAATTGACAAGCCTTTGACCATACAAATCAAGAGAAAGAGAGAGAGGACCCAAATAAATAAAATCAGAAATGAAGTAGAAGAAGTAACAGCCAATACCAAAGAAATACAAAAGATTGTAAGAAATTACTATGAATAACTATGTGCTAAGAAACTGGATAACCTAGGCAAAATGGACAAATTTTTGGAAAAACACCATCTCCCAAAACTGAATAAAGAAGAAACAGAAAGCCTGATAAGATTGATAAAAACAGCAAAATTGATGCAATGGAATCCTACTTTTTGGGACAGCATGGATGGAATTGGAGACTATTATGCTGAGTGAAATAAGCCAGTTGGTGAAAGACAAATAACATATGACCTCACTTATGACTGGAACCTAATGAACAAAGTAAACTAAGGAGAAGAATAGAATCAGAGATGTGGAAACATGGAATAGAATGCTAGTTGTAAGAGGGGAGGAGGAAGAGTGGGAATGGTGGAGGAAAAGGGGAAATGGTGGAAGGAAGGGGAAGGGACTAATCAAAGAACATGTATGAATGAATCATGGACATGGACAATGGAGAGGGGATTGACTGTGGGCAAAAAGGGTGGGCTTGTGGAGAAGGACAAAAGGGAAAAAAAGAAGCTGAGACAACTGTAATAGAATACACAATAAAAAAAATTAATGGTATGTCTGTCATTCCAGAGGCAATGAAATCTGATGGACAAAACACTAATGAGTATGCTGCAATTTGGGGATCAATCTAATCTTAGAAGGGGGACTCAACAGTGTGAATTACATGACAATAACTTTTTTATTTTCTTTAAATATACAGTGGTCTCTCAAGTGTATTCTCAGATCTATATGAGATACTGATATTTATAAAACTTTAATTATCAGTTCAGATATTTAAGATGCTCAGAGGAATGAATATGTACACTAAACATTTTTTTATTTTATACCAATTTTTTCTTTACAATATTTGTTTGGAATTGTTTATTTCAAATATTTCTCAGTGACATGTATTTGTATACATTACTATGAGCAAGTACCATGTGATTTACACATATTGGAAAATTTTTCATTTATAAATGTATATAATTATTTAAATATAATTTTGAAATACTATACATTTCTTAAATAGGCCTATCTTGGAAAAATAATAATAACATTTTTTAAATGTCTGTGGCTTTATGCTCTTTCATTTTGCATTGCTTTTTATGTTCAAGATATGAGTATTTTTTCTCCTCACAAGTGAATCTCTGAGAGTGTTCCTACAGCTTTGAAGCTTAAATATGGTTTTCATCAAAGACTGGAGTTCACATCGCAAAGTGGAAAATTTCAACTACTCAGTTTTTAGCATGATTTGTATTTAGCTTACTCTGGAGTTTTTAAGTGGCACAAAAATCATTGAAATTATAATTCCTGAAATAAATACATTATGCATTTTTGTTTTGCCCTCATTAAATGATTTTATTCACTACAATATTTGGGAACCCACTTTTTCTTTATAGTTTTCCTCACTTTGCAATACCTTGGTGGGGGAAAGTAGTAGACATTTGAAACATACAGGCAAAGATAAAGCCAACCACATAAAAATTAAGAAACTTATGTTTTTACATTCAAAGGGTTGTGGAACTGGAAAACTCATTTTAGCAGTGTCATTGATAAAATTAAGTAAAGTGGAAAGGTTTTTCTTAGATTCATTTCATGTAACTTTAATTAAAATATCACTAATGGACCAGAGACAAAGTGATATTTCAAATAAGACTCTTATTAGTTACACCAACAGAACTAGGAATATAATGTGAACCACATACATAATTTCAGATTTTCTAGAAGCCCTTCACCACCTTTCATCATCCACAACCCATGGACACAGACAACAAGGTGGGAATTGACTTGGAGAGGGGAAAGTGTGGATTTGGGTGGAGGTGAGGAAAGAGAGAAAAAGTGGAAACAACTTTAACAGCATAAACAATAAAAAGAAAAAAAAGAAAAAATAATCTAGAAGTTACATTTTAAAAAGTAACAGGACAATGATTATAAAAAGTTTAAACAAATATATACAAAAGAGTATGATTAGTATGTAATTCTTATAAAAAGCTTTTGATTAAATAAATTTAATGTTAAATCTTTGAAATCTAATGAACACTGGAGGATTAGAATGCATTTAAAAACAAATGATTTTGCTTTGTATTAATTATTGTTTTCTAATAAGGTAACAACTTTCCATAGTAATTTCAGACTTAGGGTAAGTTGCCCTGGAGGTGGGAGCAGGGAGTTTGTCCTAACAAAATCGATCACAGACATGTTGGGATTTTAGAAGACCTGGTACCACAAACTCCCAAAATTTGGGGGAAGAATCAATTGAGGGGCAGAAGTTGTTTAGGAATAGGCATCATTAAATTTTCCCTACTATGACTTCTATTTTTTTTGAAAATTGCTAGTATGCAGAGTTGAATTTATTGATGGAAGGACACAATATGCTTTAGGCCATTGTACAAACGTGCTGAGAATAAATAATCTGAAAGCAAAAACCAATCTAAAATTATGTGAAACATGGTAACCAAGAAACCCATGAGATTTAATTTGGGAGTAATATCATTAAGAAAACATGGTAAGAAAAAAGGAATTTAGACATAAATCATACATTTTATTTACATTTCTTAATAAGGATGGCAATACATAGTACAAAGAAAATGTTATTAACACTTATTTTGCTTTTCCTTAACTATCTAGTAACCCAAACCCCGTCTTCCCCCAGAGTGTCTCATTACCCAAACCTGGAATCATCAAGAGCTGGGCTTACATGGGAGTTCACAAACCCATGATTTATTTTATTTCCTTTTTCTTTTCACCCCCTTTTTGTTATACATCCTTCTTGTCAATCTCAGTAGATCCTGGGCAAGAGATGACCAATATCTGATGTCCCAAATACTGATACTCTCATGTCTTCAATTTCACGTTCAGGTCTCAGCTTCCCCTCTCTTCTTCTTTCACTGAAAATCTGAGAAATTTACTTATTCCTGGAGGTATTTCCTAGGTGGAGGAGATCTTTCTGCATATCTTGGGTTTGGAAAATGGACAATTTCTGGAGGAAAGGGCATTTCACAGTTGTGTTTAATCATCTCCCCCAACTGTACATGGAGCCACTACCCCCCCCCCCCATTATAGTCTATGGAACATTTAAGAGAATAATGTCTTTTTTATAAATACTTTCTTTATGTATTTTTAGAGAGAGGAGAAAGGGGGATAAAGAGAGGGAGAGAAACATTGATGTGAAAGAGAAACATCAATTAGTTGCCTCTCACACATGCCCGGAAGGGACAGAATGGCAACCCAGGCATGTGCCCTTACCAGAATCAAACCAGCAACTTTTCACTTTGTGGGATGATGCCCAACCAACTGAGCCACACCTGCCAGGTCTAAGAGAATAATGTCTTAATGACCAAAACATTTTTTCCTTATAGACCACTTGTAACACTGGAGGCATGTTAAGGCTCTTGTTTTTTCTTACCAAATTCTTGGATCTCCTTTGTGACACTCGTTTGACCTTTTTAACTGGAGAACTGAATCAAGGGAAGGAACCATCAGAGTAGCACTCTGACTGATCAGATCTTGTGGATGTCGTAGATTGGTAAACTATTAACCACTTTGGTTCCTGATGGTCAATTAGTCTATTTTTTCTTTAGATCAAATCATATCCAGCAACAGCAAGAATTACTCATTCCTGAATTTATATTAACTCTATTCATACTCAACTGATGTAGTTCCTGGTCTCTCAACTGTGTCCTACAGCCCTGCCACACATTATTTAATAAAAATGCACAGTCAAGAAACATGTATAAAGGACCCATGGACAAAGTCAATGGGGTGGGAGCATTAAATGCGGGAGGTGGGGGTGTGTAGGAAAGGGGAGAGTAATGGGGTAAAATGGGGACAACTGTAATTGAACAACAATAAAAAATATTTGCAATTAAATAAAAATACACAGGCAGACCATGGCTGAGTCACTCAGTTGGTTAAAGTGTCTTCTTGATACACAAAGGTTGCACAGTTTGATCCCCAGTCAGGGCACATACAAGAAGCAACAAGTGAATGAGTAAATAAGTGTAACAACAAATTGATGTTCTCCCTCTTGTTCTCTCTCTCTCTCTCTCTTTTCCTCTCTCTAATATTAATAAAAATATATAGGCAGACAGCTCTTATCACTGTGTCACTGATATGTTTATAAATTGGTTACATGACTCTCAGTTTTTTTGTTAAGACAAGAGAAGTATTAAAGCTATTCATGAAAGAAGAGAAAAAATTTTCAATCAAGGCTCATTCTTATGCTATTCTTTACGTGAATGTTTTCTGTTTTCAATGGTATGCCTCAAGCGCAACATACTCTTGTTCCTTGGAAGCCTTCTGGGAAACATAATGTAAGCTTTCTTTTTTCCATGTTTTTTCTCATAAGAAACATGCAGTGGGGATCTTACATTTGTGTCTCTTCCTGCACTTATGGCCCCAAGCTAGTGGTAATGGGACAAAGCTTGTAGGAATTCACTCATCTTAATTTATAAAAATGGCTGCTGTACCCAAAGCCAAATTTGACTTGAAAAACTTACAAACTCCCTAATAAAGTTAAAAAGGGGCATATACCCTCATTAAGAAGAAGGACCTGGATGTGTAGGAAGCCATTGTACTTCTTTAGAGGTGTGGTTCTGTTACAGTTTGAATTGTGTTGAAGTCCTGACAGACCCCAGTATGACAAGAGGTGGCCTTATTTGGAAATAGGGTAGTTGAGGGTGTATTTAGTTAAGATTAGGTCATACCAAAGATTAGGATATTTATCTTATATGTTATTGTTTAAGAAATTAAATGTTACAGATACAAATAACACCTTGCCACAATGTTCTTTCTTCTTGAAAAGATACCATATTTTTTTCAATCCTCATCCAAGGATATGTATGTTTTTTCATTATTTATTTTAAAGAGGGAAGAAGGGGGAGAGAGAGAGAGATTGATGTGAGATAGAAATATCAATTGGTTGCCTCCTGTATGAGTTCTAACTGGGGATCAAACCTGCAACCTAGATATGTACCCTGACTGGGGATCGAACCCAAAATCTTTTGGTGTACAAGAGGGTGCTCCAACCAACTGTGCCATATGGCCAGGGCAGTAACCACAATTGTAAAGTTTGTATATATCATTTATGTTTATGTTAATTGATATAACAACCGTCAACTCAATGTTTATTGTTTTATCATGTACCATTAATTATTACAAGTATTTTACATTATGTTAATGAAGTAAACTGGCAACTGTAATACTCTTATCTTACATGTGAGGAAACAACGTTCTTAGGAGAGTGAGCATCCATATGAATTCCATAGGCAGTAAGAGCTAGACTGAAACATTTGGGCTCCAGAGACCATATAATTAAATGTTCTTACATAGTCTGCAGATATAGGACATATGTATGTACCTGTAAACCATTTATGTTTTTAATGCTTATATAAATGGTAATATTCTGCAAGCATTCTTACCAGCCTGATTTTCACTTAACACTGTAACTTTGAGATTTATCCACATTCATATAAATAGTTCAATGTTACCTATTTCTTATAATGAACATCAGTGTCTCTGAGTGTTGTGTGAAATGTGCACACCTTGGAATAATGTCCCATATAACTGATTGGGTAAGTGAAAGGAAAATATGAAAAGAATTAGGAACAAAGACTCCGTAAGACATCAGATTTATTCCTAGGCAGAACAATAAGAAAAGAGTACGTGTAAAACTGAGTATCTGGACATTGTTCCATTAAAACTGATTGTGTCTGCTTACATACCTCCTGGAAAGTGCATATTATCAGGTACATGAATCACATTTCGAAGAACACCATTATGCTATATACAATCAATAAGATTCAATATGGTCCAGTGAGGTTGGTGCAAAAAATCTAGTTATAATGTGTTAACCAGGTATTTAAATGTATGTATAGTAATGGCTTATTACGAAGAACCTTGTATGTAGTACTAGTTAATTTGCATTTACTGAGTTATCTGGCCAGTGAGTAAGCAAAATTCAATTTGTAGTTTCTGAATTTTTCATTCCATTTGTTTTGAGTCTTTTGTATGTGTGTGTGTGTGTTTCTTTTTATTTATTTATTTATTTTATTGTTCTTCAAGTACATTTCTCTCCATTTTCACCCCACCACTCCCCCTTACATCAGCTATCTCCACCTCCCACCCTTGATTCTACTCCCCTTTTGTCTTTGTCCATGTGTCCTTTATACATATTCCTTGACAACCCTCCCCCCTCTTTCCCCATTATCCCCTCCACCTGCCCTCTGGTTACTGTCAGTTTGTTCTTAATTTCAATGTCTCTGGTTATATTTTGCTTGCTTGTTTGTTTTGTTGATTAGGTTCCACTTATAGGTGAGATCATATGGTTTTTATCTTTCACCACCTAGCTTATTTCATTTAGCATAATGCTCTCTAGATCTATACAAAGTGTCACAAAGGGTAGGACCTCCTTCTTTCTTCTGCATGGGAATCCATCATGTAAATGTACTACATTTTTTGGATCCACTCATTTACTGATGGGCACTTAGGTTGCTTTCAGCACTTGGCTATTGTAAATTGTGCCACTATGAACATTGGGGTGCACAAGTTTTTTTGAATTGGTCAGTAAGATATTCAAAATCATATTGTATTTTATTTTTATTCACTTAAGAGAGAAATAGAAAAGGAGAGAGAGAGAGAGAGAGAGAGAGAGAGAGAGAGAGGATTTGTTGTCCCACTTATTTACACATTCATTGGCTGCTTCTTTTATGTGCCCTGAACAGGAATGGAACCTGAAATGCTGGAGTTTCAGGAGGATGCCCTAACCAACTGAGCCACTGCACCAAATCTTGCAAAATTATATTCTAATAGAGTCATTTTTATACTGAAAAGTAACCAGAGAAAGCAGAATTAGTTAGAAGGCCACTACACTCAGACAAAACATGATAGACATGTACATATGGAGAATGGGGTTTGAAACTGAAAGTTTGAAATACTTAAGAATAAAAATCAACAAGTGACTAGTTGTTTATGATAATAACATAGGAAGGAAGCATTTATGACTTTTAACCTAATGAAAGAATGTATCTGTGAGTCTGAGTTAATAATGCTGTAATGATGAATTGTAGCAGTTCCAAAAGGAAAGAGATAATATCAATTGAAAGGGGTTGGGGCAAGATTCACTGCAATAAAATTGACTTTTAAGATAGATAACAATTTATTTTTACTTAAGAATATATGATCCTATTTCTTTATCAACAGAAATCATGTATTATTTCTTTTTTTTTAGAAGAATAACCAATATTATTATTGTGGTATATTTCTTCCAATATTATTTTGGCATAGGTCTTCCAAACCTGTGTGTATGTTTGTGCACACATATTTTAACAAAACTGGTAGCAGTACACAATTTTGTATCCACTTTTTCACTTATTTTATCACATGCATTTCTTCTATCATTATATACCCTTCTAAAACATCCTAGCATACCTTATGAATATGCTCGCTTTCTTTCCTTCTTTCTTTTGCAACATTTAAATGTATATCTTGTAGAAAAGTCTTGGTCTACAGCTATGATTACTTCCTTAGACAATTCCTTTATTTTTTAAAGTATATTTTATTGATTATGCTATTACAGTTGTCTTGTTTTTTTTCCCTCCCCTTTTTCCCCATCTGCCCTGCCCCACCCCTCCCACAAGCATTACCCCCCCCCCCAGTTTGTGTGCATTGGTTGTACATATAATTTATTTGGCTTCTCCATTTCCTATACTATTGTTAACCTCCCTCTGTGTATTTTGTGCCTATCAATTATGCTTCTTATTCCATGTACATTTTCTCTCATTCTTCCCCCACTGCCTCCACACTGATAACCCTCCACATAATCTCCATCTTTGTGATTTTGTTCCTGTTCTAGTTGTTTAGTTTTTGTTCTTGTTTTTTTAGGTTCAGTTGTTGATAGTTGTGATTTTGTTGTCATTTTACCGTTTATAGCTTTGGCTCTTCCTTTTCTCAGAGAACTCCCTTTAACATTTTATATAATACTGATTTTTTGGTGATGAACATCTTTAACGTTACCTTGTCTGGGAAGTACTTTAACTGCCCTTCCATTCTAAGTGATAGCTTTGCTGGATAGAGTAATCTTGGATGTAGGTCCTTGCCTTTCAAGATTTTTTCTTTTTTTTTTTGTTGTTGTTGTTCAAATACAATTGTCTCTATTCCCCCCACCACTCCCTGCTTTCCTTTCCTGACTTTGGACACTTCTTTCCAGCCCCTTCTTGCCTGTAAGTTTTCTTTTGAGAAATCAGCTGATAGTCATGGGAACTCCTTTGTAGGTAACTCTCTCATTTACTGTTGGTGCTTTTAAGATTCTCTCTTTATCTTTAATCTTGGGTAACTTAATTATGATGTATCTTGGTGTGCTTCTTCTTGGATCCAACTTCTTTGGGACTCCCTGAGCATCCTTGATTTGAATATCTAGTTCCTTCACCATATTGGGGAAGTTTTCCTTCATTATTTGTTCAACTAAGTTTTAAATTTCTTGCTCTTCCTTCTGGTCTTCCTATGACTTGGGTTTTGGAACGTTTAAACTTGTCTCAAATGTTCCTCAGCCTCTCCTCATTTTTTTAAAATTCTTGTTTCTTCCTTCTGTTCCACCTGGATATTTATTTCTTCTTTTTGTTCCAAATCGTTAACTTGAGCCCTGGTTTCCTTCCCTTCACTGTTAGTTCTCTGTATATTTTCCTTTATTTCACTTTGTATAGCCTTCATTTCACCCTCATTTTGTGACCTAAATCAGTCATTCCTGATTATCAGTGTTTTGAACTCTGCATCTGATAGGTTGTCCATCTCCTCATTGGTTAGTCGTTTTTCTGGAGTTTTGATCTGTTCTTTCACTTGGACCATTTTTTTTTTTTGGTCTCAGTGCACTAGTCTGGATGAACATTTCTCATTTAACTCCTTGGTTGTTGTACATCCATGCAGTTTGATTTTCCAGCAGTTCCTTTTTATTTTATTTTATTTTATTTTAAATTGGTTGTTATCCTTCTTTTGGTTGTGTGAGGAGACAAAGTGTTTCTACCTACACCTCCATCTTGGCCAGAACTTGACAATTCTTCTGTCCCTGCAAGAAGGTGTATTTGTCAGAGTTACTGTTTCCCAGAATAAAGGAGTCTGGTTTTTTTCCCCCATGTTGTGACTGGCAATCAAAGGAGACTACTCGGTAGGCCTTCTTGGCCAGGATTTGCCTTTGTTCTGCCTCAAGGGTCTTGCCTTTTGTTGGGAGAGTATGTGGATGAGGGGAGTCCAAATCATGTATCATTTCTAGTGACAAAAGGTATCCATTGTGTAAAGCCTTGCAAAATATGGAAAAATACACAGAAGGAAATAAAAAGTAATTGTATGCCCTAGAGGTCACCTGTGATTCATGTGAACGCCTGTTTAGGACACTCAAGTAATTATTTGAAAATGTTATGTTAATATGTTTTGTAACATGACTGTCTTGCTCAAGTCATTTGAAGGTGACAGTCAGGGGCTGACTGGGGATCATCATGAGGTTGTTCTGCAGTGACACCAGCATATATCAAACTTAGATCACTTCTGGGGTGTGGTTATTCTATATGAACATGTTGGAGTGTTTTCAAATCCACATAATTAGTGTTCTATATTTGGAGTTTTCGAGAAGAAACCTAATTGTCATAAATGTTAAGAAGTCCTTAGGATGGTCATCTGAGAAGAAGTAGTTTGGAAAGGTTGGCTGTCAAATTAATGTTGCTAAATTTGCTTTGCAAAGTCCACTCTACACTTTTGCTTTATTTCAAGTTACAAATTATTGTTAAATTAGTTTTTGAAATCTTAACTTTAATATAGTCTCTCTACTTATTTATAATATTCAGGTTTCATTTACAACACTTTAATATGAGAATTAATTTAAATATTTGAAGTACATATTAATTATTTAAATGAAAAAACTACAGAACACATTCATTTAAAATATTTGAACTTAAAACTAACTTGTTATTCATAATTAAATATCTATTATTAAAATATGAGTCAGAATGCTGTGAAATCAACTTGACTAACATAGAAAATATTTAAGATATATGGATGATCAGACCTTATCACAGAAGATTAAAGTACAGTATTAATATTAGGAAATTCTGTTATTGAACACATATAGCCACAATACAATATGAGTTAACCTTTACAATGCAACTGCTCTGGAAATAGTTTGGCCGATTCTTTTTTATCTTTATTGCATTTTTTTCCATTATCATTTAGTCCCTTCATATCCCTTTGCCCCCAGCAACCGCCACACTGTTGTCTATGTCCATGAGTCCTTGTTCTTTTCTGCTCAACCCCTCCACTTATAAAGTTAAGCAGATACTTACTAGAAATCTCAGCAACTCATTTTTAGCTTTTCCTCAAGAGAAATAAAATTTATATTCAAACAAAAATCTTTCCACAGAGTTTATGTATAGTAGTTTGATTCATTATCATCAAAACCCAGAAAGAATGTTCAACAGGAAATTGAATAAATGAACAGTGGTATATGTATGAAATGAAATATTTATTCAGCAATGAAAAGGAGCAAAATACTGATGCATGATGCAACAGCAAGTACACATTTTGCAAAGTGAAAAAGCAGGATTGAAAAGACTACATCCAACATGATTTCAATTATATGACATCCTTGAAGAAGAAAAATGGTAGGAACATAAAACATATAAAAATGGATCAGTGATTATTGAGTTAGAGTAGAATTAGACAGAAAGAGTCAGAGTGCAATATTTTGTAGTGATTGAAGAGGTCTGTACCTTGACTACAGTGATAGCTATACTTTTGAGTACATTTTCCCAAACTCACAGAACTGTACATGAAAAATAATAAATTTTAATATATGCACATTATACTGCTATAACAGAAAAATATTTTTCTTGAACTATCCCAACTACTAAAATCTTTCTTTAAAAATAAAAGTGTGCTACTTTTAAAATATTGACATGTTATATAATAATGCATATGTTTAAATGCCTTACTATTTTAAACTTAATTTAATATGTTAAAAGATATTAAACATTTCTCCTGGTACATCAAGATTTTAATACCAGTGAATAAAGAGTTGTGGTCTTATAGAAAAAGTAGTTACTATTGATTATGAGTACAGGAAGTGACACAGTAAGAGTAGCAAAACATACAGCTAAGAGAAATAAGAATTTGAGTCTCGGTTCTAAAATACATTTGTTGTATGACATTGAAAGAACCTCTTTGCCTTTCTGACACAGTTTCTTCATAAATGAATTTAAACTACTAACTTACTTTGCTTACTATAATAATTAAATTAGATAATTCTAAACAAGGTCCACAATAAAAATATTTTCTAAATATCATATCTTCCTTATTCTTTAGGTATTATGTTATTGGAAATGCTTTCATATAGTTTTTTAAAAGGGCCTGGAAATATGAACTAACATATAATACATCAAAAAGTAACTTGTAGCAGAGAGTTTGTTCAAATAAAATATTGACAAAATTTATTTAACTAATTGTGCTTTATCCTTCTAGATTAATATAATTTAGCAGCTTCGAACTCAAAGGTAATGACTGTAAAGTATAAGTTCAAATATTGAAATCGAAATAATCACTAAATATTCACAATCATAAGCAAACAGATTACTAAGTTCAATAAAATATCTGTTTTCTCAAACTAAATTTTTATTTTGTTATTTATTTTTTTAAATACCATTAAAGTTTATTTAATGTTTGCACGATTTTAAGTATAATTATAAATAGTTTCTATAGGAATCTCAGAAACTCCTCCATTCCCTCACCGTGAGAAAAACTTTGACTGAAGAAACAGGCAGCAGTAATAGCTCTGCATCCATGGAGTGGGAAATGCTTTAAAAAAAGAGGAGTGGAAAGAAATAAAGTCAAGAAAATATAAGAAACAGAGACTTAGAACATGTTATACACTGGTGGCCATTTTAAGTAATTTTAGGGCCATTATATAAGAGACAGTTCAACAGAGGAGAAATATCATTTTCTTACCACTAAAAAAATTACACTAGCTTCCATGTTAAGAATGTATTTTAGGAAAACAAGGGTAAAATTCAAAAAGTGAGCTAGGAAGCTCTTACAATAGTTCAAGTGAGAGCCAGTTACTCAGGGGAAACGACATGGAACCAATAGAGAAAAGTTTTGTAATGGTCTGTATGAGTAAGTAGATGATATGGGAAAGAACATAGGGGGAATGAAGAGAATAGAAAAATTCTAATATAGGAGAAATTATTAAAATACTAAATGTTGTACATAGATAAGAAACAAAAAAGAAAATCAGTAAAAGAATATGTGCTATAAAAGAGAGCTACCAATATGCAGAACAAACCTCACAGTGAGTGTCACTTCAGGAAACCTACCTATAATAACTAAAAATACTGGATACTTGCCCACTAACGTGGCTTCAGTGAGGTCCAGCTGTCAGAATGACAGGACTCCCATCAATGTTGCCAGATTTATGAGCCATGAGGGTCAACCTAAAGTGGTTTTGAGGATTATTATGAGAATAGAGAAAGTTACCAGAAAACAGTAGCAAAGTCTTTTTCCCCCCTGGAGATTTTCAAAATAAGTTCTGCTGAAACTTTTGAATCTCTGTGAAAATATACTGAACTACATTCTGCTCTGTTTTTGAACAGTTTGAACCCCTTGAGACCTGCAGGAATTGCTAACAAGCTCTTAGCTGTCTCCATTACACCTGTATCCTTTTTAGAAAGACCAATTTGTTGCATCTGTGAACAATGTACTCTACACAAACGCATTTTTATGTTTCTTTTCTCTGTCTCAACATAGCCTGTGAACTATTGGAGCTCTTTGGCCTCTATCAGGTAAAAATAGGAAGTCAAGAAACTGTTTCCAAAATATGATTTTCTCATTAGGTTCATATTCCTGTTTCATATTCTGTTTTAGGAAGTTCTCTAGTGAAAACTGAAGACTGTATAGAGCTGTTACACTGAATTAGTCTCTTTTTAAGATTTTATTTATTTACTTTTAGAGAGAGGAGAAGAGAGGGAGAAAGAGAGAGAGAAACATCAATGTGTGGTTGTCTCTTATGTGCTCCCAATTGGGCACCTGGCTTGCGACCCAGGCATGTGCCCTGACTGGGAATCAAACCAGTGACCCTTTGGTTCACAGGCCGACACTCAAGCCACTGAGCCACACCAGCCAGGACCTGAATTACTCTTATACTGTACAAGTGTTATACTGCTGTAGCTATTTGTGGTCAATTTGGAAATTTGAAACAGGTGTGCTATTTGATATTTATAGTATGATATTTATATGTTATTTCTATAAGTTATTTCTATAACCTCTATTTTTTAATTAAAATTTTGGGTGAAATATAAACTACAACTCAAAATTAATGACTTTTCTAAAATATAGTGATAATGGAAATATTCTATTCTAGAATATATGGAAAACTTAAGGCACTAGCCATAGAAAATTTAATTAGCCTTAAAACCACTTTACAAATAAATGTAACAAATATATGAAAAGATGTTCAACTTCATTAGTTATTAGGGGAATGCAAGTCAAAACTGCAATGAGAAACCACATCTGTTAGAATGGTTATTTTCTTTTTTTCCCAAATGATGGTATTTTTTATTAAACATTTTTTACTGATGTTCAATTACAGTTGTCTGCATTTTCTCCCCTCCCCCCACCCCACCCCAGACAAACCCACCTCTCTCCCCCACCTCCACCCTCCCCCTTGGTTTTGTAGAATGGTTATTTTCAATTAGACAAGTAATAAGTGTTGTAGATGTTGTGGAAAAAAAGGAACTCTCAATTCACTGTTGGTGGGAATGTAAACTGGTACAGTCACTATGGAAAACAGTATGAAGATTTCTCAAAAAAATTAAGAAAAGAGTTACCGTATGACCCAGCAAACCCGCTTCTGGGTATCCACCCAAAATTTTTGAAAACAATTTATTCACAGAGATCTATGCACCTCTATGTCATTGCAACATTATTAACAGCGGCCGAGACATGGAGACAACCAGTGTCCTGCAATCAAGGATTGGATACAGAAGATGTGGTGCGTGTATACAATAGAATATTACTCAGCCATAAGAAGAAAAGATGAAACACTGCCATTTGCAACAACGTGGATGGACCTTGAAAATATCATGCTAAGCAAAATAACATAGTCAGAAAAAGTTTAAGAACCATTATGATTTTATGTATATGTATGACATAAATCTGAAACTCACAGACACAGACTACATCACGGTGGTTACCAGAGGGAAGGGGGTGGGAAAGTAGTAAAGAGAAAATGGGGCTAAATATATAGTGACAAAAATGATTTGACTCTGGGTGGTGGGTACATAGGGCAATATACAGATCATGTATCATAGAAACATATACTTGAAACTTATATGATCTTATTAACCAATGTCACCCCAATAAACTTAATTAAAAATATAAGTGAATGAAATTCCCAGCTTAAAAAAAAATCAACCATAGGAATAGAAAAAAAGAAGCAAAACAAATGAGAGAAATAATAAAAAAGAAAGAAAAGAATAAAAGTAAAAGCAAAATTCAACAATATAAATATTGAGAAACAATTGGTATATAATTAATATAAATGATTTGTTTTAGTAAAAAATTTATTCAAAAAGACTAATTAATAGATAACTTAAGGAAACAAGTGAAAATGGGGGAAAAGATGGAAAATTGGAAAAAGGTGGGACAACTGTAACTGAATAACAATAATAAAAATAAGAAGGGACAAAGGGGAAATAATCATTGAAATGGAATGCATTATTTTAAAGTTCTAAGATATCTCTGCAATATATTTGAAAGAAACAATAGTAATTCCCTAGGGAAATATGACTTGTCAAAATTAAACAGTATAGATCAAAGGCCTAAGTAGGCTAATTTCCATATAAAGTATAATATTTTATTAAGAAAACTTCTAAATTTATACTTAAACCTGACAAAACAGTTAAAAATAAAAGACAAATATAACATCAATATTGATTCATGTATTAAAACATTAGCCAAAAATAATACATTAAGAAACAGATACACCATAATCAGGTAGGATTTATTCTAGAAATATAATCTTAGTATAATATTAGGAAATTCATTGCTATAAAACGCAGCATGTGTTGGAGATCACCAAGATCAACCCTTGGTTGGATGATTTGCAAGGAAGACTTTCAGAACTCAGCATATAGTTATTCCTAGTTATGATTTATCACATTCAGAGGATAGAAAGTAAAATCAGCAAAGGGGAATGATGTATGAGGCAAAGTCTGGATGAAATCAGCTGCATGTTTCCAAGATTTCTCTCCCAGAGAAATCACAGAGGCTGAACTTATCTGACCTAGCAACAAGTCTTCACAACACATGTGAAATGTTATCTACCAGGGAAGCTCATTAAGACTTAGTGACCAAGGTTTCTATGAGGGGCTGGTCACACAGGAACTCTCTGCCTAGCATGTATCAAAGTCTCAGACTTCTAGGAGAAAAGAAGGGAGTTCCTGTGATCCATATGGTTTGTACAAACAGTTTAGGCACCTTGGGCTATTGGTTTCCATTGGAATGATAGTGATCCTCCCAAAAGCCCAAGTTCTGGGTAATAGCCAGTGGCCAAACTTATAAACTGGGCTTCCAGAGAATTGCGATCAGGTCTGCTCTGATAAAACTCTTTTTTTTCCCACACCTTATTAATAGGATATAAGAAGAAAATCATCATATTTTCTCTACAGGACATGGAAATACCTCTACATAATTTGTAACCCATTCCAGAAAAATAAAGGAAACTCTCAAGGAAACAGTCATTGATGTATGCTGTTTGTTTGCTTGTTTGTTTGTTTAAACACAAAGAAGCCAGTTGTTTCTTTTTACTGGTGAATAAGATATTTTTGATCTTTTATTGTATTTTTTCCACTACCATTTAGTCCTCTTATCTCTCCTTCCTCCTGCCACAATCACCACACTGTTGTCCATGTCCATGAGTCCTTTTTCCTTTGGTTCAATCATTTCACCCTTACCTTCCCTCCCAGCTGTTGTTATCTTGCTCTCTATCTATGAGTCTGTTCCCATTTTGCTTGTTAGTTTAGTTTGTTATTTTTTAACATAACATTCATAATTTATATAATCTTAACCCTAAACCAGTATTTTACTAAATTTAGAAATACAAGTGATACTTTCATTAAGATTTAGAAAAATTGATAGTCAACTTGTTAGCAGGTGTAAGCAAACTCAAAAATCAAAATTGGTAAGCAGTGAATGCATATAGGTTCACTAGTAAATTCTACAAAACATTTAGGAAGGAAATGTATAATTCTCTATAATCTTTTTCACAAGAAATAAACAGAGGAATTACTGTTAATTCATTATTTGAGGTCAATATTAACATAATACCAAAACCAGGCAAAGACATAATGAGAAAAGAAAATTATAGACCCACATCTCTCATAAAAAAAAATGCAAAATATCTCAACAGAATATTAGCAAATCAAATCCAGCAATGTATACAAAGAATTATACAAAACAACGAAATGGGATTTATCCTAGATAGGTAAGGTGGGTTCAATATTTGAAAATTAATTAATGCAATCTATAATATCAACAGACTTAAAATAAAATTACATGATCATATCAATAATGCAGAAAAAGCATTTGACAAAATCCAACAACTATTTCTGATCAAAGCTCATAGTAAACAAGGAAAAGAGAGGGCACTTCCTCAAGTTAATATGAAATATCTACAAGTACCCTACAGCTAACATCACTTAACAGTAAAAAACCTGAAGCTATCCCACTAAAATATAAGACAAGAATATCTCCTCCTCTTGCTACTCTTTTTCAACATCATATTGGAAGTTCTAGCTAATGTATTAAAACAAGAAAAGAAAGTAAAAGTTATACTGATTGGGAAGGAAGACATAAAACTGTCTTTGTTTACAGATGATGTGACTGTCTACATGGAACATCTGAAAAATCAACAAAAAAAGAACACCTTTAACTAGTAAATGATTACAGTAAAGTTATAGTACACAAGTTTAACATAAAAAAGTCAATCAGTTCTATATATACAATCAATTAAAAGGTAGAATTTGAATTTAAAAACAAAACACCATTTCATTAGCACATAAAAAATTATATACTTAGGAATAAATATAATAAATTATGTGCAAGGGCTATATGAGGAAAACCAAATCTCTGATGAAGGAAGTTAAAGAAAAATTAAATAAATAGACATATATTTCATGTTCATGAATAGAAATACTCAATAGTATAAAGATGTCAGTTCTTCCCAACTTGGTTCACAGGTATTGTGAAATCCCAATCAAAATCCCAGCATGTGATATTGTGGGTATCAATACAATGAAATGAAGTTTATATGGAGAGTCAAAAGACACAAAATAGCCAGAACAAAATTAAAGAAGAAAACAGATTGAGAACTATTACTAGGAAAACTCAAGACTTACTACAAAGCAACAACAATTATGACAACAACAGTGCTGTATTGGTGAAAGAAAAGACTAGCAGGTTGATGGAACAGACTCCATAGCCAAGAAATAGACAAGGAGCAGAGAGAATACAGTGGAGCAAAGAAAGTCTTCCTCTCAATTTTGCTACAAACCAAAAATTGCTTTTAAATAGATCAAATTTTAAAACACCAGACAAACATTACTCAATAAAAAATAGTTAAAGACCTAACCAAAATATATAAAAATGACAAAAAGACCCTTAAATTATAAGAATGATTGTTAAACCCTACTTATAATATGGGAAATATAAATTAAAACTATATTAAGTTATCATTTTTTTACTTATAAGAATGGCAAAATTTAGAGAAATTACATGTATGGATGAATAGATGGATAGGTAGGTAGGTAGATAGATGATAGATAGAAATATTACAAACCACTTTGTGGTGATTGTAGTAAAAAAAAAAAACGCACTGGTATAAATTGCCGAGTGATGCCAATTTGCACAAGTCTAAGTAAAGGAATTTGGTAATATCCATTAAATCTACATATTACATTTTCATCCATTAATCTCTTTTCCAAAAACATAATGAGAAGATATATCCTCATTATTTGTAATTAAAAAACCATAGACATTAGCTAAATGTCCAAACATAAGAGATTTGCTAAATCAGCAATGTATATAGACAGAATAGTGTCCTGTCTATATACATGAGAGGAACATCTGTCAAAATTATGAGGAACATCTCTGTTTTTAGTTTTCTGAGGAAATTCTATGCTGTTTTCCACAGTGGCTGCACCAGTCTGCATTCCTACCAACAGTGTACTAGGGTTCCCTTTTCTCCACATTTTCTCCAACACCTGTTGTTTGTTGATTTATTCATGATCAGAACATCTATTTCAAACCAATATAGCATGACTGTCAGCATATTTTAAGTAAAAAAAAGTTCAAAAGAATATCTATAATTTGCTCCATGTTGTGTTAAAAAATATGGCTATACCAGTCTACATTTCCACCAGCAGTGAATGAAGGTTTCCTTTTCACCACATTTCCAACAATTGTTACTACATGTCTTGTTGATAACAGTGATTCTAACATGTGTGAGGTGGTATATCATTGTAGTTTTGATTTGTATTTCTGTGATAGCTAGTGAAGTTGAACATCTTTCCATATATATATTGGCCATTTATGTGGTACAGCCACTATGGAAAACCATCTGGCAGTTCCTCAAAAAATTAAGAATAGAGTTACTGTATAAGCCAGTAATTCCTCTTCTGGGTGTCTACCCCCAAAACTCAAAAACAGATATTTGCAAAGATTTGTGCATTATGTCCACTGTAGCATTTTCCAAGGCATGGAGACCTCAAGTGTCCTGAGATTGAGGATTAAATAAAGAGGATGTGGTACATATATGCAATGCAATACTACTCGGCCATAATTAAAAATGAAATACTGCCATTGTGACAACATAGACGGACCTTGAGAATATTATAATAAGTGAAATAAGTCTGTCACAAAATCCTAAGAACCATGTAATTTCACTCATATGTGGAATTACAAACCTGACACCCCTGAACACAGACAGTACTGCAGTGGTTACCAAAGGGAAGGGAGTGGGAGTGTTTGGGGGTGGAAGGGGCCTAATATATGGTAATGGAGGATGGCTTCACTTGGGTGGAGGGCATACAGTGCAGAGCACAAATCTTGAACAGTAGAAGTGTACACTTGAAACCTATGTGGTCCTATCGGCCAATGCAACCCTAATCATTTAATAAAAAGTAGAGAAAAATATGAGGTAAGGGGATAAGAAAATCTACTTCTGTCTCTTCTCTAAAAGAAAAAAAATATAGTACTAAACCAGAGCTTCATAGGAGTGGTTATCTATATGTAGATAAATGGGAACAAAGTTGAAAGAATGGAATAAATTAGGGGGGTCATATTGTGTTAGTTCTATGCATATACATTATGATGTGTTTTCATTATTGATACAATGTTAAAATTTTACATACAGGGAGAGAAGAGGAGAGAGAGAGAACAAAAATATCAGTAAAAACAATGAACAATGTGGAAAAGGTATCACAAAATCTAATTCAAGTAGGAACAGATGGACAAAACTGAATTCACATAAAAGATATAACCACCCTGAAGGAGAAGGAATCATCACAAGGAAATCATGAGCACTGTATTTGGACTATATTGCCTCAAGTTAAACAGGAAGAAAAATTTTAAATAAATATTAAATTCTTGTTAATATAGTTCCATTGTGGAATTCAGGTTGGCAATTCTAAAACTTTTTTGTGTATTCTAAGATTCAGCAAACAGATAAATTGTAAATAATGAGATTGTATTTCTCACTGGCATGATTCTGTCCTAATTCTCAGTCTCCCTTTCTCTCCTTCTCTCTCCTCTTCCATACCATCTATTCCTCATTGTTCTATTTGAACTTTTGGGGTAATTCCTCTTTGTCTTGTATGATCTTATTAGTTATTTTATTGTGTTTCATTTTTATTATTTTGTGGAATATTTATCTCTATTTGTTTTTCCAAATCTTTTCTTTCATCACAGAAAGAAAAATAGACATTTTTCCAAAGAGGTCATACAGATGGCCAATAGACATATAAAAAGATGTTCAACTTCTCTAATCATCAGAAAAATGTAAATTAAAAGTGCATTTTTTCTTTCATTACATTTTTACAATTAAGAAAATAACAGCATAATGCTCTCCAGTTCTATCCATGCTGTTGCAAAGGGTAGGAGCTCCTTCTTTCTTTCTGCTCTGTAGTATTCCATTGTGTAAATGTACCATAGTTTTTTGATCCACAAGTAGGAATGAAGGTGGGAGGTGGGAGGTGGGGGTGGGTGGGGCAGAGAAAAGTAATGGCAGGAAAATGGAGACAACTGTACTCAAACAATAATAAAAAAAATTAAAGAAAAAGAAAATGAAACTTTTATGTTCCACAAAGGTATTTTCATTTTATTCTTGTATTTTATTAATTCAGAAACTACAAGTTCATCTTGTTATTTTTCTTTTAAACCATTTCAGCCCATTAATTAGTTTGCACATTTGTATTTTTTGTCTTTTTTAATTATTATTTTTATTTGTCATACACCTACTTTTGTCCCCCCTGTAAATATGAACCACAACATTTTTATAAGTTTTCTTTAATTTTTCTTAAACCCCTCACCTTTTTCATCTAACCCCCAACTTCCCTGGCATCTGACAGTTGTCAGTCTGCTTTCTGTATCTCTGAGTCTGTTTAAATTTTGTTTGTTTATTTTGTTCATTAGATTCCAAATATAAGTGAAATTATATGGTATTTCTGTTTCTTTGGCTAATTTCACTTAGCATAGTACTCTCCACGTCCATCCATGCTGTGACAAAAGGTAAGAGTTTCTTCTTTTTTAGAGTGAAGTAATATTCCATTGTGTAAATGTACTGCAGTTTTTTATCCACTCATTTACTGATGGGCACTTGGGCTTCTTCGAAATCCTGGCTGTTGAAAATATTACAGTGAACATAGGGGTGTATATACTCTAATCAGTGTTTTGGGATTTTTCAGATATATTTCCAGAAGTGTAATCACTGGGTCATAAGGCAGTTCCCTTTTTAACATTTGGGAAACTCTAAAATGTTTTCCACAATGACTGCACAATTCTGAATTCCCACCAACAGTGCACAAAAGTTCCCTTTACTTCTCAGCCTCACCAACTCTTGTTGTTTGTTTATTTATTGATGATAGTTATTCTGACATGTGTGAGGTAATATCTCATTGTACTTTTAATTTATATTTTATATTTTTTGATTTATATTTTTGATTTTTTGATTTATTTATAATTTATATTTTTTGATGATTAGTGAAGTTGAACATTTTTTCATATGTCTATTGGCCATCTGTATGACCTCTTTGGAAAAATGTCTATTTAGGTTCTTTGCTCATTCTTAATTGTATTATTTGTTTTTTTCTGTGTATTGAGTTTTATAAGTTCTTCATAAATTTTGGATGTTTCACTATTATCAGAAATATTGTTAGCAGACATGTTCTCCCATTCAGTGGGTTGTGTTTTCATTTTGTTGATGTTTTCCTTTATTGGGCAAAAATCTATTAGTTTGATGTAGTACCATTTATTTATTTTTATTTTACTTTCCTTGTTTGAGGAGGTATGTCCAAAAAATATTCCCATGAGAAACATCCAAGAGTTTACTGCCTATGTTTTCTTCTAGGGATTTTATGGTTTCAAGTCTAACATGTCTTTAATCCATTTGAATTTATTATTTTTTATTTTTATTTATTTATTTTTTATTGTTGTTCAGGTACAGTTGTATCTATCCCCCCCCAACTATTCCCCCCACCCAACCCATCCCTGTTATCCACCCTCGGTCCTAACCCCCTTTGGCCTTGTCCATGTGTCCTTTATTGTTGGGAACTTCCCTGCCTGGTTTCAGAAGCTGTAACCCCCCATGGTTAAGGCTGAGTCAGAGTTGGGACCATAAACCACTAAGGAGACAAAGTTTATCTCCCTGGCAGAAATGCCACCTCTGCCCACTTCACCCTGCTTGGCCCTAAGCTTGGCCAGTTAGCCAATGACAGGTAAGAATCCTCAAGGGAGGATCAACCTAAGACAGGCTCTGGTCACCAGGGATAAGCTCGCAGGGAAAGACTTGGGGGGCTGTGGCAAAAGGGGGTGATGGACCCTCGCCCCTTGGCTTTGAAATAGCCTGAGTCCTCATTCTGTCTGCAAGAAGTCTCCTAATCTCTTGGCTGCTTTACTTCCCCGTCTGACTTGAGCCTAGTGATAACAGGGCGGTGCAGTCCTGTGCTGGGAGGGGCGGATTCCCTGGGGATTCAGGCCTAAGGAAAATACATACATTCCTGTGAAACCTACTTAATCTGTACCCTCAGTTTAAAAGATAAGGGTCCAGACTTGAGATGAATCTGGCGCCTAAAGTTTTATGGCCCTCTAGCTGATTGGCTGTAGCTCAGAATAAGCCCTTAAGGTTCTCTGTAAATCCTGTATTGTTTAACCCTTACTGGCTGACAAGGATTGATGAGCTTTATCTGCATTCCTATGTGAATGAACCTAATAAAAACCCATGAAGGGAAAGGATCAAGGCCCTTTTCCTTTGAGAGATTGGCCACCTTTCCTCCCCAAGCAGATCATTTCTTGATAGTCTTATTCTTCATCCGTGACAGACCGGGGGGCTGCGTAAAAACCCCCCAACATCTGGCGCCCGCACAGGGACCTGCATGGACCAGAGGCTTGGAGCCACCATCTCCACGGACAGCCTTCATACGTGGTAGACCAGGGGGCTGCGTTAAAGCTCCCCGACACTTTATAAATGTTCCTTGATGACCCTTCCCTTTCTTTCCCCCATTATCCCCCTCCCCAACCCCCTCTGGTTACTGTTTGTTTGTTCTTTATTTCAACGTCTCTGGCTATATCTTCCTTGCTTATTTGTTTTGTTGATTAAGTTCCACTTATAGGTGAATTTATTCTTGTGTATGGTGTACGTTGCTGGTTTTCCTTTTTTTGGACATATCTGTCCTATTTTCCCATCATAATTTTTAATTGACTATCTTTATCCCACTGTATATTCTTGCCTCTTTTGTCAAATATTAATTGATCATAAATGTGTGCGTTTATTTCTGAGCTCTCTATTATGTTCTATTATGTTCTATCTCTCTAATTATGCCAGTACCAGGCTGTTTTGATTACAATGGCCTTGTAGAATACTTTGATATCATATCAGGTAGTGGATTCCTCCATCTTTGTTCTTTGTCAAGATCGCTGTGTCTATTTGGGGCCTTTTTTGTTTCCATATAAATTTTTGAATTATTTGTTCTAGTTCTGTGAAATACACCATTCGTATCTTGATGAGAATTGCATTGAATCCACAGATTGCTTTGGATAATATAGACATTTTAATGATGTTTATTTTTCTTATCCATGAATGTGGTATATGTTTCCATTTGTATCCTCTTCAATTTCTTTTTTCAGTGTCATATAATTTTCCAAGTACAGGTGTTTTACATCCTCCATTAAATTCATTTCAATGTATTTTATTTTTTTGATGTAATTGTATATGGGGATGTTTTCTTAGTTTACCTTTCTGATAGTTCATTATTGGCATATTTCTTGATATTTATGTTATATCCTGCTATTTTACTGAATTAATTTATCAGTTCTAATACTTTTTTGGTGGAATCTTTAGGGTTATCTATATACAATATCATGTCATCTGTGTGATGGATAGTGATGCTGAGCATCCTTTCATATGACTCTGGATCCGCTGTATGTCCTCCTTAGAGAAGTGTCTGTTCACGTCCTTTGCTCATCTCTTAATTGGTTTTTTTTGTCTTCCTGGAGTGGAGTCCTGTGAGTTCTTTATATATTTTGGACATCAAACCCTTGCCCAGGGTATCATTTGCAAATATATTTTCCCATACAGTTGATTCCATTTTCATTTTACCGATGTTTTCTTTAGCTGTGCAAAAAATTAAGTGGAACCTAATCAAAACAAACAAGCAAACAAAATATAACCAGAGACATTGAAATTAAAAACAAACTGACAGTAACCAGAGGGGAGGTGGGAGAGGATTTTGGGTTGATTAGAGAGAAGGGTTGTCAAGGAATATGTACAAAGGACACATGGACAAAGCCAAAGGGGGTAAGAACGAGGGTGGGAGGTGGGGATGGCTGAGGTTGCAGGGAGTGGTGGGAGGAAAATGGAGACAATGGTACTTGAACAACAATAAAAAATAAAATAAAATAAAACAATAAAATAATAAAATAAAATAAAATATAAAATAAAATGAAATAAAATCTGCTGGTAAAAAAATCATGTAATCTGAAAATAATGACAGTTTTACTTCTTTCTTTTCAATTTGAATGTCTTCTATTTCTTCTTGTCTGTTGGATAGGACTTCCACTAATACGTTAGTAAGAGTGGTTAAAGCAAACATCTTTGTCCTGTCCCTGACCTTTAAATTTTCTTGTCCTAACCCAAGGACATGCCTATCAATTTTAGAGGGAAAAGGAGGGAAAGAGAGATGGGAAAAGACATCAGTGTGAGGGAGAAATATTGATTGGTTGTCTCACAAGCACCATGGATGGGGACTGAACCCACAACCTGGGTGTGTGCCCTGACAGGGAATTTAACCCACGTCCTTCCAGTTTATGGGACTATGCTCAAACCAACTGAACCTCACTGACCAGGGCCTATTCTTGATCATAAGGAAAATGCTTCAGTTTATGCCTTTTGAGTATGATGTTGGCTGTGGGCTTGTCATACATGGCTGTTATCATTTTGAGGTGTGTTCCCTCTGTTCCTTCCTTGCTGAGAGTTTTTTATCATAAATGTGTACTGGATTTTATCAAATGCTTTTTCTGCATCTACTGACATGATCGTGTAGTTTTTATTTCATTATATTTATGTGGTTTATCATGTTCATTGATTTGTGTATATTGTACCAATCTTGCATCCGTGGAATGACTCCCACTTCACCATGGTGTTTGATCTTTTTAATGTATTGATGGATGTGTTATTTGTAATATTTTGGTAAGGATTTAACATCAGTGCTCATCAGAGATACTGGCCTAGCATCCTTATCTGGTTTTGGAATTAGGGCAATGCAGCCACATAAAGTGAGCTTAGGAGTCTTCCTTCTTCTTGGATTTTTTTTGAATAGTTTGAGAAGGGAAGATGTTAGGTCTTCTTTGAATGTTTGGTAAAATTTGCCTATGACCATACCACCTTGAAAGTGCCAGATCTTGTCTGAATGTTTGGTAAAATTTATCTATGAAGCAATTTGGTTCAGGACTTTTGTTTATTGGGAGTTTTTTGATTAGTGCTTTATGTTTATTAGCTTTATTTGCTCTATTCATATTTTCTGCTTCTTATTTTTATGTTTTACAGTTATTTCAATTACTTCCCACTTTTGCCATGCCTCCCACTTCCATAGCTAATTCTCACCTAGTCTATACCCATGGGTCCTACATATATGTTCCTTGACTAATCCCTTCACCTTCATTCAAACTGTCCCCTCTCAACTGCCGTTTTACCACTGTCAATATATTCCATGATTCTATGCTTCTGGTTCTATTTTGCTGATTAGTTTATTGTGTTCATTAGATTTCTCTTATTTAAAGATTGTGTATTTCTAGGAATTGATCCATTTCATCCAGACTATCAAATTTGTTTGCATATAGTTGTTCATACTACTTTTTAACAAGCTCTTGTATTTTCGCAGAGTCAGTTGTTCTACTCTTTTATTTATGATTTTATTTATTTGAGTCATCTCTTATTTTTTTCTTGATGAATCTGGTTAAAGATTGGTAAACCTTGTTTACCTTTTCAAAGAATCAGTTGTTGGTTTCATTAATCTTTTGTGTTGTTCTTTTAGACTCTGTTTTGTTTATTTTTGCTCTGATCTTTATTACTTTATTTCTTCTTACTTAAACTTTGATGTTGTCTTTGCAGCTTGTGCATTTGTATGAACTTTTAAAAAAAACTTGTGAGATTGTTTAATACACAGGAAAGTTAGTATATAAATGTTTATTTACTGGGGGTATATTGACTAGCAAAGGGAAAAGAGAGATTTGGAGCACAACTTGCACATTTGTCACAATTCCTTTGACAAGTTGGAATATCTCTTATAAAGAGTATTGAGGAGTCATCTCTCTCAATATTAAGCAGGGATGAGATTTCCTCAACCCAAACTGCAAACCTTCTTCTCTGCTATTGAAATTAGTGAAAGAATCTGATAATTCCAGTACTGTGTGCAACAAGTAGGCAAAGATACATTATTTTCTCACTTGTGGATCTAGCTGGTGCCCTTGGGAAATCAATGGAAATGAAATCTTCACAGTGGACTTCATTACTGACTCAAAATTATTTTGAATTTGTATCCAGTTTCCCCTAGCACAACAAACAAGTGAATCCTATGCTGTAAACTTTTCTCAAGACTTGAGAACTGAGTTCTACATGGTGGCTTTCACAGATTCTCAGTCAGCAATGATAATACTAATATTGAATTTATTTTTTTTTTAAATTTGGAAGTGAGATGATCAACAGCACAGTAATAAAGACTGAGAAAAGAAAGAATATTTAATCACAATAGAACAAAGACAATACAATATGATTTCATTTCTTTGTGGAATCTAAAAATAAAATAAACAAACACAATTCAAACAGACTCATATGCACAGAGAACAGGCTGATAGTTGCCAGAGGGGAAGGAGATTAGGGACTGAGTAAAATAGGCGAAGGCATTGAGAAGTACAGACTGGTACTTCAAAAAGTCATGGGGGTGTAGAGTACAGCCTAGGGAATATAATCAATAATATAGCAATAACTATATATGGTGCCAGGTGGTTACTAGAAAAATACTGGGGTGGGGTGGGGGACACTTTATAAAGTATATGATTCTAACCACTATGCTGTACAACTGGAACTAATACAAAATGATAGCAAATGTAAATAGTAATTAAAACAAAACAAAATTTAAAAGACAGTTCAATAAATACTTGTTGAATGAATTAAAAAAGAAATATAGTCACACTTGGAAATTGAAAGAAAATGGTTAACGTTCAGGAAATGACTAAAGTTGATGTAGAAAGACATAGAACAGTTAGACATACAACAATAACCATATTCTCCATCAAAATTTTATTCTTTTTTTCAAAAAAATTATGAGTTTATTTAAGAGAAACAAATGATGTGCTAGAAAACAAGATCTGAAATGCTCCTGCAAACATTTTTACAGCTTTTGTTATATATTTGATATTGAGAAGGGAACACACATGGAGGTAGGAGAAAGTAAGGCAGGATTGGATTACAAGATAATTAACAAGATTATGTGCTTTCTGGAGGGAAAGGTTTTAAAAATACCCATTAGTAAAAAGTGTGCCAGGCCCATATGATTTGGATGGAGTTCAAATTAAATTTCATAGACTAGAAATATTCAGTATTATAGAAATGTTTATAGACCACCAAAATTAATCAATCCATCATTAGGTTAATATCATAGCTTGAAAAATACAGTACATAAAATATAAGGAGAATTTTTATAAGCTTAAATACAAAAGATCAAGTAAAGTAAGAAAAAAATGAATTCAATGGTGTTTTAACACAAAAATTTACCATGATGAACCAAGGTTTGTTATAAAAATGCATATTTTTACAATGCCATGGATGTTATGAATACAAATTGATCAGAATTATATTATAAATGCATATTTTAGTGCTTAAAAAGTATATGATGATCCCAGCAGTGGAATTGCCAGGTCAAATGGCAGTTCCATTTTTAGTTTTCTGAGGAAATTCCATACTGTTTTCCATACTGGTTGCACCAGTCTGCATTCCCACCAACAGTGCACTAAGGTTCCCTTTTCTTCACATCTTCTCCAACACTTGTTGTTTGATTTCTTTATGATAGCCATTCTCACTAGAGTGAAGCAGTATCTAATTGTGGTTTTAATTTGCATATCTCTGATGGGTAGTGATTCTGAACATCTTTTCATATGTCTCTGGACCCTTTGTATGTCCTCCTTGGAGAAATGTCTGTTCAAGTCATTTGCCCATTTTTTAGTTGGGTCTTTTGTCTTCCTAGAGTGGAGTCATGTGAGTTCTTTATATATGATCTCACCTATAAGTGGAACCTAATCAACAAAACAAACAAGCAAGCAAAATACAATCAGAGACATTGAAATTAAGAACATACTGACATTGACCAGAGGGGAGGTGGGAGGGGATAATGGGGAAAAAAGGGGGAAGGGTTTTCAGGACACATGGATAAAACCAAAGGGGTAGGATCAAGGATGGGGAGTGAGTATGGCTGGGGTAGGGGGGGAATGGTGGGGGTAAAATGGAGACAACTGTACTTGAACAACAATTAAATTAAAACAAATAAATAAATAGTCAAAATAGTATATGATGAATTTGAGAAGATACTTAATATAAGAGTTTAAGTAAAATTGAACTATAAAAATGGCTAAATATGATTTAAAAATCTTTACCAAAATTTAAACATTATATGAAACTAAAACATTGATCATGAATATCAAAATCAGGACTAAGACATTTGCAGATCTTATCAATACAATATTTTTATCATGTTCTAAATTTTTAGCAGTTCAATAAGAGCAGAGAATGAAATTACTAGCATAGATACAATATAATAATAAAAGTTATTATTATAAATAGCAGATCTTTAGAAAACCAGAGTGGCTGGATGCAAATAAAACATTCTTAAGTCACACAAGTTTCTCTGTGTCTCCAGCTACCATGACAGCTAATTCTAGGGATACCAACATTTCTCCAAGGGATTTCCTATAGACTTTAGCAGTCTGAATTTAATATACAACATTAAGAAGAAAAGAAGAAATCTTCTCTGGATTTCACACAGTAAGTTCTAAGAACACAATAATGATATCCCTAAAAGCAGGAGTAGTCATTTATTTTATATATCGATTTACACATATATTTATACACACACACTCATCAAAATATTGTTTCAATATAGCTACTCTTACATTTAAAACTAAATATAAAAGAATGCATTTAAAACCCATAAAACTTGAAAAGATTTAATCACAAAAAAATATGCACCCCTATGTTGATTGCATCATTTTTCGAAGATGGCCAAGACATAGAGACAACACATATGCCCTTCAATAGAGGATTGGATAAAGAAGATGTGGTATATATATATATACAATGGAATACCATGTAGCCAAGGGAAACATTGAAATAATGCCATTTGCAACAACAAAAATGGAACTTGAGAATATTATGTCGGATATAAAATGGAAACTCATAGACACAGACAACAGTAGAATAGTTACCAGAATGAAGGGCATGGGGATTAAAGTGGCTAAATATGTAGTGATGAAGATGGTTTGACTCTGGGTGGTGGGCACACAATTCAATATATAGATCATGCATCATAGAAATACATACCTGAAACCTATGTGATCCTATTAAACAATGTCATCACAATAAATTTAATAAAAATATTTAAGTGATGAAAATGCAACTTTTGTCTCAGTTTTCTGAATTATTTGCACCAGAATTTTAAAGATTAATCTGAATTTCACATTGTCTATAAAGATAATTACCTCTTAAGTTGTAAATAAAATTTCATTAACTGTAAAAAATACTTTCTTCCTAAAATGTAACAGAAAATAAGGAAATAATTCACCCCATTGATTTCATTTTGACATACAAGAATCTACACATAAATACAGTTTCATTAACATGTGCTCAGAATATTCTGGTATTTCCATCTTCTCTGTATTAAGTGGCTTTTATTTTTCTATATGATCTTCACAATGGCTATATTTAATACATGCATAATAGTTCATAATGTTGGTGTATGATGAATTAACACTTTAATGTTAAATAAGATTATTTCTAATTTAAAACTATATTTAATATATACTATGAGAAAATAATTTGTGCTAATATATTTTTATTTGTTGAATATTTCTTTTAAAATAGAAATGGAAAATTATAGTTTTTTAATTATTATAAGAACAAGTTAATTATATCAATGAGAGCAAACATGGGTCTTGCTATATAATGCTATTTGTGTAAAATAGTTTGTAAATTTTTCTTGTTAGGAATATATATGCTAATAGTACCATGATATTTCTAGCTGCCTTTTTAAAAATATCTTATTTAATCAGCATAAAATATCTCAAGGTTGTATTATTTTCCATTTTTATTAATGCTGACAAGTGTCAATAATCTTTTGCATATACTTTTTTAACTTTTTGGCATTTTTTTCTATTATCCTTTACTCTGTTTATACCCTTCTCCCCCTAGCAATCACCACATTCTATTGTCCATGTCCATGAGTCCTTTTTCCTTTTTGCTTGATCCCTCCACCCCCTAATCTCCCCCCCAAAATAGCTGTCATCCTGCTCTCCATCTATAAGTCTGTCCATGTTTGCATTGTTCAGTTTGTTCATACTTTTATACGCTTTGGATTGAGAATCATTTTAACTTGCTTATTATAAGTATACAAATTAAATATGTAATTGCAATAATATAAAATTAATTGTAATTTCCCAGACAAATGAGTTATTAAAACAAAGATTGGAAGAGGCTACATTATCTGCAATACTATTTTTAAATGAATTTAATTTTTGTTTCTTGTGCATTTATTGAGTTTTTATCCTTAGCATAAAAATATTTCTTATCAAAAGGATGTATGTCTCTTTGGGATTAGATTCTTTAAGGAATAAGACATTTTAATGAGTATGACATATGAGCTCTTACAAGTCTGATTTTTAACAAATTAAGTTAAATTAAATAACAGAGACAGGTGCCATATGGTAAGCTCCTTAGGAGAAATTACAGTACACTGCTATGCTTAATATAATGGTTTTTATGCCTATTCTTATATGAAAGAAGTGGAAAAGAGGAATCATTATGAGCAAAGACAAAAGCATGGTAGAGAATATTATTAAGTTTAACTAAACCTATTCTCTTGTACTCATCTAATTTAAGCATTTGAGAAGGGCTAATGTGGCTAGAATATAGTAAAATTATATAGAATGCACAAATGCTCTTGGCCTCATAATTTCAGCATTACCAGATCATTACTGCCAGAATTATTTTAAAGATAGGAATCTGCCTTAAAATGCAGAAGACCTTTGTCTGGCTTTAAGTAAGCTTACCTGTCTCCATTGATGGTAATCTCTTCCTCAGTTCTTCTTCTATGTGACTGTGGACTCAAAACACTCCAAACCTCCTTTATTCTCTGTACAGGTTATGCTTGAAGTTTTTGCAGTTTGCAGATTCTTCATTTTAGAATGTCCTTTCTCATTGTATTCATTTGCTATTGTTGCTCTAACAACCTACCACAAACTTAGTGACTTAAAACAACAAAAAATATTTTCTTAAAATTCTGAAGTATAATTTTAATAAAATTCTGAAGTGTAACAATGGGTCAGCAGGGTTGTGTGACACCAGCATTTCCTGAGATTCTGCTTCAGACTCCTTCTTCTTCTTTCATCCCTTCCAAAAGGAGTAGCCTTCCATTTACAATACATTTTGGACATGAACTTTTTGCCTGAGGACTGTGAAGACTAACTAGTGTGAAAATAGAAAACCAAGAACCAGTAGATTCTTCTCAAAATATGAAACAGTCTATTATTCCATAAAAGTTAATTTCTAGAGGAAATGGGTCAAGCTTGAAAAAACAACATACATGGAAGCTTCCAGTAAAACTAGAATTTTGGAAACTGAAACAATACCCAGGAAAGAACAGTCAAGCTGATGGTTTGGTGGTTATCCCAATGGTTATCCCAATGGTATCCCAAAGAGAACTTTTAATTATGAAGGTTTTGTCTGATTAAAGTTTCCTTCTGACTTCAAGGGGAGGCTACTGCCTAGAATGCCTCACACAGATGATAAAAAATCCTAGACTTCTGTTCAAGATGGCAGCAGAGGTAAACACAGCTTGCCTCCTCATGTAATCACATTAAAATTACAACAAAACTAACAAAACAACCATTATTCAGAAACACCAGAAATACAGCTAAATGGAACTACTACAACTATGAAATTAAAGAAGAAACCACATTGAGATTGGTAGGAAGGGTGGAGACACAGAACAAGCTAGTCCCACACCCATGTGTGGCAGCCAAAAATTGAGAGGGATATCTTGGGAGTAAGGGACCTCAGCCCCACAACAGGCCCCCCCAAGCACAGTGTTCCATTGCCAGAAAGATAAGTCTCCATAACTCTTCACTGCAAAAAGCAGTGGGGATTGACTTGTAGAAGACAATGTGATAGAATCATAGGAAATTCCTCTAAAAGGGCCCAGGCACAGACTTACCTGGATTCACTCCCTCTGAGCTCCAGCACTGGAGCAACAGATTGAAGGCATCAGAAGCATACAGGGAGAAACTGAATTGTCCAGCATCAGGGCTAGAGCTGTGGAGGCAGCTTTCTCCCAGACAAAAGTGCTGGAAGATGCTATTGTTCTTTTTCTTAGCCTTTCCCCCACAGAGCCACAAAGACAACAGGCAGGCACCATATCCAAGATTCCATCAACCTGGCTTTTTGTTTGTCCCACCATGGTAATTCCCTGAGGTTCCACCCCACCCAACTTTTGGGCTCAGTCAAGCTGTTTCCAGTGGCTCTTTCATAAAAATGGCTAGTCTTGGCTCATGCTTCAGATTTTCTTAAATACTCTCATGTATTGGCCTCAGAGTTCTCCATGCCTATTACTAAGTGGCCCCAGGTTTGGCACTAGCAAATCTGGCTTTGGTTCATAGCCTGGACTTGCTCAGGCACCTCCAAGCTTAGCACAAGTAGCAGCCAACTGCAGATTGCTTTGTAACTTATGCTGCATTATCCTGGATAGAACACAGGCAGTGGCTAACGTTGGCCTGCAGCTCTCAGAAGGCCCCAGGGCCTGCACATCCAGTGGATAGCTACAGACCATGTCAGAGCACCACCACCCAATCTCTTCAAGTGGTGGACTCAGCAGACACCAGAACTCTGCTGAAGTAAGTTTTGCTCTGTGGAGTGGACCCCAGCACCATTGATTCCCCACAGTGGTGAGGTTTGGTGGTCAGTGGTCACATCCAGTTCTTGCAGCAGACTAACCTGGGTAAATCCCTGTCATTGATCAGCCAACAGCAGTCAAGGCTCAACTACAAAAAGAGGCTGTACACAGCTAACATGGTGGACACAACATGAGTACCAGCTCGGATGATAAAAGAGGTTGTGCCTTTTTTTGTAGTTGAGGACCGTAGAGGACACTGACTACATTAGGCCACTCTTATAAGCCAAAGAGTCATAGAAGTTCTACCTAATGCATAGAAACAAACACAGTGAGGCTGCCAAATTGAGGAGACCAAGAAACATGGCCAAGATGAAAAAACAGAACAAAACTTCAGAAAAAGAACTAAATAAAATGGAGACAATCTTCTAGATGCAGAGATCAAACTTAGTGAACTTAGTGAGAACTTCAACAGTATAAAAAACAGCATGAAAACCATAAAAAAAAACAGTCAGAAATGAAAGATACACTACCTGAAATGAAGAAAAATTTACAGGGAATTAACAGTACAGTGGATGAAGCCAAGAATCAAATCAGCAATTTAGAATATAAGGAAGCAAAGACCACCCATTCAGAACAAGAAAAAAAAGAAATAAAAAAAATGAAGATAGTGTAAGGAGCCTTTGGGACAACTTCAAGCATACCAACAGTCACACTAAAAGGAGAAGAGAGAGAGCAGAAAATTGAAAACCTATTTGAAAAAGTAATGACAGAGAACTTCCCTAATTTGGTGGAGGAAATAGACACACAAGTCCAGGAAGTGCAGAGTCCCAAATAAGGTGAATCCAAATTGTCCACATCAAGTCACATCGTAATTAAAATGCCAAAGGTTAATTACAAAGAAAATCTTAAAAGCAGCAAGAGAAAAGCAGTTAGTTACCGACAAGGGGACTCCCATAAGACTGTCAGAAACTTTTCAGACTAGAAGGGATTAGCAAAACATATTCAGTCATGAAAAGCAAGGACCTACAACCAACATTACTCTACCCAGCAAAGCTACCATTTAGAATTGAAGGACAGTTAAGAGCTTCCCAGACAAGAAAAAGTTAAAGGAGTTTATCACCACAAAACCAGTATTATATAAAATGTTACAGAGTCTCCTTTAAGAAGAAGATCAAAACTATGAACAATAAAATGGCAATAAATACATATTTATCAATAATTAAATCTAAAAAGCACAATAAATGAACCAACAGAACAGAAACAGAATCATAGATACAGAAAATGTTTGATGGCGGCCAAATGGGAAGTGGCAGGGGGGAATGAATGGATCAAGGAGTATAAATTGGTTGTTATAGAATAGTCATGAGGATGTAAAGTACTGCACAGGGAATATAATAGTCAAAGACCTATGCATGACCTATGCACATGGACAGCGATGTGGGTGTTGCCTGAGGGGTGGGTGGTCTGGGTAGGGGGGGATAAAATGGGAAAAATTAGGGCAACTGTAATAGCATAAATGAAAAATATAATTTAAATTAAAAAGAAAATGAAAGCCCAGAAGATCACCTTGGGAAACTGAGTAACAAAATAACTGTAAAGATGATGTTGCTGAATGTTCTCCTGCTGTTTGTATGGATCTGGGATTGTCATTTACTACAAACATCATGACTGTGACTATTAATATTGATAATGCTTAAAGTGTAAGACCTAAGTCAAGCCCAGGGCATGGAGAATTTGTGGAAATAATTCATTCACCAAAGAACGACCTGGTGCAGAGACTGGATGCTCTGGTAACTGAAGAACATCTGACAATGAATGCCAAAGTCAATTCTTATGCTCTGGCACTGAAACGTGCAGACGCAAAGCCATTTAAATTTCTATTCTTTAAATTTTAAGGCCAAAGGACAGGGGCCATGAATATGTAAATGAGACCACCAGGCCTACCCCACTAAGACTTTGTATTCAGTTCAATGTAGATTTAAAAGTAGCTTTTTCATGAACTAAAAGCAACACAGATTTTTTTTTTTAATGGTAGCAGTGGAAGCTGAAATAATGATAGAATATAAATATCTGCCTCTGGGTAGAAGCCAAAAAAATGACATAATGTTTTTCAAGAAATTAATTGTCAAATCCGGTTCAGTGGTAAGCTACTATTGAAAACAGAAAAAGTTATGGGAAAGATGTCGGATAAAATTAGGCAGAAGTATATAGCCTCTGAAGTGAAAGGAAAGCTAATGGGAATGGCAGACATCTGCACCATTCTAATATTTTTTTTAAATGAAAGTTGATGAATGCCCTTGCTGGTGTGGCTCAGTCAGTTGGAACATAGTCCCACAGACCAAAGGGTCATGAGTTCAATTCCCAGTCAGTCACAAGCCTAGACTGAGGGTTCAGTCCTGGTCAGGGCACTTGCCAGAGGCAATCAATTGATGTTTCTGTCTAGCATCAATATTTCTCTCCCTTTCTCTTCCTCTCTACTTAAAAACAACAGCAACAAAAACGTTGATGAAGAACAGGATCCCATTATCAGCTTGGGTGGAGGAAGGGTACCCAGAAATCCAGTCATAATCCATTCCAGTTATATCCATTCTTATGAATAACCTGTGAAATTGCCTCTTAGATTTAACTCTTTCCACTGATGAGTTTAACACAATATACTATGTTACCAGGCTTAGATTATTATTGACTATCAGACCTGATTTTTCAACAATTAAATCTCACTCTCAAATCATATTTGGCAACTTCACTATTGTTTATGATTCCAAAAATTGACTATAAGAGAGGGCCGGGCCTCCACTGTTACTAATTTCTAGTGTAAGATTCAGGCTCAAGCAGGGAGAGTAAAACAAACAAGGGTTTCTTAGACAACAACCCAAAGGTAGTTGAAAAAGGAGATTCTTTCTAATATTCTTACTTTTCAGGTGTTTTACCACATGCAGTGCCAACACCTGTTTGCACTTATGCCTGTGGTCATTTTTTCTGTCCCATTTATAATTCCAGCAGACTTCTTATTTATTGTAAGGAAGAGTCAGAGGCAGTGTAGGAATGACGGTTAGAATAATAACTGGGAAACTAGAAAAAATAAAACTCTTTAGAATAAGTGCTTTATATACTTGCAGGATAAATAGTGTTCTGTTAAAATTTAATCTAAACAAATGTTTTGTCAGGCTAAGCTCAAATGGCCTATTTGAATCAGAAGCAAAATAAAGGATTTCTAAATTACAGTCTCCTCTCACACACATTCAAAAATATTACTCCCACACAAAAATAAATATTTGTGTCCTAATTTATCTATTTAAGTCTGTGGCTTATTAATAGAGACTTTTTAAACTTCATTTTAATTTTTGACACTATGACAGATGTTCCCATTTTCCCCTCCTTTGCCCACTTATACACAGCCCCTTACCCTGCCTTTCCTCTGGCCATCACCTCCCTGGTGTCTCTGTGTGGGGGTCATGCATATCTGTTCTTTGACTAATCCCCTTCACTTTCTTTCATCCATTCCCCCTCCCTTCTCCTCTTTAACAACAGTCAGTTCTGAGTAATATAAAGAATTTAATGATCTTAGTTAGGTGAGCAGGTTACAAAAAAATTAATACTAACTCTGAAAACACTTGAAGTAGAATTCCTCTTTCAACATATTATGAGTACAGTAGTTAAAAGACTAGGGGATCAGACATAGCAATAGTAGCTTTGCATATGAAGCAAACAATTACTTAGTAAATTATGCATACTGTAATTACAAAGTTCAAAACATTACACCATATTTTTAAGTATGGGTCTGTCCTTTATCATGACATTTATTTTGAATACAGTAATTCATTGTCTCTATGATTTACCACTATTTTATATGCCAATAAAAACAAGGACATTATGCTTTTTAAATTGACAATTATATATTTTATTTTAAAATTGTAGTTCATATTTAATAAACTATGATGCATAGACAGATTATAAGTTGAAATTAATTATATTTTACATATATTAAAAGTAAATTATAAGTAAAATTAATTGGTTTGGTATGCCTCAAATTTTTCATTCCTGAGACGAACTCAACTGAATCATTTTTCAATTCTTAATCAGTGTCTATGTTTTTCCAAAAATTGCTATTTTATCAAGAAAGTTATTCTTGTGACAGTTATATGAATACCTAAGGGCACATCTTTTTAAACAATTTTTATTGTTATTCAATTAAAGTTGTATGCCTTTTCTCCCCATCCCTACACCCCACCCCAGATGAACCCACCTCCCTCCCCCACCTCCACCCTCCCCCTTGATTTTGTCCATGTGTCCTTTATAGTAGTTTCTGTAATCCCCTTTCCTCACTGTCCCCTCCCCACTCCCCCCTGACCATTGTTAGATTATTCTTAACTTCAATGTCTCTGGTTATATTTTGTTTGCTTTTTTCTTTTGTTGACTATATTCCAGTTAAAGGTGAGATCATATAGTATTTGTCCCTCACCGCCTGGCTTATTTCACTTAGCATAATGCTCTCCAGTTCCATCCATGCTGTTGCAAAGGGTATAAGCTCCTTCTTTCTCTCTGCTGCATAGAATTCCATTGTGTAAATATACCATAGTTTTGGGATCCACTCATTTGCTGATGGGCACTTAGGTTGCTTCCAGTACTTGGCAATTCTGCATGGCTAAAGAAAACAGCATTAATATACAAAGAGAACCAACAGAATGGGAAAACATATTTGCCAATGATACCTCAGACAAGGGCCTGATCTCCAAAATATATAAAGAACTCACATAACTGCACTGCAGGAAGACAAACAACACAATTAAAAAATGGTCAAAGGACTTGAACAGACATTTCTCCAAGGAAGACATACAGAGGGCACAGAGAAATATGAAAAGATGCTCAGCATCACTAGCCATCAGAGGGATGCAAATTAAATCCACAATGAGGTGCCATCTCACACCAACATATACAAATCAACAAACAAATGTTGTAGAGGATGCGGAGAAAAGGGAACTCTAGTGCACTGTTGGTCGGAATGCAGACTGGTGAGGCCACTGTGGAAAACAGTATGGAATTTCCTCAGAAAACTAAAAATGGAACTGCCCTTTGAACCAGCAATTCCACTGCTGGGATTATACCCTAAGAACCCTGAAACACCAATCCAAAAGAACCTATGTACCCAAATGTTCATAACAGTACAGGGCACATCTTAACAACACTTTTAAAAAAATTTATTGTTGTTCTGTCATAGTTGCCCAACTTTTTCCCCATTGCTCACCCCTACCTTGTCCCCTCATTCATTTGTTCATGATCTATAAAAACATTAGAATTAAAAACACAACAGTCATTTTTAGATATAAAAATAATTGCTTATGACAACAGACTAGTGCCTACAAAAGTTTTTGTAAAAAAATAAATAAGTTTAGGGATCCTATAATTCTGTAGTAATTTCAGTGAGCTAAAAGATAAAAATAATTTTGAAGACTGAGAATGTTTATTGAGCACCAGCATACCTGAAAAATATATTTGGATGTTCCAATGCAACAAAATAAATTAAATGCCTATCAGTAAATGAATGGATCAAAAAACTGTGGTACATTTACCCAATGGAACATTATGCAGCAGAAAGAAAGAAGGAGCTCCTACCCTTTGCAACAGCAAGGGATAGATCTGGAGAGCATTATGCTAAGTGAAATAAGTCAGGCAGTAAAAGACAAATACCATATGATCTCCCCTTTAACTGGAACCTAATCAACAAAACAAACAAGCAAGCAAAATATAACCAGAGACATTGAAATTAAGAACAAATGAACAGTAACTAGAAAGGAGGTGGGAGTGTATAATGGGGGGTAAGTGGAGAAGGGTTTTCAGGAACAACTAAAAGGACACATGGACAAGACCAAGAGGGGGGATGGAATCAGGGGAGAGAGGTGGGGATGTCTGGGGTAGGGGAGAGAGGTATGGAGAAAAGGCAGACAACTATATTTGAACAACAATAAAATAAATGGAAGAAAACAAAGAAAGAAATAAATTTCAAAATAGAAAATTTTAAAAATAGTAAGCAAAGAAGAGATCATAACTTAGAAGTAATTCCAAGAAATTGCTAATAATTATTGTTATGGAACTGGAGAGCATTATGCTAAGTGAAATAAGCCAGACAGTGAGGGACAAATACCATATGATCTCACCTTTAACTGGAACATAATAAATAGAAGAAAAAAGGAAAGAAAATATAACCAGAGACATTGAAGTTAAGAACAATCTAACAATGGGCAGGGGGGAGTGGGGAGGGGAGAGTGAGGAGAGGGGATTACAGGAACTACTTTAAAGGACACATGGACAAAATCAAGGGGGAGGGTGAAGGTGGAGGAGGGAGGGGGGTTCGGCTGGGGTGGGGTGGAGGGATGGGGAGAAAAGGCACACAATTGTAATTGAATAACAATAAAAAGTTTAAAAAAAAGAAAAAATAAAATAAAATAAATAAAAATGTAAAAAGAAATAATAATTATTGTTAAAAAATAGCAACAAATAGTTCTTAAAATCCCCAGTAATTTCATGGATCTAGTCATATGACTAATTTTTCTTTTTTTACTCTATTATCATGGTGAAATATGTTGACAGATACCCTTACTTTTTAATTCTTTTATTTTAATTTATTGTTTAATAATGTGAAGATTTAAATTTATGGGGTTTCCACTGAAGGATTTTTAGCTTTACTTTGTATATATAGTTGTCTTATCATTGTTTTCTATGTATCTTGATATTCAAATTTTATTTATGCTCCAACCTATGAATTATGTGAGAGGAAAGTTTGATTGTTAGAGGTTTTTAACTTATGTGTATTAAAAGTATGGATATGCACTCAGTCAATAGTATTATTTTGTCTCCATTTTTAATGACCCCTTACCTTCTTGATATTTTTTCTTTCATTGAGAATCTGGGCTTTATTATTTCTTTCATTCTAGTAACTTAAAGATTTATAGTATTGATATCACAAATTACTTTTAGTTTTACAGTTTATGCTGCTTACGATAATTTCATTTAGCCTTAGTTCTAAATTGCAAGCTCATTTCTTATGCCCTTGGAACTATCAATTAGAAACCAATTGGCTAGATTTATTCTTTGAGTAACATCACTTTTATTTCTGTTTTTTTCCAGTGAATTGCTCAGGTATTATTAAGTGTTCAAATATTTGGGTGTTGAACACCCATCACTCCAAAAAAAACAAAACTCTCTTCAAATTAAACACATTTTTTAATGTTTTTTTCTTGCTGTCTTTCTAGACAGCAAGACATTCAATGGCAAAGACCATATTTTGTCTCAGTTTTACAAAGAATCTAATGAATAATCACATACATAATTTTCTTATCAATTTGCAAAATGAACAACTTGTTAATTAAATAAAAGAGTAAGTGAACTGACGCTCAGTACATTTTTCTAGAAAATACAATAGGGAAGTGGTTGGAAGATGGTGGTGAGATAGGTGGGAGTGGAGTCCACTTCCCCCTGCACATAGGTGAAACACCTAGTGGATCTTCTGAGGAACAGAATGAACAACCAACAGTATCAGCATATATGAAGATTGAAGATTAAAAATTGTAGAGAACATTGAAAAATCAGATGGTAAGGAGAATGCTTCAGGTCAGTAAGGACCCTGGGGCCAGGGTGGGGACTAGGGCGGCTGCAGCATCAGGCTTGGTGCCCACCTGCCAGGTCTGCTGCAGGATTCTTGGGAGAGAACCAGGTCAAGGGCCCCCTCCCCTACCAAACAAGGTTTGAGCAGCACTACGAGGCAACTGGATGCTTGAAGTCACAGCGGGGGGAATAAGGACGAAGTGGCAAACACACAGGGGCACTGTGTACCCACTGAGACCATGGACACTGGCTGGGAAGAGGTGGGCAATGATAGACCCTGACCCAGTCGTCCCCAGTCTGGTTGGAGAGTCGGGCTGTGTGAGAGGCCGCACTTGTTTGGAGCTGCAGGCTTGAATAGGAGGAATTTTTCAAAAACAAAAAGATTAAAAGAGGCACTCAGAGACTGTTTGGGGAATTCTCCACAGCAGCTGCCCCCACCTCCTGCACCTTTACCCCTGCCCTGAGGAGGGTGTACACCCGATCCCACAGCCCGACAGTTGCCCATCCCACCCCAGCAGTGAGGCCGAGTGCTCAGGCCTGGCTGTGACCCTGGGACAGAGTGCACCTGACCCTGCCGCCCAGAGGCACCTCCCACCTGAACCCAGGGCCCTGTAGGGCCAACTGGGTCTCTAAGAGGAAGGTGGAGATGCCCCCACAAAGGAGAGCTACAGGGCTCTGGGATTCAGCAGTCCTCAGAAGGACAACTCAGTGTGGAGGCTAAACTACCCTGAAGGGGCACTGACAGTCCCTGGAATCTAGGACACCAAGGCGAGAAGGTGGTCTGTGAGTTGCCCCTAATTGGTGCACCTCAAGGAGAGTGCATCTGGTGGACTGAAGGCATGGGCTGGGCACAGGGGGACACTGGGGGCCTGACAGCAAACTAGGGAACTGGGGTGGAGGCTGGGCAACAGCAAAGAAAGAGGCTCAGAAAGGGAGAAAAGGGAAACCAATCCCTCCTCAGCCTGCTGCAGCCAGGAAGACCAGCAGAACTGGCTTGGCCAGTTTAGAGCCAGCAGAAGGCTTTTTTGTTTGTTTGTTTGTTTTTAATTCCTTCTTCATTTCCTCAGTCGTTTTTTATTCCTTCTTCCTTCCTTCCTTCCTTCCTTCCTTCCTTCCTTCCTTCCTTCCTTCCTTCCCTTCCTTATACCTTATTCTTTCCTTATTTTTAAATTTTTTTAAAAAATTCCTTCTTCTTTTTTCCCTTTTCTTTTTTTAATTCCTTCTTTCTTCCTTCCTTTTTTTTAAAATTCCCATAAGTGAGACAATAAAACCTGGATCTATGAAAAGACTAGAGTTAGAACCAAAGAGGGGTCATCCCAACAACTGAGACAGTGAGACTATGCTTTGCTATTCCAGAGAACTTACAAGTTATCGTGTATTTGTATTATTATGCTTCATCGTTCTTAAATATTTCATTTTTATTGGTATTTTTGTATTTCTCTTAATTCTGTTTATTGCTATTGTAAATAATTACTTTTCCATACAATTGTAAATATTACACAGCACCCCTCCTGAATCTTAGCTCACTTCACTGTTTCCTACACTTTATTACTGTGGTGATGAACTCTGTTCTTTCCCACACTACATCTATTTTCTACCTTTTACTCTCACTTTACCTCATAATCTGAACCCCACAAGCTCACTGTTTTCTAGATCCAACTCACAATCCTTCCCCACCCCTAACGAGAGTCTTATCTTCATTCCACCCTTTCTAAAAAGGGGCTAGTTGGGTGTAATATCACCGTTAACATTATACATATCCAAAGGATCTCTTATCTCTTCTCTTTGGGTTGGTACTTTAAATACCATAGAATACACTCCTGCTGTCTTAACCATTTTGCCTTCCCCCTCCAACTGACCACAAAAAAGAGTAGGTGGGAGCTGTGAAAACCAGTATACCTGCTGGAAGAGGAAACCTACCAAAAAAGGAACAACCAACAGATAAAAACAAAAGAAGGTGAAGGAGGGAGTGGAAGCCACACTGACTCAACCCAGGACCCGTCTGGAAATACAAATAAATGGTGGGGAGATTACTCATAAAAGACAACTGAGCAACAGCAAGAAAGGATCCCCCAAACCTTCTACAAATGGAAAAACCAGCTTCCTGGTTTTTCTACAAATGGAAAAACACAACCTGCCCACACCTGCAAAACAGAAAACAAGAGGTACTGGACAGAATGACCCTCAGTTAACCAGCTACAGGGAAGGATGAACCAAAGAAAGACCCAACAACAATCAAAACCAAAGGACATACAGAGAGCCAACATAAATGAAATCCCAAGACAAGTAAAATCAGGAGATCAATGAGACTACACCAATGAATCTCACAGGTATTCTACCATAGAAGTTCACACAAGAAACCCAGGGAGTCAGAATGAATAAATTTAAGAAGCAGAGATTAATCAGAAGAGTCTCACAAACAACAGGAAGACAAAGAAACAAAACAAAATCCCAAAATAAAAGGAAAAGTAGAAGCCTCAGAAAGAATGCTAAATGAAATACAGGCAAGTCAACTATCAGATATTGAATTCAAGCAATGGTTATCAGGGAGCTCAATGAGCTCACAGAGAATTACCAGAAACTACAGAGAAACTACAACAAACTCACTTCAAACTATATCAACAAGAAAAAGGAAATATAAATTATCAACAAGGGCCAAGAAGAAATCAAGAATACAATTTCTGAACTGAAGAACACAGTAGAAGATATCAAAAGCTTGCTCAATGAAGCAAGGGATCAGACCGCCCAGCGGGAGGACAAGATAGAAAACAAGAGCTATAATAAGCAAGAAAAAGAAAAGAGGCTCAGAAAGAGTGAAGAGGAGTTAAGGAAATGCAGGACAACATGAAACATAATAATATCTGTATAATAGGGATACCAGAAGGAGAAGAAGAAGAGCAAAGGATGGAAAATCTCTGAAAGAGTAATGATGGAAAACTTCCCTAATTTGATGAGAGAAAAAGTCACACAAATCCAGGAATCACAGAGAGTCCAATCAAGAGGAACCCAAAGAGCACCACTTCAATGCACATCATAATTAAAATGACAAAATTCCAGATAAAGAGAGGATCTTAAAGGCAGCAAGGGAGAAACAGAAAGTAACATAGAGCAGAGCTCCATTAAGGCTAGCAGCTGACTTCTCAATGGAAATGCTCCAAGAAAGAAGGGAATGGCAAAAAATATTCCAAGTAATGAGAATGAGAAGCCTGCAACCCAAGCTATTTTACCCAGAAAGGCTCTCAATTAAGATGGAAGGCCAAATAAGGAGCTTCCGAAACAAAAGAAGTCTAAAAGAATATATCTCCACCAAACCAGCTGTGCAAGAGATGCTAAAGGGATTGCTTCAAGAAAAGGAAAAAAAAGAGGGTGAGAGAGAGAGAGGAACACAGGTATGAAAAAATAGCAATGAACAAGTACCTAACAACAATAACCTTAAATGTAAATGGACTAAATGCTCCAATCAAAAGACATAGAACAGCTGAAGGGGTAATAAATCATGACACACACATATGCTGCTTACAAGAGACCCACCTCAGGACAAAAGACCTATACAGACTGAAATTGAAGGGCTGGAAACAAATATTCCAAGCAAATGGACAGGAAATGAAAGCAGGGGTAGTAATACTCATATCAGACAAAATAGACTTCAAAAGAAGGTCCATAAAGAGAGACCCAGAAGGTCATTTCATAATATCCAAGGGAAGAATCCATCAAGAAGACATAAACATTGTAAATATATATGCACCCAACACAGGAGCACCCAAATACAAAAAGAAAAGTTTGGAGGACTTCAAGAAAGATATTGACAGCAACACAATTATAGTAGGGGATTTTAACACCCCACACTGTCAAAGATGGACAGATCTTCCAAACAAAATATCAAGAAAGATATTGTGGCATTGAACAATGCCCTAGATGAAATGGACTTAACTGATACATATAGAGCCTTTCATCCCAAAGAAGCAAAATACAAATTCTTTTCAAATGCACATGGAACATTTTCAAAGATAGACCACATGATAGGACACAAAGTAAGCCTCAACAAATTCAAGAAAATTGAAACCATATCAAGCATTTTCTGTGATCACAAGTGAATGAAACTAGAAACCAACCTCGAGGAAAAAAGTCAAAAACACTCAAACTGATGGAGATTGAAGAGAATGGTATTAAACAATGAATGTGTCAAGAATGACATCAAGGAAGAAATCAAAGTTTTTGGAAACAAATGAAAATGAATGCACAACAATCCAAAACTTATGGGACACAACAAAGGCAGGCCTGAGAGTGACCTTCATAGTGACAGAGGCCTATCTAAAAAAAAATAGAAATATTTCAAGTAAACAGCCTAACCCTATGCCTACAAGAACTCAAAGTACAACAACATAGGCAGCCCAGAGCAAGGAGAAGGAAGAAAATAACCAAGACCATAGCAGAATTAAAGGACATAGAGACTAAAAGCACAATTTTAAGGATCAATAAAGGATCATGAGCTTGTTCTTTGAAAAGATAGACAAAATCGACAAGCCTTTAAGCAGACTCATCAAGAAAAATAGAGAGAGGATCCAAATAAACATAATCAGAAATGAAAGATGAGAGATTACAAATTATACCACAGAAATACAAAGTATTGTAATAAATTACTACGAAGAACTGTATGCCAAGAAATGGTGAAATGGACACATTTCTAGAAAAATATAGCCTTCCAAAACTCAATGAAGAAGAAGCAGACAGCCCGGACAGACCAATACCAGCAACAAAATTGAAGCAGTAATCAAAAATTCCTGACACACAAAAACCCTGGACCAGATGGTTGGACAGGAGAATTCTACAAAGCATTTAAGGAAGAGCTAACCCCTAACCTTCACAGACTATTCCAAAAACTCCAAGAAGATGGAAGACTCCAAAATTCTTGTTATGAGGTCAGCATCATTCTCATCCCAAAAGCATATATAGTAACAACAAAGAAAGAAAACTTCAGGCCAATATCACTGATGAACACAGAGGCTAAAATGCTCAACAAAATACTGGCAAACCGCATCTAGCAATACATTGAAAATATCATACACCATGACCAGGTGGGATTCAACCCAGGGATGCAAGGATGGTACAATATTCGCAAATCAATAAATGTCATGTCACATAAACAAAAGCAAAGATAAAAACCGCATGATCGTATCAATAGATGAGGGAAAAGCATTTGATAAGGTGCAATAGTCATTTAAGATAAAAACACCCCACAAAGTGGGAATAGAGGGATCATTCCTCAACATAATAAAGGCTATATATAGGAGACCTACAGCCAACATCACACTCAGTGTGCAAAAACTAAAATCTTTCACTCTAAGATCAGAAACAAGACAAGGTTGATCACTTTCACCACTTCTATTCAAGATAGTACTGGATGTCCTAGCCTCAGCAATCAGACAAGAAAAGGAAATAAAAAGCATCCAAATTGGAAAAGAGGAAACAAAATTGTCATTGTTTGCAGATGACATGATAGTGTACATGGAAAATCCTATAGACTACACCAAAACACTGCTCAACCTAATAAATGTATTTGGCAAAACAGCAAGATACAAAGTCAATATCCAGAAATCAAAGGCATTTTTGTATACCCACAATGAAACATCGGAAACAGAAATCAGGAAAAAATCCCTTTTGATATAACACCAAGAAAAATAAAATACCTAGGAATAAACCTAACCAATGAGGTAAAAGACCTGTACTCAGAAAAATACACAACACTGAAGAAAGAAATTAAGGAAGACACAAATGGAAGCATATGCCATGCTCATGGATTGGAAGAATTAACATCATCAAAATGTCCATACTACCGACAAAATTTATAGATTCAATGCAATCCCTATTAAAGGGCCCATGACATATTTCACTGATATAGAAGAAACACTTCAAAAATTCATACAGAACCATAAATGACCCCGAATAGATGCAGCAATTTTGAGAAAGGAGAGCAAAATATGAAGGATCACAATACCTGATATCAAAATGTATTACAAGGCAAGGCCACTGTAATCAAAACAGCCTGGTACTGGCATAACAACAGACACATAGGCAAATGGAACAGAACAGAGAGCCCAGAAATAAACCCAAGTCTACACAGTCAACAAATGTGCAAGAAAGGGAGCAGCAGCATAAAATGGAGTAAAAATAGCCTCTTCAACAAATGGTGTTGGGAGAGCTGGACAGCTACATGCAAGAAAATAAAATTTGAGCACCAACTTGCACCACATACAAAAATAAATTCAAGATGGATAAAAGACTTAAATATAATTGTAACACCATTAAAATCCTATAGGAGAACATAGCAGGAAAATATCAGATATTTCACACAGCTATATTTTCACTGAAATGTCCCCTGGAGCAAGAGACATAAAGGAAAGAACAAACAAATGGGATCTCATCAAAATAAAAATCTGCATGGCTAAAGAAAACAGCATTAAAATGAAAAGAGAACCAACAGTATGGGAAAACATATTTGCCAATGATACCTCTGACAAGGATTTGATCTTCAAAATACATAAAGAACTCACAGGACTCCACTCTAAAAGATAAGCAGCCCAATTAAAAAATGGGCAAAATACTTGAACAGGCACTTCTCCAATGAAGACATACAGTGGGTTCATATACATATATTAAGATGCTCAGTATCACGAGCTATCAGAGAGATGCAAATTAAAACCACAATGAGATACCACCTCACACCACTGAGAATGGCCATCATAAACAAGGCAGTAAACAACAAGCGTTGGAGAGGTTGCAGAGAAAAAGGAACCCTAGTGCACTGTTTGTGAGATTGCAGACTGTGCAAACAGTGGGATGCAACCACTATGGAAAACAGTATGGAATTTCCTCAAAAAACTAAAAATGGAACTGCATTTTGACCGGCAATTCCACTGCTGGGATTATATCCTAAGAACCCTGAAATATCAATCCAAAAGAACCTATGCACCTCAACATTCATAGCTGCACAATTTACAATAGCCAAGTGATGGAAGCAGCCTAAGTGCCCATGAGTAAATGAATGGATCAAAAAAGTATGTTACATTTACACAATAGAATTCTATGCAGCAGAAAGAAAGAAGGAGCTCCTACCCTCTGCAACAGTATGGATGGAACTGGAAAGCATTATGCTAAGTGAAATAAACCAGGGGGTGAAAGACAAATACCATATGATCTCATCTTTAACAGGAACATAATCGACAAAACAAACTAGCAAGCAAAATATAACCAAAGACAGGCTGAAATTGAGAACAGGCTGACAATGACTAGAAGGGAGAAGGGAGCAGATTATAGGGGGAAAGGGTGAAGGGTTTTCAGGAACAACTATAAAGGACACATGTACAATAACGTGGAGTGGTGGAAACAGGGGAGGGAGTTGGGTATGGCTGGGGTGGTGGTGAGGGTTGGGGGGAATAGGCAGAAAACTCTACTTGAACAACAATAAAAAAAAGCTAAATGCAAAAATAAAAAAGAACATGCAATATGTAATAAAGAATTTAGCATGTATAAACTGAAAAATCATAAGTTCAAAACATGCATATCAATGCAAGAGACATACCAATGCAGTATACAAAACTGCTTTGACTGGAAGCATAATCTAACTTCTATTCACTATATTTTAAAAGTTAAATATGCTCTGAGTATGTATGACCTAGATTTTAAAAATTTTACTCATAATGACTTTTGATTAGTACATTAAAATTATCTGAATGCTAGGATGATTTAGCATTTCTTTTAATTTAAATTTCCAAATAAAAACTCTAATTATAAAAATATACAGTAAATCTAAAATTTATATTAAAAATTAAACACTGATTACCAGTGTTTCCCTACTTTAGAAATTTATATATCATAATTTTTAATAAATTGCATTTCTTTCTTATTTCATATATCTATAAGATTGAGTTGTTATATATTCTGATATTTAGTTATCACAGTTAGATATAATAATAACTTTTAAAATAATTAAACATTGAATTGTAATAGTAATTATTTCTATTTTTGGCTGTGGTTATTCCTATACAATCAAAGTACTCTTGGAGGAGGAAGGTCCATTACAAAATAAATTTATGACTGAGTAGTAAATTCATTACATAGTTATTTTTCTTGAAAATGGTAGTGGATTCTAATGCAGCTTTCTTCACTCTGTTTTTCTTCAGAAGTCCAATCTAATGTCAACTTGATCTGGGTTTAGATTTTTGGGAAATGTTTTACTGTTCATTTCCTGTATTCAATTTCACTGTTGTTGTTGTTGTTTTTTAATTTTTAATTTGCTTCCTGAGAGTTATTGGTTCACTATTGATTCTAATATGCTTACTCATTACCTAAGTTTTGACTTGATCACCATCCTTAATTTACCTCTTTGAATTAAGGACAAGAATCTATTTTAGCACCAACCATTAGCATTTATGAATCCTTGTATCTCATGTCAGTGTTGAAGTCCTGACAGAGTCTCAATGTGTCCAGACTATCCTATTAGTCATGTATCATAGCTCTGTTTAAGCCCAAATTAACTGACATTGATATTCTTTGAATAAACATGTATCTGCTGAAAAAAATATTGATCTATTTTATTTTTTATTATTTTTAGTTTCAAGTATACACTCCAGTGATTAAATATTATATAACTTATTGATAACCCTGATAAATATTATATCATACCCATCTGACATCATACATAGTTTATTAGAATATTATTGACTATATTCCCTATGCTGTACTTTACATCACCATGACTATTCTGTAACCACAAATTTGTACTTAATCCCTACACCTTTTTCACCCATTCTCAAACTCCCTTTCCATCTGGCATCTGTCAAAATATTCTCTGTATATTTGAATCTGCTTCTGTTTTTCTTGTTTGTTTCTATTGTTTTTTAGATTCAATTGCAGATAGACATATATTTACTATCATTTTATTATTTATACTTTTAACCTTTTTCTTCTCATCCTCCTCTTCCTCCTCTCCTTCTTCTTAGAGAAAACCCTTTAACATTTCATGTAATACTAGTTTGGGGGCAATTAATTCCTTTAGCATTTTCTGTATGGGAAGCTCTTTATCTGCTCTTCAATTCTAAATGATAGATTGACCCTGGCTGGTGTGGCTGCGTGGCTGAATGATAGCCTGCAAATCAAAGGGTTGCCAGTTTGATTCCCAGTCTAGGGCACAAGCCCGGGTTGAGGGCCAGGTCCCTGGTGGGGGGCATGTGAGAGGTAACCACACATTGATGTTTCTCTCCTCTTTCTCCCTCCCTTCCCCTCTGTCTAAAAATAAATAAAATCTTAAAAAAATAAATAAATAAAAATCTTTTAAAAAATGACACAGCTTAGTGGATTTTCAGAAAAAAAATAAAATAAAACAAATGATAGATCTGCTAGTAGAGTAATCTTGGTTGTAGGTCCTTGTTTTTCATTACTTCAAATATTTCTTGTCACTCACTTCTGGCCTGCAAAGTTTCTGTGGAGAGTTCAGCTAACAGTCTTATGCGATACCCCTTGTAGATAACTAACTGCTTTTCTCTCACTGCTTTTAAGATTATATCTTTGTCTTTAAACTTTTTCATTTTAATTATGATATTTCTTTGTATAAGACTCTTTGGGTTAATATTGTTTGAACTCTCTGCACTTCCTGAACTTTTATGTCTATTTCCTTCACCAGGTTAGGGAAGTTTTCAGTCATTTTCTCACATAAGTTTTCAATTTCTTGTTCTTTCTCTTCTTCCACTGGCACTCCCATGATGCAAATGTTGGTATGTTTGAATTTGTCTCAGAGGCTGTATACACTATCTTCCTTTTGGGGGTTCTTTTTTTTTTCATTTTGTGATCTAAATTGAGTGTTTTTTGCTTCCTTATCCTCCACATCCCTGATTTGATCTTCTGCTTCACCGACTCTACTGCTGATTCCCTGTAATATATTCTTCATTTTAATTAATATATTCCTTATTTCTTACTGGTTCTTTTCATATTTTATAGTCCCATTTGTATGTTTCCTATCTCTGTTGAAGTTCTCATTGAGACCACTGAGCATCCCTATAACCAGTGTTTTGAACTCTGAATCTGAGAGATTGCTTTCTCCATGTATTTTCATTCTTTTACCAGTTTTTTTTCTGTTCTTTCATTTGGAACATGTTTCTTTGTCTTCTCATTTTGTCTGCCTCCCTGTGTTTGTTTCTATGTACTAGGTTACTCTGCTACATATCCTGGGCTTGATAGAGTGGCCTTATTTGTAGATGTTCTGCAGAATCTAGTTGCACAACCTCCCTGATAATGTGAGCTGGGTACTTCAGATGTGATCCCATGTGGCTTGTGTGCATTCTCCTGTTGTAGTTGAGCCTTTATGGCTCTTGGAACATCATGGGGTGATTTACTCCAATGCTGATCAGATGCAAGAACTGGCTATGACCTCAGTGGACCACACCACAGGGTAGGACTTACTTCCACTAATACAAAGTTGCTAATACATGAAAATGGTTATTCTTTTGTGTTAGTCTTTATCTAAAACATGACTCCAGAGGGGAGTGGGGAGGGGATAGCAGGGAGAGGGGTTTTCAGGAACTGCTATAAAGGACACATGGGCAAAATCAAGTGGGGGGTGGAGGTGGGGGAGGGAGATGGGGGTTTGGCTGGGGTGTGGTGGAGGGATGGGGAGAAAAGGCAGACAACTGTAATTGAATAACAATAAAAATTTTAAAAAATGGAAAAAATAAAATAAAATGTACTCATAGAGGTATTTGTGAGTAAATGTATCTATTACACAGCTAAGAGATGCCACTTGCAATCTTTTTACAGAATTCAAAATGCAATTTTAAATGTTTCCCGCAATTTATGATTTTTTACAAAGTCAAATATTATGAACACTGTGGAAATAACTAAATTTTGTTATCAGATATATCTAAGTATCATTTCTTTGTATGGCAATACAAAAGAGAAATGTTAAGGGATATTTTATTTTAATCCATGAATATTAAATCTTGGATATAATAGAGGATACAGATTTTCTTTTTTAAAGATTTAATTGATTTATTTTTAGAGAGAGGTGGAATGGAGGGAGAAAGAGAAAAAGAGAAACATCAATGTGTGGTTGTCTCTTGCATGCGCCTTACTGGGGACCTGGCCTGAAACCCAGGCATGGGCTCTGACTGGGAGTCGAACCAGTGACCCTTTGGTTCACAGGCTGGCAATCAATCCACTGAGCCACCTCAGCCAAGACGAGGATAGATTTTCAAAGGAAAGATGAGTTTTACTATGTTAATGATGTAGAAATCATAAGCAATTTTGTTAATGATGTTAAAAATTTTAATATAATATCACCAAGGTTAACTTTTATAAATTGCACACTAATGTTCAGGATTTTTTTTTTTTTAAATCTCTGGGTCCTATGCAAAGTCTTGGAGAAAACTAATGGCAAAAACTGCTGTGGTTTTTTTTTTTTTTTTCCTTTGCTGTTTTTTTTTTTAATATATTTATTGATTATGCTATTACAGTTGTCCCATTCCCCCCCCACTCCACTCCATCCTGCCCACCCCCCTCCCTCCCACGTTCCCCCCCCATAGTTCATGTCCATGGGTCATACTTATAAGTTCTTTGGCTTCTACATTTCCTACACTATTTTTACCCTCCCCCTGTCTATTTTCCACCTATCATCTATGCTACTTATTCTCTGTACCTTTACCCCCCTCTCCCCCTCCCACTCCCTTATTGACAACCCTCATGTTCTAGTTGTTTGTCTAGTTTGCTCTCGTTTTTGTTTTATGTGTGGTCGTTAATAACTGTGAGTTTGCTGTCATTTTTACTGTTCCTATTTTTGATCTTCTTTTTCTTAGGTAACTCCCTTTAACATTTCATATAATAAGGGCTTGGTGATGATGAGCCTCTTCAACTTGACCTTATCTGAGAAGCACTTTATCCTCCCTTCCATTCTAAATGATAGCTTTGCTAGATACAGTAATCTTGGATGTAGGTCCTTGCGTTTAATCTTGGGTAATGTAATTATGATGTGCCTTGGTGTGTTCCTACTTGGGTCCAGCTTCTTTGGGACTCTCTGAGCTTCCTGGACTTCCCGGAAGTCTATTTCCTTTGCCAGACTGGGGAAGTTCTCCATTATTTGTTCAAATAAAATTTCAATTTTTTGTTCTTCCTCTTCTCCTTCTGGCACCCCTATAATTCGGATGTTGGAACGTTTCAAGGTGTCCTGGAGGTTCCTAAGCCTCTCCTCATTTTTCCAAGTTCTTGTTTCTTCATTCTTTTCTGGTTGGATGTTTGTTTCTTCCTTCTGGTCCATACCATTGATTTGAGTCCCAGTTTCCTTCTCATCACTATTGGTTCCCTGTACATTTTCCTTTGTTTCTCTTAGCATAGGCTTCATTTTTTCATCTGTTTTTCGAATAGATTCAACCAAGTCTGTGAGCATATTGATAACCAGTGCTTTGAACTGTGCATCCGATAGGTTGGCTATCTCTTCGTCGTTTAGTTGTATTTTTTCTGGAGCTTTGAAGTGTTCTGTCATTTGGGCCTTTTTTTTTTTTTTGTCTTGGTGCATCTGTTACTTTAAGGGGCGGAGCCTTAGGTGTTCACCAGGGCGGGGTAATGCTGGTCACTGCGCTGTGATGCTGTACGTGGGGGCGGGGCCGAGAGGGAGCAATGGCGCCTGCCTCACTCTCCTCCGGATTTCAATCTTTCACTCCCCTACCCACAATCAAACTGGGCCCCTCTGGTGCTGGTTCCCGAGTAAGTGGGCCTGTGCACCCTCTAGGCCCCTGTGGGTCTCTCCAACGACCTCTCCTGTGAGGTTGGGAGTCTCTCCTGCCGCCCCAACCCCCAGGGGCGCTTTCAATCAGAGGTTTGAGGCTTTATTTCCCCGAGCTGGAGCCCTGGGTTGCGCAGCGGTCTGCTTCTCTGCCCGCCGTTCGTCCGGTTTATCTGTGGGCGAATGTGGTGCCGCAAGGTGCTACCTGCCACTCTGCCTGCCCCACTCTCCGCCACTCTGAGTCCGGCCCTCTGGGTTTATCTGTGCAAATGTGGGACTGCAGGGTCTGCTAGTGCTCGGACTGCCTGCGCCATTTGTCCCACACTCCGCCAGTCTCAGTCCCGCCACAGCCACGCGAGTCCTCTCCACCCCAGTGCCGTCTCCGCCCCTCCTACCAGTCTGGATGAATGATTATTTTCTGTTTCCTTGGTGTTGGTCCCCCTTGCTGTTCGATTCTCTGTCAGTTCTGGTTGTGCGAGGAGGCACAGTGTGTCTACCTACGCCGCCATCTTGGTTCTCTCCCAAAACTGCTGTGGTTTTAACACAGTTATTCTCTTCCTTGGAAATTATTCAAAGCAAATATTCAGTATATATATATTTTTTCTTATTTTTGTTCAATTACAGTTGTCTGCATTTTCTCCCCACCCCTCCACCCCACCCCAGCCAAACCCGCCTCCTTCCTCCCCCTTGATTTTGTCCATGTGTCCTTTATAGTAGTTCCTGAAAACCCTTGTCCCCACTGTCCCCTCCCCACTCCCCTCTGGCTATTGTTAGATTGCTCTCAACTTCAATGTCTCTGGTTATATTTTGTTTGCCTTTTTCTTTTGTTGATTATATTCCAGTTAAAGGTGAGATCATATGGTGTTTGTCCTTCACCGCCTGGCTTATTTCACTTAGCATAATGCTCCCCAGTTCCATCCATGCTGTTGCAAAGGGTATAAGCTCCTTCTTTCTCTCTGCTGTGTAGAATTCCATTGTGTAAATGTACCATAGTTTTTGGATCCACTCATTTGCTATTGGGCACTTAGGTTGCTTCCAGTATTTGGCTATTGTAAATTGTGGTGCTATGAACATTGGGGTGCATAGATTCTTTTGGATTCATGTTTCAGGGTTCTTAGGGTAAAATCCCAGTATATATAAAAATTTAAAGCAGGCCATTATTTATTAGAGAAAATTAAAATATATAGAAATAATTGAATTATTGTGAACTTTTACCCTGAGATATTTTATTTTAACAATGTATCATTTTAACAACAGTAAACTATATTTAACAATAAAGGGAATTCTTATAATTTATAAATAATTATAGCTTTGAATTTTGGTCATATATTTTGTTTTGGGTACTGTGATAAATATGTTATAAACATTATCTCATTTTTACTACAATTTAAGGAAACTAATATTTAGAAAATACCTAAGAAAGCAAAACATAAGATATATATGATGTTTGTCTGGAAAAAGCCCAACCATTGTTAATATAACGAGAAAAGTTTGTGCAACAAAGATGTAAACTGGCAGCCAAGTAGAGTGGACTGGAGTGAGCATGTGTGAACAATGATGACTTTATGGTCCTAGTCAGTGAGGGCGGTGGATGTCTCTGAGTGAGCATGTGTACTGTGTGGCTATCACATTCAAAATGACTGAGCAAGTAAAGCAACAAATCTGCATCAAATTTTGTGTGAAGCTTAAACATTCCTCCACAGAAGCTATTCAAGTGATTCAGAAGGCCACAGCTATGGGCAACTGGTGATTGGCAGCTTCTTCATGAGAATACGCCTGCTCATACTTCAAGTATCATGTAGAAATTTTTTGAGAAACATCAAGTCATCCAGGTGTCTCAGCCACCCTGCAGCCCAGATGTGGTGCCCTGCAACTTCTGGCTCTTCCCTAAACTAAAATCACCTTTGAAAGGGAAGAGATTTCAGGCTGGCGATAAGATTCAGGAAAATATAATGGAAATTGGTAGTACTGTGTGAGGTCCCAAGGTGCTTACTTTGAGGGGAACTGAGACATCATTGTCCTATGTACAATGTTTCTTGTATCTTCTACCTTCTTCAATAAATGTCTCTATTTTTCATAATACATGGATGGATACTTTCTGGACAGACCTTGTCATATGTATGATGAAGATATTGGGGAATTTCAAATTTAATGTATTTATTTTCATCTCTCTCCCATAACTTCATACCTTAAATTTTATATGAACTTAATTATATCTTTAATCAAGAAAATGAAAAGCAAACATTTATGAAAATATTACTCTAGTCTTCTAGTAGATTTCTGTTACTGATGAGTAGTAAGGTTAATTTACTTTTCGTTGTGCCTGTGTTTGTTCAGTTTTGATAAACATAAGAGATCCTCTCTACTTTCTGCCTTCTAACCTCTTCGCATGTCTTTATTTGCTGGTATGCTCTTTGCCAGGATCAAAACTGCAGGATGGTGAATTTAGAGGTTATGACAATCCCTATGTGGTTGCCTGCTTTCATACTCTCAGGACATGCTTATATTTAAAACATCCCCTTGGATTTTTTTTATCTTGTGGTCAACTCTCACTACTCATCCCTATATTCTTCCATAGTTGTTGTTGTTGTTGGGTTTTTTTTGAGGATTATTTTTTATATAGAAATCCCTTTAACATAGGCAGATTCATGTCTACTTTGGGTGTTTTCTGGGGTTCTTTTCATAACACCTTGCATTAAAGATTATATTTCCAGGCTATTCCACTGAGTTCTTATCCTCACTACCATCACTATGACCCTATTGAAAAGAGCATATAATGACCAACCCCACTTGGATTTTTCTCATGTCCATATCTGGTTCATGAGAAGTGATCACTCCTTCCTTGCTTTCACAAACTCTAGGTTACCAGGCCAATTCTAATGCAGCAGCATCAATTCAGTTGCTTCAAAATTAATTGGTCAGTACTTCCTTTGTTCTCAAGAAGTCACCAGTTCTCTGTCTACTTTGTTTCTTGTAGTTATGTGTCAGGCATGTAATTTCATACATTCTAAAGACAAATAACTTTTTTTTGCACATCCTTAGCTTGGTTATAACTATTTCATAATCTACAAAGTTAATTGTATTTCTCATCACTGAAACTTTAAGAGTTAAAAGTATCTTTTGGAAAGAAAAATCTCCATTGATATATATGCTATAGTTTTCTTTTTAAAAATATATTTCATTGGCCCTGGCTGGTGTAGCTCAGTTGATTGACTGCAGGCCTTCAAATCAGAGGGTCACTTGTTTGATTCCCAGTCTAGAGCACATGACTAGTTTGCAGGCCAAGTCCCCGATGGTGGGGGGGCACGTGAGAGGCAACCACACATTGATGTTTCTATCCCTCTCTCCTTCTTCCCTTCCCCTCTCTCTAAAAATAAATAAAATCTTAAAAAAATAAAAGTAAATAAAATATATTTTCTTGATTATGCTATTACAGTTGTTCTGAGTTTGTCCTCTTGGACATGCTCCACCCAGCACCCCCCACTCCCTCAGGCAATCCCCCCGCCATTGTTCATGTCCATGGGTCATGTGTATAAGTTCTTTGGTTACTCTATTTCCTACACTGTATTTTACATCACCATGGCTATTTTGTAACTACCTATTTGTACTTCTTAATCCCCTCACTTCTTTACCCATTCCCCCACACTCCCTTCCCATCTGGCAACCATCAAAATGCCTTCTGTATCCATGAATCTGCCTCTGTTCTTGTTTGCCTAGCTTGCTTTTTAGGTTCAACTGTTGATAGATTTCTATTTTTTGCCATTTTATTGTTCATAGTTTTGATCTTCTTTTTCTTAAACAGGTCCCTGTAACATTTCATATAACGGTTCAGTGATGCTGAACTCCTTTAGCTTTTCCTTGTCTGGGAAGCTCTTTATCTGCCCTTTGACCCTTTGCCAGATAGAGCAATCTTGGCTCTTATGTTCCTGCTTTTCATGACTTTGAATATTTCTTGCCAATCCCTTCTATCCCACAAAGTTTCTTTTGAGAAATCAGGTGACAGTCTTATGGGACATCCCTTGTAGGTAACTACATGCTTTTCTCTTTCTGCCTTTAAGATTCTCTCTTTATCTTTAACCTTTGACATTTTAATTATGGTGTGTCTTGAAGTGGGCCTCTTTGCCTCCATCTCGTTTGGGGGATCGTCTGTGCATCCTGGACTTTCATGTTTATTTCCTTCACCAAATTAGGGAAGTTTTCTTTCATTACTTTTCAAATATATCTCCAATTACTTGCTTTTTCTCTTCTCCTTCTGGCACCCCTATGATGTGAATGTTGAACCTCTTGAAGTTTTCCCAGAAACTGCTTATAAGTCTTCATTTTTTTTTGTATTCTTTTTTCTTCTTCTTGTTCTGACTGGTTGTGTTGTGCATCCTTATGTTCCATAACATTGACTTGCTTCTTGGCTTCATCCACTCTACTATAGTTTCTCTGCAAATTGTTTTTTTATTTCAATTAGTGTATCCTTTATTTCTAATTGGATCTTTTTTATGTTGTTGAGGTCCTCACTAAATTCTTTGAGCATCCTCAAAACCAGTGTTTTTAACTCTGCATCTGATAGATTGCTTACCTCCCTTTAGTTTAGCTCTTTATCTGGAGTTTTGATCTGTTCTTTCTTTGGGCCATGTTTCTTTGTCTCCTTATTCTAGCAGCCCTCCTGTTTTTGTTTCTATGTATTAGGTAGAGCTGTTTTGACTCTGTGTCTTGGTGGTGTGACCTAATGTAGTAGGTGTCCTGTAGGATCCAGTTGCACAGCCTCCTCTATCACTCAAGCTGGGTACTCGAGGTGAGTCCTTCTTGCGGGTTGAGTACACCTTCCTCTTGTAGTTGAGCTATGGCTTATTTTGGCAGATCAATTGGAGAGATTTACCCAGGCCAGTCAGCTTCAGCAATCGGCTGTGACCACTTACCACTAACTTCCACCCTTTGTGGATCAACTGTGCAGGGTTAGAATGCTGTTCCAATGTGGTCTGTAGCTATCCACTGAGTGTACTGGCCCTGGGATTTCCTGGGTGGTACAGACCAAGATCAGCCCCCACCTGTGTTTTGCCTGGGGCCACCCTGCCTGAGCTATGAAACAATCAAAATGTATACTTTTCAAGGTCTTTATGGGACATCCTAATCCTTTGATTTTTTTCCACAGGTTCAGAGTTATGGAGTAGTACCTTAACATCTCCCATAAAAAGATGGGTAGAAACTCTAATCTGGATAACATTCTTGTCCAAAAAATATTTACCTATACTCTTCTTTCATGTTATTTGACTCCTTAAATCTGTGATAATGCATTGGGGTCCATGAGGCATGGAATAGGCTATGGAAAACTGTAATTTTTTAAAAAGATTTTATTTATTTATTTTAGACAGAGGGAAGGGAGGGAGAAAGAGAAGGAGAGAAACAGCAGTGTGTGGTTGCCTCTCACATGTCCCCCACTGGGGACCTGGCCTGCAACCCAGGCATATGCCCTGACTGGAAATTGAACTGGCATCCCTTTGGTTCTCAGGCCACTGCTCAATCCACTGAGTCACACCAGCCAGGGGAAAAAAACTTTATAATTTTTCACATAGGGTAGGAATGTTAAACTCACAGTCATTTGGTATTATAACATGCATACTTTGAAAACTTAATAAGGAGAAAATATTGCATTCTAACATTCTGTTCTGTTTATAATAAATCACACTCATGGAGTAACCTTTGGGATCATAGAAGAACAACTTAATTTTTCTGACAGCAGATTACAGTTTTTAATAGTCTGAAGAACTTTCAGAAAAATATTTATTTATATGATATTTAAGTAATATATAGTTGGAGGCTATTGGTATAACAATAAACAGAATTGTTTTATGTTTTGGATTTTCATACCCATTGGTACTAGTGTATAAACTGAATTAATTTTAAAATTTAGTTAATTTTAAAAACATATCATGATTTACCTTCAGTTGTCAAAGCACATTGACTATAACCACACTTTCTAGTTTTGTGATATATTCAACTAAAAAATAGTTTATCCATAGAGTTTGATAGCATCTACACATAATAGTTTAATTAACCTGTTAAGAGTGGTTATTCTAATTAAGAATTCAGTGTGTCCAGATTCGTAAAGTCAATATACGTTACTAAATTCAATATATGTTAACTGGCTAAGATATTTTAGAGACACTCTTACCTTCCCCTAGTGTTAATAGGACTATCTAAAGATCTTCACATCCTTGTATGTGTCTAATATATTCAGACATCAACCTCCATGCTTTATTGTTAAGGGATTTAGTCTAATGAGCTTTGGTTTCTAAAACCCACCCCTGAAATATAGTCACATTCACTTTAGGTAATCGTTCATGAAAAGCACTTTTCCCTTTATTTTTTATTGTTGACACTAATATTCATGTCCCTACACCACCCCTTTGCCCACTGCCAATCATTCCTTGCCCTCCCTCCTTACCTTTGGTTGCAACCACACTGTTATCTGTATCTATGAGTTATGCATATATGTTCTTTGGTTAATCCTTTTACTTTCTTTCATCCAACCCCCACCCCCCCAAAATACACAAAGTTAAGATTCCCTAAATGACATAATATGTTGCTTGAGGTTTGGTTCTACTTGTTAGTAAATGTGTGTGTGACAGACTTAGGTCAAAGATTCTGTTTACATTCTAACATTTTGCAAGTTTTTAGGGACTATCTTGCTGTCACCTGCCTTCTTATTGGAGATCTACCAAAATGCTAGATCAAAAAACAGTGGGAGGCAAAGGATGAAGGAATTGTGCTAAGAAGAGTATCTAGAAAGCTCGCAGAGATAATAGCATTTTAAATGTTTCAAATCTGAGTAAGATTTTGCTAAATTGACTGACACATGAAGGAAAAAAATCAGTGTGTAAACATTTCAATGTAGAATGGTTCAGAGAGTGTGGTTTACTCAGAAAAGTAAATGATGGCTGAAATTTAGGGATTTTAGGATAGAATGAAGGCAGGGGCAGGATTATAAAAAGGTCTATGTGATGTACATTAATATACTTTTCAAACTTTTTGACTAAAACTCATGGAAAATACCTTTTTTTTTTAATATCATAACCTCCTATCTACACCTCACCACACACTGACACAAAAATGTTACAAAATAATACTTATATTTTTCTGGTGTCTATGTATACTAATATTTTATTTACTACTCTTTTCTGATATATTCTATTCCATTAGGTCTTATTGAAACCAATTAATTAATTTATTTTTTTGACAAACCAGTGGGCCATAATTCACAGTTTGACATTGTCCTGGAGGATTTAACCAACTTTACTGGTATCCAACCAGTGCAGTCAGGCGGGGTAACTCAGCAGCTGGTGGCCAGTGCATATTCCGAGTCATGGGGGTATGTCCTTGTCCTTGATCACAAGTATATTTGCATGACAATTGCACATGCTGAGGGAGTGAAATTTAAATAGCAAATAAGATCTTCCAATACAATATGCTGTGTATTTAATACTTACAGGTCATATTAATTTCAACTAGTACATTTACAGAACTCAATATTCACATGTAATTTGTCATTACCATTTTGGGCAGAGTGGCTCTATAAAATAGGGAACACTGGAAGGTTTTATGCTAGTGTTTGGGAGCTCCCATTTGATTTTTGAAATGATCTTTCTCTCTTTCTCTCTCTCTCTCCCAACCCCAACCGTAGTCATACAGAAAAATAAATAGATTGTGGAATTGGAGGTGAGGAGGACTTAGCATTAGCTTTATGAATTGCAGACAGAGCAGATTTGAAAGGTAAGTGGTTTTGTCAGGACCTGGACACTGGTTACATGTGAGTGTTTAGTAGCAATAAGGAAACTGAAAAAAGGAAAAAGGGGATTAGAATGATTACCAGGTTTGTGGACTTGGTGAATGGGTGGATGGCAGTGCCACTCATCAGGATAAAGTATCCAAGATGAAACTCTCAGTGTATTTCCTTTCTTTTTATTTCTTTATTATATTCTGTTATCAAGGTAGACTGAGATACTCCCTGATTTAGTAGTTTTCAAATAAAACTTATCTTGGAAAACACACTAGTAATTTAGAATTGGAAACAACTTTACTAGTTGTTTGATCCAGTGGATTCTGCCTAAGATAAACGCTGCAGTTGGATTAAGGTGCCAGTCCTGTGATTAAGACACATCAGTCTCTGGAATAGACCAGCTTTTCAATCATCAAATAAAGAAAACTAATCTGTTGAGACTGGGTGACTTTCTCAATCTTCTTTTTAGACATGAACCAGATCTAAATGTCACCTATTTTAGTGTTGTTACTCCTCCAGGACTTTCCTCAAACTTTATTCTCAGCTATTGGCATCACCTTATACTTTTAAAATAAGAGGATTGTATCACAATTATCTTAGTTTAAATTCTCTCTGCACTTTCAACTTTTCAGTCTTCCTTCTATTTTCTCTGCAAGACGGGCTCCACTCTTTGTGAGAACTAATATCTCACCCATTCTCTGGCTCTCACCTGCTTTTCATTCTTCTTAGATCAATGTGTTGTTCCATTTACTTTTGGAGATCAATATTTTGAGATGTCAGCATGTACTACTTTATAAAAACCCTTCTTTGTTATTTATATTGTTCTGTATCTTTGTTTAAAGATTGCACTTATATTTTGAGGTGGTCAAGGAAGAAAAAGAAATGAGGAATGAACTTTAGTTTTAGGTAAAATATAATAGATGAACCTATTCTGAATAGATCGGTTTTCTTACTTCAAAATATACATTTGCCCCAGTGACTTGATCAATACCAAAGATCCAGTATGCAATAAGAATTTAAAACACTACAAATAAGTAGTACTGGCACATATTTGTTAGAGAGCAAATATTTGTGTGTTTGAGAGAGTGTGAATGTGTTTGTGTGTAAATATATTACTCTTTTATTTAACTCTAATGTGTACAGAAAATACAAAATGACATGCAAGGATATCACTAACAGAGAGATTAGAGAACATCTGTATGATGTATACTTTTTGCATTAGTGAATATGTTTTATATAAGGACTAAAATGTAAACTCAGTATATTATTTCAAGAATACTGATGGCTAATGATCTTTCTGAGTCCTTGAAAATCTGAAAATATTTTTTATCCTGTTAGCCCACTTAATCATTTACTATAGAATCATAGGCTCAACTTAATTTTTCTAAAAAAAATGTGTAGCCATAATTCTGTTGTCATTAACTAAATAAATTGTCTCCAGTCAAACTTAACTTTTCAGTAGTAGTTTAGGGAACAACATATAAAGATAAAAGGGAAAACTGAGAATAGAAAAGAAAATAGAATTTTCCCTATCTAATATCACTGTTTCACAAAATTAACTCTATTGAAGACTGACCAAACAAACAAAAATATATAACCAAGAATCTTCTAATTCACACACTTTCATTATTTTTCACATGCATCAACAAGGTCTTGGTAGACAGATCTTTTTAATAACAACTGCTAGGTTGAAAAGAGAGGACTCAAGGTAGCTCCATTAAAACAAGTATGACCTTAGAACACACATTTTCTGTTTCTGTTTTGTTGTTGTTGTTAAAAGGGGTTAGTGACAATTGTTTTCCTTTTTTTTCTCTTTTTACTCTGATGTTCTGTGAGTCAGTATCTTTGTGTCTTTGAAAGTTATTATATCTTCATATATACACAAGTCACAAGAGAAGAGAATTTGTAGGAAATGTAGGTTGAATCTTGGCTTTTTATTTTACTATTCATATGACTGGGTAAGTCACATAAACTCTGAAAAGCTTTGGCTTCTCATCTATAAATGAAATTCATGTTTAAAATATTTCTTAAGGAATTTATGGATTATTTATACAAGATGCTGAGTATCCTGTTAGTCACATATAGGTACTATGAAAAGGTAGCTTTTATAAAGGGGTCTTTGGCCAGAGTTAGAGTTTAAGCATTTAAGCATCAAAACTTTAACTTTTATTATTGGAAATATTTTTACAAAAGATTGTCTTTATGTCCTCCATTCCCAGAGCAATGTGTCAGGGTTCTACACTGGGTCAGAAGGACTATGGTTTCATGGGACTGTCTCAGGGAGCAAATGCCACAGGAAAGGAAAATGTGCACAATTATCTCCTCTCCAATCCATAAAATTTATGTATATATCTGTTTACACATTAAAGCTTCTATAAGATTTGTGGAAAAAATGGATTTTGATGTTTAAAAACAAACAAAAATCCAAACAAAGTTTAGTATGTATATTTTCCATCTCTTTAGACATTTTATAAAGTGCACATATTTAAAACATATATCTTGTGTAAGTTGTGACATAAGTATATACTGTGAAAGCATCACTACCATATAGATGATGAAAAATATATCATTCTCCCCTAGACATTTATTAACAGTACAAAAAATTGAAGGACTTGGTTGATAAATGAAATAAATATCCATATTAAGAATAATTTATCTCAAGATCTTGATCTTTGTGTAGTATTGGTTTCCTATCCCTGCTAGCCAGCACAAAATAAAGTCTCATAGAATTTTCAATGACCTGATTTTCTGCAAAGTTTGTTAACATTTGAAAAATAAACAAAATGTTAGACAAACTATTGAATAAAAAATAAAGTTTTTTAAATCCTCACTGAAAAGATGTTTATTGATTCTGAGAGAGTGAGACAGACAGACAGAGACAGAGAGAAAGAGAGATTGGTGGACTCCCATACATACCTTGACCAGGATTGAATCCACAGTCCAGGTATGTGCCATGACCAGGAATTGAATACACAACCTTTGGATGTATGGGATAATGCTGCAACAAACTCAGACACTTGGTGAGGGCAGAGAAAATGAAGTTTTGTTTTTATGTACTTTTAACTGAGAAAGTTTATATAACATTAAGTCTTTTGTAAAGCTTTCTGAAATTGACTTGGAGATGCAAAACTTTTTATTGAGAGGAATTAGATTCAGCTATCATTTCCATTTAACAAATTAGCAGTTTCACTGGCTAGTCAGTTGTTCAGGAGAGTAGAAATTTAAACCAAGAATGATTGCTTAGGTTCATGGTTCAATTCTGGCTTACATTACCAGCTAGTGAAAGCATTATGCATTAATTCTAACACTCCACCAAGCAATTTTGAAGTGTTATATGCATGTCGACTATTTTGGCTCTGGAGGAAAAAAATTCTTGAAATTCCAGTATACACATTTTTATCCTTTCTACTATTAGTTCTGCCAACTGGCAAGAATATATTTATTTGTAGTGTAAACAATCACATTTGATTAGCTATTCAGTTTATTTACAAACATTTACCCTAAAATTAAAAAAAACTGAATAAATTAACCTCATGAGGGTACTAAACTATCCGATTAATTTGTTACTTAATCTGACTAAATTATGTAAGGAATAACAACCTGATTGTACCTGCTGAGACTTTGAAATATAATTTTCATATATTTAAACCACAAATTAATTTATCATGATTTTAAAAATTAGTTCCTCATTGCTTTTTTCATCGTCTTATGCACATACAAAATAGCTAAGATATTATAATAACAGATTAGTGTTCTCTCTCTATTCTTAGATAGATATTCTTAGATAGACATATATCTAAAGTAATCATAAAAGGTGCAAACAATTACACTCTTTTATAAACAGGAGTCCTTTTCCCTATTTAAGAGAATCCTTGAGGAAAATGTGAATTCTAAGAAGCAGATGCTAACAAAAAGAGTCTCAAAAACAATGGGAAGACAAAGAAACAATCCCCAAAATGAAAGCAAAGGAGGAAGCTTCAGAAAGAATGCCAAATGAAATAGAGGCAAGTCAACTATCAGATACTGAGTTCAAAGCAATGGCTATCAGGAAGCTCACTGAGCTCACAGAAAACTACCAGAAACTACAGAGAAACTACAATGAACGTGCTGCAAATTATATCAACATGAAAAAGGAAATAGAAATGATCAACAAGGGCCAAGAGGAAATGAAGAATACAATTTCGGAACTGAAGAACACAGTAGAAGGATCAAAAGCAGACTTGATGAAGCAGAGGATCAGATCAGTGAGCTGGAGGACGAAGTAGAAAAAAACACCCAGAAAGAGCAAGAAAGGAAAAGAGGCTCAGAAAGAATGAAGAGGGATAAAGGGAAATGCAGGACAACATGAAGCATAATAATATCTGTATAACAGGGACACCAGAAGGAGAAGAAGAGCAAGAGATAGAAAACCTCTTTGAAAAAAGTAGTGATAGAAACCTTCCCTAATCTGATGAGAGAAAAAGTCACACAAATCCAGGAAACACAGAGTCCCAAGCAAAAGGAACCCAAAGAGGCCCACTACATGACACATCATAATGAAAATGGCAAAATTCCAAGATAAAGAGAGTATCTTAAAGGCAGCAAGGGAGAAACAGAAAGTAACATACAAGGGAGCCCCAATAAGGTTAGCAACTGACTTAGCAATGGAAACACTCCAAGCCAGAAGAAAATGGCAAAAAATATTCCAAGTAATGAGAACCAGAGGCCTGCAAACAAGGCTACTTTACCCAGCAAGGCTCTTAATCAAGATAGAAGGCCAAATAAAGAGCTTCGTAGACAAAAGAAGTCTGAAAGAATACAGCTCCATCAATCCAGGTCTGCAAGAGATGCTAAAGGGACTGCTTTAAGGAAAGGAAGGAAAAGAGAAAGAGAGAGGAACACAGGCAGGAAAAAATGGCAATGAATAACTACCTATGAATAATAACCTTAAACATAAATGGAATAAATGCTCCAATCAAAAGACATAGAATAGCTGAATGGATAAGAAACCATGACCTACACATAGGCTGCCTACAAGAGACCCATCTCAGGACAGAATACCTACACAGAAGGTATTCTGAAAGGCTGGAACCAAATTTTCCAAGCAAATGCACAGGGAAGAAAAAAGCAGGGGTAGCAATACTCATATCAGATGAAATAGACTTCCAAAGAGGGGCCATAAAGAGAGACCCAGAAGGTCACTTCATAATATTCAAGGGAAGATTCCATCAGGAAGACATAAAAATTGTAAATATATATGCACCCAACATAGGAGCACACAAATACATAAATAAAATTTTGGAGGACTTCAAGAAAGATATTGACAGCAACACAATTATAGTAGGGGACTTTAACACCCCACTGTCAAAAATGGACAGGTCTTCCAAACAAAATATCAACAAGGATAAAGTGTCACTGAACAATACCCTAGGTGAAATGGACTTAACTGATATATATATAGAACTTTTCATCCCACAGAAGTAGAATACACATTCTTTTCAATTGTACATGGAAAATTTTCAAACATAGACCACATGGTAGGATGCAAAGCAAGCCTCAAAAAATTCAAGAAAATTGAAATCATATCAAGCATTTTCTCTGACCACAAGGGACTGAAACTAGAAACCAACCCCAAAGGAAAAAACCCAAAACACTCAAAATCATGTAGACTGAATAGCATGCTATTAAACAATGAATGGGTCAAGAACGAGATTAGGGAAAAATCATAAACTTTCTGGAAACAAAAGTCAACAAACTCACAACAACCCAAAACCTATGGGACACAGCAAAGGCAGTCCTGAGATGGAAGTTCATAGCAATACAGGCCTACCTTAAAAAGATAGAAACATTTCAAACAAACAACCTAATCCTATGCTTATAAGAACTCCAGGAACAACAACGAAGACAGGCCGGAGCAAGTAGAATGAAGGAAATAACTAAGATCAGAACAGAGTTAAATGACATAGAGACTAAAAGCACAAATCTAAGGATCAGTGAATCCAGGACCTGGTACTTGTAAAGATAAACAAAATTGACAAGCCTTTAAGTAGGCTCATTTAAAAAAAAGACAGATAGAGAGAGGATCCAAATAAACACAATAAGAAATGAAAGAGGAGAGATTACAACTGATACCAAAGAAATACAAAGGATTGTAAGAAATTACTATGAAGAACTGTATGCCAAGAAATTTGAAAACCTCGATGAAATGGACATATTTCTAGGAAAATATGATCTTCCAAACCGGAGTAAAGAAGAAACAGAAAGCCTGAAAAGACCAATAACAGCAGAGGAAATTGAAGCAGTAATCAAAAAACTCCCATCACACAAAAGCCCTGGACCAGATGGTTTCACAGGAGAATTCTACAAAGCATTTAAGGAAGAGCAAACCCCTATCCTTCACAGACTATTCAAAAAAATCCAAAATGATGGAAGACTCCCAAACTCTTTTTATGAAGGCAGCATCATCCTAATCCAAAAACCAGGTAAGGACGCAACGAAGAAAGAAAACTTCAGGGTAATATCGCTGATGAACATAGACACCAAAATTCTCAGCAAAATCTTGGCAAACCACATACAGCAATACATTAAAAAGATCATACACCATGACCAAGGGGGATCCACCCCAGGGATGCAAGGACGGTACAATATTCACAAGTCAATAAGCATAATACATCACATAAACAACAGCAAAGACAAAAATCACATGATCATATCAATAGATGCAGAAAAACCATTTGATAAGATACAGTGCCCATTTCTGATAAAAACACTCAGCAAAGTGGGAACAGAGGGAGCACTCCTCAACATAATAAAGGCCATATATGACAGACCTAAAGCCAACATCATACTCAATGGACAAAAACTTAGAGCTTTCCCACTAAGATCAGGAACAAGACAAGGATGCCCTCTCTCACCACTCCTATTCAGCATAGTATTGGAAGTCCTAGCCACAGCAATCAGACAAGAAAAAAAAAGCAATACAAGGCATCCAAATTGGAAAGGAGGAAATGAAACCCTCACTGTTTTCAGATGACATGATACTGTAGATGGAAAATCCTATAGGCTCCACCAAAAATTTACTTGACCTAATAAATGAATTTGGCAAGACAGCTGGATAAAAATCAATACTCAGAAATCAAAGGCATTCCTGTATATCAACAATGAAACAACAGAAACAGAAATTGGGATAAAATCCCATTGGATATAGCAACAAGAAAAATCAAGTACCTAGGAATAACTCTAACTAAGGAGGTAAAAGGCCTGTACACAGAAAACTACTCAACACTGAAGAAAGCAATTAAGGAAGACACAAACAAATGGAAGCATGTACCATGCTCATGGATTGGAAGAATTAACATCATCAAAATGGCCATACTACCCAAAGCGATTTATAAATTCAATGCAATCCCTATTAAAGTACCTATGACATATTTCACAGATATAGAACATTTCAGAAACCCATATGGAACCATTCATATGGACCCCAACTAGCTGCAGCAATTTTGAGATTAAAGAAAAAAGCAGGAGGGATCACAATACCTGATATCAAACTGCATTACAAGGCCACTGTAATCAAAACAGCCTGGTACTGGCATAAAAACAGGCACATAGACCAATGGAACACAACAAAGGGCCCAGAAATAAACCCAAGTCTTTATGGTCAATTAATATTTGACAAAAGAGAAAGGAGCTTAAAATGGAGCAAAAATAGCCTTTTCAACAAATGGTGTTGGGATATCTGGACAGCTACATGCAAAAAAATGAAACTCCATCACCAACTTATGCCATACACAAAAATAAACTCCAGATGGATAAAAGACTTAAGTAGAAGTCTGAACAACATAAAAGTCCTTGAGGAAAACATTGGCAGGAAAATCTCAGACATTCCACACAGCAACATCCTCACAGACACATCGCCTAAAACAAGAGACATAAAGGAAAGAATAAACAAATGGGACGTCATCAAAATAAAAAGCTTCTGCATGGCTAAAGAAATCAGCATCAAAATAAAAAGAGAATCAACAATATGGGAAAACATATTTGCCAATGATACCTCAGACAAGGGCCTGATCTCCAAAATATTTAAAGAACTCACACGACTCCACTCCAGGAAGACAAACAACACAATTAAAAAATGGGCAAAGGACTTGAACAGACACTTCTCCAAGGAAGACATACAGAGGGCCCAGAGACATATGAAAAGATGCTCAGCATCACTAGCCATCAGAGAAATACAAAGTAAAACCACAATGAGGTACCATCTCACACCAGTCAGAATGGCCAACATAAACAAATCAACTAACAAATGTTGGAGAGGATGCAGAGAAAAGGGAATCCCAGTGCACCATTGGTGGGAATGCAGACTGGTGAGGCCACTGTGGAAAACAGTATGGAATTTCCTCAGAAAACTAAAGTGGAACTGCCGTTTGACCCAGCAATTCCACTGCTGGGATTATACCCTAAGAACCCTGAAACACCAATCCAAAAGAACCTATTCACCCCAATGTTCATAGCAGCACAATCTACAATAGCCAAGTACTGGAAGCAACCTAAGTGCCCATTAGCAAATAAGTGGATCAAAAAACCATGGTACATTTACACAATGGAATTCTATGCAGCAGAGAGGAAGAAGGAGCTTATACTCCTTTGCAATGGCATGGATGGAATTGGACAGCATTTTGCTAAGTGAAATAAGCCAGGTGGTGAGGACAAGTACCATATGATCTCACCTTTAACTGGAACATAATCAACAAAAGAAAAAGGCAAACAAAATATAACCAGAGACATTGAAGTTGAGAGCAATCTAACAATAGCCAGAGGGGATTGGGGAGGGGACAGTGGGGACAAGGGTTTTCAGGAACTACTATAAAGGACACATGGACAAAATCAAGGGGGAGGAAGGAGGTGGGTTTGGCTGGGGTGGGGTGGAAGGATGGGGAGAAAATGCAGACAAGTGTAATTGATAACAACAAAAATTTTAAAAAGAACAATAAAAATAATTACAAAAAGAAAAACAAATATGAATTCTGCTCATCAAGCAGTATTCTAGACTATATAATGTGAATAATAAGATGATAATAAAAAAATAAGCTGAAGAAAGAAGAAGGAAAGTAAAAAAAAAAGAAGATATATTGTCCCTATGTAATATGGGCTTAACTTTTAATAAAATATGATTAAAATACATTTTGGGCCAGTTTTTACCTGATTTCAAAAATAATAAATATTTAAGAATGTAAGAGACAACATGTCTCTGGTATTTTATATTGAAAAGTAAATATAAGCAGTTTATTTAGCTGATTTGAGAATTAACATTTGTCAGCTGCATGCATATTCCTTGTCTAATCAATTTGTCTTGTAAAAATGGGCCCTAAAGATAAATTTGAGCAAGTCTATCAAGACGTATGAACAAGACTACTTGTTATAACAATTATACAATTTAAACAACTGGAATAAGCTCATTTATTTTTTTCCTATTTTATGCCTACCAATTATGCTTCTTATTCCCTCTACCTTTTCCCCCTATTTCCCTTCTCTCCCTCCCCACTGAAAACCCTCCATGTGATGCCTATTTCGCTGATTCTGTTCCTATTCTAGTTGTTTGCTTAATTTTTGTTTTCAGTGTTTTTCTTTTTTGTTGTTGTTGTTTTTTAGGTTTACTTGTTGATAGTTGTGAGTTTTTTGTCATTCTACTGTTCATAGTTTTGGACCTTCTTCAATTTCTTAGATAAGTCTTTTTAACATTTCATATAAGGGCTTGGTGATGATGAACTCCTTTAACTTTACCTTATCTGGGAAGCACTTTATCTGCCCTTCCATTCTAAATGATAGCTTTGCTAGGTATAGTAATCTTGAATGTAGGTCCTTGCATTTTATGACTTCAAATACCTATTTCCAGACCCTTTTTGCCTGTAAGGTTTCTTTTGAGAAATCAGCTGATAGTCTTATGGGCACTTCTTTGTAGGTATCCTTTCCTCTTGCTGCTTTTAAGATTCTCTCTTTATCTTTAATCTTGGGTAACTTAATGATGATGTGTCTCGGTGTGTTCCTCTTTGGGTCCAACTTGGGACTCTCTGGGCTTCGTGAACTTCCTGGGAGTCTATTTCCTTCTCCAGATTGGGGAAGTTGTCCTTTATTATTTGTTCAAATAAGTTTTCAATTTCTTGTTGTTTTCTTCTCTTTCTGGCATCCCTATAATTCAGATACTGGAACACTTAAAGTTGTCCCAGAGGTTCCTAAGTTTCTCTTCATTCTTTTGAATTCTTGTTTCTTCATTTTGTTCCAGTTGGATGATTATTTCTTCCTTTTGTTCCAAATCGTTGCTTTGATCCTGGTTTCCTTCCTGTCCCTGTTCGTTCCCTGAATATTTTGCTTTATTTCACACTGGGTGTCTCATTTTTTGACCAAGCTCAATCAGTTCTGTGAGCATTTTAATTACCGGCGATTAAACTCTCCATCAGATAGGTTGGCTACTGCCTCACAGCTTAGCTCTCCTCCTGGAGTTTTGCTCTGCTCTTTCATTTGGCCCATATTTCTTTGTCTCAGCGCACCTGATAAGTTGTAAGGGGGCAGGGCCTTAGGTATTCACTAGGGTAGTGCAACCCTCCATGCTGTGCTGTAGTGATGTCTGTGGGGGAGGGGCCAGAGAGGTAACAATGCAGCTCATCTGCTGGATTCTAGCCCCACTTTCCGACAAACTCTTGTGTGAGACTGGGAGTTTCTCGCACTGTGGCAACCCTAACCATAATCCACAGTCAGCTCTGAGTCCCAGTTTCCTGTTCAGCCAGCCCTGACTGCTTGGTCTGCTGCTCACCTCAGGTTCTCTCTGTCTGCCCATTTTACCCATCTGGTTGGTCTGGTTGACTGTTCCTTTAATTGCTTGGCTGTCGGAGTTCCCTGCAGTTTGATTTTCTGGCACTTCTGGTTGTTTATTGATTTTAGATTCGTTATTATCCTCCTTTTGGTTGTGCAAGAAAGTGAAGTGTTTCTCCCTAAGCCTCCATCTTGGCTGGAACTCCTTATAATTTGTATTAACATATACTTGTTACCTGTGGGGAGGTCCTGCATGCTGAGTGATGGGTGAAATCTCCAGAATTAGCTCATTTATATGCAGCCGTTACTTCTATACAATACAGAACTAAGTAACTGTAGAGAAGAATAAAGTAAATTTCTAAATATTAACGTGAAAATGTCAAATTATACATGTTTAAATGCAAAATGTCATCTAATACTTGTATTAATGATCACTTTTGTATGTAGATTTAAAAACTAGAGTCATATATATGCTTTATATGTACACAAAATTTGTAATGGTACATAAGAAAGTTTTAATGTCATTACCTCAAGCATATAGTAATTTGAATGGTTTGATAAGAGATTCGGATCTTTATGTTTTACTTCAGAACATTTATAAAGCTTAGCATTAACTTTTTATGTTCTAAATAAAAATCTCTATGCCTTGCAATAAACATAGTTGGTAGAGGAAATTTTCTGTCTAAAATCATCTTGTTTTTTATGGTTGTTAGCTATTCTTCTCTGCCTAATTTTGGAGATAAGGAAGGATCCTTTGAACTTGAATTTAGTTGGTGTATTGTATCATGTGGTTAAAATAACGAAAACCCATTTATGGAAATTAAAACAGAGAATTAAAACAAGGAGCAAAACACTTAGATTTCCTACTATGAAATAAAACTTGCATCAAATATTCTGGGGGCTTTGTACTGAGACAAAAAGATAAAGTAGAGGTATTTGGGAATTTATTAATGTACAAAACTAACAGTGACCAAAATACAACACACTACTCAAGTTTAATTTATTACTAATTTTTTCCTGATAAAGCTGAACTCAATAAGAATTAGCATAAATGAAATAGCATTAGGAAACTGTAGGAAAGCCTATGGCCAGGGTCATATGATTAGGGGTATACTCACAGTTCCTCAAAAGCCTGTGGGGATTCTCCAAAATTCCACCAAATATGGCAATATAAAAAGTTTAAAAATAAAAAAAATGTGCATCATGACTATTAAGTGTTGGCACAGAGTGTTGGTGAATTAGTATAAAAAAAGTACCAGTGGTACCAGGAGATAACTTTTATGTAGACAGAAATATTCCTAGTTGTGAAAAGACAATTCATGATGCTCTCATAAGTAATCATCTTTTTTTGGCTAAAAATTATGCTTGCTTGTCTTTCAGCTTATATTCCTCCATGAAACTATTGACTGAGAAAAATTAGAACTAGCATACAACTTTCCCTATATAAACTATAAATTGACACATTAGTTTTCTAATTGTAAATTAATTAACTTCAGCATGAACTTAATACCTTTCTATAAACAGATGTTTACTTTCTAAATATGACAAAACTGAAGACCTGTACTAAGTTTAGAATATTTTAATAAGATTCAAACACCAGATGAGACCTTGCCTGAGCAGTTGTTCCAACAGCTTCTCTGTTAGTGTCAATTTATTCACAGAAAAATCTCTGGCATGATCCTGGTTGAGTGCTACTTGAGTTATATTGAAACTATTCTATTTTCTTGAGAAAAAATTTCTTTCTTAGTGCTTTGTCAGTAGATAAAATGAAATAGTTTTCTGTTGAATAAGAATAAAGCTTGGTTCTACTCCTCAAGGCTTGATAAACACAGTTATGAATAAAAGGTAAAAATAAACTATTATAAACTACAATAAATCGTTTTCCACCTTAGGAGGAAACATGTTCAATGGAATTTTTAATAACTTAAAGTCAGATCAAATTTATTTATTTATTTATTTATTTTTATTTTAATTTTATTCAGTTACAATTATCTGCATTTTCTCCCCTTCCCTACACCCCAAATTTAAAGTAAACTGTAAACATTTTATCTCCTCTAAAATTTCAAGAACAATAAATTCTTGTGGTATTAACTAGCCCTGATATCATGTCAAAGGACAAAGGAAAATTGTGAGGGAAAACTGATAATACTGCCAAATCCCAGATCCCAGTTAATATCTGCAAACCCCACTTTTCTTATATTTTATAGAATGAGAAAAACTACCCTAAATTTTGTAATTTTCTGGAATCTTTCTAATTGGATGAAAAAAATCATTTTTATTATTCAAAACTAAATTTTTAAGATTTTTCTATACCAGGATGCTTTAATGTTCTCATTAAGTTATAATCTCAAATTCTTATCAATTTGTGTATCCTCATTCACCCAATGAGTTTATTATTGCATGGATAGGTAAGGACTTTCAATCCAAGTTTATCAAAAGGCAGTCATCTAAAATCATTGGACTACCATTCTTTTGTTCATCTTATTCTACCATTGTAAAATGCAAATTCAGATTTCTCAGACTGATATTCATCATAAAGACCTTTCAATCATGACTATTTCACAACTAATCATTATTTTTCTCTCTGACTCATGGAGGCACCATTCAAGAATGACAAACTCTAACTTTATTTTATTCTGTGAATCAGAAGTAGTTATGGATTATATGAATATTCTATATTGAATGATGTGAATTAAATATCAGCATCTAGTCAGAGATATTTAAAAAAATGTTTTTTTTTTTTTTACTTTAAGGGTTAGTATTGGCTTGAATTAAATATAAAGAAAAATAAAATACTGAACAGTATATAATAGAAATGTGCTTTGATTCTTAATCTTCTAGGTTTTTTAAACCATGCTATTTCAACTAGAAAGTTCAAATTGGGGGGAAAATTGGGGGGAGATAAACTAATTGCATATGTCAAAGTTTTTGAGACTAGAAAATTAAGTAATTTGTTCTCACTGCTGATGTTATAGCTTTATTATTAAACATTTGAGATACTCTAACAAGATAACCACTACTACAATTAATTATTTCTAGAATGACTGATTTAACATAAATTACTCTGAAACTATATTCAAAACCTAATTAACTCAATTCCAAACATTAGATAGCATATCAAAGAATTCAGTTACTTAAAGTTGTAATTGAAACCTAGTTGATCTTTGAGGTCTTCTCAGAGAAATATATTGTTTAAAATGTGATAGCCCATTGATATTTTAATAATAATGTTGTTTAAATGGTTAAAATGAATGCTCTGAGTTGTTTACAAGGGGTGAATATGTACCTTTTTATTTTTGTTTATTACAATTGTCCCTACCCCACCCCCATTACTCTCTCCTGCCCTACCCACTACCACTGCCCACCTTCAATCCTCCCCTCTGAGTCTTTCTCCATGGGTCCTTTGCATTTGTTCCTTGGTGACCTTCCCTCTTCTTTACCCCATTATTCTCCTCTTCCTTCCCCTCTATTACTGTCAGTTTGTTCTTTATCCCAAAGTATCTGGTTATATATTTTCTCACTTGTTTGTTTTGTTCATTAGGTTCCATTTTTAGGTGAGATCATATAGTATTTGCCTTTCACTGCCTGGCTTACTTCACATAGCATAATGCTCTCCAGTTCCATCCATGCTATCCCTAAGGGTAGGAGCTACTTCTTTCTTTCTGCTGTGTAGTATTCCATTGTGTAAATGTACCACAGTTTTTTTTTGATCTGCTCATTTACAGACAGGCACCTAGGCTGCTACTAGCACTTGGCTATTGTAAATTGTGCTGCTGTGAACATTGGGGTGCATAGGTTCTTTTGAATTGGTGTTTCAGGATTCTTAGGGTACAATCCCAGCAGTGGAATTGCTTGGTCAAAAGGCAATTCCATTTTTAGTTTTTTGAGGGAACTTCCATACTGTTTTCCACAGTGGCTGTACCAGTCTGCATCCCCACCAATGGTGTACTAGGGTTCCCTTTTCTTCACAACCCCACCAGAATTTGTTGATTTATGATGGCCATTCTGATTGGTGTGAAGTGGTATCTCACTGTGCGTTTAATTTGCATTTCTCTGATGGCTAGTGATGCTGAGCATCCTTTCATATGTCTCAGGGCCTTCTGTATGTCCTTGCTGGAGAAGTTTCTGTTCAGGTCCTTTGCCCATATTTAATTGGATTATATATCTTCCTGGTGTGGAGTCCTGTGACTTCTTTATACATTTTAGAGATCAAACATGCTCCCATTTATTTGTATCTTTCTTAATTTATTTCTACAGTGTTGTGCATTTTTCTTAGTACAGGTCTTTTATGTCCTTGGTTAAGTTTATTCCTAGGTACTTTATTTTTCTTCTTGCTAAAGCAAATGGGACTTTTTCCTGATTTCTGTTTCTGACATTACATTTTTGATGTACAAAAATGCCTTTGATTTCTTAATATTGACTTTGTATCACACTGTTTTGCCAAATGCACTAATTAGGTTGATTATTTTTTTTTCATGGAGACTATAGGGATTTCTATGTACACTATCAATTTTTTAAATTTTACTTATTGTACTTTTTAGAGAGGGAAAGGAAGGGAGAGAGAGGGAGAGAAACATCAATGTGTGGTTGCCTCTTACATGCCCCCTCCTGGGGACCTGGCCCTACAAACCAGGCATGTGCCCTGACTGGGAATCCAACGTGTGACCCTTTGGTTCACAGGCCAGCACTCAATCCACTTTACTCCCTGCACTCAATCCAATTCACTTCTTCCTTTCCAGTTTGCCTTTTATTTCTTTTCCTTGTCTGATCACTGTGGCTAGAATTTCTAATACTATATTGAATAGAAGTAGTGAAAGTATACACCATTGTCTTGTGCCTGATGTTGGGAAAACTTTTACTGTATCTTCACGGAGTATGATGTTGGCTGTAGGTTTTTTCATATGTGACCTTTATTGTATTGACATATGCTCCCTCTGCTCCCACTTTGCTTAGTGTTTTTATCATAAATGGGTGCTGTACCTTATCAAGTTTTTTCTGCATCTATTGATACTATCATGTGATATTTGTCTTTCCTTTTGTTTATGTGATGTATCACATTTATTGATTTACAAGTATTGTACCATCCTTGTATCCCTGGGATGAACCCCCTTGATCATGGTGTATGATTTTTAATGTATTGCTTGATGTGGTTTGCCAAAATTTTGTTGAGGGTATTAGCATTGATGTTCATCAGTGATATTGAGCTGTAGTTATCTTTTTTGTTGTGTCTTTATCTGGTTTGGTGATTAGGATGTTGATTACCTCATAAAAAGACATTAGGAGTTTTCCCTTTTCTTGAATTTTTTGGAAGAGTTTCAGAAGGATAGGGGTTCACTCTCCTTTAATTTGTTAAATATACTTTATTGATTATGTTATCACAGTTGTCCCATCCCCCCCTTTATTCCCCTCTGCCCTTCCCTCCCACCCACATTCCCCACCACCTTAATTCATGTCCATGGGTCGTACATATAAGTTCTTTGGCTTCTACATTTCCTATACTATTCTTAACCTCCCCCATCTATTTTGTATCTACCATTTATGCTATTCAGTCTCTGTACCATTTCCCCATTAACCTCCCTCCTTGCAGATAACCCTCCATGTGGTATCCATTTCTGTGATTCTCTTCCTGTTCTAGTTGTTAACTTACTTTGTTTTCCTTTTCTTTTTAAGGTTCAGTTTTTAACGGTTGTGAGTTTGTTTTCATTTTACTGTTCATATTTTCTATCATGTTCTTTTTCTTAGATAAGTCCCTTTAACATTACATATAATAAGGGCTTGGTGATGATGAACTCCTTTAACTTTACCTTATCTGGGAACCACTTTATCTGTCCTTCCATTCTAAATGATAGCTTTGCTGGATAGAGTGATCTTGGATTTAGGTCCTTGCCTTTCATGACTTGGAATACTTCTTTCCAGCCCCTTCTTGCCTATAAGTTTCCTTTGAGAAATCAGCTGATAGTCTAATGGGAACTGCTTTGTAGGTAACTCAATCATTTCCTCTTGCTGCTTTTAAGATTCTCTCTGTATCTTTAATATTGAGTAACTTAATTATGATGTGTCTTGGTGTGTTTCTTCTTGGATCCAACTTCTTTGGGTCTCTCTGAACATTCTTGACTTGCATATCTAGTTCCTTCTCCAGATTAGGGAAGTTTTCCTCATTATTTGTTCAAATAAGTTTTCAATTTCTTCCTCTTCCTACTCTCCTTCTGGCACCCCTATGATTTGGATGTTGGAACATTTAAAGTTGTCCCAGATATTCCTAAGCCTCGCACATATTTTTGAATTCTTGTTTCTTCATTCTATTCTGGTTGAATGTTTATTTGTTCCTTCAGCTTCAATCCATTGATTTGAGTCCTGGTTTCCTTCCCTTCATTGTTGGTTCCCTGTACATTTTCCTTTATTTCACTTTTCATAGCCTTCACTTTTTTCTCTATTTTGTGACCATACTTAGTCATTTCTGTTAGCATCCTGATTACCAGTGTTCTGAACTGTGTATCCTGGTAGGTTGGCTATGTCTTCATCACTTAGTTATATATTTTCTGGAGCTTTGATCTGTTCTTTCATTTGGGCCTTTTTTTTTTGTCTGGGCACACCTGTTATGTAGTAAGGGGAGGAGCCTTAGGTATTCACCAGGGCAGGGCAACCCACATCACTTGTTGTGGGGTTATATGTAGGGGAGTGGTCCTGGAGGGAATAGTGCTGCTTGCTCAGGTCTCTGTGGGCTTTCAGTCACTTCCTCTACTTCCCACCAATTGGGCCCTTCTGATGCTGATTCATGGGTGAGTGGTTTTATGTATGTTCTAGGACCCTATGGGTCTCTCCAACAAACTCTCTCGTGAGACTGGGAGTTTCTCCCACTGCCTCAACCCTCACAGGTTTTGTTAATCAGGTTTTGAGGCTTTCCCACACACACACTATAACCCTGGGTTGCTTAGTCTGTCTTGCTCCCTAGTTGTTCCTCCTGATTTATCTGCACACAAATATGGGATCACCTGCTTTGCCATCTGTTGCATCACCGGGTCCACCAGCCGCCACCTCACCTGCCCCAGTCCTCCAGCCACTGCCTTGCTGCAAGTCCTCTCCAGCCCTCCTACTGGTCTGGATGAATGTTTCTTCTTTAACTCCTTGGTTGTCAGACTTCCATACAGTTCGATTTTCTGGCAGGTCACGTTGTTTTTGTTTTTAAATTTGTTGTCCTTTTGTTTGTGGGAAGAGGCATAATGTGTATACCTGCACCTCCATCTTGGCCAGAAGTCCCCTCTCCTTTAATGTTTTGTGAAATTCTCCTTTGAATCTGTCCAGTACGGGGATTCTGTGTGCTGGGAGGTTTTGTTTTTGATTTTTTGTTTTGTTTTGTTTTTTACTGCTTCAATTTCATTAGCTGTTATTAGTCTGTTCAGACTTTCTGCTTCTTCTTGATTCAGTTCTGGAAAATAACATGTTTCTAAAAATGTATCCATTTCACCCAGATTTTCAAATTTCTTAGCACATGGTTCTTCATGGTAATTTTTTTTTAAATTCTTGTATCTCTTTGGTATCAGTTGTAATCTCTCCCCTTTTAGTTCTTATTTTATTTACTTGACTCCTCTCTCTTTTCTTCTTCCTGAGTCTGGTTCAGACTTATCAATTATATCTTTTCAAAGAAACATCTCCTGGATTTATTGATCCTCTGAATTGTTTTTTTAGTCTCTATGTCATTTAATTCTGCTCTAATCTTGGTTATTTCCTTCCTTCTACCCATTCTGGGCTTTGTTGCTGTTCTTCCAGTTCTTGTAGACATAAGCTTAAGTTGCTTATTTGAAATGTTTCTATCTTTTTAGGTAGACCTATGTTGCTATGAACTTCCCTCTCAGGACTGCATTTGCTGTATCCCATAGGTTTTGGGTTGTTATGTGTTCATTTGCATTTGTTTCATGAAACATTTTGATTTCTTCCTTTTTCATTATTAACCCATTCATTGTTAAAGAGCATAGTATTCAATCTCCATGACTTGGAGTGTTTTTGAATTTTTTTCCTTGGGGTTGTTTTCTAGTTTCAGGACCTTGTGGTATGAGGAAATGCTTGATATGATTTCAATTTTCTTGAATTTGTTGAGGCTTGTTTTGTGTCCTATTATGTGGTCTATCTTTGAAAAAATGTTCCATGTATATTCAAAAGAATGTGTATATTGCTTCTTTAGAATCAAAGGCTATATATTTATATCCATTTGATCTAGGGCATTGTTCAATGTTGCAATATCCTTGTTAATATTTTGTTTGGAAGATAGATCTATTGTTGACAGTGGGGTGTTAAAAGCCCCTAATATAAATGTGTTGCTTTCTATATCTTTCTTAAAGTCCTCCAAGAATTTCCTTTTATATTTTGGTGCTCCTATGTTGGGTTCATTTATGTTTACAATGTTTGTCTTCTTGATGGATTCTTCCTTTGAGTATAATGACATGTTCTTTTGTGTCTCTTTTTATGGTCATTGTTTTGAAGTCCATTTTGTCTGATATAAGTTCTGCTACCCCTGCTTTGTGTTCATGTCCATTTGCTTGTAATATTTATTTCCAACCCTTCACTTTCAGTATGTGTAGGTCTTTTGTTCTGAGGTGGGTGTCTTGTAGGCAGCATATGTGTGGGTCATGTTTACTTAACTATTCATATCCCCTATGTCTTTTGATTGAGTCATTTAATCCATTTACAGTTAAAGTTATTACTGATAGGTACTTATTCACTGCCTTTCACTTCTTTGTACCTGTGTTCCTCCCTCTCTCCCTCTATACCTTCATGTTCTTAAAGCAGTCCCTTTACCATATCTTGCAATGTTGTTTTGGAGGAGGTAAATTCTTTGAACCTTTTTTTGTCTGGGAAACTCCTTATATTGCCTTCCATTTAAATGAGAGCTTTGCTGGGTAGAGTAGTTTTGGTTGCAGGTCTTTGCTTTTCATTACTTGGAATATTTCTTGCCATTCCCTTCTGGCTTACAGTGTTTCTATTGAGAAGTCGGTTGCTAGCCTTATTGGAGGAACTCCCTTGTGTGTTATTATCTGTTTCTCCCTTGCTACTTTTAAGATTTTCTCTTTGTTTTTAAAATTTGGCATTTCAATTATGATGTGTCTTGGAGTAGACCTCTTTGGGTTCATCCTGATTGGGGCCCTCTGTGCTTCCTGAACTTGTATGTCTTCTTGCCTCTCCAGGTTAAAGAAGTTTTCTGTCATAATTTTTTTCAAACTGGTTTTCTATCCCTTGCTCCTTCTCTTCTCCCTCTGGTATTCCTATAATTCGAACATTGTTGCATTCCAATTTATCATGCTGTCCTTTAAGCTATTCTCATACTTTATGAGTCATTGTGCATGCTGTTGTTCTATCTGGGTATTTCTTTCTACCTTGTCTTCCAGCTCATTAATTCATTCATCTGCTTCTGTTTATGGTTCCTTCTAATGTATTCTTCATTTCTTCCTGGCTTTTGTTTTTAGTTTCTATTTCCTTTTTCATGCTATTGTAGTTCCCACTCAATTACTTCTAGTTGTTACTGAGTTCCTTGAGCATCCTTATAACAGCTCTTGAATTCTACGTCTGATAGTTGCTTGCCTCCATTTCATTTAGCTCTTGTTCTAGGGATTCTTCCATTCTTTACCATTGTGTGATCATTCCTTGTCTCCAATTTTTAGGTGACTCTTTTTGTTTTTTCTGCATTTCTGGGTGCTCTGCTTTGCCAGCTGTCTTTGTGGGGTGAAGTTCTGTAGTAGAGGTTCTGTAGGACTCAGGGTGCAATCTCTTTGATCTCCTTGTCTGGGTGCTCTGGGTTTGCCCTTTCTTCCAGTTGTGTGGTTTCTTTGTTGGTGGGTTCACCCCTCCAGTGGGCTTACCGGTAGTCACTACTCCCACATTGTCTTGTTTGTTGTTGTACTGGTGTTGGTTAACAAAGCAGTATTACCAGACAACCAAACCTATGCCAGCAAAAAATACTCCACCACATCAGAAATTTCAACTGCAATTGAACTATGATTAATAAAGGTAAAAATAGATTTCAGATACTGTAAGATATGATAAAGGGAAAACGAGATGACTAAAAGAGGGGAAAATGTCATTGAGTGGTAAGAGGGAGGAGAATTGATAAATGTTGGGATAGAATCAAGGGGAAGAAAGGGATAGAACAAAATTTGAAACATAAATAAAACACAAAAGAGCAATGTGAACAATGGGATAAGAAAAGGAAAGTGTATACTATGAGGTTTGAAGTAAAATTGAAAATTCACTTGACCAGCAAAATTATAGAAAAACCACAGCAGAGTCAATAGCAATGACAGCTCAATAAATTTTAGTAAAGGTGGAATGGGAATAAGAATGTTGTACTAAAGTGGAAAGTGAATATGAGATGTCTACAGGAAAGAAAAATGATTTTGGGAGGATGGGGGAAACAAACTAATAAGAGTAAGGAGTAAAGCCCAGGTTGAAAGAGGGGAAAGAAAAAAGAGAGAGAGAGAAAAAAAACAATGAAATAAAATTTATCACTCCACTGATCAGGGACAGAAGGATGACAAAATGGAGTAAGACAGTGAGAAAGTATCCTATGGGATTCAAAGCACAAACAAATAACACGCAAATAGAAGTTACTTTGGAGAAGTAAAGAAATAACCATGGTATTTCACCCAACTAGCCACTGTTTATAAAAGGTGGAAAAGAATAAGACTCTTCTAAGAGGGGAAAAAAATGTGAGCTGACTTGAGAAAGAAGAGTGCTAATGCAGGGTTAGATGGGGAAGAAATAGTGAGAGTAAGTGATAGAAACTTTGTGTAGTGTGAGAGAAAACCAAGTTTACACCTACAGTAATACAGCTCAGGAACATGGAGAAATGTATTAAGACCAGGGAATGGTGCTGTGTGGGATTTTCAATAACAATGGTATGATTAGAAATATGTAATCTGAATAAAAAGAATAAAAATAAAGACCAATAGTGGTGAGTTATTTAGAATATGAGTGAAATGAAAGAAGAAAAATTAAAATGCAATATGGGAGGTCAAATAAAAAAAAATAATACAAACAAACAAATAAAATTAAATAAATTAAAAGAAGAAAGATAAATTAAAAACATGCAAGTTCTGATGAAGAGCAAAGTGACATTTGTCTCAGGTTTTCATTTTCATTTTCTGACTTCTTTTTGGATCTGTCTCTGGTTTTCTATCAGCTCCAGATCTTATTGTCTTACTCCTTTTTCTATTCCATCAAAATACCAATTTTATTTTATTTTAATTTTATTTTTTTATTCAGTTACACAATTGTCTGCATTTTCTCCCCATCCCTCCACCCCACCCCAGCCAGTCCCACCACCCTCACCCATCTCCACCCTCCCCCTTGATTTTGTCCTTGTATCCTTTATAGTAGTTCCTGTAATCCCCTCTCCCCATTATCCCCTCCCCACTCCCCTCTGGCTATTGTTACATTATTCTTAATTTCAAGGTCTCTGGTTATATTTTGTTTGCCTTTTTCTTTTGTTGATTATGTTCCAATTAAAGGTGAGATCATATGGTATTTGTCCCTCACCCCATTGCTTATTTCACCTTAGTATAATGCTCTCCAGTTCCATCCATGCCATTGCAAAGGAGTATAAGCTCCTTCTTTCTCTCTGCTGCATAGAATTCCATTGTGTAAATGTAGCATGTGTTTTTGATACACTCATTTGCTAATGGGCACTTAGGTTGCTTCCAGTACTTGGCTATTGTAAATTTTGCTGCTATGAACATTGGGGTGAATAGGTTCTTTTGGATTGGTGTTTCAGGGTTCTTAGGGTATAATCCCAGCAGTGGAATTGCTGGGTCAAACGGCAGTTCCACTTTAGTTTTCTGAGGAAATTCCATACTGTTTTCCACAGTGGCCTCACCAGTCTGCATTCCCACCAATGGTGCACTGGAGTTCCCTTTTCTCTGCATCCTCTCCAACATTTGTTTGTGGATTTGTTTATTTTGGCCACTCTGACTGGTGTGAGATGATACCTCATTGTGGTTTTAATTTGCATCTCTCTGATGGCTAGTGATGCTGAGCATCTTCTCATATGTCTCTGGGCCCTCTGTATGTCTTTCTTGGAGAAGTGTCTGTTCAAGTCCTTTGCCCATTTTTTAATTGGGTTGTTTGTCTTCCTGGAGTGGAGTTGTGTGAGTTCTTTATATATTTTGGAGATCAGGCCCTTGTCTGAGGTATCATTGGCAAGTACATTTTCCCATACTGTTGTTTCTCTTTGTATTTTAGTGCTGATTTCTTTAGCCATGCAGAAGCTTTTTAATTTGATGAGGTCCCGCTTGTTTATTCTTTCCTCTATGTCCCTTGTTTTAGGCGATGTGTCTGTGAGAATGTTGCTGTGTGGAATGTCTGAGATTTTCCTGCCAATGTTTTCCTCAAGGACTTTTATGGTGTTCAGACTTCTATTTAAGTCTTTTATCCATCTTGAGTTTATTTTTATGTATGGCGTAAGTTGGTGATCGAGTTTCATTATTTGCATGTAGCTGTCCAGATCTCCCAAGACCATCTGTTGAAGAGGCTATTTTTACTCCATTTTATGCTTCTGCCCCCTTTGTCAAATAGTAATTGACCATAGACATTTGGGTTTATTTCTGGGCTCTCTCTTGTGTTCCATTGGTTTATGTGCCTTTTGTTATGCCAGTACCAGGCTGTTTTGATTACAGTGGCCTTGTCATACAGTTTCATATCAGGTATTGTGATCCCTCCTGTTTTGTCCTTTTTTCTCAAAATTGCTTCAGCTATTCGGGGTTGTTTATGCTTCCATATAAATTTCTGAAATGTTTGTTCTATGTCTGTGAAATATGTCATAGGTTTGCATTGAATTTATAAATCACTTTTGGTAGTATGGCCATTTTGATGGTGTTAATTCTTCCAATCCATGAGCATGGTACATGCTTCCATTTGTTTGTGTCTTCCTTAATTGCTTTCTTCAGTGGTGTGTAGTTTTCTGAGTACAGGTCTTTTACCTCCTTGGTTAGGTTTATTCCTAGGTGCTTTATTTTTCTTGTTCCTATATCAAATGGGATTTTTTTCCTGATTTCTATTTCTGCAGTTTTGTTGTTGGTGTACAGGAATGCCTTTGATTTCTGAGTATTGACTTTGTATCCAGCTGTCTTGCCCAATTCATTTATTACATCATGTAGTTTTCTGGTGGAGCCTATAGGATTTTCCATCTACAGTATCATGTCACTTGCAAACAGTGACAGTTTCATTTCCTCCTTTCCAATTTGGATGCCTCTTATTTCTTTTTCTTGTTTGATTGCTGTGGCTAGGACTTCCAATACTCTGTTGAATAGGAGTGGTGAGAGAGGGCATCCTTGTCTCAGGCCAATATCACCGATGAACATAGATGCTAAAATCCTCAACAAAATATTGGCAAACCACATCCAGCAATACATTAAAAACATCATACACCATTACCAAGTGGGATTCATCCCAGTGATAGAAGGATGGTACAATATTCACAAATCAATAAACATAATACACCACATAAACAGAAGCAAAGACAAAAACCACTTGATCATATCAATAGATGAGCAAAAAGCATTTGATAAGGTACAGCACCCATTTATCATAAAAACCCTCAACAAAGTGGGAATAGAAGGAGCATTCTTCAACATAATAAAGGCCATATATGTGAGACCTGCAGCCAACATCATACTCAATGGACAAAGACTTAGAGCTTTCCCACTAAGATCAGGAAGAAGACATGGATGCCCTCTGTCTTACTCTTGAAGAAAAAAAAAAACAAAAACACCAAAAACTGCTGATTGTTAAGCTTGCCTAGCTGCTTTTGCAAATCTTCCGGTCTCCTGCAGGCAGAGTGGGGCTGGGCTCTGTTTTTCCTTTCCTCTGGTTCAGCAAGGATGGGGGTTCAATCTGAGCTACAACAATCACAAGTGCCCAATTTCAAGCACACACACTCAGAGCACTGTGTGGCCTGCACTCTCCCCTCTGCACAGTTACAGCAGGCTGTTGTGGATAAGCCACCTCACTTTGCACCGCTTTCATCAATCCACAAGGTTCACTGAGTGGGAGGAAATCATGGCCACATTCCTCCCTCTTTGCTGGCCTGGTCCCTAGGTGCATGAGGTCCTGCACAGTGTGCCTCAGTTCTCCTTTAAAAAAAAGTCTCTTTGGGTCCTGGTGCTGTTTCAAGCCCCTGCTTCCCCCCTTTGATCAATCTGTGAGGTGCCCTGAGTGAGAGCACACGGTGCCTACAGTCCTTCCTCTTTGTTGGCCAGGCCGCTGCACTCCCAAGGTCCCTGCAGAGTGTGCCTCGGTTCCCCTTTTGAAAAAAGTCTCTTTGGGTGCCACTGCCAATCGGAGCCCGTGCCTGGCTTTCCACATACTCCAACTCTCTGGCAAGTCCAGATTCTATCCGGGTCACAGCCAGTCTCAGATCACCTCCTTTCCCAGCTCTAGGTGCCAACAGGATCCCCTAAATTCTCTGGCATTGCCCGGGCTGGTGACCACTGACCCAGTTTGGATACACCACAGTCTGTGCTCACTGCCCTTTTTTTTCCCCTCAGCGACGTTATGTATTCAGGTCTCTCCTGTCAGGTGTCTGGAATTTCTCCACCCTGGGAGGAGAGAGAGCTGCTGGGCTACTATCATTGAACTGGCTCTCCTCCAATGTCCCTGCTGCAGCCGCAATTTCTGGTGCCAGACCCCGGGAACCTCCGTTGTTGGCCTATAAAACCCTGTTACTTCCCATTTTGAAGCATCCTCTGCACACTTTTGGTTCCAAACTTCGTATCAGCTAACATTCTGTTGTCTGTTCACTTTGTTTTTTAGGAGATCAGCTAGGCTTCCCAGTTGGGTGCACAAGTAAGTAGGCTTAACTCCCATCTACTTCACTGCCATGTTCCAAACTTTAGGGGGTGAATATGTAATGTAGACTCATATTATGTGAGGTGTAAGCCTGGCAAGATAATTTTCAGGTTATTCAAACTGTATAAGATTTTTCTCATTTTTAATTTATGGACAGTGTATTACTTACCTCTCGGGTTTTTTACAAAGGGTTAAAGCGACAATTATTGTTTTTATAGAATATTGAATTTTTAAAAAGTGTACATTATAACTAGTGATCATTCTTTTGGGCATATCTTTTAATTTTAAAACCTTAAATTGTTAAAAAAAATCTCTATGTAATGTATAAAATAGATACTAGCATGATATGAGATGTATGAATTAAAATATTCTGTGCCTCTTTAGTACTTACACTCCAGGAATGGGAGCATGAGCAGCAGGTTTACTAGTGCCATTAATTTTTATGTTTTTTTGATAGAAATGAGTCTTAGTGGTATGGGAGGATGAGATTAAGTGTGTTGCAATTATAGGTGATGACAAAGGGCCTCACAGGGTATGTGAGATAGAAGTTGAGTCTTGAAGATTAATAGAGTTATCCAGATGAACAAAAAGACCATGAATATTGTACTTCAGGTTTAGAGATCAGTATTGGCAAACCCAGAGATGAAAGACAATATGGCAAGAGAACAGAAGGTGACTGAGGAGTTCAGTGGTGAGAATAAGACTATGGATAGGTAAACAAGAAACAAGTTTTTGAAGAACTTACAATTCATAGAGCTATTATCTATGTTTAGAGCACAAATAAGCTTTTTTATGGTTATAAACAAACTCATCAGATATTACATTTAAACACAATATCATGTGATGAATTCACTTTGCTTGGATAATGAGTGGATGAAGTATAAAGAGGTACAATATGAAAACAGAGAGACCTGTTAGAAAGTAGTACATGAAAAAGGTGACAGAGAGCTAAATTGAGAAATTAGACATGGGGAGGGGATAAGGAAACAACTTAGGAGGTGAACAGAAAGCATAATTGATAGAACTTAATGGTTAATTGGAATTTGAGATGAGAATAGGGAAGCAGTTAATGATTATGTGTTATAAAACAAAGTTATTTCATTCATTAAGATATAGACCACAGTTTGGGGGAGATGACCATTGGATCAGTTTTGGTTATATAGAATTGTCAATAAAATTTTCCAAAGACAAAATGGTGCAGCAGAGATGCAAACTTGTGGCCTACCTATATATCTATTCAACATGATGTGGACTACATTTCTATTATATACATAAGATTTGGCCTATTTCCCTCACTATCTGTTTTACCCATGTATTCTGCATATAATCTGTTTTGAACTATTATGACTCATGATAAATCAAAAGCCAATACTCTTTTTTATTCTTCTAAAGTTTTAAAAATTTCATTTAGTGAGGGTAATCTTTTTTATCCTTGGATGAAAATCCCAGCATTTTTCTTTCTGTGCCTATTCTCAAGTACTACCATAGTACAATACTAGCAGTCTCAAAGTTGCTAATACATGAAAATGGTTATTTTTTTGTGTTAGTCATTATCTAAAACATGACTCCAGAAGGGAGTGGGGAGGGGATAGTGGGGAGAAGGGTTTCCAGGAACTACTCTAAAGGACCCATGGACAAAACCAAGGGGGAGGGTGGAGGCGGGGGAGGGAGGTGGGTTTGGCTGGAGTGGGGTGGAGGGGGTGGGGAGAAAAATGCAGACAACTGTAATTGAACAACAACAATAAAAATAAATAAAACATGACTCAAGATTAAATTTTCTCTCCTCCTATAGACTGAATAATTTTCAAGATGGAAGATTCAAGTAACAATAAGAGGTGACTGTTCTGCTTTCTACTCTTCTCTGGTTCAACTGTAACTTATTAGCTAGATGTACTTCCATCTTTCTATAATAATTAAGTCGGAGGATGGTGGAGAAGTAGAGAGGGATACAGCAATTCTATCTTGGTTGATGATACTCCATTTCCTCTAAGATTTCCTCTTGTCATTCTCTCTCCTCAATTCTAATGATCTTGGTAGAGGCTTTGTATGACAATTTTGTAAATATCATCCAGCCTCTCTTCTTTCTCATCATGATCCCATCCTTTCCAATTAGTATTATTAGACAGGACAAGAGATGACATAATCATCTCTCCCTTATTGCCATATAGTTTCCATCCTAAACTCTCCCCACACCTCAATAATCTCCAGGATCCCAGGCTGATAGCAAAACAGCATGACTCTTTCAGCTCCCCTGTCTTCAAACTTGTAATCAACCCAGCCCTTATTTTACCTAGAATTTTCCATGGAGGTCAGATTCCAAAGGTTCACTTTAGCTTTCTGAGGCACAAGTCAGGCACCAATCTGTTTTCTCCATAATGGAGGGAAGATATTTCATAACTTTTCAAGCAATTTTCTTGCAGCTTAGAAAGTTCTGTGTTATAAGGAAGCTTTGCCCCACCATCTCTCCTCTACTACTATGGGTAAGAGATATAGGATAACAGTCCTCCTACTAGATCTCAGAACATTCTTTTCTTTCTCTAATTTTTTTATGAACACTTGACCTCTCTTAGGGCTTCCAGAGACAGGAAACAGTATTTTCCAACCATTCCTTTGAAAATTTTGTATATGTAAGTGTGTATGGTTGTGTGTGTACATTGTTTGTGTGGCAGGCCTCTTACACATTCACATTGTTATTTTGTATGTAAAGCAGGAATGTTCTTATTCTAACATTATATGGTATTATTGTTTTTCACCATGATTTCTTTATAGGAAAGCACCTGCACTAAATGCATGAATTAGGAGCAGGAGCTAAAAAGACCATTAAAACATAAATAATGTAATTCTTTGAGGTTTGAAAGATAGGTATATAAAGAAAGGGTTATGCATGCTGTAAAAGAGAGATAAACAATGTGTTGTAGAAGTAGAGAGGAAGAAATAGGAAATTCTTAAATGAAGGTAGAAGAAATTTCAAAAGCTGGAGCTACCTTACTCCATTAAGAGCTAGAGCTACAACACCTGTAAAAATATAAATTCTGTCTTTGATGTCAGGAATGTAGGTATATGAGGAAGAAATTAAGTGCTATACACTGTGTTATAGAACTGGAGATGAAGAAATGACAAATCTTTTTTAAAAATTAAATTTTATTGATTATGCTTAGAATTTTTCCAATTTACCCACTTTGTTTCTCAACACCCAACCCTCTTCTACCCAATTCTGCAAGCAATCCCCACACAGTTGTCCATGTCCATGGGCCATGCATGTATGTTCTTTAGCTACTTTATTTTCTATGATGTACTTTACAAATCCATGACTATTCTCTAACTACCAATTTGTAATTCTTAAACCTTTCACCATTTTCACCCAATCCCTTGCCCCCCACATCTGGCAACCATCAAAATGTTCTGTGTCTATGATTCTGTTTCTGTTCTGCTTGTTTGTCTATTTTGTTTCTTAGATTCAATTGTTGAGAGATACATATTTATTGCCATTTTGCTGTTGATATTTTAGATCTTATTCTTAAAGAAGATCCATTAACATTTTATATAATACTGCTTTGGTGGTTATGAACTCTAGCCTTTTCTTGTGTGGGAAGCTCTTTATCCATCCTTTGATTTTAAATGATAGTTTTACTGGGTAGAGTAATCTCAGTTGTAAGTCCTGGCTTTTCATCACTTTGAATATTTCTTGCCAATCTGCTCCACTCAGAAATGTAAGATATACTAATTAAAATAAATAACAATTTACACAGAATCAACAGTAGAGTATATGAACCCAAGAATTAAATCATCAATTGAAACAAAAGAAACAAAATACAACCAATTACAGCAACAAGGAAAATAATCCAAAAAAATGAGGATAGTGTAAGGAGCCTCTGGGACAATTTTAAGCATATGAACATTTGAATCATACCAGTTCTGGAAGGAAAGCAAGCAAAAATTTATAAACCTATTTGAAAAATAATGGCAGAAAACTTCCCTAATATGGTGAAGTAGACATACAAGTCCAGGAAGCACAGAGAGTCCCAACGATGAACCCAAAGAGGCCCACACTAAGACACATCATAATTAAAATGCCAAAGGTTAAAGACAAAGATAGAATCTTAAAAGAAGCAAGGAAAAATCAGTTAGTCACCTACTAGGGAGATTTCATAATACTGTCAGCTGATTTCTCAAAAGAAATGGCAAATTCTTATAAGAAGTAGTTAGATAAAATTTAAAGGTAAAATAAAATTTGAGTTGACCCTTAAAGAATTTATAGAATTTCATTAGAACATTTTATCTCACCAGTCAATGAAAACAGGGTTTCTTTCTCCCATTCTTAACTATCTATTTCTGATTAGAAACTATTATTGAAATAATTCCAGATAAGTCAATACAAGTGTTTTTTCTTGTTATTCAATTACAGTTGTGTGCCTTTTCTCCCCATCCCTCCACCCCACCCCAGCTGAACCCCCCTCCCTCCCCCACCTCCACCCTCCCCCTTGATTTGGTCCATGTGTCCTTTATAGTAGTTCCTGTATTACAAGTGTTTTAAGATAGAACAAACCTTGTACCTACTTATCTTCAACTACTCTTTTTAGAATATTTTATAAGGAAAGTGTAATTTTGGTAGATGAAAAAAGAAAGCCCCATTGTTAATTAACCTAGAGTAAAATAAGTCAGTATGTAATATTTCATCAATAATATTTCCTTCATTTATTTGATTACCATTTACCATTTCATTAAATCTGTATGAAACTACTACAATGTTGCAGTATTTCCTGATGTTGAATATCTGTGGCCTAAATAATACCTAAATAAAATTTTGTTTCTTCATGACAGCATGGATGGAACTATAGAGCATTATGCTAAGTGAAATAAGCCAGGGGGTGAAAGACAAATACCATATGACCTCACCTGTAACTGGATCCTAATCAACAAAGCAAACAAATGAGCAAAACAGAACCAGAGGCTTGGGAATAAGAACAAACAGACAGTGAGGGAGGTGGGAGATAACAGGGGAAAGAAAGAGAAGGCACAAGCAAGATAACACAAACAGAGGACTCGTGGACACAGACAATGGGGAGGATTGGCTATGGGAATGGGGGGCAAGGTAGGGTGAGTAATGGGGAAAAGGCAAGACAACTATAACTGAACAATAAATTTTAAAAAGTAATGCTGCAATGAAAAAAATATATGTATACATTTTTGTTTTATGATTATTCCCATTATATAGATTAATGTATGGAAGCCCAGAAGCATTAAATCATTTTCCACAGTCATATCAAATAAATAAAGACCCAGGTTCCAGTTCAGGCAAAAGAAGACTAGTTTCATGTTCAACCACTGCAGCTTATGACTTCTACTTTCTAGCTCCAGCCTAGGTATCCCCATTCACATCTACAGAATAGTCTGTAATTGTTATGTGATCTTTACAATATACACTCAGTTTCATCCCATTGTTAATTATTATGGAATTAGACTTAGAGAAAATGCACAGCTTGTTAGGAGAAAAATACATTTATAAAAATTCCCATAAGAGTCCTGGTCAGTATGGCTCAGTTGGCTGGAGTGTCATCCCATACAGCAAAATGTTGCAGGTTCAATTCCCTATCAGGGCACATACCTAGGCTGTAGTTCAAACTCAGGTACAGGCTTGTTGCACATTGCCAACCAATCACTGTTTCTCTCTCACATTGAAGTTTCTCTCCCTTTTTCTTTCTCTAAAAGCAATCAAAAAAATGTCCTCATGTGATTATGAAAAAAATTCTCATAGAATTTCCTTTGGAGGAAAAGTACTTTTTTTGGAAAAGTACTTTTTAACTTTGAATGATGAAACTAGAGATCTTCTAACCTATTATACTCCATTTATATTAGTACTTCATGTAAACTTCATATGCCAAGGAAAAATAATTTCTCTTATTGCCTGGGCAGGTAACTCAGTTGCATAGAACATCATCCCAAAACATCAAGGTTGTAAGTTTGGTCCCCAGTCAGGGGACACACTAGAAGCAACCAATAAACATATAAATAAGTGGAACAACAAATTAACATTTCTCTCTCCTTTGTTCTGTCTTCTCTTTTTATTCTCCTCCTCCTCCTTCTTCATCTTCTTTCTTTCTCTCTTTCTCTCCCAAATCAATCAATCAATAAATACTTTAGAAAATAATTTATCTAAGTGAAAAAAAGGAAATTTTCAACGTGGTTTAAAAACATCTATAATACTATCAGGAATTTAGTATAAATGCATAATGGGTGCTGAATGGATTAGTGAATGAAGGAATGAATGAATGAATGAATGAATGAAGAGTCATGCTCCATACAGCTTAATTAATATAACTATACATGTGACTTTTTTGCATGTAAATGATATTTTATTTAGCTGCGCACAGGCAGAGACACATACACACACCCCTCTTTACCTCTGTGATTGACTATATAGCTGACATTTGTTTCCTCTTTCTGTTATTTATTATATGGTTAAGTCTTTACTAGTATGCTTACAATTGTTAAGATATGTACTTTTCTGTACTTCTATTGCTTTTTCTCTCATATATATCTGCAAAATATGTGTGTGGTTAGAAGAAGACAATGTATTCTGAAGTAATCTCCAACAAATTGTTCATTTTTAAATCATCAATCTTATGAAGAAAAAGTTTCATGAATCTTCTGATTTTTTTTGCAGTAAGTAAATTGGAATGACTTCTTCATTCCTGGTGGACATTCACCAATTATTGACATAGTTTCTCATTTTCAGTGGGGTGTGCAACACAGCTTTACAGTGTCCTGTGCCAAGTGGATGGATACAAACCTAGAGCTGACTTGAGCAAGCTGCTAATTTGATATCTTTCAAATTGATAATTTTATTTTTGTTTATTTTTTAAACCAATGCACTTTTATTTTCTTAAGATTTTGTTTGTTTATTTATTTTTAGAGAGAGGGGAAGGGAGGAAGAGAGGGAGAGAAACGTCACTGTGTGGTTACCCCTCTCACACTCCCTATTGGGGGCCTGGCCCACAATCCAGGAATGTGCCCTGACTTAGAATCAAACTGGTGACTCTTTGGTTCACAGTCTGGTGCTCAATCCATTGAGCCACACCAGCCAAGGTGAAATTGATAAGTATTTAAATATTTACTCAATACTTACTTCAATGGAGTAGAGGATATAAAAAACACTGTATTCATAACCAGTGTTACACCTATGAGAGAAAAAGAGAGAACCTTAAGGGTAGAGGGAGAGAGACATTAGTTATTATATCCTTCCTTCCTTAATCACACACATATTATGCAGGTATGTATGAGAGAAAATTCAGTAAAAATACAGAAAAGTACATATCTTAGTAATAGCAGGTACACTAGTGAAGACCTGACCATATATAACAGAAAGAAGAGGAAACAGATGCCAGCTATATAGTCAATCACTCACATAAATAGGTGTGTAAGCTTCATTTTGTGGTTAATAACTGCTGCAATGGAAAACTAGCTTATTTTGTTTCAGAAATCAATCAGTAAAAGCCCTTCTTTTGTCAATATGCACAGAACAATTTTGCCCACAAGGTAGAATACAAACAATCACAGAAGAGGAGCTGGCCCTATCACAATGAAACAAAAATGGTATGTGCTAACATAGACATAGGTGAAAAATAAATTGAATATATGTGGGGAAGCAAGAAATGTCAATGTCAGCTAACAACTCCCTCTGCAGTTGTTAAAGGTTATCCAGCTTATATGAAATCTATAATTGATTCTCATTCCTCGGAAGAATTTTATTATACCCAAAGGGAGAGTTAAAGGATTACTACTCTTATCACAATCAAAACACCAGAAATGAAAATCCCACTGGGAAAACAAATATTTTAATAATCTGTTATGAATCCACAGAAGTAACACTGAAGTAAAATGTCATGGATAACCAAGCCATTTCAATGTTTAAATTTCACACTTAGGCTAGCATTCTAAATCATACAACCAAAAGATCCCTAGAGCCTTGTGCTATTAAAACCAAATTTATTTCCAGAAAGTATATTGCTATAGTTTTACTATTCAAAAAACATTGTAGACAGAGTTTGACAGCAATAACCTGGGTTTTATGGCTTCCTCTCTCTCTTAGATGTTCTATAACGATAGTGAGCTATGAATATGACTATACAGACTGATTTTTCACACAGATTTGAAGTTCCTAACAAAACTATTAAATTAAAAAATTTGTTGCATTAACATAGGCATGTTATGTGCCAATACCAATTTAAAAAAAAAAACAAATGAAGAATAGATTCATTTATTTTCCTAAGAGTAACAAAATGAATGACTATAAAAATCAGATGGGGGAAGTCAATCAACAAGTGTTTGTTGGAAGATTTAGAAAGCCTGAAATGGAAGAATGAAATGAAATATTTATCAGTAATTATTTGAAGGTCAGGTTTAACAGCAGTAAAATAATACTTTTCCAGAAGTCTCCTCTGGAGAATCAGGAATTTAAGAAATACAGTTAATATTATATGAACAATGACTTTAACTGTCCTCAGAAAAATATCTTCAAATGCTATTTTAACAGAAAACATTAAAGTTTAGCAAGTGCTTTTGCAAACCCTTATTGCAAAACAGTAGATCACTACCTTTTGCATGAAAAAAAATAGCAATGGAGTGAAAAAAAGGGATCCTAGCCAAGTAATTAGGATAGGTTGGCATAGACCAGCAAGCAGCTGACTGCAGTATTCTGAAATACTTTTCTGGTTACTGAAACTGTACAAAAATGAGCTAGAGTGTGAAATATACAACCATTAACCAGGTAACTTCAAGGGTAAAATTATTTAAATTTAAGAGCAAAAAATATATATATCCCTCTGCTGGTGTTGAAATTCATAAGCATTCTCAACATACAAATGAAGCAGCAAAATAATTGGTCACTTAAATCTATTTTGGCTTCTTTTACAATAAGTGGATGATCAGTTGAACCTGAAATAAGAAATCAGTTTCAAATTCAAATGCTCCTTTCCACCTAATAGGCACACAGATATGGAGTTGTATTATTACTCAATTCTGGAATAATTCTAGGCATATATCTGAAATAAGCATTTCCACCCAGACTTCTCTGAAAGATATAAAGCAACTCTACAAGAATAGAGAGGATATCAAGTTAACAGGCTTTAACTGTTACTTCCAAGAAATTTATATAGTCATAGGACAGATTCTGAAAAATGACATTTCAGGGTGCATTAGCTAAATTGCCATAAACATTTTAAATTGTCAATAACAAGAAATATTTTAAATTATCAAAGAAATATTTAAGAACTCTATTGAGTAGAGATAGCTACTTCTCAAATGGTGCTTGGGAATCCTTTACTCAGATGGTTGCCTTTCCGGCTTCAATAAGTAAACAGATGGGGACTTGTGTTGCAGTAGAATCAGAAATAAGACATACAAATTAAACTAAACTCAGACTAGAAGGTCAGCTAACAGTTTGACATGTGTAGGCATCAACTACCACCTACAAAAATTAAGAGCTAACCACACACACACAATTAGAGTATATTTCCTTAAGATAGAACTGGATCCAACATTAAATATTTTAACATTTTAACTTGTCATCTCTAAGAATTTCATTCCTTGGAAATTTCTGGACAGTATTTCATGCAAAGAACAGATGTGATTAATTTAACTCTACTAAGAAGATAAAACAGATTTATCAATTTACAGAGTCATGAAGAAGGAGAGGTAAATAGACCAGTGTTTATTATCAACTATCAATACTAACATTTATCCTTTTTAGTAACACAGAATTCCCTAAATGAAACATGTGAAATATGTACCTCTATTGTTAGAGTCAGACTTTGCCAATTAAACTGCCACTTACTTGTCAATCTCAAGTAACTAGACTCCATTTGAGATAATAAAATAAATAAGTTAAATGGTCCATAAAACATCAAATTAAAGTGCTTATATCTGTTTCTTTCAGAGTATTTTAATTCCTTCTTCAAAGGATTGCTCCCCTGATTTACAAATATGCAGTGAATAGAAGAGGGGGGAATTTTCTTTTAAAATTATCTCTGGCAGTAGCTAAAAGGAACAAAGACTTATTTAACATCTAGGAAAAAATTTAAGTGCAAACTCATCACTTAAAATGAATAATAGCCTTTAGTAATACTCTCAGATGCTATTATACTCTCATATGCTTGGAAAGACTTTCATGGTTCTACCTACTTTAGTAGGCTTTATGAATATTGCTCCTACAGAAGAGTATATTAGATGTGCAGATGCAAAATATATATCATTGATACATTTATTTACATTTTATAATACATTTTTATTGAAAGTATATGTAGAAAGGTCTATAAAAATATAATAATTAAACCACAACAATCTAACACAGACCTTTGAGGAACTACTGTTGAGAAATTAGATGGCATAATATATTAGCAGATCTTCAAGAATAATAAAATTCAAACTCTCCATGGATTGAAATAGGACATGAGTGTAGGAAAGACTACTAATCAGTGAGCCTAATTCTGTCTCAAATTTTATCTCTCATTTGGGAGGGTCTATGTTATAGCTCTGGCTCAAATGTGAACAAAAATCTCTTCCTTTTGTTTCTCTTAGTTTGAAAAAATCTGGAATTTTCTGTCTTCCTAAATACAAAGAACTACTGGAAAATAAACATTATGAATAAAAGCAAATACTCTAGTTTATAAAACATGTCTTTTATTTTCTATAATTTAACTTGTCTTCAGAGTTTGAGGATTCTATGGCCACCCAATTATTGTCTATGTGGTTATCTTTAGTCTCCAAAGTGCTTATACAAACTTGTAGTTGCTTGGGTGCTTTACTTTTAAGCTCCTCCTTCCTAGTCTCCATATTGGAAATGACCATTTCACCAATTCCTAAGCAAAAACTGTCCACCAAACATCTTTATTCTCTAAAGTTGATATCAAGAGAATAAAAGACTCATTTTTATTTTGATTCTTTCTTAGTTTAGATTCCATGTGAATTACTCACACATGGGTGTTCTGCACATAATGACAGACATCCAGGGAAGATGAATGATTCCATAAACCCATGTAGTCCACATTACATAACTCTGGAACTGTGCATATGTGTTTCTTGCCACAAGAGCCATGTCATTTTATTCTTTGCATGATCTAACCCATGCATACAGAAGAGCTCCCTTAAAGGAAAGAATATAGAACCAGTAATGTTATCTATGAATATGAACATGCCATTTACTTCCTATATCCTGACTAGTTTCACTGTATTAATTTAATATTATTAATATAAATACAAAAGTACAGCTTTGTTGTGCAATCTATGGTTAGAAAATATTTACTAGATACTAAATTTAGATACTAAAACACTAAAGGTGTTTTTTTATTATTACTGGTAATTATAATCCCATGGCAAAAGTCAATAAAGATGATTTGTTTATTTAGTTAGGCTTAATTTTTTAAAATAGTTTATTTATTTATTTTCAGAGAGAGGGAAAGAAACATCAATGTGTGGTTGCTCCTCATGCAGCCCCTACTAGGGACCTGGCCCGCAACCCAGGCATGTGCCCTGACTGGGAATCAAACCAGGGACCCTTTGGTTCACAGGCCGGTGCTCAATCCACTGAGCCACACCAGCCAGGGCTAATTTTGACTAGCTTTTTAAGACCAGAAATAGATGTATCTATGTCAAGTAAAGTATGCAAAACATATGACATTTCTTCCCATTTTGAGATTTCTGAGTCCACGTTAAATCCATCAACATATGGTTTCTACAAGTCCTCTGAGGCATCTAGATTTGAAATGCAGAAGTTACAAATATGTAGGTAAGCAACAAATAGTATCCAAGTGTAATTTCCATGGTTAAGAGTCTCACTATATACCTGTGCTCATCTCCTCTTGATTACCTTAGTTTCCTTCTACTTTTGCCCTTATTAATGTTAGTTCACACAGTGAATTTATGTTAAAAATGTGACCACTTGAAGAAGTTCAGGAAATGCTAATTTTTGTACAGGAAATGTGAGCAAATCAGTGTTCCCTTCACTTTCCCCCCAAAAAAGTCATGTAGCAATGCTATTCACAACAAGAATTTGTCAGCTCTCAGGAATGTGTCTTTCTTGTTTATTGAATATTTCATTATGTATGAGGATATGTTTTAACTTTGTTTACCAGTCTGCTTCCTTTTGCTAAATTTCACAATCTTAAAGGTCTTGGGAGTTGGAAATAACTGAATGCTCTGTTGAGATTTGTGACTGTCATCTGTCTGGTTAGAATTACTCATAGATCTTGCAAGAGTAGCAGAGATGCATTTGTTATAACTGTCATTCAGGATGGGCACGAAGCACTTTCTGCAGCCAAGATCGCTGTGCCAGATGGTGCTCGGGAACAATAGACAATGCACTCCAAACTGCCAAACATTTGTTCTGTGTCATTTTGACGTAGGGCAGATAGAAGAATAAAATGAAGCAGAAGTACCTGGGAGAGTAAAACTCCTTGAATTTGCTTTCTAGCTCAAGGCTCTTTTATTTACATATAAAGACAAATCAGTCCTTTTATTTGGAAATGTATATTGTCTAATATGCACTTATCTGTAAACACCATTAGTTAGTTTACAAAAATGTGTTTCTCTTATATTATTATACCCAAATTTTTTTCTTAAGGTGACATTTTATAGTTTAATAAGAAGCTCCTTTTGGAGCAACATGAGCTTAACTTGGATTGTGATAACAAGGTGTCTGTGATAGTTCTCCCATAGAAAGTAAAAATAGTTACTAAATTATACATAATGATGGATAGGTGTTATTTGTCCTTTAAAACTTTAATTACATCTATAACCAACTGTATATCCCAGAATATGCAGAATCTCTGGACATGTTCATGAGACAAAAGTGGGCCTCATGGAGTCAAGACCTGATTTCTCACCTGGTAATGGCAGCCCTCAATCCTGTCACTTTAATTCATAGACATTACCTTAATTCCTTAGTTTATTCTATGAACTTAATCATGTTGTTCAATGAGTGTTTTCACCGCTTTACAAACAGCCCCCATGAGGCTGTTACCTCTTGTCTTTCTGAGTGTTGTTTCCTAGTTCTGTTATGTTCTTCATATATCCTACATATCTTTCAAAAATTCCATATTAAAGCCCATTTTTTCAATGATGACTTCTCATTCCCCAATTCAACTGGAATTTTTTTCCAGATCTATTTATTTTTATAACACTTTTTAAAAAAGATTTTATTTATTTGTTTTTAGAGAGACGGAAGGGAAGGAGAAAGAGAGGGAGAGAAACATCAGTGTGTGGTTGCCTCTCACATTCCCCACACTGGGGACCTGGCCTGCAACCCAGGCATGCACCCTGACTGGGAGTTGAACTGGTGATACTTTGGTTCGCAGGCCTGTGCTCAATCCAATGAGTCATACCAGCCAGGGTTCTTTCTGTAACACTTTTGAGGCAACTTATAAACATCATGAAATAGAAAGTAATTGTTTAAAAAATACAACCATAAAAGAGAAGAGAATGAAAGTATGTTTTAGTAGACATTGATTCAGTGGCTGTCCAGCTGACATGATGTCTCCCAAAGGCATTTATAATTGCATGTGTACCTCCTTTTAGAGACCTCCTTCTCTTATTCAAGTTTGAACCATATGCCCCAGTCAAGAACCAGCTTCCTTTTTCACAATCTATTTACCTGGCCTTGGCTGTTGGAACAATGAGCATCATGTCATCAAAGTTGGGCAAGAGGCCTTTCCTGGTAGTTTACTCTTCTCTCTTCCCTTTCCTTTCCCTCATTCATTCTTCCTCCCCTCCCCTCTCTTCTCCATGAAACTCCAAGATAAGGAAGAGAGTTCTCTCTTGTAAGTATTTAGGGATATGAATATGGAACTAAATGTAGCCAAGTGTTCACTTCGTAGAGAAGATAGCCTGCAAAGTAAAGTCAATGCCAGAAAATTACCATATGAGAGCCATGACATTCTAACCAGTTCTAATAACCTAATGTATGATCCAATTCTTCCTTTCCTGTCACTTGAGTAAACTGGCTTGAATTTGGTTCTGACCTTTTATTTATAAAATCCCTGTATAACACCCACCACAAAGGTCAACATGATTTCTGTAAATAGTACTTGGAAAATCCCTGCAATCATGGCAAATGTGTTTTGGAAATTAGAAAACATAGCTTCTCCTCTGTAGAAACAAGCCTTAGTCTAGCTAACAAGAATTACTTTTGATTTAATACAGGACACATTGCATAATATTGGGGACAAGAGAATCATTATTAAGAAGTAACAAACTTCAAATGGCTATTTGTTTAAATGATAACTTATCAGTAAGTTAAAATGAAAATGTATGTTATTGACGACAATTTAGGTAGTTTGGCATATGGTATAAGGCATATATGTGTGTGCATATATATACACATACATGTATGTATATATATCCTTAGATATATGTATAATTATGTATATATACATTTGTAACATATACATGTAAAAATACAGATATATTAATTACAGTAACTATAAATGCAACCCTACAGTTGTATATACCACATGGCCTTAAAATTATGTTCCATAAATATTTTATGCTTTATAAGTATCATTGTTATCAATCTTTAGAGAGAAGGACAAGCTCATCAAATATTCCCATGTCTTAATTTTTATTACTTTTCTGCATCAATAGTTTTGTTTGTGCTAAAAATTATAAATTCATAGTAAATTTGTAGTAATTTAAAATTTGTTCAAGGGAACTAAAGAAAAAAAGTAAAACACAAAATAAAACAAATGATTCCACAACTGAATGGTAATTGTTGGAATTGTCGATGTTATAATCTTGACATTTTCAGAGGAATCAGAAGTAACTTCATGCTGTATTGCACATCTATCTTCCTCATGATGATTCTGAAGTATAAAACCACATAAGTAAAAGAATATAGGAAACAAATTTTATTTTATTAACTGCATTTCCACCAAGTCATCTCTCTCTCTCTCTCTGACTGAATATATTGTAACAAATATTGTCAGAACCAACAAACATAAAAACAAAGAGATGCAAATCCTTTTTTGGATACATTATTTGCAAATATTATTTCCAGTCTATGTATCATATTTTCACTTTCTTAACCATGTTCTTTGAAGTACAAAGTTTTTAATTTTGAGAAAGGCCAATTGAATTATTTTTTCTTTTGTCATATGATTAATATCTCTGTATTTAGGAGACTTACATATATTTCTTTTAATAGGTGTATTAGTTTAATATATCTGCTGTCTTCAGTTTACACTGGTAAAAATTCCAAAAGTGAAATCAAACCAGGAGGAGTTCAGGAGTTCATTTATTCTCTCACATTTCCTACAAACATAATCTATAAAATTCTGGATATTTTAGCCTTACAAAATAGCAGCCTGAAGCTTTGGGGTGATGCTGCTGTAGACTCTCAGATATTTAGGACTGTATGTAAAAGTTTGGTCATGCAATTGGCCTGGAATCAGGAAGGAATACATATTCTAGGTAGCTTGGGAAATATTAAGTAGGTGGCATAAAGGTTTCTTAGCAGGTATGCAATAAAGGGATCAGCCAAAGAACATATGTGCTTAACCCATCAACACAGACACCTGAGTGGTGATGGCCAGAGGGAAGTGAGGGGGCAAGGACAGGGGGCAACTGAGCAAAAAAGGGGGAAATGAAGACATCTGAAAAAGTGTAAACAATAAGAACAAAGTAAAAAAATAAAAATCCTGAGGCCTAGAGAGATGGGAATGCTAAGTGGTGACAGTTTATGTTGTTGTTTTGTATAACATCTGAAAACCTAGTAGTAATGCTTATGAAACATGGAAAATTCTAATTAAGAATAAAAGATATGTTTGCTGAATAAATGATTAAGAAAAAGGCATTAATAAACATTAAATTGCCCTCTCCACTTTCTCTAAAATTGCTCCAAGCACTAAAGAAAGAAGGAAAGTAAGAAGGGAGGGATAGGAAAATAATGTTTTATATGGGTAACAATTTTGGAGATTCTAAAGGGACAGTGTAATAAGGTTTAAAGATAAATACCTCCCTTATTATCTCCAAGGCAGCTATCTCCTTTCTTGTTTCATTTTTTTTTCAATTTTATTTCATGAATGTGTTTAATTCATAAAGCCTCTACAACATTTCTTTTTCCTACTGAGTAGACATTTTCACATTTTGGTGTGGTAGCCAGATAGTAGGCAAACATTTTGACCCTGATCAACACTCCCAGTGCCATTCCTATGGAAAAAAAAAAAACACACACATTATATGGTAACAAAAGCTTTAAATATGAAACTAGGTTCCTAATCAACTGGCCTTAAGACAGGAGATTGTATTGGGTTATCTAGGTGAACCCTTAATGGAAGAAGCAAAAGGCAGAAAAAGTTGTGGTAGAACTCAATGATTTGTGGTAGAAAGGGAGGTCAGAGAGATTCAAAGTGTGAAAATGACCCACTGTTGCTTATTTGAAAATGGAAAGAGCCATGTGGAAAACGTGAGAAGGAAATAAATTCTGCTAATAACCTGTGATTGTGGAATAAGAGCCAGAGCCCCAGATGAGAGCAGCAGACCCAGCTAACATTTTTATTTTAGCCTCATCAGATCTTGAGCAGAGACTCTAACCAGGGTATGTTGGATTTTTATCCTAGAAACTGAGATAATTATAAAGAAGCATAATTTCATGATGCTAAATATATGGTGATTTTTTATACAGGAATAAAAGACTTAGTACAAATGGTGATGATTGGAAATGTGTTTTTAATTCTAGTAGGTCAGACGTTATGACAACTCTCACTTAACAATGTAGGTATCCTCGGTGATTTAAGAAGTGAGATCTTTGCCAGAAAATTAGGAAGAAAATATAGATGAGTGAGATATAGATATAGATAATTTCTCTACACTCATTGAGTACCAAGGAGCTAGTGTAATGTCAGTCTGGCCATACACTGAGATATACATGAAGCCATGCAAATCCAGATAACTGTAGTTGTACAATTGTATGATAATCGATTATCCTAGCCACAGTGATTAGAACTCAAAGCATTCACCAGCCTAGACCAATATGACTTCTGGAGAATTGGAAAAATGGTATCATTCCAAATCTGGAATGATCAAAAGTACAAAATCTCAAAAATTGTGACAAATTCTGGGGGGTTTTTTGGTCTGGATTTGTGAACAGAAAAAGTTAGTCTACAGAGACATTGAAAAATACATAAATCTATTCATGGAAGCAAAGATGGAAGATGGAGAAAATAATGCTTGTATTTCCTGTGGTTGTTCAAATCTAAGTTCAAGTGTGTTTCTCATGCCTGGCATAGTGTTCTACAAAGTGTTCCATACCCTGATGGGTCTAGGAAAAGAGAGGAATACTGTGGCTAAAAGAACAGTGCACTTTCATGTAGGGAGATATATCCATAGACTATTCAATAACACCAACCAGGAAAGTAGAAGTGCAGAGATAAAGTCAAATTTCAGTTATGCCCACATTGGGAAAGGACTTCAGTCAAGAGGTTGAGCATATAAGGAGCTCAAGAAAGCAGTTAAGGCCATCCAAAAAGAGAAAATGTGGAGATTCAACAGAGAATGGAGACTCAGACAAACATCGGGCTTAGATGCTCGATTAGACAGAGGGACAGAGAGGCCAGAGCTTTGCAAGGTGGTCATGTAGACTACAATTTACTGACCAGGCTTCACACTCTGTGGCAAATTCTGAGAGGGATGAATGTGTAGGATGTTGGTTCAGAGCCTGGTCCTGAGTAAGACAGACCATAGCTTGAATGGAGGTTTTGTCATTCACTAGCTGTGTGTCTTTGGAAAAGCTCTTTAACCTTTCCTATCTATAATTTTTGAGTCTGTAAAATTAAGGAAGTAATATATTTTTCTTAGTTTTGTCATGAGAGGCACAGAGATGTAGAGGCTGCCAAGCAATGACAAGCTAAGAATCAAAACAATTATTACAAGATAAATTAATTAAAAGACTTTAACTTTGTGATGCTTGTAAAAAAAAATAAGTTGGCTAAAGTATATAAAAGAATTTTAACTACATATATTTAAAATATTACAATAAAATTAATATGTATATATACCAATTAATCCAAATAATTAGTCATATACTGACATTTTGGTCAAAATATAAATTTGCTTCCTTGCAATTTATTATGTGTAAATATATTCAGAATATTTTAGTGAAGGGTTAATTGCAAAGAAAATCAGTGTCTGCCACCATAATTATTTCTCTTAATGATTTAATTATTAAGAAAAAAATATTAGCTGTGGCCAGGTAGCTCAGTTGGTTAGAATGTTATCCTCATACATGAAGGTTGCAGGGTCCATCCCTGCTCAGAGCATATATAAGTTTCAGCCAATGATTGCATAAGCAAGGGAATCAGCAAAATTAAAATTGATGTTTCTCATTCCCCTTCTCTCTCTCTTTTTCTCTCCTTTCCTCTCTCCCTCTAAAATCAATAAATGAATGTTTAAAAAATAGACAATTAAAAACATATAGATTTATGTTAACTGTTAATTTATCGTGAACAAAGGCACTTAAGAAATTCAAAACATATGTTTAAAATAGCAAGTACTAATTTATTCAGGGATGAAATGGGAATATTTTGGCAAATAGCCATTCTATCTACAGAATCTTAAAAATCTATAATTATTTGGTAGGAATGGAAAAAAGTAAAATCAGAACAGCTTCCCTATTCTTCAAATTGTTTCAATACCACTCTCATTCCCTATATCCCTACATCTTTATTGAAAATGATTATGATCAGGTTTTACAGAGAAAAAAATTGTTTTGTTTTTAAAGTGAATGAAATGCAGGGGGAGTAAGAAAGCATTCTGTGAAGGTAGTAGCTCAAGCCCTTATCTTTTCTTTACCTCCAGCTCATCTGCATCTCCCAAGAAAGTATCTTTGACCCCAGCAGGTCAGGCTTCCCGGAGTCTAATAGGTTAGCAAATGCAAATATTTCTTTCTCTCTGTGATATGAATAAAACTCTAACAATTATAGCACCAGAGTGTTGGAAAGAAACAAATCTTTGGTTAAATCTCAGAGGTAAAGTGTTTCAAGGTACCACGTCTCTTGGCATACTGGAGTGGAAAAGAAGCTCAACAACATTGCTGTTTTCTCCTCCCTGAATCTAGACTGAGAGATGGCACGAAGATCAGTCAGGACAGTGTCCTCCCTCATGTGTCTAGTCAGGCACTGGCCACCTGCCTGATGAACAAAGTCAGCCACAGATTCTTGTCTAGGGTGCCTCTTCCAGCTACCACAAAACACAACATGTCACCCAATATCAGGACCTAATTTTCAAAGCTCAAGCTTACTGTAATCAAATATACTTAAAAGATAAATAAACACAGTGTATGTTTTTTTTCTCTATACTGCAGTTTGAACTTGGGGGAGTCAGAGCTATACCATGCCTTCATTCCCCACCTTGGACTGGAATCAACTGAGATTGACAAAGAAGTGAAAATGGGGACCAAAAAATGCCATTTATTTTACTAAAAGCACAGATATTTGAGGATGCAGTTTAGATGTGTAGCAAAAATAGGCCTGTGCCCAAAACTAGATAAAATTTCTTACATACCTAGGTCAATGATTAGGCTCTTCACCTGAAGGTTTGTCTCTGCTAAAGTCAGGGTAACCAGAACATATCCATCCTATATGTACAAAATTCCCAATGAGAAGGAGAATAGAGAAAGCTGAGTTACACTTGTCAGTTACTTCTAATATCCAGTAATCAGGTAATTTATTCTACCTGTATAATGAAAACATATTGGATGGGGCAAAGATTTAAGGGTGTTAAAAGAAAATTCATCCTAGCTTTGTGAATGATGCATTCTCCCAGTGTCCCACTGCTCCCTCAGTCCTAATATGTAGTAGCTAGTAACCGAGATACTGAAATAACAAAGGGTTATATTTATAAATGCCTGAAATCATTATGAATATACTTAATAGGTAAGTCGCAGTGCTTATAAACTCTATTGAAAGATAAATAATTTGGATAAGTAAGATATAACTTGAATAGTATTACAAGTTTTATTACAATATAATACATTTGAATGTAGTACTTTATCACACAATTGCTCTCCTCTGCCTTTTAACACTACTCATGATAGCTTTAGGGTTTCTGAGAAGGTGAGGGACCAGTGAGACTTCACTTTGCTTTAAAGGATAGAAGAGTTGAGTTCTTGACAGGGATTAGGGCCCCTATAGAACATATCTTGTTTATTCAGGTAACATATTCAAAGCCAAGATCTTCTTTGGTTGAAAAGCCAACCAATTGCAAATGAGAGCCCAGTTTAAAGCCATCTTCACAAGAGAAGGTGTTGATGTCAAATATCTGCAGTGCTATCATACTGATACAGAAAGTCTACATTCTGAACATATTTCACAAAGGCATAGATGGAAAGTAGGAGAAAGAGAAATTGATGACATCAATGTTTGTCTTTACTTTTACTATATCCAATAAATAGTTTTTTCTCATTTTATAGTGTAGAAAATAATTACATAATTCAGTTGAACCATAAAACAGAGATGAAGACAAACAAAATACATCTTTTGTGAATTAAATTCTCACTTAAGCCATCCTGAAAAAGACTATTCAGTATTCAAGAAAACATTGAATTTTTTTTTAAGAACGGGCTTTGTACAATGTAAATTTGGAGTAAAGAAGACCTTGGCTCAAATTCAAATCTACTTCTTAGAATATAATGTTGAATATGTACCAGAGTCTAAGAAACTCGTTTTTAAAATAAATCTAATTTTAGAAGAGTTTTTTATTTACAGAAAAGTTGTGAGGACAGTTTAGAGAGTTCCCATATAACCTGGACAGAGTTTCTTCTATTGCTAACACATGCTAAAGGATTAACTGAGCTGCGTTAAATTTTTTTAGGGTATATTTGAACAAAATTGATTTGAATCAGGGAGTGTCACACCAAGAGTGGTTAAGAGAATCTCCCCAACAGGAGTTCTCAGAGACATTTATTGAGAAAAGACAGAGAAGCAAGTAAGGAAATTATGATTGGCTATACTTAAAGCTTAGGTGGCTGTTTGTGATTGGTTGTCCTTCGGTTTCAATTTTGTAACCTTGAGACATTTGCAGGCTTAGATTTTGGTTTACTCACATGGCCACCAGGACATTAGAGCTGCCTCCTTCTTTAATTAATTTAACACACCCTATGTTAGCATAGTATATTTGCTGAAACAAATCAACCAACATTACTAGATTATTTAGTAAAGTCTAAACTTTACTCATATTTCCCAGTTTTTGCCTGTCTTAATTCTGTTTCAATATCCTATCCAGGACAGCATATTTATTACATTTAGTCATCGTGTCTAGTATGTATCTCTAGACTGTGAGCATTTCTTAGGCTTTCTTTGATTTCAATGACCTTGAAAGTTTTGAGAAACAGAGGTCAGATATTTAGTAGGATGTTCCTCAATTGGGATTTTTCCTGATGCTCTCCTCTTGGTTAGAGTAGGGTTTAGGTTGTTGGAAGGAAGACCAGACACAAGGTTCCATCCCAATCACATCATATCAAGTGTACATGCTATCAGAATGATTTAACACTGTTGATTTAAACTTAATCACATGGTTAAGGTAATGTTTGTGAGTTTTCTCCACTGTAAAGTGATTCTTTTCTCCCCGTTTTCATACTGTACTCTTTGGAAGGACGTCACTATGGACAGCTCAAGCATAAAGAGTAAGAGTTATGCTCCATCTCTTTGAGGGAGGAGTACCTATATAGATTATTTAAAATCCTTCTGCTAAGGTTATTCCTTTATGTCCTTTATTTACTTATTTATTTGATCATTATTTCTATCAAATAGGCTTATGTATATTTTTATACTCTGTGTTATTTAGTACTATATTACTTTTTTTGCTCAAATTGTTCCAGCTTCAGTTATTGGAAGCACTTCCAGTTGGTGCCTATGTTCCTTGCCATGGCACCATAACTGTGCTTTTATTTTTTAACACTTTCTTACCTTTTGGCACTACAAGATTCTCCAGGATATTCTAAAGTGCTCTCCACTTATTTCCAAAGTTATGTAGGTCAGCACCATTTCAGCCTGTCTTTTTAGGTGAGGTTATATAAAACTTTTGTAATTCAACAAGATTCATTTGTCACAGTCCACATTCCATTCTAGGAACTTCCTATCCCCTATGTGACCTTTAAATTTGCATACACTATACTTCAACTCTGTGTGCTATGAAGTTCTATGAGTTTTGACAAACTTACAGTATCTAGTATCTGTCATCTAGTATCATATAAAAGACTTTCACCACTCAAAACGATTATTTGTGCTTCATCTATTCAACTTGCATACCACCCTCGGTACCTGGAAATCACCACTCTGTTGACAGATTCAGTAGTTTAGCATTTTCTAGAAACTCATGTAAATGGAACCATACAGCATGTGGACTTTTCAGACTTGCTTCTTATCAAACACAACTGAGACTTGACAATAATTTTGTTGTGTGTCTTGACAGCTATTTTATTTTTGTTGCTGAATAGCATGTTATTGTTTTGATGTTCCACAACTTATTTGCCTATCCACACATGGTTTGTCCTGAAAGGCCATTTTAATTGCTTCCAGGTCTTGGTGATTAAGACTATGGCAGTTATAAACATTCACATGTAGGTTTTTTTTGTGAACATATGTTTTAAAATCCACAGGGTAAATATGGAGGATAATGGTTGCTGTAGCATTTAGTGGGTATGTTTTCCTGTTGCTTCACATCTTCCCTAGCAATTGACATTGCGAGGTTTTCCTATTGTAGCCATTCTAATAGGTGTTTATTGATAACTCATTATTTGAATTTGCAGTTCCCTTAAGACAAATGATGTTGAGTATATATACTTATGCTTATTTAATGCCCATATATTTCCTTTGTTGTGGTTTTTGTGTAGATCTTCACATTTAATTTTTCATAGTTGTGTTTTGAGAGTTTATTGTATAGTTTGGATCCAAGTTCAGTATGTGATTTTCAAGTATTTCTCCCAGTACTGACTTGTTTTCTTTTTATTCTCTTACCAGCATTTTTCACAGAGCAAAGGATTAACATTTTAATATAGTCTGACTTATTATTCTTTTTATTTATGAATTGTGCTTTTGTTATTGTATTTAAAAACTCACCACCATACCCAAGGTCATATAAACTTTGTGTTTTTAAAAATATATTTTTAGTTTCTTTTACTTACAGTATATGTTCCACATTGCTAATTTTTAACTAAGTCATGACTTATGTTAATTTTTAATTTTTGCATTTGGATGTCCAATTGTTCCATCATAATTTATTGAAGAGTGTCCTTTCTCTATTAAATGTCCCATTTTGATTCTGTCAAAAAGTTCAAACAAACAAAATATTTTTGCAGTTTTTTTCTGGGTTCTCCCTCCTGTTCCATTTATCTTTGCACCTCTTATGTCTTACATAAAATGGTATGTTGATGATTTTAGCTTTATATTAAATCTTGATAGAGACTAGTGCATGTCTGGGAACTTTGTTTTATTTTCTTCAGGATTTTGTTGGCTATGCTAAATTCTTTTCCTTTCCATATAAATTTTAGAATTAGTTTATCAATATCTACAAAATAGTGTGCTGAGATTTTGACTGGTATTGCATTGGGTCTATAGATCAAGTTGAGAATAATTAACATGCTAACAATATTGAGTCATGTGATTCAGAAACATGACATCGTTCCATTTATTTTGTTCTTTTATGAGTGAGTTATTGGTTTTTGCATATGCATCCTGTATACATACTTTGTTAGATTTATACCTAAGTATAAGGTATAAAAATAATATTTAAATAGTAATTTATACCTCTCAAATTTTCTTTGAAAATAATTATTTGTTGTTTTTAACCAACTGAAGACATTAATAATGTATTTTAACAATGTGGTTCTTTTTCTGACTGCTTAATCAATAGCCAATTCACCTGAGCACCATTGTTGCTTCATTCTGGAGGGAGATGAATGTTGCTATGCCCACTTTCGTTACTGTCAATCAATGCATAGAGGTGATCGACATTAAGGCCGTCTGTTTTTATCTTAATGACTGTAGTGTTTAAGACACAGATGATACTGAAGTAAAAATGATAATTTTTAGATTATTTTATTTGTTTTTATTGTTTATTACCTATTTCAGAATGTTCCAACTCAGTCACCTCTTCATCTTTTATTAAGCCATAATGCATTATTAAGTCTATATTTATTAAATTATTTTGAAAGACAGTAATTCTATTCCATATAACATAATTCAAGTTTGTTTTTGTCACCTGTGGTGACTTTTCTAATAGTGTTTAACTTAAATTTTGTCACTGCTGTTGTTAGAAATTATGTTATAGCATTAGAAAATCTATGTACCCAAACATCAGGGTCTCATTATTTTGATATTAAAATAAAATAATAATTGAATAACAATAAAAATAAAATTAAAAAATATAAAAAATAAAACACACATTAAAAAATTTAAAAATAAAATAATTGCATGAGATGATCAAAGTTATATGTGAAGCAAAAATTAAAAAGAAAATAAAAATTGTATTACAAGGAAATACTTTGCTCACAAATTCCTTTATTAATAGGTTTACATTATGGTTTCAATTATGGTTTACATTCAGTATCATTTTGTATCGGGTTCAGATGTACAGCATGGTGGTTAGACAATCATGTACTTTCCAAAGTGGTCCCCCGATATTTCAAGAAACCACCTGGCCACATCCATTGTTATTCCGATATTACTGACCATCTTCCCTATGGTGTAATTTACACATCTGTGACTATTCTGTAACTACCAATCTGTCCTCCTTCATCATTTCACTTTTTTCACCCCATTCCCCAACCCTCATTGTTGAAAGTCTGTTCTCTATGAGTCTATTTTGGTTGTTTGTTTATTTTGTTCTTTAGATGTTTTACCTTTATATAATTCAAATAAGACATGTTTGTTACTCTTAAAATGACAATTCAAAGCTAAAAACAGGAAAATCACAAAGAAGTTTTATTTTTATTATTCAATGTTTGTTTTTTCTCTGATAATGAGTTATAAAGCTGAAAGTTATTTTTCCCATTCAGTTGCTGTATGAATTAAATGATAACATGAATAATATAAGCTTACACCCTAGCAATGGATTAGTATATTCTCCTTAGAAAGCTGGAGGTTTTATTTTACAAAAATTTCCACAACTCTGCAATTCCCCAAGATAGAATGTAGCAATGCAGATGGAATTTGGGCACTGCGGATTGAGTTTAGCCGTTAGGAAGTAGTCAAGAGTCATTCCATTTATAATTTAATATCATTCTCTCAAGTTTTTACTTTTAAGCTGTGGGAGCCTTCCAACCACTTTTGTTCAACTCTTCTGTGAGGTTTATATCTGCTTTATGAGCTTTTTACTTCATCTTCAGAACAACTAATCTATTCTCATTTTCTTGTTGAAGGCTGCTGGTGAGGGAAATGAAACTGTTCATGAGCCAGTAACTGTAATTGTACTCTCGTTTTTCAATTTATCAGCTCCAATGAACTAACCTGCATTTCCTAAGCCCAGGTTTGATAGATGAATATAAAATTATTTATCATGACAACAATGACTAAAGTTTATTTCCAAAGAAGTAAAATGGTATAATTTACTTCTCAAAATTCATGTCTCTAAATCTGTTGTGGGAGGGGGGGACTACTTGTAAATGCTTACAATTAGATGAATGAACTTTTTTTGATATCATTGTTAAACAAATAGTAAAAATTGAATTGCTTTTGAGTCTGAAAATATTTCTCTTCACCTCAAACGTAGCACCAAAACTGAAATACTAAACATGTAAAGATTTCAGTCAGACTGATGATTCTAAAAATATTTGCAAATTAATTTATAGGAATTAAGTGCCTCCACAATAAGAGCTAATTTGAAAATTTAGCCTTTAGCTATTACAGCAAGTGTGTGTAATGCTGACCAAAGCCATTGAAGTTTGGGGCTCATAACTGAATATTAGGAGTTAGTACTCTATTCCTGATACTTTTCTGATTTACCTGAACATCATTCAGATTACCTACAGATACTAATTTAATAAACCACCAGCAAACCACATACTTTAATGAGAATCTTACAATAATGTGAGGACTGCATGATTTCCACATGAATATTTGGAAAGGATGGAACACTATGAAAAATAAATCGATTTTATAGGTACAAAAATTGTTTGATAATGAACCTACAGAGCCTTGAAGCAGAAGGAAAAGACCTGGGTGATAATGGTGATTATGTTTAATCTCTTCAGTTGAGTAGATTTTAGAGAATATAAACACTCTGAGAAATGTGTTTTAAAATGAATCCGTAAAACATTTGTTTTACTGAACATAGAATTGCATTGTATAAGCATTTTTGAAATTAGCATTTTTAAAAATAAAAACAAATATTTATGACTAGACCTTTTCCAGATAATGATTTCAAAAGGGACAACATTTATTACTAACAGATTTGAATTTCCAATTATTTCCAAAACTGTTATATACCATGTTGCCTATCAAAATGTGGACACAGAGCCCTTTTCCATACTTATTTTAATGATGAAGTTAAGTATAATTTTCATGAAATCATGGTCAATGTCTTAAAGTCTAAATTAAAACATAAGAAATGAATTAAATTATATTTAAACTTACAACTACAAGGAAAATATAATTCTAAAGAATATTCTAGGTATTGAAATTAATTAAACACTATTACAAAATTTCTTGGATATCCTTTATCAGATTGAATATGTTCCCTTCAGATCCTAGTTTTTCATGAATAGTGTTAAACTTTGAGAAATGCATTCCATAGCTATTGAAAAAATTACTTGCTTTTCTTTGTTTAATGTACTAATATTGCTTGCTTTTCAAATACTACCCAACCTTCAATTCCTACAATGAAATTCAATGGCATGAGTAATTTCCTGTTTAAAAATTGGTGTGCTTCACCTCTAAAATATAGAAAAGAAATATTTTTTTTACTGTGACTTCCATAGATTTTCCTTTTATATATAGGTTTCAAGTGCACATTTTTATGATACATGACATGTAAATTGCATGAGTGCCCACCACCCACAGTCAGATCATGTTCTGTCACCATGTATTTGACCCCCACACCGCCCTGAATGTCCCCAGTCTTGTATAAAGCTTTATTAAGCAATGTATGCCTATGTTTATCAAATATATTATTTGGTAATTTGCCTTTCTTATAAATTTGTTTGGGGAGTTTGGAGTCAAGATTCTGCTGGCATCTGGGTTTGTATCCTCTTCTAATATTTTCTAAAATAGTTTACATGGAATTATTTTTTTTCTTATATAATTGAAATAATTGATAATAAAGTCAATCAGGCCTAGAGTTGTATTTTAGAGAAGACTATTATTTTTGACTCATTCAATTATATTAATAGATATGATGCTATTTTAGTTTCTCTCTTCTTGCTATGTATGCTTTGATAAATTTTGTCAAAGTTTTTACCCATTTCAAATAAGTTTTCAAATTTTGGGCATAAGTTAAGTCCTAATATCTTCATTTTATTCACTGACTATTTGTAAAATATCTCCTCATATACCTTCTTTTATTCTTGATAATGGTAATTTGTACTTTTTAATCATTTTTCTTTGATTTGTATTGAGAGGAGTTCATCATTTTTTATCAGTTTTATTTCTGTTTTCAAATAACTTGTTTAGGCTTTAATGGTTTTCTTCATAATTAAGTTGGTTTTATTTATTTCATGTTTTGTAGTCTTATGTTAACTGTTTTCTTCTTTCTATTTACTTTTGGTTAAATTTTCTCTTCTTATATTTTCTTAATATGGAAGTTAATTTGTTTTACACTTTTATTATATTTTTAAGATGGGCATTTGAGGCTAGAACATCATTAAATAATTTCCACAATTTTTCACATACTTTATTTATTTTGTTGCATAATTTTCTAATTTTTCTTGTTATTTTAAATATAAATAATGATATTTATAAATGAGTTGTTTAATTTCAAAATACATTACTATTAGTTTTATTTCCCAATTTTATTTCATTGCGGTCCAATATCATACTATACATGATTTTGGTCCTTTGAAATTTATTTAGATTTCTTTTATGACTCAGCATTAGATCCATCTTAGTGATATTTCGTGAGTCCGTCTCAAGTGTGTCAGTACTCCCATTTTGTGGTAGAGTATTCTACTAATTTCAGTAAGGTAAATAGGTTGACAATGCTATTAAAATCATATTTATTTGTATTTTTTACCTATTTCAATTATAGACACATTTAGTGTTTGCTTTGCAATCCAGATGAACAATTTCTCTTTTTTAATTGTTGAATTTAGTATATTTATATTTCATATAAATACTGTTATGATAACATTTAAGTTTAACATCTAGATATTTTCTATTTTTTATATTTTCAACTTTGTATTTTAATTTTTTAATTTAATTTTCACCTTAATTGAATTTCTAGATATGTTTTCCCAAGCATTTTTATTGGTTGCACTATAGAATAAAATATGCATCTTTAATTTATCATCACATTTTCAATAATTATACTACAATGTATGAATCTTAGAGTGAAAGGTAAAATTCTATTTATCTCCCACATGCAGCAATGCTCTTGTGTTTCTATATTTTATTTATTTTATCTTATTTTAATTTTATTGATGTTCAAGTACAGTAGTTTCCATTTTTCCCCCACTAGTCCCCCCCCCAGACATACCCACTTCCCACCCTCAATCCTACCCCTCTTGGCTTTGTCCATGTGTCCTTGTTTCTATCTTTTAAATCGATATATATATTGTATACCCCATAAGTTCATTATGGAGTATTATGGTTATTATTTTTTAGTTTTATTATTTTGTATTGATAAATATTTGGTAACCTCTAAAATAACTGTAGTATGTTTGTATATAAATTAAAGATACATGTAATTAAAATATTTAGCTCATACTTTTTTTATTTTCCTTTTTATTGAATATATTTGGGGACTTCCAGCCAAGATGGAGGCATAGGTAGACACAGCAACAGTAGGGCCCACTTTGCTTGTGGTCAGCTGGATAAGTGACTGAAAGCCAGCAGAGAGCAGAGCAAGAGCCATTGTTGTGGGGTGGAGGGATGGGGGAGAAAATGCAGACAATTGTAACTGAATAAAAATAAATAAATACATTTAAAAAAAAGAGCCATTGTTCCCTCTTGGAAGGCATCCACACATACAAGGTCACAGCACATCCATGTGGACTTCCCCAGCAGGGTGAATACCTAAGGCTCCTCCCCTTTACTTAATAGGTGCACCAAGACAAAAAAAAAAAAAAAAAAAATGGCCCAAATGAAAGAACAGATCAAAATTCCAAAAAAATTTTCCACTAACCAACAAAGAAATAGCCAACTTATCAGATGCACAGTTCAAAACACTGGTAATCAGGATGCTCACAGAATTGGTTGAATTTGGTCACAAATTAGATGAAAAAATAAAGGCTATGCTAAGTGCAATAAAGGAAAATGTACAGGGAACCAATAGTGATGGGAAGGAAACCAGGACTCAACTCAATGGTATGGACCAGAAGGAAGAAAGACACATCCAACCAGACAGAATGAAGAAACAAGAATTAAAAAAAAAAAAAAAAAGTGAGGAGAGACTTAGGAACCTCCAGGACATCTTTAAACATTCCAACATCCGAATTATAGGGGTATCATGAGGAGAAGAGGAAGAGCAAGAAATTGACATTGTATTTGAAAAAATAATGGAGAACTTCCCCAATCTGGCAAAGGAAATAGATTTCCAGGAATTCCAGGAGGCTCAGAGAGTCCCAAAGACTTTGGACCCAAGGAAGCACAAACCAAGGCACATCATAATTACATTACCCTAGATTAAAGATAAGGAGAGAATCTTAGAAGAAGCAAGAGAAAAAGACACAGTTACCTACAAAGGAGTTCCCATAAGACTGTCAGCTGATTTCTCAAAAGAGACCTTAAGGCAAGAAGGGGCTGGAAAGAAGTACTCCAAGTCATGAAAGGTAAGGACCTACATCTAAGATTGCTCTGTCCAGCAAAGCTTTCATTTAGAATGGAAGGGCAGAAAAAGTGCTTCTCAGATAAGGTCAAGTTAAAGGAGTTCATCATCACCAAGCCCTTATTATATGAAATGTTAAAGGGATTTATCTAAGAAAAAGAAGATAAAACATATGAACAGTAAAATGACAGCAAACCCACAGTTAATAACAACCACATCTAAAACAAAAACAAAAGCACTTTTATGGTGTTACAACTTACATTTAAGTCTTTTATCCACCTTGAATTTTTTGTGTGTGTGTGTATGGCGTAAGTTGGTGATTGAGTTTCATTTTTTTGCATGTAGCTCTCCAGATCTCCCAACACCATTTCTTGAAGAGGCTATTTTTGCTCCATTTTATGCTCCTGCCTCCTTTGTCAGATATTAATTGACCATAAAGACTTGAGTTTATTTCTGGGCTCTCTGTTCTTTTCCATTTGTCTATGTGCCTGTTTTTATGCCAGTACCAGGCTGTTTTGATTACAGTGGCCTTGTAATGCAGTTTGATATCAGGTATTGTGATCCCTTCTGCTTTTTTTCTTTAATCTCAAAATTGCTGCAGCTAGTTGGGGTCCATATGAATGGTTCCATAAGGATTTCTGAAATGTTCTATATCTGTGAAATATGTCATGGGTACTTTAATAGGGATTGCATTGAATCTATAAATCGCTTTGGGTAGTATGGCCATTTTGATGATGTTAATTCTTCCAATCCATGAGCATGGTACATGCTTCCACTTGTTTGTGTCTTCCTTAATTGCCTTCTTCAATGTTGTGTAGTTTTCTGAGTACAGGTTTTTTACCTCTTTGGTTAGGTTTATTCCCAGGTATTTCATTTTTCTCATTGCTCTATCAAATGGGATTTTTTTCCTGATTTCTGTTTCTGCTGTTTCATTGTTGGTATGCCTTTGATTTCTGAGTATTGACTTTGTATCCAGCTGTGTGGCCAAATTCATTTAATTAGGTCGAGTAGTTTTTTGGTGGAGTCTATAGGATTTTCCATGTACACTATCATGTCATCTGCAAACAGTGACAGTTTCATTTCCTCCTTTCCAATTTGGATGCCTTTTATTTCTTTTTCTTGTCTGATTGCTGGACTTGAAAAACACTTCTCCAGTGAAGACATATGGAGGGCCCAGAGACATATGGTAGATGCTCAGCATCACTAGCCATCAGAGAGATACAAATTAAAATCACAATGAGGTACCACCTCACACCAGTCAGAGTGGCCAACATAAACAAATCAACAAACAAATGTTGGAGAAGATGCGGAGAAAATGGAACCCTAATGAATTTTTGGTGGGAATGCAGACTGGTGAGGCCACTGTGGAAAACAGTATAGAATTTCCTCAGAAAACTAAAAATGGAACTGCACCTGAACCCAGCAATCCCGCTGCCGAGATTATACACTAAGAACCCTGAAACACCAATCCAAAAGAACCTATGACCCCCAATGTTCATAGCGGCACAATTTACAATAGCCAAGTACTGGAAGCAACCTAAGTGCTCATCAGCCAATGAGTAGATAAAAAAACTATGGTACATTTACATAATGGAATTTTATGCAGCAGAGAGAAAGAAGGAGCTTATACCCTTTGCAACAGCATGGATGGAACTGGAAAGCATTATGCTAAGTGAAATAAGCCAGGAAGTGAGGGACAAATACCATATGATCTCACCCTTAACTGGAACATAATCAACCAAAGAAGAAAGCAAATAAAATATAACCAGAGACTTTGAAATGAAAAAAATCTAACAATAGCCAGAGGGGAGTGGGGAGGGGATAGTGAGGAGAGGGTTTAACAGGAGCTACTATAAAGGACACATGGACCAAATCAAGGGGGAGGGTGGAGATGGGTGAGGGTGGTGGGACTGGCTGGGGTGGGGTGGAGGGATGGGGAGAAAATGCAGACAACTATAATTGAATAACAATAAAATTAAAAAAAAAAAGCAAACTAAGCAAACAACTAGAACAGGAACAGAATCACAGAAACGGAGATCACATGGAGGGTTATCAAGGGGGGAGTGGGAGGGGGAGAGAGGGGACAAAGGTACAGGAAATAAGTAGCATAAATGGTAGGTACAAAATAGACAGGGAAGAGTAAGAATATTATAGGAAATGTAGAAGCCAATGAACTTATACGTATGATTCATGGACATGAACTACGGGGGGGGGTATGTGGGCAGGAGGGGGTGTGCAGGGTGGAAGGGAGTGAAGGGGGGAAATGGGACAACTATAATAGCATAATCAATAAAAAATATTTTTTAAAAAAGAATATATTTGGGTGACACTGGCTAACAAAATTATACAGGTTGCAGGTACACAATTCCACAACACATTATCTGTACACTCTATTGTGTGTTCACCACCCAAAACAAGTCTCTGTCCCTCACTATCTATGTCCCCATACCCTCCTTCACTTCCCTGCACTCCCAAGGGCAAACTCGTCACTGTTGTCCATATTTGATCTTCTAGTGAATTTCAATTCTCCTGGGATCCCAGTTTATATAATAAATTCATGTTTATAATGTAATTTAATTCCTTAATAAATAATGTTTTCTAAATTCACTAAATTAAAATGGTAATGTAAATATGCCACTAAATTTTTAATTACATGAATTTTTTTCTTGTTTGAAAATGATTTAATTTAATGCTTAAAAAATCTTCATGGCGACATTGGCTACATTCTTAGATACTCACAAACATTTAATTGTTTGAGAAATGTGGGGAAGTACAGACACATCTATGAATGTGCTTTTCCTAGGCAATTTTGTGACACTTGCCTGTATTTTCTGAATTGGTTAGGAGGTTTGTTGGGGGGCTTTAATGCAGCTGCCCAGTCCGCCATGGATGAAGAATAATTCTACCAAGACATGATCTGCTTGGGGAGGAGAGGTGGCCGATCTCTCAAAGGAGAAGGGCCCAGAGCCTTTCCCTCCATGGGCTTTTATTAGGTTCATTTGCATAGGAATACAAATAAAGCTCATCAATCATTGTCAGCCAGTAAGGGTTAAACAATACATGATTTACAGAGAACTTTGAGGGCTTATTCTGAGTTACAGCCAATTAGTTAGAGGGCCATAAAACTTTAGGTGCCACATTCATCTCAGGTCTGGACCCTTATCTTTTAAACTGAGGTTACAAATTAAGTAGGTTTCACAGGAATGTATGTATTTTTCTTGGGCCTGATTCCCCAGGGAATCCGCCCCTCCCAGCACAGGACTGCACTGCCCTCTGTTATTGCTTCAGGCTTAAGTCAGGCAAGGGAAGTAAGGCAGCCAAGAGATTAGGAGACTTCTTGCAGACAGAATGAGGACTCAGGCTATTTCAAAGCCGAGGGGCGAGGATCCATCACTCCCTTTTTCCACAGCCCCCCAAATCCTTCCCTGCGAGTTTATTCCTGGTGACCAGAGCCTGTCTTAGGTTGATCCTCTCTTGAGGATTCTTACCCGTCATTGCTTAACTGGTCACGCTCAGGGACAAGCAGGGTGAACTGGGCAGAGGTAGCATACCTGGCAGGGAGATAAACTTTGTCTCCTTAGTGGCTTGTGGTCCCAACTCTGACTCAGCCTTAACCATGGGGGGGTTACAGCCTCTGAAACCAGGCAGGGCAGTTCCCAACAAAGGTTGGATCTCTGGAGATTAATATATGCATAGAGAAAATGTACAGGTGGAGTGCAAATATGGTTTTGAATGGGAAAGAGTATTAAATATATCTGTTAAGCCCTAGGTTGGTGGTTCAGCTGGTTGGATCATTGTCCAGTGCACCAAAAGATTGTTGGTTTGATTCTTGGTCAGGGCCCATGCCTTGCTTATGCGTTTAACCCCCAGTTGCGGCTCAGATGGAATGTAAATGATCAATGTTTCTCATATTGATGCTTCTCTCTAAAATCAATAAAGTATATTTTGTGGTGAGGATTTTACAAAGAAAAAGAAAAAAGAAGTGTGTATATATATGTGTATGTATATATATATATATATATATACTCACACATATATACATATATATATACATATATATATATTATATATGTTAAATACAGGGAAACAAATTTTAATAAAATGTATTCAGCATTAAGCAGCATTCAGCAAAATAAGCAGGTAGCACAAGTTTGGTTCTTGAAGATGGTGCAGCAGAACATTTTATTGTCTGGAACCCTAGCTAAGCTCTCTATCTCTCATTTATGCCTATTGCAGCCTTGCATAAAAAGGTGATAAAGCCCATTATTGAGATAGAATACAATAAACTCTGAAAAAAACTGAAATTATGTTTATCACCACTTTAACATAAAGGATCTTATTTGAGGAGGAAGAGAAAGCAGACTCAGGTGAGAAATTGTTCAAAATAAAAGCTATCATATATAGTGAGTTCCTAAGTCCTGCCACAAAACATACTGGGTGGTCAGGCCAATATATGTGAACTTAATAATGGAAAGACTTTGATTTGTTAATTAGGCAAAGGGCTAGATATTATACCCATCCACTTTTCTATATTATGAGAATCAGGAGTCTGACCTCTATGGTTTGCTTCAACTCAACTATTTGGCCAGGTAGCTCCTACTTGAATAAAACCAAATGAGAAGTATATCCAAATGAGAAGGGGAGAAGTTGGGATATTTATTTTTATAGTGCCCTCCCTGGGGCCTCAGGTAGACAATGGTCCCATGTCTTCACCTCTGGCTACATCTCCTGTACAAGTGTTTACCACTATATCTATAATTATGTCTTCATTCTTATAAACACTCCCTCCTTTGTCCTTAAAAAGAAATTTTAAAACTCAACCTGAACACTAAAGAACCTGTCATAAAATATAGTCACATGAATGCTAGGGGAAATAAGGAGATTATTCAGTTTTAATCAAAACCTTAAAGGATTTTAATTTTATATATTGTGTCTTTCATTTTTATTTTTCTTTAATCATGTAAGATTCTTTCAAAGTTATGAGTTTTAGAAAATATTGTGTATACCTGCAATTAAACATTGTTTCTCCTAAGTATCATACCTAAGTAATCTTGTTTAAACTTGTGAACTTTACTATGGTAAAATAATTTCTTCATTTTCCTCACCACCCTTCATTATGGCAGCATTTAGAGTAAGAAACACACTTTTAAAAATTATATGCCTTTTGTCCCAAATGAATTTCAGGAATATACCATCCAGGACAAATGAAGCATTTAAAAGATGATGGTCCCTGCCATGAAGGGGAGAGTAATCTCTCAAGGAGCTACCAACAAAACATTTTGTAAAAAAGGAATTTAGCCCTGACTGGTATGACTCAGTTGGTTCAGCATCATCTTGCAAAGCAGAAGGTCACTGGTTTGATTCCCTGACATAACACACACTTGGGTTGCAGGTTCAGCCCCTGGTCAAGGTACATGCAAGAGACAACAAATTGATTTTTCTCTCTCATGTCAATGTTTTTCTCCCTCTTTTTCTCCCTCCATTCCCCTCATATTATATATATATAAATAAATGCATGTATATCTATGTGTACATACATATGTATGTATGCATATGTATACAAGCATAAATTCATGTACATGCATACATATACATAACACACACCCCTCTCTAATGTGTGTTTATACATATATGTGTATGTAATGTGTATCTAAAATATACATACATGTGTAATAAAAGAAAATTTTAGAAAACAAAATGATAAGGCATGTAGTAAAAAGTGATAAGTAGTTTTAATTTGCATTTTTCTAATGATTAGTGATGTTGAATATATTTTCATATGTCTCCTGGCCAACTGTATGTCCTCTTTGGAGAAGTGTCTATTCAGATCCTTTGCCCATTTTCTAATTGGATTGATTTTTGGTATTAAGTTTTATAAGTTCTTTGTAAATTTTAGCTATTAACCCCTTATCAGATGTATCAACGAATACAGTCTCCCATTCTGTGGGTTGCCTTTTTATTTTGTTGATGGTTTCATTTGCTATGCAAAAACTTTTTAGGTTGATGTAGTCCCATTTGTTTATTTTTTTTATTTTATTCTCCTTGCCTGAGGAGATATATCTGATAAAATATTGCTATGAACAATGTCCCAGATTTTGCTGCTTCTTTTCTTTTAGGATTTTTATGGTTTGCAGCCTAACATATAAGTATTTAATCTATTTTGAGTTTATTATCTTGTGTGTTTTAAGAAGATGGTCTAGTTTAAATTTTCTGCACATATCTGTCCAATTACCACATATCTGTGTGAATGGGTATCATCAATAAATCAACAAACAAGTTCTGGCACGAATGTGGAGAAAGGAGCACGCTTTTGCACTATTGGTGGGGATACAGATTTATACGGCCACTGTGGAAAGTACTTATGGAGATACTTCAAAAAATTAAAACCAGATTTGCATTTTGACCCAGTGATCCCACTTCTGGAAATATTTATGAAGAAACCGAAAATACTAATTTGAAAGAACATAAGCACTGCTGTGTTTGTTGCAGCATTATTTACAATTGCCCAAATATGGAAATAGCCCAAGTGTCTATCAGTAGATGAGTGGATAAAACAACTATGGTTTATATACAAAATGGAATACTACTTGGTCTTAAAAAAGAAGAAAATGTTGCCCTTTGAGACAGCATGGATGGACCTAGAGAACATTATGCTAAGTGAAATAAGTCAGTCAGAGAAAGACAATACCATATGATTTAACTCATATGTGGAATGTAGTGAACAAACTGAAGGAAGCAACATAGAGACAGACTCATAGATAGCAGGAATAATGCTGTAGAGGGTAGTTAGGGGGTGGGGGGATTGAGCAAAAAGGGAAAAGGACTCATGGACATGGACAACAGTGTGGTTATTGCAGGGATGGAGGGGGTATAAGGAGGATAACTGATAATAGAAAAATATACAATTACATAAAATACATTTTTAAAGAAAGTGTTAAATAAAAATGACTACAAGACAGTTTAAGAATTGGATATACTATGGGCTATCACAAAGGATCTGATTATCAATTCAAACTCACACAAGTCATTGATCTTGGCCAATATCAAGTTTTATTAAATAAATTGAAGAATAGGAAATAAATTCAAGACACCCTGATAAAGCTGAGGGTAGTCAAGGACATCAAGGGGTTTCCCAGCTTCTTCCTTCACTTATCTCTGGCTCAGAACATATGAGGCTTCTAAGTGAGGTTTGTGTAGTTCCTCACTCAGTGGGAAACATTTATATAATACAACATCTCAATTTTACACTTTCTTAAGTAATGTTCCCCAGGAATCCATGCCTCATTGAAACATAGGTCATAGGTCTTAGGTACTAGACATAATCCTTTAACCAAGAGCATTATACTAGCAGTATTTTAGATATAGAGGATCTTTCTCTTAGAAAATATCATTAAGCAATTTACTTGAAAGTTCAATTGACAAAAAGATTAGAGCAGGTGTTATGCTTTCTTATTTTATTTCCGTAGACACATTTGAGGGAATAAATGGATTAAAGTTCAGCTGTTTTAACTTATTCCTCTTAGAGCATAAAAGAAAATATATTAAGAATTGGGAATTATAGGATTTTTCTTCAACTAGAAAATTTAACAGTGTAGGATTCCAAATCTATGGAACCAGTTATACCAATTTGTTAGAAAATAATATCTATCAAACATAACATTATAATATATGATTCATCTGCTCATAGCAATAACCTATATGTGAAACAGGGAGTGCTTAATCAAAGTTATGAAAAAGTAGGTAATCCTACAAATATTTAAAATTAGAGCCACGATTCCAAATCCAGATAAGATAAACAACACCACTTTTTACCTTCCCCTGAATTCAACTATAAGACTAGGCAGAGACCTGGCTAGTGTGGCTCAGTTGGTTGGAGCAGTGTCCTATGACTGAAAGGTTGTGAGTTCAGTTTCTGGGCAGAGCTCATGCCTAGGTTGCAGGCTTGGTCTCCCTTCAGGTGCATGGGATTCTGCCGCATACTGGCGGCAACCAATCAATGTTTCTCTCTCGCATTAATGTTTTTGCTCTCTTTGCATCTTCCTGTCTCCCTCCCTCTCCCTAAGACAATGAAAAAAGTCCTCAGGTGAGTATGAAAAAAAGAAAACTGGGCAAAATGCAGGGACAGCTATTTGAGGACTCTGAAAACAAAACATGAGCAGCGGTGAGTTTGCCATTTCTGCCCCTCTGGCAACCTCTTGCCTGAACTTAACCCAAAATCCAGAAATGAGCACTTTCAGGTGAAGAGAGTGAGATCCAGATAAACCTCCATAGTCCTGTCTTTAGAGTAATAAAGGAAACTCTATAGTTTCTAGTTCATCATAGTTGCCTTACTTCACCATACATATTTATGTCTTACTTTGCCATATCATTATAATTATACAATATAGTGTGTTCTTTTTAGAAACATATACAAAACTAACCAAACAAAAACAACAGAAACCAACTCGAATAAACCACTTCGGGGGGGGGGGGATGTGAATTTACATGGATATAAAATATTTTAGGCAAATACCTAAAAGAGCATATATTTTATCTAATCAATAATGAACTAGAAAGTTAGTACACTCATTCAATGTGGGGTTCTCATTGTAAGTTTTGATCAAGCCTCCGTTTTTAAATAGACATAAGCAATGATGAGTTGTGATGTGTGTGTATGTGCTTGTGGTGTTTCTGAGCATATGCTCATGTAGTGGAAAAATGAGACAAAAATAATTATCATATTTAAACAAAACCATTCTTTTTCTCTGTAATGAAAGTAAACATACTACAGTTTGATAATCACCATTATACCCCAGGCCTACCCTAGAAAGCTAAAAATAGCAAAGCATTTCAGAGGAAGACATAAAGAGAGAAAAATAGCATGAGCAAAAAAGAATAGAAAAATGGGACATTTTACCCTATGGTTCAAGAGGGAAGCTAAAATTTAAAATATGTGCATTTAAACATACAATTATACACTTAAAATTTATATAATTTTACTAATCTATGTCACCCTAATACATTTAATTAAAATTAAAGAACATATTTTTAACTTCCATTTAGGATGCAGAATGCTGGAAAGAACATCACTCCAATTAATATAACAAGGAATAACCATAGGTTTTCATGATACCGTGAGACACCGAGGTCACAGCATGCTATGGACTGAATTGTGCTCCCATCCATATCTTGAAGTTGTAACCCCCAATATGATGGCATTTGGAGATGGCCCATTTTCTATCAACCCACTATTAAGTTTCAATGATGTCATGAGGGTGGATGTCTCATAATGAGATTTGTGCCCTTATAAAAAGAGATACCGAAGAGCTCTCCCTCTGTCATGTGAGAACACAGTGACAAAGCAACTGTCTAAACCAGAATAAGTGTCCTTACCAGAAATCCTGCAGCACCTTAGTTTTAGACTTTTGTCCTCCAAACTGTGGGAAATAAATTTCTCATTTAAACCACCCTGTCTGTGGTAATTTGTAATGGCAATGTGAAATAAGGTACAACACAATCCACTAACCTGAAATTTTAGGTAAAGGAGGCATCGCTGAGGAGAGATGCAAACATGAACTCTGGTTATCTGAGGCACACACTGGGTGCTACACAAACTGGAAAGAATAATTAATCTAAAATATTTAATGAATTGCTTAAAGCTGAGTAAAAGATAGCCTAACAATATATAAATTCTGAACTATAAGAAACAAGGGAAATGTGCATTAATCTATGAGACCTTTTTTCAATTTTTATTATATTTTTCCATTGCCATTTGTCCCCTTACACCCCCTCCCTCCCATAATCACCACACTCTTGTCCATGTCCATGACTCTTTTTACCTTTTTGCTTGATCCCTCTACTCCTTCACACCCCCATAGCTGCTCTCTATGAGTCTGTCTCTATTTTGCCTGTTAGTTTAGTTTGTTCATTAGATTCCACATATGAGTGAGATCATGTGGTATTTGTCTTTGTCTGATTGCTCATTTCATGTTATTTAATGTTCATGTTACCATGCTGTCACCAATGGTAAATTTTTATGTTAATACTGGTCACAGGACAGGAAACTAGGGAAAGCCCTCCCATTCAGTTATGAGAGCCAACGAACAGCAGCTACAGATGACTGAAGGGTATACCTAGATTTTTTTCCCTATCATTCCTGTAGAACGAAAGGCTTAAGGCACTGGAAGCAGCTTAGTAAATGTCTCTGAGGTGCCAGGTTATAAGGAAGACTTAAAGCTGAAGTAGAAGGGAAACATTGGGAAAAATGGGTTGGGAATCCAGCTATTATCCAAAACTCAATGCAGTATTAGAAGAACATGAAGGATATGGTGGCACATAACAACAACACTGAAAACAAGCTCAACTCTTGACTAGATTGACTCAATCCCTCACACTGTGGGCTAACAAAAAAAAGGAGGTCAATCACACAAGACATTAAAAAATAGCTAGGCTTAATATGTTAAATGTTCTTGGAAAATGACACATTAAAATATGGGGGAATTTCAACGCTGCATCCAAAGATTACTGGGATGGATGGAATGGAAGAGAAGGTGTATACTAATGTTCCCCAACACAACCTGTAATAATGACAAGGTGTTATGCATAAATGTAATACATGTTTCCATTGTGCTTGTATGTTAAATATATTTTAAATTGATTATGGTTGAGAAATTTTGCCATAAGCATATGTGTGCACTTTTTTTTCTTGGAGTAGAGAGAGAAAATCTTGCCAGAAAGGTTCATTATTCATGTAAATGATCAATGATTGCAGATGAAAGTGGAGATGAGGTCTATTCAAATGTGATATGTGCAGGAAGGCAGTTCCCCAGAGCAGGCCATATTGCACCCTTCTCTGTCATCACACATTCCTTCATCCTGTTCCTCCAGGCTTCACCTCATACCCCTCCCCAGTGAGGTGTGTAGTCTCAGCCTAGATACTTCATATCTAATCACATTTCCACTGAGCCAGAGTCTTCACTTTGGCTTCCCACCAAAGTGGTCACAGTTACCCAGCTCATTAATCCCAATCCTTTGACAACATATAATTTATAAATATATCTATTAAAATTACTATGTATTTCCTCCTGTCCGCTTTCTTCACATTTTAACTGTGCAGAACTTTCATCAAAATATATTGCTTTGTTTATACATAAATTGTACCTTATCATTAAAATTCAATCATATTTCAAAATATAACTATTAATAGCCTAAATACATAAATATCAATTTTAAAATATAAAACAAAATAAACATTTATAAGATTAACAATATTTCAATAAGTTTTTAAAGTAGAGCTAAACTTATTAAAGGTATTGTATTTCTTATAAAATATGATCTACATAGGTTTTCATGCTGTTGATTTATCTATAGAAATCATGTTTACTGTATAAAAATAAGTGCAAAACTCACTGTAATTTTAGTTCATTTGGAAATCTCTAAGTCTTGTTCAGGAGTGTATTGGTAGACAAAATAGGAGCATACATGGGTGCTGATAAAAACATTCTTGAGAAAAGCGACAAATGTTTAAGCATTGAACGTTTTATGAGTTTGGAGTTAAGTATATTTTCTTTATGAAACACACATTTTGTACTACAATAATCATGTTAGAAAAATTATATCAGAAATGCTCATGCATATTTTTACAAAGTTATTCAGTGTTTTTGCAACCAGAGGAGAGTGAGTTTCAGAGCTTCCTTAAGACTGGCCAAAATTAGGTTAATAATGAAGCCTACAAAATTTGGGAGCTAGAGTCCCCATATTCAAGCTTCATAAATAAAATTTTATGTGTTGACAAATTATACAACATTTTATTATGCCTGAGAATTTTGGCTTAAATAATTGCTGAGAAGTTTTTGTAGGCAACCAGGCATAACTTGTTTCATTTAGTCTGAGGATCAGCCTAAGCTCCAGATATGCTCTATTGCCCCTTTTCCAGATACAAGAAGTGTAAAGTGCTTGGGTGTGCTTTACAACACCAAAAAATATCCTCCAATTCTTTAGACAAACCCCTACATTTTAATTCAATTCTAGCATCAGACTCCACAGGTTTCAGTCCCACAAGACTACCCTCACTTCAGGTGTTAGTCACAAATATTGGGTCTCCACACTACTCACTCTTCTATCTGCCTTATCTATAAAGTCAGGTGGTCCCCAAAACCCTCCCCACCTTTCAGGTTTTATAATGTGTTACTAAAACTAACCTCAAGAGGATAGTTCACTTACATTTACTGGTTTGTTATAAAAACTGAAACTCAGGAACAGTGTTGTGTATTGTTTTAAAATGGCTTAAAATCCACTTTTTATGACTTACTAAAATTACTTGTTTATGACAAAGACAAAAAAGGTTGTTTTTAGAAGTTAAGTTCTTTTTTGATGTGAGAATAAAGTAACTTATATCAGTATGTCATTGTTTCATCTGTTGTCCTTGATAAGCACTCAGGAGTTCAGCTACTGAGGTCCCACTGAGGGGTAATCAGTAAGAACATGTAGGGACTGAAGATGGTGGCCGAGTAGGTGGAGCTGAGTCTTCCAGCTCCTGTCCCAACCTAGATTTTTAGCTGATCTTCTGACAATCAACAGAATAGTAGCTGATATGAAGTTGTAAAGCCAAGGAGTACAGAAGATGCTCTGTAGCAGCTGGTAAGGGGATTTTATAAGTTGTTGGGGAAATATCCTGTGCATGGCTGCTGTAGCAGTAGTGAAGCCAGATAGAATTTGCAGCTTTGGAGCTTGCTCCCATCTTGGAGCAGGGGGGATTTAGTTCCACACAGAGATCCCCAGCCCTAATCAGGGATAACCTGAGGGGATCCACTGAGTCTGTGAGACCCACAGTACACACACACAGCAAGCAGCATTTCCATAGCTGAAGCGACAACCTGGAGAGATCCAGATAGGGACTCAGACTGCTTGGGAGGGATCAGGTTGCCACACCTGGGTCTGTTAGAGGTACCTGCAGCTTCAGCCAGCTGGGACTTTGAGAGACATTTTACTTTGGGGGGAGGTTATATGCATGGAGAACCAAACAATGACTCAGTACTATGGTGTGAGTACCACATAAAAACTTTTTAAAGGGACTGAAACATGGCTGAGTAAGGATCCCACATGTAGCTGCTCTGCCAACAAAAACACCAGATTGAAATTGCAGCTACATAGTGCCCTCCCCTTGGAATTGTGGGCCCATAAATACATAGTGATAGAGAAGTAAAGGGAAGCTGTGGGATCTCAGGTGGTGGTAAGCAGTTAGGTTCCACCATACTTGTGAAAACCAGAGATTGCAATTCAGCGTGAAGTGTTTTTATGTTTTGCGTGTCAGGCTAAAGAGTTCAAACTAAGACAGAAACCATGCTGATGCAACAGGACTTCTGAGAGTGGCAGACAGCAGTTACAGAGTGTGGGGGAGATCAAAATAGAGATCTTGCTGTGTGGATTAGGAAAGAGAACCAGTTTTCCCCCTCTTAATCCTGCTGGAGGCACTCCACTCTCCATTATGAGCTACCCCTGCTGTTGCTGCCGCTGCTGCTGTGGCTACGGAGAGGAACCTTACAGGATGGGAAAACTGGTCACTTTTTTTTTTTTAGCCACACCAAGCCACCTCGAATCTTTGGGTCCTTTCCCACTGAGATTACCTGGGCAGAGAGATCAGAAATTGTGCAATGAGAGGTTTTTCTGGGCCCAGCACAGCTCTGCTTGCAAGCAAACCAAGGGCTCCATGGAATAGAGAGTTCTAAACTGTGCCTCCTGCAAAGGCTGTGGGCTGGAAATTAAAGGGGTGAGAGTGGAGTGCCTGGGATACTTTCCAGCAATACAAAACCCCTCACAGTCTAAATTCCCATGGGAAAGGAAAGGAGTGTCCATCCCCACCCCTGCAGGGTTACAGGTACCACATCCATTAGAGAAACTGCAGAATAGCCCTGCCAGGCCCAACATTTGTGAGCTGGGTGCAGTTCTACAGAGGGAGAAAACTCTAAGTGGAGACTTTCAAAGTATGAGAATTTTGGAGAATATTGCCTGGGAGCAAGACAGAGCTCTTAGCTTCCTACTGAAGGTTTGGAATGATAAAGAGAGTTTAGCCCCCACCTACAGTCTGGTTTTACCCCAACTCCAACTCCAATAGGAGGCCTTTTTAATCTGTCACCTGAAGTCCAGAGCTGTTGAGCTTAATCCTGCAAAGTTGAATGGTCCCAACCTGAGGAATCAACTCTTAAGAGCCTCTGCCAAAAACTGAAGGGATAGGCTTGGAGTAAGGGCTACTGTCCCTTTACTGAATGAACTACTGTCTGCAGGACTAACAAAGTGGAAACTTGCTAGCCCTGTCTCAACATGCCTGGTCTCAGCTTACAGACCCTTATCAAAAGTCTCTGGAGAAAAACCAGAGAACCTCATGGAGGAGCATAGATACTGAAAGGGGGAGGCTGACCTTGGGGAACATCAGCTCTTACAAAGAGCTGCCACTAGCTCCAAGTAGTAAAGAGCTGACTCTTTCACACAGACTGGCCCCTCACATGCAAAGCAAGTCCAATAAACACAGATACAAGCAGCAAACAGCCTAATAACAATACAGAGATAGACCAAAGCTGCTTTTACACATCTTAAAGTGACCTATTTACGAACTTCGCCCCATTAGATCCAGAACTGAGAAAACCAATGGTTGGCTTCAGCCTACACCAAAACTCAAACCAACTAGCCACACAATCACTACACCTAAAGAGGGATTCCTGGAGGCTCCAGACCCTGATGGGAACAATCCTGTATCAAGGGAAAGTAAATGCACAGCATCCCATACATGGATATTGAGGGTTACTCTTAGAGTTTCCCACCCTGATAATATAACTCTACCCACAAAGGAAACTTCAGCATTTAAAACACAACTACAAGAAGAGGGTCAAAGAACCTATAAGAGACACTCTTGAACCACGGAGTTCAGGTGATCAGAAGCGTTGGACAACTAACCCCAGCAAGACATCTATATCAAAAAGAGTCAAAGTAGGAGACCTACCACACCTATCAAACACAGAGAGATCAAATGGGGCAACATAGAATAATGTGCTCAGTGAAAGAAAATCAGAAATTCCCACAAAAAGAATGAAAAGATATAGATGAAATGGAAGCAACATAAATACCCGATGCGGAGTTCAAAAGAATGATTATAAGGATGCTCAAAAACCTTATGAGAAGAATAGATGATTTCAGTGAAAGTTAAAGAGTTAGTAAACATTAAAAAAGATATAGAAACCATAAATAAGAATGTCAGAAATGAAGAATATGCTGGAAGGGATCAACATTAGATTAGACGAACGGAGGATCAAATAAGTGAATTAGAAGACAAGATGATAGTACACACTCAAAGAGAAAATGAAAAAAAAAAAAAGATAGAGATTTAAGAGAAGTGAAGAAAGTCTAAGGGACCTCTGGGATAACATCAAGTGTAACAACATCTGCACCATAGGAGTGCCAGAAAGAGATGAGGGTGAGAGAGGGATAGAGAACATATTTCAGAAATAATGGCAGAAAACATTCCCAACATGATGAGGGAAAAGGTGACACAAATTCAGGAAGGACAGAAAGTCCCAATAAATGTGAATCCAAAGAAACCTACACCAAGACACATTATAATTAAAATGACAAAGCTTGAAGACAAAGAGAGAATATTAAAGGCAGCAAGATAGAGACAGTCAGTTATGCACAAGAAAACCTCTTTTAGAATCTCAGCTGGTTTCTCAACAGAAATACTACATGCCAGAAGAGATTGGCAGGAAATATTCAGAGAAATTAAAAGAACATGCAGCCTAGATTGCTCTATCCAGCAAGACTGTCATTTAAAATTGAAGGCCAAATAAAGAGCTTCCCAAAGTAAGATTAAAGGAGTTCACTACCACCAAACAAGCATTGAAGAAATGTTAAAGGACCTTAGGAATGAAAAAGAAGAAAAAGAGAGAAAATCATAAGTACAATACAATAACCTTAAATGTAAATGAATCAAATGCTTCAATCAAGACATAAAGTAACCAAATGGATATGGATAAGAAAACATGACTCATACATTATATATCTACAAAACACCCACCTCAGAGCAAAACATGTCCAAAGGCAGAGAGTAAAATATATGGAAAAAATATTCCATGTAAATTAAGTTTAAAAAAAGCAGGTTGTAGACTCTTATAGCTGACAAAATTGATTTCAAAACAAAGGCCATAAAAAAAGATAAAGAAGGGCACTGCATAATCTTGAAGGGATTGATCCAACAAAACATATGTATACCCAATATAGAAACACCTAAATGCATTAAAAAAATGGGGGACTTTAAAGAAGATACTGACAACAATACTGTCATAATAAAGGACTTTAACACCACTCTGTCATCAATGGACAGATCTTCCATACAAAAAAAACAATAAAGATATAATGGTATTGAACAAAACACTAGATCAAATGGTTTAATTGACATTTACAGAATATTTCTTTCCAAAGAATAAGTAGATACACTCTTCTCCAGTTCACATAAATCATTCTCAAAGATAGACCACATATTAGGCCACAAAACGAGACTTAACAAATTCAAGAAAATTGAAATCATATAAAACGTGTTCTCAGACCACAAAGGCATGCAATTAGAAATTAACCTCAGTAAAAAAACTCAAAAACATTCAAATGCTTGGAAGCTAAATAGCATATTATTAAATAATGAATGTGTAACTAATGATATCAAAGAGGAAATTAAAAAAAAAAAACTTCTGGAAACAAATGAAAATGAACACACAACAACTCAAAATCTATGGGACACAGCAAAAACAGTCATTACAGGAAATTTCATAGCACTACAGGCCTAACTCAGGGAGCAAGAAAAATCTCAAATAAACAATCTAACACTACAACTAAAAGAACTAGAAAAACAACAAACAAAGCCCTGAGAAAGTAGAAGGAGGGAAATGATTGAGATCAGAGAATAAATCAATAACAGAACCTAAAAAAAAACTACAGTACAGAAGATCAATGAAACAGGAGCTGGTTCTTAGAAAAGATAAACAAATTGATCAACTTTTAAACAGACTCATCAAAAACAAAAGAGGGGGGGACCCAAATAAGTAAAATCAGAAATGAAAAAGGAGAGATAACAACTGATATCACAGAAATACAAGGTATTGCAAGAAATTACTACAAACAACTATGAATATGCCCAGAAATTGGCCAACATGGGATAAATGGACAAATTTTTAGAAACATATAACCTCCTATAACTGAATCAGGAAGAAGCAGAAAACCTGAATAGACCATAATGATGAACACAATTGAAGCAGTAATCAAAAAACTCCTGGCACACAAAAGCCCAGGGCTCCACAAAAAATCTACTAGACATAATAAATGAATTTGGCAAAGTAGCAGGTTACAAAATTAATACTTAGAAATTGATGGCATTTTTATATACCAACAACAAGCAATCAGAAAGAGAAACTAAGAAAACAATTCCATTTACTATTGCAACAAAAAAACATAAGGTACTTATGAATAAATTTAACCAGGAGGTAAAGGAACTGTACTCAGAAAACTATAGTCCACTGAAGAAAGAAATGGAGGAAGATACAAATAACTGGAAGCATATATTGTGTTCATGGATTGGAAGAATTAATATCATTAAAATGGCCATTCTACACAAAGCAATCTATACATTCAAAACAATACCTATTAAAATACCAATGACATACTTCACAGAACTAGAACAAATATTCCAAAAATTTATATGGAACAACAAAAAAAGACCCTGAATAGCTTCAGGAATCCTTCAAAAGAACAACATAGTTGGAGGTATCACAACTCCTGACATCAAACTATACTATAAGGCCACTTTAATAAAAACAACCTGGTACTGACACAAGAACAGACATATAGATCAATGGAACATAATACAGAGCCATGGAATAAACCCACATCTGTATGAGCAATGAATATTTGACAAAGTTGGCCATAGAATATAAAGGAGCAAAGAGAGTCTCTTCAATATATGGTGTTGGGAAAACTGAACTGGTATATGCAAAAAAATAAAACTAGCCCACCAACTTACACCATACACAAAAAAAATGAACTCAAAATTGATTTAACAAATCTTTAATTAAGTCACGATACCATAAAAATCCTAGGAGTAAAACCTCAGATATTCAACATAAAAATATTTTTGACAATATACTCCTATGGCAATGGAAACAAAGAAGAAAAGAAACAAATGGGACTTTATCAATTTAAAAAGCTTTTGTGCAGCTAAATAAACCATCAGCAAGACGAATAGGAAACTCATTGTATGGGAGAACATTTCCGCCTATGATATATCTGACAAAGGTTTAATCTCCAAAGTATGCAAAGAGCTAATGCAACTGAATGCCAGGAAGACAAACAATCCAGTTAAGAAATGGGCAAAAGACTCAAATAAACCCTTCTCCTGAGAAGATATGCAGAGGGCCAGTAGACATATGAAAAAATCTTCAACATCATTAATCATCAGAGAAATGCAAATTAATACCTCAATGAGATACCATTTTACACCTGTCAGAATTGCTACCATCAATAAATCAGCAGACAACAAGTGCAGGTGAGTATGTGGAGAAAAGGGAACCCTAGTGAACTGTTGGTAGGAATGCAGACTGGTCCAGCCACTGTGGAAAACAATATGGATTATCCTTTAAAAAATTAAAGATGGAGCTCTCTTTTGACCCAGTTATTCTACTTCTAGGTATACACCCAAAGATCCAGAAACACCAAAACAAAAAAATATATGCATTCTTATACATATAGCAGTGTTATTTACAATAGCCAAGATTTGGAAATAGCCTAAGTGCCCATCAGTGGGTGAGTGGATAAAGAAGCTGTGGTACAATTACACAATAGAATACTATGCGGTATTAAAACAAAACAAAACAACAACAACAAAACACAAAAGAAAGAAAGAAACTCTTAAATTTTGCAACAGCACAGATGGACCTGGGGAAAATTATGCTAAGTGGTGAAAGATTAAGCCAGTAAGTGAAAGAAAATACCACATGATGTCACTTCTGGGTAGAATGAACACAATAAACTAACTAACGAGACAATAACAGAAGCTTAGATACATAGAACAAACTGACAGCTACTGGAAAGGAGGGGGACAGGATGAAAGATCATGGAGGGATTAACCAAGGAACACTTATGTACAACCCACATGCAGGGACCACCATGTGGGGATTGGCTTGGGGTGGGGAAAGGGTGGAGCTGGGAGAATGAGGGGAGGAGAGAAAAATGGGAACAAAAGGAGAACATGTGGAGAAGCAACTATGGCAAGGGGGCATTTACACTATAATTACTGAGAGTCTGTGAAAATTATTCAAGAGTTTTAGTATGGGAAAGGCATACTAAGCTAACATGTGTAACTCTCTGAAGATATTCAGACACACTTGCTCTGCCATAGCCAAGGTGAGTCTTTGTTTAGCAGTGGTACTAAACCATACAGCAATCTCAAGAAGAGCAAGGACATATGTCCCATGCAAGGCACTCCTCATAAGCAGCGATTCCAGCCACACAATGGTCCCTGAGGTGATAACCACAGGGGAAGCCTAGCCTGCCTGCCAGCACCTGTACCTCCTTTCCCTAGCAACAACAGACTTTTGACTTTGAATTGGAAGCTGAAAGTAAGCTCCCAGTTGATTAAAGCTGTCTCTCCCAAGTGCTTACTGGTAAAAAAAAGATACACCTCAAACTAAATTTGAACTTTATTCCTTTCATTTCCACTTGCCTAGAACAATAGTGTGATTAATCTGCTATTTCTTTGTAGTATGTTACCGTATTTTCTGTGTATAATGTGCACCCATGTTTTGGTCCAAACATTTAGGAAAAAAAATCTTTCATTTAATTTTTAATTCATTTTTTATTGATTTAGATTTAGAAATGAAACTGAGTATAGTATTCCAGGGCATTATTTTGCATATGGATATTGTTATTACTTTCTAGAGTTACACTTTTAATGCACATGCAAAAATAAAATAATTAAAAACATTTATGTAGATACAGAATTAGTAATACCCACATATAATGTACATCCTTATTTTTCCCTTAGAAATTTGGGCAAAAAGTGTGCATTATACATGGCAAAATATGGTATTTCTTTATTAGCTCAAGAGACATTATCCTATCTTCTGCTGACTTGTGAAAGTCCTGTTGTAAACTTGTGTTAAATAAATTGTTGGAAATGACAAAATCAGTCTCTGAGCACAATGTGTTGATGAAAACAAAATGAAACAGAACAAAAAGTCAGTCAAATGGAAGAGATTCATACAAGAAGATAAATTGGTGGGCAGGTGTTCAGATACAAAACTTTCATGACATTTCCAGGCATGTCACCTTCCCAGCACCTATATGTGTTCACCAACCAAGAAGCTCTTCAAATCTTATTGTTCAAAAGTTTTTATAGAGCTTTCTCAAGCTCTCTCCTCTCCCTTTTCCAAGGGAGTTTGGTAAGTGGAACTGAAAGTTTCAACTTTCATCATTTAGTCTTTCTGGTGACCTGTCTCATCCCTAAATAACCTCATTAACATAAACTCAGCACAGATAAAAGGGGTTCATTATGAATAACAAGAAACACTCTTTTCATCCAGGAAATTTCAAGGATGTTTGGAGCCCTGTGCTAGAATCAGAAACAAAGACCAGATTTATGTATTTTTATATTTTAAGTACACTTGTCTCTCAAATGCTTATTGGTATCATACTCATAAGCCTGAAACAGAACTTTCAAAATACTGATATTTGAATATTTATTATGAAAACTGGGGTTATTATGTATTTGTTATCTCAACACAACACCATATCACAGAAACATATTCGTGCCTTTCCATGTACACACACACACAATTTTTAAGTGATGGAGTGGCGTTCAGTCCCTGTGGCTATGTGACCTCTCCATATTAATTTTTTATTTGTTGTTTAATGACACTAAATAAAATAAGAAAAAATAGTTTTGTATATGTCTTCAATATGTACTATATATATGTAAATAACTGAATCATTAACCTCTTAAACTAAGAAAAACATTCTTCCCCCTAAAATTAATGCCTGTTTTTCTTTAAAATGAAGTTTGCAGTGATTATAAGATATATATATAGTTCTTATTTAAAAGTACATTGATAAGAACATGAGATTTGATTTTAAAATATCTATGGTTTAGAAGGTATATAAAGATTCAGTTATTATATATTTTATAGAACAATCAGTTGGAAAAATATCAGAAATGATTTCAAAATTTACTTCTACATTAATCTTAAAGGCAGTTACTAATGAGATATCTTCCACAAATAGCTTGGAAATCTGAATGAGTGGCAAAAAAAGTGGGATAAATTAGTTGATAAATGCAATTACAGAAGAGCAGACCTTTTAAATAAAAGCACAAAGTAGACATGTAGTGTGAGCAGTACAATTCACCTTGTGCTGAAAGGACATTTCTTTGAAATAGTTAAACAACTATTGATGATTTGGCACCAGATAAGGGGAAGGCTGAACCTATTTGGAGCTATTTGCTGACCTCTAAGATTACATTTATATGGCTACAAATTTACTCACTTTCCTTCTCAAACTGGAGTAAATCATTCCAGCTCTTTTTTTTATTCAACAGTATTGTCTGCAAACAAAAAGTCAGCCAGATATTTCCCCAGCAAAATGGGTTATTCAGGACCAACAAGGTAGTGCAATCTGGAGCATACAACCATGGAGGATCAAGTGCAAGTTCACTAAAATAAAGAAGAAGCAGCTCTTTTATAGACGGGAAAGGCAGCGGGGAAGAGGGATTACTGTTTATCATTAGTTTGTTTTGTTAGCAATGTAGGGTGCGAGAGTGCCTCCCTTTTGACCGACCTCCTTACTTTACTCTAAATGAGGTTTCTGTTTATTAATTTTTAGAAGAGCAATATCTAAATGAATCACTGTTTAGTAACATGAGCCAGCTCAAGATCTTTTGGGACAGAAGAGCTAGCTAGGAAACAATATTTTCTGACAGAATCAGAGGGAAAATAACCCATCAAGTGGGAGATATCCCAACACAATTATTGCAAAATCTCCACTTGGCCAGCTGAATAATCAATTTAAAAACAATAAAAAATGTTGATGTTACCTCTGATCAGTTAATGGATTCCATTATGGCGGAATGGCTTGAAATTTCTTCATTGAATATCATAACATCAAAATTATATATTTGCACCCAACTTCTGTCTGGCACTAGATGAATATTGTAGCCATCAACTAAATGCCTTTTTCCCTACAGTTGGCAATGACTTTTTAAAAAAGTTTCCACAGAATTGTCTTTGTTTTTAACTAACTTAGGGTACTAAATTCTGTTTTTGTCAAGTCTATGTATTTGTTAGAAATGCGTAAGAAATAGAGGAGAAAGGAACCTGTGATTTGATTCAAGTGTCTTTATCTGATGCTGCACTGAGAGGCTGGCTGAGTCTGGGTTGACTTCAGCACTGGAGGAATGGAAGAGTGGGATTTTTAAAAGACAAATACCATGTGATCTCACCTTTAACAGGAACCTAATCAACAAAACGAACAAGCAAGCAAAATATAACCAAAGACACTGAAATTGAGAACAGGCTGATAGTTACTGAGGGGAGGGGATTATAGGTGAAAAAGGTGAAGGGTTTTCAGGAAGTGGAGGGAGATGGGGACGGCTAGGGTGGTGGGGAAGGGTGGAGGGAAAAGGCAGAAAACTTTACTTGAACAACAAAAAATGTTAAAAAACATAAAGAAAGAAAAAGCGAGGGGTCTGTGGAGGGGATAGAGGAGGGGTTAGTCTCTTGTTCTTCTGGGTGGGTGCCTCAGGGTTCCAGGACATGAGCCTGGACAATGGGTTAGGTAAAGGGTGGGCTGATCCCAGGTACAGGAAGGTCAATCTGACCACTGTCTATTGTGTCTGGCATCAGGTATCTATTTTGGGAGGTGGGAGAGAGTTTTGATTAAGCAGGCTACCAAGCAAGTCAGGACAATTAAGTCATAGGTGAGAGGCTTGGAAACTGGCCTGACTGGGTCATTAGCAGCCTGGGAGTTGGGGATCTGGCCTGACCCTTTCAATATTCACATTATGTCACTTAGTACAAAGTCATTTTAATATAAATAAATATCATTTCTCCAAAATAAATAAAAATATACCCTGCAAACCATAAACATAAATGTATATCATTATTAAAAAATAAACTCTCAGAGAAATCATTAAATTTCAAATTTTTAAAAAATATTAACATCTCACTACATACAATCTGCTGAATAAAGCCATTCTAAATTAGGTTCACTCTTCCTAATGATCCTTTGCTCTTCCAAATTCATTTTTTCTAGAGCAGAGCTTGAATGTATTATTGAATATAATATAACAAAATGACAAAAAAAAGCATCAATTTCTTCGACACCTGTTATTTATAACTTAAAAGAATGTGAGAACAGGTGTAGTGTCTATTCTGATTCATTAAGGTTTGGTGGAAAATACAATCCATAAATAGTATATACAGATTGACCTTGAAAAAAGTAACTTCATAGTAGACTTCCATATTCTTTTTTATAAAGGCTTTTGTTTTATCTTCACACATTTTAATATAATCATCAGTCAATTAATGAATGTATGGAAAGTGTTTCCCTGATACATAAAAATAGAAGGAGAAATGAATACTTTATTATATTATATCGTATTTTACAAAAAGCATGGCTTAAATATAATTTGCCAAGCATTTTATTTAAAGTGTGTCAAGTAGCAGATTTTTAATGCCACAGGTCAAATGCTCATCAGGTTGACTTCTTTTTCTGCTCTGTCTGCTCAAGATGTCATCCAAAGAAAAATAGGTGAGAGATCTCTCTCAGATGTGAAACGATGCATATCAGACTCAGTTTTCCAAAGGCCAATAATAAAGAAAGCCACAAAGGTAGAAATAGTACAGTGGGAAACAGGATACTGAGAGACATTGAGAAGAAAAATCATGTCACCTTTGCCACTCTACTACAGCCAGAGGGGTCGGGATTGAGAATGAGGCACTTACCGTGCAAAACTGTGATTGAGTTCCATCACCTCAGTACTTTGTCTTCCTGGAGTGTGAAGAATGGATTTGCTTCACTGACATTAGCCCTTTTATATTCAGTACAAAAAACAGAATTCTGAAGAGCAACTGCCAGGTAGTTTTACAAATTATAAATTAATACCAATAAATTTAATAATTCTAAAGACTTTTAATGTATTTTAAAATTCTGTAAGATATTTTATTTAATATTTAAATCAACATTTATTGGCATGATAATTAAATAACAAAATATGTGGCTGTCACTGTGCTTTTATTTTTTTAAATGGATTACCTGATTTTATAATACTTTGGGAAAACTACTGTATTTTTTGAACTATAAGATGCACTTTTTCCCCAAATTTTGGAGGAAAATGGGGGTGCATCTTATAGTCTGAATGTAGCTTACCTGGCTCACTGGGGTGGGGTGACGGGGGTTGTGGCAGTGGAGCGGGGTCACAGGAGGCAGGAGCAGGACCACATTTTTTGCTTCAATTTTTTTTTCCTATTTTCCTCCTCTAAAACCTAGATGTGTCTTATGGTCTGGTGCGTCTTAGAGTCCGAAAAATACATACAGATATTTCTTAGAATGATTTCATACACTTAAATGTGAATACAAATGAAATGATTATAGGTAATCATCATATTTTTAAAAAATATATGAAACCCATTATGTCAAAGGTAACACCAACATTTCACGATGCAGGAAGGATGCACTTTCAGACTCATAGGCAGCTTTCCTTTTACAATCATCCCACAGCCACTTCTCGAAGGCTGACATCATTCTGATGATTCCTTGCAAGGTAAACACCATCACTGCAGGGCTGTTCTGAACAGAGCCTGAGGTACCAAAGTGAGGAAGGACAATTTCTAGGCCTTGCTGTGTTTGGAGAGAATGAGGTCAGTATCATCCCTGGCCAGTGAGGATGCACAGGCCCATGTCCCTGACACACAAACTGCCAAGGAGAGGGAAGCAGTGCTGGGCATTACTTTTGTCCTTTTCCCTGTGTGAACAGTATGAGGAACATACCTAAGAGGGTAAGATAATTTAGCTTGGAAACAGGTTAAAAGATTAAATTTCTTGCTCTTTTTCTTCCCTTTGCCAATTAAAACCCATCTATTACTGTGAAGGCAACAACCTGTCCTTGAGATTCAATTTTTTTCCTCTGGGGAAATACAAACATTAACTTGATCTTTATTTAGCAATAATCTTTAAAATGTAGCACATGTATACAATTACAATGACTTTGTAGCAGCCTTCTAATTTTTCTCAGCACCCACAGAGAGTAACATAAATGCTGACATTGAACTAGTCAGGTTACTATCATATCCATTTTTTTGTTCATTCAGTAGCTTATTCAGTCAGTCTTTAGAATTTTCATTCAGTTAGAATTTTCATTTCATTTAGATTTTCATTTCATTTAGAATTTTCATGCAGACAAGCAGATATCCATGAAAAGAAGGTAGATAATATATGGTAAGTACCTTCTAGGCATTTAGTTCAGGGAAAAGGTAAACATGTGAGCAATCAAAATAATGACTCAAAATTAGATTGTTTAGGGTGTGGAAAAAAAGGAGCCTGAAACACAGATTTCTAAAACCCTAAATCCTATTTTTGTAGGCTATATATTTATACTCACACAGTACATATATATGACAAAGTTAAGAAAACCAGCCCTGGCTGGGGGGCTCAGGTGGTTGGAGTGCCACCTTGTGGACAAAACGATTGAGGGTTCGATTCCTGGGCAGTGCATATACCTAGGTTGTGGGTTTGATCCCCAGCTGGGGCATATATGGAAAGTAACTGATCAATCTCTCTCTCTTCCCACCCCTTTCCTCTCTCTCTCACAAATCAACAAAGCACATCCCGAGGTGAGGATTAAGAAAAAATAAAACAAATAGTGTCTACTTGAGCACTATTGACTAACATCATTTTGTCTAAAATCTCAAAAACAGACTCATGGTGACTGACATTGGAACACAGAATATTTTCCTGTGTGAATAGTGATCATAATAGGTTCAAGAGCAAAGCAAGCCAAATAGTTTCCTTTTGCGAACTTTTAAAAAAGCATACAATTGAACTTCAGCTCTTTACATTTCAAAACAATGATCATAAGAAAGTGTAGGCCCAGAAAGAGCCTTCTATGCAGAAAGCAAACACAGGAGAGCCAGGAAGATTTGCTTTCTTTGTACAGTGGTGAATTTCAATCCCTACCCTGGACCATTAGGACAGAAGAATGGCACACGGGTCCCATCTTTTGTGCTTATTATGTCTCAGGAAAGGAAGTGTGTACAAGACAATGAGAAAGGAGAGCAAGGGATTGAGAAAGAAAGAGAGAGAGAGAAGGGTGGGGTATCCTGACTTCTTAGTTGGGGCAACCTGAAACCTTCCCATTTCTACAGCTTCCTGTTTAAAAAAAAAAAAAAAGTCATACAAGAGGTCATTTGAAAGGCAAAGTTGCCTATGGTACGTTCAGAATTTAAAGACTTACTCTTAACCTACTTTGAAGTAGAATGGAGTAAGAATGGGGTTTGGGAGAGAGATGTGACCCCTAAAAGTTTGTTACAACTTTCAGAAGTTGTAACAAAAACATCTGCAAAGTGTTGTGGTGGTTTGGGGCAGAAGGGGATTATAGATTAACTTTGTGTATGGGGAGCAAGAAAACCTTCTACAAGGAAGTGATATTTCATGAAAGGCATCCCTAATAGTTCCAAAGATATCCCAGAACAGCCCTGATCATCTTGGCAATCAGATCCTAGAAACATCTCTGTGAATCTACGTAGTAGCTTACTTGTGCTGTGGTATATAGTAACTTCCACTATTTTAAGATACACCAATATGAAAAGAGTTTACTAAATAAAAAGAAAGTCATAACAGTGTGATCTGGAAGGCAGTGAATGGTGTTACACAGCTGGAATGTGCAATCTTTTCTTGCATAATTTTTTATTTATATACATTTTAATTAAAATTTCCCTGCTATTGCTTGGTAATAGTTGTGTGTACTGCTACACTAAGCACTAAAAGCTACTCAGAACTGCTTTGGCAGTGTCTGTGTCACGATGAAACCACTAGATGTATTTGCCTTTGCTCTGCTTCTGATCCTGCTACCAGGACACTCTGTATATGAAGATGAAATGTGGCACAGACTGAGGGCAGAGCGGGTATAAGGAAATCTCAACTTCAGTCCAACTTGCCCTTCTAAGACTGAAAACTGGGTCAGCCATGTAATTTCCCTGTGCTTGCTTCTCTCTCACAAAGTTGTGATCCCCAAATGAAATAAAATTTGATATATTTTATATCCTCATAAACAAGTAATAATAGTAGAAAAGAATTTGAAATATTGACATTTTCTTTCCAAATTTTTGAACTATAAGAAATTACAGAATGTTAAGAAGATATGAAAAAGAGGGTATATTATATAAATATTTGGAAATAGATGAGATTATAAATACTACTAGCTTAAAGTCTATCTTAATATATTCATTCAATGTCTATTTCCATTATTAGCATTTTATTTATGAAATAAGTCTAATTTTGTATTCTGGTTTGAAGTATTGAAAATGGAGAAGAAAAACAGACAAGTATACCCATTATGACCTCATTTTTTAACAAATTCCAGTGAAAACACCCAGTTCCATAGACTCTGGCTTTATTTTTATTCTATTTTGATTTACAATTTTGATTGTATTTTGCTCACATATTTTAATTTTTTAAAGATTTTATTTTTATTTTTTAAATATATTTATTGATTATGCTATTAGTTGTCCCATTTCCCCCCCACTCCACTCCATCCTGCCCACCCCCTCCCTCCCACATTCCCCCCCTATAGTTCATGTCCATGGGTCATACTTATAAGTTCTTTGGCTTCTACATTTCCTACACTATTTTTACCCTCCCCCTGTCTATTTTCCACCTATCATCTATGCTACTTATTCTCTGTACCTATCCCCCCCTCTCCCCCTCCCACTCCCCTATTGACAACCCTCCATGTGATCTCCATCTCTATGGTTCTGTTCCTGTTCTAGTTATTTGCCTAGTTTGCTCTTGTTTTTGTTTTAGGTGTGGTTGTTAATAACTGTGAGTTTGCTGTCATTTTTACTGTTCCTATTTTTGATCTTCTTTTTATTAGGTAAGTCCCTTTAACATTTCATATAGTAAGGGCTTGGTGATGATGAATTTCTTTAACTTGACCTTATCTGAGAAGTACTTTATCTTCCCTTCCATTCTAAACCATAGTTTTGCTGGATACAGTAATCTTGGTTGTAGGTCCTTGCGTTTAATCTTGGGTAATGTAATTATGATGTGCCTTGGTGTGTTCCTCCTTGGGTCCAGCTTCTTTGGGACTCTCTGAGCTTCCTGGACTTCCCAGATGTCTATTTCCTTTGCCAGATGAGGGAAGTTCTCCTTCATTATTTGTTCAAATAAGTTTTCAAATTTTTGTTCTTCCTCTTCTCCTTCTGGCACCCCTATAATTCGGTTGTTGGAACGTTTCAAGATGTCCTGGAGGTTCCTAAGCCTCTCCTCATTTTTCCGAGTTCTTGTTTCTTCATTCTTTTCTGGTTGGATGTTTCTTTCTTCCTTCTGGTCCACACTGTTGATTTGAGTCCCAGTTTCCTTCGCATCACTATTGGTTCCCTGTACATTTTTCTTTGTTTCTCTTAGCATAGGCTTCATTTTTTCATCTGGTTTTCGAACAGATTCAACCAATTCTGTGAGCATCTTGATAACCAGTGTTTTGAACTGTGCATCCGATAGGTTGGCTATCTCTTCCTTGCTTAGTTGTATTTTTTCTGGAGCTTTGAAGTGTTCTGTCATTTGGGCCATTTTTTTTTTTTTTTTTTTTTGTCTTGGTGCATCTGTTACTTTAAGGGGCAGAGCCTTATGTGTTACCCGGGGCGGGATAACGCTGGTGGGTTGTGCTGTGATGCTGTATGTGGGGGAGGGGCTCGAGAGGGAGCAATGGCGCCCACTTCACTCTCCTCCGGGTTTCAATCTTTCACTCTGCTACCCACAATCAAACTGGGCCCCTCTGGTGCTGGTTCCCGAGTGGGTGGGCCTGTGCACGCTCTAGGCCCCTGTGGGTCTCTCCAGCAACCTCTCCTGTGAGGCTGGGAGTCTCTCTTGCTGCCGCCCCAACCTCCAGGGGCGTTTTCAGTCAGAGGTTTGAGGCTTTATTTCCCCGTGCTGGAGCCCTGGGTTGCGTGGTCTGCTTAGCTCCCGCCATTTGTCTGGTTTATCTGTGTGCGAATGTGGGGCCACGGGGTGCTACCCGCTGCTCTGCCTGCCCCGTTCTCCACCACTCTGAGTCTGGCCCTCTCCATTTATCTGGGCCGCAGGGTCTGCTAGTCCTCGGTCTGCCTGCTCTGTTCATCCCACACTCCGCCAGCCCGTCTCGGTCCGCCACAGCCTCGGGAGTCCTCTCCACCCTGGTGCCTGTCTCCGCCCCTCCTACCGGTCTGGATGTATGTTTATTTTTTATTTCCTTGATGTCGGACCCCCTTGCCGTTCAATTCTCTGTCAGTTTTGGTTGTACGAGGAGGCGCAGTGTGTCTACCTATGCCGCCATCTTGGTTCTAAAGCCACATATTTTAATTTTAATTGTTATTTTTAAAGAGGATAAAGATGTTTAAATAACTAGAAGCATCTCATAAAAATTGGGCTCAAGTTGATAACTAGAAATAATTATAGAATTATGATGATTCTGATGCTAATAAATGTATGCTGATTTTTAGCAAAAAAATAATATTTGTAATTAATTTTTATGCAGATGAATCATATTCTAGACACAAATTTATAAATCTAAATATTTAACTGATTTTTCTATAGCATCCATAATTATAAAATAAAAAATAAAACAAAAAATAAACAGACCTCTCATTTTATAAGAAGCTTAGAAGTATTCAAAGACCAAATAAATGGGCTTCTGGTTTCCAGTTCCATACATAAGAAGCTTGGAAGTCACCACTCGATCCTAATAACAAGTTAAAAAAAAGGAAGGAAAAATCAACAACTATCCTTGGATTCTTAAGAGAAGAGAGGAGACAAGACAAACCACTGCCCCCAGGACTGGAGAGGTACTGGAGGATAAAAGGGATTACTGCTTAGTGGAAATAAACATAAACTTCGACAGGAACCAGTGTCAGTCCAGGAAAACCTGTATTGTGATTTATGAATTGCTGGAGTGTCAAGGTGGAGAACATTGAGAATTAAAAACTCCGGGGGACCCAGTCACAGAGGAGCTCCCACAATATTGTGAGATTTACTTCCAAAAGCTTAATCAGGTTCTCACAGAAAATATTACCCTCCCCTCCAAAAAAAATCCCCTAACACTGCCAGCGGGAAACAGGGCAGGGAAGCCACTGTGAAATAGGCTAGAGAATTATTCTCCATAACAGGGTTTGCCTTTAGGAGAGACTAATTAATCAGAGCCAACCTGTTGCTGGGGTATTATGAGAGCATAACACACCTGCAGGAAGGGAAATACCAAAATCCAGCCCATTCTAGCCTTCCATGTGGGAGAAGGAAAATACCATCTTCAGCCCATTTAGGCTATCCTGTCCCAGGCAATGGGAAGAGAAAAAAACTGAGCAACACTTTTGAAGTTTACAGTCCAAAGTCATAGGTTTGCTAAAATTCTGAAACCTAATCACAGGACTACACAATGCTTCCCCACACCTTACCACCACATTGCTAAAGGCCTCTTTAAGCAGTGTCTGCTACCAATTACACCATGTACTGCTATTAAGAAAAATTACAAGCATACTAAAAGGCACAAAAAAACCCCCATAATCTGAAGAGAGAGAGCAAGCACAGATGACAATTGTCATTGACACGTACAGAAGATTTCTGCACACCTCACATCAGTGCATGCATGTTGGTTAAGCTCTCACACCCTGGTTATCCTTGAGTTAATGCACCTTTGACTAGGGAACTTAGAGCTCAAGTCAGCTAAGTCTTCATTAGCCTGTTATAATTCATGTAAAACAACACAGTATTAAGACATTGTATTCGTTTTCCCAGGCTGATGTAAAATGTACCACAAACCAGTTAGCTTAAACGACAGAAGTTTATTCTCTCACAGAAGTCTGAAATTAATATGTTGGCAGGGTTGCTCCATTCTGGGGATGGTAAGACAAAATCTGTTCTATTCCTCTCTCCTAGCTTCTAGTGGTTTTCTGGCAATCTTTGTCACCCCTGGCTTGTACATGGCATGCGCAGTGAGTCCTCACATTGTCTTCTCTCTTTCTGTGTCTTTTTTCCTCATATAGTATTTCCGTGTGTGTGAGGACACCTGTCATACTGATTAAGGGACCATCCTACTCCAATGTGAACTCATCTTACCCATTGACATCTGCAATGACCTTACTTCCAAATAAGTTCTTATTCTGAGGTACTGGGGGCTAGGACTTCAATACGTGAATTTTAAGAAAGTATGATTCAACTCTTAACAGGCATCTGCACCATCAACTTCTCACCCAACATCTATTAAAGTTAGCAGAATATGCCTCCATTTACTTGTATGTGCCAAGCTTAAATTAATATTTAAGATTACTTTTGCATTGCTCTCACTGATGAGTGTATGCATATATTATATAGATATACACATATGTATATATGTACATATATATCACATATAAATATAATAGAATACATAAAAGTATTATTTGTTTCGCTTCTTGATTTTAATAAAACTGTTAGTGTGCCCTTTCAGCATTGTTTGTTTTTGCTAGAAGAGAGAGCTATTTTTATGTAAATAAAAAAACAAAATTAAACATTTTTTAATGGAAAAATCTGCTCTGGTACAACCCACTATTTAGTCACTACTAGTAGAAATACATGTATTTCTCAGATTTTAATGACATAATTTTATATTAATATATAAGATTTATTTGCTATGATATTATAATAAAAAAATTTTGCACATAGAAGAGGTCATTAGGACTCACCCTAATGCCTTTCTAGATATATTCATTCTTGAGTTCATAAATACCTTAGTTATGAAAAGTAGAACATATTAAGCTAATAAATTATTCCTGGGCTTAAAAAGTCATTTGATGACTTGCCCTTCAGAACATATTTATTAGCAATGAAGACTGCTCTCAATACCAATTCCTAGTTCTCTATGATACTAATATAAATTATTAATAGATAACATTAAGACAACTGTTTAATCTACCAATGACAAAATTAGATTGTTGTAGTTATTTCATTCACAGGTGCAAAGATATTAATACAAATGCACTAAGATTGTAAATTTCTAAACTTAAAAGTGATTTTCCACATTAAAATAGTCTAAATATCCTATAGAATTCAGTTTCATGTATTTACTCAGTCAATTGCCAAAGGGAGTGTGGAAGAAGAAAATTTATTTGAGAAGAAAATTAAACAATCACTTGGGGGAGTTGATTGAATGTTGACAAGTGTTAACTAGTTGCTTCTTTAATTTATGGCTTTAATCACAGAAAGTTGGCCAGAGCTGGGAAATGTGCACATACTTTAACCAATATGCCAAGTTTCACAGGGCTTAATGTTGAATTTTGCTCAACTGAAATATTCAAACTATATTCCAAGTTCACTCATTTATTCATTTACCCATCAAATAATTATCAAAAGTTTACTATGTACTGTGCTTTGGAGGTGTGATTGCCCCGGCAGTTAATAATACAATGGGAGTGCATAGCGGAAGATTTTATTCTGAAGGACTTCAGGAAAGGATTTCCAGAAAATATTATATCTATGATAAATCTGAAAGAATGATTGGGAATTAACCAGGTAAATTAGCTGGAATAGGGGAGAAAATGTTGAAGAGGATAAGGAAGTAGTCGTTTCAGACGGAGAAAATAATGTATAAAGACCTGGAGCAAGAAAGAATGTAGTACCTTCTGATTTCAGCTGGCATGAAGATGTGAGGTGGAACATGATGCAAATGTCACCTAACAAAGTGGGATTTGGCCGCCTGCTGCCACACACAAACATAAAATAGAGATTGGTGAGGAAGGAAAAAAGTGTTTATTAAAAGATTGCCCATTTGGGGGGAGTTGGAGACTCCCCCGCTCCAGGTCAATCTCTTCTGCAAAACACAAAAAGAACGTAGCCATCCCCAGAACCAGAGTGAGTCTCTAGACACCCTGCTCTATTCTCATCTCTCCACTGGGACCCAGGGCAGTTACCCAAATGGGTCTCCAGCTGTCTAGCTTTAGACTGTCTCCTCCCCCGAATGCACACTTGTGGGGGCTGCATTACCATGGCCTCGCTGCCGCCTTTTTCCTCTCCTGGAACCCAGAGCCTGCTGCCAGATCACTGCAGCTGGTCAACCAGCGACTCTGTCCATGGGGTCCCCGGGCACTCAAGGCTGCTCTTGCCCCCAGGGCCAGCGAGCGTTCTGCCTAAGTGTCCCTGCACCGAGGAGAAGCGCGGTCTGGGACCCGTGCTGTGTGGTGCCCAGCCGCAGTGTCCCTTCCGTCCACCGCCAGGAAGGTAGGTGGCCCAAAGAGGGATTGGTCTCCGCTAGCCGGCTCCTAACTGGGCCAGCACTGTCAAGAAAAAAAGTTCAAGTTTCTGCGTGCCTTCCATTTAAAAGTCTGGGCCCAAAACCCTGTGAATCGAAGCCAGCGTCCATTACACTAGTCAGGCTGCACAGCGCCTCTGCCCCTTCTCCTGCTGCCAGGATCTGGCGCGGGGGGTGGGGGGGAAGGTTTGCATGCACACAGCTTCTGGTATCAGACGCAGCGGGACTGGTTTGTTTACCCTTTAACCTGTGGGTATGGAAATCTGTCACAGGCGCTGGCTCTGGTGCTTCCCCACCACCTCTGGTACTTCCCAACCTGCCTCAGGGGTCCCTTGCCTCTGCCCAGTGATCTGGCCAGATATCCCCTGAAGCACAAGTAGTCATACAGCAGCGCAGTCATGTTAAGACAATTAGAATGTATAGTGATTGAAATGAAAGCCATCAACGAGTTTTTACCTGTGATGAGTGTAAGCAGATTAGCATTTTAGACAGATCCCTCCAGCTATAGAGTGGAGCGTGTGTCAAATGGAAAAATAATTAGAGGCTGAAAGACTACGCAGTTGTTGCTGTAAAATATAACAGAGGTGTTTTGTGCCTGGCCACTAGACTATGAATAACAAAGGCAAAGGAAGCAATGGTTATAAGAATACATATTTGCTGTTAAATTTTTGTTTTGTTGGGGTGAGTGAGAAAAGAGAATTTAAGTTAAGAAATATACCAGCTTTATCATTTTGGAAAGAAGTGATAATTCTATCCAAATCAAGAATGACAATTGCAACCTGTAGAGTCAGGCAGAAAAAGAGTTTTACATATCTGCATTCTTTTGTCTCAGTCTATTGGGTTCTATTACAAAGTATAACAGACTGCTGGCTTGTAAAACGTAGAAATTTATTTCTAACAGTGTGGAAGTTGGGTACTCCAAGATCAAAACACCAGCAGATTCCCTGTCTAGCGAGGTCCTGTTTTCTGGTCCATAGGAGGCACATGCTAGTAGTAACTGCATGTGGCAGGAAAGACAAGGGAGTTCTCTCAGACCTTTTATAAGGGCTCTATGATTACCTCCCAAAGGCCCCATCTTCAAATACCATCACCTGCAGGTTTGGATTTCAACGTATGAATTTTGGAAGGAAAACACACACTTAAACAATAGCAGCCTTGATCTAAAACAATGCCATGATTTTGAAAATTATATATGTATGTATGATGTTGATATTGGGTTCAAAAATATTATCAGTAAGAAGAATGCCACAGTTTTGGCAACTAATCCTCAGTTTTTCCCTTTGGTTAGTTGGCCTCACCATGTACTCCCATATTCTCTCCAACCTTTCTTATGTGGCAATTTACCCTAACTTTTTGTTTTACAAGATGCTTAATAATTTACATATTATTAAATTCACATATTGTGAGTGTACAATCAATATTTTAAGTTTATAGAATTGTGCAATTACCATAATCCAATTTGAGAATGTACTAACTCCTCAAAAAGTCGCCTTGACTAATTTTCAGTTAATCCCCACTCCCACATCTCACTCAATACAATCAATAATCTGTTTCTGGTTGTATAATTTTCCTTTAATGGATATTTGATATGAATTGAACCATATAATATGTAGTCTTACAAATCTGTCTCTTTTCACTTAGCATAATGTGTTTGGCCTCATCCATACTGTGGCAGGAATCAGTAGTTACACCCTTGTTCTATTGCTGAATATTATTGCATTGTGGGGATAAACCGCATTTGTTTTCCATTTATCAGTTAACTGACAGGTTTTGTTTGCTACTACAAAAAATGCTACGAATATTTGCCTGCATATCTTTATGTATTTATATGTTCTGATTTTCTTTGACCCTAGAAATGGAATTGGTATATTGTGTGGTAAGCTTGTTTGATTTTCTGAGAAACTGCCAAACTGTTTTGAATAATGGCCTTACCATTTTTGCATTCTCTTCATAAATGCATAAGAATTCTAATTTCCCCACATGATAGCCAATACTTAATACTGTCTGTGATTTCATTGTAGCCACTGTAAGAAGCCACTCCTGGAAGAGTGAAATAACATTTCAAAGAGGTCTTAACTTTCATTTCCACAATCACTAATTATGTTGAGCACCTTTTTTATGTTATTAGTCACTTGTCTATCTTCTTGACAAAATATCTAATAAATTATTTTACCCATTTTAGTATCTGTGTTATTTTCTTACTATTAACCTATAAATGTTCTGCATGTATATCCTGAATACGTGTCCCTTACCAAATATAGAATTACAAAGCTTCTAGAATGAAATATAGAAGAAAAGCCCCATCTTTCATTCCAGAAGTTTTATAGTTTTGACATTCCTATTTTGTGTTAATTTTTATGTATATTGTGAGGTTAACAGTCTCAGTTTTTCTTTTCTTTCATTTCCAAGTACGATTTTGTAGAAAAGTCTGTCCTTTCCACTTTGAATTGTCTTGGCACATTTATCAAAAATTAGTTTAATGTAAATACAAAAGTTTATTTATTGATTCTCAATTTTGTTTTATTGTTTATTTGCCAAACCTTGCCCCAATATCTGTCTGATAATTCTGCCTTCAGAGTGACTATGAAATAAGAAAGTTAAGTCTTTCAACTTTGTTCTTTTTCAAATTTGTTGTTGCTCTTTTAGGTCCTTTGCATTTCCATTTGTCTTTGAGGATCAATTTATCAATTTCTAATAAAAAGAAGAGCCTGTTGGCATTTTGATAAGAATTACACTGGATTTTAGATCACTTTGGGGAAGAATTTCTATCTTGACAATATTATATCCTTGAACCTATTGCTGGTTATTCAGATCTTTAAAAAAATTTGCCTCATCAATATTTTCTTGTTTTCAGCTTACTAGCCTTGAACTAATTTAGTTAAATTTTATTTCTAAGAAATTGATCTTTTCAATTCCATTACGATGGAATTATTTTCTTACTTTTGTTTCCTAATTAATTGTTGCTGGTATTTCAAAATACATATGACTTTTGTAACTCTATTTTATAGCATATGGTTTTGCTTATTTTGGTTTGTTTGGTTTTTAATTCATTGGGATTATCTACCTATGAGATTCTGTCATTTGCAAATAAAGTTTCACTTCATTTCAATCTGTTTGGTCCTTCTCTCTCTTGTCTTATTTCACTGGCAGAAATCTCCAGTAAGATGTTAGATCAAAGTGATGAAAGAGAATTTCCCTCCTTATTTTTGATCTTATAGATAAAAGTCAGCATTTTCACCATTATGCTTAATGATAGCTGTTGTTTATTTCATAAATACCTTTTATCAGGTGGAAGAAATTCCTTCTACTACTAGTTTATCAAGAAGTGTGTTGTTGACAAATGCTTTATCTGCATCTACTCAGATATGATTTTTGTCCTTTGTTCTATTAATATGGTATATTACATGAAATGATTTCAAATATTAAATCAACCTTTCATTTGACTCGGTCATAGTGCTAATGCCTGTTATATGTTATGGGATGAGTTATATTAACATTTTATTAAGGATATCTGCAGCTATATTCATGAAAGACATTAGACAGTATTTATATGCTTGCAATATATTTGTCTGGTGATGACATCAAGAAAATAAATACTGGCCTCAGAATGAATTAGTTGGAAAAGGTTCAATCCTTTTTTCTTTTTTGAAAGTGCTTGGTGATTGGGTCTTATTTCAATTGTATCAATTAAGCCATCAGTGCTTTTCTTTGGGGAAATTTTTCAATAAATAATTCTATTTCTGAATATGTTATGTAGTTTGTTAGTGTTTTTTGTCTTCTTGAATTGGTTTTGGTCATTTGTTTTCTTTAAGGAATGTTTCTATGCCTTTAAAGTTATTTAATTTATTTTCTTCAATTTTCATAGTATTCCCATTTTAATTACATAGTCAGTAAGGAAATCTTTTTAATTATTTTTTGGTCCAAAGTGACTTTTTATTTATTTTCTTACATTTTTCCATTACCATCTATCTCCCTCATCCTCTCTGCTACCTCCACCCACTCACCTTTTCTTAGCAATCACTACATTGTTTTTGTGTCTATGAGGCCTTTTTCATTTTTTGATCCCTCCACCCCCCCAATCCTCACCTCCAGAGCTATCAGCCTGCACTCTATCTATGGATCTTTAACTTTTAATTCTGGTATTTTGATATTTTACTGTACTGCTACAGTTTATTCTACCTAAAAGCTGGTCAGTTTTGTTTATATTTTCAGAGAACCAAATTTTGATTTTATTAATTTTTCTCTATTTTTCTCTATATTTGATGGACCTATGTTTTAATTTTCATTATTTCTTTTATTTTCTTCTTGCTTTGTGTTTAGTTTGCTTCTATTTTAGTTGCTTATTCTGTAACCTTCAATTGTTGCTTTAAGACTTTTTTTTTCTGATACAGTGATTCCAAAGTTATAAATACTCCAAAAATTCGGTATGTTGCCTTTCTTTTATTCAGCTCAAAATATTTTCTGAATTTCCTTATAATTTATTTTTTGCCATGGATTATTCAGAATTATTTTGTTTAAAGTCAGGATATTTTGGGATATCCTAGATTCCAATATATTTTTAAATTCTAATTTAATTTCTTTGTGATCTGAGAGAATATTTTATATGATTTGAGTAATTATAAATATATTGAGACTTGTTTTTTTATTCTTAGCATATGTTCTATTTTGGAGAATGTTTCATGAGCACTTGAATGAATGTATATTCTATAGTTGTTGAGTGGGGTATATAATTTAATTTTATTTATTTATTTGAGTTCTGGTGATATCTTACCTAGAAAAACACAGATAGCAATGAAATCTCAAGATTTTAATATTTTTCTTTTAAATGCCACACTGATTAGATATAACATAGTCTTGGATAATAAAAATATTACACATTAAATATAAAATAACTGAAAAAATAGTTATTCATTGATTTATTGTGCATTCCCACTGTTTACCTTCATTTCATTTTTTTATTTGTCATTTGTAAACCTTTTTCTTTCTTGCTTTTAAATCAACTTTTGGCTCTGTTTTTACCCACTGTATTTCTGTTGGTGTTTTTTTCACAGCAGGTTTAACAAAAACATGTGTAGTAGGATCATGTGGATGAATAGCCTTTGGTTCGTTCTTCCTTAGTGACTGTCTGTGCCACTTTAAGTTGCTGTTTCTCTTTGTATTTTGCAGCTGTGATGGATCTTATGATACACCAATGCATGTTTGGTGACTAGTAGTGAGGATCTTCACATAAAGTTGTTCCTCAAAATCTTCACTGGAAAATCTTTATGAGATTAAGACGAAACGAGGTTCTATTCTACAAGAGCAGCGTCTTCTATGATCTCAGAGTTCTGAAATCATTTACAATTATCCAAAATTGTGAAAGTAAAAACAGGGTCCGCAAATGATTGGTTTTGGGGATGATACCTGGTATGCTGAAGATCTGAACTAAGGATTCTTTTAATAAAGCATAATGTGGTAATTCTTCAAAAGCAAAGTTAAAAGACAAAAGTGGCCCAAGAGCCTTTGAAACAGTTTTCAGTTATCTTTACTTGGGCAAGGGTATGAAATATTTTGAATAGTAATTTTGCAGATGGTCCATGAGGTGAAATTTAAAGCTTCATATAGAGATGTTATTTCTTTTTGACTTCAAAATAGATACACTTACTGCAGTTCTTCATTTTATAAACCCCATTCATCACAAATAACGTATCTTTATGACCCATTTAAGATCTGCTTTAGAATGAGGCATCAACATTCTTAAGTTTTCCATTAGATGCCTTGCTGTGAAATGTGTTCCCCTGGAGGAAAAGACAAGACTCTGTTCCTTATTTTTCCACTTGCTGTTGCAAACAAGAGCTTGGATATGGTTGGTATCTATCTTCTTCCACATCCTCTGTCAAGTTGCACTGCAAAGCTGGCAGCCTGGCATCTTTTTTGGTTCTTCTTCTGTCTCTTCACTTGAACCACTGAGCCTCCAAGCTGGGTTTGCTCTTGGTGGCTGCCATCTTGCCTCAGTGCTTTCCAGTGGTGTTTATATGTCAATTAGGTCAAGTTGATTGATAATACATATTTCATCTTCTTGCTGATTGTACTTTTAGTTATTTTGCCAATTATTAAGAATAAGGAGTTGAAATATCCAATTCAATTCCATCAGTTTCTATTTTATGTAGTTTAAGATTCTGTTGGATGTGTATACTTTTATAAATATCTTCCCAATGAATTGATTACTTAATAATTATGAAATATGACTCTTTTTCCTGAAGTATCATGTTTTATATAGTATATCTATATTGTCAGTATAATAATATTATGTCTATTTTGATTGATAATAAAACCTCTGTATGTAACCTTTGATGTATATATGTTCCATATTTTACAGCAACTAATAATATTTTATTTCAACATTTGTATATATTTTTATTAAATACTTTTGAATTTTATTGTTCAAGTACAGTTGTCTGGCCTTTCCCCCCAGCCATCCCCACCTCCCTCCTCTCATTCCACCCGCCTTGTTTTTGTCAATGTGTCCTTTATAGTTGTTCCTATAAACCCTTCCCACTTTCTCCCCCATCATCCCCTCTCCTTTCCCCTCTTGTTACTGTCAGTTTGCTCTTAATTTCAATGTCTTTGATTATATTTTGCTTGCTTTTTTCTTTTGTTGACTAGGTTCCAATTAAAAGTGAGTTCATATGGTATTCGGCTTTCACTCCCTGGCTTATTTCACTTAGCATAATGCTCTCCAGTTTCATCCATGCTGTTACAAAGGGTATAAGCTCCTTCTCTCATTCTACTGAATAGAATTCCATTGTGTAAATGTACCATAGTTTTTGACCCATTCATTTACTGATGGGCACTTAAGTTGCTTCTAGCACTTGGCTATTGTACATAGTGCTGCTACAAACATTGGGGTGCATAGGTTCTTTTGGATTTGTGTTTCAGGGTTCTTAGGATATAATCCTAGCAGTGGAATTGCTGGGTCAAAAGGCAGTTCCATTTTTAGTTTTCTGAGGAAATTCCATACTGTTTTCAATAGTGGTTGCACTAGTCTGCAACCCATGTCCATTTGAAAAGAATGTGTATTTTGCTTCTTTGGAATGAAAGGCTCTATATATATCAGTTAAGTCCATTTCATCTAGGACATTGTTCAATGCCACAATATCTTTGTTGATATTTTATTTGGAAGATCTATCCATTAATGACAGTGGGGTGTTAAAATCCCCTACTATAGTTGTGTTGCTATCAATATCTTTGTTTAAGTCCTCCAAGATTTTCTTTTTGTATTTGGATGCTCCTATATTGGGTGTGTATATATTTACAATGTTTATATCTTCTTGGTGGATTCTTCCCTTGAGTATTATGAAATGATCTTCTGGGTCTCCCTTTATGGCCCTTCTTTGGAAGTCTATTTTGTCTGATATGAGTATTGCCACCCTAGCTTTTTTTTTTTTTTTCCTGTCCGTTTGCTTGGAATATTTGTTTCCAGCTCTCCGCTTTCAGTCTGTGTAGGTCTTTTGTTCTGAGGTGGGTCTCTTGTAGGCAGTATTTGTGTGGATCATGATTTCTTATCCATTCAGCTATTCTGTCTTTTGATTGGAGCAATTAATCCATTTATGTTTAAGGCTGTTATTGATAAGTATTTATTCATTGCCATTTTTTGTACTACCTGTGTTCCTCTCTCTATCTCACTGCTTTTCTTCCTTTTCTTAAAGCAGTCCCTTTAGCATCTCTTGCAGAGCTGGTTTGGTGGAGGTGTGTTCTTAGAGGCTTCTTTTGTTCAGGAAGCTCCTTATCTGGCCTTCCATTTTAATTGAGAGCTTTGCTGGATAGAGTAGTCTTGGTTTCAGCCTTTGGTTTTCATTTTTTGATATATTCCTTGATATTCCCTTCTTGCTTGGAGCTTTTCCAGTGAGAAGTCAGCTGTTAGTCTCATTGGGAATCCCTTGTATGTTACTTCCTGTTTCTTCCTTGCTGTCTTTAAAATTCTCTATTTTTCTTGGAATTTTGCCATTTTAATTATGATGGGTCTTGAAGTGGGACTCCTTGGGTTCCCCTTGATTGGGACTGTCTGTGTTTCCTAGATTTGTGTGACTTTTTCTCTCATTAAGTTAGGGAAGTTTTCCATCATTACTTTTTCAAACAGGTTTTCTATCCCTTGATCTTGTTCTCCTCCTTCTGGTATCCCTATTATACGGATATTATTACAGTTCATGTTGTCTTGAAGGTCCCTTACCACTTCTTTATTCTTTCTTAGTCTCTTTTCCTTTTCTTACTCTTTCTGGGTGTTTTTTTTTTTTTTTCTACCTTCTCCTCCAGCTCACTGATTCGATCCTCTGCTTCATCCAGCCTGCTTGTAATTTCTTCTAATGTGTTTTTTATTTCTGAGATTTTATTGTTCATTTCTTCCTGGTTTTTGTTTATAGTTTCTATTTCCTTTTTCATACTGTTATAGTTCTCACTCAGTTCCTTGTCTGAGTTCATTGAGCATCTTTATAACCATTATTTTGAATTCTATATCTGATAGTTTGTTTACCTCCATTTTGCTTAGCTCTTTTAGTGGGGTGTCTTCCATTACAATTGTTTGCATGTTCCTTTTTGTCTCCCCATTTTAGGTGACTCTTTTTGTTTGTTTCAGGGCTTCCTTATGTTTCACTTTGCTAGCTAGTTCACTTTCTAGGGTGAACTTCTATGGTTGGAATTCTATGGGATTCAGTGGTGTGTTCACTTTGATCTCCTTATCTGGACACTCTAGGTTTGCCCTTTCTTCTGTTTGTGTGGGCTCTGTTGTACTTGTGTTTTTACCTTTTGGTGGTTCCTTTGTTGGTGGGTTCTCTCCTCCAGCTGATATACTGATGTTCACAGTTCCCACCTATTCTTGTCTGTGATCAGTGGTAGGGGGTAGGCAAAATGGATGATGACAGCAGGATAGTATTTTATGGGATTTAAAGTACCAGCAAATAGAGAAGAGATAGGAGATTCTTTGGATAAGTATAGCGTTAACTGTGATATTTCACCCAACTAGCCACTTTCTATGAAAGGTGAAAGAGGGATAAGACTCTTGTTAGAGGGGAGGATGATTGTGAGCTGAATCCAGAAAACAGAGTGCTTGTGCCAGGTTAGATGATGAGATATAATGAGAGTAAAGGATAGAAAGTAGGCATAGTATGAGATAGAATAGAGTTAACCATAACAATAATAACATTCAGGAATAAAATGAAGTGGGGTAAGATCAGGGAGGGTTGGTGTGTAGTAGGTAAAATTGTATGGAACAACCATTATTTACAATAGTACTGGAACAACAATAATATGATGTGAAATATATGATTTGGATAACCAGAATAGAAAGGACACATTCAAGAGTAGTGTGTTATTGGAACACGAGTGAAGTGAGAAAAGGAAAATTAAAATACAATAAAGAGAGAATAAGGAAAACCAGTCAAACAATACAAGTAAACAGAAATAAAACAAGGAAAACTAAACATATGGAAAAGAAATTAAAAAATACTAATGAAAATAAAAATGGTAAAAATAATGAAAAAATACACATAAACAATAAAATGCCAGCTTTATGGGATAGCAAAGTGACATTTGTCTCAGTTTCTTAGTTTTGGGGGTTAGCCTTATGATCCCCCTTTGGATCTGTCTCTGGACCCTTAATAACTCCATGTCTTATTGTCTCACTTGGGAAGAGGAGAAAAAAGATAGAGGAAAGAAGAAAAACAAGCTTCCTGCTGACTTCAAACCCATTCAGCAAGTTCTGTTGGTCTTCCTGGATGCCACAGGAAGAGGGGAGCTGGGCTTTGCTTTTCTCCCTTCCTATGGTTTTGAGAGCTTGGAGACCAGGTCTGGGCTACAATATTCATAGTAGCCCAGCCTCCAGCCAAAGTCCTCTATGAGCTACCAAGCTCAAATAAGCCACTAAGTCTCTGGGCACACAACTCGAGACAAGCTCAGGCACACAGTTCCACTCAGTACTCAGTCTCTGGGCATATGCAGCTCAAATCGCCCTCAGGAGGAGCCCGCCACTGTTGGAGAGTTCCTTACAAAACAGCTGCCCACCATTCTTAACAAGTGCATGGGTTTTCACACAGCCCAACTTTCCATCTAGTCAGGAGACTATCCGAGTCAGGGTCCAACACTGCCCCAAACCTCCCTTCTCCAGGTGTTGCCTGGTACCCCAATTTCTCTGGTACCTGCATCCACAGTCCCAGTGGATGTATGCCACCTCTGTGTGTCTCCCACTTCGTCTCTATTCCCCCAACAACTTCCAGCATCCAGATCCCTGCTGGTGCCAGGCTGCCCTCCCTGCTCTGATAGGGGAAGGAGCTAGTGATCTAACTCTCCTCCCCATATCCTGCAGCAGGCACTGGGTAGGGTGCTATAGAGGCCTACATCAATGTGCAAATCCTAGGGACCTTACTGTCCCAGCACAATCTCTTCACCATCTGTTTTTCAATGTCCTCTGCAATTTTTTTGCCTCCAAACTTCATACAAGCTGGGATTCTGTTGGCTGTTCACTCTGTTCCTCAGAAGATTGGCAAGGTGTTCCAGATGGGCCAGGGAGAACTGGGCTCCACTCCTACCTATCTCACCACTGTCTTCTAAAGTCTGAACATGTATTTTTATGTATAAAGCACTGTGCAGGTTAACAAAAAATTAGGGGAATACAGATGGTTAAAAACAAATTAGAAGCATATATAAATAAAGAAATTTATTGTCCAAAGTTGAATATCTGGTGACCTTTGCTCAGAAACCATATTGTGGAATTAATGCCTTTCTATTTCTAATGCATACATGTAAGATATAAGTCCATTTTATGTTAAAAAATTTTTCCTCTTTTGTTATCATAGATAGAGCGTGGACAGCCAGGAGCTGAGTGAGCCAGGGCATGGCTGGCCACTTCCAAGGGGTAAGCAATGCAAGGACTGAGCTGGGATTCAGGGGGTCCCTGGAGGACTCCAACCAGGTCCTTCCATGTGCAATCTGGGAGGCAGGTGGAGGGCTGCAGCACCTCCAGGTTTCATGACAGTGGGTCTTAAGCACTTCCTTTCTACTGACCCTGATACCACAGACAGAGAGTGCAAGAGAGTCTTCCCCAGAGAAGAGATAGGAGATTCTTTGGATAAGTATAGCGTTAACTGTGATATTTCACCCAACTAGCCACTTTCTATGAAAGGTGAAAGAGGGATAAGACTCTTGAAGGTCTGCTTAGGGGCAATTTCTCACACTGAGTGTGCCAAAAGCTAGAAGGATGAATGGATAGGTCCTTAGCCACCAAAAACTGGAAAGAGGAATTGATAGGGCTCCAGTGTGACAAAAGCTAGACAGATAATTGGATAGAAAAAAACTCCTTTCTCCCTATCTCTCTTGAGCAGGAAGGGGAGATGGTCTTTGAAATAGGAGTCCACCATTTTCCCAGGTAGGCACCTGAATAAACCTATTTCCTTTTGCACCAGCACCTGTGTCACGCATCTGGCTTTTGTTGAGGCAGGCAGCTGAACCTGTGTTTTCAGTGACACTTTTCAATCTGTTGAATGTCTTTTATAGGCAGTATGTAGTTCATCTTACTTTTTAAATCCACTCTGATAGTTTCTGCCTTTTGAATGGAGTGTTTAGTTAGACCTTTCACATTTAGGGTTGGTATTGATATGGTTGTATTTGTATTCACCATTTTGTTCTTTGTTTTCTGTTTTATCTTTTTTTTCTTTTTTAAAAAAGATTTCATTATTTATTTTTAGACAGAGAGAAAGGGAAGGAGAAAGAGAGGGAAACACCAATGTGTGGTTGCCTCTTGCACGCCCCCTGCTGGGCAGCTGGCCCACAACCCAGGCTTGTGCCCTGACTGGGAATAGAACTGGTGACCCTTTGTTCAGCAGACCAGCACTCAATCCACTGAGTCATACCACCTAGGGCATCTTTTTGTTTTTTCTTTACTTATGTTACATAATTATTTTAGTCTACCTTTTAAATGCTTCTGTTCATATTTTCTATAGTATGTTTTGGTTACTCTTTGGTGGTTTCTGTAGGAATCAAAATATGCATCTTTTCTTATCTTCATTGTGCATACACCTAGCCTCAGCCAGGAGTATGCTTGCTCTAACACACATAGCATCCTCCACCTAGCTATTAGAGTCACTGATGTTCTCTGATGATTTGCCATTAAGACTGTCACTTCCAGCAATAATGCTATTCAATGTGGGTACCATTTCCCAACCCAGATCATATGAGTTCCTTCTGACCATGTCATTGAAGCTTCCCTGTCATTACTTGCCTGCCCTGTCCTGGGAGAACCTCTCTGCTGACAGAGGTGCAGGGAAGGTACTCAAGAGGAGTAGGCCCAGCAAGATGTCACAGACTACCACTCTTCCTACCTGACATTCAGCAATTTTCAAGAATAAATATTTGTCTTATAATGTGTAAACTTTTGTTTGATATGTGGAATGCTAAAATGATGTTTTTTGTAAATTTTGTCTGACTGTATGGTTGTTTTTGTGCAAAGGATTTGCTAATCCCCTCACTTAGATAAAGTGAAAAAATTCCTCACCAGCACTTTTGGATCATAACTTTTAAGATGTTGAATAATTCTGAGTGACAGAGGTAAAGTTTTGTACTATCCTCAAGGTTATGGGGCAGATATGGCTTTTCCAAGGGCAAAAAGATAAGACAGTTCATTGAGAGATAGGCAGTTATTGCTTACAGCAGCTTGGAAAAGAAGTATCATATCTACTTCTGGATGAATCAAGTTTTGGAAGGATTCCAAAGTACAATAACCTAAATTTTACCTCTCCCTCAGTCCTTGTATCATTGACATATCAGTATTAACATCTAAAAATATGAAATGACATTTACCTTGGACATATATTTGGATGTTAGTTTCTCATACTTGCTTACTTAATGAATGACCAATAAAATATTGGATTTTACCCAAAAGAAACCACCACTTTATTTCTTAAATACCCACTTAAGCTGAAGTTATCATTGGTTTGTTCCTTAGTGGTGTAGTCACAAAACAAATTAGGGAAGAGAAATAGAATTTGAACCTGAGCAGATATCAATCTACTTACCTAGCTTGTCCTTTTCCACATTTTTTCTAAACATTGATACATATACAGATAGGAGGTAAATGTATTGACAGCAGCATCATGTTCAATTAAGCCCAGAAAGTGAAATTTTCTGGGTATTTAGATTTAATTCATATATTTATCTATTAATTGTTTACTAGAGCCTAATTTATCAAGTATTCTATTGCCAAAATGTTAAAGGTCTGAAAAACAATAGGAAGTGATCAAAGCCTTCATAAGATTTACAAAAACTAAAGGGCCATGAAACCTGTTGTTGTGATCATTTTCTGAATGAAGCTGTAGTAGATATCCGAATCTCACTAGGTAGTAAAAAGAAAGGGTGACCAATTACACCTGGGTCAGGGCCAGATGGTCAGCAAAGACTCACAAAATCATGTACTATTACAGGGTTTGCTGTGCTTGTATGGGACAAGGGATACAACTCTCTTCACACAGCCATATCATAGACAACACAACCACTGTTGACATCATCCACAATGTGTATGTCCATACACACTGTATATTTAGTAAGTTAATATTGGTATATACATCAGTTTATGGCTCACTGACTTTCAGTTTCCTGCATGGTGACATGTAGTCTTTCTATTGCTTTGAATTTCCAATTGAAAGTAAATTAGTTATCAGAAATGATATAAACCAAACTACTAGCTTTTAAGGAAATTGTTTATTTCTTTAGCAATACCTACTGATTGAAGATACATAAGTATTTTTGCACACATTTCCCTTAATATTTCAATTCTGCCTATCCACAATTTATTTATGCAAAGAAAATGTTTCCCCCCAAGTTTGATTCTTAGCTCAGCTTCTAATGTTTTCCCACATATCTTTGTTTCACTTGTATTGATGTAGTTTAATATTCAACCAAATATTCATACATTTCCAAACCAAATATTAATAAAGTTAAAATACAGTTACAATAATTAATACCATTGGAAAATTATTTAAATATTTAGATTATTCTGACATGTTATATCCAAAGTTGAATAGCATCTTCTGAAAAGCAATACTATTTTAACTGTTGAATATAGTTTTCCATTCAACTCAGCAATGTTTTCTTTACTTTTTTATTAAGTGTTTTAAATAGTCTGTCACTCCTTCAAAATTGGTGAAATTCTGGCAAAACTGGTTACGAACAGTGATAATAATCATTTTATTTTAAGTATAATATTACATGCTGCAAAATATTTTAAACTTTATAGCTAGTATTCTTTTAAAAGTTCTTGTACATTTGGATTTCAAGCAAACATGTGCCTCTAGAGGATTTTCTGTGCTCTCTTTAATACCAAAATAACCATGACCAGGAAAGCTGATTTGACCCAGCAAAATTAGAAAGGTGTTGATGCTTCAAAGAAAGGCAGACATACTAAGATTAGAATACTTACACCTGAAATAGAAATTACAATTAACACTATGATACAAACCAAGCTTCAGGTGGCAAAATAGATCATTCAAGTGCAAACAATCACTTAAAAAGATGAGGTGACACTTAGAAGGTGAACGTGATTCAATGAGCTGTGAAAATCAATTACCCAAAAATAGCCTGTTCTAAACAACTGAAAGAGATACAAGTGAAAAATACTTTAACGTTTGACCCATGTTTGTCCTAAATTATGCCTACTAGGAAGTAGAAAATACTCAAGTTTTTTCTTGTCTTTTCCCCAAAAACATTTTACACACACATACACACAGACATGGAGTATATTCACATTCAACTACATGAATTTAGTTATTAGCAATAAATGAAAATAATAAAACATTTAAAATTGTATATGATAACTATTTTATGATTGTTTTATATCAATTTTAAACTTTCAATTATTTTTAGATTTTAGCCCAAAGAATAGTTTAAGAAACAGCCATTATAATATAGAAGCTGAGAATCAACTGTAGAGAAGTTCAAGATGCATGAGCGTAAAATCCAGGGACTAACTTAGGACTCAGTGCTATAGTTACTAATGATCTCAGAGTATCTTGCTATCAAATGTGTGGCCAAACTCTTCTATTTAAGGATGTTATTTTCCTGGAGATATTTTACTATATCTATGTTATATCTACATTTATATTCTTTGTTATCATAAGCATGGGGTTCAGAGAGACCACCATTAATTGCAAGCCAGAAAATACGTATCTAAAGGTAACTCACTATCAAGGCAATTTTCTCACATCTTACTAGGGGTTGGCTGTTACAAAACTGATCATTTCAGGGTGTCAGTGATGCCATCTAGACCGAAGCTCTTCCTAGCTTGTTGCCATTCTTGGTAATAACAACTTTCCTCCGCAGGATAACATTCATGATTATATGATGGCTGCTGAAATTCCAGTCATGACGTTTACTTAAAAATGCATCTAAAGACAGGGAGAGGGGTGGGTGGGTTGTAACTGTATAGATAATGATTTTCTCTTTATTTCTTGACTTCTTTTCCTTTATTTTCTTGTTGACTTCATTTAACTTCAACTTATTTAATCAGGGAGATAACTTTTGCAAGTTTAAAATCACACATGATTTTATTTTTTTAACAAACAATATTTGGCATATTACTTCATGATAAAACTAAGATGTGTCCTGACCACTTTGGCTCAGTTGGTTGGGCATCATAATGCAAAGTGAAAGTTTGCCAGTTCAATCCCTGGTCAGAGAACATGCCTGGGTTGAGGGTTTGGTTCACAGCTGAGGCACATTTGAAAGGAAACTGATGTTTCTCTCTCACATCAATGTTTCCATCAATGTTTCTCTCCCTTTCTTTCTCCCTCCCTTCCCTTCTCTCTAAAAATAAGTAAATAAAAGATTTTTAAAAACTAAGATGTTACAAGAATATAGGAGGAAATCAATGTTGGGTTGGGAAATAACAGTTCCTACCACTGCATCCTTTGAAAAAAAAAACTTGCTTAAAACATTTTTGCGGTTATAAAGAGCAACTTATATTTAATAGCACCATAAAGTAGTAATGTTAATCTCAGAAAGTAAGAAAAGTAATGTGACTTGGCAGAAAGAAAGTGGGGAAAGTGACATGTGGGCTATACTCTGGTCTTTAAAATTCATAAGTGTCTAACCTGGTAAAAGAGACACAGAATTCTCATCAAGAAAATGGGGTAGGGAGAGGGTATTTTTGAAATGGGAAAAAGCAAGAGTATATACTTGAAGATGATAAGATAACCACAGAAATGTAGAGGAAGAATGAAAGGATTGCTTTTCTAATGCAACATCTGGTAATTTTGAGCAGATTACAAAAAAATATATTTTTAAAAGAGTTGCCAAGGAACTACAGTCTCTTCAGTAAGTTCTTTCTTTGCAGAAAATTGCTGAGAAAGTTGCTCTGCAATGCTTAGCTCTAGTAATCCAAGGGATTTTTTAGGAAGGGATCTGGAAATTATGCATTTACCTCTAGAAGTTACTGCAGCTCTAAATAAAATTGCCGTCCAGGAAGAGGCAATGGTGCTGTAAGCAGCAAATCCAAGCTGATTTGGGGCCCACTGACAATATCAGTAGGGACAAAAAGCTGCTGGATTGTTTCTAAGAACAACTGCTAGGGTTGCTTGATGGAAATAGTAGTAGAAGTCTCTTTGGGGGGCTGATGGTTGGGCTAACTACTTCTTTAAAAATATTCAGAACATTTACCTTGAGAATTAATCATATCAATAGCATTCATATTTGGAGATTGGGTAGAGATGCTGGTTGATATGGCATTGTGTTACTGGACATAGTTAGCTAATTATTAATAATAAACATGAGCAAAGGGAATTAAACATTAAGCTTAATAAACTAGGGAGTAGGAGCCTGTTTGCTTCATTAGGAAGCTACAGCATTACACCCCAGGGCGTTACAGCATTGTGTTCCAAGGAGATTAACACCCCTCCCTTCCCTCTTCCAGTACAACTTTGCCACAGGGGAGCAGGGGGAGGCAAGCACATATGCAATAGAAGTCAAATGGCGCAAGGGGAAGTGCTGAACAGCAGAGGCTGTCAGTCTAACTAAGGGTTGTAAACCTATCAAAAGCTTGTGAATGCTTGCAAAGTTGATTGGTTCTTTTGAAAAAACACCTGGTCCATCTTAAATCCAAGCTAATATAATCCCAGTGGAACAAAGAAGCGCTTGCTGGCGTGCTCTCTCTCTCTCTCTCTCACTCTCTCTCTCTCTCATCCCCCTCTTGCTTATGACCCACTCTCTCCCTGTGTGTTCATATTCTCTCTCAGCAGGGAGCATGCAACCATGCATGTCTAGCAGCTAGACACGGGCCCATGGCAGACTGCGTGGGCTCCAAAGGACTAAGCTTCAATATAAAGCAGAAACTCTATTCACTGGCTTCTGTTTTGACCTTGCTGAAGACAAGGTTGGGCTTTTTCCATGGCAGAATGGGTGGAGAGGGCAGCCTTCCACGCAAATGAAACATCTTGCCACACTGCAATCTCCTGTGCATGGGTCCTTGGAATACTTTCCTCATGATCCCATGGAGGAGCCTGACTTCCACCGACAACAATTGTTATCCTTAAGGAGAAGAGAAAATCACACTGTTTTTCTGGAAACCTGATAGAATAAGAAGCCCAGAAACATCTACTGAGGGCTTAGATTATCCATACGGACCATAAAATCTGTTTCAAATTGCTGGCCAGAATCATATGCCATGGAGAAAGGGACTGCCACACATATGAATAAATAATAGCTTATTATCATCATAATTAATTTTCATAATTAGACAGGGTAATTGACATTTTTTGGTGATTTAGTTCACATTAAATGGACTCTAAATTTTTATGAAATTTATAGTGTTTGCTACAGTGATATTTTTAACAATGTCAAGTGCTCTCAGGAGGAAAATGGAAAATTTTAATATTATCAATTAAGAAAATTAAACATATTATATTATGTTAATGCTACCATGATGAATTGACAGAATAAAGCACAAATATTAATAATGTATATGATATATAAGTGATAACAAAATTAAGGACATATTCAGAAATAAAATTTTTGCCCTTTTGACATGAATTTAAGGCAAGCAGACAGTAAAAATGCCAAGATATTTGCCTTATGAGAAGCCATTGTTGCCCTGACCAGTGTGGCTCAGTTGGGTGGGCATTATCCTGCAAAGTCAAAGCTTGCTGGCTCGGTTCCCAGTCAGGAAACATGCCTGGGTTGCAGGGTTGGTCCTCAGTAAGACCACATACGAGCGGCAACCAATCGATGTTTCTCTCTCACATCAGTGTTTCTCTCCCTCTCTTTTTCCCTTCCTTCCCCTCTCTCTAAAAATAAAAATAAATAAAATCTTCTTTTAAAGTAGCCATTTTTATTATTTTGACTTGAAGAAATTTAAAGTTATGAATATATTTCCTATTGCAAGCACTCCATTTTGTTTCAAGCAATACATTCCTAATATGGTTCTGATAACTGCTCAATACTATCATTTCCAATTTTTCGAGTTCCAGTGAGCACACCTACATAAAAGCTGCCCTACATTTCTAATCTCTTGCTGCCCTGAATAGTCTAGTTAGACCTCAAAAATAAGATGTAGTATCTCTAGAAAGCAATATACTTTCAGACTGTGTAATTATTAACATTCACTTTGTTTGAAATGTTTCTCCTTTTCCAATGCACTGATTATTGCCTACAGGACTTTCACATGCTTTTGTCAGGTGAATTTTTGATGTAGTTCTTGTAAAATCTAATAATGATGAGTACTTGTGGTTAGATGCAATATACATATTCTGGCAATTCAAGTGCTAAAATACCTGGGAGGGTGAAAACAAACAAAAAAAATGACAAGCAACTTGACCTTTTGAATGTGGATTGTTGGTAGAATAAAATCATGTCTACTCATCTTTGTCTAATATAATATTCCTTAACTGTTAAAGCTGTTTCACATACATTGTATCATTAGTAGTGCCATACGTGCCAACAGCAACCATACTGAACAATACTAGTTAAAATTGAATGTCCACCATTGGAATTTGATACTAAGAAGCATAACAATGTATGTTTACTCAGTGCATATATTTAAACATACACACACACTCACACAGAACTTTTGAGTCATAGGAAACTGTTTATTTGCTCACAGTTTGGATTAGTTGTTATTTATGTGTAATTGTCTGAATGTGATTTAGTAACCCCCAACAGAGTCTTCAGTTGTCTACCAGTTTTGCTGAGGACCCGTAATCTATACAATTCAGGTATTGATGAAGTCTATTATTTTGTTTCTGGAATGATTTTTATATGACAAGGAATCTTACTATTTCAAAATTATTGCACAACTGTTGCTATTCCTCCTCCTCTGTCTCTACCTCCTGTATCTCCACCTCTTCTTCCTTCTTCTCTGTCTCTCTCTTTAAATGCAGTTGAGTTGTTGATTTTACAAGGGCTCTAGCATATGAGCTGGGTATGCCTGGGTTAACTATAAAATCTGCTCAAGATGAAGGTAGCCTCTCTTCCCCATGTGTATATGAAAAGATCCTAGGCAGTTTCCTACAGGCCAGAAGAGACTCTGGATTTGTCTTGTTGTCATCCACCTAAATCCAAACACTGTCTCAACACTTCCTCATGATGGTCTTTAGGTCTCCTTGGTTTGCCCATCAACCATGATTGTTACTGTTCTTATCACAATTCTTGTTTGAAATCTTCTGTCCTGATAGTTTTAAAACTCCAGTCTGATAACTCAATACTGATTCCCAGTAGTTACAAAAGAAATGATTTTCTTTCATCTTAGATGCTTATAGATGCTTCTATAGATGCTTACTTCCACATGCACTAATCTTATCTAGTTTTTCTCTTTTTTTTTGGCGAGTGGGTATGTCTAATAATCAATAATATATTGTGACCCACAAAATAACTTTTAAAATATAAGTACCTATTAGCAGCTGGGAGTCACTTTCCCCAGTTTTGTCAGAAAAAGAAGATATTTTATATATTTAATTTATTACTAAAAGTTGTATGAGTATAAATGAAAAGTTTAGAGGAATGGAGGAAGGGAGGAGGAGAGAGAGAGAGAGAATTTCCCAACTAGAAGGAACACTTGGAGGAAGGGCTTAGGGGTGGAGAACTACAGAACATGTTGTGAAAAATGGTGGTGGCCTAAAACAGATGTGAGAAAGAGACAGGGTGGTTCCATTTGAGCTAGGGCAAATTATTTATGACATGTGAGATCTTTAGGCAGTGGAGTGGACTGGACAATGTTAGTTTTTAGGCAAGTTTAGGAAGTAGTTGGGAAACTCATAGTCAGAGCCATAGTCAATGGTGAGTTTATTGACACAACATTTTAACACTAGGATATTGATGACTACATCATACATGAAAAAATAAAGTGGTATGTTTTAATGTAAGCTGACATTCAGCTGAAGCATTTGTGTAATAGTTTAATTTTGAGACATTCACCAGGGCATCCGTGTAATGCCCAGTAACAATTAAAAATATGAATATGGATCTTGGAAAGATATTCTCAATTAAAGTTTAATATTGTAATCTATACTTCTTTTAGTATTGATGAATATTCTAAAAAATGTGGGCACATTAAAATCTTAAATATTAACTTATTTATTTAAAGATTATTTAAACCACTACTAGGTGTCCATCTCTATCACCAACACAAAACTGGAAATATAAATATAAGTATGATTAGGAATCTTTTAAAAAGGAACTTAAAGATAAATAGTGTTCAAGCTTAAAGTCACACACATTAAAATAATATACATATTTCAACTCTTGCACATAGAGGAAAGAATTTTATAGGGTATTTCCATTTATAGAGCTAATTAAAATTACAGAAATGAAATATATAAAGGAATAATAGAGAAAAACTATTAAAAGAGAAGGAAAACATAAAAATGTAACTCTGACTGCAGAGTTAAAATTTATGACCCAGGATTGGCTTTTCTCACTAGTTTTTTTCTTCATATATTTCAGAGACTAGAGCCAACCAACATCGCTATCTTCTTCACAGAATTTTCAGTGGTTTCAGTTTGCCTTCCAGGGTTAATTTTGCCTCAGAGAAATTCCCAGGCCTGAAATTTTTGTATTGGGTTTTGCGAATGGAACAGATCAACAAATTACCACCATGTTGGTTAAGGATTGTTCTTCAATCATATTAAATGAGTGAAAGCATATCTGAATGTCATTTGCAACGCCATGGGCATAACAATGCCATGGACATAACAACACCATGAGCATAACATGCTCCTTTAAGAGGTCAAAGAACATTTCATTTTTAAAATAAATTAATCTTTTAAATGTTTGTTTCTAATTGAGCTAAAATCATTATAGTAATTACTGTAACTGCACTAGTTGAGTTGAACTATAAAGAAAAAGTTCCTTGACTTATATTTAATGTTTTGAGAATAATATTGAATATTTATTTTCTGAATTGATAATAGTGCAATTCAATTAACCTTTTGCACATGTTATGTGTTGAGATAAGCCATTTATTTTTGCCATCTGTTTAACTTTACAAGATCAAATTCAATGATGATATTACAATCAAATGAAAGGGATTTTAATATTATAGACAATTGCTTAATTTACTTATATATTTTAAACATATAAAATAATTTTCATGTGTTCTTAAGTGCATGTAATTTTTGTTAGATATATCATTTAATGAGAGCACAATTTTAGATTATGCACAGAAATATACGTTTTAAATACCACAAGATAAATTTCTTCTTAAAATTCACTAAATTACTACTCTAGAGATTCTATTTAAAATGCTTTGCATATGTATTTTAAATTAAGAGACACTGTAGTTGGAACATAATAGCATGCATTAATGGTGTGTTTTGGGGGTGGTTGGGGTGGATCATAGGCCAAGGCACCCCACTGAAAATGAAAAGCTCCTTATAACTATGTTGATGATTTTAAAAAGTTCTGGCATTTGGCATTCATGGAAGTATTTGTTTTACTACTACTGTAAACAAATTGCATTAAATTTTGAGCAAATGCTTTTGTTTTGGTAGATATTTTTTTATTAAAATTTCCATCTGTTAGTCCAGACAAAACAAATAATATATAACAAATAATACCCATTTTGGCACAATGCTTCTAAGACATAAAATGGTAATTTTGTGTCACTCTATCCTTCCATAGCATCTTCCCAGTCCAACCTCTGACTTCCTTGTCCCAGCAAAGGTTGCATGCCCCCATTCCCATAGCTGAGAGTGTTTAGAAATAATAAGTGCAGCTTTTCTTATAGGCATCCAGAGTTCAGTTCCAAAATTTAGTCACAGTATGCTATTGATTTTAACAGGCATATTTCAAGTGTTGGAGTAGACATTTGAGTAAATACAGTAACCCTCAAATCATTCTACTTTCTCTATGTCTATATTTAGCATTTCTAATTTCACTAACCATCCCTCCAAATGTATTTGTCTGATGTAGTACCTGTCTTGAAAGTTCATTCTACATGTGCAACATGATGACTTTAAACAGTAAAAGCTTCAGGTAATACTTAAATTACTTAAATAAAAATTCACCAGGTGGTATTAGGAAACATTGTATCTGATAATTTTATGTAGAAAAAAAAATTAAGTAGCTTCAGTCTTTTGAAAATTTAGATATTTAGTCTCATTTGATCATCCAATAATGTCAAGAGTAGTCAGAAACATTCCAACAAACGCTTCATTTGTTCTTTTTTTCCCAACCTAGTGTCAGTTTATTTTCACTTGTACTCTCATTAGTATATCTTTCTTTTTCTTGCTTACGTGGATTAATTTAGCAGTCTGCCAGAATGGATTTTAAGACAGATTTCATAGAAATATTGATCATGATTATACCATTATATGTTCTCATTTTAACCCTGAATGCCAGACATCTTCTTAGTAAGTTTATTCATAGTCTATTTTAATTCAATGAACATTTCATATAAATAAATATTTATTAACCTATACAAGAGGAGAAAAGATACCCATATATATAGAAGAAATGAAATGTTCAAAATTTTACAGACATTCAAATAGACTGCAGCTTTTGTCTTTAAATGGTATACATGTAGCCAGATAAATTTATTTTCAAATAGTTCTCTTTCCTTCAAATCCACATCCACACAGCTTGGTAGACCAAATTAATATGATGCACTTTTTCACTCTCCAATGATAAATAATTTAGCTCTTTTAAATATTTCATTGCAGATGCTTGAAATTTGCATCTCTATGAAATGATTTCTTGAAGGAATTAAATAGCAATTGGGAGAATTTTGTGCAAAATATATTTTAAATATTGCACATAAAATCACAGGTCCTAAATTCATGAATTTTAGGTACAGAAAATCACTTGAAAATTCTTGCAGGAAAAAAGCCTTAATTATTGAATATATTTAGTTTTGTAAACTTTTGAGCACTGAAAATATTTTTTAAAATTTTATATTCAATTTTATATTTATTTTATAATCAATATTTTATTGATTATGCTCCCAATTTTTCCTCCTTTGCCCGCCTCCATCCAGCACCCTCTACTCCCTCAGACAATCCTCACACCTTGGTTCATGTCCGTAGGTCATGCATACAGGTTCTTTGGCTTCTCCATCTCCAAAACTGTACTTTACACCCCCATAACTATTTTTTAACTACCAATTTGAGCTTCTTAATCCCTTCACCTTTACACCCATTTCCCTACAACCCCTCCCATCTGACAACTATCAAAATGTTATCCTTCTCTATGATTCTGTTTCTGTTCTGCCTGTTTGCTTAGTTTGTTTTATTTTTAGATTAAATTGTTCATGGATATGCAATTATTGCCATTGTATTGTTCATAGTTTTGATCTTTTCTCTTAAGTAAGTCCCTTTAACATGTCCCACAATATTGGTTTGGTGATGATGAACTACTTTAACTTTTTCTTGTCCAGGAAGCTCTTTGTCTACCCTTTGATTCTAAATGATAGCTCTGTTGGATAGAGTAATCTTGGTGTAGGTCCTTGCTTTTCATCACTTTGAATATTTCTTACCAATCCATTCCAGCCTGGAAAATTTCTTTTGAGAAATCAGCTAACAGTCTTACAGGAACTCCTTTGTAGGTAACTACATGCTTTCTAACGCTGCTTTTAAGATTCTCTTTGTATCCTTAACCTTTGCCATTTTGATCATCTTGGTGTGGATCTCTTTGCATCCATCTTGTTTGACTCTCTTTGCTTCCTCAACTTGTATGTTTATTTCTTTCACCAAATTAGGGAAGTTTTCTTTCATTATTTTTTCAAAGATTTTTCCAATTTCTTGTTCTTTCTCTTCTTCTTGCACCACTACAATGGAACTATTGGTATGCTTGAAGCTGTCCCAGAGACTCCTTTCACCATCCTCATTTTTTTGGATTCTTTTTTCTTCTTGCTATTGTGGTTCATTGTTTTTTGCTTCCTTAAGTTCCAAGTCATTGATTTGATTCTAAGCTTCATCCACTCTACTGTTAGTTCCCTGTAAATTATGTTTTTATTTCCATTAGTATTTCCGTCATTTCTCAGTGGATCTTTTTTTATGCACTTGAGATACTCACTAAGTTCCTTCAGCATCCTAATAACCAGTGTTTTGAACTCTGCATCTGATAGATTGCTTATATCCATTTTGTTTTGTTCTTTTTCTGGACTTTTGTTCTGTTCTTTCATTTGGGCTGTTTCATTGTTTCCTCATTTTGGCAGCCTCTCTGATGTTTGTTTCTGTGTATTAGAAGAGCCCTATGCTTGCCTTGGTAGTGTTGCCTAATGTAGAAGGTATCCTGTGGCATCCAGGTGCACAACCTCCCCTATCATCCAAGCTGGGTACTTGAGGTATGCCCTCCATGTGGGCTGAGAACACCTTCCTCTTGTAGTTGAGCCTTGACTGTTGTTGGCATTTCAATGGGAGGGATTTACCCAGGCCAGATAGTTGCAAGGACTGGCTGTGACCACTAACTACCAACCTCTGTCCTCTGTGGAGAATCAGCTGTGCAAGGGCCCACTCCACAGAGCAAGGTTTACCTCAGCAGGTTTCTGATGCCCACTCGTGTTCTTTCTTGGACCACTTGGCATAAGCTGTAAACCAACCTGTAGTTGGCTGCTTCTTATGCTGGGATTGGAGGTGCCCTAGTGAGGCCAGGCTGTCAACCAACTCCAGGTGTGCTAATGCTAGGCCTGGGGCCACTTAGAAAGTTATGGGGGCTTTCTGAGGCCAGCTGATACTTGTTGAGTAGATATAGGAAGATCAGAAGCATTAACCGAAACAAACCATTCGTATAGAAAAGCCACTGATAACTGCTTGTGTGGGCCCATAAGCTGGGTGGGGCAGAATCTAAGGGAATCACCAGAGTGTGGCAAACAGTGTGAGGTAGGTTGATGGAGTCTCAGATATAGTGTGGTGTGGGGGAGGACTCAGAAGAGGAACAATGGCCTCTGCCAGCTGTTCTTTCTTAGAGAATGCTGTCCCCCTGCTCTTGCCTCGATAGTCACAGCTCAGTGAGACTGAGTCTGAATAAATCATGTATTGTCCCTTTAAGAGGCAGTGCCAGGGAATCCAGAAGTTTCTTCTACTGACTCAGTCTCCACTGGTTTTTATTGACAGAAGCCATGGGGACTTATCTTCCAGACACTGGAACCATAACCTGGGCCTAGTGTGAGCTGGAACCCTTCACTTCTGAGATATGCCTCCCAATTTTTATCTGCCACACATGGGTGGAGGATCAACCTGTTCCATGTCTTCACATCTCCACGATCTGCCCCTCCTACCAGTCTGGATGGATATGGTTTCTTCTTTAATTCTGTGGTTGCATAAAGACCTCCATTCCACTCAATTTCTGCCAGTTCTGTGTGATGGTTGTTCCATTATTTAGTTATAATTTTGAGGTGGTTGTGCAAGGAGAAAAGCCAAGTTTACCTTGGCCACCATCTTGGAGATCTCAGAGGCACTGACTACTCAGTATTGGGTCATTTTGGAAAAACACATGCATAAAGGTACTGACACCAGTTTAAAATATAAGTATGAGGCTGAAGGTAACAAGGTCACCTACATTGTAGTGTCTGTGTAGTTGCTCATCACCTCTCCAAGTTCAGTGAGGGAGTGATACTAATATTTACCTCGATGGACTTGCAATAAAATTACATGCTAAATAAGAAGCTAGAAAATGAACTAATTATGTTTAGAATTTTCTGGGTCTGTGGTTTGGTGTCTGTCATGAATTTTGTAAAATTCTCAGCCATTATTACTTCAAATGTTTCTTATTTTTCTTTCTCACCTTGTCTTTTTGGTATTCTTAATATTAATATATTGCAACTTTTTGAACTATCCCCCTGTTCTTGGTTATTTGGGTCCATATTTTCCATTCTTTTATATTTTTGCATTGAAGTTTTAGAAATCTGTATTGACATATCTTCTAGCTCACTGAATATTTCTCTGGTTATACCCAGTTTACTGATTCATTCATCAAATGCATTTTTATTTCTGTTACATTGTTTCAGTTTTTAGCATTTCCTTTTCTTTCTTACAATTTTCATCTCTGTGTTATGTTTTCCATGCTGTCCACTTTTTCTGTTAGGTCCCTTAGCATATTCATCTCAGCTACTTTAAATGCCTTGCCCAATAATTCCAAAAATTCTGCTATATCCATTCTAGATGTGATCTTTGCTTTGTCTTCTCAAATTTCTGTTCTCTTCCTTATAATTTAACATTCCTTAAAATCTGGAAATGATGTATTCCATAAAAGGAAGTGAAGAATTGAGACACATTGACCTTTAGTATGAGGTTTGAGATTATCAGTAGACTGTTTCTTTGTCGTAGTTGTGTAACATGCTAAAGCTTCTCTCTTGTTCTTGTTTTTATCACAGTTGTTGTCAATGCACTTTTTCTAGAGATTCATTAACTATGGTCTGAGAGCTTTAAATTTTTTGAGCTGTAACCTTGTTATCATACAGCACCCTGATTGATGTGTTGATAAGGTATGAGGGGCAGGGCAACCATTCTATAGTCCTACGTTTAATTTTCCAGCTAGTCTACACTGAGCCTCTAACCACTTGTAATTCCAATGTAAAGTCTTCCTACCAATATTGGTTGCAGCTGTAGGCTTCTGTTCCTGTGTTTCTGTTTCTGGGAAGTTATAAACCGATAGCTACCTGTCTCTTGTTCTCTTGTTTTTGAGGGAAAAGTTCGCCATGTGACTTTAATTCTGTGATGGATCTGAGACAATCTGTTGATTTATAGTGTTTAGTTTTTTCTTTTTTCTTGTTTTGAGAATGGAAGTGATGACTTCCAAGCTCATTACATGTCAGATAGGAAAAAAATAAAACTCTAGTTTTTTTTTCTTTTAATATTTAAAATTTCAAAATAAATTATAAAATCCTTAAAAAGACTTATTGAAGTAAAACTAATATCAATACCTTATAATTTAAAGAGTATCTGAACCTTTAAACCATTAAGATATGAAATTTATGTTTACTTATCTAAGGTAATTGATTCATTTATTATAATTCATCATATATAGAAGGAAAAATTCACAAGGGATTCCATGTTTATCATCAAAGAAATTTAATGTAATGTTAATATAGATTCAGATTTTAACATTTAATATTAATATAATATAAAGTTTGGGATGATTTAACTAAGTAACTGGAGGGATTTAGTTTGCTTCAGAGAACATGGAAATCTCTTACTGGCTTTAGAGATTTATTTATTAATAAAATTAAAATATAAGTCCTGAACTTCAGAATATTTTGAGAGCTTAAAATAAAAAAGCAAATATATTTTAAATGCTGTCATGACACATGAACCCTACAACTTGCATTTTTGCAAATGCTCCACATGTCTGGAGCCTGCAGCAGTAAATGATTAAGGATCAACTCATAAATTACTTTGGAAATGTGGTGGAGGTTAATTATCTGCCTCATTGGCCCCTCAAAATGGACAAACAGTAATCAATTTTGATGAAATTCACAAAGTACCTTCCATTATTAAATAATAGAGTAGCACTCACAGATATATCTCATTTATAAGAACAATTAAGTGGGTACTGAAATGTCATTAAGAGATTATGCTTATACATTTAATCACTCAACCTTCAACAGTTGTGTTGCTTAGGGAAACTACCAGTTCTAAACTGACAAAATGGTTTATGTGTTTTCCCAAATATTCTGCACTTAAATTAAATATCCTGAATAGATTCTAGTAACTGTTTAAAATACACCACTACAGGTGTCATGATTGCTTTATTGAAGTGATGAACTTGCTATATCTGATCATCACTGATTTATATGTATCAAACTGAGCTTGTTAGAAGGAATAAAGCCAATATTGAATCTAACATGGAAACTATGTGGTAGGCATAGTAGTCAACTCATCACCCCCAAAGATATCCCCTTTGAAATCTCCCACACCTTTGAATATGTTACCTTACCCCTGTCAAATATGTTACCTTACCTGGTAGGTATGAGTAATTAGTAATGTAAAAGTGGAATGAGTATCTTGGTCTATCAAATATAACCACAGGGGTTGTTATGAGTGAACAATGAATTCAGAAGGATCAGGGTCTGAAAGAGAGTTGAAGGTGCTATCCTTTTGACTTTGAAGATGGAGAAAAGGTTCATGAGCGACAAGCCACATGAAGGTCTTCAGAAGCTGAAAAAAAAAGAAAGAGAACAGATTTTCCTCTACAGTCTATAGAAACAATGCAGCTCTGTGAATAACTTGAGTTTAGCCCAGTGAAACTTATATATTATGGTTAGAGCTACAGTTCTAAATAAAGGAGTCAGGTGTGGCAGACTGTACTCGGAACCACTAAGATGCATTATCTTCCTCTATAAAATATTTTAACAGAGGGCAGAGCACTAAGCTAATATATTTATCAGTGCTCTCCCAAAAACATTTGTTGGAATTAAACCCAACTCCTTTCTTTAGGTCTGCAAAAACAGCATATTCTTGATGTCTGAGGACAACATAAAGATGAACCATTGCTATTACTATGTGCTAAGCAGTGTGTCAAATAAATCTTATGTATAAGTTAATGATCATATTAACTCTTTTATATAGATTTTATCTCCATTTTACAGATATCAAAATTATTTAATTATTTATTAAATAACTAAAAATGAACTAAAGAGTCTTCTAGTCTAATGATATTAGAATAAGTATTATGAAGACTACAAATGAGAAAGACACTGTTTCATGAATTTACATTGTTTGAAAATAGTACAATCTGGAGTATTCAGATGAGCATTTGCATCTTTAATTACTATTCAGTCTTGAATAATAGCCCTTGGCCTAGTGTTTGTATATTTGATGGATGATATCCTGTTTTACAGAGTATCCAAACAATGAGGGGAAATATAAAATTGAGTCTAGAGTCCATCATAAAATCATAAAATTGAGTCTGGAGTAGACTCTACTCTCGAGTCTAGAGTAGGGAAACCTTTCAAGTTTCCCCTACTTAGGAAGCTTATTGCAATGTGTCCTCATTTAGATAACTACCTTCTGAATCTTTCATCTGGTGAAGGTTTGTGTTTGTGAAGTGGGATGACAATTGGAGCCAAACTTACCTATAAATAATTCAAGATATACAGTTTTTCAGAGCATTAATTCCCTCATTGGTAAAAATGTTTACTCTTACAATTAGTATGTGATTTAATAAAGTAATGGCCATCACACACCTAGAAATGCTGGCAGAAACTAAAACAATAGGATTCCTGTTACTCTTTATTTTATATTTTTAAGGTAGCCATTAGTATAAGATCCACTTTATCTCAGTTTAGGGTGTTTGTGAGATGTAATTTAGGTTATATATCTGAAAATCTCACTAACCAAGTTTGCTTGCTTAAATCCTATGCCTTTTTCCCTTTTTGGAAATTACTTGTGGGGAAGCAAAGGAGGTTTTTCCTTCTTTCATGTTCTTAATTGTCTGAACTGTGTTTGACAGAGTCGAGCTCATAGCCCTGAGAGGTTGCAGATAGCTGCTAATAGGTCCATTTGATATAATAACTGGGGTGTAATTGCTCCTCAGTTCTATAGCTTTGCGAGGAGATTATTACTGCTCTCTCAAAGCTACCTCAGAGTCAGCTGTTTAAACAATGAAATTTTGTCAAAGTAGGCCTTTATGACAATTTTCCTCTCTATAGTTGAAGTTAATGACTCCATGAATTCAGTTTATTTTCTTCTTTTAGTTTGCTGATAGCTGTTGAAATTCTTTCAGAGTTACTGCTAAAGGTCCAGTGTAGTTGTCTTTCTCCCTTGACTACCTTTTAACAGGAGTAAGTTGGTTTTCAAAGATGAAATATAACAGGAAAACATTTTCAATAGATTCTGATTTAATAAAATTTGTAATAGAAGTATGGTCTTTTTACATTTTGTCCTTGAGATGTTTGGAAAAACATTTTTATTTTATAAGTCTCTTTGTTTTACAATTTTAGCAAAAATTCAGCCTACATATTTTATTTCTGCATGCTACTCTGTATACATTTTGGTATTTTTTTCTTATGATTCATGGTCATATACTTAATAATTGAATAAATCAAAATGTAGTTAGAACGTGTAGAACAAATTTTAAAATGTTTTTAGAATTTGGTCCACTTTGTACTTCATCCGATTACTGTAAAATTTTGCATTCTATTTTCCCAGCAGCAATAATATATCTTATATTTGAGTCAGCTGTATTCACTGTAAGACTTTCCCTGTAGGTCTGGATTTCAAAACATAAAAAATATGATCTCAATGAGCTATTTTAGTACTTAAAAGACAGTGTATTGGGAAGGACAAATTAAATTTTCACAATGGTATTTGTTGGCATTTATTAGCATAAAATATGGTGCATTTACTTTTAATTTATTATTAAATAGAATACACCACAAGTAGCAATGCTTTCTCAGTATAATAGTATGTTTTTCATGATATACATTTGTCAAACAGTTCAAAATTATTATGAGCAAACTATGAATAAGCAAATGAGTGAATGGTGTTAATTTACATCAAACTATGAAGAAAATATTTGACTTCCAGGAGAGGGGTGGGGTCCATTTGGTAGCAGTATCTTGTTCCCTGTAATGAGGCCATTCTGTAACAGTATGACTTATTTTTTTCCATGTAGGGGTATAAACTGCATCACATTAAGAGTAACCAGTGTAATCACTGAACCAATTCCCTATCTGCTTAAGGAAGACTATCAGATTCCTGCATTATCCTCACTTCACAATATTTCTTGGTCTCTCAAGATTATGTCAAACACATAATCCTCTTGTGTCCTTTTGCCCAGTTTTCCTCATTGACTCTTGTTGTTTCAGAAGCCACTTGAGATTGTATTTTGCTACTGCTGCTGTTACCCTCCTTACAGCAAAGAACTCTACTGAAAGTCCTTTTGTTGTCAAACATTTCAAGGTGCCAAGCCATGCTGTCTTCCACATAAAAGTGGGAAGAATTCTTCTTTCTCTACTTTTCTCACACTGTTACTAACTGGGCACACCCCCCTCAGAAATGATTCTTGTGTTTTAGAGTCCATCATGAAAACAGTTGCTTTATTTTCTGTACACAGACTTCACGTGTTTTCTCCATAAAATACACTCATAAGGTTATGGTGAATAGAACATTTTCACTGTTTGAGACAAACTTCATAATGACTTCCAAGGCTTCTATAAACCCTCCTGCAAAAACTTCTGTGATGAGTAAATTCTCTATCAGGGGGTTTTATTTGCTACATCACATCAGTCCAGTATTTTAGAATCAGAAATAAGGGGCAACTTAGGCTGCATTTGCACTGAAATCTCATTGAAAGCAAAAGTATACAAAAATGATTTTTAAAGTTGTCCTGTTTAGACCATGTGCAAATGCTAATGAAGGAAATTTATAAAAGATTCTTGCACAGTATTTTATAACTTATGCCAGGAACATTTAATATTTTTTCTGAATTTAAGGTTTTAACTAAAAGAAAAGAAGCCTGTGGGCTTTATGGCCAATTCCATAATAGATGGACTTACTTAACCTACTCTTTTACTCAGTTCTTCCAATAAGAAGATGATTTTGCTTCCTATGGCAGCAGTAAACTCTCTAAAAATATGCTTGTATTCTTGTGTAGTCTATGGTTGAAATAAGTTGAATGGAAAGCACAAAATGATTCACAATTGTGTTTTAATGATATTTCTCTCTAATAATTCAAGATATGCCTCTGAACTCAGAGAAAATGTAAAAAATATTATTCTCGTATATTAAATATTTTGTATTATTTATCTCAAAACACTTTTAGATTCTTACATTGAGGTGGCCAAAAAGTTCTTTTTTTTTTCCCATAAGATGACTCTAGTGGTGCTTAGTTCTCTTTAACCTCATTCAAAACCATTTTGTTAGATTGCATTGTGACAACTATCATATTACCATGCATTTAAAAATAAACTTATCAAAATTGGTAAATTTTTGTGTAGCCATTTAATATTGAAGATGGAAGAAAATATGCAACATTTTCAGCATATTATACTTTATTACTTCAAGAAAGGTAAAAATATAACTAAAACAAACCAAAAAAATTTGTGCTGTGACTGAGTGAATGTGTCAAAAGTGGTTTGTGAAGTTTCATGCGGGAGATTTCTCACTGGACCGTCCTCCATGGTCAGGTAGACCAGTTGAAGGTGATAGCAATCAAATTGAGACATTAATTGAGAATCAATGTTATACCCATGGGAGATAACCAACATACTCAAAATATCCAAATCAATAAAGTTATTGATGTAAATGAAAAATGGGTCTTATATTTCACAGAAAAAATTAAATGGACTTTTTGGACAACCCAGAATTTATTGATCTAAAGATATAAGATGAATTAATATATGAATAAATAATAATTATACAACTTTATTGTGACACATAAAACAATATTAGCATATATTTTTGTTCAATTTTGAGATATCAGAGGATTTTTCTAAGAGTCAATTGTAAATACAAATTCATATTTGATACATACATAAGGAAACTATTTATCTGCCTATATAATAATATATCTGCTTATCTGTTTATCTATCTACCAACGTAATTGTCATTGAAACCATATAAAGCAGATACATGTAGATGAGCGGAGATTGAGTACAAATTTCTGAGTAACACCATCATAGAAACAAAACCATAGAAAAAAGGAAACCTGTATCTTACCAAACGTAATGATCAAACAGAGAAATTTTAAAAAGTGAGAGGAATGTCCCTAATTGCTTTATACAACATCCATTTCCTTAAAATGATTTTTTAAAGATTTTATTTATTTATTTGTGTACAGAGGGGAAGGGTGGGAGAAATAGAGATAGAGAAACATCAATGTGTAGTTACCTCTCGAATGCCCCCTACTGGGGACCTGGCCCATAATCCAGGCATGTGCCCTGACTGGCAATTGAACCAGAGACCCTTTGGTACACAGGCCGGCACTCAATCCACTGAGCCACAGCAGCCAGGGCTCAAAATCATTTTGTGTGTTGTGTTTAAACAAAATATTGGATTTACTGATTTATTTGTTTGAAATCATAGTTACAGCTGTCATTCAACTGTACCACCTTCCTGCAATTATGTAAATACTTTCTGGTTAACTTAAAGAAAAATAGTCACATTCTTTTTTTTTTTTTACTTAACTTTGGAATGTAAACAATAAAAAATTAAAGTGATCTTCTTTATAAATAATACAAGTTTTGATGTGTTTAATTTTGATCTAATTGGATGACACACTGCAATTCAGATAGAAATATTTGATAAAGTTTAACTTGCATTATTTTCAGAACAGGTAAAGACTTAGCAGCATGACTTGTTTCAGAAAAATACAAGGTTTTCAATACGTTGACATGTAATGCTTTGCAGAAATTGCTCCAAGAATCTTACTAGTAAGGCTACACTGTATTCCATTTATTAGAAGTTTGGCTTCTATCGAATCCATTCTCACATTCATTGTATTTTTAGAGAGTAGAAGGAATTTTACGAATATTAACTAAACATCAGTGTATTCTATTTGACATTGGACAGGTGCAGTTTTAAGGCCATTCGAATGTATAGAATATCTTAAATGTCATCTGTTGTGAAATTTATTATTATCTTTTACTCACATGTGAAATAAATGTTTTATAAATAATATTATTTGTTCAAATATAGAAATCAATAATATATGTGTACATGACATTACATTTGTTACCAGCCATGGCTTGATTAAGACAATAATTATGTATGCTTTCTATAGATTAGTTCTAAAAAGATTTTGCAGGAATCCTATATATTTTTTTAATAAAGGTTTTTATTTATTTATTTTCAGAAAAAGGAGAAGGGAGGGAAAGAGAAGGAGAAAAACATTGATGTGAGAGCCTCTTGCTCATACCCAACTGGGGACCTGGCTACCAGCCCAGGCATGCGCCCTGACAGGGAATCAAACCAGCAACCTTTTGTTTCACAGGCTAGTGTTCAATCCACTGAGCCACACCAGCCAGAGAAATCCCATATATTTCAAAGAAGTAGATTTCTCTTTTTTTTATTTTCACTAATCATTAGTGACTAAGCATAGCTATTCATTTTATTTGTCAATCTTGAAAACTCCTTGAGCTCAAAATAACCAATTAATGGGAAAACATCGAAGGCACTTCAGATATCTTCCTTTTGAATTTTAGCTGAAGTTGCACTAATGGCTCCTAAGAGCCTCAATAATAGATTTCTCTCCATATTTAGGCTGAATTCTGATAAAAATACAGGAGCTTTATGAATGTACTTTTCATTTTGCTAATATTTAAAATAATATGTGGTTTTTCCAACTTATTTATGTAACATGATCTTTTTATGAAATTTCTGTTGTGAAAACATGCTTAAAATGAATGAAATATGTACTTCTACTTCAAAATTAACTTTCAGAGATACTTTACAAACAAAATATATTTTAAAATACTAACACTAAATTAATGGAATAATTATAAATCAAAGTAAAATTGGATGCCTTAGTTACCTACCTCTTTATTTTTTACATTTTATTTCTTTAAAATATTTTATTGACTATGGTATTACAGTTGTCCCATTTCCCCCCCCTTTATTCCCTTCTACCCTGCACACCCTCTCCCACCTGCATTCCCCCCCTTTAGTGCATGTCCAGGGGTCATACATATAAGTTCTTTGGCTTCCACATTTCCTATACTATTCTTAACATCCCCTTGTCTATTTTCTACCCACCATCTATGTTACTTATTTTCTGTACCTTTTCTGCTGTCTCTTCCTCTCACTCCCCCAATGATTAACCCTCCATGTGATTTCCATTTCTGTGAATCAGTTCCTATTCCAGTTGTTTGCTTAGTTTGTTTTTGTTTTTGTTTTTAGGTTCAGTTGTTAATAGCTGTGAGTTTGTTGTCATTTTACTGTTCATATTTTTATCTTCTTTTTCTTAGATAAGTCCCTTTAATATTTCATATAACAAGGGCTAGGTGATGATGAACTCCTTTAACTTGACCTTATCTGAGAAGCACTTTACCTGCCATCTCATTCTAAATGATAGTTTTGCTGGATAGAGTAATCTTGGGTATAGGTCCTTGCCTTTCATGACTTCAAATACTTCTTTCCAGCCCCTTCTTGTCTGTAAGGTTACTTTTGAGAAATCGGCTGACAGTCTCATGGGAACTCCTTTGTAGGTAACTGTCTCCTTTTCTCTTGCTGCTTTTAAGATTCTCTCTTTATCTTTAATCTTGGGTAATGTAATTATGATGTGCCTTGGTGTGTGCTTCCTTGGGTCCAACTTTTTGGGGACTCTCTGAGCTTCCTGGACTTCCTGGAAGTCTATTTTCTTTGCCAGATTGGGGAAGTTCTCCTTCATTATTTATTCAAATAAGTTTTCAATTTCTTGCTCTTCTTCTTCTCCTTCTGGCACCCCTGTGATTTGGATATTGGAATGTTTAAAGTTGTTACAGAGGTTCCTAAGCCTCTCCTAACTTTTTAAAATTCTTTTTTCTTCATTTTGTTATGGTTGAATGTACATTTCTTCCTTCTGGTCCAAACTGTTGATTTGAGTCCCAGTTTCCTTCCCATCACTGTTGGTTCCTTGTACAATTTCTTTTATTTCACTTTTCATAGCCTTCATTTTTTTCCTCTAATTTGTAACCATACCCAACCAATTCTGTGAGCATCCTGAATACCAGTGTTTTGAACTCTGCATTTGATAGGTTGGCTATCTCTTCATTGCTTAGTTGTATTTTTTCTGGAGTTTTGATCTGTTCTTTCATTTGGGCCATTTTTTTTTTATCTCAGTAAGTCTGTTACATAGTAAGGGGCAGAGCCTTAGGTGTTCACCAGGGTAGGGTAACCCACCTTGCTGCCTTGTGATGCTGTATGTGAGGGAGGCGTCTATGAGGGAACAGTTCTGCTTGCTCTGCTCTCTGCCCATTTTCAGTCACTTCCTCTGCTACCCACAATCAAATTGGGCCCTTCTGGTGCTCATTCCCTGGTGGATGGGTTTGTGTATGTTCTAGGACCCTGTGGTTCTCTCCAATGAACTCTCCTGTGAGGCTGGGAGTTTCTACCACTTCCACCTCAACCCCTAAAGGTGTTTTCAGTCAGAGGCTTTGAGGCTTTATTTCCTGGCACGGAAACCATGGGTTGCTCAGTCTGTCTCACTCCCTAGTTGTTCCTCCCCATTGATCTACACGCGAATGTGGGACCGCACAGTCCACCAGCCGCCACCTCGCCAGGAGTCCTCTCCACCCCTCCGCCAGTCTCCACCCCTCCTACGGGTCTGGTTGAATGTTTCTTCTTTTAACTCCTTTGTTGTTGGACTTCCATACAGTTCGATTTTCTGTCAGTCGTGGTTGTTTTTGTTTTTAAAGTTGTTGTTGCCCTTGTTTTGGTTGTGGGAGGAGGCATAGTGTGTCTACCTATGTTTCCATCTTGGCCAGAAGTCTATTTTTTACGTTTTAATCAGAGACAAGCAATAGCCATTAATCAAATATAATCAATAATCAATCAGCACTGAGCCTCTACCTCTTCTCAGCAACTACATTGGCTAATAAGGTACTGAGAGATAAGGCTAGTTACCATTAAGATTCACCCTGCCCCATGGTGTTAGCAGGGTCCAGTAGAAGCTAAGTCTACATGCCCGTGTAGCATCAGTATGGCAGAGCAAAGTGGTTTGAATTCCAGTGTTTAGTATTCCAATCTTCTTCCTGACCTGCTCTGGTTTGAGCAGAGTTCAGAGAGGGTGGTGAACTTACACATGCACTAAAAGGTAATGAAGCACTATAAGTTGGTGCCCCACTTCTGCAGGAAAGGTATTAGCAGGGCTGTGAATCTGAACTTCCACCCCATCCATCTGCAGTGAAGTACTGTGATAGTGTAAGTCAGAAGGGCCTGTCAGTGAGAAGCTGAACATACACACCCAGCCAGACATCATGCTGTATGTCATAAATGCCCTTCTTGATTAAAAAAAATAGTATGATAATATAATATACAAACACCAAACATACAATCAAAACTTACTGACTATATCAAGAAGAAGGCAAATCACAAATTGAATGAGAAAGGACAATAAAATATTTCAACTACAGGATAAGCCAGATGTTGGAATTAAATAGTAAGGATTTCAAAAAAGATATAAAAATTGCTTTAACACATTTACTTGAAAATTGGAAAAAGAAAATCAAAGCAAAAAAATAAAAATAAATAAAAATCAAATGAAAATTGTAAAAATAAATAAAATAACACAAAATTTTAAATGTGATGCATTTGTTCAATAGTAAGAGATAAAAATGGTATAATCAATCAGTGAACTAGAGAATAGATCAATAGAATATACTCAATGTGAAGCACATAGAGAAAACAAACTGAAAAAATGATGAGTCTTAGGGTTCTGTAGGACAACAAAAAATACCTAATATTCATATCATTGAATGGATAGATTCCTTAGCTATAACATTTATATAGATAATGAGAGAATTGGACTGAGAAAATAGTCAAGGAAATAATGGATAGAAACTTCCAAAAGCTGGATAAAGACATAAATTCAAGTTTGCTAAGTGAACACCACATAGGATAAACCAAAGAAATACACATTAAAAGATTATAATTAGCTCTGGCTGGTGTGGCTCAGTGGATTGAGTGCCAGCCTGTGATCCAAAGGGTCTCTGGTTCAATATCCAGTCAGGGCACATGCCTGGGTTACTCACCAGGACCCTGGTGGAGGGGTAGTGTGTGAGAGGAAACCACACATTGATGTTTCTCTCCCTCTTTTACTCCCTCCTTTCCTCTCTGTCAAAAAATAAATAAATAAAATCTTTTTTAAAAATCCCATAAACTTTGGAAGACTAAGTACATGAAAGAAATCTTGAAAGCAACCAGAGAGAAACAGCACATAATATAGGGAGGACCATCAATTCAAATGAGAGCAGATTTTTCATCTGAAACCATGGTGACTGGAGGAAGTGGTACACCATCAACTACTGAAAGAAAAGCACTGTCAACAATTAATTTAGTGGCTGTTGAAATATTCTTTAGGAATGAAGGAAAGTCAAGACATTTATAGACAGAGAAGATATAAGAAAATTATCAGTAATCCTGCCTTTAGTGAATGGCTAAAGAATTTTTTTAAACTAAAAGGAAATTATAACAGAAAAAGGCTAGAACTTCTGACAAGGAAAACATAAAAATGTAGTAAATATAATAGGTTTTCTTCGTCTTGGTTTCTTAATTTATGTTTACTGGTTGAAGCTAACACAGCATTGTATGCTGTGGTTCTTGGATGTAGAAGGAATACATAAGTCATTTGTATTTTAAATGTTAGAAAGATAGAAGCAACTAAATGGAAGTAAAACTTGTACACTGCACTTAAAGTAGTAAAATGTCAATACTGGTAAAATGTTATATACAAAATATATAAAATATATTACGTTGTGAATATATAATTCATATGTTATGCATTATACATTATGTGTATAATGTATTCATAGTTTTATAACTATGTATTAAGCCAGCATATTAAAATAAAATATTAAGTTGATATAAAGTCAAACAGAGAAATCCACAATCATTGCAAAAATATAACACCTATCTAATAGCTAATCAACAAGTAGGAAAAAATCATAAAGTTTAAAAAGTATCTGAACACTAATAACTACCAATATCTAAACAGAGTAGACAACAACCAATCAAACAGAACTCACATTCTTTTTGAGAGCACATAGAACATTTCTCCAAGAGAACCATGTATTGAGCCATAAAACCTAAACAGATTTGGTGAGGTTGGACTCATTCTTCTCATGTACTCCAACCACAATGGAATTAAATTAGATATTGATAACAAAAAGATAATTAGAAATGTCATAAAGTTCTTTAATTTAAACCATATAATTACTGTTACTAAAATCTGATAAAGACATTTTGAAAGAAAACACATTTATTTCATTATCAATAATTCAAATTCTTTAAAAAATAGCAAATTGAAATCAGGGTTATATAAAATCTAAATATATTACAACTTGGGCTCATTTCAGGAGTGCAATTGTAGTTTAACATTTAAAATTCTTTCAAAGAAAGATACAGGAAGAAGACAACCATTAGTGAATTGACACAAAGATGTCAATGTCTACAAATTAACATACAAATTCCATATATTTCCACTCTGGCTGGTGTGGCTCAGTGGATTGAGTGTTGGCCTGCAAACCAAAAGGTCCCCAGTTCGATTCCCAGTCAGAACTCATGCCTTGGTTGGGAATCAGATACTCTGTTTGTTTTTCTTCCCCCGACTTTCTCTGCCTACCTCTCCCATCTCTAAAAATAAAAAAAAAATAAATTCTTTAAAAAATAAATTCAGTGCAATTCTATTCAATGTTCCCTGAGATTTTTTTAAAATTTTTATTGTTATTCAATTACAGTTGTATGCCTTTTCTCCCCATCCCTTCACCCCACCCCAGACAAACCCCCTCCCTCCCCCACCTCCACCATCCCCCTTGATTTGGTCCATGTGTCCTTTACAGTAGTTCTTGTAATCTCCTCTCCTCACTGTCCCCTCCCCACTCCCCCCTGGCTATTGTTAGATTGTTCTTAACTTCAATGTCTCTGGTTATATTTTGTTTGTTTTTTTCTTTTGTTAATTATGTTCCAGTTAAAGGTGAGATCATATGGTATTTGTCCCTCACTGCCTGGCTTATTTCACTTAGCATAATGTTCTCCAGTCCCATTCATGCTGTCGCAAAGGGAATAAGCTCCTTCTTTCTCTCTGTTGTGTAGACAAAGCAAGAGGGATCACAATACCTGATATCAAACTGTATTACAAGGTTGCTATAATCAAAATAGCCTGGTACTGGCATAAAAACAAGCACATAGACCAATGGAACACAACAGAGAGCCCAGAAATAAACCCAAGTCTTTTTTTTTTGTTATATAATATATTATTATATTTTATTTTGATTATTTCTTTGTTATTTGTTGCATTAGTCTCACTGTTATAATTCTTTTTTTTTAATTTTTATTGTTATTCAATTACAGCTGTGTGCCTTTTCTCCCCTTCCCTCCACCCCACCCCAGCTGAACCCACCTCCTTCCCCCACCCCCACCATCCCCCCCGATTTCGTCCATGTGTCCTTTATAATAGTTCCTGCAATCCCCTCTTCCCACTGTCCCCAACCCACTCCCCCCTGGCCACTGCTAGACTGTTCCCAACCTCAATGTCTCTGGTTGTATTTTGTTTGCTTTTTTCTTCTATTGATTACGTTCCAGTTAAGGGTGAGATCATATGGTATTTGTCCCTCACCGCCTGGCTTATTTCACTTAACATAATGCTCTCCAGTTCCATCCATGCTGTTGCAAAGGGTACAAGCTCCTTCTTTCTCTCTGCTGCGTGGAATTCCATTGTGTAAATATACCATAGTTTTTGGATCTAAACAGGTGTTACAGGTTAACTCAGAAATTAATATGAACACTTTCTAATTTTAAAATTGAATTTGAATCATTGTGTTATTCAGTTTTTCCTTGCAAAAATATTGATGGAGCCCCTGTGATGTATACTATGCAACCAAGAGCTAGTAATAACAATGAAGACATATTTCTTAACGCTTAGTGAGTTGCAGGTTGCGATATGGCTTCTGGCAACTCAGATGGTTGGTAAGGCATCTTTGAAGAGTGCTCTGTACTATGATGGAAATTCAAATATATCACCATGCCTTACAACTTTGCATTAGGTTGATCTGTGTATGTAGAAACAAACTTAAAAAAGGTAGAGGGAGGAAATTATTGTCAATGTCATGGATTATAAGTGTCAGAGCTTATATTCATATCCAGGAGTAATCTAACATTTCCCTATACCTTGGATTGTAAATATCCTAATTTCATTTCATTATAATTAGACATACTTTTTTGAAGTCATTGACTCACCTTCAGCTACTCTAATTAAAAGAGAAGTGTAAAATTAATAGACAGAAATGCAGAAGCAGGAACATTAGTACACAAGAACTCTAATAAGAGTTTGATAATCTTATCTTTGAAGGTTTGCTAGCAATATTCACTTTCTTTCTACCAGAGATATTAATTTTCTGACAAAAATGAAAACTGCCATCTGACCAGCCAGATGGTCCTGCAGTGGCAGAATTTTCAGGTCCAAAGTATATCAGTTATACCCCACAAAGTTTACTCAAATACATAAAATATGGGTTATTAATTTACTAAATATGATAGACATGTTACCAAACCCTCACATTTTTATTCAGCTGAAATTAGACATAGAAATGCCTACTGATATTTTCATAGGCAGCCTTTAAAATAGTAAGTATCTAAATAAAACAAATGAAAAATAGAATAATTTTTGCCCTATATTCTCATTTCTGAGGCAGTATCACCTGAGCAGGAACAGTTGGTTTAAAGGAATATCCTGAGTAGCATAACACACCAACAGGCTAAAATTACTTTCCAGTATGTCACCTTCAAGCTGGTGCCTAGTTCCTGTCTTCTTACCGTATGCTTTCTTTTTATACCCATATTGTGCTTGTTGCCTTGCATTGCATCAATAGTAAAACATTTTTTTTTACTCTTTTATAAGGTCCCAAAAACAATTCCATGGGGATCAGTTTTTATTGAGGGGTTTTACTTTTCTTTAATATTATATTTTTAACTATTAAAAATTATATTAATTGGCCTAAGCATTGATGAATGGCAATACTCTCTCCTAGAGGAACAAACTTTCTAAATTTCTAGGTTTCAAAATCTTGGCATATGTTAAGATGTATCTTAAAAGCCGTATCCTTCATCAATCACTCTTTGATTTTGTCCTTTAAACATTAACAAATTTGTGTTTCTTGCTTTCAAATTTATTATTTATTAGTGAGTCCCAATGAGCACTTGTCAATAACTAATCTATAAAATTTTAAAGACAAATTAAGGGCAAATATCTTATTTTATACTTTTATGCCCCAATTCCAAACATTCCAGACCATTTTAATGATAACATATCCTCAATAAATGTACTGAACAGAGAGGCTTAAAATAACTTCTTCATTATTTTCTATTAAAATGAATTTTAATTTTATATATACTTCAGAAAACTCCTTTGATTCATAGTATCATAATTCATAGTTTATTCTTCCTGCTCTAAAACAAATGTAAGAGGGATGATTTCACTTACAACAATAAGTTATAACTCATTTTGGAAATTATGTTTAGGTTGATAATGAATAAAAAAAGATAGTCCCTACATTGTTTCTTATTAAAATATGACCATGTGACCTATTAAATATATTTCCATGCAAACAGAATTTTGAACATATTCTGAAGCTCTATCAATTACCATTTGATTTGCTTAATTTAATATCTTGGTTGAGCTTAAATATATCAACCATCTTGAGATATTCATAGAATATGAGTCCAAATTCTTAATATATTCTGTAATTACTTATGTATCCTGACATTTGGTATCTACAGAAATATTCTTAATATCAATGAAAACTAAATATCAACTTGGGATCCACTTAAAACCAAAATATCTAGATGAAAAGAAGGGAAAAGTAAAGTAATTACTTTATCTAAGGGCTGCCAGCCATTCATGTTACAAAATTGGCTAATAAGATGGTGGAGTCTCTAACAAGTCATTATTTCATGACTCCCAGGAAATGTGATGGTAGCAGACACTCTTAAAATATCATTGAAATCTTTGAAAAATTAGCAGACAGGCAAAGAGAAGATACTGTGTGAGGCATTTATTCCTCAGGATAAAATCACTGGATTTTAACATAATTCCAGAGAATCAAAAAAACTGGGATTTAGATGGTGAATATCACCATGTAACAACCATTTGAAATCTTAGCCAAACCAACCCTCAGAGGATTGATAAGTTGTGTTCTCTAGGTAAAAAGGGCCTGTTCTCAGTGAGCACTCAGGTTCATCAATATTATGTGAAAATTGGATGGGGTGTGAGGCTCAGAAATCAAGTTAATTAGTTGAAATTGGTAAACAATGTAAAGAGTAATGCAATGTGTCATTTTTATATAAAAGCAAATGCAAATTTAGTATGTAAAAAAGTAAAATCACATGACTTTTTCTCACAAAAAGTGTGGTTTAAAATCAATTTCAAAATGCAGGGGAAAGGAATCAAATTTCAGATTATACTTCCAGCCTGCCGGGATGAAATATATTCACTTGTCTCTGAATCTATTTCACCACAAAAACTTGTAAGCCACTGTTATTAAATGCTAATATTAAGACTGAATTTTTTCTCAAATATTGAGGCTGAATTCATGAAGTCAATATCATGAACTGTGGAGAGTCTAAAATTTTACTTCACTAGTTCTACAAGTTAGCCTGCTGTAGGTTCATGAATGCTGGTAGAAGACAAGATTCCTGGGTCAGAGTCAAAGAACTTTATTGCTCGTAACAGCAAGCAGCATGATCTTCACGTTTGTGCCAGTTTCCTTTGTCCCTCAGGTCCCACAGGGCTGATGCAGAATGGCTCAGAAAGATGCTACCTATGAACTATCTTTCGTAATGGACTACAGGCAAAAAGCTTGATCTTTACACAAGAAGGCGACATTATCTTTCTTATACTGAATAGTAAATAAACCTGCTCTCAGCTTTGAACGAAAGCAAAACACTTATCTTGTAGGTATTTTGCTATGTCATTGAAGATAGTCCTGAACAAAAGCCATCTGTGCCTCTGCTTACCAGATATGCAATAAGGTGAGAGTTCCATGGAAAATTGTTTTCAACAATATACATCCTTTTTTTCTACAATGGATTTGCTTGTGGTGAATTGTCCCATTAGTACATTGTTCTATCACACATTCTAATTAACCAACCTGACATAGTTTGGGACAAAGTCATTTCAACTTTTTTTTATATACAACATATAATTCAGGCTACTATTAGCAGGACTCCAAGAGTAAAATACAACCAAGCTGCCATATTAACTTCAAATAACTCCCTAGCATCCCAGACCCAATCAGGTGAAAAAATATTACAACCTCTACCTTGGCCCTCAAGGAGGAGGTGTAGACCAACACTACCACCACAAACCAACTTGGCCAGTGAGGTGAGGCTGGCTGGCATGTTTTCCATGTCAGAAGTGGTGTTTCTGTAAACACTTAAAGGTCTCTTATGACCACCTGTGCTGCACAAGGCAGTATGTTTTGGGGAGGGAGACAATTTAATTAATGCTTGGTTTCCACGTAAAAAGTACAATTCTGAGGGTACATGTAATGACTCTGGAAAGAATGTATTGATTACAGTCATTGCAAATGAAACATTTGCTGGAAAGTAGAGGTTGACAGTGCTTCTAGTGTGGCCTCCTAGGTATTATATGGGCTTTATAGAGGCTGGTATTTGTTGTTAGAGGAATTGTCTCAGGATAGGGATTCAAATCAGACCTATTTGTCCTCACTAATATTTGTGTGGCACCCAGGTGTCCTGGTGAATGGGTGAGTGATGTATGAGGAACAGGAGTAGGGAAGCTATCTGAAACAGTACAATGGTGTTTTGTTCCAGAGCTATAGTAAGGTCTTGCTGTTTCTGATAGTCTCTGAATAATGTTACAAGAAATGGCTGCTAAATTATGATAAAGCTCTTTAGCCAAAATTGCAGAATGCAGTGTTATATTTAAGGTATTTGAAAGAATTTAAAAGATCTTAACTATGGTGTTTTCACAATGAAGACTTCTGGAATGGCTCTGATAACAAAACATCTTTAAAGGTTTCCCATCCCTCATACTTCCCAAGGACCTATATTCCTTTCTTAGATGAATGGGTTACTATTCTCCTTTGACTGTTACAAAATCTGTGTGTCCCATTAGAGTAACTATAAGTTCACCATTTTTCTACTATCCTGCTTTCACCCATACTTTTTATCCAAAATGACTAACAACAATAGGGTCAGAGAATTTTTATAAAACATAAAGAGGCCCATTATGTATCTCAAATTGGACCATGTGGACCACTAGAGTGGAACTTGGTGAGCAGGGTTCTGACACAAATAATCATTATCATGAAGCTCCAACGAAAGAACTTAGGTAACGAAACCAGAATTGATTTGAATGCCCCAAGCTTACTCTGGCTACATTGCCAACCATGGCTTATAACAACCAAGCTGACTTAAAGTTGCCATTAAGGCAACTAAAGAAGCATCAAGGTCAGGAAAGTTCAGGTGGAATTCTGAATTCTCAAAATAAGGTACTATAATACCTGATCCCTTTTCCTAATTATTACTCAAAAAAGGGCTGAGAGTAGATGACCCCTTTCTGTGAACAGCATTCAGTGCTGCCTTACTTGAGTGTAAAGCAAGAAGAAGTGAGTAATGTTGGGTGAGAACTCATCTTGGATTAATGTTTGAGGAGGCCATTTTAACACTCAAAACTATGTACAGTATGCCATGGATGGCAAAGAGTGAGGAATTTCCATCAAGTGTATTGTCTTTTATCCTATTTCTGAGTTGACTTTGTAATTTAAAAAAATATTGGCAGGCTGAAAATTAATTATGTATGTGAAAATATAATATAGATTAGTTATAATATTCAAAATGGTGTCCCCAAAGTTAGTTGTTCTGACTGGAAAACAAACTGTGTAATCTGAAAAATAGATTATATTTCAGTGAGGTAAAAAGCAAAACCAAAAACAATTTGCAGGGCATTTTAAGGTTGACACATACCATTTTAGACACAAGTGTGGCTAAATTTACACCTCTGTGGCTAAAATGATATGTGTGAAGAGATTATCGAAGATGAAGATATAAAGTAACTGAAAAGCAATTATGTCCAATCCGTGTACACTATTAATATATCTGTGATAATAGACTGACTGTAGTCTAAGTGCCAAATCATTAGGGAATTTGAGAAAGTAACTTGGTTCTCTGAGTTGATGGTGATGAGAAAGAGTAGTTTATGTAGACAGATTGAATTTAAAATAGACTAAAAGCAAAATAAGCAGAGTATTTGCACAAATTTAAAGGAAAACTAAATGCTTAAAGGCAGCATTGAGATGAAATGTATGCGAGAGAGAAAACAGAGCATAGAGTATAACATGTCAAAGGAACTCTAAGGTATAGCGCTGGGAAGGGTTTTTGCATCTGCATTGTCTTCCTTAAGTGTAGTGAACAAATAATTAAGTGATATGTATATATATTTTCTGCCTTCATGTATTTGATGGACAAGATGTTACTGGCTGATAATGACATTATGGTGTTTTATTTCCTCCAATAAAAATGTACAGGGCATCATCTAAATGATGAAATGTATGTTGGAACAGCTGCTTCTAAGTATAAACAAAAGACAGTATGGTATTTTTGCCTTTGAATATGGACAAATATGAAAAATTATGGTGATTAAGATGGATTATGCCTATTTTTTGAAAAACAAAATGTCCTAATATGAAGTTAGAGTTGAATAGTAAAAGGAACTTAAATTGTAACTCATTCAAGAACATTAATATTTAAGTTTGTAACATGTTGAATTTCTTAAGTTGCTTTGAACATGTTTAATTCAATAGAAAAGGCATATATGCACCTATACAATTTTTATAGTTTTTAGTCTTCACTTTTTAACTTTAAAGAAATGTAAATTTTAAAAGAGAACTGTATAATTATTTATTAAAACAATTACTAGAAACAATGACAAAACAACTTATTACATAGTATACTATTACATAGTATAAAGTATAACATTAAATGTATTATTTAAAATCCTGCTCAGATTAAAGCTTAGGCTCAGGCTTTACAAGTGAATTCTCATCAAGTCTACAGGATGTATTACAGGCTATAGTAACAGGTAATAAAATTATCAAATGCCACTTAAGGTATATATTCCCTGTTTTTCCCATGGAAAGAAAAATACAGGAACACTATGTAGATTGCAAAAGAAGGAATTTCTAACTGAAAAACATGGTGTGACAAGGTAATATTATTTCAACTTAAATCCATATACTAATACTAACAGGTAAAGCACATGATTTTTATAGTGTTTATATATACACTGTAATCCAGATTTTTAAATTGTGTTTGGATGTTTATGGAAATACACTGATTTTTTTTGGATCATGATCATTAAAATTACTGCTTTGGAAATAATTCTGTAGTAGAATTAATAATATTTAGTTCCCAGGGGGGAAAAAAACACTATAGATCCAAAACATGTCTATAGTGGCAGTGAACAACCAATTGAGTACATTTTAAAAATAATTTTAAAACATAAAAGTTAAAGTATAAAATATAAGCTAAATTAATATGAATTAATATAAACTATATATAGAGTAAAACAATACATGCAAAGAGATGTAAGAAAAGTAAATGGGAAAGAGAGCAAAAGGAGAGAAAGAGGAAGAAGAAAAATTAAAATGAGCATTAGTTGATAACTTAATCATCAAGAAGTTGGAAAGTACTTTGTGAAGATATAAAGAGAATAATATGCTAATCCTGCAAGTAGAAAGGTTTGTGAGAAACCATCACTGACTGAAATCAATCCTCTCTTCCCCCAAAATTACAGTGACACCTTTGGCATGAATTTAGTGACCTTTATATATTCTGGATATAAACTGTTTATCAGGTATGTGGTGTGCAAATGTTTTCTCCTAATCTCTAGGTAACTGTTTCATTCTGTTGATTTCCCCATTGTTTGCATGTTTATTAGTTTGATGTAATTGCACTTACCTGTTTTTGCTATTGTTTCCTGTGCTTTTAATATTGCATCCATACATCCGATAAAGAGTTAATATCCAAAATACATAAGCAACTCCTAAAACTCAATAGCAACAAAACAACCCATTTACAAAATGTGCAAAGGACATTAATGGACATATTTCCAAATAAGACATTTAGAAGCCCAACAGGAGTATGAAAAAGTGCTCAACATCACTAATTATCAAGGAAATACAAATTGAAGTGACAACGAGTAGTCATATCATGCCTGTTAAGATGACTATTATTATTAAAAAGTAAAAGAAAAAGATAAGCATCAGTGAGAATGTGCAAAAATTGAAACTTAAAAAATTGTGCATCTGTTACAGAAAATAGTATGGAGGTCCTTCAAAATATTGAAAATAGAATTACCAAATGAACCAGTATGACCACATCTGGGCATACCCACATCTGGGTATACATTGAAAATATCTGAAATCAGTATCTCAAAGTGATAGCTGCATTCCCATATTTATTGTAGTATTATTCACAATAGTCAGATATAGAAAAAACTGAAATGTCCATTTACAAATGAATAAATAAAGAATATGTGGTATATGAGGTCTATCCAGAAAGTATCCAGCTATGAAAAATAGAGACATTTATTGAAGAAGATATAAGATACAAAAAACATTGTACATAGGAGAATGATGCCTCAGTCTTCTTCAAGTAGGTACCTTGGGACCTCACACAGTTCTCTCAGCATCTCTTCCAATGCTCAAAACACTCTGCAAAATACTTTGTTGGAATTGCCAACAGCTGCCCCATTGTATTTCCTGAATCTTATCGACAGCCTGAAATCTCTTTCTTTTCAAAGGTGATTTTAGTTTGGGGAAAATCCAGAGGTCACAGGGCACCAAATCTGGGCTGTACAGGGCTGGATCATCTGGGTGATTTGATGTTTCACTGAAAAACTTTTCACGAGAAGTGATGCATGAGCAGGCGCATTGTCTTGATATAGTGGGCAATCACCATTTTCCCACATCTGCTGCCGTTTTGGTCTAATTGCATTTCTCAACTGATGAAGAGCATTGAGGAAGTACTCCTCATTAACTGTTTGGCCTGGAGGGGTGTACTCATGATAGACAATACCTTCCCAATCAAAAGACACAGTTACCATGGTCTTGATCTTGCTGCAACTGTGCTGTGCCATCTTTTGGTATGGAGAACCAGGCAACTTCCATTGAGATGACTGGGCCTTTGTATCCAGATCATACTTGTAGCCATCGACCATGGTTCATCTCTGATTATGACCTTCTTAAGGTCTCTGAGCTTCTTAAGAGCTTCTCTGGTTCATCAGTAGCAGTTTGAACCATCATTGACAACTGTAGCACAATTTTCCTTCTGTTTTGGTGGCAGAAGCTGTAGAATGAATTTTGCAACAATATGTTTCATGTCAAGATCCAGTGTCAAAATCTCACACAGTAATTTTTGGAATCTTGAGATCAGCTTCTAGTTCTCACACAGTCAGTCACTGATCTTTGTTGATTGTAGCCTGTACACCTACAACATTCTCAGGTGTTCTGCTTGTTGCAGGTCTTACAGAACATGGATCTTTTCAACAGATTCTTGATCATCTTTGAAATGCTTCTGCCACACTTTTATTTGTGCTGCACTCATTGCATCATCTCTGAAATCCTTCTGAATCATCCAAATAGTTTCTGCAGAGGAATGAGCAAGCCTAATGTAAAATTTGATGCAGATTTTTTGCTTAACTCGCTCAGTCATTTTGAATGTGACAGCAACACAGTACACATGGTCACTCAAAGGCATCTAATACCCTCACTGACTAGTACAGTGAAGTTGTCATTGTTCATGCATGCACATTCCAGTCCCCTCACCTTGGCTACCAGGTTACATTGGTATCACAGAAACCATTCTCCTCATATTAATAATGGCTGGACTTTTTCTGGACAGACTTCATATACATACAAATGATTATTATTCAGTATTAAAAAATCACACAACTACCAAAGTCATATTTCACAGATATAGAATATTGCCAAAATTTATTGGAACCATAAACAACCCCAAATAGTTGCAGCAATTTTGAGAAAGAAGAACAAAGTAGGAGGGATAGCAATACCTGATAACAAACTATGTACAAAGCCATGGTAATCAGAACAGCCTGGTACTGGCATAAGAACAAACACATAGATCAATGGAAGAGAACAGGGAACCCAGAGATAAACCAAAGTCTCTATGGTCAACTAATATTTGACAAAGGGGGCAGAAACATAAAATGGAGTAAAAAATAGCCTTTTCAACAAATGGTGTTGGGAGATCTGGACAGCTACAGGCAAAACATGAAATTCGACCACCAACGTACACCACACACAAAAATGAACTCAAGATGGATAAAGGATTTAAATACAAGTCATGATGCCACAAAAGTCCTAGAGGAGAACATAGGCAGGAAAATCTCAGATATTCCATGCAGCAAATTTTCACTGATATGTCTCGTAGAGCAAGGGACATAAAGGAAATGATAAACAAATGAGACTTCATCAAAATAAAGAGCTTCTTCACCACTAAGGAAAACATCAGCAAAATGAAAAGGGAACCAAGTGTATGGGAAAATATATTTGCTAATGATACCTTAAACTAGGGTTTGATCTCCAAAATACATAAAGAACTCACCCAACTCCACTCCAGGAAGACAAAAAGCCCTATTAAAAAATGGGCAAAAAACCTGAACAGACACTTCTCCAAGGAAGACATACAGAGGGCCCAGAGATATATGAAAGAATGCTCAGCATCACTAGCCATCAGAGAAATGCAAATTAAAACCACAATGAGATACCACTTCACACAGGTCACAATAGCTATCATAACCAAATCAACAGACAAGTGCTGGCAAGGCTGTGGAGAAAAGAGAACCCCAGTACACTGTTGTTGGGAATGCAGACTTGTGCAGCCATTGTGGAAAACACTAGGGAATTTCCTCAGAAAACTAAAAATGGAACTGCCTTTTGACCCAGCAATTCCTCTGCTGGGATTATACCCTAGGAATCCTGAAACACCAATTCAAAAGAACCTATGCACCCCAATGTTCATAGCAGCACAATTTACAATAGCCAAGTGCTAGAAGCAACCTAAGTGCCCATCAGTAAACAAGTGGATCAAATAACTATGGTACATTTACAAAGTGGAATACTACACAGAAGAAAGAAGGAGCTCATAACCTTCACGAGAGCATGGATGGAACTGAAAAAAGTGAAATAAGCCAGATGGTAAAAGACAAACACCATATGATCTCACCTGTAAGTGGAACCTAATCAAAAAAAGAGATAAGCAAGCAAAATATAACCAGAGACATTGAATTAAAGAACAAACTGACAGAAACCAGAGGGAAGTGGGAAGAGAGATAATGGGGAAAAATAAGGGACGGGCCATCAAGCAACATATGTGAAGGACACATGGTCAAAGCCAAAGAGTGTAGGTACGAGGGTGGGAGGTGGGGATGGGTGGGGTAGGAGGACATAGTGGGAGGGAAATGGGGACAACCGTACTTGAACAACAATTTTTTTAAAAATACAGAAAAATGAATAAATAAATTTAAAAATCACACAAATCATGGATGGACTTGAAGGACATGCTAAATGAAGTCAGTCAATCACAAAGGACAAATATTGCATGATTACTCTCATGAGGAATCTAAAGTAGTCAAGCCCAAAGAAGCAGACACAATGGGGATTACCAGGGATAAGAGGGAAGTGGGAAGTTGTTGATCATTGGGTATTAAGTTTGTTATGCAAGATTAACAATTTGCAATGAGCTCTCTACATCATATGTAATGTACAGTGGTTGTACACTTAAAAATTTGTTAAGAGTATACATCTCACTAAGTGTTCTTACCACAAAAACAAACAAATAATAAACAAAAAGGAGCAAAAGGCAACTTTTTGTGTTGATGGATATGTTAGTGTCTTGGTTGTGATGATGGTTTGATGGGTGTATGCATATCTGCAAACTCACTAAATGGTGTACTTTAAATATGCCCGTTTTCTGCATATCAATTATACCTCAGTAAAACTTAAAATATAAGCCATCTGATATATTTGAGCATATTCTGCAGCTCTCTTTTCATCTACCTCTACATCAATAGTTGTGCTAATAAATAAAGATATTAAAAATTAAGTAATCCAATTTATGTGACTTTCTTTCTGTACCTATCCTCTCTTTATCAACCTACATGTCTATCCTTGTCCTAATATCACATTAATTACTGTTATGTAGAATACACATTAAAATGTAATGGTAAAATTCTCTACATTTATTCTTCCTAAAATAATTGTGACTATGCTTTGTATTTCCATATAAAATTCTGTTTCAATTTATTAATTTATACATAGACAGACATAAACATTCATATGCACATATTCACAGCTCTTGGAGTTTAATAGGGATTGATTAAAATCTAGAGCTCAATTCTTAAGATTTTATATAAAAATATTATTTTCTGGTACAAGAAAATCTCAACAATATTTTGTGGTTTCCCATATTTTGTGCCTATTTTATTATATTAATTCCTAGGATTTTATGATTTCTGATCTGATAATATTGCAAAAAGCATCTTATTCATTTAGTTTCTTGTATATACTTTTGGAATCTTCTTATGAAACCAAGTCATCTTTATTTTATTTTATTTCTTATTATATTTTCCCATTACCATTTAGTCCCCTTATATTGTGTCCCCCTGTAATCACCACAGTGTTGTCCATGTCCATGAGTCCTTTTTCCTTTTTGTTTAGTCCCTCCACCCACTAACCTCCCCCTGGCCTTAGCTGTCATCCTGCTCTCCATCTATGAGTCTGTCTCTTCCATTTTGCTTGTTAGTTCAGTCTCTACATTACATTTCACATATGAGTGAAATCATAAAGTATTTGTCTTTCTTTGACTGGCTTATTTTACTTAGAATAATATTTTCCAAACCTATCCATACTGTCACGAAGGGTAAAATTTTATTTTTTATTATACCTGACTAGTATTCCATTGTGTAGATGTCCTGTAGATGTGTTAATACACCCACTTACTGATGGTAGTTGGGCTGCTTCCATATCTTGGCAATTGCAAGTAACACTGCAATGAACATAGGGGTGCTTATATTCTTTCAAATTAGTGTTTTTGGATTCCTCTGGATATATTCCCAGAAGTAGGATCCCTGGGTCAAAATGCAGATTTTTAATGTTTGAAGTATCTCCATACTGATTTCCACAGTGGCTGCACAAGTATGATTCCCAACCATAGTGCAAAAGGGTTCCCCTTTATCCACATCCTCATCAGCACTTGTTTGTTGATTTATTGATGATTCCCATTCTGACAGGTACGAGATGATAAATTATTGTGGTTTTAATTTGCCTTTTTCTGATGATTAGTGGCATAGAGCATTTATTCATATGTCTATTGGCCCTCCGTATGTCATCTTTGGAGAAGTGTCTCTTCAGATCCTTGCCCATTTTTGAATAGGGTTGTTTGTTTTTATGGTGTTGAGTTTTGTAAGTTCTTTATAAATTTTGGATAACCCCCTATCAGATGTATCAGCAAATACGCCCTCTCATTTTGTGAGTTGTGTTTTCATTTTGTTGATCATTTCCTTTGCTGTGCAAAAGCTATTTAGTTTTACATAGTCCCATTTGTTTATTTTTTCTTTTGTTTTCCTTGTCCAGGGAGATATATCCAATAAAATATTGCTACGAGCAATGTCCAAGAATTTGCTGCCTATGTTTTCTTCTATGATTTTTATGGTTTTGGGTCTAACAGTTAAGTTTTCAATCCATTTTGAATTTATTTTTCTGTGTGGTGTACAAAGGTGGTCTAGTTTCATTTTTCTGCATGTATCTATCCAATTTTTCCAACATTGTGTATTGAATACAATATTTAACCTATTGTATGTACTTTCTTCCTCTGATGTATGTACTTGACTATAAAGGTGTAGAAATAAACCTACACCTTTATAGTATCTTGATAGGAACTGTATTGAATCTATAGACTGACTATGTCATCTTTAAATGGAGGCAGTTTTCCTTCTTTCTTGCCCATGTTTAAAACTTATGGAGTTATTAATATACTTGTATTTCTATTTGTGTAATTTGATAGGGGGTTATCAAATAATTGGTCTACATCATCTAAGTTTTCAAATATATTATCTCAAAAATTTTATAAAAATCTATTCAATACTCATTTAAAGATTATAGTTAGGCCCAATTTTTTTATTGTCAATATTGGTAATGTTTTATTTTTTATTTTAGTTCATATTTTAGTACTACACAAATTTTATAAACTTGTAAATGTTTTATCCCTTTCAATAAACCCACTTTTGACTTTGAGTTTCCCTACTATAATTTTGCTTCTCCTCTTTCATAAAGAAATGCATTATTTCTTTGAAGTTCTTCATTTGGCTTCATAAAGCCAAACTAAAATTCCCATCAAGATTCATCATCTTTTTATAAATGGTGAAATTTGATTTGCTAAAATTTTGTCATTTTTTTGCATCTATGTACATAAGGAATATAACCTTATATTTCTCTTTTCTGATGGTTTTCTATTCTGGTTTTGGCATTAGTCCTCATAAGATTAATTGGGAAATTGATTCTGGCCAAGATGGAAGCATAGGTAGACACACTCTGCCTCCTCACACAACCAAAAGAAGGAAAACAACAATTTAAAAACAAAAATAACCAGAACTGACAGAAAATTGAACTCTATGGAAGTCCAACAACCAGGGAGATAAAGAAGAAACATTCATCCAGACTGGTAGGAGGGGAGGAGACAGGCAGCCTGGGCAGAGAGGACTCACGGCAAGACGGAGCTGGTGGACCCAGCGAGGTGGTGGATTGTGGAATGGGGCAGGCCAGGCTGCAGCTGGCAGATCCCACAAGGTGGTGGCTGGCAGACCCTGAGGCCCCACATTCGTGCTTAGATAAACCGGGAGGAATGGCAGGGGAGCGAAGCAGACCACACAACCCAGGGCTCCAGCTAGGGGAAATAAAGCCTCAAACATCTGATTGAAAACACTTGTGGGGGTTGAGGCGGCAGCAGGAGAAACTCCCAGCCTCACAGGAGAGTTCGTTGGAGAGACCCACAAGGGCCTAGAGTGTGCGCAAGCCCACCCACTCAGGAATCAGCACCAGAGGGGCCCAATTTGATTGTGGGTAGCAGAGGGAGTGACTGAAATCTGGCAGAGAGTGGAGCAAGCATCATTGCTCCCTTTCGACCCCTCCCCCATGTACAGCTTCACAAGAGCGACCAGCATTACCCTGCCCCTGTGAACACCTAAGGTTCTGCCGCTTTACATAACAGGTGCACCAAGACAAAAAAAAAAAAAAACATGGCCCAAATGAAAGAACAGATGAAAGCTCCAAAAAAAATACAACTAAGCAATGAAGAGACAGCTGACCTATCAGATGCAAAGTTCAAAATACTGGTAATCAGGATGCTCACAGAATTGGTTGAGTTTGGTCGCAAATTTGATGAAAAAATGAAGGCTATGCTAAGAGAAACAAAGGAAAATGTACAGGGAACCAACAGTGATGGGGAGGAAACTGGGACTCAAATCAACGGTGTGGACCAGAAGGAAGAAAGAAACATCCAACCAGAAAGGAATGAAGAAGCAAGAATTCAAAAAAAAAAAAATGAGGAGAGGCTCAGGAACCTCCAGGACATCTTGAAATGTTCCAAGATCCAAATTATAGGGGTGCCAGAAGCAGAAGAACAATAGCAAGAAATTGAAAACTTATTTGAACAAATAATGAAGGAGAAATTCCCCGATCTGGCAAAGGAAATAGACTTCCAGGAAGTCCAGGAAGCTCAGAGAGTCCCAAAGAAGCTGAACCCAAGGAGGAACACACCAAGGCACATCATAATTACATTGCCCAAGGTGAAATAGAAGGAGAGAATCTTGGAAGCAGAAAGAGTAAAGGACACAGTTACCTACAAAGGGGTTCCCATAAGATTGTCAGCTGATTTCTCAAAAGAGACCTTACAGGCAAGAAGGGAATGGCAAGAAGTATTCAAAGTAATGAAAGGCAAGGACCTACATCCAAGATTACTCTACCCAGCAAAGCTATCATTTAGAATGGAAGGGCAGATAAATTGCTTCTCAGATAAGGTCAAGTTCAAGGAGTTTATCATCACCAAGCCCTTATTATATGAAATGTTAAAGGGATTTATCTAAGAAAAAGAAGGTAAAAAATATGAACAGTAAAATGACAGCAAACTCATAGTTATTAACAACCACACCTAAAACAAAAACAAAAGCAAACTAAGCAAACAACTAGAACAGGAACAGAACCACAGAAATGGAGATCATATGGAGGGTTATCAACAGGGGAGTGGGAGGGGGAGAGAGGAGGAAAAGGTACAGAGAATAAGTAGCATAAATGGTAGGTAGAAAATAGACAGAGGGAGGGTAAGAATAGTATAGGAAATGTAGAAGCCAAAGCACTTATAAGTATGACCCATGGACATGAACTATAGGGGGGGAATGTGGGAGGGAGGGGGTGGGCAGGATGGAGTTGAGTGAAGGGGGGGAAATGGGACAACTGTAATAGTATAATCAATAAATATATTTTTAAAAAGATTAATTGGAAAATTAACACTGTCCTCCTAAGATTAATTGGGAAATGTTTCCTCCTCCTCTATGTGCTGAAAGAGAATATGTAGTTCATTATTACTATTATTATTATTATTATTAAATAATAGCTTTTATCAGGGAGCATCTTCTCTTGGTGTTTGAATCTTTTTCCATTGGAATGTCTGAATTCTGATTTAAATGTTTTCACTGACGTTGCCATCTTCATTTTTTTGTGGGTCTTTGTGTATCAGTTTAGGTAATTTTTGCCTATCATGGAATGTGTCCATTTCATCTGCACTAGTTTGCTAGGGATGGTGTAACCAAATACCACACCTGGGTCATTTAGAAAGCAAAAATTTATTGCTTTACAGTTCTAGGGACTACAAATCCAAGATCAAGTTGTTGGCAGTCTTAATTCCTTTTGACAGGTGTGAGGGAAGATCTGTTTCAAGCCTCACTCTTTGGCTTGTAGATGACCATAGCAATGATTTTATGTCACTTTCCTCTGTACATGACTCTTCAAATGACATTCTTTTATAAAAACAACTAGTTTTATTAGACCAAGATCCCCGTCTGCTGCAATATAACTAATTTTAACTAATTACTTCTGCAATAAGTTAGAATGCATATTTTTCTTCATGTTGATATTCACACTAGTCATAATTACAAAGTTTCATTTGGATTTACAGTTTATTTTGATATTGTAAGTATAAATGTATTGAAATGAAAACTGACAAAATACTTCATTAAGACCTGTCAAAATTGTTTCACTTGATTTCAGTCAATTCAATGAGTTCATTTATAAAGGAATTAGAGAGGATATCACACACTGAATTAGATTCAATTTATAGTTCTGCTACTGAATTTAAGTAAATATAGTTACATTAAATATGTGAAAATATTATGCTTAACTAATCATTAACCATAATGTATTTTCTTATACTCTTTTATATAAAGAATAAGATATTAAGAAATTAAATAAATGTAATGGGATTATGTCAATGTTGTTTGTGCTTTTTCTTATAAATTGATACTATAAAGTGTGAAGGAAAAAAAGGTCTGACTGTTTTTTTCTTTATAGCATAACAAGAGTACATACATACTATCTACATGATATAAGATGATTGATGTTGAGCTGTATCATGTAGCTGATGTAGTCTTTTCCACGTGTCTCTATAGTGATGTTACACAATTTTTTCTTCCTTTTCCAAACTGTACTCCATGGAAAGAAGTCACCATGCAGAGCCTGCATTAAAAAAACAGGGAGTTATATCTCTTTCTTTTAGGTTAGACTATCTACATCATTTTGGATGTCTTCTACAAAGGAGATTTGGGTTTTGACCCCCTCATTTTAATTTATACATCATTTATTGATATTAGTATAGACTAATAAGTTTTATTTTACTTTGGAATATAATGTTATAATTACATATACATAATCATATCATCTTTGAACACAGTTGTATTTCTTTCTTCCCAATCTATATTCTTTTATGTCCTTTTATTTCATACTTCATTAGCTAGGACTTCCAGTACAATGTTCAACAGAGAAGTGAGAGAAGAAATTATTGCCTGTTACATGAAGGAAATCAAATGGTTTCTCATTATTAGGTAGGAAGGCCAGGCATGATATAAGTAACACGAACTAAGGTAAATATGCCTTCAGTGTGGGAGGTTGTGGAGCTCTGCCTAGGAGGTACACTATTTTTTATATGTGTAGCTATTTGACGTTTCAATTTTCTCTGTTTGTTTCCCGTGTTTTTTTGTGTGTGTTGTTTTATTTTCACTAGAAATTCCTTCTAAAGTATCCTCTGAACCTTGCAGTCCTTTTAACTGTAACCCTCTGTTATTTTTTAAAGGATTTTATTTATTTTTAGAAAGAGGAGAAGGGAGGAAGAAAGAGAAGGAGGGAAACATGTGCAGGAGATACATCTATTGGTTGCCTCTCACACCTCCCCAAACGTGGACTTGCCCTACAACCCAGGCACGTGCCCTGACTGGGAATCAAAACGGGACCTTTCAGTTTGCAGGCTAGCACTCAATCCACTGAGCCACACCAGCCAGTTCTGTAATCCTCCGTTATTTTATAGGAGCCCTGTTGGAGTTTTGGTGAGAGATGATGAAAGGGAAGTGTTCTATGATTCTGTAAACAGGTTTCCAATTTTTAGTGGGCCTGTGTTCATGGACAGTGATCTTCATAAGTATTGATACTTCTCAGTCCCCATCTCCAATTTATGTATCTATCACACGACTGCAAGAGAGAGCGAGATTTAGGTATTTTCTTTTCCCCACATTAGTCAGGCTTTGGGACAGTAGTTTCCATTAAGGGCAGTTGGGTTCTCCAAGCTTCATCAAGAGAACCTGGGGAGGCTCAGAGAGATAAAATCCATAAAAGTATAAGCCTCCCTCTAAGACTGGACCCCCACCACTAAAGTGTTTAACTTTGAAACTAGTTCACTCTGAGCATCCAGCAATTTGTCAATTGCAATATAAATGTCCCTTCTAGTATTGGATATAGGGGTTTCTACTTTTGGGTTTCTACTCCCAGCAAGCTGTGGTTCTTTGCATCTGCCTTTCTTTCTAGTTTTCAGAATAGTCGTAGTTTGCTGCATAACCTCACATCCCTGATGGATCTATGAAGAGTTGTTGATTTTCAGTTTTTCATAAACCAGGATGAGAGTAAGAACTTCCAAACTTTTTACATGTAAAAGCAGAAACCAGATGTCTCTCATATTAGATTGAAAATTTATACTATCTTATTCTGTCAATAAGATTGTAATGGTATCCAAATTCATTGCAATCAAGAGTTTTCTTATAGAAGACATTCATTATATCGGGTTGGCCAGAAACTTCATTAATTTTTTTTCCATAAAATGGCTCTAGTAGCGCTTAGCTGTCTTCAACTTCATTTGAAACAATTTTGTTAGATTGTATTGGGACAGCTGTCACATCAACATGCATTTAAACAGAAAAACTTATCATAATTGGTGAATTTTTGTGTAACCATTTTAATAGTGAAGGTGGAAGAAAGTATGCAACATTTCCAGTGTATTATGCTTTATTATTTCATGAAAGGTAAAAACACAAATGAAACACACAAAAAAGAATTGTGCATTGTGTGGAGAAGGTGCTGTGATGAATCTAATGTATCACTACTGGTTTGTGAAGTTTCATGCTGGAGATTTCTCGCTGGAGGATGCTCCATAGTCAGGTAGACCAGTTGAAGCTGATAGCAATCAAATCGAGATATTAACTGAAAATAATCAACACTCATAGCAGCACAATTTACAATAACCAAGTGCTGGAAGCAACCAAGATGTCCATCAGCAAATGGATGGATCAAAAAGCTGTGGTACATGACAGACCTAGATAGGACTAGAAGGAATGGAAAATCACCAGGTGGGAAAACTGTGCCATGGGAAACTGTAGCCTGGGAAAATGCCTGCCTGGGAAACTGCCTGCCAACCCTACCCAGGACAAACAGATGTCCGGCTAAGATTGGGGTCTGGGGTTGCCTATCTGGCATAACAGGATGCAGCTTTAACTTTAACCTGACAAGATGTATCAAGAACAATGGCCAGCAGAAATGGCACCCAGAGACCAGTTCTAGCCAATCAGACTCTGGCACCCCAACCAGTTACCCTTCATGGGTTTTTGTGCTTAAAAACCCTGCCCTAAGAACAACCAAGTGAGTCTTAACCTCCCTGGTTGGCTCCCCGACCTCCCTTGGTTGGCTGCACTTTCTCCACTTTCCCCCATGAGTCCCAACCTCCCTTGGTGGCTCCACTTTTCTCTCTTTTTCCCTGCTAATAAACTCTGCCCCTTAGCTCACCCTGTCCCTCTGGTTTCTTGAGTGACTCTGACCTAACAGTTACACAATTGAATACTACGCAGCAGAAAGAAAGGAGCTCCTACCCTTCCCGACATCATGAATGGAACTGGAAAGCATTATGTTAAGTAAAGTATGCCAGGTGGTGAAAGACAAATACCATTTGATCTCACCTATAAGTGGAACCTAATCAACAAAACAAACAAGCTAGCAAAATATAACCAGAGATATTAAAATAAAGAACAAATGGATAGTAACCAGAGGGGAAGGAGGAGGGAGATAATGGAAGAAAGAAGGGAAAGGGTCATCAAGGAACATATATAAAGAACCCATGGACAAAGGCAAAGGGGGGTAGGATTGAGGGTGGGAGTTGGGGGTGTGTGTGGTGGGAAAATGGATAAAACTGCATTCAAACAATAAATAATGATGAAAAAAAGTTTTGGAAATATCAGTAGATCATGGTTCTGGTTTTTATAACATTGCAAATGTAGTGAATGCCATTAAACTGTTCATAACAAATGGTTAAAGTGGTAAATTTGATGTCATATCTATTCTACCACAATAAAAAAATTTAAATTGTATGTTACATATACAATCATAAGAGAGAAAAAAAAGAAAAGAATCAATGTTATACCAGGCAGCAGATAGCCACCATACTCAAAATATCCAAATCAATAAAGTGATTGGTGAAAATGAAAATTGTGTCTTTATTTTCCAGAAAAAAACTGAATGGACTTTTGGCCAACCCAATACTTTAAAGAAACACAAACTTTTTTGAAAATCAATTTATCAGACCACATCTCAGATTCTTTGGGCCACCTTCAGTGTTCACTCACACGTGGGCAATACTGAAATTCAGAGGAGTTATCCCCATGAGAAAAAGTTTTGAACAAATGAGAGAAACAGGCAAGTAAATAAATATTTCTTCCTTATTCCCTTTGCAGGATTGTCTTCATAAGGATTGTTTACAGTTTCTTGAAGCACAGTGCCTCCAGATCAAACCTTCAGATAAACTCAGCTATGGCCAGATCAGTAATGAATTCCTGCAGTGCTCTCCCTCCTTCCATACTTTATTCCTCTTGCCCTTCATTAGTAAGTTAAAAGCACAAAAATACACTGCAAAATGATCTTTTCCCAGGGGATCTCAGGACAAGTAGAAGAAAAACGAAAAATAAAAGGCAACAACAACAAAAGTTCTGCAGTGATTTTATTCCTAAATAAATCTAGTGATATTTTCTCTTTATGTGATGTTTTCATTTCCAAATGTATGGTGATAACTATACTCCCAGAAATTAGATTTCTGCAATTAACACCTTAATTGGCCTTGCTTTGAAATGTGGATCTGGGAATTACATCTTCCAGATGCAGAATTTCTGGATTATACAAAAAAATAAAGATATAGACATATGGAAAAATGTTAAAGTTAGGCAATTAAGTGGGAAAATACTTTTATTGTAGCTTTTCTCTAAAATTTTTTCTTAATGCTTTAAGAAAATAAAATTTACTAATACAAAGTGTTGTTTCAATAATTCTTTAATGATAATAAGTAAAATTGCAAATATATAAGAAAAAAATTTGAAACAGTCAGAGGGATATTTTAGATCCATAAAAACTAATAGGACTATTTTATAAGTCAAATTCTCTAATCATATTTTATTTATTTAATAGTTCTTTTATTAGGTACATGTTAGGTAATAGTTCTTTAATTAAATACATGTTTCAGGTACTCCTCAAGATTAAAATTATAAATAAAGATAAGGCATGTGCTTTTATTAGAATTGTTAGGTTGTTAGAATTACCATCTGTTGATCTTTCTACCTGTATATATTTTCTATTTTTTATTTCTTTATCTACTTGTAATCCCTAATATACCTTGATAGTGTATTAAATTAAAATATTTTTAAATATTTGAACAATCCAAACTGTAATACATTAAAAATGTTTAAGAAATTAAAAATTAGAAATGTTCCCAAGGGCTCTAGGTAGAATTTTTTCTATTATTATTGAAATTATAATTAATGTATTTTTATATTGATGATTTATGTTCAAATCAACTGTTTTACATGCAATAAATGTAGAACGGTTACCACACCCAGATTTTTGCATTTCCTTAGCACTATTTTAATTCAAATATATTTTTTAATTTTATTATTATTTTTTAAATTACTTTCTGTTTTTAATTTTTAAAGATTTTATATACTTATTTTTAGAGAGAGGGCAAGTGAGGAAGAATGAGAGGGAGAGAGACATCAGTGTGTGGCTGCCTCTCATGTGTGCCCTACTGGGAACCTGGCCTGCAACCCAGACAAGTGTCCTGACTGGGAATGGAACCAGTGACCCTTTGCTTTGCAGTCCAGCGCTCAATCTACTGAGACACACCAGCCAGGGCTATTTTTTCGTTTTAACATATATTTATAAAATGATTTTATTTTCAAAGTTATATGTAGCATGAGTTAATTATCAAATCATTTAAAATTTTACATTTACCCATTGTAATGTTAAATTTTAAATTCTACTGCTTGTTTCACTCATAAAATCAAGTTCTAAACTGAATTTAAGATTATATCCCCTTAAGTCCCATATCTTAACTGAAAGCACTTTTCCAGCCCTACTGATCCTCATGTACTTTCAAAGGATATCAGGTTTCTCCAGGATGGATGATCTCAAAAGCAAAGGAAGGAGAGTAGATCATTGCAATGCATTTAGAATGTTAAAAATTTGTATAGAATTTTAGGGTTCAAAAAACATCTGGTTCTACCTCCTTACTACAGGTTTAAAAAGTAGATATAAAAATATTAGATAATCTACATTTCTTGAGGTAGTTTGTAGCAAAAGAACAATACACTAGTACACCCAACAAAATCGATGGATCTCAAAAACATTATGTTAAAGGAAAAAAATCCAGACATAAGAAAGTACAAACTGTAGAATTCCATCCACATGGAATCGATACACTAATTTGTGACAATAGAAATAATGAAAGTAATGTTACAGAGCAGGGCAGGGGGTGGTGGTTCATGATAAATTATTACAGAAAGTATCCCCCTTTCTGTCTCTGGAGGTTCCTTCCCCCATGCCCACCTGCTAGGTTCGAAATGCCCGCCGCCAGAGGAAAGACGTCTCTCAATGCCAGAGACTGGTGAAAAGGAAAGGAATTGTTTATTTAAAAGTTACAGACTTAGAGTAATGGCTTAATGTCTTCAATAAGATACTAAAGTCCTTTAGAATACCCACAGATGCACAGTCCTTCCCTCTCCCTGTGCCCAGTCCGGGGTACCGTGTCTCAGGAAAAGAAGTAGAAGTCCATGATTCAGGCTCCCGGCACCATCAGCTGTGTGGCTGCTGCGATCTCCAGTCAATCCAAAGCCATGTGGCACCTTCTCATGACCCACCAGCAAGAGTCCTCTCTCCCCTTTCTTCCTGGAAAAGTCTCTCCTGCTGCCTAAGCCGCGTGGCAAAAAGAAGCACTCCAAAACCACATGGTCCTCTCTACTCTCCTTCAGAACCGCGTGGTCCTCTCTTTACTTCACCAAAGCTGCCTGATCCTGGCCCTCTTCCTTTTCCCTCAGAACCTCGTGGTTCCCTCTATTTACTTCAGAACCGTGTGGCCCCCTATTTACTTCAGAGCCGCATGGTCTACTCTCTCTTTACTTCGGAGCCGCGTGCGTGGTCTATTCTTTATTTACTTCAGAGCCTCATGGTCTACTCTTTACTATGGCTGCCGGGCCTATGTTTAAATCCCAGCGCCCATCTTCCTTTGCAGCCCCATTTCTGACTCCTCCTACAGTCAGCTACACCTGCCAGCATCCCCGTATTCTTCCAGCTTTACTGGGCTGCCATAGTAAGTCTGGGCAGGTGTGGCCCCATGGCATGGAGTCAATCATCTCCAAGCTCTCCCACAGGCCCTGTAACCAGAGGGAGTTGCTTCCCAGTCCCATCTTGGGTGGAATTTGGTCCCATCCCCCTGGCTCAAAGCACGGCCACAGCTACTTAACACATCCATGAAACCAGTTAAAGGTTATAGATATGTTAAATGACTGCCAGGGGTTAGCTGCAAAGCTCTTGCTACCCAAAACAGCTCTGAATGGCCCTGTTCCATGTGTCCCATCCCCCCTGGGATGCCAGATATCCCAGGCCTGTGGGGGGTGAGGACATCCTACATACATTTTTCTAATATTTCCTGGATACCCTGAGTCCTGGACCCCATCACAAATCCCTTCTTGGGGCCCTCCTCTTGGCTGCACCCTGCTTCAGTAATAGAACATAGAAATAGAAAAGATGGCTTAAACAACATAAATTTATTTTCTCACAGTTCTGAAAACTAGAAGTCCAAGATCAAGATTTCAACAGGATTGATTTCTCCTGAGGTCTTTCTCCTTAGCATGAAGTCAGGGGCCACCTTCCTGCTAGGCCTTGACCTTTTCTCTATGCTTTCCAATGTATTTTTATGAAGGCCACAGTTCCACAGGATTAGGGTCCACCCTTATGACCTCATTTACTTTTATCACCTCTTCAAAAGCCTTAAAATATAGTCACATTGGGAATTAGGACTTGAAACTTTGAATTTTGAGAAGACTAAGGACATAATCACTCTTATAATATTAGGGTAAACAGGTGCATTCTATTTTAAAACACCACAAAATTGATAATTTAAGAGCTGTATATTTTATTTTGTGTTTATAATATCTATTTTTTAAAGCAGAATGCCATGGTGAGGGCATTCAAAAGTTGCTTTTAGCCAGGAGTATACTATTTATTTAAATATATTTTTGTATTTGTATTTTTTGAAGATATACAGAAGCTTAGTCATATGCAAAGACTGACAAATAATATGGGATTACATTAGACTTTGGATGTTTTAGGATACTTTTATCTATTGATGTTGATGGGCTACTATTTGCTAGTCAGATTATAAAGGAGACTGTAAGCCTCATGGATTCCATATTCTCATTATTTGCATTACCCAGAATTATCTGGGACAGCACAATTCCAAAATGTGATTTAAAAACATGTACTGGTCAAAGTTTGAATAGAACCCAGACTGAAATGGCTTATATGATCTGTGATCTTAAAGACTGTATTATATGTGCATTAAATCCTTTGCCCACAGAAGCAATAAAATATATAAAATATTAATAGGCCTGTGAGTCTTATCCCCCTTCATTGGCCATCCATGCACAGGTATTCAAGAACAATATATTTTTACTATGTTACTGTCAATTTCAATGAAATGTTATCAAAGTTTTTAGTTACAGGATATTCTATCAATTCAGTGAATCCAGTTGCTCAAAAGTTTTCTCTGTTGCAGAAAACTATTCAATTGCAACAACGGCAGTCATCCATACATTGCAAGGAAAACCTCTGATCTGCTTATTAGGTCTTAACGTTTAGGTTGCAACTGTCATGTCAAAGCAAAGAGGATTTTCCATCAATGCCGAGAGAAAGCTGTTGTTCAATAAAATGATGATTGTCATTCATTTAAAGTACTTAAATATTTCTAAATGTTGATTATACTATTTTCTTGATCACAGATCAGAGGAGAGTATCTCCAGGATACTTTGAACTTTCACAGGAATTACATGTGTGATAGTAAAATTACTGCAAACATTTCCTGTGCTAGTCTAGAGACTAATTATACTGTTTTAAAGAAGTAACTCATCTAAACTTATAAAACAGGTACTTCCCAAACTACTCTTAAAGGAGAAGCAGTGAGGTCCTTTTTGATCAACATGACTCTATTTTACTTAGAATATTGTGTAATGGCTATAATAACAGTATTGTATTTATATAAACAGATATATAATTTTAATGTAATCTGTATTAAAAAAGTCAAATAAGAAGTATGAAGCATTTCACTATTGGGAAAATTTATGTTGGTAGGAAGATGAAGGAATGAACAGATGATCCATTTTATTTTTCATATAATGAGTGCTTATCCATGATGACCAGGAATATAATGTAGTTTATATTCTATAGGATACACAGCCTCAAGTTTTCACTCACTATCAAACATGCTGAATGAAATGGTAGGCAATTTCCATGTAAGAGCTAAAATCAAAGAAATTTTGGCATTAACTACCAATGTATGAGATATTCAATCCAATAATTATTAAATATTTAGCAAATACTTTAAAGTAGATTAGCAAAAAACACAACTGTTTTTGATTTGCATATTATCACTGTCTTTAAAAACTGAATTGAACATCAAATTTTATCTTTAACAGTAAATGAGACATAGATGTTTTTGGTGGCTACAAATGCAACCTTTAAAATACATTATATGTAGGCGTAACCCAATCTTGTTTTGGTCAGCCATATGATAAAGAAAACTGCCAAATTTCATGAGACTGTGAGTTATAAACAATAGTTGTCTACTGATAGTGCATGATGAAGAATAAGAAAGAATTTACAATTACACGGAATAATGGTTTGATTCTATAAGGCAGCAATACTGAAATGATGTGCCTTAACTCTTGTGCAAAACAGCTTATTTCACGTGCTAACTAGCTTTATGCAGAGTTTAGATTTACAGAGTTGAGTAGCTACTCAGAAAAGAAGTTGGTAATGAACCTCATGAAAATTCAAACTGAAGGCATTGAGGTGTTGTTAAAGCATGCATCCAGATTCCCCCCATCCAAACATAACAGGGAAAGTATAGTCAAAATGTGTAGGTTTCAAGTAGAGAAGAAAAATGACTTCTGTAAGCATGGATTAAAAAGGAAATTATAGGCAAAATTGTTTTACACAAACAGAAAGTAATTCCCATGGATGTAATATATATCTTTTATTCAAACATCACACCATAAAAGCTTCATTAGAATGCATTTTTCTATATGAAAGCTAATTTTATAACTTGCTAAACCTGTAAACTGCCTAATTTTACAAGAAGATGAAGATTAAATGCATCTTCTGCTGTTTACCAGATATTTCATGTTTTCTCTGTTTTTTTTAAGCAATGATTTGCTTCAAATTGTTATACAACTTTAGAATTGTTTTTTTTCCAGTAAAATGCATACCTACCATAGAAGATCAGTGCTCTTAAATTTAATAGTGGTACCATCTATTTAAGCAGTCTGAAATATGACTCCTTTATGCTTTTTGCTTCCATTTTCTTTAAGGAAGGTTCATATTTTGATATACATGATATAGAACACTTTCATAAGTTTTAACAAGAGAAATACACTTAATATAAATTTATAGAAAAGAATGGCATAGTAAGAGGGTAGTCAAATTTCTTGTGTTTTGGGAGCCTAATTACTTAAGTTTCTTACTTGTTAGAGACACAACAATTCCAGGATGGTTCTGGTTTGCTCTGAAGGCTTTCTTGGGCTAACTAATGAAGCCCATTCTTTTCCAATAGTGAGCACAAGAGCAATATAGAGAGACAATGCAGAAGGAGGGATGGGAGTGAGAGAATTATCAGGCCTTAATGAAACTTGTAATTGTAGCCAGAAACAATGTACATGGAGATGTTGCAACCTGATATCTTACATATTGGAGAACATTAATACATTTTTCTGTCTTTCACTATCTCTTTCTTTGTATATATGTTAGATTCCTTCCCTTCTCCTAGGTTTGCCATGAAAAACAAACTAATCATATGTGGGAGAATATTTATATTGCCTAAATAATTACATTACAATGTGGAACTGTTTTTTTAGAACAGAGGAATAGAAGCAACACTGCCCTCGCAGTCTTCCTGTCGTATATAAAGCAGTTACATATCAGAAAATTTTAATACCCATAATAGTGTTTCTTAGTCTTTAAAATGACAGACTAAGTTCCAGACAAGATGCAGGCATAAGTAGAAATGCTTCACGTCCTCCCACAACCAAAAGAAAAATGACAACCAATTTAAAAACAAAAAAACAACCAGAACTGCCAGAAAATCAAACTGCATGGTAGTCCAACAACCAAGGAACTAAAGAAACAATCATCCAGACCTGTTAGAGGGGCAGAGATGGGCAGCTTGTGCAGAGAGGATGCACTGCAAGGCAGGGGCTGGCTGACCTTTTGGCCCCACATTTGCATACAGATAAGCTGGGAGTAGCAACTGCTGAGTGAGACAGACTGTACAACTCAGGGTTCCAGGGCAGGAAACTAAAGACTCAAAACCTCTGGCATTAAAAAACTGTGGGGGTTGTGGTGGCAGGAGAAACTCCCAGTCTCACAGGAGAGTCCATTGGAGAGGCTTATGGGGTCGTAAAACATACACAAACCCAGCCATCTGTGAATTAGCACCTGAAAGGGCATAATCCACTAGTGGGAAGCAAGGGAAGTGACAGAAAGTGGGGCAAGAGCTGACCAAGCAGCATTATTCCCTCTCTGACCCCTCCCCCACAGACAGTACCACAAGCAAAGAGGGTTGCCCCACCCTGAGAAATATCTAGGACAGCGCCAAGACAAAGAAATATGGCCCAATTGAAAGAGCAGATCAAAACTCCAGAAAGAGAACCAAGTGATGAGGAGATAGACAATCTATCTGATGCAGAGTTCAAAACACTGACAATCAGGATGCTCACAGAAATTATTGAGTTCGGTCGCAAAATGAAGGAAGAAATGAAAGCTATACAAAGTGAAATAAAGGAAATGTACAGGGAATCAACAGTGAAGGAAAGGATACCGGGACTCAAATCAATGATTTGGAACAAAAGGAATAAATAAGCATCCAACCGAACAGAATTCTGTTAAGAAACAGGAACTCAAAAAACTGAGGAGAGGCTGAGACATCTGGGACAACTTTAAGTGCTCCTACATCTGAATCATAAGGTTGCCAGAAGGAGAAGAGGAAGAGAAAGATATTGAAAACTTATTTGAACAAATAATGAAGGAAAACTTCCCCAATCTGGCAAAGGAGATAGATTTCCAGGAAGTCCAGGAAGCTCAAAAAGTATCCAAAAAAAAAAAAAAGGATCCAAGAAGACACATACCAAGACACATCATAATTACATCATCCAAGATTAAAGAGAATCTTAAAAGCAGCAAGAGAAAAGGACACAGTTACCTATAAAAAGGAGTCCCCATAAGAGTATTAGCTGATTTCTCAAAAGAAACCTTGCAGGCAAGAAGGGGCTGGAAAGAAGTATTCAAAATCATGAAAGGCAAGGAGCTACATCCAAGATTACAATATCCAGCAAAGCTATCATTTAGAATAGAAGGGCAGATAAAGTGCTTCCCAGATAAGGTCAAGTTAAAGGAGTTCATCATCGCCAAGCCCTTATTATATGGAATGTTAAAGGGACTTATCTAAGAAATTGAAGAAGATCAAAAACTATGAACAGTAAAATGACAACAAACTCACAACTATCAACAAATGAACCTAAAAAACCAAAACAAAAACTAAGCAAACAACTAGAACAGGAACAGAATCACAGAAATGGAGATCACATGGAGGGTTATCAGTGTAGAGGGGGAGGTGAAGAATGGGGCGGAAAGGTACAGGGAATAAGAAGCATAATAGTTAGGCATAAAATAGACAGGGGAAGGTTAAGAATAGTATAGGAAATGGGGAAGCCAAAGACTTACGTGTATGACCCATGGACATGAACTAAGAGGGGATATGCTGGAGAGTGGGCAGGTGTAGAGCAGAGGGAGATAAAGAGGAGAAAAAAATGGGACAAGTCTAATAGCGTAATCGATGAAATATACTTAAAAAAAGAAAAAAAGGAAATGACAGACCATATTCTACTGCTGGGGCAATGGTGTTCTCTGAAAAAAAAAAAAAGTCTGTGAAATTCATGGCAAATTGAAAATGTTTCTATCTGGTGAACACTGGAAAAAATGTTTTTTCCTGCCTTTACTGACTTTTTCTTTTTAAGGTTATTTTGAAAGATGTGGAGCTGTTGGGTGTAATGATTTTCAGATATCACTACATGGGCTCTGTTTTCAGACCAAATGTTGCCCTCTGACTCTCCTGTGTGGATCAATGAACTAAGCAGTAATTGAAGATATTCACTAAATAGGGGTGTTCTCTTGCTTTGGATTTTTGCCTTAAATTTCAATATATAATAACTCCAAACTGAGAGAGTGGAGATGAAGAGGTATCCAGTAGAAAATCTGAACCTAGCGGAATGAGAAAGAACCCTTTGTGTTCGCAGCTCTTTCTGCTCAGCCTTAACACAAATGTTACCTTCTCTCACTCAGACACTGTTGTAAAAACCTCATTCCTGTGCTAAGACACGTTCAAATAGAGTGAAAAGATACATTGTCACTAGTAACCCTATGCTTGATTTTCCCTGAGCTTCCTTAGAGACATATGCAACACCCAACATGTCATCTGGGGGAAAGTAGAGGCAATCTGGCATTTTCCAGAGAAAGATCCCACGCTCCCACATTCTAGCTCTGTTACTTCTGCTTTTTGTCTGTTCACCAGTAAACTGGGATCAAGAATACTACATCATAGGGCTGATTTAAATTATAAGACTTTAAATGAAATGAGAACTAGAAGACATAAAATGAAAATTCTTTTTTAAAAGATTTTATTTATTTATATTTAGACAGTGGGGAAGGGAAGGAGAAAAAGAGTGAGACCAACATCAACGTGTGGTTGGCTCTTGCAAGCTCCCATCCGGGGACCTGGCCCACAACCCAGGCATGTGCCCTGACTGGGAATCGAACCGGCGACCGTTTGGTTCACAGGCCAGCCCTCTTTCCACTGAATCACACCAGCCAGGGCTGAAAATACTTAATGTTCCCTGAAATGTTATACCAAAAACAAAATAATGTCTTCATTGGGAGATATTAGAATATAATGAGATGAAAAGGAAATCAATGAATATGGAGATGTGGAATTGAGAGTAGACACTGCTGTTATTTTGGTTGTTGGAGCAATTCAACTACTTAGCTAAAGACTGCTTTCTTCCATATGCATAGAGGATGGGTGTGGGGTGGGAGAACAACATGGATTCATGCACCTGAAAGTAGCAGCATTTTAGGAGTTGAGGCTTCTCTGATGATGGATATGCTTCTTGTGCCATTCTCTTTCATATGAAAGGTGAGGCAGTGAGACAGTGATTATTTAAATTAATATTTGCATAGCGGCCTGTAGTAATACATTCAAAACCTAGGTGAATTCTGAATTCTGGGATAAGCCCCACTATGAAATGTTATTTAAAAAGAACATTTAAAATATTGGCAATATTGTATAATTCTTCCCTTCAGACAAGTGCACTGAAGACTCTGTTACATAAACAGATTTTTAACAATATTTATCAATGTTTCTGAACTTCCTATTGTTTAAGGCAAAATATTATCACTTACCAAATGTAAAGACAAACAAAAATAGTAGAATTGGATCCTTAACAAGATACAAATGCAGTGGTGGTTAAGGTACCGTTTCTTAAATTTCTGTCAAGTTTAAATTTCACTTGTATTGTTTTTTCTCATAAAAAAATTGGTCCTTTTAAAATTTTAACAGTGTCTATTAATCTACACAGGAAAAACATTAACAGAGTCACTGTAATCTTGCAAAATTAATTAGCTCTTTCACAACTTTAGAACTTAAAAGAAGTTATTGTTTTTAAGTCCTTGGGCTTATTTCTGTGAGAAATATATAAGCAGAGGTGTGACTAAAATAATTTTAAAAAGAATAATGACTAAAATAATTGCCATCACAGCCGACTCATTTCTCAGTGTGGTGCCTGAATGCGGAGACTCAGAGGAGGTGTCACTGACCATCTGGGGCACCAAGATGTCCTTTTTACTCACTTTTTTATGTGGTTTCTTTTCTCTGGTTTATATAAAAGCACTTATTAAACAATGTGCTGGCTCTCAAAAAAAGGGCAGGTGTAAGAAATGCTCAGAAATTAATCCAAAGGACCACAAGTGACTTTGTATTTAGAACAAAGATTATGTTATTTTATATTCAACAAGGGGCACCCTTTCTTTTTAATTATCAAAAAACCCTAATAATTATTTTTTGTATTACTGAATTGTTATGGAGATATAAGATGTGTTTTTACTACATATACACTAATGATACTTCGAAAATAATTTCGCTTTTGTTGTATGTTCAAATGGAATATGAATTAATTACATATAATTATAATATATAAATATATTATATTTATACAGACAGTAACTAGAGGCCTGTATATTTGAAATAGTTGCATTTCAAATTTGGGTTAATTAACTTTTATTATATAAAAATGTTATCCACAAATGGTACATGCAGACTTAATCACACACAAACATATAAACATACATAATTTCACTGAAACTCCCACAGCTTGAGTCAGAGAAATTCACCATTTGAACTCAGGAATTGCATCTTACGAGAGAAAAAACACAACCAAATCTTTTAGTATCTCAGTATAAATTTATTGGAAAAGCAAAATATCATAACGGGAATATCATTTGGAGCATCTTTCACTTTTGATTAATTCAACATTACTTTCTATTTTCCAGCATACAAAGTTGATTAGAGCAAAGCGAATAAGGGAATATATTAATAATCAGATGATCAGTATTATTGGGACAGTTATGTCACCAATTAAGTCTTTGACACTGAGCAAGACCCCAAAACTTTCTTATTTATAATTTTTAAGAATCTTAAAATGAAAAGAATTATGTCTGTCCTTGTTTCTCACAGGACTATTATGAGAACTATATAAGAAGCACCTGCAAGATCTTTGAGATCTCTAAAGAACTACAGCAACAACAGCCAATAATGCTGACAATGAAAATACAGGATGGTATATTGTGCTTTATAGTACTTTGGGGCAATCAGAATTCAATATTAATTGATACTTCTAATAAGTAACATTAAAATGTCTCTAAGTGCCAAAAAAGTCACAGTTATCATCTCAAACTCTGATTAGCATTCAGTATGGTATTAATGTTAACCTATAAGGGAAGACCAAACAAACCAGGAATTTATTTATTAAAAAATGTGCATTTATTCTTACATATTTAAACTTCCATCACCTTCAATGTACTCTCCATTTGATGTAACACACCTATCGAGACATTTTTTTTCCAATGCTCAAGACAGTTTTTGAACTGTCTTTGAGCATTGATTTTGATGCCTGTTAGGGTTTTTGCCTTTTTTTTGTTATACCTCTTCCGCGTTGGCAAAACATTTCCCTTTGATGACTATTTTTATCCAGGGAAACAAAGAAACAAAAAAGTAACTCAGGGTGAGACTGGGTGAATAGGGAGGATGGATCATGGGGGTCAGGCCATTTTTGATCAAAAACTGCTGAACAGCCAGGGCCGGTGTGGCTCAGTGGATTGAGCACTGGCTTGCAAACCAAAGGGTCACTAGTTTGATACCCAGTCAGAGCACATGCCTGGGTTGGGGGCCAGGTCCCCAGTAAGGGAGCATGTGAGAAGCAAACACACATTTATGTTTCTCTTCCTCTCTTACCCTCTGTCTAAAAAAATAAATAAGTAAATAAAATATTTTTAAAGTAATTTAAAAAACCTGCTGAACACTCAGTGAGGTGTGGGCAGGTGCATTCGTAAAATAAACCATTATGAAACGGACAAACACATTGAGGGAATCTTCAAAAAAAATCCACTGAAGCCAAATGCAGCCTCTCACAATGCCAGCTGGTACACTGATACAGATGGGTTCCTAGAATACTCACCTAGCAAGGGAAGCCTTGAAGAGGCTTGCCCTCCAAAAGATAATTCCGTTTTTTTGGTCCCCTCTCATATTTTACTGTATTTGTTACCAAACTAAAGAAGGGACTCAGCTGCCCACCTTCACCAATAGAAAAATAGTAGATGCAGAGGTTGGTGAGAAAAGAAAGTGGTCTTTATTCAAATGAGACAAACCTGGGAGAATGGCAGACCCTTGTCTCAAATCCCATGCCCTCTGAGAAACACAGAGGAAACCCCAGCCACCGTCAGCCAGACAGAACCACAGTTCCTTCTCCCATTTAAAATACCATCCCTTGGGGACTGCAGGTGACTACTGAGTGGTCATACAGGTAGCTCAGCTTTTCCCCTAGCCACTGTAAGACCTCAGGCTTCCTCCTCAGAACCCACATGTGGGGCCAGAAGCCACATGGCTTCTAGGGCCAAAAGGTCCCACAAATGCACTGGCCTGTACATTCAGGAGGTGGCCAAGTACCCATCCCTTCCTTCCCCTGGCTTTATATTAGTTTACCCTGGGGGCTGGACCAGGTGCTTCCTCAGCCCCAATCTTCCCCAGCTCCAGGATGGTCCACTCCCACAACACATCCCTCCTTTTCCTAAGGCTACACTGACGGGTTTCTCTGGCACATTCCCCATTACCCCCGCTGCCATTCTGACCTCTACAGTTTATGTGCCTGCTTTCCCCTGGTGCCACCCCCAATCAGGTACCAGAAGTGGGTTGGAGTGCTTTCCCTTTCTATCCTATTGTCTCGCTGCCTTGCGCGTGTTCAGTGCAGAACTTCCTCCAGTCCCCGTCTTGTCCAGGGGTGGTGTGATCAGTCCCCAGGAGCAGGACACGCTGCTGGCAGGTCAGAGGCACAGCGGCGGAGAGTTCACAAGGCACTAGCTTGGTTACCCGGACAACGCAGCCTAGCCTGCTGCCTCTGAGGGTTCTGGTTCATAGACTCCTCCTGCAGCCCCTCCTCTTCCCTGTAGTGCGGCCAGGCGGTTGATATCGGGTTCATAAATTAAAATATTGATGGTAACACTGAGGCACAGAAATCCATTAATTCACTTAGCAAATCTTACTAAGCTCCTATAACGCATGATGCCTTGATAAAGCAGTATTCAAGAACCAGGTAAAGAACATGATGTTGAGAAATAAATATGAAAGAATCAGATAAATACCCAGTTGTTCTAAAAATATATATTTATTGCCTAATTCATGAAAAATGGATCTAAATTTTAAAAACTGTAATGTGAAGTAAAAAGTACATGATTCATAAAATAATGGCAGAGAATCAATTTTTGGAATACAAATTAAAAAATGAATATATCCTGTTGGGTACTTGCATTACTTTGCTTGTGCTACCATAACAAAATACCACAGATAGAGTTGCTTATACAACAGAAATTTAGTTCTCACATTTCTGGAGTCTAGAAGTCCAGTAGCAAAGTAATAGAAAAGTTTGGTTTCTTTTGAGACCTTTCTTCTCTGCTTGCTGATGTCACCTTCTCACAGTGTCTTAAACGATCTTTCTTCTATGCATGCACATTCTTGGTGTCTCAGTGTAGGTCCAGTTTCTTTCTTCCTACACGGATACCAGTCAGATAGAATTAAAACACAACAATGTAATCCTATTTAACCTTAATTAATTTTTAAAGGCACCCATCTTCAAAATAGTGTCACATTCTGAAGTCCTGGGGGTTAGGACTTCAACATAGACATTTTGGGGGAACGCAGTTCTCCTACAATGGTAAGGGAATTTCAAGGCAGAGATTTGTCAGAAAAATAAAATTTACTAAAACTACATAGGTAAAAATGTGGAGAGCTACTCCTTAAATTGAAGATTGTGTTTATTTATCTTTAATGTAATTACTGAAACATGGTTTAAATTAACCAAGTAATTATTTTCTATTTGTATTGTATTCTTTGTTCTCTCACTTCTTATTTGGATAATTGTATACATCATTTGTTATTTCAATTTTTCCCTCTGTTTGCCTGTTAATGATTTTTTCTATTCCTTAAGCTGTTATACTAAAGAATAATACATTAATTTACCCTTGGCATTGTAGCCATCTCACATGAATGATTATTTTAATCACTTACCAGCTGATGCCAGGGTCTTTATTCCATTCTACCATTTTCCCTCCATTTGTGCTATTTTTTGCCACATCTATATGTAATTCATCATATGATATATTATTGTTGCATTTTAATGTCAATATTTATTCATATTGATCCATTGAAATGTATTTTTATATTTCCTCTTCAATTTCCATTCTTCTGTCTGGAATAATTTCCTTTGGTTTGAAGAACTGTTTTTTCATATATATTTTACTTCAGAAGAAAAATCATGTTGATTATGTAGAAAAAAGTATTATTTAGGTTTAAAAGATAATTTTAAAAGTAAAGAATTAAAGACTAGTACTTGTTTTCTTTTAACATTTTAAGATGGCATTCCATTTATCTGTGGTTTTCCTCTTTCTTTTAAAGTCAGCTTTCAGTATTATTATTGGTACTATTAAGGTAATATGATTTTCTATTCTCAGTCTGCTTTTAATTTTTTTTCCTTAGATTTTCAGCAGTTTTACTATGGTGTGCCTGGATTTGTGTGTTTATCCATCTTCAATTGAGAGCCCAATATATTGCTGCAACTATGGGTTTGATTTTGTGTCAATTTTTGAAAATTCTGGAATATTACTTCTTTAACTGTAGTTCATGTTATCTATTCTTTCTAATTCATTTCCAGGAATCCAATCATCAATCTTATAAACTTCTTACAAATTTTTCTATATTTTTTCCTTCTTCCACATTTACAGAATCCTCCTTTGATTCTTTTTTTTTCTTTTCTTTTCTTTTTTTTTTTTTTTTTTTTTTACTGCAGCTCTTTTATTTTCCTCACAATGATGTGAGGAACCAACACAATGATGTGTTGCTGGGGCCTAATGTTCTCAAATGACAGTAGAAAACCAAAATTTGTCATCTCTTAAAGAATTGAGAATTGCATACAAAAGCCTTACATAAATTAAAAAAAATAAATAAATTTTCATGTGGAAATGTAAACTGTTTTCCACCTCAAGGCAAGTAACAATCCAGATGTTCTGGCAGGAAACATCACTCACTGCAGCCAGCCTGTTGTCCTTGTTGTCTCACAGCTCTGTGCTCTGTTTCTCCACACCCCCAGGGTCCACTGCCCTCTCAGATCACCACAGAAGAAGATATCCCTGTGCTTGTCATCAACAATGGCTCCAGCATGTGTGAAGTGGCCCTTGCTGGGGATGACGCACCCAGCTGTGTTCCCCTCCGTCGTCCTGTACCCATGACACCAGGGTGTCATGGTGGGCATAGGGCAGAAAGACAGCTATGCAGCCTATGAGGCCCAAGAGCACGCACCACATCCTGACCCTGAAATACCCCATGGAGCAAGTCATTGTTACCAACTGGGAGGACATAGAGAAGATCTGGCACCACGACTTCTGCATCCAGCTGCGTGCGGCTCCTGAGGAGCAGCCTGTGCTGCTGACAGAATCCCCCTGAACCCCAAGTCCACCTATGAGAAGATGATTCAGTTCATGTTGCAGACCTTCAACATGCCCGTCATGTACATTGGCAATCAGTGGCAGGTCGGCGCTGTCCCTGTAGACCTCTGGCAGCACCACTGGCATTGTCATGGACTCTGGGGACGGGGACACCCACACAGTGCCCATCTAGGAGGGGTACGTCCTCCCCCAAGTCATCCTGCATCTAGACCTGGCTGTCCGGGACCTGACAGATTACCTCACGAAGATCCTCACTGAGCGTGGCTACAGCTTCACCACCATCACCCAGTAGGAAATCATGGGTGACATCAAGGAGAAGATGTGTTATGTTGCCCTGGACTTAGAGCAGGAGATGGCCACAGCTGTGTCCTCCTCCCTGGAGAATCCTCATTTGATTCAATGTATCACTGTATACAGAACCAAGAGCTGAATCATCATTTGCCCCAGCTTGTCATGACATTCACATTCCCTTCCCCTTCTCCAGATTTTCTCTCTGAGTGCTCTTCTGGTACCAATGTCTAGGATTCTAAATTTTGGTTAATGGAACAGAAATGTTGCAAGGATGTTTGACAATATTTTGCGTCATGGATCAATCCTTTAGTGGCAAAGAGCTTTTTGCCCCTGCACTTTTCTTCCACCTGGAATATTGATTAGAGGATGTGCTGCCTAGACTTAATACAACCCTCAGTGAGTTTGAGGCTAACTGTGAGAATGATGTTGAAAATGGTGAAGTGGTGAAATTTGAAAATTCTGGGCCCTTGAAGAATTTGTTTAGCTACTGTACCAAACCTAGAAGTATCCTCCTTCAGTCTTCCTGTTATATGAGTAATTCAGTGGCTTTATTGTTCAGTCCTCTTTGGTGCGGTTTTTATAAATTAAAGCTGACAGATGCAAATGAAGAGAAGATGTCTAGATAGCTTAGAAGGATTTAGGAGGGACTGACTGTTCTAGGCAGAATTATCTGTTTAGGCTAAGATACAATGGCATAAGGAGAGGTTATACAAAGGAACCCATGTATAAATCAGTATTGATACTGATAGTAATGCTGACTAGTGTATGGCTCTGTAACTAAATTTTTATTATAAAAAACATCAGTGGTGAAAGTATTTGGGGAAAAGGGAAGTGAACCTTGAAGTGCAGACACTAGTGAGACCACCATGGCATTAATATAAGTATTGGATGTGGGTGAATATAAAGGAAAGGAAAGGAGTATTTATTCCAACAACATTCGTTTTGTATGTGACCAAGATTTGATTATTTATAAGATGTTAATTGGACTGGTGACAGAGTAGGGGGAACGATGAAGTGTGTTTCCCAGTTTTGTGACTTAGGTACAACAATTATATGGATAATGGTAAAATTGATTAAATACAAATACAAAAAGGAGAATAAGCTTACCTTTTTCTTTTTACTCTACCAAAGTGAAAACTGGGTAATCATTTGGGTTCTGTTATCAGTTGTTGCCAATAGAGTGCCTGTTCATAGGTAAGTTATATAACCTTTTGGGGCCTCAGTTTACTCACTTGTAAAGTAAAGTAGCAGTACTAGATAAAAATCTAGCTTTCTTTCCAATGTTCAATTTTACTTTTGTATATAAACATCCTATTGAAATAGCATGCACTAAGTAGAATTATATAGAGAAACATATTAACACAATAATGTGATTAAAATCAATAATTAGTCAATAACAGTTACAAAAGTATAAATTAAAACTCAGGAATATGAAATAAATTAATTATAAAATAAATACGCCACCAGCAAAAGTCACACTTGTAGTGTTAGCATCTACAAATCAGTAAAAAAGTTAAAACTAGAATCTACCTTTGTTACCTTTTAAATTAATCTCCTGCCTCCTTGTTCTTCCCTCAAGCAAAACAGCAGAACATATATCTTAAGCTCTAATCACACAGAAATAGCTAGTTTTTGATATACATATATATTTGACATATATATTTGCTTTAATAATAAAACCTAGCTAAATACACATATATTTATATACTTGTTATATTAAAATGGTTCCATTGTCTAAGATATAATTGGAGGTTTATTACTGGAATGAATATATATATACATATACACACACACACACACATACATTCACTTATGTTAGATATATGTAAGTGTGAATTTAAATAGCACCTTGTGATTTTCCTCTTAAAAGTGCCATGTTTCCTCCAAATGTTTTGCTCACTAGCCTACTTGGAGACTTCTACTCAGAATTCAAGGTCTAAATTGAACATCCATCTTTGGAAGCCCTTCACAGATCTCCTTCCTCCATATAAAACTGACCACTTATTCGTTTGTGATTTATTTAACTTTCCATATTCTTCCATTGTAATCCATTTCTTGCCATATTACAAATAGTTTAGCACTTTGTAATCTTTATTGATCTCTGAAATAATTTATTGAGGAGACCTTTTTGAAGAAATAAAATATTTATATTCTTTGGCAGAATTGGCAATGGATAGGACATTTCCAGTTGTCCGGTACTAAGCCTCCAATTTTATCTTAGACACTAGAACCATTTTAATATAACAAGTATACAAATGCTTCATTCACTCAGTGTCAAACATTCAATGCCCTCTTTCTTGTTTCAATAACAAGTTTAATAGTCGTTATATGCTAAATAAGGGCGATTCATCTTAACATTATATAGGTATCCAGAACAGAATGTTAAGCATTGTATTATCACATGAAGATGGACTATATTAATAAACTGCTCTTTTCATTACTTAGTCTTACATCTAAAATGTTATAACCATGTAAATGTTAGAGCAAAATGCAATGTCAACACTTCACAGATGATTCTGCCAGTTGTTATGACAATGTTAGGGAGATTCATTTGTTTTTGGCTTTAATAATAACAATAAAAAGATTAAATATATGTGTATCTTATGAATTAAAATGATCTAGATATTATTAACACTCCAGCTATTTTTAATCCTTATTCAACAATGCATTTCTTGTTTCCAGAGAGAGACAAAGTGGAGGGAGAGAGAAAGTGAGAGAGAAAGAGATCAATGGAAGGGAAACATTGGCTGCCTCCCATACATGCTGTGACCATGAACCAAACCCCTGATCTAGGTATGTGCCCTGACTGGGAATCTAATGTGCAATTTTTTTTGTTTCTGGGACATTGTTCCAACCGACCCAAGACTGCCAGGTCTCTCCAGCTATTTTTTTTAATGATGACAAAAGGATAATAAATGTCTGAAATTTATTCAAATCATATTGGATATTATTTTTATGCTCATATATTACAACATCATTATTCTATATATAGGGAAACTGAGAAACTGATTAGTGCATCCACTGCCTAAACTCCTTTATGTCTGGATCAGCACCAAGGAAATGATTTTTATGAAGCTGTTTTATTCTTCTGATTCACATGTTCCTTATTGTTGGCCATTGAGAACATTAAGAATAGGCAAATTGGCTTCAACTTTCTCCTTTTCTTACAAATATATTATAAAAATCAATAATATTCATCAATGACTTTATATTGAACTAAAGTTTTATTTGATATAAGAGAATTCTGAAGATACATTGTTTTTCATACTTGCTAAATGTGGTTCATTTGAGCAACAAGATGTAAGACAGATGGCCTCTGTCTACTTTGAGATTTTATGGGGGTAGAAACCTGGGTGCTGTTTGCCAAGGAGATGTGGTTATGTATGGCAAAGCAGTCTAAGAAACACTCAAAAATCCCTTTCAGGTGTCAATTGAGTCTACACACATGCACACGCAAAAACTATGATACTTAAATATATTTTCACTCAAGTCATTATGCTCACTAATCTACCACTCCCTATGTAAACCTTAAACATCTTTACTTCCTGTTGAAACAATTCTGTTAGAGCAACCTTCAATGAAACCATTGGGATTAAATGTGAAATCTGAATATCCAAAATAGTAAATCATATTGGCAAATTCTAACTCGGACTTTATCTTCTGTTCTTAAGTGTATATTTTCATTTCTTTTCAAAAGTATTGTACATAAAAATATTTACCAAAGGGTATATAGCAGTTCTATTCATTTAAATTTTGAAATGAAGTGACTTGACTTTCAGTAGCAACAGACATTTTTTGAAATTCTCTTTACTCTGAATTGACACAATATTATCTTAGAAAGCAAACCAAAATTAAATGAACTATCACATGATGTATGTTAAATTAGGAGCTCTATTTTTATCTTGACTTATAAACAGTGAAGAAGAATTTCAAATGTAACAGTTTGGATTACTCTTGTAGAGGAAAATGTTCCTATTAACTCAGAGAAGAGATTTGCTAACACAGCTTTGCCTGTGTGAATTCCTACTTGGCATAAATTAATAGACTGAAGCACAGTAGGAAGAATATGGTAAAGACACAGCAAAATTTTATTTTAGAACATATCACTTCAAGAAGGTGCTTCTGCCTTGATTAGGCTCATTGATCACCAAAGCTCGTCAAGTGTATTTTTATTGACAGCATGAGTAATGGATAGAAGGGAAGTAATGCTATGAAGCAAAGCAATTAATGTTGATTCAAGTATGTTTACATTTTTATTTTCAATCCCTGGAATGAGTCTTCTTGAGGAGGATCTATAATTTAGGCACAATTACTTTCCTTTGCTGTTACTCTTGTCAAAGTCCCTCAGAGTCTAAGTAGCTTGTTCTCCCTCTCTTCCACATTAAAAGAAAAAAAAATGCATAAATCTAGCATATTTATATGCCCCAATATAAATATGCCCCAATTTTATAGTATTTCTTAAACATTGTCTATGTGTATGGTTATAAATGTAACATGAATGTTTGCTATTTTCAGAATTCTTTGTGTTTTTTTGTTTAGAATTCTAGACCTTAAGCTATCTCACTGTATTCCTCATTCCTCTGAATTGAATTCCTCTCTGACTTCTTTGGCATATGTTATACACAAAGCCTAAAGCAGATTTTAATACAATATCTGAAATATTTATTGTGGTTGTCAGAATATTGGACACCCAAAGACGTCCCCACCCTAATTACCAAAACTTGTTTTGGGGGAAGGGGAAAATTTCCTCCTCCTCCTCTTTATTCTTCTTGAATGTTCTAAATTAAGTTGACAAAAGACAGATTAACAGGAGAAATAAACAATTTAATTTGTACATAAAGAAGTCTCACACAAATGAAAAGAAATGACCAAAAAGGCAGTTGTTATTGTCTTTTTTTTTTTGAGACAAAGAAACAATACATTTATGAGGAATTGGCAAGACAAACTAGGTTTTAATGCTTAGGTCGTGGAGAATCTAAGCAGAATTTGAGCTTAGAATACTATATTAGTAAAGATGTTGTTTATATAGTCATGCATCACTTAAAAACAGGGATACATTCTGAGAAATATGTCATTAGTAAACTTTGCCATTGTATAAACATTACAGTGTATTTTCACAAATTTAGATGATATAGCCTGTTGTACATCTAGACTATATGGTATATAGACTATTGCTCCTGGTCTTCAAACCTGTACAGCCTGGTATTGTATTGAGTACTTTAGGCAATTATAACACAATGATAAGTACTTGTGCATCTAAATACAGATAAAGTACAGTAAACATACAGTACAAAAGATAAAAATGGTACACATGGCATTTACCATGAGTGGAATGTGTAGGACTGGAAGTTGTTCTGGGTGAGTCAGTGAGTGAGTGGTGAGTGTGTGCAGGCCAAGGGCATTGCTGAGCCTGACTGTAGGCTTTATAAATATTCTAAAAATACACTAAACTTATTAAATATTTTCTCTATTCCATAATAAATTAACTTTAGCTTCCTGCTACATTTTACTTTGTAAACTCCAAAGTTCTGAACCAAGTAGACAAATTTTAAAGGGGTGGAAAGAGGAGAGGGATTTTCAGGGAAGAGAGAGAGAAGTCTGTCTTTAGTCACAGATAATGTTTTTTCACATCAAACTCCTGTGTTCCAGCAGTCAGTCACAGCTACTTTGAAAGCTAACTCAAAAATTCTCCTTGAAACCCTGAAGTTATCTGCTCTTGCTTGACAAAGAAACAGCATATCAGCAATATATGACTACATTCCTGAGAACAAAAGGAGTTGAGCAGGAAGAAAAGTTAACATAAAAATAAGCCCTAATTAAGAATTAAATTATTTAATTCTAGCTGCCAACCATAATAGTGGCATTAAAATCACATGGAACTTGACTATATATTTACTTAAATGATCTGTGTGTAGACCTCCCATAGAATAAGTGAATTTATTTTACTGATACAGTTAAGTATAAACCACAGAAAAATCAGTGAATTATTTTTGTCAGTGTTTTAGTTTCCTTGAGCTGTTATAACAAATTATCACAAACTGGGTATTAAAATAACAGACATTATCCTACAGTTCTGTTGGCAGCAGTGAAAATAGCATCAGGTGTTAAAAACAAGGAGTCTGACTGGACATCAGTTCAGCAACCTAAATACTTGAGTTCTGGCTAAGAAAGAATTCACAGTCAAGACTCAAACTACAAGCAAAAATTTTTGTAGAAAGTCACAGAAGTAGGAGAAGTGAGTGGTAGAAGAAACAGGTCCAGGAAACAAGTTACAAATGCAAAGGAAGGGCTCCTGGAGCTTAGAAGAAAGAAATGTAAAGTTAATGTGCCTGGGGTAACAGGAAAGGCACAGGTCTGCTCCCAAGAGGGAGAGCATGCTGGCTACCCTGTCCTGAGGGTTTTAAGGATAAGCATTTCAACAGAATATTCATCAGCTTTCCAGATATATCCTTTAGGGTTATGGTCCCTAATGATTGGTTTGCACGAGGGCAGCAGGTCATTAGACAATGCAGCTGGTCCTAATATCAGCCATGGCATCTCTTGTTTGGTTTTGCTGCTTTTCTGTGCCTGAAGCTAAAACACAACTTAGGTCTAGATGTATTTCATGAGGGTCAGCACCTCATTTTCCTAAGGGCTTAAAGTTTAAGAGCTGTTCTGTAGCCCCTTTGTCCATTTCCCCTCAAAGAGGGTCTAACCCATGTGACTAGCAACACGCCAGTGAGGGAAAGACCAGGGGAAGGTCTGATGTGCAGACCAGCTATACAATAGGAGAGGAAAAGTTACCCTGGGGACAAGGCCCTTCTATTCTTCTATTCCCATTGCTAGGCACATGGGGCTTTTTGCCCCGGTAACCCACTCTACCTAGCGTGTTATCCTTGCTCTGCTCATGTTGTCTACCTACCTACCACAGTTCCAGTGGTCAGAATTCCAAAAGCAAAGTGTCAGCAGGGCTGTGCTCCCTTTGAGGCTCCATTCCCTGTCTTTCCCAGAATCTACTGGCTTTAGACTTTCTCGGGAATTTGGCCATAACACTCTAATCTCTACCTCTATATTCACATACATTTTGCCTCTTCTCTGTGTTTCTTTCTTCTATGTCCTTACAAAACTACTTATAATTGGATTTAGGGCCCACCAAAAATCCAGGATAATCTCATCCCAATATTCTTAATTTAGTCACTACAAAGACCCCATTTCCAAATAAGGTCACACAAAGTTCTGGAAATTAGGGTATGGAAATACCTTTCTATTTTTGGTGGGAAGGAGCCCCAATTCAAGCCACTAAAATCAGTTTAGCAGTAGTCATTTTTAAGTTTCCAGCTTAGAGTCTTCAGGAAATTTGAGCTCAGTATGAATAACTTATCATCATCTTGGCAAACAAAGTAAATACATTCTACTTTTGATCAAAGTGCCCTCAACATTTCCCACACCTTGACTAAACTTTATGTAGATTTCTACTGGATAATAAGCCCTAACTCCTCTTTTTTGGAGCTTTTTTTTTAAATTTGTGATTGTAAATTTTTCTCTGACCTTTTGAGATGTAAATCTCTCAAGAACCTGAAACCCAAGCCTTTGAAGTGGAACTATCAAGGAAGATAGTGTCCAAAAAGATGACAGCACAGTAAATGAAAGATGTTCCCCTAAACCGGATTTACAGCTGAACTGCTGAGCAATCAAACAATCTACTGAAACCTAGATGATGTGAAATACTATAACTAAGGAGTACAGAAGATACTACATAGAAACTGGTGACAGGGGTTGAGATGTAGAGGGGGAAAGCCCCTGCAGGCAACTGTGACCAGATAGATATTACAGCTGTCGAGCTTCCCTCCTATAGAAGAGAGAGTTCTTAACCCCATGCAGGAGTCCTAAATCCACAGTAATAGAGACGGAACTGAAGACTGTGTAATCATCTGGTGATGGGTATTAGTGGGGGCTCACCATGCCTGTGAAGCTCATATTGCACCCTCCCAGTGTAGAGCAGTCTTACTGTTGTAGCACCAGACTGGAGAGTTCACAATCCAGACTCCAACTGCTGGGAAGTCTAGACTGCCAAACTCAGGTCCTGTGGAAGGGTCTGCTAGCTATAACCAGCTGTGATTTTAAGGCATCTTCAATTTTCTGGGGAGACTTTAAATGGAGACCCAGACAGTGACTTAACTGAGTGACTTGGGAAAGAGAAACAGTCTCCCCCATCTCTAATGTACAGGCAGCACTCCACCTCCCACTTGTGGGGCTGTTCCTGCTGCTAAGCTCAAAGGTACAGAGGAGCTGCACAGGAATGGAAATTTTGTCTTGCCCTGCAGTCTTTGGAATTGTTCTATGCAAATCTGGGACTTTAGGTGCTACCCTTCTCAAACCAGCCAAATGGAGAAATCAGGGTACATACAGCACAAGGCTGAGGATATGGGCACCATCCTACTAGGTTTGGCATGTAGCTAGATGCTACATGAAACTGAGTTTTGGACTGTGTCTCCTGGGGAAGATCCTGTCTGGGACCAGACAGTAGAGTGTTGAAATGCTTGGATATATTGCAGGGTGGCAAACCCAGTCCCAGTCCCTTCACTACAGGTTTTCAGGCATCATCTCCAACAGGAAACTGTTTAGATCAGCCCTACCAAGACCCAGATACCCATTCTGGGTGCATTTCCACAAGGGAAAGGAAGAGCAGCTCAGAACGAGGAGTTTCAAAGTGTAAGACCCTCAGAGGCTATTGCCTGGAAATGAGACAGAGAGCTTAGACTCTTCCTGAGTTCTGGGAATAAGAAAGAGAGCTTAACCTCCTCCTGTGGACTGGACCAGCATCATCCCCAATAGGAGACGCCTTTGATCTACCACTGGGTCCAGCACTGCTGAGCTCATTCCTGCAAAGGCTATACAAATCCTAAATTGGCAGCAAGTTCCCCTGAGGGAACTAGAGCTAGAGACTCTGGCTGAGACTGAAGGGTTTGACTTTGAAGCAGGGACCACTTTCCCCACAAGTGGGTCCCACAAGTAGGGGACCCACTAGTCCTATCTCTACTTACCTGGGTTCATCCTACAGTCCCTGATCAAAAAGCTCAGGAAGAAGACAAGGTAAACTTAGGGGAGGACAGAATGGCTGAAAGGTGGCAGCAGATCTCAGGGAGACTCTTCTCTTATACAGAGCTTCCCCCAGCTCTAAGCAGGAAAGCCGACTCTTTTACAGATTGGCCCCTTAAACACACATGCAGGCCCAGTAGACGCAGACACAAACAGTGAAAGCATGATAACTATAGACCCATAGCCCAAGGCTGGTTACACACAATGTGTGACATCAACCTGTATCTGAACTCAACCCAAGTGGACCAAGAACCAGAAAAACCAGTGGGGGCTTCAGACCACACCAGAGTTTGACCAAAGTAGCCACATAACTGGTACACACAAAGGGGAATTCCTGAAGGCTTCAGATCCTGCTGGGAACAATATCACTTAGGGGGGTAACCCTTGAGCAGTGTCTCACACATGGTGGTCAAGGTTTACCTTTACAGTCTCCCACCCTGAAGGGATAACTCTACCCACAAAAGGACCATCAGCATTCAACTCTGAACTACAATAGTGGGGGCACATAACTCACAAGAAACACTCCTGAAGCATGGGGCTCAGATGATCTGGAATATTGTGCCACTGAGCCCAATAAGACACCATTATGAAACCATCAAAGTAAGTTTGGGGGACATAGCACACATCTAATTAACACAGAGAACAGATGGGGAGACAAAAATATCACAAACGAAAGAACTACACAGATCTCAAGAAAAAGAATTAAAATAAATAGATGAAATGAAAGCAACCCAAATAGCAGATGCAGAGCTTAAAATACTGGCTATAGGGGTATTCAAGGACCTTAGGGGAAGGATGAATGATCTCAGTGAAACTTCAACAAAGAGATAGTAAGCATTAAAAAAGGATTTAGAAACCATAAATAAGAACCAATCAGAAAAGGTTCCAAATCTGAAATGAAAAATTAACTAGAAGAAATCAATAGCTGGTTAGATGAAGCAGAGTATCAAATCAGAAAATTAGAGGGCAAGATAAAAGTATCCATCCAAAAACAAGCAAAAAGAAAAGAGAAATGAGGAAGGAGAAAGGTACCTCTGGGACAACATCTATCATAAAATACCTGTGTCATAGGGGTACCAGAAGGAAAAAAGAGGAAGCAAGAGATAAAGAACCTGTTTGAAGAAATAGTGGCAGAAAACTTCCCTAACTTGGTGAAAGAAAAATTCACACAATATCAAGAAGCACAAAGAGACCTCATCAAGATGAACCCAAAGAGACACATACCAATGTTGGGAACCGCCCTGCCTGGTTTCAGAGGCTGTAACCCCTCATGGTTAAGGCTGAGTCAGAGTTGGGACCATAAGCCACTAAGGAGACAAAGCTTGTCTCCCTGGAAGAAGTGCCACTTCTGCCCACTTCACCCTGCTTGGCTCTGAGCTTGGCCAGTTAGCCAATGATAGGTAAGAATCCTCAAGGGAGGATCAACCTAAGACAGGCTCTGGTCACAGAAGAGGCCCGCAGGGAAGGACTCGGGGGGGCTGTGGAAAAAGGGGGTGATGGACCCTCGCCCCTCGGCTTTGAAATAGCCTGAGTCCTCATCCTGTCTGCAAGAAGTCTCCTAATTTCTTGGCTGCCTTACTTCCCTTGCCTGACTTAAGCCTGAAGCAATAACAGAGGGCAGTGCAGTCCTGTGCTGGGAGGGGCAGATTCCCTGGGGAATCAGGCCTAAGAAAAATACATACATTCCTGTGAAACCTACTTAATTTGTAGCCTCAGTTTAAGAGATAAGGGTCCAGACCTGAGATGAGTCTGGTGCCTAAAGTTTTATGGCCCTCTAACTAATTGGCTGTAACTCAGAATAAGCCCTCCAGAGTTCTCTGTAAATCTTGTATTGTTTAACCCTTACTGGCTGACAATGATTGATGGGCTTTATCTGTATTCCTATGCGAATGAACCTAATAAAAGCCCCTGGAGAGAAAGGCTCTAGTCCCTTCTCCCCTTGAGAGAAGCGGCCACCTTTCCTCCCCAAGCAGATCATGTCTTGGTAGTCTTTTTCTTCATCTGTGGTGGACCTGGGGGGCTGCGTTAAAGCCCCCCGACATACCAAGTCACATCTTAATTAAAATGGCAAAGGGTAAAGAAAAAAAAAGATAATCTTAAAGACAGTAAGAGAAAAACATTTAGTTACCTACAAGGGGATTCCCATAAGGCTGTCAGCTAATTTCTCAATGAAACACCTCAGGCCAAAATTCATTGGCATGAAATATTCGAAGTGATGAAAAGTAATAGCATGCAACAAAGAATATTCTACCCAACAAGGGTATCATTTAAAATTAAAGGCAAAATAAAGAGCTTTGCAATCAAAACAAAACAAAACAAAAAAACAACAAAACCAAAAGGAGTTCATTATCATCAAACCAGCATTGCAAGAAATGTTTAAGGACATGCTTTAAGAAGAAATACAGAGAGAGGGGAACCAACCTTCAACAAAAATAATGGCAATAAATAAGTCACTATTGATAATAACCTTAAATGTAAATTAATTAAATGCTCCAATGTTCCAATCAAAAGACATAGGGTGGCCGAATGGATAAGAAACCATGACCCATTATGTATGCTATCTACAAGAGGCCCACCTCAAACAAAAGATTTACACAGGCTGAAAGAAAAGGGATGAAAGAAAATATTCCATGCAAATGGAAATAAATAAACATCTGGGGTATCAATACTTATATCTGACAAAATAGACTTCAAAACAAAGGTCATAACAAAAAGCAAAAATGATCACTACATAATACTAGAGGGATCAATCCAACAAGAGGATATAACCCTTTTAAACATATATACACCCAATATAGTAACAACTAAATATATAAAGAAAATCTTGGTGGACTTTAAGAAAGAGTTTGGCAGCAATGCAGTTATAGTAAAAGATTGTAACACCCAACTGTTATCAATGGATAGATCTTCCAAACAAAAAAAAAATTAACAAGGAAACAGTGACATTAAATGACACACTAGGTCAAATGGACTTAACTGATATTTACAGAACAGTTCATCCCAAAGCAGCAGAATATATTTCCTTCTCAAGTGCACATGGATCATTCTCAAAGATTGACTGCATGTTAGGACTCAAAATAAGTCTTAAAAAATTCAAGAAGATTGAAATCATATAAAGTCTTTTCTTGGATCACAATGGCATAAATTTTAGCAATCAACCTCAATAACCAGACTTCAAATCATTCAAATGCATTGAGGCTAAATAGCATGTTATTAAATAATGAATGTGTTACCAATGTGAGATCAAGGAATAATTCAAAAATCACCTGGCAACAAATGAAAATGAACATATAATAATCCAGGAATTTATGGGACACAGTGAAATCAGTCCTGAGACAGAAGTTCATAGCTTTACAGCCTTACATCAAGAAATGAGGAAAATCTAACATAAACAATCTAACCCCACAAATTAAAGAACTAGGAAACAAAACACAACAAATAAAGCCCAGAGCAAGTGGAAAGAAATAATCAAGATCAGAGTAGAAACCAATGATATAGTCTAAAAATATATATAAAAATCACTGAAATTGGAAGATGGTTCTTTAAAAAGACAAACAATATTGATTAACCTTTAACCAGATTCATCGAGAGAAAGAGAGAAAGACTCCAAACAAATAAAATCAGAAATGAAAGAACTGATATCACAGAAATACAAGGATTTGTTAGAAAATACTACGAATGATGATATGATAAGAAATTGGACAACCAGGGTGAAATGAATAAATTTTTAGAAACATACAATCTTCTAAAACTGAATCAGAGAGAGTCAGAAAACCTGAATATACTGCTAACAGTATAATCAAATCTATTGCTGACAGTAGAATCAAATTCATTACTGAAGCAGTAATCAAAAAACTCCCAACAAACAAAAGTCCTGGACCAGACAGATTCACAGGCAAATTTTACCAATCATTCAAAGAAGAACTATCACCTATCCTTCTCAAACTATTAAAAAACATTCAAGATCAGGTAAGATTTCCAAGCTCTTTTTACAAGGCCAGTATTATCTTAATTTTAAAAACAGATAAAGACACAGTAAAGAAATAAAGGAAATTATAGGCCAATATCTCTAATGAACATAGATGCTAAAATCCTCAACAAAATATTAGCAAACCAGATCCAGCAATACATTAAAGATGACACACCACAATCATGTGGGATCTATGCTTGGCACAGAGATGTAAGTTTGGCACAATATCCAGAAATCCATAAACATGATGCAACACATAAATAAAATGAAGAATAAAAACCACATGATCATATCCATAGATGCAGAAAAAGCATTTGATAAAAGCCCGCACCCATTTATGATAAAAACTCTCAGCAAGAAGGGAAGAGAGGGATCATACAGCAACATGATAAAGGACATATATGAAAAACGTACAGCCAACAGCATACACAATGGGCCAAACTAAAAGTGTTTCCCTCGAGATCAGGAACAAGGCATAGATGTCTGCTTTCACCACCCTTATTCAACATAATACTGGAAGTCAGCCACAGCAAACATACAAGAAAAAATAAAAGTCATCCAAATCAGAAAGGAAGAAGTAAACTGTCATCATTTGTAGACAACATGACATTGTACATAAAAAACCCTAAAGACTAAAAAAATATCCTAGACCTAATGAGTGAATTAAGAAAAGTAGTGGGGTATAAAATCAATACTCAGAAACTTATGACATTTTTATATACCAGTAATGAACTATCAGAAAGAGAAATTAAGGAAACAATCCAATTTACTATTTCACCAAAAAAAAAGGTACTTTAGATGGAGGTACTTTACCATGGAGGTAAAAGACTTGTACTCAGAAAACTATAGGACACTGAAAAAAGGAATTGAGGACAAATAAGTGGAAGCACATATTACATTCATGGATTGGAAGAAATAACATCATTAAAATTCCCATACTACCAAAAGGAATCTATAGATGAATGCAATTCTTATTAAAATATCAATGGCATGTTTCACAGATCTAGAATAAATATTCAAAAAATTTATATGGCAGTCCCCAAAAGACCCCAAATAGACTCAGTAATCTTGAGAAAGAAGAGCAAAGCCGGAGGTAACACAATATCTCATAACAAACTGCACTATAAGGCCACTACAATCAAAACCTCCTGGTTCTGGCATAAGAACAGGCACATAGATCACTGGAACAGAACAGAGAGCCTAGAAATAAACCCACATCTTTACAGTCAATATTTGACAAAGGAGGCAAGAGCATACAATAGAGAAAAGACAGTCTCTCCAATAAATGGTGTGGGGAAAACTGGACTGGTACATGTGAAAACTGAAACTAAACTGCCACCAACTCACCCCATACATAAGAATAAAATCAATGGATACAGGACTTAAATGTAAGTCATGAAACCTTAAAAATCCTGGAAGAAAAAGAAGGCAGCAAAATCTCAGATATCTTGAGTAGCAATATTTTTACCAATATATTTCCTAAACAAAGGAAGAAATATACACAAATGGGACGACATCAAGCTAAAAAGTGTCTGCATGGCTAAAGAAAGGATCAGCAAAATGAAAAGAGAACCATCTGTATGGGAGAAAATATTTGCCAATGATATATCAGACAAGGGTTTAATTTCCAGAATATACAGAGAACTTATACAACTAAATATCAGGAAGACAAAAAGTCCAATTAAATAATAGGCAAAAGACCTGAATAAACACTTCTCCAAAGTGTACATGCGGATGGCCCATAGACATATTAATGCTCAACGCCACTAATCATCAGAGAGGTGCAAATCAAAACCATAATGACCTATTACCTCACACCTGTCAGAATGGCCATAATCAATAAATCAAAAAACAAGAAGTGCTGGTGAGGATGTGGAGAAAAGGGAACCCTAGTGCATTGTTGGTGGGAATGCAGATTGGTACAGCCACTGTAGAAAACAGTATGGAGTTTCCTCAAAAAATTAAAAGTGAAACTGCCTTGTGACCCAATGATTCCCCTTCTGAGACTATATTCTAAGAATCCAGAAACACCAATTTAAAAGAATATATGCACCCAAGTGTTCACAGCAGCGCTATTTACAATAGCCAAGCACTGGAAACAGCTTGTGTTCCCATCAGCAGATAAGTAGATAAAAAAAAAAAAAAAAAAAAGCTGTGGTACATTTACACAATGAATGCTACACAACAGTAAAAAAGAAGGAACTCTTACCTTCTGTGACAGCATGAATTGACCTGGAGACTATCATGCTAGGTGAAATAAGCCAGTCAGAGAAAGACAAATACTGTATGATCTCACTTATATGTGGAATCTAATGAAAAAATAAATAAACTAATGAACAAATAGAAACAGAAGCATAGATGCATGGAACAGACTGACAGCTCTCAAAGAGGAGGGCAGACTAGATGAATGAAGGTGAAGGATTAGCCAAAGAACATATGCATGACCTATGGACATGGACAATGATATGGGGATGGACGGGGTGAGGTGGGGCTAGGTGGATGTGGTCAAAGGGGGGAAAAAGTGGGGACAAATGTAGTAGCATAAACAATAAAATATAATAAAAAATTTAAAAAGAAAGATAGTGCCCATATTTCCCTGTCTCTGCAGGAGGATAAGAGCTGAACTTCTTTTAAGTGCCAGTTAGCAAACACAGATAGTCTAATCACATTGACCAACTCCCCCAACAATGTCCCCCAGTACTTTTTCATCAGCTCTCCACAGCTCTGCAAAATTCTCGATGCAGATCCCGGCCTGCAGGATCCTGGGTTGTGGCAGCAATAGACAAATACACATGGACAACAGAAATCTTGTGGAGAAAAAGGGATGGCATGGCCACTCTCTAAGTGAGAGAGGGGGAGAGGGCTAGAGAGAGCCCAAGAGAGACAGAGCCAACCCCTGCCTAGACAGGCTTTTATTGCTTTTCTAGGCCCCTTACATCAAAGATGGTCCTCATTTACTATGCATGGGTTTGTGTGGGGTGGTTATCTTTTACAGACAACAAAGGAGAGGATGTTGCTAAATACATCAAAGAAGGATATTTGCAATGTAAAAGGAGAAATGGTCAAACCGGTTATGCTCCATACTTGGGTGGTTTAGCACAGACCTTAGGAAGTTAAAGATACTCAGTAAATAGTTGCTGCCTCAGAGTGAGGGAGTTTTAGCAGGAGCAAATCTCATAGCAGTCTAGGTACAATGTGGGCCTGATTTCCCACAGAAGAATCTGTCTGTGGGTGTGGGTCCTGCCCACCAACCTCACTCCCCACTGGCTTTTCCAAGTTGGGGCTGGGCCACATTTCCCACACTTGGAACGGTTCCCCATAATTCTTTCACCTTTTGTTGTCGTGGAATTGATTTCAACCTAATTGCAATATTTTAAATAAAGTTTTCTTTGTTGGTTAACCTGTCCGGTGCAATTTTTCTTTGACACTTCTTATCATACTTGCAAATACCCTAGCTAAATGTTGTGTGGTATTCATGAGTTCTGTCTCCTTTTTCCGCAATAAGCAATCAACACTTGTGTTGACAATTCTGTCTCCTGCAAATCTCAAGTGGGTCTCCTCCCTCCCATGTCTGTGGTCATTGTCCTCCTTCACAATTGTACCTCTCTTTCTCTGAAGGACTGAAATGTTTTTGCATGTTTCCTGGCTTGTAGTTTATCTCTCTTGTAATCAATTGTCATTCTCTGACTAGCATTGCTTTCATAAGACAAAATCTATCATGTTGTCACTCCACTTTTTCAATCTCTTTGATGACTCTCCACTGTGTATTGTGTAAAGTCCAGAGTCTTGAGGATGGTGTGGTGGTTTGTATGTTATTTGTTTACGTTGAACTATATTTCCTGGAATCCCCCACCACTGTATGGTTCTCTGTTAGAATTGGTCAAAAGTGCATTTTGAGCAAAATTAGGAAGGCAGAGGAAAAATAGAAGACAGTAAGTGAAGGAAAAGGCAAACTTCTCTAAAAGACACCATGGTTAGATATGCTTATATGCAAACACAGAAACACTGTCCTTATTTTTTCTGTCCTTATTCTACTTCATCCTATGACCAGTTCTCCTCTCTGATTGAGAGTCTTGCTGAACAAAAGCATCACTGGCTATCCATATGTTTATCCAGCTTCACTTTATAGTCTCTCTCTGGCAGCTGGACATGGCTATCTCCCCAGATTGCCTGCAAACTCTGACATGTTCACACAGGCCAGTGTTTCAGGAAGGCTACTTAGTGACTTTAGAATGGTTCTTCAAAATCTCCTACATTTTTTCTTCTCTGGCCTTTTTCCTGAAATTGAATAAAGTCTATTACTACAATGCTCATACTGCTTCCTCAATTGACCCTTAAATGATAAAGATGATTTTAGGCCATTCACAATCTTATCTCCACTTACTTGTCTAAATTCCGATAATTACCTTTGACATTTTGTTCATGCTCTTTGGTCTCCCTATAATTCAGATATCTTCTTCTTACTCCTATCTGTTTGGTGAACTCCCACACATCCTTCAAGTTACTATTCAAATGCTACTTCCATGAAGACCTCTAAGCATCCAAGCCATTGATGGCATCATTTGTTCTACTGTCTAAATTTCATTTATAGTTTTCATCTGTAATGTACATCTGCTTTTCTTATATCTATTAAGAAGTATGACATTATGATTGAATTCAATGTCTTATTGAAGCAGGGTGCAGCCAAGAGGAGAGCCCCAAGAAGGGATTTGTAATGGGGTCCAGGACTCGGGGTGTCCAAGAAATATTAGAAAAATGTATGTAGGATGTCATCCCCCCACAGGCCTGAGCCAGGGGGGATGGGACACATGGAACAGGGCCATTCAGAGCTGTTTTGGGTAGCAAGAGCTTTGCAGCTAACCCCTGGCACAGTCATTTAACATATCTATAACCTTTAACTGGTTTCATGGATGTGTTAAGTAGCTGTGGCCGTGCTTTGAGCCAGGGGGATGGGACCAAATTCCACCCAAGATGGAACTGGGAAGCAACTCCCCCTGGTTACAGGGCCTGTGGGAGAGCGTGGAGATGATTGGCTCCATGCCATGGGGCCACACCTGCCCAGACTTACTATGGCAGCCCAGTAAAGCTGGAAGAATACGGGGATGCTGGCAGGTGTAACTGACTGTAGGAGGAGTCAGAAATGGGGCTGCAAAGGAAGACTGGCGCTGGGATTTAAACCTAGGCCCGGCAGCCATAGGTTGAGTAGACCACATGGCTCTGAAGTAAATGGGAGAACCATGAGGTTCTGAAGCAAGTAGATAGATAGAGGTCCATGTGGTTCTGAAGTAAAAAGAGAGAGAACCACGAGGTTCTGAGGAGAAAGGGAGAGGGCCACGCGGTTCTGAAATGGGGAAAAGGACCACATGGTTCTGAGGAGAGTAGAGAGGACCACGAGGTTTTGGGGTGCTTCTTTTTGCCACGCGGCTTAGGCAGCAGGAGAGACTTTGCCGGGAAGAAAAGGGGAGGAAGGACTCTTGCTGGTGGGCCATGAGAAGGTGTCGCATGGCTTTGGATTAACTGGAGATTGCAGCAGCCACACAGCAGGATCCTGAACCACGGACTTCTACTTCCTTTCCTGAGACACGGTACCCTGGACTGGGCACAGGGAGAGGGAAGGACTGTGCATCTGTGGGTATTCTAAAGGACTTTAGTATCTTATTGAAGACATTAGGTCATTATTCTAAGTTTGTGTAACTTTTAAATAAACAATTCCTTTCCTTTTCACCAGTCTCTGGCATTGAGAGACGTCTTTCCTCTGGCGGCGGTCATTTCGAAACTAGCAGGTGGGCGTGGGGGAAGCAACCTCCAGAGACAGAAAGGGGGAATCCTTTCTGTAATAATTTATCGTGAACCACCCCCTGCCCTGCTCTGTAACATTATTCAACCACACTGACATCTTCTTTTTAGAGAATTTATTTCCTAGCTATGATTGTTCCACCAATAGTAAACATAGTATTGGGCATATAGTCATTCCTAAATAACTTATTGAGGTCTAACTCATATGTAATTTTATATCTCTTTAGAAATAGATTTTTTAAAACTTTTTATAGTTGCTAAAGTTGGTGGTAAAGTCTTCTTTGAATATAATAATGTATATGCACATTCTTTGTGAAATCACTGTTTATCCCTTTGTTATGGTAGTTGTGTCTGTGAATGATCTCCTCTACTGAATGAATCACATCAGATATATGCAAAGAACTTTTTGTATCACTGAAATGTTCACAATCTATAGTGTGTATATATCTTACACAGCTTAGTTAATCATCACATTAAAACTAGACAATTAACTTTCAGAAGCCTACAAACACAGGGAACCTTCAGCTGATTAAAACTTTTTAAGTGTTTTATTCTGTTTTCCCTAAAGTATCAACTAATCAGAAATTAAAATTATCCAGCTGTCAGGTTCTGGGATCATTTATGGCTAGCACATATCCATCTAAGTAGAAAAGCTTTTTTGTGGGTGATTTTGTTTTTACATACATCTGGTAAACCTCTAGGATGCTTTAATTTCTAGACCACTTTAGATAACAGGTGTTGTCAATTGACCTTTGTTAACTACTTTACCAGGTGTGATCTTGTGGGTGGACTCCTCAAATTTAGTTCTTTGGCTTCGTGGCTTCATAAATTCTTATTAAACCTGTTTTGACAGAAACCATGCTCTTGATTCTAGATATACTAAATTAAAGCCAAAGCAGATTTATTGAAAATAAGTAGAAATAGGAAAGAAAAAGATTTGAGAAATGATGAAAGATGTAGAACAAGAGGAATAAAAAGAATTCTGTTAATGTTAGTGATTCCCAACCTGTGGGCCTCTGATGATGCCTAAGGAGCCATGAGCTTATCATAAATTATCTGTAATTCCAAACATCTTTTATAGACTTTTGAATAAAATTTCACATGCATATATGAGTTTTTCAAAGTACATACATATTATGATCAATAATAGGCAAATTAATAATTACTTTGTTGCAACTATATTTCTCATATTTTTTCAATGTACATTTGCTAAAAGCAAAATTATTACCTTATGCTAGTCTATATAAAGCTTACCAAAAATGTATCCTTATACTCAAATAGGTTAGAAACTACTGCTTTATACAACTAAAGTGCACATGCTATGTTTTTCAAGGTCCACTCAACTGAGTAATATCTGCATAATGAAAATTAAGTGATAAATTATGTGTTTGTAAACTTCTGCTCATAATATCATGCATTACCCATTAAAATAATGTAAAGGAACAATGCAAAATAATACCTCCAAATAATAATTCTGAAACACTTTTACCATTTCCAATTTCATCACTAATAACAAAACCCAATTATTTTGCAAATTTTTTACTTAGAGGAAATATTAATGAACAGTTAAATCAAAGAATGAGGTAGAGATTTGAGATATGGGAACCAAATAAAAAATGAAAATGAGGCAGGCATTCAATAATGTATTTTTTAAATTTGTTTTTTATACATCTGCCTTTTTGTTTTAGCCTTCAATATTAAAGGTCAAGGTTTGTCTATTTATTAAAAAACTTCTAAGTGTGCTAAAACGTCTGCAACATATTATCACCTTTTCTTTATCTTTTGAGTCTAGAGCTCTGAACTGCCAACCTGTCAAAGTGAATCAAATGAGGTTCTTTGTGAAATTTTGAATTCCAAGCAGCACAATTTTGAAATACTTTTAAAGGTGACTACAATACACATAGATTCAATAAGTTGAATCATAGTTCAGTGACCTGAAATAAATATGCCCCTTGAAATATTGCTTACCGAATTTTTAAATTACTTTATTCGTGTTCAATTATAGTTGTCTGCATTTTCCCCCCACTACTCACCCCCCACCCCAGTCAAACCCACCTTCCTCCCTTGCTTCTACTCTCCCCCTTGGTTTTTCATCCATGTGTCCTTTAAGTAGTTCCTGAAAACCCTTCTCCCCACTGTCCCCTCCCCCACCCCTCTGGCTACTGTTAGATTGTTCTTAACTTCAATGTCTCTGGTTATATCTTGTTTGCTTTTTTCTTTTGTTGATTATGTTCCAGTTAAAGGTGAGATCATATGCTTACTGAATTTTTTTAAATTGTAATGATTATGAGTTATGAATACGTACTTGTCCTAAATGCAGAGAGAAGGTCGTTAGCATATTGCTTGAACAGTAATCTTGACATGCATTGAGAAAAGGACCAGCATTCTTTCACCAAAGGTCAGCCAAGTCACTGGTGAGTGAGCCATCCCCTCCCTCCACCTGCACTGAATTTTTTCATTACTTTCATTCTTTGAAAATCTCAACCTAGCAATTTCTGATACTAAGACTCACAGAAAATATAAATCGTGCTATTTCTTTCTAAAGGAATTTTAGTTTTACTTTTTCTTTAGCTTTTAAAAAATGAAATATATTTGACATATAACATTACACTTTTAAGGTGTATATGTTGATTCAATATATTTATATATTAATATAATTGCCATTGTAGTGATAACACTTTGATTTTGTCACATTTCTTTTTTTGCCATTGACATAACTATGGTCAAGTCCTTAGTAAGTCTGATGATTATAATACAATATTGTTGTTTATATTCATTATACTGTGCATTAGACATGTAGTACTTACTACTAGGTGTAAATTCAAAAGGAATTTTAAGAACAGATTTTGAACTATGTCCCACAGTTTCTTCCTGGATCATTTATATGTACTGGCTCTTTGATTGATATGTTTCCTCTTTTACATTTTTAATATAAAAATACATTGGGATTCAAAATTTAATAATCACTTTCTAAAAGGATTTTTAGTTTTCTTAAAATATATAAATTCAATATGTTTCTGGTAAAAACACTAACAACATTTTTTAGAAACTTGATCAACTGAATCTAAAATCCATGTAGAAATGTAAGTGAGCATTATACCAAGCCTTTTACAAAAGAGGAAGAAGAAAGAAAGAAAAGAAAGAAAGAAAGAAAGAAAGAAAGAAAGAAAGAAAGAAAGAAAGAAAGAAAGAAAGAAAGAAAGAAAGAAAAAAGGAAGGAAGGAAGGAAGGAAGGAAGGAAGGAAGGAAGGAAGGAAGGAAGGAAAGAAAAGGAAAGAAAGAAGTAATTGTTCTACCAAATATCAAGACAAGTTTAATAATTATAGTGATTGAAGCAATGTAATATTGTTGCAGGGAAAATATATCAATTCAATTAAAAAGTGATTCAAAAGTGGAATTTCAGTAGATAATTAATATTCCATGTCAAAAAGTTAGGGAAGGAATAGTCTAACAGTACCTGTTATTGGGTCACCTAACTTTCTACTTGGAAAAATATTTTAAAAATCATCACTTTATACTGTTAGGTCAGAGTTGCTCAAGAAACCGGATGGATGCAGTAAGCTAAGGAGAACAGGGTTTATTAGTGGGAATAAGAGGGAAAGTGGAGCCAACCAAGGGAGGTTGGGACTCATATGGTTGTTCTTAGGTCAGGGTTTTTAAGAGAAGGGTATCAGAGTTTAATGGGCAAGAGCTGGCTGCTGGGTACAGGCTCAAGTTAAAGTTGCATCCTGTTATGTCAAATAGGCCGACCTCAGACCCTAATATTCATCTGTTTTTCCTGGGTAGGGTCTGCAGGCAGCTTCCCACGGTGCCATTTTTTAGCCTGGTGATTTTCCATTCTTCCTAGGCCTGCCTAGGTCTGTTATATACTATTATAAAAAGAATATAAATAATAAAAGAGAAACAACAAACATATTAGAAAAATAGAGAACTATCTATCTATGGAGCTTTTGTAGGAAGTAATCTTTAAATACATTTGTAACAGTAAATAAATTATTGATAGATTTGCCTAAATTAGTGTTTGTAACTTCTGTAAGATTAAAGGCATCATAAATAAAGTTTACATTTAAGCAAGCAAACAAAAAAAGCTGGAAGACAATAATAAAAGTTGTAGATGACAGCCTTGGCTGGTGTGACTCAGTGGACTGGGTGCCAGCTTGTGAACCGAGGAGGATCGTTGGTCTGGTTCCCAGTCCAGGCACATGCCTGGGTTGCCAGCCAGGTCCCTGCTTCTGGCCTCATGAGAGGCAACCATACACTGATGTTTCTCTCCCTCTTTCTCCTTCCCTTCCCCTCTCTCTAAAGAGTGAATAAATAAAATATTTCCTTAAAAAGATATAGATGACAAATTAGTAACAGAAATTTATTCAAAGAAACCAACACATTAAGAATACTGCTGCATAGTATTCCATTGCATAAGGATTTCCTACCATTTGTGACAGCATGAATGGAATTGGAGACTATTATGCTACATGAAATAAGCCCAAGCCCGTCGATGAAAGACAAATACCATACGACTTCACTTATAACTGGAATTTAATGAACAAGGTAAATAACAAGAAAATAGAACCGGAAACATGGAACTGGCTGATAGCTGTAGGAGGGGAAGAGGGACAGGCAATGGTGGGAGGATGGATGAGGGATTAATCAAAGAGCATGGACAGGGACAACAGAGAGGGGATTGACTGTGGGAGACAGGGGTGTGCTGGGTGGAGGGGAGCAAAAGGGAAAAATTGGGTCCACTGTGGTAGAATAAATAAAAAAATCAAATAGAAAAAAATTCCAAGAAAAAAGATTGGGAGAATAAGATTTATACAAGCATATGATAGACATATGCAAAAATGTTCAACCTTTCTGTGAATCAATTTATACAACAGTAAGTTCCAATTCTTTACCCATTTGATAATGTACTGGAGATGCATCTCCTGAATTTCTCCTCATCACCTCTTTCTCTGTGGACCCATCATGGTTACAGAGGATTCATGGTAAAATTCACTTTTATCTTGTAACCACTAGAATATCAATGTAAGCAAAATTTCATTGAATCTTTTCTTCATACTGTGGCTATCGCTAACTTTTTGGCTTTCAGACTCAGAGAGAATGCTCCATTATGGGCCCTGAGATGTGCTTCCCCAGTGACCACTGTGAAGTTAAATAGACAGAAACCTTATTTACACTGGACTTGGGAGAGCCTGTATAGGGAGTTCTCAGCGGGACCACTCACTGCCAGTTACCCCAAGCAGGAAGATGGGTACTATCTTCCATGTCCAACACAAGGGTTTTTCTCTTCTGTGCCTCCAGTAGGAAGAAGAAGGATCTTCTCCTAGCCAGTAACCACACAGCTAATGAAAGACTGTTACAACTCAGCCAGTGAAAAGCTACTACACTTCCAATTCCAGTTTCCACTAATGGAGTCTTTGTTTAAAACAGTCCCTCTTGTTTCTTTCCTCTTCTTTGTTCTCAGGACTTTCAAATGGTTCACAAGTAGACCGCACCTCCTGAATTGTAGTTCCTTGTTGTTCCCAAGTAAACCCATTGTGCCTGAAAAATACCTAGTGTTTAAGGTCAAAATCTTCAAGAGGCCAGATTATGCAAACTGTACATGAAGGGTAATTAGCTCCTGATGAGCTTTGGCAAATGGAGAAAAGTAGGTTGAAAAAGAAATAGGAGGCGAAAGGAAACTACACAGATAAATGTGTCCCCCTTTCTCAATTCTGGGAGCTGCCCCAAGGTGCAATTCTTTTTGTGAATCTTCCAAGAGAGTAATGATTGTATCAGCTGAGTGCTTTGCTCTTCTTTGAGACTGGTGCTGAAGTAAGGCCAGCATTATGTCACTTTTTCTTCATTCCCGCTTTATAACAGCACTCATACGCCTCTCCAGGCATTATTATTCTAATTTGTTAGGGTTTGCCCCTACCACATAAAATATCACCTTTTAACCTCAGCCTCAGTCTCCGCCTTCTGGAGAACCAGACTAAGAGAGGTTATAGCAGATATCCCAGAGAGGTAAGGAAATAATTCTCTGAGGCAGCTGTAGACTTTTTTTTCCTACAAAGTTGAGCTCTCAGATAGCCTGATTAGAATATATAAATCAGTATAGTCATTTTTTGCTAGATCTATTAAAATTAAAATAATTTATTTATCCTGCTATCCTTTTACTGAATGTGTACCCTAGAAAATAAGCATATGTGTATACAAATGGCCATATTTAAAAAGAGGGACAAATACCATATGATCTCACCTTTAACTGGAACATAAGCAATAGAAGGAAAAAGCAAACAAAATATAACCAGAGACATTGAAGTTAAGAACAATGTAACAATAGCAAGGGCGGGGGTGGGGGGTGGGGGCGGGGACAGTGGGTAGAGGGGATTACAGGAACTACTATAAAGGACACATGAACAAATCCAAGGGGGAGGGTGGAGAGGGGGGAGGGAAGTGGGTTCACCTGGGGTGGGGTGAAGGGATGGGGGAAAAGGCATACAACTGTAATTAAATAACAATAAATAAATTAAAAATAAATAAATAAATAAATAAAAAAAATAAAAATGCCTATAGCTGTTACACATGATAGATTAAAAAAGGAAACAATCTGAATGCCCAACTGAAAGCAGCCAGATATTATCGCTACATACCCAAGATTCCATTTATATCAAGTTCTAAAAATGTCAACAATATTATACCGGAAAGCAAAACAGTATTGTCAGGAGTAAGGAGTAGGAGTGAGCTTTGACATAAAGGAGCACATAGAAATTTGGGGGTTAATGGAAATGTTCCATATAATGTCGTGTAGATGTTTCTATTATTATTCACAATTACCACAATTCAGCAAACTGAATACTTACTATCAGTGAATTTTATTGCTTGAAAATTATATTTTAATAAAGTTGAATTTAAAATGAGAGAGAGGATAGTGATGATAATAAATATGTAGCTCTTGCTGACTTATGTTGTTGGCTTTAATCTCATTAAGAATAATGGGACCAAGTCTTCTGTATGATACTTAGAATGAATACTAATATTTCTTAGTAGCTTACCTATTTATTGAGTTGTTCTATTTCTGCACATCAAGACAAGGAATTTGAACTCAAGTATTTTATTTTCCCTAACACTTCTAAGGAGAGTAATAACATTCACTTTTAGGGTTGTTTTAATAGTTCAGTTTATGGTTAAGAAGAGCATAAGAAAGGGAAATAATGAAGAGTAAGGTGCAAGAGACTATATTTATACTTTAAAGGCACACCCATGAAACTCCACTAAATTATCTATAAGGTAATAAATATGGTATAATTCTCCCCAAAGGAAAAAAAGATGTTTAAATTTTAAAACAAAAATGAAAACAGATGATCAGAGGACATCATGACCATCGTGACTGAGGGCTGAAGTGTGCCTGTCCTCTGCAGGCCAGGACTCAGATACTGTTACAGACTCAGACTCACTAGCTCCACTTATCAACCCAGGGGTCAGGATGTTCTCTAGGGAACACCATGACTTCTGGGCACTTCACCTTGAGACCAATTTTGAGGAAAACTGAAACCCATGATCACAAAAGTTCTTTCCACCTTTAAATTTTAATAAAGGCCATGCCATTTTTTTCATTGTTTCCATTTTCTTGTATCAGCTGCTAATACTATTAGCCCTCCAAATGCAATGGCTATGAACTCCTGTATGTTTATTTCCGGAAATGACAATGCAAAGTGCCTATTTTCATAAGTCACTATTGATTGTAATCCTAAATCTCAGGAGTTGTCCATACAATGGGATGTTTTTGGTATAGAAAATACCTGTATAGGAATATTTTTCTTTCTTATATCCATACAAGACAGTTTTTTAAAATTTATTGATTGATTATAGAGAGAGGGGAGGGAGGGAAAGGGAGTGAGAGTGAGAGAGAGAGAAAGAGAGAGATTCATTTTTCCACCCATGCATGCACTCACCAGTTGATTCCTGCATGAACCTGACAGGGCATCAAACCTGCAACCTTGTGTACTGAGATGACACCCTGAGGTACTGAGCCAGAGCCACACAAGATAATTTCTAAGTTATCTGGTATAATTTGTATTTGGACTAAACTTTTCAGATTTTTTTTCAGAATTACTGCAAAAGTGATTACAACAGATAGTTTTTCCTATAGTGGTAAACTATATATAATATTAATAATTTAACATTCACTTAGTTTTAAAACAGCTGAACAAATTTTCCTTAATCTTAAAAGAAAAAATATCTCATGGTTGAATAGAAGCATACAAAACCCATACTGGAAAATAATTTTAAGAAATTCATTAACCAGATAACATAGAAGATTATTAAAATAAATGGTCTATATCATCTGCTAACTCAAATACACATGCAAACATAGAGAAAAGTTAATACATCTGCACAAGCTATATCTGCTCATACTCTCATGTTCCATGTGCAAACCATTACATTGAATCCCCAAGTCTACAGAAATATGGTTCCATCTAGGAAAATATCAAGGTAATATTAATAAGCTAATAAGCATCGTGGCGAGGAGATGGTTTATGTGGCCAGGGGACTGACTTTTATCAAGAACTTACATCTTTAGCTTATGATTTGCATGTGTATGAAGATACTGGGTCAAATCAGACACCAAGTTTCCAGTGTGCTACCAGTCACGTTCTGGTCTACAAATGGCATGAGCCATAAATGGTCTCTACATATCCCTTGGGAACTCAGAGTCTATCACACAAGTCTCCTAGATCGCACTGCGATTCTGTCCATGCTAAGGCCACTGTTTGAGGATGGTTCATGTTTTGTTTGTGATTTTTGTTTAAGTGTACACTTTTTGTTTAATTTAATTTTATGAATTATATTCATTCAGTAGCATGGTGCACCATACCATACATTTTAATTCATCTAAGCGACAACTCAATGTAAAAATATAGGTTATAGAACAGATTTAAAACCAAGATTTCAAGGAGCCTCCACATTTACTGCAAAGATAACACATGCACTAAACACTTCCTCTACATGACTTTCTATGTAGTAGCTGGGATGTGGTCCCGAATGAGGTAGTCTTTAATACAGACTTCCCCTAATACAGTTTGAAGCCAGCTGATAGTGACACATTAAACAAAATAGCTGGCATGGTCTCCTTTATTGATTCATCTCTGCCTTATTACTCCAGTTATAACATCTCTTTTCCACAAATTATTAAAAAATCTGATCATCTTTATTAGTTCAACTCCCATAAGTCACTAAGACTCTGATGCTAATGACTGGTTCCCTCAAAGAGCATAGAGCACCAGGTACTCATTCTCCACAACTTGTTGCCACAAGACTTGAGTCACCACAAGTGCTCTGGTCTTTGCCTCAACCCACAGAAATTCCTCAGGGCGACTGGCAGGGAAACATTTGAGCACTTTTTAAATACACTCATAAGTAAGTTTGCCCTAGCATTTGCTTCCAATCTCCATGTAATTTTCTTCCTTAATTGCCCCAGAGCACAGCTAGGATAAGCACCATGCCCCAGATCAAAATATAAATAAAGCACAGTGCATTTCTAAATAAACCCATCATTACAAAACCAATTATTTGTCAATCACCTTCTGGGAAAATAATTTCTTCTTACATATCTCAGGCAGGGTGAAAGTAGAGCCTAATAATATTAACAGGACACTTAAAATCAATTCACATGTATACCCATTCAAATTTAAAGCAACTCTAGTTTTTTTTTCCTCAGAAACAATGAATGAATAGCCCTTAAAATTTTGCAGATAACAGCTTATCACTGTTTCCTCAAATAAATAGAATACTGAAAATTGTTTTTTAACATACAATCTGAACATGTAATTTAATGGACCAAATTATTAAATGCCATCAGCCTTACAAATAATAATTGTATGTTTCCTCATATATATGATGTATAATTCCCATATGGTAATTAAAATCTCATCAATATATCTAGATACATTAAATCACAATTGTAATATGTGGTAAAAAGAAAAGAAAAGCACAGCATATATAACAGGGCTCTAAAGATTTAGCTTAGAGCTTCTTGAAGGAATAATATTTAAACTGAGACTCAAGAGGAGACAAATAGCAGTTAGCTAGGCAGAAAGGAGAGTTCTATTAAGGAAAGGGCAACTTGGAACACTGCACATATGTCAATCAGTTTTATATTAGATGCCATATACACACACACACACACACATATACATGAATGTGTGGATGTGTGTCTCTATCTGTAATCAATGCTGGGTGACACTGAACTTCTCTATTCTTTCCTTAATTCAGCAGGTACTTTTCAAGTTCCACATTGCATCATCCAACGTACAATATAAGAGGAATAGATTGAAGTCAAATAAGGTAGTCTTTATTCTCATGAAACTTACAGGGTAGATTTATAAATTAAAATGTCAAATCGCTGGGACCAGAACTTTGAAGAAAATATTCACAATTCTGTGTCTGTGAGCAGCCACCCAGCCTCATGAAAGGAATTAGAAAGCCTTCACAGACAAAGTGACATTTGTGTTGAAATCTGAGGAATGAGTGTTAATTAACTAGATAAAGAGGAGCAAAGCTTTCAATTCATAGAGAACATCAAAGAGTGGATGAGCTGAGGGGTATAAGGAACATGGCACTTTTGGTAACCAGTGCAGTTAAAATGCCAAGTCCGAAGAAGAAACAGATGTGAAAAGAAGGTGAAGGGGCAGAAAGAAGCCAAACCATCGGTGCACTAGGCTGGACCTTACATATGAGCTGCTCAAAACCTATAAACCTACCCCTGTTCCCATGAGGTGTGAACCAGGTGTTGACACTGTACCTTTTCGTTTGTATGCATGCTTGTAAAATAAGCATCCATTTCTGACTTATGTAGATCATATCATGACATTGTTTCTCACTTTTTGCTTTTCATTCAACACTGTACTTTAAACCCATCAATACCCTCACCTACTACTTTTAGCTACTGCATGCTACTTATCATTTTAAATATTTGGTCTACATACTCCATTAAAGATGAATACTCCAAAAATCTTTAATTTCATGTACCATAATTATTATTCATCAGATATGAAAATATAAGTCCCATCATGGAAACATTTGAGATAATTCTTTAAAATACATATGGATAATATAAGTTACTGGATAACAGAGTGTGGTAAATTGCAAAATGACCACAGCTCTTCTCATTACCCTATCTTTGTAAATAATTGGTATTGTTACAGAATGGACCCATGGGGGGTATAAGATTCTGTTACTGAATGGACATCCCCTCTCCCAGGGTCCCTCTGTACCAGTTTTGCCTTGCCTATCACCTTTAGGAATTGAAATTATGGCCCTCAATGCCAGAGGTTGGTGAAAAGGAAAGGAACTATTTATTCAAAAGTTATACAGGTTTAGAGTAATGGCAGAATGTCCCTGTTAAATACTCAAAGTCCCTTAGACCACCACCCCACACAGTCTTTCCTTCTTCCCTTTGCCCTGGCAGGCCAGTCAGGGGTCCAGTATCTCAGGAAAAAAAAATAGAAGTCTGTGGCTCAGCTAGCTCCCAGCCCTTCCCAGTAATCTGTGCTTGGCTGTCAGGCCTCCCACAGTTCCCAGCACCATCAATTGTGTGGCTGGGATCTCCAGTTCTTAATCCAAAGCCACATTGGACCTTCTCATGGCCCACCAGCAAGAGTCCTTTCACCCTTTACCTTCACTTCAATGTCCTGAATTATCTCTCCTGTGTTCTTCCAAACTGCTAAGAGAGAGCTCTGCATGTCCACTATATCTTGCTCTCCTGCTTCCTAAGCCACGTGGTAAAGGGAACCTCAAATCCACGTGGTTCACCCTCCAAACTGCATGGTTAGATCTGCATGGTTGCTGCTCCTGGATTTAAAACCCAGCGTGAATCTTCCTCTGCAACCCCATTTCTGACTCCTCCCACAATCAGCTACACCCGCCAGCACTCCTGTATTTTTCCAGCCTTTCTTGGCTTCCATAATTAGTCTGGGCAGGCATGGCCCCATGTCATGGAGCAAACCATCTCAAGCTCTCATGCAAGTGCTGTAACCAAGGGGAGCTGCCTCCCAGTTATGCCATGGATCAAAGTCACTCCCATATCCCTGGCTCAAAGCATCTTCACAGCTACTTCAGATGTCTACGCAGCTAGCCAGCTGTTACATATATGTAAAATAACCATTTTTGCATATCAGGTATGAAGCAGGCCAACTGTTGCTATGCAAAATAACTCTCCATGGCCCTGCTCCATGTGTCCCATCCCCCAGTTCAGACTTGTGGGGGTGGGGATATCCTATATTTTTGTATTTCCGGGACACCCCGAGTTCTGGATGCCATTTCAAATCCTTCATTTTGAGGGGGCGGGCCCTGGCTGCACACGTTACAGTATCATTCTTCAGCCCTTGAACCATAGGGGCCTTATTACTTGCTTTGTTCAATGAGACAGATGTGATGCGAAAGCTAAGGCTTTTAAAACATTTTGCACATACAGGCTTGCTCTATTGATAGTTTGGACAATTTGCCATACAAGCAAGCCTAAACTTACCCTGTGGATTATGGGAGAGGTATGATCTACCCACCAGAGTCACCTTGGCAGGCAGCAAACTAACTCACAACAGCAGAGAAGAATAACCTGCCAGTCATTGGAGACACATGAATGAGCCCAGCTGAGATTATCAAAGGAAATGCCCAAATGAATCCAGTAAAACCATAAAGTTAATACAAATATTGTTATAAGCCATTATTTTTGGTGTTTCAAATTAACAGAAGTCAAAAGGAGTTATTAAAGAAAATGAAAACTGTTGGGAAGAAAATGAAGATGAATAGACCCATTCAATGAACCATGGTAAAAAAAAGGTAATGGGTTAATAAACAATATGAAAAAATGTGATATTATGAAACCATGACCAGAGAGAGTAAATCCACATTCTACCAAACCAGGCAAAATGTTTAGTACAGACATCATATATTTTTTTAATTCTTAAAAATCTCAAATTTGATGAGACATCGAAGGAAGTTTTCATCTCAAATTAAAAAAGAAAAAGAAAAAGAAAAAAAACATTGTCTTATTCTTAATGTTCAGGGAATATTTAAATATCAACACAGAATACAGATTCATCACTTATTCCCTTAATATGTAACTGAGATCATTAATTAGAAAGAAATGGTTCCATTTATTTTTAATACTATGTTTAACATCAAGTATATAGTAACACTGTTAGAAGGAAGAGACATTATAATGTAACACTTAATAGATTCTGATTGTGTGATATGACTCCTTGATCTGCCACTTTCAATTACCTTTTGGCAATTACCAGAAAATTATGTGTCTCAGTTGTATCAACTTTGAGGTGAAACAATGTTAGTGCATACATATTGCCTTTGCAATGATGATTAAATGAAATAATGTGTATAAAGCGTGTAGAATAGTCTTAACATGAAGTAAGCTCTTAATATTTATTTTATTGTTTAATTAATTTGAACACTAATCTTTCCAAAATGCTACAAGCTAGTAAATAAAAATAAAAGCAGTGCTCATCTAAATACAGAAAAGGATTGATTTACTATGTTGCTTGCCCTGTTGGGGACAGATGTAATGAGTGAGATCTAATTAAAATGATTGCTCATTTTTTTGTGCTAAAAAACCCCATAGCACAGGTGGCAAACACAAGGCCCACAGGCTGAATCCAGCCCTCCACCTTGTTTTTTATTCAGCTCGGCATCTTGTTTCTACCTGGCGGCAGCACCAAGCTCTCCTTTAACTGTTAAGGAGTAGTTACATTTATACAGTCCTAAAATTACACTCGGCCCTCTGAAGGCAACCATGAGGTTGATCTGGCCCCTGGTGAAAATGAGTTTGACACTCTTTGTCCTATAACATTCAGAAATTCCTTTAAAATAAGACATCAAGTCACCAGTTACAATATGATGGATATGAGAATATTAAAATATTCTTTAGAATTCCTGTCTCTTCACAAGCAGTATCCTAACTTAAACATTATTTTTATTTTATTGTTGTTCAGTTAGAGTTGTCTGCATTTTCTCCCCACCCCAGCCAAACCCACCTCCCTCCCCCGCCTCCACCCTCCCCTTTGGTTTTGTCCATGCATCCTTTATAGTAGTTCCTGAAAACCCCTCTCCTCACTTTCCCCTCCCCATTCCCTTCTGGCTATTGTTAGATTGTTCTTTTTTTTTTTTTAGCTTTCATCCTATATTTTTCTTTTTCTTTTTTTCTCTTTTTTTAAAAAAAATATTGTTATTCAATTACAGTTGTATGCCTTTTCTCCCCATCCCTCCACCCCACCCCAGCAAAACCCACCTCCCTCCCCCTTGATTTTGTCCATGTGTCCTTTATAGTAGCTCCTGTAAACCCCTCTCCCCACAATCCCCTCCCCACTCCCCTCTGGCTATTGTTAGATTGTTCTTAACTTCAATGTCTCTGGTTATATTTTGTTTGCTTTTCTCTTTTGTTGAGTATGTTCCAGTTAAAGGTGAGATCATATGGTATTTGTCCCTCACCATCTGGCTTATTTCACTTAGCATAATGCTCTCCAGTTCCATCCATTTTAAATACCCTAACAGTAACAACTTGTGAATCATCCTTATTTTGTCCCTGAGGTCTATTTTGCTCCAAAGAGCTCTTCAAGACTGTCTGGATTAATCAACAATGAAAACAGATCAAATGTCAAGGAACTGGGAAAGGCATTCAATGAATGTTTTGAAGAATTGTTACAGAAACTTGAAAGTTAGTCACTGAAATATTATTAAGAAAATTTTTGTAGAATAGCATGTGCTTTTTGAAACAATTTAAAAACTATGCCTGAAGCCCTATGACAAGAATCACTAAAACTGACTGATGAGGTAAATCAAATGAAATGAGAATGTTTCTCTTGTAAAGACTGTTAAATGGTTGAAATCTCATTTACAGGAACTTAATAATAAAAAGCATATTGAAGTAAAACTGTGTAAAATAAGGTTAAAGAATGATATTAATGTAGGAAGATAAAAGAAAATGAAGAAATAACAGTACTGGAAATGGGAACAAAAATGGGAACAGGATGACAAGTAGGGGAAACAGGAAAGATATCAGAGTCCTAGAAACAGAAAAAAAAAAAAAAAAGGAAGATAAAGAACTCTCAGAAGTTGTTTCCATGGGAACTGACCTCCTCACAGAATTGTGTCATTGTAAGATTTTTCAATCAGAAAAAAAAAAAGATAGTTAAGCTTAAATTTTAAGGGTCTTTGAAGTTCTTTGGATTCACAAAGAATGCTTTATTCTTGTCACATAAAAATTTATCAGAGATTAATAAGTGCAAATTGGTAGTTACAAAATAGTCACAGAGATGATAAGTACAACATAGGGAGTCTAGTCAATAATATTATAATAATTATGTACGGTGCCAGGTGGGTACTGCAAATATCAAGGGAAATGCTTTGTAAATAATATGAGTGTCTAACCATGTTATATAAACCTGATACTAATACAAAATAATATTGAATGTAAACTGTAATTGAAAGAAGAAAAACAAACAAATAAACACATTTTATCAGAGAAAATTGGTACTACCTGCAGTCCAAAATCCTGTGGGTTCACATTTCAGTGTCCTTGTGAGGCAGGAACAAACATGCGAAGTCTGTCAAAGGAATATATTGACAGATTTTGTATGAAGTCTTTTATTTTATGTATTAATACATATTTGAAAATAATTTTTAAAATAGTTCATGTTATTTTAAAATTTACTTTAATAAAGGATATAAAACATAACATTGCAAATGTAGAAATAGTTTCTACAAAATACTCTTTAACTTGTTATGTTGGTACAAGTATAAATCAAAATTTATATCAGATATTGTGTGTATGTGTGTATCAATAGAGGGTATGCAATTCTCTTTCTCAGACAATATTTTTGAGCCCCTATATGGGAAACAATGAAAAAGAGAGTCTTATAATGAAAATTATAGTCTAGGTGAAGAGAGGTGTGTTAATTTAGATGCAATATAACAAGTTAGAAGTGCTATAAAGGAAATATGCAGGGTTTCACAGGGTTTCATGAGCGACTGTGTGATAGTACCTGACCTCTATTATCAAGGGGTGGCCAAGGCTCTGTTGACAGAAATGATACTACTTAATAGAGTTCTGAAGGATTAGGAGTTAACTGGCAAAGGAGTGAGTGGCACGCAGAGGTGGAAGAGCCAAGGGAGGTGAGGTTACAGTAATTTTGCGAGACTGAAAGTCGCGTGGCTAAAATGCTTGATGGGGAAGGGTGTTAGGCTAAATAGGTATGAAGGGACCATAAGATAAGTGGAATCCATTAATTGGTAGAATAATTTGTGGGAAATCAGTGTCTTAAAAAGACTGAGTCCACTGATACATGATCCAGTATATCCCTCTATTTATTTGAGGTCTTCAACAATCTTTTGTTTTTTGTATATAAGATTTGAAAATATTTTGTCAGGTTTAGCCCTAATAAGTTAGTGTTAGCATTTAGAAATAAAAATTCATTTTGCATGTAAATATTATATCCAGTAGCCTTACCTTGATAATTAAATTTGTGAAAGATGTTTCATATATTACATATATTTTAAATTATCTATTTTTGTGTTCTATTGTTTTTATCCAAATACTAATGACTTGTCATAGAATTAATATAGTTGCGGGATCTGTAATATCACAACATCTCCCTCACTGCCATTCGGCAAGTCTATAAATCCAATCTCCGCAGTCGACAGGAGTCTCTGGTTACTTGCAAGTGTCCGTATAATTAACAGCTGGCCCTAGATTTTAGTTAGTGGGCTTGCATATGATTCCCAAGCTTTTTATCTCCCTAAATTCAAACTACAAATACAAACAAAACTAAGAATTTATTCATAAATTTATTATAATGCAAATAGTTTTAGAAAATTTCTCACTCAACTAAAATTAACAAAAAAAAAAAAAACACTGCTCAATGGGAAAAGCTTCAATTTAATTAAATACCTGCTTTAACTTTCTATTTCATTTTGTGGTTTGAAACTTATAATGTACTGGTTTAAGATTATAATAGAAACTTGACAATGAAAAGTTCTGCTCCAGGAAGAAAATAAAACAGCCTTTGATGTTTTTATAGTGAAAGCATTAATGATTGTTATTGCCAATAAGATTATGACTTATTAGCTATATATAATTATTTATTATGAAACTTGAAGTAGTGTATGCATGGACAAAAATCTAAAGTTTTTACAACGTGATAGAAGTTTCATCTAACACTTAAAGTAAAGGTTTTTTAAATGCAAGATGTTCATGAAACCTATTAATTTACTTTATCATTGTTATTACTTAAAGTTTAATTATAGCAGACCTTGCTGGCAGCATTCTATTATAGGCACAGTTTTTCAGGAGTTTATGACTCAATGGTTTGAATTCACAGAGGAACAAAATAGCACAGAAAGCTGACAGCCTGTATTTAATTTGATTTTTTTAAAGGAATGAAAGGTAAGTTATTTTTTAACACAAATAGTACATTAAATAAATAAATATATAAGTGAATACACATTTTCCAAAGATCTATAGTTTACTGTCACAGAAAATAAAACAGGTTAATTTCAAAATGTGAATTTTTGCACTCAAATTTAGTTCTCAATTGCAATTCCTTGTAACTACATTTTAAATCATCATAATTGCTATGCTTATTAGTAGTAATTCAAAAAATACTATTTTGCATAATATTTCACCCCTAACATATGTTTAAAAGGACATTAAGATGACACTCAGAGTATTCATTACAAATACTTGAAATCTTTACAAAAAAGCAATAGTAAAAACCTGAAAATAGCTTATTATTTTATAAATCAAAATGCTTGGTTAAATATACTGAGAGTGTTGCATAGAAATTCATATGTACTGTGTAAAAAGTCCCATTTATTGAGTTTTACTATGATATAAAAGTGTGGCAGAAAAATTAAGAAATATAGAGGCCCTCATCATTAGGATATAGAATGTGGTGTATAGTGCATCTGGCTGGATGTATTGCACAGGATAAAACTGTTGATGGTATTGGAAGTATTCATTCAGTCTCACTCACAAAATGGTGCTAGGATGGCATTACAGTGTAGTCTATGAAAACTATAAGTAAGTAAAAACAATTAAAAAAATGCTCTTTGAAAAGACTAATAAAATTGATAAATTTTTAGGAAGTCTGCCAAAAAAGGGGAGAGAGAGAGAGAGAAGAGAGAGAAAGCACAAATTATTAATATGAAAAATCAAACAACATGTATCTCCACAGACAATGTAGACATGAAAAGGATAATAAGGGAATAATGGTATCTCTACGGTTCTCTGCATATCCAAATTGGACAATTTAGATGAAATGGGCAAATTCCTTGAAAAGTACAAACTAATACAACTCATCCAATATGAAATAGATAATTTTATTGCTATTTATCTACCAAGGCAATAAAATCATAATTTTAAAAACTCCCCAAAAAGAAATGTACTGGCTCTGGTGATTCATTGGATAATTCTATAAATATTTCAAAATGAATTTAAAACCAAATTTATATTGTTTCTTCCAGAAGATAGGAAAAAAAATTAAAAAACCTATTTGCCTACTAGTTCTTACATCCACTATGAACTGACTTTGAAACCAGTCAGTAAAACACATACACACACATCTACAGACCAATATCCTCATGAATATAGATGCATAATTCTTTATGAAATATTAGCAAACATAATTTAGAGTATATAAAATTATCCATCATGACCAAATGAGGTTTGTTACAGAGATGCAAAGTTAGTGGTGTATTCTATTCCAAGGATGCAAGGTTAGCAGTTATTTTTATACATCAACAGTCCTAATAAGGAAAATTTCATAATCATATTTATTAATGCAGGAAGTGTTGTTGAAAACTTCAACATTATTCATGATAAAATATCAATATCATAAAACAAATAATAAGTTGATGAAAAACATCTCCAAAACCCACATCTAACATCATATTTCATGATAAAGACTGAATGCTTTCTTTCTAAAAACAGGAAATGAAGCAAGGATGCTCATTTTCACCCCTATTATTTGGTATAGACCTAGTGATGCTAGCCAGGGAAACAAGACAAGAAAATGAAATAAAAAATATAGAGTTTGGAAAGGAAGAAATAAGACTGTTCTTTTTTGCAGATACCATAATTATTGGCAATGCAGGAAAAAAACAAGGAATCTACAAAAAATCCTTCAAGTGAACTCAACAAGGTCACAGGTTAGAGTTTCAACAACATACATCAATTGCATTTTTGCCCTGGCCTGGTCGTTCAGTTGATAAGAGAGTTGTCCCCATAGGCCAAGGTTGTGGGTTCAAACTTTGGTCAGGGCACATACAAGAATCAGGCAAAAATGCATAACAAAGAAGTGAAACAATGAATCGATGTCTCTATCTCCTCTCTCAACTCAATAAATAATTTTAATTGCATTGCATTTTTAGACAAAATATCACTAATATTACACACAAAAAATGAAATACCTAGGGATAAATCTTAAAAATACTTGTACTGGCCCTGGATGGTGTGGCTCAGTTAGTTGGAGCATCGTAACCAAAGGGTTGTGGGTTGATCCTCAGTGAGGGTACACGCCTATGTTGTGAGTCCGATTGATGTTTCTCTTTCACTTCAATGTTTCTCTCTCTTCCCCTGTCTCCCTTTAAAAACAAAAAACAAACAAACAAACAAAAAACAGTGAAAACATTTCCTAGGGTGAGGGTAAAAAATATATAAATACATATACATGATATCTTTGCTGAAAACTATCAAAAATTGTTAAAGAAAACAAAGATCTAAATTAAAGAAAGGTCAACCTTCTTTCTAGGTTGGAATACTCAACATAGAAAAGATGTCAATTTTCTCATATTCAGGATTAGTATAATCTTTACCCATATCCCAGTAAGATAGTTTATAAATATCAACAATATCATTCTAAACAAATGTAGGGAAATATAAAGAAATTAATTGCTAAACTAATCTGGACAAAGAAGACTAAAATGAGATAAATCACTCTATACAAATTCTAGATTTACTATATAGCTACAATAATCAAGATTATGTGCTATTGGTGAACATATAAACAGATAGATCAATACAATATATTATATTCTAATAAAATAGAGAACTTAGAGTGGACCTGTGGAAATATGACCATGTGAGTTTTTGGCAAATGTGCAAAAGCAATTCAGTAGAAAAAAATAGACTTTTCAACAAATAATATTAAATAACTGGATATTCATAGGTCAAAAAAAGGTAAAGAAAAACTTAACTTCTTATAATTTATTACAAAATAAATGAACTCAAAATTGGTCATAGATTTAAATTCAAAACACAAGATCATAAAACTTTAGAAATTAAAGTAGTATAAAATATTGGTGAAGGTTTCCTTAGGACTTGGTGCAGAGTACTTAAACATGACCAAAAAAACCATAATAAATAAAAGTAATTTATAAATAGTATTTCATCAAAATAAAAATTTTTCTCATGAAAGACCCTTTACTCATGAAGAGGATTAAAGGAGAAGATGTAGACTGGGAGGAAATATTTCCAAACCACATATGTGACAATAAAATCCATATATATCTAGAATGTATGAAAACTCAAGAGTACAAAAATCAAACAAGGCAAAATAGCAAATGGGTAAAAAGCATGAAGAGGTTTCATTGAAAAGTACATACAAATGAGTAATAAGCACATGATATGTTTTTCAAAACTATTTGCCATCAAAGAAATTAGGACAATGAGATATCTCTACATACCTATTATAACATCTAAAATATAAACTAAAACAAAACAATGACATTACTGAATGGTATTGAGAATGCAAATAAAATACCTTTCATACATTACTGTAGGATGCAAGTGAAATGATACAGCCACTCTGGAAAACATTTGGCATTTTCTTAAAGCTAAACATATACTTACCTCATGACCTAGTAACTTGACTCCTAGATTTTCATTCTAGAGAAATGAAAACCTGTGTCCACACAGATACTTGTACGTAGTTGTCCACAACACCTTTATTTGCAATAGCAAAAAATTGGAAACATCAAAATGTGTCTCAATAAATAAAAGTTAAAATAACTGTGGTACATCCATACCCTGGAATACCACTAATGAAAAACAACTAATTATTGCACTGGCCAGTGTATCTGTGTTGCTGGGAGCATTGTTTATTGAACCATAAGGTCATGGGTTCAAATTCTGGTCAGGGAACATGCCTAGGTTCAGGTTCAGCCTCCCAGTGGAGGTGTGTAGAGAGGCATCAGATCGATGTTTCTCTCTTTCATCAATGTTTCCTTGATTATCTCCCTTTCTCTCTTTCTCCCTCCCCCCTCTCTCTAGAATCAATGGGCATGTACTTGGGTAAAGATTAAAAAAAAGTAATTATCTACTGATATGTGCTACAACTTAAATGGACCTGAAAGATATTATGTTGAGTAGAGAAAGCCAGTGTCAAAGATGTTAGTTATCACTCCATTTATAGAACATTATTGAAATGACAAAATTCTGGAGATGAAAAATGCACTAGGGCTTGCCAACTGTTAGGAATGGTCAGCTGGGGAGAGCTGTAAGTTTGATTATAAAAGAATGCCTTGAGGGAGATTTTTGTGACATGGAATAGTCCAGTATCTAGATTGTAATGTTGGTTATACAAATCTACATATATGACAAAATGACTTAGAATTATACAAACATTGTACTAATGTGAATTTTCTTGTTTTGATATTGTATTATAATTATGTAAGATTTAACCGTTGGGGGAAACTGGGTGAAGAGCACAAGGATCTTCTCTGTATTATCTTTGCAACTTTTTTTGAGTATGTAATTATTTCCAAATTAAAAGTTAAAAACAAAAAAATTAACACAGAAAGAAAAGCAAATACACCTGCAAATCTACACAACTAGAATGTAACTGCAGTGGTCTTACAGAGATGTTTCAGAGGTTTTCAGTAGATGAGCAACTAAATAACTCAATGAATCTGAGAATTTTAAAAAGATTATTTTCCTAACACTCACTTTCAAGTTCTATATAATTATAGAGCATTATTTCATATCCTATGTCAAATCCCAGTATTACTGAAAAAGTATCAGTTGATCTTTAATAATGATAATCCTAATGGAAAATATATCAGTATTTTAATTTATTGCTAATATAAAATTTTAATAAATTTAACAGAACATAATCAGAATTAAGTACATGCATTTTCCTTTAGAAAATCAAATCACATTGGAAACAATGAAATATTTAAAGATACAACATTAATATAAAATAAAAATGATCAATAAACCAATCAAAACAATATAAATATATTAACTCAAGGATTAAAAGTCATAACACACTCAAGACAACACAGATGTTGCACTAAAAATGCAGCATCCATCATAAAAAGTGGAGGGATTCCAAATATCTGGATTGTACGTGCTAATAGGAGCTCTGCTGCATTGCCAGGCATCGTGTGACAGCAGCTTTTCACAAATGCTATATAAAATTTAACCATGTAAATTTAACCGTGTGTTTTATTTTATTTTTTAAGGAAATGAGTGTCAGATGTCTATAATGTTAATAATTCTAAGTGATTAATAGTGAGTAATTGTTTTACTAAAAGTGAGAATCTGTGGGATTTCATGTCATTGTGATAAGCAATGATTTACATTTTTGCATCAGGTCTCAACCCTCTGAGAAACAATCTGTTGGCCTTTCTCCAGCATAACCTACCTCAGAATCCTTCAGAGAATGATGGGTTTTGTATTATATTTTGAAGGCATAGATTCTCGCAAGATTACACAAGTGACAACTAGTTGATTATCTTTCAGCAGGGAAAATTGAGAGGTTATCTTGTGGAGAAAAAAGGCTCTGCCTTCATTTCAGATCCTCTGGTTCTTGGGGATTTCTAAATCCTCGCCGAGGAAATACAGTGGGTATCAAAGATGCTGCCACTGCTGCTGCTGCTGCTGCAGATGATGATGATGAAGACGACTATGGTGACAATAAAAGCATAAGATATAGCTCCCACCCTTTGCCAGCACTGGATTAAATACTTCAGTTGTATGGGTTAGTTAAATCTTCACAACATCGCTATGGTGAAATAATAATTATTTTTGTTATTTTTAATTTTATAAGTGAAGAGGGGCAAAGATATTGACTCATGTTTATTTAATAATTATATATTTTAAATAACATTTGCTTGGTGGTAAAAAGTTGCATATTTGTTCTTTGTTTCTTCTTCCATGATTTTTATCAATGGGAAAGAGGTTGTTAGCTCAACTCCAATAATTTTATATGCTTTATCTATAGTATAAATTTATCTCAGAGAAATTCCATCCAAATCAGATATTGTATCCACTGGTCTAATATGCTATCCCCCTCACCACAACTGTTTAAGTGAGTGAAATATTTTATTGATATATCACCAACAGAACATGAGGAGAACTGACAGAACACTGATCTGGGCCAAGATGGTTAAGCAGTTTCACATTTTTCATGCTCTTGTTCACTGTCTATTGTTTAGTGCAGAAGACTCTGAGATCTTTCATGATGAGCTCTTGTTTAGCAGGATTTTATAGGGGTTAAAAGTATATTTTAAACAGGATTTGTATGTCCCTACTAAAATCTCGGGGGTACTATCAAAAGGGGACTTCTTAACACCTAATTATCTTGGATTGTTTCAGACCTTCAGACACTAACCCAGCATGAAGCCTTGTTTATAATTTTGAATTCTTAGTGGAAGGTTACTTCCCCACCCCTAGTCTCCCAGTGTGAAGATTCACGACATCAAGTTCAATACCATTTTGTTGTGTGGAATGGATATTTTTTTTTCTTGTTCATACTTTCACTGAAAGTTTGGACAATTGTAGGTTCATATTTTATGTGTAGCTCTCCATTCTTGCTTTCCATATTTTACATGCCCCAAGCCAAGGATGTATGGTCTCTTACACAATCATAAAAATTACAAGTTCTGCTTACCACTATGTATTTCAGAATTCTGGTCTATCATTCCCTTTTTTGCAAGGACAATTAAGTTTAAAAGAATGTATTTTTAGAATACATATATATACATATATATATATGTATAACATATGATACATAACAAAGAATTATGCAATAAAGCATATATAATATGTACTATTGTATAAATAATAAAGCTTTATCCATTATTTATTTTTGCAATTTTGCAATTTTTTAAATTTTTGTATTAGATTATTTTTGCCATTTAAAATAGTAGTATCTTGTTATATAACAGAATATTTTACATAGTAAGTCATTTACTCAATATTCAGTAATCAAGTATTTATTGTGTCTCTACCAGGTTTATGGCAGGCAGTGATTATGGGGTTATTTGTGGATCTTAAAACTAAACAGTTATGGTGATGAATCCATAAAAACTTATATGAATGATTAAAACTATCCTGAATATAAGAAGTCAAAAAGGAAGTCCAGTGGAAATTATAATAGATATTGTTCAAATCTGGTGACATAAGTAGTCGAAGCATTTTCTCTCCTTGGATGATTTCTATCTTCTTAGTGCTTCTTGACTCTTATCTCAGTTTATAGCCCTCTCTTCTTAAGAATTAGAGAGTAAGTATGCTTAAACTTACTCCCAAGGAGGGAATATTTGTTTTTATTATTTTTGCCCTCTGAAACTGATTTATTCTTTGTTTTCTAGCACCCAATAAAAACTTAATTCTATTTTCACAAATGGATCTACCATTTTGTCTAGTCTGTACTCAAACTACTGAACTTGTTTAGCAATAACTACTAAAAATATAAGTTTATGAAGAGCTAATAATTCCATACAGTTATAGACTTCACCTTCTTGATATATATGAATAAATATAGTATTGAGTTTTAATGTTATAGTTAACTATTTAATATATTAAGTACATGTATGTGGATTAAAGCTTTCAAATATATTTTATATTTTTAAATATGAACATAAAAATTATGTTATATGAATTTAAATATTATTTGTCAAAAGTGAAAAATATAGAAAAGTCCTTTAAAATAAATACAACTTAACTTTTTTATAAAGACTTTATTTATTTAATTTTAGAGAGGGGAAGGGAGGGAAAAAAAGAGGGAGAGAAACATCAATGTGTGGTTGCCTCTCATGTGCCCCCTACTGGGAATGTGGCCCACAACCCAGGCATGTGCCCTGACTGGTAATCGAACCTGCAATCCTTTGGTTTGCAGGTTGGCACTCGATCCACTGAGCCACACCAGTCAGGGCACAACTTAACTTTTTTTTATCGTCAGCTGAGGACGTGCTTACAGATTTTAGAAGGGGCGGGGGGAGGGAGCAAGAGGGAGAGAAACATCAATGTGAGGGAACAATATTTCAGCTGGGTATGAAATTCACAACCTAGGCTTGTGCCCCAACCAGTAATTGAACCTGTGACCTTTCAGTCCACGGGATTATGCTCCAGTCAACTGAACCACACTGGCCAAGGCTACAATCTACTATAAACTATTTTTATGTAGGTTGAGAAAAAAAATTAGCTTACAAATTTTTCAAATGCTCTGATACACTACTTAGTATAAATTAAATTTATTGTTAGTAATGTTTCCTCAGTTTATGGAAAAATATCACATTTTATATTAATATTTATGAAGACATCTAAAAAACTACCTTGGTAATGAAATAACAGGATTATATTTATTGAAATAGTGCCTATGGCAACTTTAGAAAGAATTGTGTTAGTGGGAGAGTGATCTATGGTTAGTGTGATATTTAGACCTATCTGCACCATTACAAATGGCTTACTAGATTCCCTAGAGCTTCTTAGTGTACTCTCTGGCAGTTACTTAAGAGGAGGGGCATTATTGTCTGCCAATTATCTTCAGATTACTAACGTGTTCAGACATATTAGATTTGGTTAAAGGAAAAGAGGCTTGGTACAAGATTTTTTTTTTGATCTTGAAAATTCGAATTAATGAAATTCTACGATAAAACAAATTTCTAAACAGGAGTAAATTGATAGAATTACGTATAGTATATAAAAAATGTAAGAGACATTAAAGAAGATTAGTACATTATACTTCCCAATGGATATGTCAAAGAACCATAATAAGTAAAAATATAGCATTTCATGTTCTGCTACAGTGAGGCTGCATTAGATCATTGACCGGAATTTTGATTGGCAGTTCTGAGTGATTCTGGATTTTCATATGAAATTCCAGTAAGTAATATGAAATAGTAAGCAACAAAATCCAAGACGACCATTAATTATATCAAACCTTCATTATCATTTATCATTTTAATTCCTTGACCTTTTTGTTTCTTTGATCATGCACAGGTAAACACACAAGAATTCAAAAACTTACTTGATATATAATACCACATATAGATATAGAGACATAACACTATATAAATAAGTATATTGTATACAAATATATTATTTATATGATTATTCTTAAAAACTCAGGGTAATATATACATAATACTCATTCAAAAATTAAAATAATTTTTCCCTAATAAAAATATCCTTATTAGATCTTCTATGTCTAGCGATACTGGAAAATCATTGATCAGATTTACTCATAAACAACTTGACTACAGGGAATGTCCTGCAAAATCACTCAAATATTAAAATTCTCTTCAATATTTTCTGCAGCTAGGTCATCATACATTTCATGAGAACTTCATAATTTATGTAATATTATCTATATCCATAAAAATACACTCTGTGGAAATATATACTTCACAGAACATATATTGTTATGGTAAAAGTTCTGTTGTACAAAATGAGTGAACAACAATATGTTCTGATTAGTTTGGAAGTAACCAATTTTTAAAGAATTAGGTAATATAAGCAAATGTTATATGAAATTATACTAAAAATAATTTTGATTTTTACAGGTTATTATAAATATGTTTCTTATAATGTTTTCAATAACACTGCTGTTGTTAACATCAGTTAGCATTTTCTACTAAGGAATAAAATAATTCTGTTAGAGGTTTTTTTTAAAATTAGGTTTAGAGTTAATGACCATTTTTTAAAAGTTTAAAAATAAGATTATGTTACAATATGAAAAACAGAAGTCATACCAGTCTTGGCATGTTTAAGATGATATATTTTGGAAAATAGACATTTACACTTTGAAATTAATTGCAGTGCTAGCCTTAGACTGAACAGTGCTTTATAAAGGTATATTAGTGTCACTATAAATTAAATGTACTGTTTACAACACATCACAGGAGTCCACAAATGGCCACAAGAAATAGGCAAACCTCCTATTAGTCTCACAAAGCTTACTGAGATCAGCAGGATATGGATTTTTCTCCTTAACCAACTTATATTTAGTTAAAACCATGCCATTTCCTTATACCATTTTTATGCCAGAAAGTACATATATAGTAGCCACCTTTCTCAGTTAATATAAATAAGATAAACTATTCTCCCAGGAATTAAAAAAAGAAAGGAAAATGGTATTTCTAAAAGAGACGACATTTAAAACCTTTTAAAATATGGGTCAATTCAGTTGAAAAATGTTCTTGAGAAGGCTTGGAAATATAGAAAACTATTTAAGTTAATGTGAAGGAAGATAACCCTACACAACTGAACATACTTAGATGAGTGTGTTTGAACAACAACAGTAAAAATCAGTAAAAAAACACACTGTAATATTTTAAGGTCTTGGATCAGTGGCTAGAAATACAGAGAGACCACAGATTTGGTGTTTCAATCACTAGGAAAAGAGCCTTCCCCCTATCCTCCACAGCTAGGGTGCCTTACTATCTAGATCTGTGTAGAATTCTGAGTGGTGGTTTTGAGCTCAAAATAATTCAGGATTTAGATTTTTCAGAGACCAACATATTCATTCACTGTGTCAGGTTCAGAGAAGTTCTGAATCAATTGTGCTGACAGGCTCTTGTACATTTCACTCATTTGCTGCTCTAGGGTTGGCTCTTTTAAGTCTTGTCAGATTTTAATGGTCTCTTTAAAAGTTTTCAGAGACCAATGCACAGTTCATTGGTTTGTAACGGTCCCTCACATAAATGAGGGTAATACTGTCAAAAGTTTAAAATCTAGTGTTGGCCAAGGTGAAAGTATCTTCTGCTGTTTTCTATCCCATTCAAAACTTTAATACTTGAAATCTCTAAGACAAGAGTTTCTTATTATAACAGAGTATTTATCTTTGTAACATTTTTGCATTACAAGATTATTTTAATATTTTATTAATTCAGTGTTTTGATAAGATTCATAACTCAGAATTGTTTTCATAAGTTGACATATAAATAAAGTTAATATAAATATGAACTCAAGGGTCGGTGCACAAATTAGGCAATAAGATGAAGTTTGCCACAATCATGGGCTTGAGAGATACTGTTATTTGGTGGGAGTGGGGTTCATCTATCTCTTTTGACAAAGTTCAAGTTGAACATACACCTTTGTGTCAGTACATTAATTGAGAGTCATATTTAGATTGATGGGAATAAAATAAAAGGGATAAGTTCAACTAGTAATTAGTGATATTCATCATTTAAATATTGATTTTTACCAGTTAGGAGCTTGGAATCTGGCTTCAGGTAGACCAAAGTTCCAATCCTGGCTCCAAAAATGAAGAGTATATGTGGCACTGGTAACATTACTAAACTGTTTCAAGAGACATCGCTTTATCTATAAATATATGACAATAAGGACAAAAACTTCAAGACTGTTGTGACTCTTGTTTTTAAATCAGAAAACTTTTCTCACATACATGTGCTTTACCCCAAACCCTGTGGTTACAGAGTAAGCTCTAAGTTCTCTTTTGTCAAGTATCACATTTGCTTTATAAAAACAAAGCCAGGTTTTGAAATTGGAAATGGTATTAATCTTTTCTCTCAAAAAACTCCAGGTCTCTGTATCACCCCACCTTTGCTTTCAAAATTCTATTCTATATTAAGATTTCTAACACCTGGTTAGAAGATCAATAACTTCTTTTCTCTTTCTTGGTCCTTTTATCTCTTCTTTCCTAATGTGGATGAAAAAGTGCCCATGAGGTGGTGAATGCCACTGACTCTTACTAGAAAGGAAGGATACAAGAGTCATGTATTAGTTTTCTACAGCAAAGTACTGCAAATTCTGTACCTTAAACACCATAAATATATTGTCTCACAGTTCTTGAAGCTAGAAGTCCAAGACGTTAGCAGTGTTGGTTTCTTCTGAGTAAGGGGGACAATCTGTCCCAGGCCCCCTTCCTAGTTATTGGTGGTTTGCTTCAATCTTTGCTGTTTCAAGATGCATCACTCCAATTTCTATCTTCAAGTTCATATGTCATTCTCCCTGTGCGTATGTGGCCATATCTAAATTTCTCCTTTGTGTTAGTACAATAGTCATGTTGGATTAGGGGCCTTGCTGACCCCAGTATAACCTCATCTTATCTAATCATATCTGCAGTGACCCAATTTCCAAATAAGAAGGCAATATGAAGTATTGAGAGTTAGGACTTCCACATAGGAGTTTACAGGGGCCACAATTCAACCTGTAACAGGCTACAAGGACAGAAATTCTCTCAATTAATACATCTACATCTGTCTTGACATAAAGTATTCTTGACAGTAAATTCACTACAGCTTGCTGTTACCAATTAGGCCATGCAATTCTAGAAATCTAATTTATAGGAGAAATTCTGGTTCTTACTCATTGCATCCTCTTTATACACAAAGGGGGAAGGGTACTCACATAAATCCTTTATATGTATGGAATCTCCACTTGCACACAAATGTTTATAGAGATGATATTAAATAGAAAAACCATGATAAAAATACGTGATAAAGAATATATGGTTCCTGTTTCCACACATCAAAAACTAGCTTTTGATAATTTTGACTATTAAAAATATTGTATGTATTCCTCATTTATCACATAGTAAACACTAGCAAATTTCAGAAGAATAACTTATTTCTACAGAGATATACCACTTCTTTTTCATGATGTAAAAACATTTAAACAAACTGTATGTAGATTGAAAGGTGCAAAGTTTGTTGTACCATGTTAAGAGGTACAATCTTAAGAGGTGTGAGGTGACACCTCATTTATGGCTTAAATTGTATTTCCTTGGTGATTACTGATGTTGAGCACCTTTTTATATATCTTTTGACCATTTGTCTCCCTTCTTTAGAAAGATATATATTCAGGTTTTATGCCCATTTTTAATTAGGTCTTTATTTATGTTATACTAATGAAATGTAAGGGTTTCTCATATATTAACCCTGCATCATATATATGGTTTAAAATTATTTTATCTCATTCAGTAGATTATCTTTTATTTTATTGATTGTTTTCTGTGCATATTATTTGGCCATAAAAATAAGGAAATCTTGTCATTTGCAACAACATGGATGAAACTGGAGTTCATTATGCTAATTAAATATGCCATACTGAGAAAGACAAATTAGAATTTCACTAATATGTGGAATCTAAAAATGTCAAACACAGGACCAGAAAGTAAATGGTGGTACTCTCAAGTTATAAGTTAGCAGTAATTATAATTAATAATACTGTATTATATACTTGAAATTTGCTAAGAAAGTAGATCTTAAATATTCTCATCACCACACCAAAACAAACAAGCAAACAAAAAAAAACTATGTGAGGTGATGAATGTATTATTTAGGTTCATTATGATATATATAAAATCTCAAATATCAAACCATCACTTTGTACACTTTAACTATTAAGAATTTTTGTCAGTAATTCCACAGTAAAACTGGAAAAATAATTTTAAAATAATATTTTAAAAGTTTATTAAGAAAGTTTAAATAAGGGTTAACTTGGTTTTTCTTTCAATAAAATTGTGTATATGTTATTCATTCTTCATCAGGAGAAAGTCAGTTACAAACAAGGGAGCTCCCATAAGGCTGTTAGCTGATTTCTCAACAGAAACACTTCAGGCCAAAAGGGATTGGCATGAAATATTCAAAGTGATGAGAAAAAAAAAAAAAGACCTACAGGCAAGACTACTCTATCCAGCCAGGATATCATTTATAATTGAAGAGGAAGTAAAAAGTCTCCCTGCCCTAAAGGAAAAAAAAAACAAAAACAAAAAACTAAGGGAGTACGTTACAACCAAACCAGTATTGCAAAAAAGTTAAAAGCCTTTTTAAGAAGAAGAAACAAAAATAGAGGGGAACATAGGTATAAAGAATAAAATATCATTAAATACATACCTATCAATAATAACTTAAGTGTAAATGGATTAAATCAAAAGACATGGGGTAGCTGGATGGATAAGAAAATGATTCATATTTACACTGTTTATATAGTGAAACAGTATTTATATGTACCAAAAGACATTCAGATTGAAAGCGAAATAAAAAGCATCCTAATTGGAAAGGAAGACATAAAACTGTCATTATTTATAGATGACATGATACTTTATTGTGATACTAAAGATTCCACCAAAAACTACTAGAATTGATAAATGAATTCAGTAAAGTAGCAGGATACAAAGTAAACATTAAGAAATTAGTTGTATTTGTATACACCAATAAAGAACGATTAGAAAGGGAAACTAAGAAAACAATACTATTTATAATTGCATTAAAAATAAATAAAATAATTAAGAATAAATTTAACCAAGGGTGAAATAACTTGCACTCTAAAAATTATAAGACACTGAAGATAAAAATTGAAAAAGAAATAACTAAATGGGGGCATATAACATATAAGTGGATAGGAAGAATTGACATCATTAGAATGCCCATACTACCCAAAGCAATCTATAAATTCAACACAATTTCTATGAAGATACCAATGGTGTGTTTCACAGAAATAGAACAAATGTTCTAAAACTTTATATGGAACCACAAAAGACCCTGAACAGCCACAGCAATCTTGATTAAGAACAAAGTTTGAGAAATCACTTGTTTTTTTCTTTTTTAAAAAATTTTTATTGTTATTCAATTACAGTTGTATGCCTTTTCTCCCCATCCTTCCACTCCACCCCAGCCGAACCCCCCTCCCTCCCCCACCTCCACCCTCCCCCTTGATTTTGTCCATGTGTCCTTTATAGTAGTTCCTGTAGTCCCCTCTCTCCTCTGTCCCCTCCCCACTCCCCCCTGGCTATTGTTAGATTGTTCTTAACTTCAATGTCTCTGGTTATATTTTGTTTGCTTTTTTCTTTTATTGATTATGTTCCAGTTAAAGGTGAGATCATATGGTATTTGTCCCTCACCATCTGGCTTATTTCACTTAGCATAATGCTCTCCAGTTCCATCCATGCGTTGCAAAGGGTGTAAGCTCCTTCTTTCTTGATCAAACAATACTACAAGGCCATACTAATCAAAAGAGCATGGTACTTGCATAATAACAGACATATAGATCATGGAACACAGTATAAAGCCCAGGATGAACCCATGTCTTTCTAGTTAATTAATGTTTCACAAAGGAGGTAAGAACATATAATGGGGCAAAAAAAAAAGTCCTCCAATTAATGGTTCTGGAATGTTTTCACAGGTACAAGCAAAACAAAAAACAAAAACAAAAAAAATCCAAAAAAACAAACTATTCCACCTCCTTACAGCATACACAATAAACTCAAAGTATATTTAAGGTTTAAATGTAAGTTGTGAAACCATAAAAATCCTAGAAGAATTTTAGTAGGCAGTAAAATCTCAGATATTTTTCATAACATTGTTTTTTTCTGAAATATCTCCTCAGGTAAAGGAAATAAAAGAAAAAAACAAATGGGACTCATGAAACTAAAATGCTATCACACAGTATAGAAAACCATCAGCAAAATGAAAGGCAACTCACTGATTGGGAGAATGTATTTGCCAATAATAGATCTGTTAAAGGGTAAATTTTCAAAATTTATAAAATGTATACAACTTAATACCAAAAAACCATAGACTATCCAATTAAGAATTGGGCAAAGAAACAGAATAAACACTTTTCCGAAGACATACAGTTGGCCATCAGACACATAAAAAGATGCTCACTGTCACTAGTCATCAGAGAAATATAAATTAAAACCACAATGAGATATCACTGCATGCCTCTCAGAATGGCTACCATCAATAAATCAAAAAACAAGCGTTGATGGGGATGTGGAGAAAAGGGAACCCTTCTGCACTATTGGTGTGAAAGCAGGTTGGTACAGCCACTGTTGAAAACAGTGAAGTTTCCTCCTGATTTAAAAATGGAACTTATTTATAACCTAGTGATTCCACTTCTGGGAATATAGTCCAAGAAATGCAAAACACAAATTCAAAAGAATATATTCTCCCCTATGTTCACTGCAGTGTTATTTACAATAACCAAGAACCCATCAGTAGATCAGTGGATAAAAAAGCTGTGGAACATTTACACAATGTAATATTACTCAGCTATAAAAAGGAAGGAACTACAGGGATGGATATGGAGAGTATTATGCTAAGTGAAATAAAGCAGTCAAAGAAAAACAAATACCATATGACTTCACTTATTTGTGGAATTTAACTAACAAAAAAATCTAACACAATAGAAACAGAATCACAGACACATAGAACAGAATGATAGCTGTCAGAGGGTAGGGGGATTTTGAGGTTGGGTGAAAAAAAGGTGAAGGGCTTAAGAAACACACACATGACCACAAACAACAGTATTGTCATTACCAGAGAGAAAGGTGCATGGTGGAGGTTGAAGAGGGCAGGGGGGATAAATGGTGGTGCAAAGAAACATTACTTTCGGTGGTGAGAACAAGATGCAATTTGCAGAGGATTGCTACTGAGTTGTACCTTTGAAAACTCTATGATTTTATTAACAAATATCATCCCAATAAATTCCATTAAAAAGGGAAGAATCAGATATATGTGAATCAGTCAATCTTGATAATTCTCAAATACAATTGTGAGAAAGAAAAAGTTACCAAATATGATAGTTTGATACAATTTATATAAAATAATTTAATTGTGTTTGTGTATTATATGATTATACTCATTTTTCTTCAGAAAACAAGAAAAAATCAGTACTGATAATTAACCTGAGAAGTGTTAACTATGTAAAATATGTTGGTGGCAAGGAAAATTAAAAGAAAAAATAAATGAATGGGACTATATCAAAATAATAAGCTTCTGCACAGAAAAAAAAAAGGACTATCGACTGAATGAGAGAAGATATTAGCAGACAACAGCTCTGACAAGTGATAAATAACCAAAATGTATAACAAAGTCACACAAATGAACAAAAACAATAAACAATCCAATTAAAAAATGGGTGCAAACCTGAACAGGCACTTGTCCCAAGAAAACATACAAATAGCCAACAAATATATGAAAGGATGCTCAACTTCACTAGCTATTAGGAAAGTGCAAAACAAAACTACAATAAGATACCACCTCATACCTGTTGGAATGGCTATTATCCACAATACAAGTAATAACAATTATTGGAGGAATTCCAGCCAAGATGGAAGCATAGGCAGAAATGCTTTGCTTCCTCACACAACCAAAAGAAGGATAACATCCAACTTAAAAACAAAGAACAACCACAACTGCCAGGAAATCATTTGCATGGAAATCCAACAACCAAGGGGTAAAGAAACATTCATCCGGACTGGTAAGAGGGGCAGAGATGGGCAACCCAGAGTGGAAAGGCCTCAGCAAGGTGGTGGTGGTGGACTTCGTAGGCAATCACACATTTGTGCTCAGATAAGCTAGGAGGCACATCGGGAGAGCAAGACAGACCCCCAAACTCAGAGTTTCAGTGTGGGAAACTAAAGACTCAAAACCACTGGCAATAAAAAATCTGTGGTAGTTGTGGTGGGGGGGGGAAATTCCCAGTCTCACACAAGGGTCTATTGGAGAGGCCCACATTGTCATAAAATGTACACAAACCACCCATCTGAGAAAACAGCATCCGAAGAGCAAAATCTGCTTATGGGAAGAAGTGATAGAAAGTGAGATGAGAGCCAAGAAAGTGGCATCATTCCCTATCTGACCCCTCCACCACAACTGTGCCAAAATGAAGCAAAGAGGGTTGCCCAGCCCTGGCAAATACCTAAGGCTCCACCCCTTACCATGTAACAGGGGTGCCAAGACAAAAAAATATGGACCAAATAAAAGAACAGGTCAAAAGTCCAGAAAAAGAACTAAGCAATAGGAGATAGACGACCTATCTGATGCAGAGTTCAAAATATTGATAATCAAGATGCTCACAGAATTGATTGAGCTTGGTTGTAAAATGAAAGAAGAAATGAAGGCTACCCAAAGTGAAATAAAGGAAAATATGCAGGGAACCAACAGTGAAGTGAAGGATACCAGGACTCAAATCAATGATTTGGAACAAAAGAAATAAACAACCAACCAGAACAGAATGAAGAAACAAGAATTCAAAAAAATAAGGAGAGGCTTAAGAAACTTGGGGGAGTTCCTGGAAACAAACAAATATGAACTCACAACAATCCAAAATTTATAGGACACAGCAAAAGCAGTCCTGAAATGGAAGTTCATAGCAATACAGGCCTAACTAAAAAAGATAGAACATTTCAAATAAACAACCTAACCCTATGCCTACAAGAACTTGAGGAAAAACAACAAAAACAAGCCAGAGCAAGTAGAAGGAAGGAAATAACCAAGATCAGAGAAAAATAAATGACATAGAGACTAAAAGCACAATTGTAAGGATCAATGCATCCAGGAGCTAGTTCCTTGAAAAGATAAACAAAATTGACAAGCCTTTAAGGAGTCATGTCAAGAAAAAAACAGAGAAGAACCAAATGAATACAATCAGAAATGAAAGAGGAGAGAATACAACTGATACCACAGAAATACAAAGGATTGTAAAAAATTACTACAAAGAAGTATATGCCAAGAAAGTGGAAAACCTAGGTGAATTGGACAAATTTCAAGAAAAATATAATCTTCCAAAACTGAATAAAGAAGAAGCAGAAAGCCTGAACAGAAAAATAACAGCTCATGAAATTGAAACAGTAATCAAAAAGCTTCCAACACACAAAACCCTTGGACCAGATGGTTTCAGAGGAGAGTTCTACAAAGCATTTAAGGGAGAGTTCATGCCCATCCTCCACAGATTATTTCAAAAAATTCAAGAAGATGGAACACTCCCAAACTCTTTTTATGAAGCCAGCATCATCCTAATCCAAAAAAAAAAAAAAAAAAAACAGATAAAGACATAACGAAGAAAGAAAACTTCAGGCCAATATATCTGATGAACGTAGATACTAAAATCCTCAACAAAATACTGGCAAACCGCATCCAGCAATACATTAAAAATGTCATACAACATGATCAAGTGGGATTCATCCCAGGGATGCAAGGATGGTACAATATTCACAAATCAATAAACATAATACATCACATCAACAACAGCAAAGACAAAAATCACATGATCATATCAATAGATGTGGAAAAAGCATTTGATAAGATACAGCACCCATTTCTGATAAAAACACTCAGCAAAGTGGGAATAAAGGGAGCATTCCTCAACATAATAAAGGCTGTATATGAGAGACCTACAGCCAACGTCATACTCAATGGACAACAATTTAGAGCTTTCCCATTAAGATCAGGAACAAGACAATGATGGCCTCTCTCATCACTCCTATTCAACATCATGCTAGAAGTCCTAGCCACACCAACAGATGGGAAAAAGAAATAAAAGGCATCCAAATTGGAAAGGAGGAAATAAAACTGTCATTGTTTGCAGATGATGTGATAGCATATATAGAAAATCCTATAGATTAAACAAAAAAAAACTACTTGATGACCTAATAGATGAAATGAATTTGACAAAACAGCTAGATACAAAGTCAATATGTAGAAATCAAGGGCACTTTCGTACACCAACACTGAAATATCAGAAACAGAAATCAGGAACAAAATCCCACTTGATACAGCAACAAGAAAAGTAAGGTACCTAGGAATAAACTTAACCAAGGTTTCCTGTGTACAGGAAAAGACCTGTACACAGAAAACTATACAGCACTGAAGAAAGAAATTAAGGAAGACACAAACAAATGGAAACATGTACCATGCTCATGGATTGGAAGAATTAACATCATCAAAATGGCCATACTACCCAAAGCAATTTACAGATTCAATGCAATCCTTATTAAAGTACCCATGACATACTTCACAGATATAGAACAAACACTTCAGAAATTTATATGGGACCATAAACGACCCCAAATCGCTGCAGCAATTTTGAGAAAGAGGAACAAAGAAGGAATGATCACAATACCTGATGCCAAACTGTATTACAAGGACATTGTAATCTAAACAGCCTGGTACTGGCATAAAAACAGGCACATAGACCAATGGAACAGAACAGAGAGCCCAGAAATAAGCCCAAGTCTCTACGGTCAATTAATATTTGACAAAAGGGGAAGAAGCATAAAATGGAGTAAAAACAACCTATTCAACAAATGGTGTTGGGAGATCTGGACATCTACATGCAAAAAAATGAAACTTGATCACCAACTTGCACCAGGCATAAAAACAAATTCAAGGTGGATAAAAGACTTAAATATAAGTCATGACACTATTAAAGTTCTAGAGGAAAACATTGGCAGGAAAATCTGAGACATTCCACACAGCAACATCCTCACAGACACGTCTTCTAAAGCAAGGGACATAAAGGAAAGAATAAATAAATGGGATCTCATCAAAATAAAAAGCTTCTGCAGGGCTAAAGAAAACAGCATTAAAATGAAAAGAGAACCAACTATATGGGAAAATATATTTGCCAATGATACCTCAGACAAGGGCCTGATCTCCAAAATATAAAAAGAACTCATATGACTCCACACCAGGAAGACAAACAACCCAATTAAAAAATGGGCAAAAGACTTGAACAGGCACTTCTCCAACAAGGACATCCAGAGGCCCAGAGACATATGAAAAGATGCTCAGCATGACTAGCCATCAGAGAGATGCAAATGAAAACCACAATGAGATACGATCTCATACTGGTCGTATCTCAGAATAGCCATCATAAACAAATCAACAAGTGTTGGAGAGGATGCAGAGAAAAGGGAACCCTAGTTCACTGTTTGTGGGAAGGCGGACTGGTGCAGCAACTGTGGAAATATGGAATTTCCTCAGAAACCTAAAAAAGGAACTGCCTTTTGACCCAGCAATTCCACTGCTGGGATTATATCCTAAGAACCGTGAAACACCAATCCAAAAGAACCTATGCACCCCAATGTTCATAGCAACACAATTTACAATACCCAATTGCTGGAAACAGCCTAAGTTCCCATCAGCAAATGAGTGGATCAAAAAACTATGGTACATTTACACAGTGGAATTCTACGCAGCAGAGAGAAAGAATGAGCTTATACCCTTTGTGACAACATGGATGGAACTAGAGAGCATTATGCTAAGTGAAATAAGCCAGGTGATGAAAGGCAGATACCATATGATCTCACATATCAGTAGAACCTAATCAACAAAAGCAAGCAAAATAGAACCAGAGACATTGAGTTAGGAACAATCTAACAATAGCCAGAGGGGAGTGGGTAGGGGACAGTGGGGAGAAGGGTTTCCAGGAACTACTATAAAGGACACATGGACAAAACCAAGGGTGAGGGTGGAAGCAAGGGAGGGAGGTGGGTTTGGCTGGGGTGGGAGGAAGTGGTAGGGAGAAAATGCAGACAACTGTATTGAACAACAATAAAGTAATTTATGGGGGGAAAAAAGAACCTCTGGAACAACTTCAAACATTCAAACATCTCAACCATATGGATGTCAGAAGAAGAGAAAGAGGAAGAAATTGAAAACTTATTTGAACAAATAATGAGGGAAAACTTCCCCAATCTAGTGAAGGAAATAGATTTCCAGGACTCCAGGAAGCTCAGAGAGTCCCAAAGATGTTGGACCCAAGGAGGAACATACCAAGACACATCATAATTACATTACCCAAGATTAAAGGTAAAGAGAGAATCTTAAAAGCAGCAAGAGGAAAGGAGGGAGTTACAAACACAGGAGTATCCATAAGACTCTCATCTGATTCACAAAAGAAATCTTAAAGGCAAGAAGGGGCTGGAAAGAAGTATTCAAAGTCATGAAAGGCAAGCAGCTACATCCAAGATTACTCTATCCAGAAAAGCTATCATTTAGAATGGAAGGGCAGATAAAGTGCTTCACAGATAAGGTAAAGTTAAAAAAGTTCATCATCGCCAAGCCCTTGTTATTTGAAATGTTAAAGGGACTTATCTAAGAAAAAGATCAAAAACTATGAACAGTAAAATGACAACAAACTCACAACTATCTACAACTGGACCTAAAAAAAACAAAACAAAACAAAAGCAAACTAAGCAAACAACTAGAACAGGAACAGAATCACAGAAATGGACATCACGTGGAAGGTGATCAGTGGGGAGAAGGAGAGTGGAGCAAAGGGTACAGGGAATAAGAAGCATAATAGGTAGGCACAAAATAGATAAGGGGAGGCTCAGAATAGTACAGGAAATGGAGAAGCCAAAGAACTTATATGTACAGTCCATAGACATGAACTAAGGGGGGAATGCTGGAGACGAGGGGAGTGCAGGGAGGAGGGGGAGAAAAAGATTGGGCCACTGTAATAACATAATCAATGAAATATACTTAAATATAAACTGTTAATGGATATAAAAAATTATTGGAGAGGTTATGGAGCAGAAGAACCCTCATTCACTGCTGGTGGAAATGTAAATGGTATAACCTCCATGGAAAACAGTATGAGTTTTTCAAAAAAATTGAGAATAAAGTTACCATATAACACAGTAACCCCCTTCTGGGTATCTACCCAAAAGATTTGAAAACATTTATTTGCAAAGACATATGTACCCCTATTTTCACTGGAGCATTATTCACATTGGCCAAGATATAGAAAAAACTGAAGTGTCTTTTGATAGATGATTGGTTATAGAAAAAATAGTACATGTATCCATGGAATACTACTTAACCATAATAAAAGATGAAATATTGTCATTTGTGACAATATTAATGAACCTTGAGAATATCATGCTAAGCAAAATAAGTCAGACAGAATAAGTAAAGAAAATCGTATTATTTCATTTATATGTGGGATATATAACTGATAGCAACAAATTAATAAATAACACAAATAAACAAACCAAAAAAGAAAAAAAAAACCCACATAGACACAGACAACAGTATGGTGATTGCCAGGGGAAAGTGGACTTGGAACACACACAGTGAAGGGGAGAGGGGTCTCTTGTATGGTGAGGGGAAGAGATTTGATTTTGGATGCTGGGCACACAATGCAATATACAGACAATGTATTCTGAAATTGTACACTTGAAACCTATCTAATTTTATTAACCAATATCACGCAATAAGTTTAATAAAAAATTTAAAAGAGCTTGTGTAGTATATCAAAAGCATGAGTAAACATTTTTCTTCATAAATTATTTCATGGATTAATAAGTAATTTGCTTGAAAAATAAGCTGTTGGCTTATAAGATGTAAGCAATAAGTTATATTAACATATATAATGAACAACAAGTCAAAAAAGCATGTAAGGTAATTGGAATATATAAGTATGTTAAATATAATAAATCACAATTTAGTAACTTTTAAGAAATACTTGAAACATTCCAATACTCAAATTATAGGGGTGCCAGAAGGAGAAGAACAACAGCAAGAAATTGAAAACTTATTTGAACAAATAATGAAGGAAAACTTCCCCAATCTGATGAAGAAAATAGACTTCCAGGAAGTCCAGGAAGCTCAGAGAGTCCCAAAGAAGTTGGACCCAAAAAGGAACACGCTAAGGCACATCATCATTAAGCTACACAAGATTAAAGACAAAGAGAGAATCTTCAAAGCAGCAGGAGAAAAGGAGACAGTTATTTACAAAGGAGTTCCCATAAGGCTATCAGCTGATTTCTCAAAAGAAACCTTGAAGGCAAAAAGGGGCTGGAAAGAAGTATTTGAAGTCATGAAAGGCAAGGACGTACATCCAAGATTGCTCTACCCAACAAAGCTATCATTTAGAGTGGAAGGGCAGATAAAGTGCTTCCCAGATAAGGTCAAGTTAAAGGACTTCATCGCCACCAAGCCATTATCATATGAAATGTTAAAGGGACTAATCTAAGGAAAAGAAGATCAAAAATACAAACAATGAAATGACAACAAACTCACAACTATCAACAAATGAACCTAAAAAAAAAGAAAGAAAAACAACAACAAAAAAAGCAAACAACCAGAACAGGAATAGAATCAGAGAAATGGACATCACATGGAGGGTTTTCAGTGGGGAGGGGGAAGGGAGGAATAACGGGGGAAAGGTACAGGGAGGAATAAGCATAATTGATAGTCATTAAATAGATGGGGAGAGGTCAAAATGGTACAGGAAACAGAGAACTCAAAGATCTTGTATGTACAACCCATGGACATGACCTAATGGGGGGGATGCTGGAGGTTTGGGGGATGTGAGGTGGAGAGGGGATAAAGGCAGACAATTGGGAAAACTGTAATCACATAATGAATAAAATATACTTCTTAAAAAAGAAATATTAATGGTAAATGGAATATTCAAACAATAGTGTTACTTTTAAATAGAAATCAATGGAACAATCAAATCATAAACTATGATTATGGCATCAATAGGCGGACACAAGTTGGCCATTTATTTGTGACTTCTACTAGCTGTCCATTTGGTCCCTGATGGACTCTGTCCCAGATACAGCTAAGACAGGTAACTGTTCAGTTGACTAGTTTGTGAGCTATGGGTGTGACCAGGACAACTCTCCCTAGTATCCCTTTGACATGGTAGGTATATTTCTGTTGGCACATTTATTTTGTTGGGCTCCTGTCTCAAACTTTAAATATGGTCCTCCTAAAACACCATCCGTGGGAAGAGTGACAAGGCATAGAGAGTTACAGACACACAATGTTGCGTAATTCAGGATTCAGGTAACTCAGTTATTCATCTTGTCCTGTTGCTCTCCCCTTGCCTTTTGCTTTATGTTTTTAGGTGATGTGATAAACCCTGTGATTTGAGAATTTTATTTGGCCTGAGACTTGTTCTGTTTCGTAACCTCTGGAATAGGTTGCCTTGTACTTTGAGGCTTATATTACATAACAATAATGTCCTGAACATCATTAAAATATAAAATAATACTATGTATTATTCGTTGGACATATTTTATTATGTAAGGAAGTGTTAAAGAAGGATATACTAAACGCATTAAAAATGACTATCATAATGTGAAAGCTAGTAGAATGGGATAAGGGTTCATATTTTTAGAGAAATTTAACATTTTATGTATTGTTCTTATTTCTAAGAGAATATATTACTTATTTAATTGAAGATTACTAAAAACAATCACAACATTACATTCTTTGTTTGATGTGACTGATCATTTTTAATAACCAGATTAAAGTCTTCAAGCAGGAACGTGTTCTTTCACTACGTCTGACTTTTTGTTCCAATAATTATAGTCTATGCTCCACACATGCCCTCGCACTCTTGCTTGTGCAGCCACACTGGCTCTCCTTTGGCTCCGCATGTTCACATCGCTGCTTCTGTCTTCCTGATCATTGTAGAGCTGCTGCTTCTGCCTGCAAAACTCTTCCGTTGGCTCACCATCCTAGTTCTATTTCAGGTATCAGCTAACAGACTTTTACTTACCCTTATTTTATACACATAATATACCCTATAACTTCCCTGTGGGGTACTTAATAACTGTGATTATTTGATAAATATATTTCTCTGCTTCCACACTGTGAGCTTCATTAAGATAAGGATTATATATGTTTGATTATCATTATATTCCAATAACCAAATGCATTGCTTGAAAAATAGTTGATCAATAAATAAAATTTCCATGAGAGATAAAAAATGAGAGTCCCAAAGTATGTTCATTGAACTTAGTGATGTGGAAATAATTTGAGTTTTCAGGAGTTAATGGCTTTGCTGGACTGAAGAGGTAGAGTTCAGATTCTAATGCATTGAGAAGTTGGCACTGAAGTTATTGGAAGTATAGAAAATTAATTTCAGAAGCTTGGTTTTAAAGGAAAGGGCAAACATTAAGAATTACCTGAAAGTAGACTGTGATTGAAAAAGGTTTTTATTATTTGTCTTGTTAGTTTTAAGTCTGGGAGAGCATGTGTATGTGGCTTTTTAGAATAATTTAATGGAAAGGGACAACATGAAGATATGGCAGCAGGGGAGGTGAATTTAAAGTAAGAGTCCTGATGAGGTTGAACAAGAGTATAGAACAAAAATGGGGATATATTGTCATGAAATCTGAAAAAAAATGTACTTACACGTTTGAAATAGGACTGAAAAAAATATGTGCATATTTTAATAGAATACTAAGAACCATCTTTTTATTTTAAAAGAAAGTAGGTGTTTGCAAGTTAAATGTTTAAAAAATATAGTGAAGTTTTTAGGGGTTTTTGTAAATAATTAGGCAGCTACATGTTTTTTTTAAAATAACAAGATTACCATATTTAGAGTATTACTAAGGTTGATGATCATTACTTAAATAAGTGATCTTCAATGGAAAATATTCTCTCAAAATATTCATTACATTAGTACAAGTATGGAGTAAGGAAGGCTGCCGTCTCTCATTGTTTTTGTTTTTTTGCACAAAATCGCTTTTATTTTTGTATTATTTAAATCATTGTGTATTATATCACATTAAACACAGGTACCATATTCAAATTTATTTTTGTTAAACATGACATGCCTTTCAGGTATCTGACATGATTCTAGCTGTTTCTTTTTTTCTTTTTTTTTTTTTTTTGCATTTTATGGTGCAGTGTTTTACTTGTTTATTTATTTTAATATAATGAAAAACAAAAGGGATAAAATGCCTTCTGGATATTGAAAAGAAACTAGTAGAATGATAGACATTGATTTCAAGCAGGAAGATTATAGATGGAAAAAAAGTAAAGTAGTAAAATCCATCTGTTAATTACTGTCACATTATAATTAATCTTGATACAATCTAAAGAAAATCCCTTAGTTTTTACTTCTTCAAAAATATTTTTTCTATCCTTGGATTGTTACTCTTAATATAAATTACGGATGGTCATTATTCTAAGTACCACTAATATTCTTTTAGGAAATTATATTGGAAATACTATGAGTTTTAAAATTATTTTGCGCAGACTTGTCTTCACTTAGCTTTGACATCCATGAATACAATATGTCACTTTATTTGGTAAAATTCCCTTTATTTTTTACTATGATTTCCAGTTTTCTTAATAAAGATTTGTGCATTTTTTGTTAAATTTATTTTATGCACCTTATAATTTTCATTTTTAGGATAAATAACTTTTCTAAGTTACTATTTTAAATTTTGTTGCTGATGTGTAGAATTGCAAATTATTTATATATTTTGCTTTTATATGTAGCCACCTTGTTAAGCTTTCTTTATAACCCTAGCTATTTTCAGTTTTTCAGAATTCTATGCAGGAAAATCATATCACTCTTGATAACAACAATTTGATTGCTTCCTTCCTTTTGTTTTGGTTAAACAGTAGTATTATTTTATTTATAATCCAGGAATGATATGCTGAATTTGGTTTACAATTTAGTTCTGAGTAATGATTTCTTCTATGACTTAAGAATTATTTAGTAATTGTATACAAACACACACACACACAGATTGGGATGTCAAATACATTTTCATGGCATATTCAAACAGATTGTCTATAATTTATTTTCTGAATTTTCTATGTTCAAAATGTCACCTGTAAATAATGGCAGGATTGTTGTTCCTTTTAATTTTTCTGCTTTAAAAGGTCCTGGCTTTAGTTTACTAGTATAGTAAACATTGAGTACAAAAGTGGAAAGAATGCATCCTCCTTCCTTGCAGAATTTACTAGGAAATTTCTCAGTTTCTATAAGATTTTTGTAGTACCTGAAAATCAATGCCTCATAATTGTAGGTCTTTCTTGCTTGGAAAGCAGATAAATGAGCATTTTTGTTTGCTTATTTTGAATATTGTGTAGTGTTTTCTACCTTTGATTCAAGTTACCTGGCACATGAGCTAAATACACATCCTTCAAAGTAACATAAATGGCCAGTTACAGGACTTTGGGAGAAAACAGGCCCCAGCACTGAGCTATTATAAATTTCTGAGAGTTAAAACGCTATTATGTCATGATTAATATCAGCGAGAAATACTAATTAGGATGGAATAGCTCAGCAGCACACACTGACAAAATGGAAATGGTGTGTGCGGGAGTATGCCATCTGAGCCACTAAGAATGGTGTCTGTGAGGGTGTTTACTTATAGACGATATTATAGGTCACAGTTTTCTTTGGTACTAATGGCAGAAATCATAAAAAAGGAAAGACACTAGATTATGTATAATAATATTTATAATATTTAAGAGCTATAAAAATAATAATTGAAAAGCAAAAAATGCTTTTCTTTTCTGGGAACTATATCTATTGAAGACAGAAATCTAGAGGTGTAGGTCACAAAATTCCCAATTTAATGGAGAAAGAAAGCACCTATGGCACTTTTTATAGAGATCCTCATCTTTTATAGCTGGAGGGCAGACTGTGCTGACCACCAGGCAACCAATTTGATTACGAGTATCATAATTTCAGAAAAGTCTGTATTCACAGCTTCAGCAAGTTTCTGGGGTGGGGCCTTCATATGAAAGGAGTTGGACTCTGAGTTTGAGAAGGGGCAAATGGATAGACAAGCTTGATAATACTAAACCCCTAATTCTCATCTGTAATACCAAAAGATGTCAGGTTCCTTCTTAATGAAGTCTCTATAAATGCTTTACAAGATAATATTTTCCCCCATCAAGGCTACCTCCCACTTCTATCTTGGCCACTAGCCAATGGAAAAGGGTCTCATATGGTTTAATAATGGGGAATGCATGCTCTACTAAGGAAAGAAATTACTCACTCATTCGTGAAAGGAATAGCAGGACCTGGAAGAGATATACCTACAGAATCATGTAAACTATAACAAGGAGTGATCTTAGAAGGCCTAGACCAAGGAGAGTAGAAAATACGTCTGAATAAGGGAGAGTTTGTTGATATGGGTACAATCCCTGTCTTAGTGTTTAATGCCCCTGGAGCCTGTCTTAACAAAATGCTGGGATGGCACTTAAAAGACAGGAAAAAGTTTTGGCCCACAATGTAAAAATTGTAAATGTCAGAATTTCCTTGGCAGACTTTTGAGGAATAAATCAAATATACATTAGAAGAAATCTATTTTATAAGACTGAAATACCTACCAGATGATTTTGTTCCTTAGGAAATTCAGAAGGCACCTCATTTACTGAAATAACAAAGAAATCATGAGTGAGTGGGTCAGGTGCATCATTTAGAAGATCCTAAATGGTAACAGCTGATGACAAGGGACGCTGCTAAGGAACTGGGGTTTACAAATATGAGCAAAATAGGTATACAAAAGAGATGGGGCAGGAACCTGACATGTGCCCTGATCTATCATTATGAGATTGCATTGCCCAAAATCTCTTCCCAAATATGAGGATTTAAATGACATATAAGGAGGTAGTTGATAATGGAAGAAGAGGCAGAAAATATACCAAGAAGTGTTTATTTACATTAACATTGCAGTTAGTTTGGTCGGAATCTTCAGAGGACCTAGAACCTAGAATGATTATTCAATTAATTGTGCTACAGTATTTTCTGAATTGTCTTTGAGTTCCAGTTTAAAGGAGTCATTGCTTTACTTGAGTTTTTCTTTTATTGATTGATTGATTGTTTTTGTTTTTTCTTTTATCTGATTGATTGATTGATTGATTGATGAGAGAGAGACATCTCTTTGTTATCCCACCCATTTATCTATCCATTGGTTACTTTTTGTATGTGCCCTGAACAGAGATAGAACTGCAAACCTTGGAGTATCGAGATGAGGCTCTAACCAACTGAGCTACATGGCTAGACAGAGTTTCTTTTTTTTAATAAATGGCTGTCGTCAAAATGTAAAGTTTACAGTCTTGGCTACGGTATCATTTTTCTTTACTATCTTCTATTACAATTACTTCCTCCCCATTATATAAATACATTCTTATTCCTGAAAATACCCTCTCGACCACAATCTGGCATCTATTTCTAGTTATAAGTGCTTCGGTAAACATAATGTACCTACTCTACCCACATGTCTAGGCTTAATGATGATGGTCAAGCTGTAGATGTCTTTACTATCGGAACCTCCCAATAGGCAATGTGGAGATATTCTGTGAAAATGTCCTTACACAAATGTATACTATGTGTGTGTTTGTATAAATTTATATATATTGAAGCCAATATGAGTGTGTTTTTCCTAGAGAAGAGCTAATTTTTACATCATAAGGAATTGAGGTTTTTGACTATATGTGCTGACTAACACACTTCCTGGAAACTTCACTTATGAGAGATTTGACATCCATTTGATAAAAAAGAGAAATTTTGTGAGTTTTCCTTTGAGTTAGCATGCATGCATAGCACATTCCCGCTAACTTGACTACTGGAATGGTATTACATGATCAAAGTCATCTGTTTCCAGCATCGTTATGCTAAAGCACTGTGTTAAATGTCTGCTATTGCAAAACTGCAAGACCTAATAAATGTGTAGATTTGGAAGACCATTTGCATGATTCTTTTTCAGGAGATTTTCTTTTATTTTGTAAATGTGTTTTTTATATTGTTATTCTGCTTATCTAATTCAGATACGTTATGTCAAATTAACATAGTCTTAGAAAACCAGTTTTTATTGAAGCCAAAATTGGTTCACAGGTGCTACATCAAAATAGTTATATAAAGGAGATTACATTATTCAAGACAGCAGCTTTTAAATGTTTCTAACAAGGTTTTTAACATGTGAATTTTAAGAGTTAACATCCTTCTTGTGTATCTTACATTCTATTTCCATATTAATGTTTTATGAAATCCATTAATTTCCCTTATTATAAAAAATCTGGCTAATTCATAGAATGCTATGATTGCTCAGCATTATTTTTTCAGCATCTCTTGAAGTTCTACCTAAAATCCTCTGAAAATAAAATTTTTATGCATAACCACCAATAAATGTTGATAATATATTTTTGTTAAATATTATAATTAAATTCATATCATTGGATTTAATAGAAACGTTGACAACCTATGTTTCTGTAATACATACAGCATTCATATTATAACACAGAAAATTGTGCTTTAAGACATTTTTTTCCATTTGACTTACAAGTGGTGATGACCCCTTCCCCACACATCTTTCACTGTGGATGCTTCATACATAAAATTGAACCAGCTAGTGCACGGAAATCACATACATACTACTGTGGGCTTTATTTGATACTACAAGAATCAACCAGTGTGTGCAAACATATATAAATTCTAATATTTTAAGTATGGGAAATAAAATGGGGAAGAAAAATGATCATATTTAGTCGACTTTTACTTGGCACCTTCTGTGGTCCCAGTATTACTGCTGTGGAAAATGCAAATAATTTTGTCTTTTATGTTTCCTGTTAAGCTAAGAGATTTTTTTCTTCTTTTAGAATTTACTTAATGAAAAAGATATTAATCATAATCTAAATTTTAATTAAGAAAGCAACATTAACAAAACGTCTGATGCCTTTTACTTGGAAACAAAAGCATACTATTTTTCAATCACACCTAAAAAGCCCCTAAATACCCCTGAGATCACTCTCAGACAAGGTATACCAAACCTGAATTTGGTCTTCTCTCCTAAATTATATATCTCAAGCTGTTTTTACATGATAATCTCAGAGCAACATGAAAATGAGAGCAGAAGACCTTTTCCTTCTTGATCTCTTGCTCAGAATCCACATAATACTTTTGTCATGAATTATATAGATCAAAGCAAGTCCCAAAATCAATGAACAGCAAGAATATCCACCTTGTAATGAGAGGAGCTGCAAATAATTTATGGTCATTTGAATCTCCTACTCAAATAATTTGGAAGATATCTCTGAGGATATTATGGAAATAAGTGACTACTAATTAACTAGACAAAGGAACGGTTAGAAAAATGTTGTTCTAGACAGAATATAATAATAAGCACATGGTATGTACATAGAAGTTAAAGTTACCTAATTTTAGAATTTCAAAAAAAAATAAGACATGTAATCTTCACAACCTGTATACTTTTTGGAGATGTGAAGAATTATGGAAGTGTATATTGTAGTTATACTCTAAAACATTAAACAACAAAGAAAGAATGTCATGTGTGATGGCAAGTGTACATGTGCAAAAGGAATTGATGTTAAAAATGGTCATATAAAGGAAACTATATTTGCTACATATTTATATTAAAGAGTCACATTTGTCTTATAACTTCCATCCTATCTCCCATTCACTTATAAAACAAATACCTCGAAAGTCCCCATAGGGCAGTTATTAAAAACGTCTGTATATAGTACTCCATAAATCCTAGTAAAGTCCCTAATAAAGGTTTTAATAAAAATTTAGCATGAATGTAATTAAATTATTATTTTGTAATGGTAAAAGAAAGTTCAAGTGTTTTGAACAGGTTGAATTACTTAGAAGTCAGGCAGAATTATAAAAATGGTCTCTCAAGATCAGTGCCCCCTGGTGTACATGCCCTGAATAACCTGAGATAATATGAATTTGGTAGATTTAATCACATGTCATGTATACATTAAATGCAGCAATTTTAATAAAGGGACATTATCCAGGCAAGCCGGACCTAATTGCATGAGCCCTTCAAATCTGAGTCTAGAGGTTACAGACAGAGGAAGTCAGAGATTCAAAACATGAGAAGGATTCAATGATGTAAAGAACTTTCTCCTGCCTTTGAAGATGAAGAAAACAATCTCTCAGTCCATGGAGAAACTAAGTGAAGGGCCTGAACTCTTCCAAAACCCTGAATAAGCTTTGAAGAAAACCCAGCTCCGTGTGAGATAGTGCTTGCAGCACCTTGATTTCTGCCTTGTGAGACCCTGAGCAGAAAACCTTATGCACATCTGCTCAGTGTTACAATTTCTGACCTAAAGAGTGTGAGCTAATAAACTGGTATTGCTTTTACCTGCTAGGTTTATGATACTTTGTTACAACAGCCACAGAAAACTGATGTGTCCAGAAATAATTTTTTTCTCTACACTGTATACTAATAAAGAGTTTTGGGGGGCAGCAGTTAAATATGAGTTTATTTCCTCCATAATTCTTCTTCAATACTTACAGGCTGCAAGGCAAAGTGTCCTGCTTCCTGAAAGATAACATCAGCTACTCTTAAAAAGTTATGCCAATATTAATTTAAGAGGTCTTGGCACAAATGTTAGTATTGATAAATTGATTTTTACCCTTCTCCTTCATTTAGTTTACAGAGTGTTTAACATACATTAGTTTAAATTACGTATGTGAACATTTATGCTTCCAAGAGTCATCAATCACTCACAAGATGGATGTAAATGACAATTTCACAGCGTATGCTTTAGAGCTGCAGTACAAAGAGATTAAATCAAATGTAATGTAGGACACTAAAAGAATCCTGCACTAAAATACCAGTAAAGACTTATATACCTTTTTAATAGAGTGTATTTTTTCCCAGAGCAACTATTGATATGTGTACTACTCTCTTCCAATAAATGATTTCACATTAAACTCAACTCAGTTCATAATTTTATCATATTGAACACTTATCATCTTCCTTTAAATGACTGGAATTTGTATTCTTACATTTTCCTCAAGGATCAAATAAAATTTAGCCTCCAAATGAAATATATATTTCTTATCTATCTAAAGTAAATTCAATTCCACTCCAAGGTAGTAATATCACTTTACAATGTTTAAGAATGTTTCAAATAATATATCCTTGCCATCATAACTTCATGTTATATAATAACTTAGTTAAAATTGCTTTATTATAACATTATTTCTGATTTGCTATATTCAAAATATGTTGAGATATAAAAATTTTTTATGATGTACACTAATTTATTCACATTTTACATCAGAGATTTTATTCCTTCTGATGAAAAGATATAGTTTCTGCCTTAAGGACCTTACATACAATAGAGTAAGATAACAATAAAGAGTAAACTAGCAAGCGTAGTATAATTCTAGAGAGTGAAGAATATTATACAAAAGGATAAGAAAGGATGGAGAGAAGATATGAGTGGAATGTTTCTGATTGGATGTTCAAGAAATGTCTCTTTGAGGTGTTGCTATGGGATGAGAGACTACAGTCCTGAGAAAGAGACAGCCAAGCAAAGAAAATTGAGAAGGGGCTTAGAGTCATACATTATAGCAAATATAAGGACCCTTAGCTGGAACAAGTTTTTTTTTTAATTTTTAAAATTACTTTATTGTTGTTCAAGTAAAGAATTCTCAGACATTCCACACAGCAATATTTTCACTGATACATCCCCTAAAGCAAGGGACATAAAGGGAAGAATAAACAAACAGGACCTCATCAAAATAAAAGGTTTCTCCATGGCTAAAGAAAACAGCATCAAAATGAAAAGAGAACCAACTATAAGGAAAACATATTTGCCAGTGATATCTTGGACAAGGGTTTGATCTCCAAAATATATAAAGAACTCACACGACCCCACTTCAGAAAGAAAAGCAACCCAATTAAAAAATGGGCAAAAGACTTGAGCAGACACTTCTCCAAGGAGGACATCCAGAGGGCCCGGAGACATATGAAAAGATGCTCAGCACCACTAGCCATCAGAGAGATGCAACTTAAAACCACAATGAGATTTCACTTCACACAGATCAGAATGGCCATCATAAATAAATCAACAAACAAGTTTTGGAGAGGTTGTAGAGAAAAGGGAACCCTAGTTCACTGTTGGTGGGAACACAGACTGGTGAAGCCACTGTGGAAAACAGTATGGAAGTTCCTCAGAAAACTAAAAATGGAACTGCCTTTTGACCTGGCAATTCCACTGCTGAGATTATAACCTAAGAGCCCTGAAAAACCAATCCAAAAGAACCTATGCACCCAAATGTTTACAGCAGCACAATTTACAGTAGTCATGTACTAGAAGCAATCTAAGTGCCCATCAGGAAATGAATAGATCAAAAAGCAGGGACAAGCTTATGAAAAATAAATAAGAGAAAAGACAAAAAAATACTAGAGGACAGTAAGAAAGGGAAACAATGTTTTATCTGAAGTCAGACACGTATGTAAGAAAAAAAACATGACGGCCTTAGAAAAAGATTTTATTTGTGATAGTAAATCACATATAGATAGGGGACCTGGTTGAAACATACTTTGTAATGCTTAGTTGGACTGCTATATAAAGAAGAGGCTCTAGGAAAAATAGTTTAAGAAAGTTTTTTTAGCAGGCTATTCATGTACTACTACAAGGAATAGAGTTTATATATTCCAACCATAAAGAATAAAGATTTTGTAGTTTATCAGAGAAAGACTAGAGAGGAGATATATGATTGGATTCAGATTTATTTTATTTTATTACTTAATTCAATTTTACTGTATTTTTCCATTACCATTTATCCCCCCCCACCCCCTGCAATCATCACAGTTATTCACTCCTATGTTGCCACCCTTCAAAGCCAGGCAGGTTCATGGTATTTGTGCACACAGAAAAATATTCACAGAGCTGTTGGGATGTCAGGCATGCCTTTATTCACAGGTGGGCTAGCCACACATGCTGCAAGCTGTTTGTCTATCTGCATGTCTCATGTCATGGCCCTTGCTCCCCAGTGTGGCACCCATGGTGGCACCTGTTCCCTTGTGTGTCTCTCATCATCATTGCCCCCACCAGGGAGTCCCTACCTGTTTAAGTACTAGAGGGGAACACAGCCAGCAAGATGCCAGAAATTATATAACATAACATGATTCTGACACATGCAAGCCCACTTGAGGTTATGGGAACAGTTTATCAGACCCAGTCTCAAGGCTATGAGAACACTAGTTGTCAGGCCTCTCCAAGGCTATGGGAACCATGCTTCTTTTAGCTACCCAGACACCTGGGTGAGGAAGCCAGACTGCCTCCACTTACCCTACAACATCCATGAGCCCTTTTTCCTTTTTGCTCAATCCCTCTACCCCATAACCCCCCCAACCCAGAGCTTTCAGCTTACTCTCTCTGAGTCTGTTTCTATTTTGCTTTTTAGCTCAGTTTGCTCATTAGATTCAATATATGAGTGAAATTGTATGGTGTTTTTCTTTCTCTGACTGGCTTATTTCACTTAGCATAATGTTTTCCAGCTTCATCTATGCTGTTGCAAACTGTAAAATTTCCTTTTACGGCTGAGTAGCATTTCTTTGTGTAAATGTCCCACAGTTGTTTTATCCACTCATCTACTGATGGATTCTTGGCCTGATTCCATGTCTTGGTGATTGTAAATAACACTGCAATGAACATAGGGATGCTTATATATTTTTTTCAAATTAGTCTGTCAAGTTTCTTTGGATTAATTCGCAGAATTGGAAACACCATATCATAAGGTATTTCCATTGTTAACTTTTGGGGGTATCTCCATACTGCTTTCAACAGTGGCTGCACCAATCTGCATTCCCACCAACAGGGTAAAAGGTTCCCCCTTATCTACATCGTCCTCATCATTTGTTATTTGTTGATTTGTTGATCATAGCCATTCTGACAGGTATGAGGTAATATCTCATTTTTGCTTTTAATCTGCATTTCTCTAATGATTAGTGACATCGAGCATGTTTTCATATATTTATTGGCCACCTGTATGTCCTCTTTGGAGAAGAGTCTATTCAGATCCTTGCCCATTTTTTTAAATTGGGTTGTTTGTTTTTATGGTGTCAAGTTTTGTAAGTTCTTGATAAATTTGGATATTAACCCCTTATCAGATGTATCTGCAAAAAAGTTTTCCCATTCAGTGGGTTGTCTTTTTATTTTGTTGATGGTTTCCTTTGCTGTACAAATCTTTTTAGTTTGATATAATCTCATTGGTTTATTTTTTTCTTTTGTTTCCCTTCCCTGAGGAGATATATCTGATAAAATATTTCTATGAGCAGTGTTTGAGATTTTACTGCCTATGATTTCTTCCAACATTTTTTTTTATGATTTTGGGTCTAACATTTAAGTCTTTAATCCATTTTGACATTATTCCTGTATGTGGCATAAAAAAGTGGCTTTGTTTCACTTTTTGCACATATCTGTCCAATTTTCCCAACACTATTTATTGAACAAACTATCTTTCATCCATTGTATGTGCTTGCTTTCTCTGTCAAATAATAATTGACTATAAAGCCATGGGTTTATTTCTGGGCTCTATATTCTGCTCCATTAAGCTATATGTCTGATTTTATGCCAGTACCATGCTTTTCTGATTACTATGACTTTCTAGTATAGCGTGATTACTCCAACTTTGTTCTTCTCTCAAGATTGCTGCTGCTATTCAGAGCCTTTTGTGGTTCAATATAAATTTTTAAAGATACAGTTGCAGGTAAAGTTAAATCTGATGGTTTGAGGGCAGCTGATTGGTATAACAGAAATCAAAGATAACTAAATTTTTTGGATTAACCCCGAAGTAGAACCCGAGAAAATAATTTTATTCCAGATATCTTAGTGAGTTAATGTCATTAAATACATGTTAGAGAGTGAAGACAGAGAGACAATAAAAAAGATAAATTAACACAATTTGGAATATGTTAATTTTGGGACTTGATTCTGTTGCAATCTCTGAAGCATGTACAGAATCTTTCCCAGAACAAGTCATGTTAAAGGACAACAGAATGGGCATTTTACCCACCATATTCTCTTCAAAATTCATTGTCAGTGGTATCTTGGGATATTCTCTGACCCACCAACATATTCCCCCACTTTGAAGCTGTGCTTGCTCTGGTCAAATGGTTACTAGAAGTCACCTGCTGCTTTTCAAGCAGGAGTTTGGGGCTTCAATATTAAGGCATATAGTTGGGGATGTTACCATGGCACAGATTTAGAAAGAAGATAGACAAAGGTTTCAATTTAGAATGTAGTAAGCAAGAGGTATATTAGACAGGTAACTGTGTATGTGATTCTGGTCCTACAGGTTAACATAAAAATCAAAAATATAAATTTATGTTATTAGTTTATCAATGGTTTTTAAACTTACAGATCTGAATGAGATCAACTATGAAAAAAAACATAGATGGAAAAGAATCATCACTAGAGTATGGAGACAAGAGGCAGTATAATACCATATTTAACATTAGAAACATGAGAAGAATCTTAAAAAGGAGACTATGATATGAGTGAAGTCAGGAGAAAGCAAGACAAGGTTCAGAAACTACACAAACAAGGCTTCACAATAAGATAATTGCTGAGTCATTCTGACAGTGGACTCAGCTGACTACACTCTCACAAGCTGTCGTCTTCACATTTTATACCCTTACTTTGTTTCCCTTTTCTTCATAACACACATAACTGAGATTATAAATTACTTTCCTTTTTGTTTCTATGATCATCTTTTGTCCCCTCTAAAGAGTAATTTTCATAAGGACACAGACATTGTCTTGATGAGTACAATTTTGTGCTTAAAATAGTACTTAGCACAGAATAGACAGTTACTAAATATTGGCTGAACAACTGTTGGGAACTGCCCTGCCTGGTTTCAGAAGCTGCAACCCCCGACTGCTAAGGCTGAGTAAAGAGACCTTGGGACTATAAGCCACTAAGGAGACAAAGCTTATGTCCCTGGCAGGGGCACCCACTTCTGCCCCATTTTACTTCACCCTGCTTAGCCTCAGGCAGATGACTGGTTAGCCAATGATGGGTAAGATTCCTAAAGGGAGGGACAACCTAAGACAGGCCCAGTCATGAAGGGGCTCTCAGGGAAGGACTTGAGGGACTATAGAAAAAGGGGGTGAATGACCCTTGCCCCTCGGCTTTGACATGGCCTGAGCCCTCATTCTGTCTGCAAGAAGTCTCCTAATTTCTTGGCTGCCTTACTTCCCCTGCCTGACTTAAGCCTGAAACAATGACAGAAGGCAGTGCAGCCCTATGCTGGAAAGAGCGGGTTACACTGGCAATCAGGCCTAAGAAAACGTGCATAAAATACTGTGAAAACTGCTTTGCTAAGAATGTCCTCAGTGTTCTGATAAGGATCCAAGCATAAAATGAGTTTGTTCCCCAAAGTTTTATAGCCATTTAGGTAACTGACCCTGACTCAGAATAAGCCCTCATAGTTCTTTGAATGTTATCTATTGTTTGATCATTACTGCCTGACAATGACTGAAGAGCTTTACCTGTATTCCTGTGCAAATTAAACCAAATAAAAGCCCACTGAGGAACAGGCTCAAGGCCCTTCTCCTTTGAGAGAATGGCCACCTTTCCTCCCCAAGCAGATCATGTCTTGGTAGGCTTATTCTCATCCGTGGTGGATGGGGGGCTCTGCCCACAAACAACAAGATGCTTAAAATCACTGATGACTGTCTGTGCTAAAAGCCACTAAAAAATCAAAACATTACAAAGTAAAGACAGTAAGTATGAAAAACTTGAGTAGTTTTGCTGTGATATGAAACCAAAAGAAGCAGTAGCTAGAAAGGAAGGGTTGAATTTTATATCAAGGAATATTATAACATTTAGTATGTCTTCAGAAATGTTTACATAAGAGGGAGAATTAATGATGGAGAAGAGCTGATTACAGGAGACGCCATTTCATAGACTAGAAGGATGGGGTCTCATTACAACTTGAGGGTCCATACTTTTAATGAAACTGGAATAAAGGCAGAATTTGTAGGAAAGATGTAGGTAAAATGATAAACAATGTGGAGATATTTGGTTGTTATATTAATGCTTCTATTTTATTAGTGAAATTGGAAGCATAGTCATCAGTAAAACTATGAATGTCAATGTAAGAAAGTTCCAAACTTGTAAGAATTTTTATGAGTTTATTTGAGCCAAACTGATGATAAATTACCAGGAAGCAAAACCTCAACAAGCTGAGAAAATGCTATGAAGAATGGCGGTTTTGCACTTTATTTTATATATTACAATCAAAAGAGGAGGCATGCATGGGTTACATACATGCAATCCATTGGTGACAAATTAAGGAAGTAGGAGAAAGCAAAGCAGGATTGCGTGGGCAACCTCTGGGATTGTATAAAAAATAAAATGATAGACACTTATGTTTACACAGGTGGGTACAGAATAGTTAACAGTCAGCAATTAAAATGATAACAATAACAATGAGAGGATTTGTGGTCTCCCCCTGGTGCAGAACCTGTGCTTTGAGGGGTCCAGAAAAAGGAAAATTTGTCATTCAAAGGTAAGCTGTCATAGATACAAAAAGACAAGAGACAGTCACAGTTAAGGTAAACATTAACCTTTGTTAGGGAAAAATACAAGCCTAGGACAGGACTACCCACCAGGACCCGCTTTTAGTTAGAAAGTTTTAAATTGTGGACCATCCTCTGTGGTTACTTTAGGTCTCTGAGTTTGTAAGGCCTCCAGGCAGGCCTCCCCTGAGTTTGGCAGGTTAGTATGTGGCACCTTTTTTTCCATGGGAGAGAAGTTGTAAGAAAATTGGGCATCTGATGACAAAGAGGATGATGTGACAATGACAGAGATAGAGAAACTGAATAAACTAAGAATATATAACAATTTTTTAGAAACTCTTTTGAAGCTCAAGCACAGGAGCAGAGATCTAATGAAAGACTGAGATATATTCATAAGATTGTATAATGATCTCTGTCTTATGACCACATCAACTTATAAGTAAAAGAGGTGCAAATCTTCAAATCTGTTTAAAAAGTTCTTAAGGAAATGCGAGGACAACAGGTGAGAGTTAAACAATGATATTTTATAAAATACCTGACAATTCTCAAAATTTTCAGTCATCTAAGAAACTGTCAGAGTCATGAGTAGCCTACCGTCATGCAACAGCTAAATGTAATTCCATATCCTGGGGTGATACTGAAACATAAGTAGAAAGTCTGAATCAAGCATAGACTTTGCAAAATTATAATATATTAATATCAGTTTATGAATTATAATAAATGTGTCACAGATATAAGTTAATAATAGGGGAAACTTGTAGCAGGATACATGGGAAATGTCTGTATTGCATTTACTGTTTTCCTATAAATTAAAAGTTGTTCTAAAAACAAAGTTTATTAAAAATAATAAAAGGAGTTTCTGAGATAATTTTAATAGAAATTCTAATAGAATAAATGAATGCTTGGAGTAGGATATTAGACTGAAAATTTATGAACTTTTTTTCAAAGTGGGAAGACCATTCTTGAGATATTAGCAGTGAAGTTAATGGTGGGTGATGATAGGTTTTGAGCTATGACCCTGGAGGCAGAGGGATGGCACAGTCACCAGTACGTTGCCAGCAGTTTGATGAAGAGGAAAGTGGTGAGAGATGGGCTACAATCTTCACTTCAGTGCATGAGTGAAACAAGGATGGAGTTTTAAGAAAAGGAAGAGAAAAAGTGGGGAGTAGCAATGAGGAGCAAACACCAACATCTTTACAATCTTTTTTGCCTGTAATATGGAGAAAATACCTGTCTACACTTGGAAAAAATCCAGTAAAAAGTGTGCTATTAGGCCATAAATAGTTTTGTTAGAGCAATAAAGTGGTGAGCATATGGAGTTGGAAATTAGGGTATAAATGGATTTCTGGTTATTATTAATGACCGAAGAGGCCTGGGATTTCAGAGGTGAAATAAACAGTGACAAAATGCATGATAAAATTAGTTTTGATGATCTTCTACAGAAAGATGGTAACTAAATGGTACTTTTAGCCTTATGGTTGGTGGTTATGTCGGCACTTTGTAGTGATGTTGCAGTTAGTTTAGTTATGGGGCAGACAGAGACTTATCTGTAGGCCTCTCTTAAAACCCTTGGAACTATGTGCAACTTTATAGACTGATGGGTATGTACAAGTGTGCGAGAGAGAAACTTTTATATTCTGTTTATTTTAGGGTTTATATTTTAGGTTCATAATTTTAATTAAAAGTGTCAGTGCATGTGTAACTATGAATTTTGATGGAAACACATACCCTAAAAATATTAATCTCTAATAATATGGTATCTATACAACTACTTTCCCTCCCCAGCGCAGACAACTTTACCTATTATTATTTACACTCATTCATGTGTATTTCAAAGATAATTTCCTGAATAACTCAGCATATTTAAAAGTTTTTATTTTCATACAAATTATGTTTGTATATTCTGTTGTTTTTCTTCAACTTCAGAATGATCATCTTTTAACAGATGTATAGTAACAGACCTAATGTTGTCCCACAGAATGAAAAACAGGATGCTTGATTTGAAAGAAAAGGGAGCATTTGGTGTTTGGATGTGAGAAACAGAGTCACCATATTTGTCATTTCCATTGGAGACATCAATAAATCACGAAGTTATTTTTTCATTGTTTCAAGGAACATTCTTAAGAAGTCACAATTTTGTTTTCTGGTATGGAAACTCCCAATATCCTGTTAGCAGTGTGAATTCATTTTTATTTACATAGTTTGTTGTAAAAGAATTACTTCTTGCAAAATTTGTTAGTAGGCACCTTCATACTTCAGTTTCTATTAGTAAATTCTGAATTTGCATCAAGCCCTGACAAGATCCAGAATTTAAACTGACTTTCTCACATGTAAGGAAGGAAATTGGAAAGTCAATTTGATCTGTTGAGGCTTAGAAAGGCTTATCTTTTTAACACTTTATATACTTAGATATGGAATAAAGAATACTAGCTAAGGGAAAATTAACTTGTATTCTTTAATTTCTATTGCTAAAACCTTCTATGTTATGCATTTTAAAATAAAATATATGAAAATATATTAATGTTAATGTAATAAAAAAGGAAAATGTGTTTACTGATTTTGTGATATATAAGTAGTATGCAAAAAAATCTCTTATAATGAACTGCAAATTCCATTCAATAAAACTTGTACAACTTATTGTCTGATAAGAGTTAATATGCTAAAAATAACATAGAGTTTGTGTTTGAAACTTGTTCCAGATTAATTAAGAATGTAAAAGTGCCTAAAAGGCAAGTAAACACTGGTAATAGAAATCTGATAGAAGTATGAACTAAAAAAAGTTTTAATGACACTTTTTTATAAAGATGGCACAAGTTAAGTTGCTAGAGAATTAGTCCATTTCAGAAGGAGCAGAATTCTGAGAATTAAAAGTTAGAATACCTAAGAGAATTGGAAATATCAGAAAATGGAGTCACAGGTAAAAAACATTAGAGAAAAATTTTGTGGCCATCACTTTATATGGTTATTTGACATCTGTATATCTTTTTTAATAAGCCATTATTTAATATATTTTCCCATTTTATTTCTATTTAGTTATTTGAACTTTTTATTTTTTTATTTTGTTTTACATTTTACTCTTTATTATTATTATTATTATTAATTTTAAAGATTTTTGTATTTTATTTTCAGACAGAGGAGAAAGGAGGGAGAAAAAGGGAGAGAAACATCAATGTGTGGTTGCTTCTCTCATGCTCCCTACTGGAGACCTGGCCTGCAACCCAGGCATGTTCCCTGACTGGGAATTGAAACAGTGAACCTTTGCTTCTCAGGCTGGCACCCAATCCACTGACCAGCACCAGCCAGGGCCTTTTACTCTTTTTTAATTGTTATTGAATTTATTAGGGTGATATTGGTTAATAAATTTACATAGGTTTCAGGTGTATGGTTCTATAATCTATGACCTGCATATTATACTGTGTGTTTACCACCCAAAATCAAGTTTCCTTCTGTTATTATTTATCCTCCTTTTACCCTCTTCTAACCTCACTGAATCCCCTTTCTCTCTGGTAATCGCTATACCGATGTCTGTGTCTATAAGTTTTGCTTTTTAAACTTAATTCCTTCCCCTCTTTTATCCCAGCCCCCCAAATCTCCTCTCGACTCACTGCAGTCAGTCTGTTTTCTCTGAGTCCATTTCTAATTTGCTTGTTTGTTTAGTTGATTCATTATACCCCATATAAGTGAGATGATACGGAATTTGTCTTTCTCTGATTTTCTTATTTCACTTAACATAATAAGTTCCAGATCCATCCCTGCTGTCCCCAAAAGTGTAATTTCCTTTTTTTTCTGCCTAGTAGTAAATGCATCACAGATTTTTTTATCCACTCATCTACTGACGCACCCTTGGACATCTTCTAAATCTTGGCTACTGCAAATAATGCTGCAATGAACGTAGGGTGCATATATTAGCAAATTACTCTTTTAGGTTTCTTTGAGTATATTCCCAGAAGTGGAATTGCTGTATCACAAGGCAGTTCTATATATGAATTAACATCATCAAAATGGCTACACTACTCAAAGCAATCTATAGATTCAATGCAATCCCTATTAGAGTACCCATGACATATTTCACAGATATAGAACAAACATTTCAGAAATTTATATGGAACCATAAATGACCCCGAATAGCTGCAGCAATTTTGAGAAAGAAGAACAAAGCAGGAGGGATCACAATACCTGATATCAAACTGTATTACAAGGCCACTGTATTTTTAATTTTTTGAGGTAACTCCATACTGCTTTCCACAGTGGCTGCACGAGTCTGCATTCCAACCAACAGTACACCAGGGTTCACTTTTCTCCACATCCTCGCCAGCACTTGTTCATTGATTTATTGATGATAGCCGTTCTGACGGGTATGAGATAATATTTCACAGTGGTTTTAATTTGTATCTCTTTGACGATTGGTGATGTTGAGCATCCTTTCATATGTCTATTGGCCATCTGTATGTCCTCATTGGGGAAGTGTACATTCAGGTCTTTTGACCATTTCTTAATTGGGTTTTTTGGGAAGGGGAAGTTAGTGTTGAGTTTCATAAGTTCCTTATAAATTTTTGATAATAAGCCCTTATCTGATATATCAGTGAATATATTCTCATATTCAGTGGGCTGCCTTGTTGGTTTGTGGATGATTTTCTTTGCTGTGCAAAAAATTTTTAGTTTTATGTAGTCTCCTTTGTTTATCTTTTCTTGTTTCCCTTCCTCTGGGTGCTATATCAGAAAACAAATATTGCTTCAAGAAATATCTGAAATTATAGTGCCTACAGATTTTTTTGGTTTTTAGTATTCTTACATTTAAGTCTTTTACCTATTTTGGGTTTTTTCTATGGTGTAAGAAACTGATCTAGTTTCATTTTTTTGTACATATCTGTCCATTTTTCCCAACTCCATTTTATTTAATAGACTATGTTTACCCAACTTTATGTTTTTGCCTCCTTTGTTAAATATTAATTTATTACAGAGGTGTGGGTTTATTTCTGGGCTCTCTGTTCTGTCCCATTGATCTATATGTCTGTTTTTATACCAATACAATGCTTTTTACATTACTATGGCCTTGTGTATAGTTTGATACCAGATAGCGTGATTTCTTCAACTTTGTTCTTTTTTAAGATGGCTGTGGCTATTCAGAATCTTTTGTGGTTCCATACAAACTTTTAGAAATTTGTTTAGTTTTGTGAAACACACCATGGTGTCTTGATAAGGATTATGTAGAATGTATAGACTGCTCTGGGTAGTATGAATATTTTAATGAAGTAAACTCTTCCTATCCATGACCATGTTGTATGCTTCCACTTATTGATATTTTCTTCAGTTTCTTTCTTCAGTGTCTTATAATTTTTTTACCACAGATCTTTTACATATCTCATTGTGCTTTTAATTTGCATCTCTCTGATGGCGAATGATGTTGATCATTTTTTCATATGACTCTGGGCCCTCCGTATGTCCTCCTTGGAGAAGTGTCTGTTCAGGTCCTTTGCCCATTATTAATTGGATTGTTTGTCTTTCTTGTGTGGAGTCATGTGAGTTCTTTATATATTTTGCAGATCAAACCTTTGTCTGAGATATCATTGACAAATATGTTTTCCCATACAGTTGGTTCCCTTTCCATTTTGGTGATGTTTTCTTTAGCCATGCTGAAGCTTTTAATTTGATGTTGTCCCATTTGTTTTTTCTTTTCATTATATCCTTTGCCCTAGGGGATATATCGATGAAAATTTTGCTGCATGGGATGTCTGAAATTTTCCTATGTTCTCCTCTCAGAATTTTATGGTATCACAACTTATATTTAACTCTTTTATCAATCTTGAGTTTATTTTTGTGTATGGTGTAACTTGGTGGTCTAGTTTCATTGTTTTGTACTTACCTATCCAGATCTCCAAACACCATTTGTTGAAGAGGCTACTATTACTCCACTTTATGTTCCTGCCCTCTTTGTCAAATATTAATTGACCGTAGAGACTTGAGTTTATTTCGGCACTCTCTATTCTATTCCACTGATCTATGTGTCTGTTCTTATGCCAATTCCAGACTGCTTTGATTACCATGACCTTGTAGTATAGCTTGATATCAAGTATTGTGATCCCTCCTACTTTGTTCTTCTTTCTCAAAATTGTTGAGGCTATCTGGGATCATTTATGGTTCCATATAAATTTCTGAAATGTTTGCTCTTTATTTGTAAAATATGTTATTGGTATTTTAATATAGATTGCATTGAATCTGTAAATTGCTTTGGGTAGTATGGACATTTTGATGTTAATTCTTCCAAACCACAAACATGGTATATGCTTCCATTTATTTGTGTCTTCCTTAATGTCTTTCTTCAGTGTTGTGTAGTGTTCTGAGTACAGGTGTTTTACCTCCTTAGTTAGGCTTATTCCTAGGTACTTTATTCTTCTTGTTGCTACAGCAATTTTTTCCCCTGATTTCTGATTCTGATCTTTCATTGTTGGTGTATAAAAATGCCTTTGATTTCTGAATATTGAGTTTGTGTCCCACTGCTTTCCAAGTTCACTTATTAGGTCATGTAGTTTTTTGTGGAGTCCATAGGGTTTTCTATGTACACTATCATCTCATCTGCAAACAGTGACAGCTTTACTTCCTCCTTCCCAATTTGGATACCTTTTATTTCTTTTTCTCATTTGATTGCTGTGACTAAGGCTTCCAATATTATGTTGAATACAAGTAGTGAAAGCGGACACACTTGTCTTGTGGCTGATCTTAGAGGGAAAGCTTTTAATTTTTACTCTATTGAGTATGATGTTAGCTGTACATTTCTCATATATGGCCTTTATGATGTTGAGTGTTCTCCCATTTTGCTGAGTGTTTTATCATGAATGGATGCTGTACTTTATCGAATGCTTTTTCAGCATGTATTGATATGATCATGTGATTTTTGTCTTTAATTTGGTTTATGTGATATATTATGTGTATTGATTTGTAAATATTGTACCATCCTTGCATCCCTGGGATGAATCCCATTTGATCATGGTGTATGATCTTTTTGATGTATTGCTGGATCCAGTTTGCCAGTATTTTGTTGAGGATTTTAGCATCTACATGCATCAGCAATATTGGCCTATAGTTTTCTTTCTTTGTTGTGTTTTTCTATGTTTTTGGAATTAGGATGATGCTGGCCTCATAAAAAGAGTTTGGGAGTCTTCCCTCTTCTTGTATTTTTGGGAATAGTTTGAGCAAGATAGGGGTTAGTTCTTCCTAAATATTTTGTAAAATTCTCCTGTGAAGCCATCCAGTCCATGGCTTTTGAGTGCTTCGTTTCTGATTTTATTTATTTGGGACTTCTCTCTTTTTTTCTTGATGAATCTGGTAAAATGTTTGTCATTCTTATTTTCATTTAAAGAAACAGCACCTCGCTCATTGATCTTTTGTATTGTGTTTTAGACTCTATTTAATTTATTCATGCTCTGATCTTTGTTAGTTCCTTTTTCTACTCACTTTGAGCTTTGTTGTTTTTTCCAGTTTTTTTTTTTTATGTGTAAAGATAGATAGTTTATTTGATATTTGTCTTGTTTCTTGAGGTAGGCCTATTATACTATGTATTTCCATCTTAGGACTGCTTTCACTATGTCCTTTAGGTTTTGTATTGTTGTGTTCTCATTTTCATTTGATTTATTACATGATCTCTTTGTTAGCCCATTCATTGTTTAGTAATATCTTTTTATGCTTCCAAGTCCTTGCATATTTTTCAGTTTTTATTTTCTTTGTGTATATGTGATTGATTTCTAATTTCTTACCATTATCATTAAAAAAGATGCTTGATATTATTTCTATTTATTAAATTAATTGAATTTTTGTGTCATAATGTGGTTTATTCTAGAAAACATTCCAGTGCACTCAAAAAATGTATATTCTGGTGTTTTGGGGTGAAATGCTCTGAAGATATAAATTAAATGCATTAAATCTAGTGTGTCATATAAAGCTACTCTTTCCTTGTTAATTTTCTGTCTAGAAGATCTATCTATTGATGTAAACGGGGTGTTAAAATCAGCTACTATGCTATATTACTGTCAGTGTCTCCTTTTGTATCCGTCAAGATTTGCTTTATATATTTGAGTGTTCCTATATTGGGTACCTAAATGTTTACAAGAGTTATATCCTCTTATTGGATTGTTCCATTTATCATTATGTAGAGTCACTCTTTGTCTCTTATCATAGCCTTTGTTTAAAGTCAATTTTGTCCTTTATGTGTATTGCTATCCCAACTTTATTTCTTTCTCTTTGCATGAAATATTTTTTATATTACTTTACTTTTTGTCTGTGTGTATTTTTAGTTCTGAGGTGGGTCTCTTGTAGACAGCATATATGTAGGTCTTGTTTTCTTATCTATTTACCTACCCTTTGCTTTTGTTTGGAGCATTTAAACCATTTACCATTTAAGTGAGTATTGGTAGGTATGTATTTATTACCATTTTTTCAATTGTTGTTCAATTACAGTTGTCTGCATTTACCCACCACCGCTCCCCGCCAGCCCAGCCAAACCCACCTTGTCCCTTGCTTTCACTCCTCCCCCTTGGTTTTGTCCATGTGTCCTTTGCAGTGTTTCCTGAAAACACTTTGCCCCATTATCCCCTCCCACCTCCCCTCTGGTTACTGTCAGATTGTTCTTAATTTCAATGTCTCTGGTTATATTATGCTTGATTTTTTCTTTTGTTGATTGTGTTCCAGTTAAAGGTGAGATCATATGGTATTTGTCCCTCATCACCTTGCTTATTTCACTTAGCATAACACTCTCCAGTTCCATCCATGCTGTCACAAAAGGTAGGAGCTCCTTCTTTTTCTCTGCTGTGTAGAACAAACATTTCAGAAATTTATATGGAACCATTTTATTTTTTTAACTATGTTCCTCTTTTTTTGTCTTCCTCCTCCTCCTCTACCTTCTTCTTCAAGAGGACTCTTTAACATTTCTTATAATTTTGGCTTTGTGGTAGCAACCATCTTTAGCTCTTTCTTGTCTGAGAACCTCTTTAGTTTTTCTTTAATTTAAAATGATAGCCTTGCTGTGTAAAGTAGTCTTGATTGTTGTTCCTTGCTTTACATCACTTTGAATTTATCATGTCAAAACTTTCTGGCCCAAAATTTTCTGTTGAGAAAGAAGTTGATAGTCTTATGGGAGCTCCTTTGTAGACAACTGTCTTTCTATTGTTGTTTTAAGAATCTCTCTGTCTTTAACCCACAGCATTTTAATTATGATATGTGTTGGTGTGGGCCTCTTTGGATTCATCTTCTTTGGAACTCTCTGTGCTTGCACCATGTTAAAAAAGTTTCAGTCATAATTTTCTCAAAGAGTTGTTTGATCCCTTGCTCTCTTTCTTTTCTGCTTTTGGTATTTCTATAATGCAGATGTTTTTATATTTCATGTTGTTCCAAATGTGTCTTGAACTATCCTCATTTTTTAACCAGATATGGTTACCATCTTTTAAACTATATCTGGTAAATTGCTTGTCTTCATTTATTTCAGCTTTTTTTAAATATAAAAATCTTCTTTATTTATTTTTAGAGAGAGGGAAAGTGAGGGAGTAACAGAGGGAGGAAAAGATCAATGTGTGAGAGAATCATTGATTAATTGCCTCTCACATGCATCCCAACCATGGATTGGCCAACAACCCAAGAATGTGTCCTGACTGGGAATCAATCAGCAACCCTTCACTATGTGGGACAACACTCAACCAACTGAGACATGCCAGTCAGGGTTCATTTAGTTCTTTTTCTGGAGATTTCTCTTGTTCTTTCATTCTGGGCATGTATCCCCATTTTGGCTGCTTCTTTGTGTTTGTTTCTATGTACTTGACGTGGTATGACTCCCAGTCTTCATAGAATTGCCTTATGTAGTGTGTGTCTTGTGGAACCCAGTGTGGCAGTCCCCTTCATCAACTGAACTTGGTGCTTCAGAAATGTTCCTTGTGTACATTATGTGAGCCCTCCTTTTGTAATTGAGTCTTGATTTCTATTGGCCCGTTTATGTATGGGGTCAACCATCAGGGTGACTGACTGTGAGGACTGACCCTGACCACAGTGTATGAGCTGCAGTGTAGGGGCTGACCATATGAAGTGGAATTCATTTATGCAGCTTCTGTTGCCTCCCGAGATCTCCCTCTGGATATGCCTCTTGTGAAGCTAATTGAATTCTCTTCTGATGTGTCTGAAGATGGTCACTGGGCATGTTGTTTCTGGGGTTTCCTGGGAGGTACTCTGGTGTAGGATAATGTCAGACACCACCTGTGACTGGGAAACTTGTCTGGGGCTACAGAGCAATTCACAGTTAGGGACTGCTTCTCCTGGGCCTGGGTGTGGTGGGGGGGAAGGACTAACCTATGCACCAAGCCTGGCTTTTATCAGTACTCAGCCAAGGGGAAGTAAGCAAAAGTCCAAAAACAACTTGAGATCTGCCTTCTTCAGCCTGCCAGCTGCCTTATAGGCTCAGTCACTGAAAGAGCCTCTGGTGATATTCAAGTTGCTTGAGGTAGGTTCTCAGTGAGTCACCATGTAAAGGCGAGTGATGTTTACCAGATTGATACAGGTTCAAATTCAGTGCCAGTGCTGGGTTTGAGGTCACTTAGCAAATGTCCCAAGATATACCAAGTCTATCTACCTATCACTACAGACCTGCAGAATTTTGTGGTGGGGCCAGGTCTCATGAAGTCATCAGGGTGAGGACAGCAGAGTTTATCAGGCTCAAAGAGATCAAGATTTGGCCACATAATGGGAGGACTCTTCATAGACAATGCATGCAAGAAAAATTGCCCTAGAACCACACAACTCAGTCTGTTCCAGGTTATGCCAAAAACCCAAGCTCAACGTGGCAGGGCCCCCATTATACAGGAGGTTGGGGTACAGTCAAGTTTGGGAAAAAGTGATAGGAGTGACTATTATTCCAGAGCTACATAACTCAGCCCATCCTTCATTCTGCTCAGATTTCAACAGTGTGGCATCACCAAGAGTTGAGAGTGTGGAGTCACTTGAAGCCTGAAGCCTGAAGTCTAGAACAGGGGTGTCAAACTCATTTTCACTGATGGCCACATCAGCCTCATGGTTGCCTTCAAAGGGCCTAATGTAATTTTAGGACTGTATAAATGTAACTACTCCTTAACAGTTAAGGGAGAGCTCGACACTGCTGCCAGGTAGAAACAAGTTGCCGGGCCAGATAAAACAAGGTGGAGGGCCAGATTTGGCCCACAGGCCTTGTGTTTGCCACCTTTGGTCTTGAAGATCTCTGTGAGGGAGAAACACCAGTCAGGTTCACAGGAATATGGGTGAAATGGTGCCCATTTCAAAGCTATATCACTCAGTCATTGACACCACCTTAGTCTGCCCAGATCTCTATACCCTCGACCAAGCAGCTGACTCCTCAGCAGCGTGTGATCTCTGCAATGTGGGGCATGCTTCACCCAAGAAAGATGGGTCTGTGGTATGGGATAGTGATTCAGCACAGGGGTCTCAGCAGCTGTCTCCTCAGCTCTCTCCCCAGAACCACAAACCCCAGTAGCTCCTCATACATCTCTAGTCTGCTCCACACTTCCTGTGCGGGAGCCCAAGATGAATGGCTGCAAAAGCAATTTTGTGCATTGGCCCTTTAGGAAGGTGCCATTGTCTCTTTCAGAGTCCCATCTCTCCCTGCCAGACAGCATCCCCCATGATTTTCACAGCCAGATATTGCATGGGTGCCTCTTCCCAGTTCTGATATTCTGGGCTGGAAAGGACAGTGTGAGGTTGAGACCCCATGGTCCTAAGAGGGAACCTTTGCAGTTAACATAGTGCTCCAAAATCTCAGCTGCCACCTGTGGGAGTAGGGCCAGCTTTTTTTACATCTCTGCCCTTCCTACCAGTCCCAATGTGGCTTTCTTTGTAAATCCTTAGTTAAAAGACTGCATTTCAGTTAATCTTCATTTGTTTATTCATGTCGGTTCTTCTATATTTTAGTTGTATTCCAGTTGGTCCTGGGAGGAGGTAAGTATGTTTGTCACTTGAGTAGGGATTTGTTTCTTATTGTTTGGTTTTAAGAGTTTTTAAATTTTTAGAAATATTCTGGACAAAATGTGTGTTTTGTTAGATATATGATTTGCAAATATTTTCTCCAAGTGTAGCTTCCTTTTCCATTTTAAGAGTATTTTTCACAAGGAAAAAAGTTTTTAATTTTTATAAAGATCTTAATTTATCATTTTTTATCTTATAGATTGTGCTTTTGATGTTGTATCTAAAAATGCATATATATTATATATGTGACTATCATACATATATGAATGAGTTTTATGTCAGTTCATATAATGGATGTTTATATTATATATCCATATGGATATTATCCATATATAGTACTTCCATTAAGTATTATGTTAGCTAGAGTTTTTCAATTTATGTCATTCATTGGGCTATGAGATGTTTTAAGTTATGGGTAATTTCAGAGACATATAAAACATTCATATATTTAGTTATTCTATAATTTACTAAATCTCACTATAATCACATTATGATTTTAGTCCCAATCTATTGCTATAGTCATATAGGACAAGTCAAGTTAGAAGTAAACACATTTTAACAAAAGTTCTGAATCATGGGTGCCTAATTGCATTTTACCAAGAGGCCAGTTAACTGTATAGGCCAGCTGTGGAGATGACTGCTTTCTGCAGAAGCCTCGGCACACAGAAAAAGGATGTTTTTAAAAACAGGTTCAAAATAATCAAGCAAACCAATAAAACATAATAAATTTGAATAAAGCCAATAAGTATAATTAATTTAGGCATTAATTATAAAGTCTCCATTGTACACTGACTGGTGTGGCTCAGTTGGTTGGGCATAGTTCTGCAAAGCTAAAGGTTGCTGGTTTGATTCTTGGTCAAGGCACATGCCAGGGTTGTGGGTTTGGTCCCTGGTCAAGGTGTATATTAAGAGGCAACCAATTGATGTCTCTCCCTCACATTGATGTTTCTCTGCTTTTCTTTCTCCCTACCTTCACTTTCTCTAAAATAAATCAGCAAAATATTTTTTAAAAAACACCCATCAGAGATTGAATATTTTCAACTGAAACATTCAGTATTGCTTTGTAAAATGTCTTAATATCTACTGTGAATGGGTCATCCCAAGATTTATGGATATGTCAACTAAAAATATGCACAACATTTGTAGTTGCTTGTTTTTTTTATTAATAACATATATGTTAAATTAATATATACATATATTTTTTCATATTAAGCCATTAAAATATTTGTTTTTGTGCATCTCAATTGATATGACAGATTTAGAAAACTATTAATCAGTTATTGTTTATATTTGTAAATTAAAAATTACACATTCTTGGAAAATGGAATAAGCCTTACTCAAATAGCCCTTACCCAAAAAGCAACAGAGTTAGAGATTCTATGTCAATATTTTACTTGTGACTTGAATAGAATATATTATCCTTAAATAGAATATATTATCTTATTATAAGTTTTACCTGAAGTAACTATAACTTAATTTGTTTACAGACTCTCATATATCTTCAACATCATACAGGTGTTTGTACATTACTGACCCAGAAATTGGATGAGGTCCCAGTCTCAAATATTTCAGGATTTCTATAGGTCAGTAGAAGATTCCTTAAGATATGCAACTCTTCTGGGGTAAATACTTAAATTTAAATTCCCATTTAAATTTTTCAAAATTGTTTTTCTCCTATTCTACAGTGCAAAATGGCAAAAGTATAATTTTACTCCCTGACATAAACATTTTCTCTGGAAGACAATGTTGGTCAATACATTATATCTCTCACTTCTTTTGCTTAAACTACTTGTTTTGCAGTTTTGTGATCAAATTATGCTTTTTGTCCACCAATTCCACTTCTGGGAATATATTCAAAGAAACCCAAAACTAATTTGAAAGAACATAAGCACTCCTATGTCCATTGCAACTGCCAAGATATGGAAGCAGCCCAAGTGTCCATCAGTAGATGAGTGAATAAGACAACTATGGGACATTTACACAATGGAATACTACTCAGCCGTAAAAAGGAAAATTTTACCCTTTATGACAGTATGGATGGACCTAGAGAACATTATGCTAAGTGAAATAAGCCAGTCAGAGAAAAACAAATACCATATGATTTCACTTATATGTGGAATCTAATGTAAAAACTGAACTAACAAGCAAAATAGACACAGACTCAAAGATAGAGAGCAGGATGACAGCTACTGGAGGGGGGATGTTAGGGGTGGAGGGATTGAGCAAAAAATAAAAAGGACTTATGCACATGGACAACAGTGTGGTGATTGCAGGGGAGTAAGGGTATAAGTGGGTTAAATAGGAATGGAAAAAATACAATAAAATTTTAAAACAAGAAAAAATGAATTATTCATGAAATTTTAAAATATGCTCATCTCCATTTTCTCATGGAGATAAAATTTATTTAGAATTGTCTTAGTAAACCTTCTTATATTTAAATCTTATTTCCCACAATTTTTGCTTATCTATATTTCTTCCCAAATTAACTATCAACTAATCCATACATACACCAAATATATTCCTGCCTTGAGAAGTTTTTAATATAATTTCTCTACCTTTTACATCTAGATTTTCAAATCCTACTCGATCTCATATTCAAATTCTCTCCATGCTACCAGGCTCAAATAAATATAATCTTACTCTATTAGCATCCCAATGTGTAGGGATGCAAAGCAATCATTCAGTCTTTTTATCTATCAAAAATACTTTATAATTTTATGCCACATTTGTGACCCACTTCTGACCTTTTATAATGACCTTTGTACTTATTTCCCATGAATACTGTAATATTCATCATGGTAGAGTATCCCAAAGTGCATATAATAGTCACACAGAGTGAGTAAAAATAAAAGCATTTATAAATTTTCAGGCTAAATGGATTGGGTAGCTCTTGATCAAAATATTTCTAATATTCAGATATTAAAGTAACTAATATACAGAAAATTGTGGCACATGAGTTGTTTATTGAACCCTTTATTTCTAGGGTAGTGAAAACTCTATAACATTCCATGCATGTAATTATCTTCATTAAAAAAAACAAAAATATAAAAACAAGAACATCAGCACCCTTTATTGTATTATCCTTTTTTATGTTAGTGAAGCGGTGTCTAATTGTAATGATTAATTGACCAGAAAATTTTAGCATGGATTACAACTCTAGTAAAGTTGGAACAACTTTGTTCAAAGTGAGAACTAAAGTTCAAGAAATTTCTGAAAAAAGTTTAATTTTTCTCATTCAATATATATTGAATGTTGAAAGTTTAAAAAAGCAAAATAAAAAACAAAAATACTTTTAAAATTCTTAGCCTTGATAATTAATTATTATATATATATATATTTATATATCTATTATACATATATTAGGTATCTCTGTCCTTATACTATATATAATATATAAAATATATTATAACATATATCCTTGTTCTTTATATATAATATATAAAATATATATATATTAGACATCTCTGTCCTTGTACTAATGAAATTTAGTTCAACACTCTTTCTCACCTTTAACACATATCAGTTGGTAAGAACTAGATAGTTGTCTATAGCCAAGAATAAGAAGTTCCTGAGCAGATTTCTTTTTATCACAATAGTTCGGTTCATAAAACAACCTACTCTCCCAAAAACCCACTCCACAAAACAATATGAAAAAATATAAGAAACATGTCTATGATATGTTTGATTGAAATAAAATTGATGGTTTTCTTTGGAACTGTGATGTATGTTAGCAAATAATTTTTATTTATGCCAGTTTCTATTAATACACACACTGTTTATACTCAACAGTATGTACATACAGTTTGTACTAAAGGGAAATATTTCTACCACATTTATACAAATAGATCTCTCCTTTCCGCACAGAAAGCTTCTGTTTTCCTACTGCTTTTTCTTTGGAGTATTTCTTTTTTTTTCTTTTTTTATTGTTGTTCAATTACAGTTTTCTGCATTTTCACCCACCACTTCCCCCTACCCCAGCCAAATCCCCCTCCCTCTGTTGTTTCCACCCTCCCCCTTGTTTTTGTCCATTTGTTCTTTATAGTAGTTCTTGAAAACCCTTCCCCCCATTTCCTCTCCCCCCTCCCCTCTAGTTACTGTCAGATTGTTCTTACTTTCAGTGTCTCTGGTTATATTTTGTTTGCTTTTTTCTTTTGTTGATTATGTTCCAGTTAAAGGAGAGATCATATGGTATTTGTCTCTCACCACCTGGCTTATTTCCCTTAGCATAATGCTTTGGAGTACTTCTAATTTTTATTTTGATGTTTAGCAACCAAACTTCATTGTGTTCATTATTCTAGTAGAAGAGGCGCATAGCTTAGGACAGTGCATATGCAAGTTGTTTTGTTTATAATACCCTTTGTGACAAGTATCTCCCTTTTGTCAGTCATTGTGGACAAAACAGCACACTGGAATAGGGTTTCAGAAAAAAAAACTGTCCAATGTCCACTCTATTTCATCCTCCAGGTGTGTTTCTCATAACCCATTGCCCATTAAAATCTAGTAAACATATTTATGACTTTACTTATAAATAATAATATCCCTTCTCCAAAAATTCTGTAAATAACTCTCAATAATACTGTATTATTTCTTGCTATTATGAGAATTTCCCTAAAAGCAGGTAAATGACACAGCACTAAATCACCTCCCCTCTGATCTGATAAATGGTTTTTATGTTTGGGGTAAATTTATTCTCATTGGTACTTGTCTTATAGACCATACGACCTACTGCTTAGAAGAAGTACAGAATTGCCAGTAGCTATCAAAGACATGGATTTTTCTCTCCAGGCCTCAAGCTGTGTCCACAATTAGTCAATGTCAAGTAGAACGTTGTAAGACAAGATAGAGAAAAAAGGAAATGTAGTGCTTTATTGCAGAACAAATACATGCTTGAGTTCTTTAACTATCCTATTTACTAATATTGTTCTCACCCACTGAAACCTAAAATGAGAAAAAAAATCTTTTATTCCCTTAACGTCATCATCACTATTTATAACTTTTATTTAACACATAAAAAACACCTATTCTTTACTGCTATGTGCCAGGAGCTAAGTTATGAGTAAGTAAGGAATATAATAACAAATATATATATATATATATATATATATATATATATATATATATATATATATATATATATATTTTGCTTTCCAGAATCTACAGGTCTGATGAAAAAGATAGTAGTATAAGTAAATAATTGCTAAAAGGTGATAAATACTGTCTTAGAAACCTTCACAAGAATTATGGAAGATTAGCAGAGGATTCACTGACCTGACCATAATAGGATAGAGCCAAACAGGAGATGGGGAAGAAGAAAAATAGTGTGATGCATACTTTATACGCAGCATATAGTAAGTTTTTAAAAAAGACATTTTAATAAATATTTAAATATTTTGAAACAATCACATTGATATGTTTATATAAGTTCGCATGTGCATGCTCACATGTTTCTATTTGGTTCACCTGAAAACAGTGTTTTAATATGCATGAAGTCATTGCTGTGCCAGGCCCACTGGCCATTTGTGTTTGACATTTTTGGTTCAGTAGCATCCTGCTGTCTTTCACATGAAGAATTTTAGTGTATTCTTACAGCTGTTGGAGCTTCTAGGCATTCTCTCAACGTTTCCTTCTAAAAAGTACACTGATTCTGGTTGTTTAGAGCATCAAAATATATTCAGTGGTTTACTTCTTTAAAATACTGAATAAAATAAAAAAACAACATGTACAAAGATAGGAAAATCTTAAATTTTGATCCCAACTTCCCAGTATCGTTTTAATTCTAACAGTGGCCTTGAATGTTTTAATCAAAGAGATAACTAACAGTGGAAATTTCTTTTTTTTAATTAATTTATTTTTATTCAGTTACAATTGTCTTCATTTTCTCCCCATCCCTCCACCCCACCCCAGCTGAACCCACCTCCCTCCCCCACCTCTACCCACCCCCTTGATTTTGTCCTTGTGTCCTTTATAGTGGCTCCTATACACCCCTCTCCCCACTAGCCCCTCCCCACTCCCCTCTGGCTATTGTTACAATGTTCTTAATTTCAATGTCTCTGGTTATATTTTGTTTGCTTTTTTCTTTTGTTGATTATGTTCCAGTTAAAGGTGAGATCATATAGTATTTGTCCCACACCACCTGGCTTATTTCACTTAGCATAATGCTCTCCAGTTCCATCCATGCCTTTGCAAAGGGTATAAGCTCCTGCTTTCTCTCTGTTGCGTAGAAATCCATTGTGTAAATGTACCATAATTTTTTGATCCACTCATTTGCTGATGGGCACTTAGGTTGCTTCCAGGACTTGGCTATTGTAAATTGTGCTGCTTTGAACATCGGGGTGCACAAGCTCTTTTGGATTGGTGTTTCGGGGTTCTTAGGGTATAATCCCAGCAGCGGAATTGCTGGGTCAAAGGGCAGTTCCATTTGTAGTTTTCTGAGGAAATTCCATATTGTTTTCCATAGTGGCCTCACCAGTCTGCATTCCCACCAACAGTGCACTAGGGTTCCCTTTTCTCCGCATCCTCTCCAACATTTGTTTGTGGATTTGTTTATGTTGGCCACTCTGACTGGTGTGAGATGGTACCTCATTGTGGTTTTAATTTGCATCTCTCTGATGGCTAGTGATGCTGAGCATCTTTTCATACGTCTCTGGGCCCTCTGTATGTCTTCCTTGGAGAAGTGTCTAACAGTGGAAATTTCACATTATGTAATGGTGGTCCTTGCTGGGTGATATATACTCTCAAATCATCCCTTACAGTTAACCATTTCTAAAGTTCTTTGGGTGTCAAACACAAATAAATAATAGCCACTTGGTGGGTGCTGGGGGTGAGATATACCTGAAAGAGTACTTACCTAGGAACCATTCCTGGCTCTGCTTATAATCAAATGTATAATATTGATCAATTTGGTTAAACTTTCTGGACATCAAATTATCAAAAACTCTTCTTTATCTTTGAAAATGGCATATATTCACATTAGGAGATTTTAATTAAAAAACAAATAAGTCTCATAGTGCCACCAGTAATGATCTTTTCCTTAGGACTCTTTTCAGTATTCTAATTAACTTAACATTTCTGATCATTAGCTTTCTCCAAGCCAAAACAAAACTGTGACATAATGTTTTGTGTTCTATCTTTCAACCTCTCCTCCACTCTGTTTTTATTTATTTAATTAATTAGTTTATTTTTTTGTTATTCATTTACAATTGTCTGCATTTTCTCCCCATCCCTCCACCCCACCCCAGCCAATCCCACCTCCCTCCCCCACCTCTACCCTCCCCCTTGATTTTGTCCTTGTGTCCTTTATAGTAGCTCCTGTAGACCCCTCTCCTCACTATCCCTTCCCCACTCCACTTTGTTTAATGGCTTCCTTTTCAACAGTCCTTCCATATGTTGCTTGCTGCTTGACATGTGTCTTCCCACAGTAATACTTATTTTATAATATTCATACCAAATAAACAAATAAATATATGCATTCAAGTAAGTTTGATCTCTAAAGAGTAACCATTTGGTAAAAATTTTTGGTTAAAAAATTATGGCAACCACTGTTGGAAAGTTTATTGCTGAACTGGTAAATTCATACACTGATAGTTAATAGTATAAATTGAAACACTTCTAAAAATCAATATGGTAAAATATTTCTCATCATAGAAATGGCCATTTAATTTTACCTCAATTTCTTCATAGTAATTTATTCAAGGTAAATAATTAATAGAAGAGAATAAATGGCCATATCCTTAATAGTGTGTAATATAAAAATTATAATAGTACAAACTGTTTAATTTGGCACATTAAATTGAAGATATGATATATGCATGCTTTACTTTATTTTTATTGTTTATGCTATTACAGATGTTCCCATCCCCCCTTTTACCCCTCCTTGCCCCCACCCTTGCCACCCCACCTTTGGTCATCATCACACTGATTTCTGTGTCTGTAGGCTATGTATACATGTTCTTTAGCTAATCCCTTCACCTTCTTTCATCCAGTCCCCCCTCCCCTCTGACAGCTCTCAGTCTGTTCCTTGTAATCCATGCCTCTGTTTCCATCTTGTTTGTCAGGAAATTTTTTTCATTAGATTCCACACATAAATGAGATTATATGGCATCTGCCTTTCACCAACTGGATTATTTTACTTAGCATAATACTCTCCACTTCCATCCATGCTGTTGTGAAAGGTAGGAGTTCCTTCTTTCTGCTGCATAGTATTCCATTCTGTAAATGTGCCACTGCTTTTTTATCCACTCATCTACTGATGGACACTCAGGCTGTTTCCAAATCTTGGCTATTGTAAACAATGCTGCAGTGAACAAAGGGGTTAATATATTCTTTCAAATTGGTGTTTTCAGGATTATTTGGATAATAATAATTTCTGATATTCCCAGAAGTGGCATTTCTAGATCAAAAGGCAGTTACATTTCTAATTTTTGGAAGAAACTCAATACTGTTTTCCACAGTGGCTGCACCAGTCTACATTCCCACCAACGGTGCACAAGGGTTCCCTTTTCTCCATATCATCATCAGCACTTGTTTTTTGTGGTTTTACTGGTGGTAGCCATTCTGTCAGGCTCAGGGTGGTATTTCATTGTGGTTTTAATTTGCATCTCTCTATTAGTGACATTGTTGAAAGTTACTATAAGGAGAATTGGTAATGACAAAATGTTAAGTAAAAAATTGAAAATTACAACTGTGTTTCTACTGGTTTCACAAAATTATATAAAGTTAGCATGATGGAGGGAGGATTGAATGTGGAAGGTGGGGGTTGGGAGAGCAGAGGAGAGTAATGGGGGAAAAATGGGGACAAATGTAATTGAACAACAATAAACATTTAAAAAAAAAATTTAGCACAAGAAAAAAGTGTTTTAAATCCTTTCAAAATGTCAGGTGATGTGATTGTAAATACTTTTCTTATTATGTTTTCTTTTCAGTTTTAACATATTTTAATTTAGTTTAGTAGATAGTAAAGTCATAAATGCAAAAAATAAAATAAAATGAGAAATAAAAATATACCTGGCACATGCACCTGCTCTGTAAGCTCAGAATAGCCACCTTTATGATTCTATAGTAATATAGTTAAGGGCATTAGTGAGTTTACAATTATCACCTATTTTATTAACTTAAAATAGTGAGTACAGAGTATGATAAAGTCCAGCAAGGGTAATTTTCCTTCAGTGACAGAAAGATCTTCATGCTCTTTGTAAAATTGTACTTTTTAGTAGTGCCATGTATGAATGAGCCTAATAATGACAGATATCCTGATATAAATAACATTAGTTATTAATTAATTTTTAGATTTTGCTAAAAGTATGTGCATTTTCTGCTTGCATATAAGTTAAATCCACTTTAACTCTTTTTATGTTATGCAAATTTTTGTGTGGGTATGTTTTACTTTCATGAACAGGGGGCTATTTAAAAGGCAATTTCATAGTCAGGTTTAAGCTGCTATCTGAAACACAACAGCACCAAAGACTACACTGAAAAAGAAGCAAGGGTTATTTTTGCATCATGGAGAGTAGATGCAGCTTCTCTGATTTCACAGATCATTAGTATATAGTAGTATGAATATATTTCAGAAAATTGTCTTTGTTTATTTTCTAGAAGTTGTTGCCTTTTTTTCATGTATTACAAATAGAGAAACTAGAAAGTTAATAATTTACCTAGAAATATCTCTAAATAAGTTACAATTTAGGGAACTAAACTAAATAAAGTTACCCCAATTCTCCAATCTTAAAAGGAAGGAAAAATACACAAGTATAATTTCATTATATAGAGAAAAAGTGAGAAATAGAGATGATAGAGCTAGATGAGATATCCTTTTTTAAAAAAGATTTCATTTATTTATTTTTAGGGAGAGGGAAAGAGAGGGAGAGAAACATTGATGTGTGAGGGAAACATTGATCTGGGGCCCTGTCCACAGCCCAGGCACATGCCCTGACCAGGAATAGAACTGGAGACACTTCCCTCTGGGGGTGCCGACTGAGCCATGCCGCTCAGGGCTAGATATAGATTTCTTTGCGCTACCATAACGAAATGCTATAGCATAGGCTGGGTGACTTAAACAACAGAAATTTCTTTTCTCACAGTTCTAGAGGCTAGAAGTTCAATACAGGGTGGGGCCAGAGTAGGTTTATAGTTGTTTGTGGAAAATAATACAATTAAGAAATAATAAAAGAATAAACTCTGTGTTTTGTGTACTCACAACTGTAAACCTACTTTTGCCCCTCTCTGTATAAAGGTGCTGGCAACGTGGTTTCTGATGAGAGGACTTCCCCAGGCTTGTGGATGCCTGCCTTCTTGCTGTGTCCTCACCTGAACTTTCCCCTGTTCCTGGGAGTGGGGGAAGGGAGAGGGTGAGGGCTAGAGAGAGGAACACAGATATAAGGAGTCTCTTCCTCTTCTTACAAGGACACCAGCCCTTTTAGATTAAAACCTCATTCTTATGACCTCACATAACCTATTTTATCTCCATATAAGGCCCTATCTCCAAATACAGTAACATTGTGTGAGTGTATGCGCATTACTACTTCTTTGCTGGGGAGAGGAAGGCAGGAAGGCAATGCAGAACACAAATTTTAGAAATATCCAAGAAAGGTGTGACCACACTGGACTTTCAATCCATGTCCCATTTTGAGGGTCCCTGACCTCATACTAAGACCCTGTCGCTCTCTCACTAATTGTGATAGGAAGGAAGTCATAATTAGCACAGGTGTAACATATTACCATTTGAGTTAGACCTCACCCCAATTTTATCATAAATTTTAGTGATATACTCTGGAAAGAAACTAGAGAACAGAAGTCTATGCATTGAAATTTAGTAGTTTCCTAGTTGGCAAGCTTTTTCTAATTCTGCCATGAAGAATGATATCCTGACATATTGTTAAAGAATTAGAGTTGAAAGCCTGTATGTATTAATTTTCTGGAAGTGTTCTATGATTTTTTTAATATTAAAAGCAGATTTTTATTGATAAAATGTTAATTTTATTAAAGCTGGATTTTTGTATTTTAAAAAATTAACAATTATCAATGAAAATACAACCTACTGCTCAAAAAGAAAAAGGAAGTGAAATAAGGAATATCTATTAAATTGGTAGTTAATCATTTCTAACCTCAACTGGATTGTCAGCCTGCGAACCAAAGGGTTGCCGGTTTGATTCCCTATCAGGGCATATGCCTGGTTTTTTGGCCATGTTCCTGGTGGGGGGCATGTAAGAAGTAACCACATATTGATGTTTCTCTCCCTCTCTTTCTCCTCCCCTTCCCTGTCTCTAAAAATAAATAAATAGATCTTAAATAATAATAATAATGATAATAATAATTTATACTGAAATCAATCTATTCTCAAAATGATTATTTTTAAATAATGAATTTCAGAATAAATTATGCAATGCTTCCTTGAAAATAGGAAAATCGATTTAGTCCTTATCAAACTACATACTGTTATCTTAAAACCTCTAGTGGCATTTTTCCAATATAAAATATAACACTTGTTTAGGCCCAATTGCTTTTAACTTTACAGTGGCCAGCTGATATCTTGTCCACTTTTTTTAAATGACTTTTTTACTGTTGTTCAAGTACAGTTGTCTCCATTTTCTCCCCACCACTTTCTCCCATCTCACCCACTCCCAACTCCCACCCTTAATCCTACCCCACTTGGGCTTTGTCCATGGGTCCTTTATACATGTTCCTTGACATCCCTTCCCCTTCTTTCCCCAGTAATTCCCTCCCCTCACCCCTCTGGTCCCTGTCAGGATGTTCTTTATTTTGATGTCATGTCTCTGGTTATATTTTGCTTGCTCGTTTGTTTTGTTGATTAGGTTCCACTTATAAGTGAGATTATATGGTATTTGTCTTTCACCACCTGGCTTATTTCATTTAGCATAATGCTCTCCAGTTCCATCCATGCTTTAGAGAAGGGTAGGAACTCCTTTTTTTTTTTCTTTCTGTTGTGTAGTATATCATTGTGTTAAATGTACCACAGTTTTTTGATCCACTTATTTACCGAAGGGCAGTTAGGTTGCTTTGAGCATTTGGTTATTATAAATTGTGCTGCTATGAACATTGGGGTGCATAGGTTCTTTTGAATTGGTGTTTCAGCATTCTTAGAGTATAATCCCAGCAGTGGAATCACTGGATCAAAAGGCAGTTCCATGTTTAGTTTTTTGAGGAAATTCCATACTGTTTTCCACAGTGGCTGCACCAGTCTTCATTCCCACCAACAGTGAACTAGGGTTCCCTTTTCTCCACATCCTTGCCAGCACTTGTTGTTTGTTGATTTTTTTTATGATGGCCATTCTCAACAGTGTGAAGTGGTAGTTTTAATTTGCTTCTCTCTGATGGTTAGCAATGCTGAGCATCCTTTCATATGTCTCTAGGCCCTCTATAACTCCTCCTTAGAGAAGTGTCTGTTCAGGTCCTTTGCCCATTTTTTCATTGGATTGTTTGTCTTCCTGGAGTGGGGTCATGTGAGTTCTTTATATATTTTGGATATCTAACCCATATCCAAGGTGTCATTGGCAAATATATTTTCACATGTGGTTGGTTTCCTTTCATTTTACTAATGTTTTCTTAGCTGCACAGAAGCTTTTTAATTTGATGGAGTCCCATTTATTCTTTCCTTTATGTCCCTTGCTCTAGGGAACATACCGGTGAAAATACTGCCACTTGGAATATCTGAGATTTTCCTGCCTATGTTCTCCTCTACGACTTTATGGTGTCATGACTTATATTTAATCTTTTGTCCATCTTGAGTTTATATTTGTACATGGTGTAAGTCAGTGGTTGAGTTGCATAGTTTTGCATGTAGCTGTCCATATCTCCAAACACTATTGTTGAAGAGGCTATTTTTACTTCATTTTATGCTTCTTCTCCCTTTGTCGAACATTAATTGACCGTCAAGTCTTGGGTTTATTTCTGGACTCTCTATTCTGTTCCATTGATCTATGTGTTTGTTCTTATGCCAGTACCAGACTGTTTTGATTATAGTATCCATGTAATATAGTTTGATATGTATTGTGATCCCTCCTGCTTTGTTCTTCTTTCTCAAAATTGCTGCAGGGTTTCAGGGGTCATTTATGGTTCCGTATAAGTTTTTGAAATGCTTGTTCTATATCTGTGAAGTATATCATTTGTATTTTAATAGAGATGGCATTGAATCTATAAATTGCTTTGGGTGGTATGGACATTTTGGTGATATTAATTTTCCAATCCATGAACATGGTATACACATCCATTTACTTGTGTCTTCCTTAATTTCTTTCCTCAGTGTTGTGTAGTTTTCTAAGTACAGGTCTTTTGCCTCTTTGGTTAGGCTTATTCCTAAGCACTTTATTTTTCTTGTTGCTAAAGTAGATGGGATTTTCCCCCACTTTCTGTTTCTGATATTTCATTGTTGTACAAAAATGCCTTTGATTTCTGAATATTGACTTTGTATCCTTCTGATCTGCCAAAGTCACTTATTAGGTTGAATAGATTTTAAAGTGTAAGTCCTGTGACCCATAAGAATGTACATGATGTCAGAAGAATACTGGGAAAATGATGTTCTATTTTGTTAGCACTGCATGTTGTTGTTGTTTATTCTGCAGTTTAGCACATTACTTTCCATTTATTCTCATTTTATATCCCTTATACTCAGTGTGGACAGCAGATAGGATGTTTAATTCCGCATTTTGTTCCTACTCCAGAATAGGCATGCTGTAGTTACTTAATTCTTGTTTGAAAAACAAAGAGAAAAACTTATAAAGTTTTACTAGTGTCTTTTTTTCACCTCTTTTATATGTTTCACCAAACATATAGAATGTATGTTTGGAGTACAATATAAATCAGTTTATCTACTTTAAATTCATAAAATATATTCAAGGTAAATCCCAACAATATGAAGAACTTGGTCAGTATCTGTTTTTCCCTTCAGCTTCATTGTGAAGTGCCATTCTAGATTTATCAGTCCTCTTTTTTAATTATTTCTGTAAGGTAACCCAAATGCTTTGGTCTTCAAGTGATTTTTGCTGAAAGAAATCACTTTAGATATTAGTTGCTATTTTAACAATAGTCCTTATTAGAGGCAGACCAAGGATGGCAATGTGAAGTAGAAAATGCATTCCCCAACAGAGATTTCACTTCTACCACCTTCTCCTGCAACAACATTTTTCTACCTCTTAGGTCTCACTGCCGCTCCAGCTGATCCAGTGCTAAAGGGAGTCTGAATGAGGGCTGCATCTTGCTGACTTAAACCAATAGTACTTGACTCCCACATCTTCCTGTAGTAATCATGCTATTTACTTACTTTTCCTTTCCTGACCGATATTTCAGTTTCCATGTGCCTTTCTTGCCTGACTGCCTTTACCTGCAGAGTATTTCTTTCCTTTTCTTTTTAGCTCTGCCCCATCATCATCAATGCAAAATACAGCAATTGAGGAGAGATACGCATGATATCATCTGTGTGAATATGCATCCAACATATTGTGGGAGTAAGTCACTGAGACCACTGTTTTATTTATTTATTTATTTATTTATTTATTTATTTATTTAGAGACTGAAAGGAATACTAATATTACATTTGTTGTTTGGAAACTCATGTGTGGATTTTCAATTTTCCACACCAGAGCTTTACATAGAATTTTCTAATCATAGGACATTATAGCCACATGAATCTTGATGTTTTTTTCTGTTGAACTGTTTTTGTATAGTTCATCTTTCATGAAACTGGGGAAGATAAAAATAGAACTGTATTGACTGAAGTGGGGTAGGCAGGGATCCCCAAAGCCTAATTTTGCATCATCATTTTGGCATTCCTTGACCTTCCAATGGTCACTATCTTGCCCAATTTGACTAAAATGTATATCTTCTCTGGATATTTTACATTTGAAGAAAACTGAGGCTCAGTGAGATGTAAATTACTCACAGAACAGACTGAAAATAAGACCTTCTAGATATATATTTCTAACGTTAAATCTCTAATGTTTATGTAAACAGGTATTAACGTTTAAGTCACTGCCATTGGTTTGGATCTTCATATTAGTATAATTCTTCCTTATTCTCTCAAGCAACAACATTGCTACAATACCAGAGAAAATTATCATTTAATACCCAAATTTAATTGTCTGATAGGACACCTTAAGAATATTGTATATCAATAAAGCATCAGATATGGGCTTGGCAATGCTATACTGACTTACATATGTTGAGTACTCTGAACTTAAAAACAAAACGAAACCTCTACATTTTAGAGTAAGTTAATAATGTGCCTACTTGAAAAGTTAAAAAAGAATCTTAAATTTTACATTTTGCAAATTAAAATGTAAACAACCTTACATTTTGTAAGTAGCAATATTTAGACTTAAACTCAGAAATTATACAGTCTCAGTGCTCTTACCAGTATACCACATCATACACAAGTCATTCTTCTGTGTCTTTATATGCTCAAATATGCATTCATACACAGAACAGTGGAATCTGCTAGAAACTTGTCCTTGACTCCATTAAGTTCAAGAATATGTTTCACTTATGTACAATGAACAAGTTCCGGGTATCAGCTGTATTACATTGTGCCTATAGTTAACAATACTATGTTGTACACTTAAAAATTTAAGATATTTTGTTAAGAAATTTGTTAATCTCATGTTGAGTTCTTACCACAATTAAAACATAAATCAGGAAACATGAAGAATATCAATAAATTTTTCTTAATACATTTTGCTCTATGAAGAAGACAAACTATGAATAAAAATGGTGTCCTTAATTAAAAAGCAAAAATAAACTTTCATTTTTTCGTGCTATGCCCTCATTTCAAACAATAACCCCATATTTGTACCAATATCTGGGAATTTTTAAACTTGTTTTCTTTAAGTTTACTTCTATTCTGAATATAGTCAATTAAGTGAACACAAGCTTGTCAGGAGAAAAAAATGACTATATCATTTATGTTGGTCTCATAAATAATCGTTTATTATTTATTCAGGTAATTTAAACAATTTTTATGGAATCAGAAGTATGTGTAGTTTCTCTTTACATACCTGTCACTTTCTTATTTTAATAACCAAAAATAAATATGCTATAAAAAAGGGAAATTGATAGTCTTTCATAATATGGCACTTAATAATAGTCTTACTTTAAATGTCATTATTTTAGTGTGATTTGAGAGAATGTCCTCTGTAGCTGACGTTAGCCAGACATACAGAGACTGTAGCAATTGCATAGTCGAGCTTATTAGAAAGAAAAATTAGCATAGAAAGTTTAAATAATGAAATCTCATTTGTGATGTGCAATCTGGTGTAACATTTGTCTGAATTCATTTTAATTTAAAAGAGGTGAGTATTATTTATTCTAAATAAATAGCTATAAACAATAAGGAATTATAGTTTTAATTTAAATTAGAACAAAGAAGTTTGGAGTAAACCTAGAAACTGTTCACTCTTCAAGTAGGTTGGGAGAAAATGTAATTGATATGTAGAGCCATGCTTTAGGTTAAATTAAATGTGCACAAGACAGTTTTATTGAAAGTAAGCATGACATGGTTGTGAGAATTTTGGAAAAGTCTGACGTCCTCATATAGTCTCTCCAGTACCTGACCCATGGTATTCACACTTCAAGTACTTTGCAAAACGCAAATGCCCTTCAGATAATCCTCCAGGCCCTGATCAGTCAGGGAATACTTAGTGTGTGTGAAGAGATACTGCAATAGACTATAAATAGCAGGAAGAAGAAAATTAGATTTCAAAGTGGATTAGGGAATATTGTAATTGAGTCTAGATTGCTATTAGCTGATTCAGGAGTGGGATCAACCCTTGGCTGGCTGACTGTGAGATCGCAGCATGCAAGCTGCTATGTGGGTGCTGATCAAAAAAAAAAAGAAAGAAAGAAAAAGAAAGCAAATATGTATGTATGTATATATAATATAAGAAATATATAAATATATCAAATATATATGAAATAATAGTATATATAACAACACATAAATAGATAAAATAAATATATTTAAAATAAAAATAAAAGGGAAATATTAAGAAAAGAAAAAGGAAAAACAAATATCAAATAAGAAAAGAAAAAAAGAATAAGAAAGGAAAAAAGAGAAAAAAAAACAGAAAAGAAAAAACCAAAAATAGGAGAGAAAGAAGCAAAAAATTAAAAAAGAAAAAATTAAAAAACAACCACCCAGATTTCTACTGTGCAGTTTGGTGCCTCCTGCAATATCTCTTTGGATATGCTGTTTTTGAGGTTTGTTGGATCCTGCTCCATTATTGTCTGAAGCTGGCCACTTGGTGTGTTGGATTTAGGTTCTTGATTAGGACTCCAGCTCGGGCCAATGACAGATACACTGCCCTTACAACCTGCTTGAAAGTACAAGCAATCCACAGCTGGTTGTGGCCTCTGCTGAACCTGGCTGTGCCTGGGAATGATGAAGGTACTCTTTAAGGCTAGCTTTTACCATCACTAGGTCAGGGGTTGGACCAGCAAATGTTCCAAGGGACCCTAGGGTCTGCCTCTGGTTGCCTTCCAGACTTATTCTCTGAAAAATTCTCTGGCAGAAATGAGAGGATAAAGTTAATGGGTCTGTGGTGAGGAGGAGGTACAGTTTAGGCTTCGGGCAAGGTGGTGATTGTACCCCCCATCCCCTTCCCCAAGTCACTGAGTCTGTTCTGAATTTTGCCTTGACCTTGGCAGAGCAGAGCCCCTAGTATTCAGGTAGGTGGAGTCTCCGGAGCCCAGGGGTTGAGTCTGCCAGAAGATGGGAGGGTGTTTCTATGGATGTCCCATGAGGAGTAAGTGCTTGTCAGGTTTGCATGAAAGGGAGGAGGAAGGAATGGCCCCTCCCTACAGCTAGTCACTAATCTTCCTGAGTCTGCCCACACTGCTATACCCTGGCATATGCCACTGCTAATCTGGAGGGGCAAGAGAAATTCCTAAGGGTGGGGTAATTGCTGTCCTCCTGGCTGATGCCCCTGGAAGGGGATTGCTTCACCCAGAAAGGATGCCTATTGCATGTATCTGAGCTTGATTCAGCACAGGGATCCTGATGGCTGTTCCCACATGTCTCTCCCTAGAGCCAAATGCCCCAGACTCTCCTAAAGTGACTCCATTCTTCACTGCCTTCCATCTGCCAGAGCCCATGGGGAGTGGCTGTGAACACAATTTTGCATGTTGACCCTTTTCAAGGTGCCTGTGCCTCCAGAAGTCTTTGCCTCTCCTTGGCAGAGAGAAAGCCCTGCTTTTCACAACCTGGTGCTATGTTGACTTTATTTCCCGACTTTGGTGCCCTGAGGTGGGGAACCTGGTCTGGGGTTTAGGTCCTGTGCCTCTCAGTGGGAACCTCCTGCAGATGAGATACCTCTCTGGAAGCTCAGCTGCTGCTGGTGGGAGCATGGCCAACCCTGTTCATTTCACCCATCCTTGCCAGTCTCAACATGTCTTCTTTAGCAGCCTCTTAGTTATAAAACTCTTCAGCCAGTCTTTACTTGGTCTTTCAGGGTGATTTTCCCCCAATTTAGTTTAATTTTCATTTTGGTTCTGGGAGGTATACATAAGATCCACTTACTCCATCGTCATCTTTGGTTGAAAGTATTCTGCTTGGTAATTTTTGTGTGTGTGTTTGTTGTCTTTCCCTGGTTTTAGTACAAAGGTATGGTTTGTTGAATTCTTCAGCTGCAGACTTTCTGGTTGGTTCTTTTATGTTTCAATCTCTTTGGTGAAGTTCTTATTTTGTTTGTTGGTTTTACTTCTGAGTTTATTGAATTTCTTCTCTGAGTTTTCTTGTATCTCACTGAGTTTTTTTCAGAACTGTCATTTAAATCACATTCTTCAATGTCTTAAGTTTATTTTTGGAGATTTTTAATTTTTCTTTCTGAGTTCCTTTGTTATCTTGGTTATTCATTGTGATTGATGGATTATTTCTTTTCCTGGGCAATTGTGGGAATGAAAACTGCTTTTTTAAAGTATTTGATACTTCACTGTTTAGCAGGTTAATAAATAGATGTCTTCCTTTTGTTATCCAGTGGGTGGCAGTGAAGCACAAGTTATTTATTTATTTAATTATTTTTTATTTTCTCTTGATTGGACTGCTGGGGCTTCTGGGATCTATGGGCTGTGTCTCCTCGACCACGAAAAATGCTCCATATTTTTCAATGGGGTAAGCATCTCCTTTAGCACTCAGTCACCTTGGTTTTGGTGCACCACTCTTGTGGATTGGAAGTGGTACATTATAGGTTTCCTGTGTTTCCAGAGACAACTTGAAACTTCCAGCAGGGTGGCTCTGTCTGAATTGACCCAGCTACCTCTATCAGGCTGTACCACTATGGGTGACAGATGAGTGGGTGGGGAGTATGGAGAGTTTCTTTCATTCCTTCCACAATGTTTCAAGTGAGGATTTTACTGGTGACAAGTGGGCCACAGGCACATGGAGTGGGGGGTTCCCGTGCCTGCAGAATCTTGTGCCTGGTGCTTGGAGGCTTTGGAGTGCTGAAACTTTTTTGCACCATTTCTCTGCCCCTGACCTTAAGAACAGCCTCAATGTGTACCTGTCACCCAGGCCTGATTGCTGTCTCTGCCTCTTCAGTCTGGTCTGCCTAGCAGGGGTTACAACATAGCCCTTCTTCACTGCTGTCACACCTGCTGGGGTCCTGGCACACTGGGGTTGTGCACAGCTTGGGTCTCTGTCCTTCCCCCACTCTGGGCTGTTTGCTCAGGAGCCCACCTTCAGGTGACTCAGTGCACATTGTCTCAGGTGTGTTTGTATGTTGAGCCGGAAATCAACTGTTGAGTTATAGTTGTCTAATTTGTAACTTCAAATGGAAAGATCTGGAGCTCTTCTTATGACACCATTGCTGCTCACCTCATGGGTGCTTTTCCTTTCAACATTTGCAGTTGTGAGTCACCCAACCCACACATTTCAAAAGTGTGCCCCCTTACCTTCAATAACAGAATGGTTATCATTCAACTTCAGACACTCAGACACACAACTAATACCCAAACATTGGGACAAACTCTCACTTTTTGATACCTGGTTAGTTGCCAACAAAACTCTGAAGTCTGAGCTACATGGTGCCTCTGGATCTGGCAGTTCTGCATCATTTTTATTCTTCAGCAAGATTAAGGATCCAACAGCCAAATTCATCTCAGCACTTGTCTCTTCTCTGTGTGCCTCTTAGAACACTATGAAGATTCCAAAGGTTTCCTGAACCATACTATCAAGACTAAAAGCCATATGGTTAAAAAATCATTCATCTTTTTAATATAAGCACAGCAACACATAAGATAGACCAGTTCCTTATGCAATGAAAACTCCAGTTATCCAGGGAATGCAGTCAGGTAATTATTTACTATAAATGTGATAAGTGGTATAATAGAGAATTAGACATGTCTGTGGGAGGTAACCAATCAAATTAGATGGAAGAGATTACAGCAAAAATTTTCGATGGAGTGATGTCTAATTTGTGATATAAAGGATACATAGAAAATGAGTAAAAGTTGATTGCATTGTCACAAACAAAGATTAAGTTTCAAGAAAAAAGAAGCAAGTAACAGAGTGAACACGAAGTAACAGGTATGAACACGAAGTGCACTATGAAAGGACTGACGACAGAGATTGGAGAGGGCCATATATGAATGTTTGGAACTTAGTAATAATGGGAAGACAATAGAGAAATCTTCTGCTGACTTAAAGTTTGCACTTTAGAAATTCTATTCCATGTAGTGAGACTAGTTAAGAGGGTTTTAGCTGTAAAATCATCAATGATTCTGACTAAGGTAGGTATTGTGAAAAGTAGTGACTTTAGAACAAAAAAGAAAATAGAATCAAGAGTAGCTGTTTATTGACTGAGGAATAAAGGAAAGAGGGGTAAGTGGGAGTATGCACGATGGTGGCCTGAACTCTAGCATGGGCATTTAGTACCTGTTTGAGAAGGCAGGCAGTAAAAGCAAGTTGTAAGTGTGAGTTTGATTAAAGTTGATGTGATACTTTCAAGAGGAGATGCCCCATAGCAGTTGGATATGTAAAAGACATATCTAGTCAGTAGAACTAAATTTGGACATTATCAAATACATGTAGTTAGTAAAGTGACTGTGATCCCTAGATAGTATTAACAAATTGAAAATATTTGAAGACATAAGAATATTCTCAGGGTAGAACCCTGAGAAACACCAACATCTGTTGTATATGCCAAGGACATGAAGCATTCAAGGTTCATGCATAAGTAGAAGCCAGTGAAGCATATTTTCAAAACTGCCCCAACACAGACTTGGGAAATGAAATCACTCTAACATACACATATTTTTTTAAATTAAGAAATAGTCTAGATTGTAAACAAATAAACAAAAGCACAAATTGATTTTTGAACTTCCCTATAAATGGTTAACTGCAAGAAAAATCAAGGTGGTTTCTAATATTTTGTAGCAGAATGAAAGGAGGCAGATTTATATTTATGTTCTCTACACTTTTTATTGCTTTCACTGATTCTTTTCCCTTCCCATATTTTTTTCTCTCTGTGAGTTGAAATTCAATTTAAAGCAAGGTAAGAATGAATGAAGCATTGAACCCAGCAAGTGCACCACCAACATACTTAGGGTTTTCAATGACCAATTTTTCACACTGTTTGAAGGGAGTGAAATATTAGTATTCATCTCACATTGGAAGTAAGCTGAAAAGGCACAGTTACACTTTTCAGTCTGCTTGTTTTTTATTTGAAGTGTAAACTCACAAAGTGTAGTACTAGAGAGGAATGCAAAATGCACAGAACAGAAAGTGGATTGTTTTTTCTGTTGCATGCAGGATCTGTGTGCTAGGCATCTACCTAAATAGTTTTAGTTAGATTTCGGAGTGTCATCCATTTTAATTGGTTGATTGATATTCATAGAAGGATCAGTGTCCTAAACAGATAAATGGAGGAAAGGGGAGTGGGGAGAGAGTATTTCTGCCTCTTTGTCCATATATCAATCCTTTATATAAAAACAAGCCAAACATAACACCAACCTTAATGTCTGAGCCCTCAAATTGCTTAATTGAAATAAATAGGAAATAAAACTTCATAGAAATATTTTAGACTGTGAACTGGAATTTCAAATATCTTTTACCCAATTCTCCTGTAAGTAAGTGGGGAAAATGACATAGCCCAATTATTATTTTGGCTATAAACTTTTGGATATGACATATAAAAGTAGGAAAAAATCTCTCAGCTTCATTTATGCATTTGGATAAACTTATATGAGCAAAATAAAATTGATTTTGACCATTATCCATCATAATGTGTCCCATTCCTTTAAAAAAATTAAAAAATGGAATATTACCATCTAATATATGCTACTGCCTATTTAAAAAATTAAATCTTGTATTTAAAGAAAAGCATAAATATTTCATGACTAAAAACACAATTTACCAAAGAGCTTAGTTTGAAATACAATCTATTTAAATAAAATCCTGAAAAAAACTGATCATTTTTCTGATTATTATAATTATGCAACTCAAATAAAATTGTATACAACTAATCAAATATATTTATTGATTTTCCATTATATATATATGTTATTGTTCCAGGTATTAGAAAGATATTAAATAAGACAAAGACTTAGTTCTGCCCTCAAGAAGTTGTTATTCTGACAGAGGAGAGAACTTTTTAAGCTAAAGTGACTAGAAAAGAACAGAAAATAAAATAGACACCATAATAATGCAGAACTGATAAACACTTAAAACCTTTATACCTTCATTTAACATAGATACTCAAAATTAACACTGCTTCTTTCTGTTGTCTGAGAGGCTTAATAAACAATTTTTTTTGCTTATTTCCAATACAAAATCAAAAACAAATAGATACAAAATGTTCAGGTTATTTCTGATGATGCTGTCATTGGAAATATTAATTTAATATAAGAACCCCATCCTTAAATCTCATCAAAATTCTAAGAATATCTCAGCTGAGGGATAGTTTAGATCTCCAGAACAAGCAACTTTTATTCAGATTATTGCCTCAATCCAGGTCAAGATGGAGAATGAAGAAAAGATATGGAATTACTTGTCTTTAGCACACCCAACTGGGAAATGTCCTCCACCAACTAGGTGACTTATTTTATTTCCAGTAGATGTCTAAGAAGGAAAGGGCAGGATACCAAAAGAATTCATGGAAAATCTTTAATTAAGAAAACAAGATGGGAGGCTAAGTCAGCATTGCCTTAAATGTCTCCCAGGTCTTTGATATCTTAAAAAGTTGGAATTTTGCCCTGGCTCGTGTACCTCTGTGGATTGACTGCCAAAGGGATCCTTGGTTCAATTCCCAGCCAGGGCATGTGCCTGGGTTGTGGGCCAGGTCCCCAGTGGGGGCGCATGAAAGGCAACCACACATTGATGTTTCTCTCCCTCTCTTTCTCCCTCCCTCTCCCTCTCTCTAAAAATAAATAAAACCTTTATTTAAAAAATTGGAATTTAGCCTTTGGCCTATGCTCTTCCTTTATGGTATGACTCACATGAAATGAACCACTATTCTCTTATGGAAACTCCATGTGCCACTTGTGGTGAAAGTCAACTTTACCCCCTGCCACCAAAGTCCATAATCTACCTTACAGCAAATGCTACATTTTGTCCTCATGAGAGGTTGTTCAATGGAAATGAATGAAAATATTAGGATACTTCAAACATTTTTAATGTAAATGCTGGAAAATTAATATAAGTTCTATCCCATTGTATTATCAGGAAAATGAAAAATCTAATATTAAAATTACAAATAAACTGAACTCCAGGATTCTCAAAGTCTAAAATCCCTCTAACAATTAACAAAGAAGTATACTTTACCATTTCTGTTACAGTGAGTGTCTTCTTGACAATAGGAACTCTAGTTTATTGTTTGCATACAACAGCACTACCAAAGGAAGAAATAACTCTTCCAGGAGATGCCTTATATTCAGAGGGTAGTCAAAACAATGTGTGTCAGGCTACTTACTCTTAGTCAATTTTTCCATTTCATTCTGGAAGTTATTTATGCAATGCTCTTCCAGAAGAAGTCTTCTCCTTGAACTCTATTTTGAGTTTTCTACTCATAGGTGCAACAAAGAAACTGTGACTAGTCTCTAAATAGAATTTCTGTACTCCTAGTGCAAGCTATGTGCAAGCATGTCCATGGCTCTTAGTTCAATCCTAGCACTGTTGATATTCCAGATCCAAGCTGAGAGAATAAAGGTTAATTGATTGAATTATGCCCTCCCCCATGATTCACATGTGGATGCCTTCACCCTCAGTGTGACTGTAGTTGAAGATATGGTCTTTAAAGGGGTAATTAAGGTTATCTGCAGCCATAAAAGTGAGGCCCTAATCCAATATAACTAATGTCCTTGTAAAATGAGGGAAAGACACCAGGTATGTGTGCACAGCAAGGGTATGGTCATCTGCAAGACAATGAGAAAGGCCTTAGGAGAAACCAAAACTGCCAACAACTTGATTTTTGGATGTCCAGCTTTCAGAATTTCAGAAAATATATTTGTTTTTTAAGCCATCCAGTCTGTGGTATGTTATTATCCTTAGCAAACTAATAGAACAAATATTTTTGTTGTCCTTGGAAAATCACTGTCATGTGAAATATAAGAATCAATAAAGATTTCCAGACATCATGCATGTGGAGCACAAGTTTTCAAGGATCTAGATTATATACGAAGTCTTGCAATTTTTAAATTATTAACCTTTAATTAATATAAATTAAAACCACAATGAAATATCACCTTACACTCGCTAGAATGTCAATCATCAATAAATAAAAAAAAAAAACAAATGCTGGTGAGTATGTGAAGAATAGGAAACCCTAGTGCACTATTGGTGGGAAGACAGACTGGTACAGAGACTGTGGAAAACATTATGGAATTTCCTGAAAAAATTAGAAATGGAACTTCCTTTTGACCTAGCAATTCAACTTCTGGGAATATATCCTAAAAATCGCAAAACACTAATCAGAAAGAATATGTGCACCCTTATGCTGATAGCAGCATTATTTACCATAACCAAGGTCTGGAAACAACCCAAACACCCATACAGAAAATGAGTGGATAAAAGAGCTATGGTACATTTACACAATGGAATTCTATAACACTGTAAAAAAGAAGGAATTCTTAACATTTGTGACAGCATGAATGGACCTGTAGGATATTATATTAAGAGAAATAAGCTAGTCATAGAAAGACAAATACCATATGATCTTATTAATATGTGGAATCTGATGAACAAAATAAACTGACAAAATAAAACCAGAGGCAGGGACACATTGAACAAACTGGTAGATCTCAGATTAGAGGGAATGGGATGACTGGAAGAGATAAGCCAAAGAACATATATACAAAAACGCAAAGCCCACGGATACAGACAATGATGTGGTGAACACCAGGGTGAGGAGTGTCAGTGGCTTGGTGGAGAGGGGATAAGGGGGAGAGGAACAGGACATGTGTAATAGTGTCAACAATAAAAAAAATATATAAAAATGTATGTTGTAAAATGCACAAATATTAAGTGTTTAAATTAGTATTTTGACATCCATGTAACCAGTATCTTTTTTGAGCTATAGAACATTTCCATTAATAAAGTGTTTTCTTGCCCTTTTGTAGTCATTCTCTGCACCCCTTAGTCAACCACTGAACTGATTTTTTTAACACTAAAGATTGGTTTTACCTGTTCTTAAACACCATATGGGTGAAAGCATACAGAACGTTACAACTATTTTAATATCTGAATTTTTTTACTCAACATCATATTTCATAATTTATTGAAACTGTACAACAGTACTTTTTATCATTGCAAAGTAATATTTCAACAAGCAAATGTGTCAAGTTGTTTATCCATTCTCCTCTGATGTACATCAGTGCTATTCTTAGCTTTTCTGTGTTACTATTTTAAAGGGGTTTTTTGTTCATGCTTATGAATGACATCAATTTGTTGTATCAATTTTCTTTATATATCCTTAACAGATTTTGATAGTGTTTTTGATGCTGGCCTCAGAAATTAGTTTAAATCACTTTCCACTTTAACAAGGTTCTATAAAGTCTCCTCCATATGTGAAATTTGAAATAGTTATATATTTGAATCCTAACCTACCATGTCAGTATGATTGTGTAAAGTATACAACACATTTAAATGTATATTTTCTCATTTAATATAACAAAAACTCAGTAAGATGGATCATCTTCACTCCAGAGGCACATTAATATAAATGGAGATTTAGAAAAGCTGAATCAGTAGTGAATGGTGGATAGCAAGTGAGAGTTTGAATGTATTTCTTCCAAATTCTATTATGTCACAATACATAAAATGCTCATTCATTGAAGGTGAAATGTGTTATAGTTTACCATTAATATCAAGGAAATTTTTGCATATGAAATTTCTCTTTATTAATTAGGGAAGCTAAATGAAATCCATAAATTTAACAAGTGTTTAATGAATGCCAATATGGTGAACCCTATACAATGTATTATGGTACAACAGTAAACATGAATATCATACTCAACTTTACAAAGTTTATGGTCAAGTGGAAGACACATTTTTTTCTTTTCTTTTGCCATTGTTTATTGTTCATATCTTATGGGTAAAATTCATGTTTCAATAATTTTGTTAAGAAGTTCATAGGAATTATACTCCCTAAATTTTTGCATTTTCAACAAAGTTTGTCTGCCTCTTGGTACTTAAAAGACAGGGTTTTTTTTTTTTTTTTTTCAGTTCTTAAATCCTATTTTTTATTTTTTTATCTTTTAAAGTATTTTTATTGATTATGCTATTATAGTTTTCCCAATTTTCCCCCTTTATCCCCCCTCTGCCTTGCCCCCTAACCCTCCAGCATTCCCTCCCCCTTAGTTCATGTCCATGGGTTGCACATATAAGTTATTTGAGTTCTCTGTTTCCTATGCCATTGTTTATCTCTCCCTGTCTATTTTATGCCTACTAAGTATGCCTCTTCTTCCTTGTACCTTTTCCCCCCTATTCATCCCTTCCCCCTCCCCATTGAAATCCCTCCACATGATGTCCATTTCTCTGATTCTATTCCTGTTGTAGTTGTTTGCTTAGTTTTTGTTTTTGTTGTTTTTCTTTTCTTTTAGGTTCATTTACTGATAGTTGTGAGTTTGTTATGACTTTATTATTTATATTTTTGGTCTTCTTTTTCTTAGATAAGTCCCTTTAATATTTCATATAATAATGGCTTGATGATGATGATGAACTCCTTTAACTTGACCTTATCTGGAAAGCACTTTATCTGCCTTTCCACTCTAAATGATAGCCTTGTTGGGTAGAGTAATTTTGGATGTAGGTCATTGTCTTTCATGACTTGGAATACTTCTTTCCAGCCCCTTCTTGACTGCAAGGTTTCTTTTGAGAAATCAGCTGATAGCCTTATGGGCACTCTTCTGTATGTAACTGTCTCCTTTTCTCTTGCCACTTTTAAGATTATCTCCTTATCTTTAATCTTAAGTAATGTAATTATGATGTGCCTTGTTGTGTTCCTCTTTGGGTCCAACTTCTTTGGGACTCTCTGGGCTTCCTGCACTTCCCAGAAGTCTATTTCCTTCACCAGATTGGGGAAGTGTTCCTTCATTATGTTTTCAAATAAGTTTTCAATTTCTTGCTATTGTTATTCTCCTTCTGGCACCCCTATAATTCGGATATTGGAACGTTTCAGGTTGTCCCAGAGGTTCATAAGTCTCTCTTCGCTTTTTTGAATTCTTGTTTCTTCATTCTGTTCCAGTTGGGTGTTTACTTATTCCTTTTGTTCCAAATTGTTGCTTTGAGTCCTGGTTTCCTTCCTGTCACTGTTGTTTCTTGAATATTTTACTTTATTTCATTTGGGGTATCTTTCATTTTTTGACCAAGCTCAATCAGTTCTATGAGCACTTTGATTACTAGAGCTTTAAATTCTCCATCAGATAGGTTGGCTACCTCCTCACCACTTAGCTCTCTTTCTGAAGTTTTGCTCTGTTCTTTCACTTGGGCCATATTTCTTTGTCTTGGCACACCTGTTAAGTTGTAAGGGGGCAGGGCCTTAGGTATTCATCTGGGCAGGGCAACCCTCCTTGCTGTGCTGTGGTGCTGCTTGTGTGGGAGGGGCCAGAGAGAGAACAATGCAGCTCACCTGCTCATCTCTAGAGCACTTTTTTAGTATGAAACTGGGAGTTTCTCCCACCTCAGCAACCACTGTAGTCCACAGTCAGCTCAAAGGCTCAGTTTTGCCTTCAGCCAGCCCTACCCACGTGATCTGCCACCTTGCCTAGCTTTTTCTCAGCTGGCCCCACCCACACAGCCTTGCTGTGGGTTCTTACCAGTCTGGTTGTTCTGGTTGATTTTTTCTTTAATTCCTTGGTTGTCAGAGTTCCATGCAGTTTGATTTTCTGGCACTTCTGGTTGTTTATTGATTTTAGATTCGTTGTTATCCTCCTTTTGGTTGTGCAAGAAAGTGAAGGGTTTCTACCTATGCCTGCATCTTGGCTGGAACTCTCGGAAGACACAAAACTTATAAGAAATATAAAAGGTGTCAGTTACTGATTCTTTGTGTGTTTCTGTTTTGTAGACAATCAATTTTAAGTGTCACTATGTACCAAGTTAAATTATGCTGGATGCTTACATATGTTTTTTAAATTTTATCCCTATCTCTGATTTAAGTATCCTTTTCCTTATTTCATAGACCAGGAAACATACATAATCAGTACATATCTGTATCAGTTTATGCTCCTTCCAGCAATGGGTAAAATATGGACTATTTCATTATATCCTCAATAATGTGTAGTTTAAAAAATACTAATGTGATAAAATAAAATGTCGTACCTCCTGAAAAATAGGTAAGATTTTGTTAGATTGGTATTATCATTTCCAGTGAAACCAACTGGGTCCATTTTTGTATGGGAGGGTAAATTATGACAATTTAATTTCTAAATAGACATAGGAGTATTCAGATCTATTCTTGTATCTATTTTGGACAGCTGTGCTTTTCAAAGTTTTTTTCTTTTCAATTTTCCAGTTTGTCAAGGATATTGATATCATATTGTCATCACATCACCTATTATGTTTTATTATCTATAACTATTCATCTTTCTTTCTTATTTCTGGTAATTTATTCTCCTCCCATGAACAGTCATTCTAAGGATTTACAATTTTACTGATCTGTTGAAAAAGTCAATAAATGGAATCTGAGATTGTTTCTGTTAAGTGCTTGGATTTAAAACCAGAAGGGGATATTAAGTGTATGGTTACTGATGAACAAAGAACTTGAACTTCATTCTTGACAAACTTCACTCTTTGTGAGAATAATAAAAATTTCATATAGTGTGGGATGACTTGAAGCTATTGACAAAGTACATTTCTTTTCATAATTTGCTCCTCAGCCCAAAAGTCACAGAAATTATGGCCACTTGAGTTGTATTGTATTTTTACTGAGGTATAATTGACATACAACATTCTATTAATTACAGGTATCCAATATATTGATTAGATATTTGTGTATATTGGAAAATGATCAGCATGGTAAATCTAGTTAACATAAGTCACCATACATAGTTAAAGCATATTTTATGGGGAGAAAAAGCATACAACTGTAATTGAATAACAATAAAAATCAAAAAAAATTTATGCTGAGAACTTTTAACGTTTACTCCCTTAGCAACTTTCAAATATATAATAGAGCATTATTAACTCTAGTTGCCATACTGTACATTACATCCCCATGACTTATTTATTTTATAACTGGAATTCTGTACTGTTTGACTATCTTCATGCATTTTGCACCCCCTCACACCTCACCTATGGAAACTACCAATTAGTTTTCTACCTATGAACTTGATATTTTTTTTAGAAAACACTTTTTAATCCTCACCCAAGAATATAGTTATTGATTTTAGAGAGAGAGGAAGGGAGGGGGAGAAAGAAAGGAAGAGAAAGAAACATCAATATGAGAGAGAAACATAGATCGGTTGCCTCCCATATGTGTCCCAACCAAGGATGGAACTCTCAATATCAATATGTGCCTTAACTAGAAATCAAACTTATAACCTTTTTTTGGTGCACAGGACAAAGCTCCAACTAACAGAGCCACTGGCCAGGGCTCATTTTCTTATGTTATTTTTTTTAAGAATGCATGTATAGGTGAGATCATAGTGTTTGCTTTATCTGTATGACATTTCACCTAGTAAGTACAATACCCTCAAGGTCCATCCATGTTGTTGCAAATATCAAAATTAATTTATTTTTATGCTTGAATAATATTCTAATTCTATTATATAAGATATATAATATTCTGTTATATATATGATCTTCAGGGGTTGGGGCAAAAGTAGGTTTACAGTTTGTCATATGGAAAACATTATAATTATTAATAATATTGGATTAGCCAAAAAGTTTTAGTTTTATTATGTAAAATAAGACATTTTGCATTTCCACCAATAACTTTATTGGTTTGGATATTTTAAGTATGTTGGCTATTTCCCACTATTGGCTCCTAGTGGTTAGAAACCAGGGGTGCTGCTAAATATCTTCCAACCCGTAGCAAAGAATTATTTGGCCAAAATGACAATAGTACCAAGAAACTTAGCAAAACACTTTTGACATGTCCAATCAGTACCAGAACCTGCTCCATACACTGCACAAATCTTTTCTTGTGTTTCAGTTGCATCTTTACGTTTTGTGAAATACTAAAGCATAACACACCAAAAATATTACATATCTTCTTCTATCTTCAATATTAAAATGGCTGCACAAAAATTCACCAATTTGATAAGTATTTTTAAATGCACACTGATATTACAGCTGTCAGAATATAATCTAACAAAATTGTTTTGCATAAAGTTAAAAGACAACTAAGCACTATTGGAGCCATCATATGGAAAAAAATAAACAAACTTTTTGGCCAACCAAATACAAAAATAAACTGTGTTTTGGGTACTCACAAATGCAAACTTACTTTTTCTCCACCCTCTGAATAATTGTGATGTATACACCTATATATGTATACATATCACAGTTTCTTTATCCATTTAGCCATTGATAAACACTTAGGTTACTTACATGCCTTTGCTATTGTAAATAACACTAGAGTAATCATGGTGTTTACTGTCAATTTAATGTTTTTATTTTCTTTGGATAAATACCAAGAAGTAGAATTGCTGGATCACATGGTAGGTTTGAATTTCATTTTGTGAGGAACCTCTATATTCTACTCCACAGTGGCTTCACCAATTTACATTCCCACCAACAGTGCACAAGTATTCCCATTTGTCCACAACTTCCCCAACACTTGTTATTTCTTATACATTGAATAATAGCCATCAATTATGTTATTATGGCTTGCAGTTATATTTTATAAATATAATATTCTTACTGCTCTACCATGTATAAAAAAAATCTGTTGTGTTTTTCAGATTTCAACTGCATATCCAACAAACACTTTAAATCCATTCTGGGTCTCATTTTTCCTCAAGGTCTGCAACACAATATACAATTTTTTTGAAACTTTAAAAATATAAAGTGGACTAAATTAACCTCAATATGCCTTCTCAGATATTTAAACTGGCTCACTAATTATAGCATTAGATTATGAAAACTTTGCTATAATGAGATCTTATATTATCACTAAGTTATTTAATCATTTGAGGTAGGTACAATATGGATCATCATTAATATCAGTATTGTAGAGCAAGGTGGCACAATTTTGGAGATTTCTCATAGAAACATTACCCATTTTATATGTTGTATTTGTTGAAGTAACATAAATTTATCTTTCTACGAAAAATGCAACTATAACTTGTTAACTTATTTAACAGTCACAGTATTTTAATATTTTCTTTTCTATGAGAGAAAATATCATTGATTGCATAGTATATGTTAAGAGACTTTAGGCCTTAAACTTTGACAAAGGGTCTTGAGGAACAAATGCACACAAGACATGAAACCCCAAAACACCCTATCTCACAGTTTTAGCATTGCCTAGAATAGACTCATTATTGTTGCAAAGTGACCTATATTGATTTTTGTCGTGTACAACTAACAGATCACTTTCTGTTGATGTGAGTAGTCTCTAGCTGTTGGCAAGGATGAGCCACAACTCAAATCTCTAGTCGCCAGCTTAAAATAAAAACATGTCTAATCAGATTAAATTCTAACTTATTTCTAAACATTGATTATTAAGCAAGAATAAAAACAATGATTTAAATAATCAACAGAAGAAAAAAAGCAAACAAAATATAACCAGAGACATTGAAGTTAAGGACAATCTAATAATAGTCAGAGGGGAGGGGAGAAAGGATAGTGGGGAGAAGGGTTTTCAGGAACTACTCTAAAGGACACATGGACAAAACCAATGGGGAGGGTGGAAGCAGGGGAGGGAGGTGGGTTTGGCTGGGGTGAGGTAGAGAGGTGGGGAGAAAATGCAGACAACTGTAATTGAACAACAGTAAAATAGTTTAAAAATTGAAAAGAAGTAAAATTAAAAAAATAAAGTATTCTGTAATGTGGATAAAGTTTTAGCTGCTTGTTATTTAATAGTTTAGACCAAAATTTTCAAGAATAATTTCTTTGATATAGAAAAGGCTGTATGTTGAAGGGAAGATACAGTTAACCTCACTGGTTTTAGTCAACCATAATCATAGCTCTCCATTTCAAGATAACCCAAGAACTTTAAGAAACAAGTCTAGTGTGTTAATCCTAACATTACAAGGTAATGGTTTCTGAGACTTTTATACCCTTGCACTGCCTCAATGATATATTAGAAAATTTGTATCCTTGAAACCACTTGTTAATACACAGACACACAAACACACAAGCTAAATATTTCTAATATCCATAATTTTAATTAAAATATTCACTGATAGTGATCAGATATGAAGATAAATGAAAAACCTTCAAGAGCTACTTATGCAGGCTGAGCTTCCTAATTAGAATGCTAACTAAATACCCCTCACATACAATTCTGAATAAGGAAACTGAGTTCTAGAATGGTACATAAACTAATGAATATGTAATGCCACACAGCCTAGGCTGAAATATTTAAAGTTCATGGCACACCTCTGGCATCCACCATTCAAGAATATAATTTTTGAGTTCATATAGGCTTGTTAGATAATGACTTCTGTCACAAAACCTATAAAATAAAGGGGCTGGAAGGACAATAATTTAAAGGACTACATTTGGAATATATCATGAATGAAATGCATGGGCCTTTACAACTGATCCCTAATCTTCCAAAGAGATCCAAGAAACCTAAACCATAGTTTAGGCAATATGTTAATTCTTAAAATTCTTGAAGCTCCCACTATATTTTTAGAGATTGCACTGTGTGACATGAAATGTATTAAAGGAACTATCTCTTGAATGGAGGAAGCATGGAAACAATGACTAAATTATCCATACTACTCAATTTGAGAACAGAATAAAGCAATTGGCAATTCTGTAACTCTCCAGTTCTTGATAGGAAGAAACAACCACAATCTATGCTTAGTCTGGATTAGGCAACTAGAATCAATCTATATAAAATGTTATATTATTATTCAGCACAAAGAATACGAAAATAGCCCTGGCTGGTGTGGATCAGTGGATTGCATGCCAGCTATAAGCCAAAGGGTCACTGGTTCAATTCCTAGGCAGAGCACATGTCTGGGTTTCAGGCCATGTCCCTAGTAGGGGGTGCATGACGGGCAACCACACATTGATGTTTCTCTCCCTCTCTTTCTATCTTTCTTCCTCTCTCTCTAAAAAAATCAATAAATAAAATCTTTAAAAAAAAAGAATGTGACAATATACCACAGTCTAGGAGATTTTACACCAGTTTGCATTCATATTTAGAATTTCGTGTTACTTTTATTTAATCCTAAAAATATAACTAAACAAGGAAAATAGAGCAATAACTACCCTTTCGGTGTGATACATTTAATTTGGAACAAGTTTGCTTGAAGAAGGAGGAAGAAAAACCCATAGCAAATGCTATTGATTTAACTTCTTAACTACATAATTTACCTTATTAAGGTGCAACTTAAATTATTTATCAACTAATTGAATATTAATAGGGATTTTATTTTTTTCCCTTTCTTCCAGAAAGAACAGTAATGATGTTGCATGCAGACAACAGATTGTTAATGAGTTCTCAGGGCAACAAACTAAATGCTAATTAAATGCATAGGTTAATATAAATGCCCATGCATATTTTAGGTTATAAAAGCCACTTACTATAGCTTAAGAGGTGAACAAATTATCACATGTAATTGGGAGTGCAGCATTAATTTATTAAAATGAAATTCAATCATTGTTTCCAAAATATACAAACTTCTCTGTTTGTTTTTTTAAGCAGTGTAATGACTATAAAGCCTTGATATTTGTGCAACATAGTCAAAAGGACACAGAGCTGTGAAAGAGCTTCAGATACATTTTTTTGATATACATTATCTGTGATTCTCACCTCAAAGTAGAATTTGAGATTCTAATAGTTTCTACTTTCTCTATATTCTCTATTTTATGTAATCCAATAGCTGCTTCAGTTTCTGTAAGGATCTTAAATTTAAAATCAGTTACTTAAGAATCATATAGGGTACTTCACAAATACCTCAAAAGACAGCAGATTTATAACCTACAATATATTTCTTGGGATGACCAAATTCAACCCTGTATCTTCATATGAGAACAGAAAATGGTAAGAAGGGTCTTTATTTACAGTAGTAAGCAACTAACCAATTACTTATAAATGGATACAACACAAAAATGTCATTTTGTTCTGGTTATAACACATGAATATAAAATTCAGATATGGTTTAGCTCTTCAAAGATGACAAATCCATCCCAGCTTAGTACACTGTTATCAATTCTAGGAAGTCAAACTAGTAATTCTAAATACACAGTTAGATTATGAATGAGAACTAAGGTAAAATAAAGATGCTGGTCAGAAAACTTCTTAAAATAATTATCAACCCTGAGATAACCATATTTAAATGGTGTGAATAGGCAACTTGGTTCTGCCCATCTGTCATGCTTCAGATATTCAGAAATATCAGCCTCCTTCAGAGAGTTGATCTGCACTGTACTTTAATAATTTCAAAGGATTACCATTTTTATTTATTACTTTGCCTTTTCTACTTTTATTCACTTTATAATTAGCCTTTGGAACTTTTGAAGATGAACAGTAAGAGCACAGGGAAATTGGGCCATAGATAAATTTTCCTTTCATTTTTATTTAACCAAAGAAAACTTAATCTAGCCTAGGAGCATATGGAAACTTAATTAAGCTTCAGTCTCCAGCTCTCTGATGCTCAAAGCAAATATTAAAAAAAAAAAGGCACTTAAATCATCTGCTTAGGAGCTTTGAGGGTCAGCTGTTGCATCCTTTTCAAGTCTCAGATAAATGAGTGTCACAAAGGAAAAAATCAAGTATTTTACAAGAATTATCTGCTGTATGTAAACAATCTGGAGTTTATAGGATTATTATCGAGAACATCAGCAACATGGCAGGATGGTAAGCCCCAGGCCCTCCTACCGGCACCCACCAGGAGACATTGATCAATTCCCTTTGCAAATCCACAAAACAGGAGGCTTCTGCACCCATGGTAAGCACAAAAACAGCCATGTTGAGTCTGATAGAAAAAAATGTGGCATTTACTTGCCATAGTCTCTCCCCTTGTCTAAGTGCTGCATGATAGAAAGGGAGAAATTCCAGCTCCCAACTTCTTCCTGAGAAGGGAAAAAGATGACTGACACATAGGTCCATTGTTGTAAAGACGTTTTGAGGAGGTTCATAGGGACTGGTTTCTGCCTTGCTTGTCTTGGAGTGCTGACAGGACAGGGCAAACTCAAGACACTTTGAGGCTACTGAGAACAAGTGCTGGACAATGTGCTGCTAAACCCAGGGAGCCTCAGTACAGATGACAGAGGCTGGTACAGCTCAGCATATTCATGTGCAGATGGAGGGAAGTTGGAATGATGCAGCCCCAAGTCAAGGAGCACCAGGATTTCTGAGATCCACCACATACTGGGAGAGGCAAGAAAAGAAACTTCTTTGGAGATTTCAGAAGGCAATATGGCTGTGCCGATACCTTGATATGAATTAATTCTAATATTCACAACTGTGATAGAATAAACTTCTCTTCTGAAAGTACCCTAGTTTGGTCATTTGTTACAGAAGGCTTAGGAAACTAATACCCTCTATAAATCAATGATTATAAAACTGTGCTGATGGTATACTGGAGGAAAGTTTTTTTTTATACTATTGAAATAAAGTTACTATTTATGCAAACTAGGTTTTCATAAGATGCTACTTGAAAACACAATAAAACCAATGAGAGATTAACTCAAAAATATATAGTTAAGGAAGATGGCAGTGAGATAAGTGGGAACTGAGTCCACTTCCCCTCCGCACCAGTGAAACGCCTAGCTGATTTGAGGAACAGAGAGAACAGCCAACAGTATTCCAGCATATATGAAGATCGGAGACCAAAAATTGTAGAGGATATTGAAAAATCAGATGGTAATAAGAGTGCTTAAGAACAATAAGGTCCCTGGGACCAGTTTGGGGACCAGGGCAGCTGAAGCCCCTGGCTGGGGCCACAGGGTCTGCTGCAAAATTCTTGGGAGGGAGCCAGGCTGGGTTGTGTGAGAGGCCAGGTGCTTGTCTGGACCAGCGGGGCTTGAATAGGAGGAATTTCTCAAAAAGAAAAAGAGAAAATAGAGGCACTCGGCGGCTGTTTAAGGAATTCTCCGCAGCACCCGCGGCCTCTGGCACCCCTCCCCCCTCAGCCCCTGGACTGTGAACACTGGATAACCAGCCCCAGCACACATGGGAAGCCCAGGTCAGTACCCACCCAGATCAGCAGCCTGGACACCCACACCTGAAGCCCCAGGCGGGTACGCAACCCAATCAATGGCCTGGCTGCCCACAGGCAACCATGCCTGAAGCACCAGGACTGAACACCTTCAACCTAACCCCTGTGCACAGAGACCTGCAGGGCCTACTTCCTCTCTAGGAGGAAGGCAGAACGCCCAGCAGAGGGGAGCTGCAGCACTAGGGGAACCTGCAGTCCCTGGAAAGACTTGACTCAGTAGGGGGCTGAACTACCCTGAAGGAGCACGGAGAGCCCCTAGCATCTAGGACAGCAAAGAGCAAGAAGGTGGAGTGTGAGTTGCCCCTAATTGGTGGACCTCAAGGACAGCACAACTAGTGAACTAAAGGCCTAGGGGGGAGGAGAAGGACCCTGAGGAACTGGGCTGGAGTCTGGACAACAGCGAAGAATGTGGCTCAGGAAAGGAGAAAAGTGAAACCAATCCCTCCACCCACCCAGTCCGGTTTCACAGACAGGAAGACCAGCAGAACTGACCTGACTGGTTTAAAGTCAGCAGAATACTTTTTTTTTTTTTTTAATTCCTTCTTCTTTTCTGTCCTTCTTTCTTTTTTATTCTTCCTTCCTTCCTTCCTTTACATTTTTATTCCTTCTTCCTGCCTTCTTTTATTTATTTTTTATTTTAATCGTTGTTAAAATTCCTTCTTCTTTTCTTTCCTCTGATCTTTTTTTATTCCTTCTTCCTTCCTTCCTTACTTTCCTTTTCTATTCCTTTTCCTTCCTTCCCCTTTTCTTTTCTTTTTTCTCTCCTTTTCCCACAAGTGAGACAATAAAACCTAGAACTCTGAAAACACCAGAGTTAGACCCAAACATGGGTCATCCTAATAACCAACACAGTGAGACAAATTTCACTTTGCTACTCCAGAAAAATTGCAAGGTGGGAGCGGTGAACACCAGTACACCTGCTCAAAGAGGAAACACACCAACAAAGGTACCAACAAGAGATAACAATGGAAGAAGGTGAAGAAGGGAGTGGAAGCCACACTAACCTCAATCTAGAAGTGATCTGGAAATACAACAAAATAGTGGAGAAATTACTCAGAGCAAACAACTGAACAAGAGTGAGAGAGAAGTCACAAAACCTTGTACACACAAAAGAATCAGCTTCAACACAAACTGTCCACATCTGCACAACAGAAAGCAAGATGTGGTGGATGGAGTGACCCTAAATTAACAAGCTCGAGGGAAGGACCCATCAAAGAAAGACCCAACAACAATCAAAACCCAAAGACATACTCAGAGCCAACCTAAACGATAGCCCAAGACCAGCAAGCTCAGGAGATTAAGAAGATGGCACCACTGAATCCCACTGGCATTCTACCACAGAAGTTCATATCATAAACCCAGGGATTCAGAACACATCAATTTAAGAAGCAAGGCTAACAAGAAGAGTCTCACAAGCAATGGAAAGACAAAGAAACAATCCCCAAATGAAAGGAATGGAGGAAGCCTCAGAAACAATGCTAACTGAAAAAGAGGCAAGTCAACTATCAGATACTGAGTTCAAACCAATGGTTATCAGGAAGCGCACTGAGCTCACAGAGAACTACCAGAAACTGCAGGGAAACTAAAATGAACTCACTGCAAACCAAATCAAACTGAAAAAGGAAATAGAAACTATCAACAAAGGCCAAGAGGAAATGAAGATTACAATTTCTGAATTGAAGAACACAGTAGAAGGAATGAGAAGCAGACTTGATGAGCAGAGGATCAGATCAGCGAGCTGGAGGACAAAGTAGAAAAAAACACCCAGAAAGAGCAAGGAAAGGAAAAGAGGCTCAGAAAGAATGAAGAGGGGTTAAGGGAAATGCAGGACAACATGAAACATAACAATATCCATATAATAGGAATACCAGAAGGAGAAGAAGAAGAGCAAGGGATAGAAAACCTGTTTGAAAAAGTAATGATGGAAAATTTCCCTAAACTGATGAGAGAAAAGTCACACAAATCCAGCAATCACAGAGAGTCCCAAGCGAGAGGAACCCAAAGAGGCCCACTGCAAGACACATCATAATTAAAATGGCAAATGTCCAAGACAAAGAGAGGATCTTAAAGGCATCAAGGGAGAAACAAGAAGTAACATACAAGGGAGCCCCAATAAGTTTAACAACTGGCTTCTCAATGGAAACGCTCCAAGCCAGAAGAGAATGGCAGAAAATATTCCAAGTAATGAGAACCAGAGGCCTGCAACCAAGACTACTTTACCCAGCAAGGCTCTCAATCAAGATAGAAGGTCAAATAAAGAGCTTCTCAGCCCCCCAAAAAAAAGTCTAAAAGAATACACCTCCACCAAACTAGCTCTGCAAGAGATGCTAAAGGACTGCTTTAAGGAAAGGAAGGAAAAGAGAAAGACAGAGGAACACAGGAAAAAATGGCAATGAATAACTACATATCGATAATAACCTTAAACATTAATGGATTTAATGCTCCATTCAAAAGACATAGAATAGCTGAGTGGATAAGAAAACATGACCCACACATATGCTGCCTACAAGACACCCATCTCAGGACAAAAGACTTAAACAGACTGAAAGTGAAGGGCTGGAAACAAATTCTCCAAGCAAACGGGCAGGAAAAAAATGCTGGGGTAGCAATACTCATATCAGACAAAATAGACTTCCAAAGAAGGGCCGTAAAGAGAGACCGAGAAGGTCACTTCATAATACTCAAAGGAAGAATCCACCAAGAAAACATAAACATTGTAAATATATATCCACCCAACATAGGAGCACCCAAATATATGAAGAAAATCTTGGAGGACTTCAAGAAAGATATTGACAGCAACACAATTATAGTAGGGGACTTTAACACCCCACTGTCAGAAATGGACAGTTCTTCCAAACAAAATATCAAGAAGGATACTGTGTCACTTAACAATACCCTAGATGAAATGGACTTAACTGATATGCATAGAGCTTTTCATCCCAAAGAAGCAAAATACACATTCTTTTCAAGTGTACATGGAACTTTTTCAAAGATAGACCACATGATAGGACACAAAGCAAATCTCAACAAGTTCAAGAAAATGGAAATCATATCAGGCATTTTCTCTGACCACAAGTGACTGAAACTAGAAACCAACCGAAAAGGAAAAAACCCAAAACATTCAAAATCATGGAGATTGAATAGCATGCTATTAAACAATGAATTGGTCAAGAATGAGATTAGGAAAGAAAACAAAAAGGTTCTGCAAACAAATGAAAATGAACTCACAACCAACCAAAACCTATGGGACACAGCAAAGGCAGTCCTGAGATGGAAGTTCATAGCAATACAGGCCTACCTGAAGAAGATAGATACGTTTGAAATAAATGACCTAACGCTACGCCTACAAGAACTCGAGGAACAACAACAAAGACAGGCCAGAGCAAGTAGAAGGAAGGAAATAATCAATATCAGAGCAGAGTTAAATGACATAGAGACTAAAAGCACAATTCTAAGAATCAATGAATTCAGGAGATGGTTTTTTAAAAGATAAACAAAATCGACAACCCTCAATGTAGGCTCATCAACAAAAAAAAAGAGAGGACCAAAAAACACAATCAGAAATGAAAGAGGATAGATTACAACCGATACCACAGAAATACAAAGGATTGTAAGAAATTACTATGAAGAACTGTATGTCAAGAACTTTGAAAGCCTAGGTGAAATGGATATATTTCTAAAAAATATAATCTTCCAAAACTGAATGAAGAAGAAGCAGCAAACCTGAACAGACCAATAATAGTAGATGAAACTGAAGCAGTCATCAAGAAACTCCCAACACACAAAAGCCCTGGACCAGATGGTTTCACAGGAGAACTCTACAGAACATTTAAGGAAGAGCTAACCCCTGTTCTTCACAGACTATTCCAAAAAATCCAAACTGATGGGAGACTCCCAAACTCTTCTTATGAAGCCAGCATCATCCTAATCCCAAAACCAGATAAAGACACAGCAAAGAAAGAAAACTTCAGGCCAATATCGCTTATGAACATAGATGCTAAAATTCTCAACAAAATATTGGCAAACCGCATCCAGCAATACATAAAAAAGGTCATACCCCATGACCAAGTGGGATTCATCCCAGGGATGCAAGGATGGTACAATATTCACAAATCAATGAGCGTAATCCATCACATCAACAACAGCAAAGACAAAAATCACATGATCATATCAATAGATGCAGAAAAAGCATTTGATAAGATACAGCACCCATTTCTGATAAAAACACTCACCAAAGTGGGAATAGAGGGAGCATTAACATAATAAAGGCCACATATGAGACACCTAGAGCCAACATCCTACTCAATGGAGAAAAACTTAGAGCTTTCCCACTAAGATCAGGAACAAGTCAAGGATGCCCTTTCTCACCACTCCTATTCAACATAGTATTGGAAGTCCTAGCCACAGCAATCAGACAAGAAAAAGAAAGAAAAGGCATCCAAATTGGAAAGGAGCAAATGAAACTGTCACTGTTTGCAGATGGCATGATAGTGTACATGGAAAATCCTATAGACTCCACCAAACAACTACTCGACCTAATAAATGAATTTGGCAAGACAGCTGGATACAAAGTCAATACTCAGAAATCAAAGGCATTCCTGTATAACAACAACAAAACTGCAGAAACAGAAATCAGGAAAAAAATCCCATTTGATATAGCAACAAGAAAAATAAAGTACCTAGGAATAAACCTAACCAAGGAGGTAAAAGACCTGTACTCGGAAAACTAAACAACATTGAAGAAAGAAATTAAGGAAGACACAAACAAATGGAAGCATGTACCATGCTCATGGATTGGAAGAATTAACATCATCAAAATGGACATACTACCCAAAGCAATTTATAGATTCAATGCAATCCCTATTAGAGTACCCATGACATATTTCACAGATATAGAACAAACATTTCAGAAATTTATATGGAACCATAAACGACCCCGAATAGCTGTAGCAATTTCTTTGAGGAAGAAGAACAAAGCAGGAGGGATCACAATACCTGACATCAAACTGTATTACAAGGCCAATGTAATCAAAACAGCCTGGTACTGGCATAAAAACAGGCACATAGACCAATGGAACAGAACAGAGAGCCCAGAAATAAACTCAAGTCTTTACGGTCAATTAATATTTGACAAAGGAGGCAGGAGCATAAAATGGAGCAAAACCAGACTCTTCAACAGATGGTGTTGGAGATCTGGACAGCTACATGCAAAAAAATGAAACTTGATCACCAACTTACGCCATACACAAAAATAAACTCAAGATGGATAAAAGACTTAAATATAAGTTGTAACACCATAAAAGTCCTCTAGGAAAACATTGGCAGGAAAATCTCAGACATTCTACCCAGCAATATCCTCACAGACATGTCCCCTACAGCAAGGGACATAAATGAAAGAATAAACAAATGGGACCTCATCATAATAAAAAGCTTCTGCAAGGCTAAAGAAAATAGCACCAAATTACAAAGAGAACCAACAGTATGGGAAAACATATTTGCCAATGATACCTCAGACAAGGGCCTGATCTCCAAAATATATAAAGAACTCACACGACTGCACTCCAGGAAGACAAATAACCCAATGAAAAAATGGGCAAAGGACTTTAACAGACACTTCTCCAAGGAAGACATACAGAGGGCCCAGAAAGATATGAAAAGATGCTCAGCATCACTAGCCATCAGAGATATGCAAATCAAAACCACAGTGAGGTACCATCTCACACCAGTCAGAGTGGCCAGAATAAACAAATCCACAAACAAATGTTGGAGAGGATGCGGAGAAAAGGGAACCTTAGTATATTGCTGTTGGGAAAGAAGACTAATGAGGCCACTGTGGAAAACAGTATGGAATTTCCTCAGAAAACTAAAAATGGAACTGCCCTTTGACCCAGCAATTCCACTGCTGGGAACATACCCTAAGAACCCTGAAACACCAATTCAAAAAATCTATGCACCCCAATGTTCATAGCAGCACATTTTACAATAACCAAGTACTGGAAGCAACCTAAGTGCCCATCAGCAAATGAGTGGATCAAAAAACTATGGTACCTTTATACAATGGAATTCTACACAGCAGAGAGAAAGAAGGAGCTTATACCCTTTGCAACAGCATGGATGGAACTGGTGAGCATTATGCTAAATAAGCCAGGCAATGAGGGACAAATACCGTATGATTTCACCTTTAACAGGAACATAATCAACAAGAGAAAAAAGGAAACAAAATATAACTAGAGACATTGAAATTAGGAACAATCTAGCAATCCCAGTGTGTAGTGGGGTGGGGACAGTTGGGAGAGGGGTTTACAGGAACTACTATGAAAGACACATGGACAAAATCAAGGGGGAGGATGGAGGCTGTAGAAGGAAGTGGGTTAGACTGGGGTGGGTTGGAAGGATGGGGAGAAAATGCAGACAACTGTATTTGAATAACAATAAAAATTGTCTACATTTTCTCTTTAAAATCTTTAAAATCTTTTTTTAAAAAGCCAAAAGTCTCCAAAAAGAAATAAAAATTTTTGCCAATTGCCTGTGATGTATTATTTCTGATACAAGATCCAAACCACAGTCCCACATTGTCTTTAGTTACTATGACTTTTCATTCTCTTTTAATCCTCTAGTCTTTGGTGAAGAATCTGGTTATGTATTTTATAGGATGTTTATATATTTGGATTTTCCTCAAGCTTCTGAAAAGAGTCATCATTAAACCCAAACATGGAAGTGAGGAGTTGTACAGGTTTGGAGTGAGAGATCAGTTTACTATTACAGAAGTAATTTTTGGAATGTCAATAGATAAGTGTGTTCATTTTCAATGGCTGCATATGAAGTTACCACACATGGCAGATAAATACAAAATATATTTATTATCTTTTTTTTCATAGGTCAGAAGTCTGTGCACAACTTGGCTACATTCTCTGCTCAGGATCTCAAGGCATTGACTGGGATGCTTTCTCATCTGGAGGTTTGACTAGGCAAGACTCCACTTCCAAGCTTATTCATTTGTCAGAATGTAACAGAGTGGTCAAATCAGATAGCTAGGGATAGGGTAAGACCCAAATCCAGGGGAGCCCTGATCCAGCACAGAGGCTGCAGTCCACCAGGGAAGGGGGAAGGGTCAGATTGAAGCCATGGGCAGAACCCTGTAGAAGGGAGGCTGCCTGAAGCAACTGTAAACAAGCCAATGTGCATTTCCCCCTGCTGGGAAGTGACAAAGCAGGAGAGGGGCTGCAGGAGGAAGCTGCTGGTAACCCAGCCAGAAGGAACTTTACTGAGGATGTGTGGGGCAGAAAAAGTCAAAACACACTTTTATGGTGGGCATCAGCAAGCCACAGGGTCAGAGCTGGCTACCTTGCCCTGGGCCAAGATGCCTGTGTGCCTGTGTGTGGCTGGGAAACTTCTGCCCCTTTCCACAAAATGGTGACCCGAAGAGAGGTAAACACAACTGTTACAAATGCAACCAACATTGGCCCACACTGGTTGAACAACTGGACACTTCTACCAAGTGTGGGATTTGGGGAGGGGTCTTCAAAACAGAACCCACACAGAAGCCTCCTTCTCTTGCTTGCCTCCCACCTCCCAATTGGGGAGGACTCCTGTGAGGACTTGCTGGGAGCACTAGGGAGACTGGAAGGCACTGGGCCTGCCTGGGGCTTAGGCCTCAAATGGTCAGAAGGCAGCTCGTAGAGGCAGAATCCCACGCTGGGATGTGCTGTGCCAGGTGCCAGCCTTTCTGATACTGTGCAACACAGCACATGGGTCCTGGACAGCTTCCGTTCTCTTGATCTGAAAGCAGTGCATGGAGGCTGGGAGCAACACATGGAGGTGTGAGCTGGAAATGTTCCTGGGCACAGGGGTACAAGCGGCCTTGGGAACCTGGGCTCCATGAGTGGAGCTTCCCATGTACAACCATCTGGAGTGATCTGGCAGTGCACCCCAGACCTCAGGAGAGAGAGAGAGTTGCATGAGGCAATAGCAATGCTTAAGTTCACAAAAGTGCACCAGAGAGAGAGTGCCTGAGGATGGAGACCCATTGTACAGTCTTCTTGAGCTCCAAAAGGACACAGAAGCAATAGTGGGGAAGCTGTGGGCATGAATTTGGACTTTAGTCTTCTGAGAACATGGGAATTTCTATGCTTTGTGGAAGAGGTTGGCTTGGAACAGAAATGCTCTCAGCACCCCCACTCCTGGCCAGGTTGGGTAACCTGTTAATAAAAACTTTTCCTTACCCCCAAATATTCATGGTATTCTTATACACGGTAGCCAGCGGCTGGGTCCCAGCCTTCTGGGTTACAAGAATTCATTTACTTGTGGTTTGAGGGCTTCAATGCTCAGCTGCTTGAGACTGCCTGCAGTTCTCTGATCAGGGGCCTCACTGTAAGTCATTTCACTTAGGGCAACTTACTCCTTCACAGGCAGCAAAGAAGAGTTTCTCTCCCTCCAGATTGCTGAACAGTCTTACATCACATAATGTAGTTATTGAAGTGCTCTCCCATTACCTTTCCCTTATAAAATGACATGATTAATGAAAACATCCCATCACCTTTGCCTATTTTGTTAGAAGCAAGTCATGAGTTCTTTCCACACTTAAGAGAAAGGGATTACATATAGGCATGGTCACCAGGAGGTGAAATTATTAAGGGTCACCTTAAGGTCTGTCTGTAACAAGCGAGGTACTGAAATTACCAGTTACATTTTAAAAAATCGTGTTCATGGGAGAGTTTCAAGTTGTTGATATATATTTTATAATTATCAGTATTTGAAAAAATAGTATTTGAAACCAAGAGGTCACCAGAAAATCAGTATGTATTGAAAAGAGGTCCAACAACTGACACTCTAGTCACTCCAACATGAAGAAATAGAAAATGAATAAACAGTCAGGGAAGTAAGAAAGAAAAAAAAACAATGAAGCAAAGATAAGAAATATTTTCTAAGTGGGAGGGAGTGATCTACTGTGCCAATAATGTTTAAATTAATAGTTTACTCAAGATTAAGTTTATAGTTAATTGGAGTTGATTGACAAATTTGAAAGGGACTGGTATAGACAAGTACTGATGAGTTATTTATTAAAATGGATTTTTAAGAAAACGAAAAGAGCCCTGGTCAGTGTGGCACAGTTGGTTAGAGCATCATCCAGTGACCAAAATGTGGGTTTGATCCCCAAACCACACACATATGTTACCTGGTCTGGGTGCATATGGGAGGCAACGGATCAGTGCTTCTCTCTCCCCTTTCCTCTCTCTCTCTGGAAGCAATGAAAAAATGTCCTCAGGTGAGAACAAAAATGAAAGCAAAAAGAAAGGAATTGGATAAAGTAAGAACAGATAAAATTTTCAGGAGAGTTGGTTCTAATAGAGAAAATAGAGGGAGTGTCATTGGACAGGATTTGGGGTCAAAAAAAGGATTTTGCTTGTTTTGTTTTAAGGCAGGAGAAATTACATCATTGTTTGTATGATCTAGCAGAGGAGATTTTGATGATTATGTCTAAATGTATCTCCCCCAAATTGACATGCTGAAATCTTAACCCCCAAGGAGTATGGTATTAAGAAGTAGGGCCTTTGGGAGATGCTTAAGGCATGAAGAAGGAGCCTTCATAAACTGAATTTCTCCCCTTGCACTATTTGAGGGCATAGTAGAGAATGAGCTAGCTATTGACCAGGAAAAGAGGCTTGACCAGAATGCAACCATGCTAGTGCCCTGATAGAGACTTTTTGTTTGTTTTGTTTCTGTATTCCACGATAAGTAAAATCATATGGCATTTGCCTTTGTCTGACATATTTCCCTCAAGGAAGCATAATTCCCTCAAGGTCCACCCATGCTGTCATAAATATATTTTTTTAATGACTGAATAAAGTGTAGATAGATACATGTATATTTCATATTTTCTCTGTTTTCTCATCAGTGTATACTTATTTCTCTTCTCTGTCTTGGCTTTTTAAAATAATGCTGCAATGAACATAGGGGTACAGATATCTTTTGGAGTTAGTGTTTTTATTTTCTTCTGGTAAATACCCAGAAGTAAAATTGATGGATCATACAGCACTTCTTTAATTTTTTTGAGGAAGCTCCATGCTATTTTCCATAGTGGCTGCACCAATTTACAATCCCACCAACAGTGCACAAAGATTTCCTTATTTTCAGATCCTCACCAATATTTATGTCTTATCTTTTTTAATATAACCATTCTAACAAACGTGAAGACATATATCATTTTGCATTTCCCTGATGATCAGTGATACTGCGCACCTTTTCTTGTGCATGGCAGCCATCTGTAGGCCTTCTTTAGAAAACGTTCAGATCCTCTGCATATTTTTAATTAGAATTTTCTATTGTGTTGAATGAGTTCTTTATGTATTTAGGGTATTAACTACTTATCAGATATATGATTTGCAAATATTTCACCCATTTCGTATGTTTTTTGGGGGGTAGGTTTTGAACTCACTATCATTCTGAAGTATTTTCTAGGTAAAGGCGATATGTTGAGGTAAGACAAAATGGAAGTGTGGTTGTAGTGTGGCTCCACCATTTGTCTGTTGTGTGACCTCTATCTAGTAAGACATGGAAGGACATGTAAAGACATTGATGGAGGACTTTTTATTTCTGAGCATTTGTACTCACTTGTATGTATTTATTTATCATTTATTCACACTATTATTTATTTTCTTAATTAAACAATTAAGAAATTTGCCACAAAAACATAAATGAAAACATTACTGGTAACTCACATCAACCTTTGTGCTCTCCCTCCATCTCTCCTGTTGACTCCTCCCTGCCTCCTAAATATACCAGTCTCTTGGATTTTATGTTGATTGTGCCCTTGCTTTTTTTAATATATAGTTTTATGATATGAATAAGTTAATCTAAAAAGTGTATTGTCAAGCTCTGAATTCCTCCTTGCGTACATATGTAACAGTTCCCCATAAGTCTTTATCTCAATAGTTTTTACAAATATTTTCTCTGTATTTGAAGTTTGTCTTTTCAGTTTCATTCAGCTAACTTTTGATGAACTGAAGTTCCTGTTTCAATGTTTTTAATCTCATCCATTTGGTTACAAATGGGGATAATGATGCTAATAATGCCATCGTAAAGTTTTAACAAATTAACATTAATGATGTGTCTACTATAGTGTCTGACACAGAGCAATTATTCAATAAATTATAGATACCCACTTCTCTTCCTAAAATGTCAGTACTATTCTTGCTTACTACACTATACTATATATTATAAATTATGCCAGTTCATTTTGAATGTAAGCACATTTTATAACATAGCTTTTCAATACAAATATAAAAAGCAAATACATTTTCCATTAATGTTTGTAATTATATTGTCATTTACCTGCTCCAGGTTTGCAGGTTACTGAAGTGTGCAAATGAAACACACACATACACACACACATATTATTAGCAGGGTGGTTTTCATCAAAGACTTTTGCAAGTTATAGTAAACAATTCATATTAACATGAAGAAAAGAAGGAAAAAATGAAGGGAGAAAGGGAGTAACAATGGAAGAGAGGGGAGGGGAGAAATGAAAATGAAATTAGGGTAGGAAAGGGGAGGAGAAGGGTTAGGAAGAGGGAGGAGAAGGAGAAGGGCAGAGGGGAGGAGGGAAAGGAAGGAACAACTGCACTGTTTCCTAAGTTGCTCTCCAAAAACCAACCCACTGTAACTGATTGCCTCTAGTTCTTTTTACAAATTTTCAGATAACCTTTTCAAAATAAAGCCACTCCTTACAAAATTGTTGATTTTATCATTATAAGCATGTCTCCTGGGAATCTACTGTTGTGAATAATGAGGGAACTCACTGGCAAAGAGGGCTTTTTGTCTACTTCCCATTACATATGCTCAGTTTTTTTTGAAAAACCTGTATAGCACTGCTTAATTGTATAGATGAATTTTTTTAGTTCTATAAATTTATTTAGGTTTGAGATATTTGATAATAAAAATTAAAGTTAATTAAAACTTTCAAGCATAACATTTTATCTGCATTTGAAAAATTGTTAAACTATGAGGGGAAAGGAAATCTGAAATTATATATCTTTTGTAATAAGACCTCTTGCATGACATTTTATTAATGTTATTTTGGTATAATTTTATAATCCATAGATGGTTTCAAGGTGAAAAAATAAACCTGCTTCTTGTGGAGGAAACAAGTGGTAAGGCCAATAATTGAAAGAATATGTGTTTGAAGCACTTCTGATTTTCAAATGTTATATTTGTATCAAATTTCACAAGAATAGCATATGGGGGTGCTTTTATAAAATATAAAACTATTTGTTAATGAAATGAATCAAACTAAATGTTCTTTTTGACCTTTATACAATTTGGAGAACATTAATGATTGTGGCTGATAACAAGTCAATCATTTATGTAATGATATCCATTAGACCTCATGGGTACCAAAGGATTTACTGTGTCTATTAATTCATGTCTATTAATCAGCAGCTTTGTCTAAGCTTAGCTAATTTCATTCCCCTGTGCCACCAGTATCGTTAGTAACATATTACTCCCATCACTCAGAAAGCTTCCTGATGAACCTCTTCCATTGTTTGATATGTTACCTCCTTGGCATCATTAAAAGGTGCTGTTTCAATATTTATATATGTAACCTAATTGTTTTTCAACTGAGAGCATTATGAAAATAAATCTGTCATATAAATTGTATGAAGTAACAAATAACTCACACATGTTTTACAGGAATCAATTAGCCGAATTGCTCTGAGGACAGTATGTGACTTGATAAAGGGATAACAAGGTCTATACTTCTAGCTGCTGGACTAAAAAGAGTTTTCAGGCCACTAATCCACATTAAAATTAAGTGTAATCTTCCACAACTATTAATAGAAAGTAGCAATGGAAAGTGACTATTAACAAATATTCATCACATTTTCCACACTGATTTGTAATTGATGGGTGCAGGCTTAACAGTGGGAAGGATAGAAAGTTGAGTAATGGTGATCTCCATAAAGACAGAGAAGAACTGATGAACTACCACTTGTTCATAAACCATTCAAAAGTACAGATTGCAGTATTGATAACAAGCATTGCATTCTTACCCTGCTAAATATTTATTTGAATTATTTCATGTAATCTCAACAATTCTATTGCTCTGTTATTATCCATATTTATAGATTAACAAACTGAAATTTAGAAAAATTTAAGCTCACACAGCTGTTGATAAAGTTGGGATCCAAACCCAGATCAAGTTTCAGAGCAGAGAACACTGCATTGGTCTAGCATATCAATCAAGTTCATGCACTTTGACCCAGTAATTAACACTCTGGTAATATAACCAAAGGAAATAATGAAAGATATTGAAACAGCTGAATCAAATAATTTTGAAAACAATGCCACCATTTAATCATTTTAAAAACTAAAAGTTATTTTAAAAGTCTGACAATGAAAAAAGTGATATTTTTTGAAAAAAGAATAACATTTTTAAAAATATTAGAATAAAAATTTTGTGCATACATTATCTTTATTGAAGGATACACATTCTATTATGTCAATAATGGTCATGTAAACAGGTAAAAATATGTTATGATCCACTTCTTTAGTACATAGCTGTAAAACATCATTTTCCCATTTATATCTTACAAATTGTTATTCTCTGTTGAAGATATTTGTAGCCAAAACCAGAAAATGGTGGATAGAGTAAATATTTATTACATATTCAACTACAATTGAAAGAAACTATGGAAACATGCAGGGTCAAGTGGGGTGAGTAGAGAGAAACATCAGATCACCATCTCTCTCTGAAGTCACTTTTACTTGAGGCATCAGGAAATTGGTGCGTAGAATCCTACCTGAAATAGTCAAGACTGACCTTGTAACAGCACAATTTGAGCTGCTGGAAATGAAGCTATCATATAAAACCAGAGCTCTAGAAGGGCAAAAATCACATTGGGATGGGTTGGAGATCCAAAAAAAAAAAAAAGGAAAGAGAAAAGGTTTAAATTTTCATCGACTGGCCTTCACTTATTTCCTGGTTTAATTACGAATGTTTTCATGTCTCCAAATCCTAAATGTTGTTAAATACAAGTAGAAATTGAAAACCTAAGAAAAAAATAAGTGATGACAAAAACCCTTTGTAAGATAGATTTAAAATCTGTTATAAATTAAAATTGTAATCATTAAAATTTAAAGCATATGAGACACAACTGAAAAGATAATGAATCAAGCACTTTCCTTAATTGGGCCTGGCAAACATGTGGTGAGATGGAAATTTGCCTACAGGAAATTTGTTGGGAAGTAATCTCAGGATCTCTACTTGTTAGGGTGTCAGGGGTGAGGGGAGCACGGTGAATTAGAAGAAGCTGCAATACAGTTGAAACTGTAGCCTTACAGGATCCCATAAATTCTGGGGCCGAGATGTCCCTCTAAGGAGTACTTAATTGAGTCAAGATATCCAGAGATATCACATTCACAGGTCATTTCATGCAGGCTACCCCAGGTAGTATAACCTTGGGGAAGGCTGAGAATACTTTTTGATGAGGGACTCAGCTATAAACCATCAGTAAACAACCCTCTCAACCACAGGAGGGATGATTGTCTCATTACAGCAGTCACTATTGTCACTGCCATCCACTTCTTAAGAGTTCCTGGCCAGGGAGGTGAGACAGTCATCTCTTTATTAAATATGTACACATTCAGGTAAATACAGATGTAAGGGTGGAAAAACGACAACAAAATATAAATATATAAACACATATAATGCATACACTAGATGCATTATTATTATATATAACTGTACATATACTTATGTATGTATATTATTAGCTGGTAGTAACTAACTGAAACAAATTTCTTTGTGAAAAAAAAAAAATTAAGGTCAAATACCTGCCTTCGGCAAGTGCAATCTCACTTGTTAAAGGAGATTCTATAGTACAAACTTCCAAATTTATGTTTCTATTAAAGGAAAGTTGACCTGTTTGTTGCTTTACATTTATATTCTTGTAGTTTAATGCCTAAGAGTTTGTATATTCAAAATTCATTCAGAGAATGTCACCTTCTTTCCAAAGGTCTTTGGGAATAAGTCTAGGAAATTATTTTTTTGGAAATGAAAGTCACTAGAATCTAGTCAGTTGGCATGTTTTAGGTCTAACAATTTATTCCAATCCTAAAGGGTAGAAGAAGATCTTTGGCTATACTAACTTTATAATGAGAAGTGTTCATAAAACTTTTATTGTACCAATAGGCAAGTTTGTTTTTAGAGGTGGACACATACACTTTTTTGAGGTATGGCAACATACAATATTGCACATAATTAAATTAAATAATTTGATATATTTAACCTATGTACACAGGTTTGAAGCCTTCATCATCATCATCAGGAAAAATAACTCCGAATGTTCCTTCCTGCTACTTTGTTGCTTTAAGGATTTATAGTATACATCTCTAATGTATTAACATCTACCTTCAAATGAAATTAAATCATTCTATATATAAGAATCCCACAACAGTATACTTTCTTTCTCTCAATACTTATATTATCATCATCATGTAATTTTTTTTTCTGATCAATAGACCTAGAGGATTATGACTTTTGTTGAAAAAAACGTATATTATGTTGTAGTTGGACAAAGTGTCCTGTAAATGTTAGGTAGAATAAGTTTGTTGATTTTAGGATTTCCTTCCTGATTTTCCCTATCTTATGTCATTTTTATTGAAAAAGAGAAATTAAAATCTACTGCCATAATTTTTTTTTTGCATTTCTATCAGTGTTTGCTTCACAAGAACTCATACGATTTTCCCCCATGCAGTTGCCCTTCATGCATGTATTGAAGAGTGCTCAGCTGACTACTAGGGGCATTTCCCCAGAGGTTCTCCATGCAAACTCCTGTTTGTGCTCTTCCCTGTATGTCTAGGAGCCTTTGTCACCCTGGATTATTAGTACTGCCTCTTCAAGTCAAGTTGTCTGCTGGGCTCTGTCTGGGCTTCCCTGTTTGTTTTAAACCTGAAAAATCTCACAAGGCAATTAGCTATGGCAATCATAGGTCTTCCCCTATTTGTTTCCTGCCTTTCAAGGTTCACTGCTTCCCATTGCCTGATATCCTGTGCCTTGCAGCCCATTGTTTCATTTATTTTGTCCATTTTATGGTTGTTTCAGGAAGGAAAGTAATCCAATTCCTTAAATCCATCTTGTTCACAAGCGAAGATCAGACACTTTTATACATATCTAAGTCTCTGTCTTCTCTATACTCTCTATCAATTTCTGTAAGTATCTGAAACATGATGATTATCACTCATAAATTTTTTTTTCTGTTTGAATCAAATGTGAGTTATTAGTCTTTAGAATGTCTTTTGAATTGCTAGTTTTCTTCATGGCCCAGTATATGAAGAATAATTTATTATTCATTCATTTGATGCATATTATTTAATTCTATCCTGTGTCACATGCTGTTATTGGTGCTAGAAAAAGCAGGGGGGGAAAAGCAAATGGAAGACCCTGCTGAACTAAAGCTTACATTTAGGAAGAAAAAAGGGATAAAAATATATATATAAAAAATGAATAAAATTTTATGTTAGAAGGTAATAAATGCAATGGTAAGAGAGGAAAATGCTAGAAAGTGTATACCTTTTTTTTGACTTTAGGTAGAAGAGTTCATAATGGTCTCACAGAGAAAGTGACATTTGAATGAAGACCTAAAGAGTATAAGGAGGTGAACACATGGAGATCAGGGAGAGTTTTCTTGGGAAGGGTCTTGTGTTCCCAAGGAAAGGATTTGCCTGGCATAATTGAAGACTAATTATTAGAGACTGTCTCTTAGCCTGTTCTCACAGCAAAATTAAAAGAGACTATTTTTTGCCCTGGCTGGTGTAGTTCAGGGGACTGAGTGTCGGCCTGCGAACCAAAGGGTCACTGGTTCAATTCCTAATCTAGGGCACATGACTGGGTTGAGGGCCAGGTTCCCAATAGGGGGTACGTGAGAGGCAACCACACATTGATGTTTCTCTCAGTCTCTTTCTCCCTCCCTTCCCCTCTCTAAAAATAAATAAATAAACATTTTTAAAAAGACATTTTTAAAACAATTTTTGAGGTAACTACTGCTTTTCAGAGTTGTTGCATCAAACTGCCTTCCCACCAATAATGCCAAAGCATTCCCCTTTTTCCACATCCTCAACAACACGTGTTTGTTGATTTATTCACAACAGCCATTCTGATGGGTGTGCGCTGATATCTCATCGTGGTTTAATTTGCATCTCTGATGATTAGTGATGTTGAGCATCTTCTTTATGACCATTGACTATCTGTGTATCCTCTTTGATGAAGTGTCTATTCAGGTTCTTGGCCCATTTTTTAATTATACTGTTTGATTTTTTGTGTGTTGAGTTTTATAAGTTCTTCATAAATTTTATATATTAAACCCTTATCAAACATACCAGTGACTATGTTCTCCCATTCAGTGGGCTGCCTTTTCATTTTGTTGATGGTTTCCTTTACTGTGCAAAAACTTTTTAGTTTGAGATAGTCCCATTTGTTTATTTTTTCTTTTGTTTCCCTTGCCCGGGGAGATATAGCAGACAAAATATTGCGATCAGAAATGTCTGAGATTTTACTACCTCTGTTTTTTTCTAGGGTTTTTATGGTTTTGAGTCAACATTTAAGTCTTTAATCGATTTTGAGTTTATTCTTGTGTGTGATGCACAAAAGTTGTCTAGTTTCATTTTTTTGCCTGTATCTGTCCAATTTTCCCAATGCTTGTTATTGAGTAGACTATCTTTAGGCCATTGTACATTTTGCCTACTTTGTCAAATATTAATTGGCTGTAAAGCCATGGGTTTATTTTTGATCTCTCTATTTGTTCCATTGATCTATATGTCTGTTTTTGTGCCAATACCATACTGCTTTGATTACTAATGCTTTGTAGTACACCAGTAGTTTGGTATTAGGTAGCATGATTCCTTCAACTTTGTTCTTCTTTTTCAAGATCATTGTTGCTATTCAGAGTCTTCTGTGGTCTCATATAAATTTTTGGAATATTTGTTCTAGCTCTGTGAAATACACCATTGGTATCTTGATAGAAATTGTGTTGAATCTGTAGATTGATTTGGGTAGTATGGACATTTTAATGATGTTAATTCTTCCAATACATGAATATGTTATATGTTTCCACTTATTTGTATCTTCTTCAGTTTTTTTCTTTAGTGTCTTATACTTTGCCAAGTACAGGTCTTTCACATTCTTGGTAAATTTATTCTTAGGTAATTTATGCTTTTTGAAACAATTGTGAATGGGATTATTATCTTAGTTTCCCTTTATTTTTTAAAGATTTTATTTATTTATTTTTTAGACAGAAGAAAGGAAGGAGAAAGAGAGGGAAAAAAATATCAGTGTGTTGTTGCCTTTCATGTGACCCCTACTGGGAATCTGGCCTGCAACCCAGGCATGTGCCCTGACTGGGAATCAAACTGGCAATCCTTTGATTCGCAGGCTTGTGTTCAATCCCCTGAGCTACACCAGCTAGGTCTAGTTTCCCTTACTGATAGCTCATTATCGGTGTATAAAAATGCAACTAATTTCTGGCTATTTAATCTGTGTCTTGATACTTTACTGAATTCATTTATCAGTTATAGTAAATTTATGATAGAATCTTTTAGGTGCACTATATATAGTATCATGTCATCTGCAAATAATGACTTCTTCTTTCCCATTTGGATGCTTTTGACCCAGCAATTTCACTTCCAGGAATTTATCCGAAGAAACCCAAAACAATAATTCAGAAGAATATAAGCATCCTTATATTCACTGCAGCGTTATTTGCAATAGCCAAAATTTGGAAGCAGCCCAAGTGTCCATAAGTAGATGAATGGATAAAGAGGCTGTGGTACATTTACACAATGAACTACTACTCAGCCATAAAAAAGGAAATAAAAAAGAAAAGAAAAGAAAATTTTACTGTTTTGCAACAGCATAGACAGACCTGCAGAATATTATGCTAAGTGAAATAAGCCAGTCAGAGAAAGACAAGTATCATATGTTTTCACTCACATGTGGAATCTAATTAACAAACTGCACTAACAAGCAAAATAGAGACAGACTCATGGATGGCAGGGTGGGGTGGAGGGATTGAACCAAAAAGAAGAGAGAAATAACCCATTGATACAAACAACAGTGTGGTGATTGTGATGTGAGGGGGTAGGTGGAAGTGGAAGAGGTTATGGGGAGATAAAAGGTGATGAAATAATTAATTAATTAATCTTATGTAAACTAAAATAAAAATAGTACCAAAGAACTACTGTGCCCTTTTTATAAATCCTAACCCAGGGACATTCTTTCATTGCTTTTAGAGAGAGAGGAAGAGAGAGAGGAAGTCAAAGAGTGAAACATAGATGAGAGAAAGAAACATGGATTGGTTGCCTCTCTATGTGTGGGGACCAAGGATCAAACCCATAACCTAGGCACATGACTCAACTGAAATCAAATGTGGAATCAAAGTCACAATGCTTCAGTTACCAGAGATGAGACACCCCAACTATCTGAGTCACACTGGCCAGGGCTACTGTGACTTTTTTAGATGTCTCTATGTACGTGTGTGTTTGTGAATACAAGTAAAGCATTTTCTAAACTACTGGCAAGACCTCCTATTAATATGGTTTTGTTAATGTGCTATTTCATACACAAATACTTCATTTTGTTTTAATAATACTATCTCTGACTGAGGCAAGAATATTATTATTTCCACTTCTAGATAGCAAAACTAGAATTCTATGAGTTTAGGGAATTTAATAATCTTAATTAATAAGCATCAGATCCAAGATTTCAACTCCAGTCTTCTGCCATCAGAACTCGTGTTATTTCTGCCCCTCATGGTGTCTCACATTGCTGTATGCCAGTGATGGATTCTGTATGCAAGATATTTCTGCAATTAAAATGCATACCATTAACTAAAGAATTATTTTAAAATACTCATACAATGACAAATATATAGAAATGTGAAAATAATACCTAATTACTCTCACTAATAAAGCTTAGAATTGACAGTCCGTTTTTGAGTTGAATTTCTCCAGTGAATGAAAATATTATGCCTGATTACAACAGACCCTTTCTCTTAAAAATATCAAAGACTATTACTTTTCCTCATTTCCTTTTTCCTTTTGTATCATTCTGCTATTGCTTAGCAAATGCAATTTATGGTCTTCCTATTTAATGTTTATATTTAAATGGGTGAATGTATTTATATTTCACTTAACTTGAGTAGATCATTAAAATTTATATGTATGTGTGTAGGTATGATTTCTTTATATGTATAAAGCTTAATATATATTAAAATGTTGTAGTTGACATTATATTTATTATTCTGAATTATAAATTCAAGTATTTTATTTACTTATACAAAGAAATGAATCTCTTACATCTATTAATAAAAATAATATCAATATTACTTCATTCCATAAACTTTTATAAATATTAACAGGGATATCTAATTCACAGCATAATTCTATTAAACCAAGGATTCCTGAAAATTGTAATCTTAAATGTGCATTTTTCATAGACGTGTAAGACAGTTGAATAATAGGTGTTTCAGCAGACAAGTTAACAAAAAGATGCAGGTTTTTAGACTTACCTCAAAAATCTAATTAGAACACGATAGTTTAAGTAAGAAAACACTTGAATAGAACAGGGTAATTGTACAAGATAATAATCATTTTATTAGGGTTTTCTCCACCCTAGTTATTGCACTAAAAGTAATTTTTAAAATACAGTCATACCTTGGTACTTGTCTGCTTCAGAACCCATCAAACCCTGTACTCACTGCATTTTGATGAGAAAAAAAATGTTTCAGCAAACGGTGCTTGCTCAGGACTTGTTGCATTTACTTGAACTTGTATGAGTTAGGGTGCTACTTCACAACAGAAAATGCTTCATTGTTCGGTACACAGTTTCCGCACTTGTCATGAGTTCTGGAACAAGTTAAGGACAAGTACCGAGGTATCACTGTAACTTGTTTCATGTTATATTTGATTATTTATGGTTATAACACATTTTGTTTTATGACTATGGCATTATCATAAGATTATTTGTGCAAAGAATGTGTGTGTATATATATATATATTTGTATTTGTATTTGTGTTGTTAGATTATAAGTCTCTTAAATGTTATATTAAGTAAAGTCAAAAATTTGTCTATTTGATTCAGTTATTATTTTGGGAATTAGCTACCTTGCAATACCTTACCCACTTTTGTGATTAGCACAATATTGGGAAGGTAGTGGCAGAAACTTATGTTTCTTCAGTTGTAATTCTGAATTTCTTTCCTACTTGGTCTATCTAATCCATTTGCAACTTTTATAAGATCAAAAATGAGTCTCAGGAATTGGACAACACATTTGTGAGTCTTGATGGAAAATAATGATTATGCACACAAAGAATGTAAAATATCAATGTAAAGTATATCAGGTTCCCCCAAAATAACATGGAGAAGTTTTCAGATTTGGGATCTACACTTTGGAGAGAGTAGTTAGATTCAAGAAAACACTGCAGAATTTGCAGGCCAATTTACAGCCCAGAAAGTGGATGAAATACATTCTATTTTAATCTGAGGTATAGCTGACTGTTGGGAACCGCCCTGCCTGGTTTCAGAGGCTGTAACCCCTCATGGTTAAGGCTGAGTCAGAGTTGGGACCATAAGCCACTAAGGAGACAAAGCTTATCTCCCTGGCAGGTGTGCCACCTCTGCCCACTTCACCCTGCTTGTCCCTGAGCTTGACCAGTTAGCCAATGACGGGTAAGAATCCTCAAGGGAGGATCAACCTAAGACAGGCATGGTCATGGAAGAGGCTTGCAGGGAAGGACTTGGGGGGCTGTGGAAAAAGGGGGTGATGGACCCTCACCCCTTGGCTTTGAAATAGCCTGAGTCCTCATTCTGTCTGCAAGAAGTCTCCTAATTTCTTGGCTGCCTTATTTCCCTTGCCTGACTTAAGCCTAAAACAATGACAGAGGGCAGTGCAGTCCTGTGCTGGGAGGGGCGGATTCCCTGGGGAATCAGGCCTAACAAAAATACATACATTCCTGTGAAACCTACTTAATTTGTACCCTCAGTTTAAGAGATAAGGGTCCAGACCTGAGATGAGTCTGGCACCTAAAGTTTTATGGCCCTCTAACTAATTGGCTGTAACTCAGAATAAGCCCTCAGAGTTCTCTGTAAATCTTGTATTGTTTAACCCTTACTGGCTGACAATGATTGATGAGCTTTATCCGTATTCCTATGTGAATGAACCTAATAAAAGCCCCTGGAGAGAGAAGCTCTGGGCCCTTCCCCTTTGAGAGAAGTGGCCACCTTTCCTCCCCAAGCAGATCATGTCTTGGTAGTCTTTTTCTTCATCCGTGGAGGACCGGGGGGGCTGCGTTAAAGCCCCCCGACAGCTGACATGTTAAAAGCTGTACCTACTTCATGTGTATAACTTAATGAATTTTGAAAAAGTACAGTACATGGTTATGAAACCTTTACCACCACCAAATCCATAGCATATCCATAACACCAAAAATTCCCTCCTCCCCCTCTTTATTTTTATGCATGTGGTAAGAACAATTCACATAAGATCTACCCTCTTAGCAAATTTAGGTATAAAATACATTGTTAGTTATAGGCACTATGATGTATGGTAGGTCTCCAGGGCTTGTCTTGCATAACTAAAATTTTGTACCCCTTGACCACCACTTCCCCATGTACCCTTCCACCCAGCCACTGGCAACACCATTCTACTCTCTGAGTCTATGGGTTTGACTACTTAACTGAAACTTTCTTTGAACTACATAATCAAGCTATATACCACAATAATAATGATAATAATCAATTTTCTGATCGTTATATAAAATTAAAGCTCTGATGGAACAACCACACTCTCCAACTTTAAAACTGTTAGAAAGTGTTCTTTAATTATAGTAGGAACAAGTAGGACAGTAGGTAAAGAAACAAGTTAAAAGCCTCAGAACCTAGATGGAAAGGAAACGTAGGGAGAAAAAGAAAGGAAAAAGAAAAACCTCCATTATACAAAATGTACTGACAAAGTAAAATCAGATCTCTTTATTTTCTATTCCACTTTTCCTAATGTTAGAGGTTTCAAAGACTCAGAAGTTATTTTTATTACTAGTAATTATCTTGAATTATCAAAACCCTAGAGTATAGATGATTACAAATTATAAAGAAATTTTGATAACCCCAACATAATACAACCCTTTTCCAGTTTCTTAACTTTTTTTCTTTCCTAATGTTCAACTAATTTTTTTTAATCTCACTATGATATGATGCTGATATTTTTACCTTAGATGGAGCTCAACTCTTATGTAACATGCCCTAGACAAGAACTCACTAATTTCTTATATTTTCTACATGACTTTAATTTTAATTTAAAATATTATTAATACCAAAATGTATGTGATACAGAGTTAGATATATGGCTTCACTTTCAAATAGCCTTTTTTGTATTCCTTTTATAGAGACTTTATTTTCTTCCTCCTTCACTCTCCTGTTTATAGAGGCAGAGATCTGAATGTAAATTTACAACACTTCAGATAGATTTTTACAAAGTAAGCAGCTAAGTCAGAATCATCCTAGAATAAGTTATTTACCAAACATCTTTGGATGTTTAAAAGTTATTTTTGTGAATATCCACAGGTTGATGGTGAGGAGGCTTAAAAACTTCATGAACTGAATGCATAAATCCAGAAAGAAGATGTATTACTTTATAATGAGAAGCACAATCAAATAGATCACTTGAGGGAACCAGCACATTCTCTTTGTATAGACAGACTGCATGGGAAACTAAGTGATGAGAGTTTTGCTTGTTTTTTATTGACTCACAACCTTATAATTACATGAAGGACATATTAAATGTGACTTTATAAACTCTTATTTTACAACCATTGTTAAGCACTTTCTCCCCTCCCCATAACATATGCGCATACAACTTGATATACAGGCATACCTTAGAGATATAGCAGGTTTCGTTCCAGACCATCTCAAAGTGAGTACAGCAATAAAGCAAGCTGTAATGCTTTTGCTTGTGAAGGATCTTTCCTTCACCTTGTAAAAAATGCAACATCTGGGAAGTACAATAAAGTGAAGCATGATAAAATGAGGTCTGCCTTTACACATACACATATGTATACATATACACACATGTGATTTGATAAAATTCTTAAGGTGGTGATAACCTTAGCCTGGAAGTTGAATTCAAGTCCTATAAGGCATACTTCTTGCTATAGGCTGAATGTTTGTGTTTTCCCTAAATGCATATGTTGAACTCCTAATCCCCTGTATGAAGTTAGGTGGTGGGGCCTTTGGAAGATGGAGAGGTCATGAGGGTGGAGCCCTCATGAGTAGGATTAGTGCTCTTATGAAAGAGATTCTGGAAAGCCCCCTACTTCCCTGCGCCAGGTGAGGTACATGAAGTCTGAAACCTGGTGGGTCATCATCTCCTGACTGTACTCTAGCCCCTTGGTCTTGTAATTCCAGCTTCCAGAACTGGGAGAAATAAATTTCTATTGTTTGTAAGTCACACAGTTTGTGATTTTTTGTTATAACAGCCCAGGTCTTGTTATAACTTCAATGTACAATCCTTTATTCCTTGATCAAATCCCCGCGACTGCAATTTTGTTTTTATTTTTAGATTCCTATTTTATTACAAATATAATTTCTTCCTCTGTACCTTCTTTTTTGCTTATTTTATTCATTTAATTTATGTTGAACTTGATATAAATATTCCTAATATAAAAGTACACTAATAGCAACTAAACTGATTTCATGACATTAATACTAACCTGGCACTTCTAACTCAAAAACGTTCCATTTCTTAATTGTGATAATTACTTTATTCTAATAGTTATTATTTCAGTATAAGGGAATTTCATATTTTTCTCTTTATACATTTCACAATCTATTTAAAGAAAATTTATTTTCCAAACTATTATTATGGGGACAAATGACTACAATTCAGCACAAGGGAAGACTATCTGGCAGTGGTAATGTTCTATTTTTTTTTTTTTATCTGGAGGATTGCTATGTAGGGGATATTCCTTTATTCTTTGTCAATACTCACTAAGCTGTACAATTAAGCTTTGTACATTTTGTGCATGTAAGTAATAATTTAATAAAAATTTATTTTAAAACTTTCAAGGGTGATCTGTAATTTCTATAATGAAATCGTTTCTTGCATACATTTTGAAGTTTATGTACAGCATTGTTAATGAAATTTAAAATGTATTTTTTCCTGGATATTAATAGAGGCAACTATATTTAAATGCATGCATTTGCATAAATTTTAAAGATAAAAAGCACTAGAATCATCTTTTTCAAGCCCTAAATTAACAATATATAAAAAAGCAAAGGGGACATATAAAATTATAGTGTTAATTAGTGAAAGGACTAGAATTAGAAACTGGCTCACTGGATAATAATTATTTTTTGAAGTATTTAAAAAAACATCTGGGTCATTCTGCAATTTAACTTGCTTAGGGAAACAATCAAAGAGTTATTTCAAAGAGGATGAATAAAAGCTTAGACAAGGTACAAATTCTGAAATAATTGGTTATCTGTAGTGGTTTAAATCTCATTTTTATTTATATTTCATAATTATTATTATTCTCCATGATTTGGAATTTTTACATCATGGGCTGCCATAAAGTATTGTCAATAGTCAGGACGGATAACCACGTCACGTTGTCATCAATGTCATGACTATGAAAAATAATCTGAAATTTAGGTGACTTTACCAATTTATTACGCTTGCTGAAAAGAAACATAATTTGTGTTGAAAGTACATTTTTAATGTCTGTATTGGCTATGTGTAATCTAATGTAAGTTCATTCCATTGACAAGTTTACAAATTTAATTTTTATTCCATACCCTCATCTTCTCTTATAAACCATGATTTCTATAACAGTATTAGGGAAACTCAGGCTGACATATAAGCAAGCACTCTTTTATCTGGGACACCCAGAGGTCACTATACCATTGTAATCTTTTATAGAACAATATATAATTAAACTGGAACTTTTTCCAACAAGATATTATAAGAGATAAAATACTTAGTAAGTTTCCAAAATGATTAAACATTTATACAAGAATAGCATATGCTAGCCTAAAAATAAAGGCTATTAATAAAAGACTTTATGCAGTATTGCTGTCATCATATCCATCTGTCCCTGTGAGGACTCAGCATGTTCATTCTAGTGCCAAGAGAGCTGTCCTGTGTTGCAAGGACTTTGAATGACCTCCCACCCAGGAATACAGTCATCTCTTTCAGTTGCATGACAGTGGCCTGCACGACAGAGACAGGAAACTGTCCTTTGAATCAAGTGATCTTCATCCCAGTACCATTCTGTTCCCAGTCTTTTAAACTTCAATGGACCATTTAACCAGCTAATGCCTCGGCTGCTTTGTCAAGAAAATTGGACTGATTCACTTTTGATTAAACCGACAATTGTTTGGGCTACAAGGTGACTTATTTGAAAGCATAACAAAATTATATAGTGGTTTTAGCAATTTTGAAGAATAGACCCTTTGAGAGATAAAAAGTATTGAGTGCATCCATTTCAAACTTCTGTCAGATAAATCCTCTCTACTACTTACTCATGTTTATCCATACATGGCATATTTATGGAAATTTGGAACTCATTCTCCAAAGTGGTCTATTCTATTATTAGCTGCAATTGTTACAAGTGTTGTCTTATATGTTGGTGGGAATACAGCCTGGTGCAGTCACTGTGGAAAACAGCATGGAATTTCTTCAGAAAACTAAAAATGGAACTGCCTTTTGACCCAGCAATACCACTGTTTGGATTATACCCTAAAGATTTTGAAACACCAATTCAAAAGAACCTAAGCACCCTAACGTTTATAAAAGCACAATTTACAACAGCCAAGTGCTGGGAGCAACCTAAGTGCCCATCAGCAAATGAGTGTATACAAAAACTATGGTACATTTACACAATGGAATTCTATGAAGCAGAGAGAAAGAAGGAGTTTATACCCTTTGCAACAGCATGGATGGAACTGGAGAGCATTATGCTAAGTGAAATAAGCCAGGTGGTGAGGGACAAATACCATATGATCTCACCTTTAACTGGAACATAATCAACAACAAAAAAAAAAGCGAACAAAACATAACCAGAGACATTGAAGTTAAGAACAATCTAACAATGGGCAGGTGGGGGGTGGGGAGGGGACAGTGTGGAGAGGGGATTACAGGAACTACTATAAAGGACACATGGACAAAATCAAGGGGGAGGGTGGAGGTGGGGGAGGGAGGTGGGTTCAGCTGGGGTGGGGTGGAGGGATGGGGAGAAGAGGCATACAACTGTAATTGAATAAAAATAAATGTTTTTTTTAAAAAGGGGACTGATTAAAAAAAGAAAAACTGTAAGAGCCACAAGATGGAATGCCAAGAAACTATTAAAATGAGTAAAAACTTAAAGTAAGATGATATAAGAAATCTTGAGTGTATGTTCAAATCTAGAATTGAAAGACTACAGACCATTGTGTAACAAATATACTATGTGTTCATATAAACGGTTGTTTATATTTGGCCAGTTTAGAAGTGATATACCATGTGTCTGTGATGATTGATTCTCTATGGACCTGGGGTAGATGGTGAATTTTTTTTTTCTGTGAATACTACAGAGATATCAATAAAAATAACATCTTATATGTTAATATTTTGCTACATTAATGTACCCTGTTTTTGTTTCTGAATAATATTCTGGGGATAAAACTAATTTAAAAGAGGAAGAGGAGAAAAGAAAGAACTGAAGTGAACCTTTTCACAGGGAGGGTGTTGGAGAAAACAAACACCTTGGCTGGAGGAACTTAAAAAGAACAAGTGAGGAGTGGGGTCTATAGGAGCTATTATAAAGGACACAAGGACAAAATCAAGGGGGAGGGTAGAGGTGGGGAAGGGAGGTGGGACTGGCTGGGGTGGGGTGGAGGGATGGGGAGAAAATGCAGACAAATGTAACTGAATAAAAATTAAAAAATAAATTAAATTTTTAAAAAAGAACAAGAAGAAAGATGTTTAATGAAGATTTTCCCAATGCTGCATCTTGCTGAATGTTATTTATCCATGTTTGTCCACAGACTTTGAAAAAACTATCTAAAAGGGGGATAGCTTTTATATGATTTCAATTCTTTGGAAATTAGAAGAGCTCAGTCTTTTGCCAAGGTCGGTGGGTGAGTGGGGATGGAAAGGAATCAGGTCATACAGACCAGGGCTACAACCACCAGGTCTATCTCTGGAGTGTTGGACTGTTTGAGCCTCAATGGATGTCCTGGATGACACCTCACATTCTGACATCATTAGTGATGATGATCTCCGAGGAAGAGGTGACACCAAAAAGAAGTGCATATGTTTTGTTTTGTTTTTTGTTTTTGTTGTTGTTGTTGTTGCAATATTAAATGGGATTGTTTTCTTAGTTTCTTTTTCTGATAGTTTATTATTGGTGTATTAAAATGTCTTCAATTTCTGAATATTAACTTTGTATCCCACTACTTTTCCAAATTCATTTATTAGGTCAAATAGTTTTTTGGTGGAGTCTATAGAGCTTTCTATGTAGATTATCATACCATCTGTGAATAATGAGCTTTACTTCCTTCTTTCCAATTTGGATGCCTTCTATTTCTTTTTCTTGTCTGATCACTGTGGCTAGAACTCCCAGTACTATCTATGTTGAATAAGAATAGTGAAAGTGGACACTCCTATCTTGTTCCTGATCTTGAGAATAACAGTTTTAGTTTTTACACATTGAGTACATGTTGGCAGTAAGTTTTTCAGATATGGCTTTTATTATGTTGAAGTATGCTTCCACTATTCCCACTTCGCTGAGTGTTTTTATCATAAATGGGTGCTGGATTTTATCTAATGCTTTTTCTGCATCTATTGATATGGTCATGGGATTTTTGTCTTTCATTGTGTTTATGTGATATATCACACTTATTGCTTTGAGAATATTGTACCAACCTTGCATCCCTGTGACAAATCTCACTTGATCATGCCTTTTAAATGTATTACTGGACCCTATTTCCTAATATTTTTTGAGGGCTTTATCATCTATATTCTTCAGGGATATTTACCTGTAATTTTCTTTCTTTGCTGTGTCTTTACACGGTTTTGGAATTCAGATAATACTGACCTCATAAGACTTTGAAAGTCTTCCCTTTTCTTGAAGTATCGGAATAGTTTGAGGATAAACTATTCTTTGTTAGTTCTTTGAATGCTTGGTGAAATTCACCTGTGAAACCATCTGATCCAGAATTTTTGTTTGCTGGGTGTTTCGATTACTGCTTCAAACTCATTAGTTGTTATCAGTATGTTCAGGTTTTCTGCTTCTTACTGATTCAATTTTGGAAGATTGTGTTTCCATACATTTTTCCATTTTGCCCAGGTTATCCAATTTCTTGGCATATATTGTTCATAGTATTTTCTTACAACGTTTTGTATTTCTGTGGTCTCAGTTGTTACTCCTCCTCTTTCATTTCTCATTGTATTTACTTGGGCCCTCTCTCTTTTTTTCTGGATAACTCTGGTTAAACATTCATCAATTTGTTTATTTTTTTGTTTTCAAATAACATATTTTATTAATAATGTCATACCCATATAACTTTTATTATAGTATAATGTTATAATTATTCTATTTCATTAATATTTATTATTTTCAACCTCTTAATGTGCTTAATTTATTTATTTACATTTGTAATATATAACCTTTATTATAATTTTTCCACTACCATTTAGTCCCCTTAAAACCCCTCTCCCCAGCAATCACCACACTCTTGTCCATGTCCATGAGTCCTTTTTACTTTTTGCTCAATCCCTCCATCCCATAACCTCCCCCCACCACTAGCTGTCATATGTTCTCCCTTTATGAGTTTATCTCTGTTTTGCCTGTTACTTCAGTTTGTTCATTAGATTTCATTTATGAGTGAAATCATACGGTATTTGTCTCTTTCTGACTGGCTTATTTCATTTAGCATAATGTTCTCCAGGTCCATCCGTGCTGTCACAAAGGGTAAAATTTTCTTCTTTTTTATGGATGTGTAGAATTCCATTATGTAAATCTCTCATAGTTGTCTTATCCACACATCTATTGAAGAACCAACTCCTGGATTCATTAATCTTTTGAAATTTTTCAGTCTCTATATCATTTATTTCTTTTTTTTATATTTATTGATTATGCTATTACAGTTGTCCCATTTCCCCCCCTTCACTCAACTCCATCCTGCCCACCCCCTCCCTCCCACATTCCTTCCCTATAGTTCATGTCCATGGGTCATACTTATAAGTTCTTTGGCTTCTATATTTCCTACACTATTTTTACCCTCCCCCTGTCTATTTTCCACCTATCATCTATCTACTTATTCTCTGTACCTTTCCCCCCCTCTCCCCCTCCCACTCTCCTATTAACACTCCTCCATGTGATCTCCATCTCTATGGTTCTGTTCCTGTTCTTGTTGTTTGCCTAGTTTGCTCTTGTTTTTGTTTTAGGTGTGGTCGTTAATCACTGTGAGTTTGCTGTGATTTTTACTGTTCCTATTTTTGATCTTCTTTTTGTTAGGTAACTCCCTTTAACATTTCATATAATAAGGGCTTGATGATGATGAACTTCTTTAACTTGACCTTATCTGAGAAGCACTTTATCTTCCCTTCCATTCTAAATGATAGCTTTTCTGGATAAAGTAATCTTGGTTGTAGGTCCTTGCGTTTAATCTTGGGTAATGTAATTATGATGTACCTCGGTGTGTTCCTCCTTGGGTCCAGCTTCTTTGAGACTCTCTGAGCTTCCTGGACTTCCTGGAAGTCTATTTCCTTTGCCAGACTGGGGAAGTTCTCCTTCATTATTTGTTCAAATAAGTTTTCAATTTTTTGTTCTTCCTCTTCTCCTTCTGGCACCCCTATAATTCGGATGTTGGAACGTTTCAAGGTGTCCTGGAGGTTCCTAAGCCTCTCCTCATTTTTCCAAGTTCTTGTTTCTTCATTCTTTTCTGGTTGGATGTTTCTTTCTTCCTTCTGGTCCACACCATTGATTTGAGTCCCAGTTTCCTTCACATCACTATTGGTTCCCTGTACATTTTCCTTTGTTTCTCTTAGCATGGGCTTCATTTTTTCATCTACTTTTCGAACAGATTCAACCAAGTCTGTGAGCATCTTGATAACCAGTGCTTTGAACTGTGCATCCGATAGGTTGGCTATCTCTTTGTCGCTTAGTTGTATTTTTTCTGGAGCTTTGAAGTGTTCTGTCATTTGGGCCATTTTTTTTTGTTTTTGTCTTGGCACTTCTGTTACTTTAAGGGGTGGAGACTTAGGTGTTCCCCAGGGCGGGGTAATGCTGGTCACTGTGCTGTGACGCTGTACGTGGGGGAGGGGCTGAGAGGGAGCAATGGCGCCTGCCTCACTCTCCTCCGGATTTCAGTCTTTCACTCCGATACCCACAATCAAACTGGGCCCCTCTGGTGCTGGTTCCCCAGTGGGTGGGCTTGTGCACACTCTAGGCCACTGTGGGTCTCTCCAACGACCTCTCCCGTGAGGCTGGGAGTCTCTCCTGCTGCTGCTCCAACCTCCACGGGCGTTTTCAATCAGAGGTTTAAGGCTTTATTTCCCGGAGCTGGAGCCCTGGGTTGCGCAGTCTGCCTAGCTCCCCGCCGTTCGCCCGGGTGAATGTGGGGTCCCGGGGTGCTACCCACTGCACTGCCTGCTCTGCTCTCCGCCACTCTGAGTCCAGCCCTCTGGGTTTATCTGTGCGGGAATGTGGGGCTGCAGGGTCTGCTAGTGCTCAGACTGCCTGCCCCGTTGGTCCCACACTCCGCCAGTCTCAGTCCTGCCATGCCAACGTGAGTCCTCTCCACCCTGGTGCCCATCTCTGCCCCTCCTACCGGTCTGGATGAATGTTTATTTTGTATTTCCTTGGTGTCGGACCCCCTTGCCTTTAGATTTTCTGTCAGTTCTGGTTGTGCGAGGAGGCGCAGTGTGTCTACCTACGCCGCCATCTTGGTTCTCCTCTATCAGAAGTGCATATGTTTTAACAGAGGGCAGTTCCTCCCCGATGTCTCTGTGTTTCAGTGTTAAAGAATTATTTTCTGTAATCGACCTTTCCAATATATTTTTATTTCATTTTCATTATAAAGGATGATGTTCTCCCAGCTTTTAAATGCACTGCAATACTCCCCATAGCTATGCTACTGGCAAAACAAAAGATAAACAAGAATATGAATATAGACGACATGACAGAAGGAAGGCTACAAGGTGGAGAAATGATAATAGAAAGTAATTCGTAAAATGGTATAATTGAATGAGTTAATGTGGACTTAATTCGCTGTTTTGTGATAATATATTTGTGTTCCTGTATTCCCTAGCAGATTTTAAAATCCTCCTCAAAGGCAGCACCCTTCTCCCAATACTGTTTGTCCCTTCAGTGTCTGGTAACATCACTACATATAAATCTTTCAATAAATATTTGATAAATGAATTCCTATTACTTAACATAGACCTTTTAGGAGTTATTTTTAAGATTATAGGTGACAGTGGTTGAACAGTCTATTTAAGTCAAATGGACTTGACACATGCCTTATCAAAAATATATTAAGATTAGGTATTTGGAAATCTAGAACAAAATCCAATTGCCCAAAAATTTCAGATGAATAATATCAGAGTAAAAAATATCATGATATAAATTTCAATTTATCTTTTAAATATGGGTTTACAACTGTTTTGTGTTACATTTAAGTTATTATTTTACATAAGTATAAGATATATAGATTTGATAAAACACTTTTCTCTTTTTAAGAACAAAAATGCAGAGACAGAATGACAGTTTCAATTAGTACATCGATTAAAATCCTAAGATAAACCAGAAATAAAATGAGAAACATTATTTTTTATCCCTCTCCTGTTTCACATTTTTTAATCCTATAGAATTCTAAAAGATCTAGAAGAAACTTTGACACACAATATTTTGTAGACCATATCTTTTGCAGACCATATCTTTTGCAATTGAATGAAGCAAAGATTTAAAGCCAAAGAACTCACAAGGGCCATAAAGGTCTGATTACACTCTCTTCTGTCTCATTTCTCAAAATTTCCCAACTGTGTCCTATTCTCCTTCCACGCCTAATTCTTCTCTGCTCTGACCAGACTATCATTCTTGCATATTCTGCTCCCTAACTTGAATACTTTCGTATTTATCTGTTCCATTCCAGGTCTAATTCTTATCATCCCCTCAAACCACACACATGCTTTTCTCTGACATTTATATTCTTCCTTGCCAAGTGAAATATCCATTATCCTTTTATTTTATTTTTTTAATCCTCACCTGAGGACATTTTTTTTTTATTGCTTTTAGAGAGAGAGGAAGGGAGAGAGAGAAGTATCAATGAGAATGAGAAGCATCAATTGGTTGCCTTCTGAATGCGCCAGACAGGGAATGTATTTGCCCTGACCAGGAATTGAACCTATGACCTTTGGGTTACAGGATGATTCTCCAACCAACTGAGCCACATTGGCCAGCTCTCTCCATTCTCCTTTTAGATTCAGTTTAGGTGAACCCTTTTGTAAAGGCTTTAAGCAGGAGTTGTTTTCCCACTTTCCTAGCCTACCCTTTCTATTTAGCATGTAAACTGAATATCATCATTAGTCTGCATCTCTTTCTCAGCCATTATGCTTGGACTTCTTAAAAATAGAGTGCTATGTTATTCATCAGTACTTTCCCAGGCCCAGCACAGCATCTAGAACAGAGTGAGCATTCAGTCAGTGTGAATGCCTGTGTGAATGAATTAATGGCAAAACAGAAAACACAGTAAATAAACCTGAAACCTAAAATAAAACAACACCCAAGCAATTAGATACTATAGCATATGGAGAGAAAGGATCTATAGAAATTATTTGAAATGAAAACATTAAGAATAACCTAATAGAGATATTATTGGACCTGACAATTGCTCTTGCTTAAGGGAGTTAGTATGTGTAGATGAGAGTTAAATGTATATTTACTCACTTAGTATATATGTTCATGCACTGTCTTATTGAATAATGTGTTAAAGTAGTGATTTTTAACATTTTTCATCTCATGGCACACAAACTAATTACTAAAATTCTGAAGCATGCCAGGAAATATATTTTTTGCTTACCTGACAAAAAATAAGTAAAAAAAATAAGTATTGATTCATTTACACCAGTTATTGTTGTGTTGACTATTGTAATTTTTAAATTTTGTTTATTGTTGTTCAATTACAGTTGTCCCAATTACTCTTCCCTGCCCTACTCACTCCCCTACCACATTTAATCCATCCCCCATTGTCTTTGTCCATGGGTCCTTTATACATGTTCCTTGACTTGATCTTTCCCCTTCTTTTCCCTGTTATTCCCCTTTCCCCTTCCCTCTGGTTGCTGTCAGTTTGTTCTTTATTTCCATGACTCTGGTTTTATTTTGCTCGCTTGTTTGTTTTGTTGATGAAGTTCCACTTACAGGTGAGATCATATGGTATTTGTCTTTCACCACCTGGCTTAATTTTTTAATTTGACAATCTAAAGGAAAAGAGGTCAGTGTCCCTGACTAAATAGTCAGGTATTGCATGTTTTAAAAATTCTTGCAGCACACCAGTGTGCCACACCACATGGGTTGAAAATTGCTGTTCTAAGGGCTTTTCTATTTGAAAAGCATTTTGTAAACTCCTTGGAATTAGTAGATGTTTCTCATCTAGTGTACATTTCTATATTTCCATAGAATGTGATTGAACATAAGAAAAACTCTCAATTCATGATTTTAAATTCAGAAGTGGTACATTTTTCTAAGGAAGTCACTTGATAATTTTAATGTCATAGTATATGTTATGGGTTTAATTGTATCACCTCTCCCCACAATTTATATGTTAAAGTTGTAACTCCCAGTATCTATGTCAGAATTTGACCTCATACAAAGATAGGGTCTTTACAGAGGAAATCAAGTTAAAATGAAACCATTAGAGTGAGCCCTAATCCAGTATGACTGGTATCTGTATAAAAAAGGAAATGTGTCTCTGGGCCCTCTGTGTGTCTTCCTTGGAGAAGTGTCTGTTCAAGTCTTTTGCCCATTTTTTAATTTGGTTGTTTATCTTCCTGGAGTGCAGTTGTGTGAGTTCTTTATATATTTTAGAGATCAGGCCCTTGTCTGAGGTATCATTGGCAAATATGTTTTCCCATACTGTTGGTTCTTTTTTTATTTTAATGCTGTTTTCTTTAGCCATGCAGAAGCTTTTTATTTTGATGAGATCCCATTTGTTTATTCTTTCCTTTAGGTTCAAGGGGGAAGGTGGAGGTGGGGGAGGGAGGGGATTTGGCTGGGGTGGGGTGGAGGGATGGGGAAAAAAGGCATACAACTGTAATTGAATAATAATAAAATTTTTTTTAAAAAGGAAATGTGTACAGACAGATATGAATGGAGAGAAAACAATATGAAGAGACATAGGGAGAAGATAACCATCTATAACTTAAGGAGTTCCAATAAAACTGACATCCTTGTAAAAAAGGGAATATTCTGGACACAGAAACAATGGGAGGTTGGGGAGATGATGTGAAGGAAAACAGGAAGAAGACGGTCATCAAGAAGCTGGGGAAAGAAGGCTGGAACAGATCCTTCCCTCAGTCCTCAGAAAGAACCAACCCCTCCAACATCTTGCTCTTGAACTTCTGTCCTCCAGAACGGTGGGACAATACATTTCTGTTGTTTATGCTAGTCATTGTGTGGTACTTTCTATGGCAGCCAAGCAAACTAATACAGTAAGGAATGACTTGATATGTAAATAAAAGAATAAATTCCAATTATTTGCATCTTGCCTTGTTTTGGTAATGACCTCTTCTTTTATTTTAGTCATCTACAGTGAAATATTACATAAAGATATTTTTCTTTATCTTTTTTCCATTTTCAACATGTAAGATTTGATTCATTGAAACTGTTTTTTATTTAGAAATATGAACTGGATTACCCTAAAATAGCAATGTTTGCAACAGACTTTTTTGAAGATCCTTAAGGAGAAAGACAATTGAACAAATCAAATAGAAGTCAGACATCTGGAGTCCTCAGGGATATTTTCATGACTTGTAGAAGTCCAGTTACTTCTTCCTCTGTATAGATTTGTTTCTCTGCTTATAAAATGATGGTATTTTTCCTTTAAATCACATTAATATTTCATTGTAATGCAATGATATTTTAAAACTATGACATAATGAAACATTAAAAGTCACTTATCTGCTTAGTTAATATAGGAGTTGGATTGATATTGAATTAATTAAATAAGTTATATAATGAAATTTATGATATTAGTTGATGTATAAACTATTGATACCTAATGCTCATATTTTCCTGATACTGTAAAGATATGATGGCAAATATTTATTTATGCAGTAACAAAACAGTCTGTTGAAATGGCTTTAGATAAAGCAATTATTTTTGATAACATAAAGTGAGATAATATAGGAGGTGCTTTAAAATGTATTTTTCTTAAATCCCTTTATTTTTATTTTTATTTTTTTAATTATATTTTATTGACTACACTATCGCATTTGTCCCAATTTTTTTCTCCCCCTTATTTGTCTACACCCTGCACTGCCCCCATCACCCTCAAGCATTCCCCCCCCCTAGTTCATTGTACATACAAGTTCTTTGATTTCTCCATTTCCTATAATATTCTTAACATCCCCTTGTCTATTTTGTGCCTACCTTGTACCTTTCCCTCCCATTCTTCTCCTCCCTATCCCCACTGATAATCCTCCACATGATCTCCATTTCTGCGATTTTGTTCCTATTCTAGTTGTTTGCTTACTTTTTGTTTTTTCAGTTCAGCTGTTCATAGTTGTAAGTTTGTTGTCATTTTACTGTTCATAGTTTTTGATTTTGCATTTCTTAGATAAGTCCATTTAACATTTCATAATAAGGGCTTTGTGATGATGAAGTCCTTTAACTTGACCTTATCTGCCCTTCCATTCTAAATGATAGCTTTGCTGGATAAAGTAATCTTGGATGTAAGTCTTTGCCTTTCCTAACTTTTAATACTTCTTTTCTATAAGGTTAATTTTGAGAAATCAGTGGATAGCCTTATGGGAACTCCTTTGTAGGTAACTGTCTCCTTTTCTCTTGCTGTCTTTAAGATTCTCTCCTTATCTTTAATCTTGAGTAATTTAAATGTCATGTGTCTTGGTGTTTTCTTCATTGGGTCACATTTCTTTAGTACTCTTTGGGTTTCTTGTACTTCCTGGAAGTCTATTTCCTTTACAAGATTGGGGAAGTTTTCCTTCATTATTTGTTCAAATAAGTTTTAATTTCTTGCTCTTCCTCTTCTCCTTCTGGTACCCCCCATTATTCGGATGTTGGAATGCTTAAAGTTGTCCCATAGTTTCCTAAGCCTGTCCTCTTTTTTTTTTTTTTTTTTTTTGCATTCTTGTTTCTTCATTCTCTTCTGTTTGGATGCTTATTTCTTCCTTTTGTTCCAAATCATTGATTTGAGTCCCAGTTTCCTTCCTTTCACTGTTGGTTTCCTGCATATTTTCCTTTATTTCACTTTGTGTAGCCTCAATTTCTTCCTTCATTTTGTGACCAAGCTCAATATATTCTATGAACATTCTGATTACCATTGTTTTGAACTGTGCATCAGATAGGTTGTCTATCTCCTCATTGCTTAGTTATTTTTCTAGAGTTTTGACTTGTTCTTTCATTTTGGCCATATTTCTTTGCCTCAGTGCGTCTGTTAAGTGGTAAAGGGTGTAGCCTTAGGTATTAGTCAGGGCGGGGCAACCCTCTTTGCTGCCTTGCAGTGCTGTCTGTGGAGGAGGGGTCAGAGAGGGAACAATGCCCTCTACTCTGCTCTCAGCTGGCTTTCAGTCATTTCCCCTCTTCCCTCAGGCAGATTGTGCCTTTTCAGGGGCTTATTTACGTGTGGATGGGTTTGTGTACATTTCAGGACCCTGTGGGCCTCTCCAATGAAGTCTCTGGTGAGGCTGGGAGTTTTTCCTGGTGCAACCCCCACAGATATTTTACAGCCAGGGATTTTGAGTCTTTAATTTCCCTCTGCTGAAATCCTGGGTTTCACAGTATGTCTCACTGCCCCCAGGGAGTTGTTCCTCCCAGCTTATCTGTGCATGAATATGGGATCACCCTCAGGGTCCTTGCCATGCCTCATGTCCTCTCTGTGCCCGGCCTTCCCTCTCTGCCCCTCCTACCAGTCTGGATGAATGTTTTCTTAACACCCTAGTTGTTGGACCTCCATGCAAATGACTGTTTGGCATTTCTGGTTGTTCTCTGCCTTCAAATTGGTTGTTATCCTTCTTTTGGTTGAGCGAGGAAGTGAAGCATTTCCCCCTACATCCCCATCTTGTCCAAAAGCCAAGTTCCTTGATTTTTAATAAACAAATGGTATTTCTCTTGAGAACATGTATTTGTAATCTAAAGGCTTTTCTTCAAAAAATGTAAAAATATACCATCAACTCAGTTCACAGGCTTTTAAAAAAAATTTAAATTTTATTAAATATTTCATTGAAAAATACAAATCTCTTATCAAAATACCTGTTTTAATTCTAGTTATATGAACTGTAGATGGTTGAAACAAATATTATCAGTCTTGATGATACTTCATTATTTTGGTTTTCCATTTTAATGAGAAAGTTGAGAATAGGCACAGTTAATGGTCAAAATTAGCCTGGGAGAAGGCGGTTGTATTAATTTACTAGGGTTGCTATAACAAAATATTACAGACAGTATTTAAACCACAGACATTTATTTTCTCACAGTTCTGGAGGCTAGACATTCAAGATCAAGCTGTCAGCAGATTTGGTTTCTTCTGAAGTCTCTGTCCTTGGCTTACAGAGGATTACATCCACTCTGTGTGCTCACGTAAGTTTCACATCACTCTGTGTCTTCAAATTTCCTCTTCTTATGAAAATACCAGTTGATGGATTAAGTCCCACTCTAATGGCATTGTGTTAACTCAATCATGCCTTTAAAGGTTCTATCTCCAAAAACAGTCACAGTCTGAGGTGCTGGGAATTAAGGCTTCAACATATGAATTTTGAGCAACACAATTCAGCCCATATAGTGGAGAAAAGGATTCTGGATCCTGAAAATTCTCTTTATTTTATGTAAAAGATTAATTAACTTCTCTAAAACTTCATGTAGCAATTTATCTAGTTACTGACAAATTCATTAATAGGCAATAATAGTCTTTAGAAAATTCTTACATTTGCTTTTGCTACATTTTTTTATTAGTGAAATTAAGAAATATTTATCTTCTTCAAATATATGCATATTACATCTCTTCTCCAAATGTTTCCCCTAATAGCTCCCTTATACAAAAACATTGTTATTATGATAGTTCTTATTAATGATATTTTAACCAATATAGACACAGTCTCTGACCTAATCTAATGAAGCATACAGTATTCTGCAATAGAAAGATATTATTCTAATTACCACACAGATATATCATTAAAATATATAATAAATGCTATGATTTAAGCAAGCAGGGTGATATGAGATCTCTATTAATAGTCAAATGTACTGAAATTTAAAGAATGGTATTTAGAGATAAGTAGAGAAATCATGGAAGAAGAGCATTTTAGGCCAAAAATAATAGAAACACAGAAGATTAGGATGGATTAGTTAATGAGATATTTAAAGAAGTATTAGAGATCATCATGGCTGGAACACAGAGAGTATAGAAGATGGGAGGCTGGAATATTAGGCATATCATATATGCACTGTAATGTAACTAATATTATACACTTTGATACATTATTAGACAACTTGTAAGAGGTGAAGCTCGATATGCAAGAGGTGTCAAACTCATTTTCACCAGGGGCCACATCAGTCTTGTGGTTGCCTTCAAAGGGCCAAATATAATTTCAACTCCTTAACAGTTAAAGAGTAGTTACATTTATACAGTCCTAAAATTATTTCAGCCCTTTGAAGGAAACCTAGAGGCTGATGTGGCCCCCGTTGAAAATGAGTTTGACACCCCTGGTCTATAGGAATAAGCTATTGTTTCTGTAAATGATCAGAGGTGAACAGACTCATGAACTACTTAGAAAATGTAATTGATTTAACTAACTGACTTGATCATTGAACTTATGAGATGAACATAATGGAAGTTTCAAGAGGAACCTTTAGAATTTTGCTGTGTGAAACTAGTGGTATTTGATTACATTCATTGAGAAATGGAAATCCTGGAGAAGAGCTATTTTAATGAGGAAGATCAGGCATTAGTGATGTTTTGAACATGTTAAATTTGAGGTGTTTATTAGATATTTAAGTATGAGTCTCAAGTATATAGATATATTATTACCTTAAGGCATAAATTTGGAAACCATTGGCTTGCTTTTAAAACTATAATTAAAAATATATATCATATAAAGATATAATATAAAGGGATATACCATCTAAATGTGCCCCCCCCAAATATCTTAAAGATGTGAATTGAAACTCCATGAGATGTCACTAGAGTGAATTCTATCAGATCAATACTTAAATAATGTGCTTTAAAATGAGAGTTTAGTAGGTTGACAATCATAGTGAACAGATCTTTTTTTTATCTGAAAGCTTTTAGGTGGGCAAAGTATTTTTATTCATGTTTAATGCACAAGGTACTAAAAATCCATACCGATGCTGTGACTTGCCCGACAGAGTAATGGAAGGGGCTCAAAGAAGCAGTGTGGTACCAAACCTGGAAACTTTGGCTCCCTAACTATGTACAGTGTAAAATGGTAGGTAAGCCTCAATAATAGTATATATTTACTTGTATTAATTTTTCTTGTGTCTAATTCTAATCTATGTAAATAAAGTTGAATTAATAGGTTTAAACTTTTCACATTGATCTAATTGCATAGGTGGAGAGGAAAGAACAATAAAAGATATCCTCAGTGTTGTAAATGTTGGAAACATTACTGAACTCTTTTAGTTCATATTTATAGAGTATTATAATTCCCTTGAGCAATTAGAAATACTGTAATTTAGTCAGGATCTTACCGAAAAGATGTTTATAGTAGAGTAAAAAAAAAAAACCACAATGAATTAGAATATAACAGAATGTACAATAAAATTGATAGATTTATATAACAGGAAGTGACATTTAGATGGCATTTTATGGGATGTATAATTATATGGGTTAATATCAAGGGACTAACCATAATAGGCCAATGTATATATCACTGACACCTACATTTCACATTTCCTTGGGATACTGTCTATTTCAGAAAGGCAAAACAGCTGTGCAAAGACATGGAAATGCGAAAAGCATGATGTTTTAGGTAAAGATAAGGTTAGTAAAATGTCTAATTAAGGAAGAGAGCCATGGAGAGTGAAGTGGGTAACCTGCAATTAAGTGATATTTTGAAAACCCTTTTCTTGTTATTTGATAACTACTTAATATCTGATGTCAAGTTTCATTCCTTAAAGTAGCTGGAGATTAAAAGTTATAAATATAGTTGATTCTGTGAAGTTAATCAGATAAGGGTTTCATGGAGTCACAGTGGTTTCCCAACAATAGTCATCCTTCCCCCACCCCCATTCTGGCACCAGCTTCTTGACTCTCAGAACCATGGTGTGATTCATATATATTCTGTGGAAGATGCTCATGAAAGGTGAGCTCAGCCACTGGGCACATCATGTTTACTCTGAACTAATCATTGCAATAACATACCTTGTTGTCAGTGATTAAAGTGATCCAGTTTTTAAAGTGAAATCCAAGGGAAAACATGTTGGTGAGTCTTTTGAATAAGCTCTTTTTTAAATAATTCTGATATAAAGAGAGCCAGATGCACAGGATGGTAACACCCTTTTCTTTCTGCTTTTAGGAGTTACTGAGTGACATGTTAGAGCAGCTACAACCCCCCTGTGACCATGACAAAAGAGTTACTGCACCCTGAGAGTGGCAGGGCAGAAAAAGGGAAGCTGCCTGGTTCCTTAAAGATATGGCTGAGCCTCTGAATAACACTTGAACATATACTTTCTAACTGATGGCATGTGATATTAGAAAGGGACTATGATTTAGTGATTAAGAGCATTGGCTATGAAACCATATTATTTGAATTTGGAACATGGCTTTGGACATTTTCTAACTGTGTCACCTTAGGTAAGTTACTCAACCACTCTGTGCCCTTGAGACAAAATAGCACAGTAGGTCTTCATGCAGGCCTTGCTCATCTCTGTTGTTGCTGATGGCCCTTGGTCAAACATTGAAAACTAAGCCACTAGAATATTCTTACGATTACATGGTAATGATGGCTTTCTACATGCCCAGAGAAGTGGATCTAGATGAACCAACTTACCAGCAGGTTTAAAGTGGAACATGAAAGAACAATACAAGCACCTACTGCCTGATTTGGAGGTTTGCACCATAGATGATATTGGACTCCAAGACTCAAATAAACTTTCCTGTGCAAAGACATCTCACACATTTCCCTGTATTTGACAGTTGGAGGGAAATACGTGTCCATGAAATCCCAGAGAGAAATGTGGGAAAGCTCCCTTTTGACCTGTCTAGCCTCAGCCTACATATATGTATTTGCCTTGTTTTTCCTGCACTGTATTCTTGCCTGTAATAAATCTTAGCCATGATTATAATTTTATGCTGATTCATGTGATTCTGTCCAGTGAATTACTGAGCCAATGGTCAGGTGTAGGTGGGTAGATACAGTCCTTGATTACATTTAGGTGACATAAAGCTAATTTTAGTATCTACCTCACAGGGTTATTTTGAAAATTAAAATAAATTAATATATTTAAGATACTTATTAAACAATTGGCTTGCAAATATAAAATAAATATATGGGTTAGCTATCATTACTTTAAAAGCACCCCTATGTTTATTGCAGCATTATTTACCATTGCCAAGATTTGGAAGCAAGCCAAGTAACTGTCAGTAGGTGGCTGAATAAAACAACTATGGAACATTTACACAATGGAATACTACTTGACTGTCAAAAAGAAGAAAAATTTTACCCTTTGCAACAGCATGGATGGACCTGGGCAAGATTATGCTAAGTGAAATAAGCCAGTCAGAGAAAGACAAATACCATATGATTTCACACAAATGTGGAATCTAATGAACAAACTGAACTAACAAGCAAAATAGAGACAGAGTCATAGATAAAGAGCAGGCTGAAAACTCCAGGGTTGTGCTTAGGGTGTGGAAGGATCCAGAAAAAGGAAAAAAAGTCTCACCGACATGGGCAGCAGTGTGATGAATGCTTGGAGAAGGGGTCATAAAGGGAATAAATGGTAATGTAAAAAATTCAATAAAGTGAATTAAAAGTGAATAAATATATGAATTTAATGGTTATTCATGTACTCAAACAGAAAACACCCTATTTAAGGCTTCCTATGTTAAAAATTTAACAAAAATCTAAGCTCTCTAGATGGGTGGCTTGAAAGAAAAGGTTCATTGATGAGTGATAAACACAATGGAACAGAGCTTCAAAGTGGGCTTATAATTACTGAATGTGTGTTAGAATTATTTTTTTTACTTTAAGTTCTTTATTGGTTGACAACATAGAAATGGTTTCACTATTTGATATCTGATGCCTATCTGAAAATATTTCACTGTATTAATATTGATAAATTTAGTTTTGCCTTATAGCAGTTAGACTGTAACAGTATGTTTCTACTCATTTATTGAAATACAAAAAGTGATATTCTTCTCTAAGGAAGTGAGCAGGTTTCTGTTACCCCACAACTGAAATGGCACGTGTGGTGGTGCTGACAGAGCTGACTGAGTGAAATAAAAATACCATCTGTGCAGAGAAGATATATACCTGTTTCTATGATTTCCTTCTCAACAGCCCCCTTTCACAGTGTACATGAATTTTATTTCGATAGTAAGTGTGACTTTACTGCTGCAGAAGTCTGTAACATGGGAAATAGACACATTGAAAAACCTGATTGATTGTCCTTGTAAAAAAGTGGAAACACAGCATGCACCAGTAAATAAGTTCCAAAGCACAGAAGGGGTGAACACATATTTACATTCACTAGGGGTTCACTCTCAGATTACATGTTCTGGAGGATCATATCAAAACATTCTTCCTATCAGAAAAGTTAAAATGACATAATCTAATGACTAAAAATAAAATAGCACAACACTTGATGTTAAATTCTCTTGTAAGACATGAGCCATCATCCTAAATTAATGTAGTGGAGATCTACAATACTGTAACAGTAAGCAGCGTCCGCATATTGTTTTATACTGTATTTTCTCACTCTATACTAGATTCCAGGAAGGTTAAAAGTATTAATTTTGAGTGGGATTGTACTGCTTACCAGGCACTGACTGTACATTGTGCTCTTTATGATGACAATAATAGTGATAAAATAATAAAAACAAGAAGCACATACTCAGACCAGGCAGTGGAAGGCATTTAAAAGCCTTTAGTTTATGAGCCCATCATTTAATACTCACAATGACCATGAAGATTAGAAAGAACCACTGTTACCAAGTTTTATGTGGTCCTTCTTTTAAACAATATATTCTGCTAACCCCTACCTCTTCCCTGATGTTCCCTGGCCCTAACAGAGCTAGCTTCCTGTTGGAGTTATTATATCTGGGTGCATGCTAGGATCTCATTGGCCCTCCCACACCTTAGTAGACAATTTCCTATAAGAAATCCTCTCTATGGAATCACTGGTGTGGTTTCTATTTTCCTGCCCATTCTATGACTCTTGCAGTCACATACAGTTGAAATGATATATTTCTTTTTAAAATTCAATTCCATTTATAAGTATTTATTTAGGGCATAAACTGCCAGGCACCATCACTAAGATAAAGGAAAGACAATCTCAGATTAGAGAAGCTTAAAGCAGTCTCTCTCCAGCAGCCTACCCTGTCTGCCCGCTCCTCTTCTCTTACTTCAAGCCTCACCCCTGAATCATCAATATCTGTCATAATCCTTCATGCAATTTGAGAGCCTGAAGCATAGCTGCTAATTATCACCACCAATGAAAATATTTTAATTCTGTTTCTTCTAACCTTATTATTTCATTTTATTCTTTGCTTTATGAGGATATATATATGCTTTTCATCTCAATTCTTTTAGGAAAAATATTAAATCTATTTTAACTGAGAAGCTACCCATCTAGGAAAAAATGTAATAAAGATAAGTGTTAAGGGAAGACTTAACAGTCTTTATCTGGGCACAATTAGGTTGAACATATATGTAGATTTAAGCAATAGTTTTGAACTCTTGTCCCAAATTAGCATTATTAAGATTTTATTATCTTTACTAATACTGCACTAAAATTTCTCTCTCTGCCATGGTCTGCTAGCAAAGCTATATGAAATAAAAGAAATATTACTTTAACATGTGTTTAAATCTGAAAGATAGCCAGCAAATAGCTGTCCCTTTTCTTTCTGATTCTATTCAAACACAGTTAGTGCTAATTACTTTTTTTGTTGTTGTTTAAGTACATTTGTCTGCCTTTCCCCCCTCAACTCCTCCCAACCCCAGCCATCGCCACCTCCCTCCCCTGCTTCCACCTCCCTCCTTGGTTTTGTCCATGTGTCCTTTATCGTTGTTCCTGAAAACCCCTCCCCCTGCCCCCTAATTATCTCCTCTCACCTCCCCTCTGGTTACTGTAAGGTTTTTTTTTTTTAATTTCAATGTCTCTGTTTATATTTTGCTTGCTTGTTTGTTCTGTTTATTAGGTTCCACTTAAAGGTGAGATCATATGGTATCTGTCGTTCACTGCCTGGCTTATTTCATTTAGCATAATGATCTTCATTTCCATCCATGGTGTCACAAAGGGTAGGAGTTCCTTCTTTCTGCTGCATAGTATTCCATCATGTAAATGTACCATAGTTTTTTGATCCATTCGTTTACTGATGGGCACTTAGGTTGCTCCCAGCACTGGGCTATTGTAAATTGTGCTGCTATGAATATTGGGTTGCATAGGTTCTTTTGGATTGGTGTTTCAGGGTTCTTAGGATATAATCCCAGCAGTGGAATTGCCAGGCCAAAATGCAGCTCCATTTTTAGTTTTCTGAGGAGATTCCATACTCTTTTCCACAGCAGCTGCACCAGGCTGCATTCCCAACAACAGTGCACTATGGTTCCCTTTTCTCCACATCCTCGCCAACACTTGTTTGTTGATTTTCTTTTATTTTTTATTGAGAGCCCATTTTATTGTACTTTTCCATTTTCATTTATCCCTCTTATACTCTCTTCTACCACCTTTTCCCCCAAACCCACAATCACCACGATGTTTTTCATGTCCTTGAGTCCTTTTACCTGTTTGCTCTGTCCCTCTACCCCTAACCCTTCCACTCAGAGCTTCCATCCTGGTATCTATCATGAGTCTCTTTCTATTTTGCTTGTTAGTTCAGTTTGCTCATTAGATTCCACATAAGAGTAAAATAATATGGTATATTTTTCTTTCTCTGACTGGCTTATTTAATTACTTTTCAAGTTCAACATGAAAAGTACATGCTTAAAAATGAATTATCTTGGATGCAAGTGGCTAGAAGGACCTGTTTCCACTGTTAAGTGGTGTCAGAATGATTTGATATTGCTTTTGTGCCTGGTCACTTGGAGTACTAGCCACTTGTATCATATCATGATTGGCCCACTAGAGCTTCCATGAAGCCAGTTAGTATTGCCAATAGGAAACATGGTAAATTATATGTTAGGTATATGTGAAATAATTGCAGGAAATAAATTGAGAGTTGTATGAATATTCTTACTATAGTAACTTTGTAGTTTAATGTAGAGTAAGTCTATTGTTTGTGTTATTATTTAGAAATGCTTTTATTTTTCAGTGATAGCTTTATGCAGCAATTACCTCTAAAATAGGAAAATTATGTTAAATGTAGATTTAAATACTCAGTTGAAATACTCATGAAGTTTGATGATGGCCCTGACCAGTGTGGTTCAGTGGTCTGGGCATTGTCCTGCAAAACTAAAGGTCTTTGGTTCGATTCCCAGGGCATATGCCTGGGCTGTGGGCAATAGGCAACCAATGTTTCTCTCCCCCTTTTTCTCCCTCCCTTCTTTTCTCCCTTAAAAAAAAATAAAAGCTTTAAAAATTGTTTGATGGTCACATAACATGCACTTGTATTTACATTTACCATTTTATATGGACACACATTATATCATTTATTCATGAAACCAGATGTCACAAATCTTTGTAAAAAGCATTACCATTTACTTTATAGGTCTGTATTCATTTTAAGAAGACACTTTAACACATGCAGTTGCAAGAGGTTCAATTATATATCACTCTATGAAGCATTATTTTTCATTTAGATCAAATGGCTATTCTTCTAAATCAATTTCACTGCTTTCTGATTCCATATTTTCTTATATATGAAGAAAAACAGAGTGTTTTGGTTCCATTAGCTTAGAACATCATATACAGCTGAATAATGCATTAGATATTTTGAAAAAGAAATAGTTTCTTTGAATATTTTTTCTCTGCTGTGGTATAGACTAGAGGAGAGAAAAATCCCTTAAGTATAAGTGGGATGAACTATAAATAAGATAAGGAGTAGGAAGATACAAAGATTGACTAGATTAACATTCCAACATACACCCTCCCTACTGAGAAAATCTCTTGTTTCCCCATCTCACTTCTTCCCTTCCATTATCCTGCGATTATGACTGCTGAATCCTCTCTATCATCTCCATTTCAACAATCATCACTTATGACTTTTACTACCTTAGGTATGTGCTATTATAATGTTGTCCAAATATTCATTGACTATGAATACAATGAACATAATGGCAAATAAATATGCAGTCATTGCTTAGAACAGTGCTTAACTCATAATGGGTGTTGAAATATTTGGTGAACGAGTAAAATGGAAAAGGCAATGTTGTGGGAAATTAGACTTAAGAAGGATGTACAATAAAAGCACTTTAGAAAGCACAGTTTCATAAGTATTGACTTTAGAACTGAAAGAGATTATAAATCAATGGAGGAAATGTTTGATATATACAAATTTCCTGTGCATACCATATTTTATAGTCACAATAACTAGAGATAATATTTTTTATATAACAGTTTGAAACAAGGACTCATTGAAATAGTTTTTTGCTTCCTATGCATCCATTTTCACATAGCTATAGATATAGTTCACTTACATATACTATTCAATTGCTCATTCTCCCTCTGTCAATTGAGAGTGCTCTTGCTAAGCTAGGGAAGATAGTTTCCTGACACAGCTCCTCAAATTTTGATAAAAATATACCAAATACTAGATATTGCCTCTTACCAGAATACTGTGTTTTAATTAGCAAACCATTATTACTATATATGGCTTTTAATTCTGATGACTATGCATTATATTCATTTTTATTAAAACTGTTAGCAATGCAAGCTCTTTTGATAGAGGTAATTCACTTACATGAAGGTTCACATTCTTGCTCTCTATAATCTCATGCCATAAATTCTGATTCCCTTAGCCTCCCTTTATGTCTCTGGCTCTTACAGTAATATAAAATCACAACCACCAACTGGCAAGAATGAGTAGAGAGTTGCCAGTTTTGCCTGATTTCAGAGGGGTATCTATTAAATGATCTGAGGGTCACCATTTTCATAATATTTTTCCTGCTCCCTAAATCATGAGTAATACATTCCTCCAAATTCTCATATTCACTTTTATTTCTATATTGAATAAAATTTATTTGGGTGTTCTTTTTATTTTTTTTAAGACTTTATTTATTTATTTTTAAATAGAGGGGAAAGGAGAGAGAAAGGGAGAGAAACATCAATGTGTGGTTGCCTCTCATGTGCCCCCTACTGGGGACCTGGCCAGCAACCCAGGCATGTGCCCTGACTGGGAATTGAACCTGTGACCCTTTGGTTCACAGTCCGGCATTCAGTCCACTGAGCCACACCAGCCAGGGCTCTTTTTATTATTTTTAATTGGAGTCTATTTGATAATTTTAACTAAGTATAGGATACATATAAGAAGTGATTTTATTTTTAACTCAGTCAACAATGTGTTTATTACTGGAGCTAAGTTCTTATATCTATGTTCTTTTCTCATAATATCTATCAAAATAAGTTTTACATATTAACTACTGAAAACCTTTCTCAAATTAATAAATAAACCTACATTTAAAAAAGGCATTTCAGTTTAACATCTATAACACCTAATAGTTTTATCCCATTATATATTTTTATATATTTTATGGGAATATTTACTCTTTCATTTATCAAATATGTACCTGGTGCCTAGTATGTGCCAGTTCTGTGGCATTTGTCCTTAAAACAATAAAGAATAATGCAAACATTCACAGTACCATGTTGATACTATAAATTCTTCCTGGTTTAATGATAGCAGTTCTGTGCCACCTTTAAAACAGTATCATTGAGGTAAGAGATTCTTCATGGAGATAGGACAAGTGAATTTTTATCTTCTCCGTGTGTGATTGTGTCAAGCTTTTGTGCAGCTTTGGTGGCATAACCTTTCAAGTTGAATTGCTCAACACCTATTCCAAATCCCTTCTCTCATGTTTTTCCTTACTTGGAAACTGAAAGCTAAGTATGCATATAATTTCTCAACTTCCCTCTATATTTTAAGGGTAGACATATGATACAGCTTTAGTAATGGGATATAAACAGATGCCTTCTGTGATATGATCTGGATAAAGTTTTCTTTCCCAGCCAAAACATAAAAATACAGCTGAGGTTATCATTTTGACTGTTCACTTTAATTGTCTTAAAATGGGATATTCAATTGGAACTATAAGAGCATCTTGTGACAGTGAGGTCACAGTCATCAGATGGAAGCCACAACGATAAAGAACTTCAGTCTGTAACAGCACCGTTGAACAGCTGATCCAACGTCAGCAATTGCCTCCTTCAGACTTCTTGTAAGTGAAGAAAATAAAATCCAATTTAGTTAAGTGATGAAGGTTAGGATTCCTTTTACTTGCAGCTGAGCACATTCTTGATTGATTCATAGCACGGTTGTGGCTAACTTGTTGTTTATTTGTTCTTTTTTTAACCCTCACTTGATCATACGATTATTGATTTTAGAGAGAGGAAAGGAGAGATACAGCGGGAAAGAAAAACATCAATGTGAGAGAGAAACATCAATCTGTTGCCTCCTATATGCTCCCAGGCAGGACAGAACTGCAACCTCGGTATGTGCCCTGACTTGGTATAGAACCCTCAGACTTTTCTTGGTGCACAGGACAATGCTTCACCCAACTGAACCTCTCAGCCAAGGCTGTTTGTTCTTTTACATCATTTCACACAATATGGCACAACTGAGGGAAAATTACTAATTCACCTCCTTAAAAAAATACATTTTGCAATAACGCTGCATTTCAGACTTAGAGAAATGTATTATAATAACTAATAAATGAATTTTACATATTGTTTCTTTCTTAATGTTAACCCATGGCATTTCAAAGGGTTTCTAAAAAAGAGAGATTGCAAAATCAGTTAATAATTTTTTCATATTGCTTACATGTTGAAACACTGTCCTGCATTGCATTTCAAAGACCTGCTAAAAATGACTTCATTAACAATTACTTTATTTCTTTCCATGTTGAAGTCATATTGCTTTTTCTTTTTTCTTAAATAAAATAATTATTAAAATTTAAACTATATATATATATAATTTTGTTTCCTAAAATGTCTTACAATTCATTGATGAAAATCACATTTTATATTTTAACTGTATTAGAAATAATATAGGTAAAATATGTGAGTTACTAAGTTTATTATAATTTGATATATTTAATGGGGGCAGACTTTTTCCTACTTGGAATATAATACTTACTGAAAAATGTCAGGAGGTGAAAATACAATGTGACTGGCAATATTTTTCTCTTCCCCATAAGCCAAGACGTGTGGAACTAGAAGCCAATTTTTCTTCTGTGCTCAGAATTGAGACTGGATAGCGAAAAAGAGCTGAGCACATTCAAGCAGAATAAAAATGCTATGCCATCAAAAGAGTCCCAAGTAAAACCTTAGCAAAAGAAAGTGTGGAAAAGGCCTTAGGATTTTTAACATTTATAGTCTTATAAAGAAGTAAGATTTTAAATTTTGTTTTTGTCAGAAAGGGAAAAGAAGAAAAAGGAAAAAGGTTGCATTGCTATCAAAGAATAAAAATAGTGTAAAATCACTAGGTTTTATCATGCTATTTGTATTAAAGGAAAATTATATTTAATAATCTTTCAAATATGCTACTGTTAGTAATTTTGAACAGAGTAGGACTCTGCTTATATAGTGTCTAGAAATTGGTCAGTTAATTTAAAAGTTAGTACCAGTAGTGACTAATATTCATACATTAAATATTTTAACATAAAATATAAAAATGTAGGTATCCCTATTTGATGTAAACATAGATATCAATTTTCAAAAAAATTTTTAATATATATTTTTAAAGAATTTATTTATTTTTTATTTTTAGAGAATGGGGAGGGGAAGGAGAAAGAAAGGGAGAGAAACATCAATGTGTGGTTGCCTTTCACATGCCCCATACTGGGGACCTGTCCCTCAACCTAGGCATGTGCCCTGACTGGGAATCAAACTGGTGACCCTTTGGTTTGCAGTCCAGCGCTCAATCCACTGAGCCACACCAGCGAGGGCATAATCAAAAATATATTTTACAGTTTTTACCCATAATTACTGGTTAGCAGTAATAGCAAATTATTATCTTGCAAATTATTCAACACAATTTTATTAAATAAGATTTTTTTTCTTCTCATATTTATCAGTGTTTATGTTCTTTCATTACAGTACATGATTATGGAAATAAGAATAACTAGCATAAACAGTCTGGCATGAGAAAGACATTCTTTTCCTGTATGTGACTCAGCTGTGGGTCACTGTGTACATGGACATGTGAGAAAGGCTATAATATAAATCATTGTCCAAACTGGACCATGACAACAGTGAAAGGGGGTGGTAAGTGGATGAATCCTTGGGGCAGTCCAGGCAAACCCGCAGGCATGTTCCCCGTATTAACTCTGAATACTCAGTATGGTGAGCACCCATTAAACTGTAATAGAAAAATGGGGTTGTGAGATCTGTTACAGGAATTAGCAAACAGATAAAATGCAGTTTATAGTTGCTTGTTGTCATTTACCTTCATGTTCACAGGAAAATTGATGGAGCTATATGCATGTATGTATCATTGTATTCTCACTCACATACAGTATTTATGTTGGAACATAAGCAGTTATTTAAATTACACCACTCCTTTCAATTAATGGCATTGACCTACATTTAAAAAAAATTAAAAACATTTAATTCATACTGCTAAAATGCTATGAAATCCTAAAAAGAACTTTCTAAACCTTCATTCAGAACAGAGGTTACTTATTCTGATACAAGTTAATATGTTGAAGAGGTTTTGCCCTGCTCATGAACTCATGTGCCTCATGCTATCTAGGAGAAGGGCCTTGGACCATACACCACCGTACATCCATCTCTCCTGCAGTCCAGCACAACTCGCTCCCGAAGAATGTAACCGATCAGGTAGAACAGAAGCGCACACGAGATTTACTAGAGTCTATGCACAAGCTGTAAGACAGTTTCAGTTGAAACTGAGTGCACTTCTCTTAGACTGACACAAATCAATTTTCTTCGTCATTTCTATCAATTTTCAAACTTTGTCATTTCAACTTTTTCACTATCGTAGCTGTTAAGATTATGTTATGAAATGTAAATTGCTCTGTATCAAATTACCAGGTACCATTTTGATGTTTGTTTGGTTTTTCTGGTTCTGTTTTGAATAGCGAATAATTATGAAAAGCATAAAGAATGAATTAAATATTTATTTTAATTCTATCTCCTTTCTCAAAGTATACTTTAGTCTCTCTTTTGTGAAAATTTAGAGAAAAAATATTTATGATTTTTGAATGCACCATTCCAGATTTTTCTTTGTTTTTTTTTTTTTTTTTTTTTTTTTTTTTTTCCCCCCTTGTGTTAAAAACAACGATCTATGTCATTTACTGGAGAAGTCAAGATATTAAACCTCTCTCTCTTAACCTAATTCCCAGATGATATTTCAGTTGTTTACTTACTCTGCAACAGATAATTCAGAGGATTCATTTTACTTATAATTAAATTCCAATTCTAAAAAAAAGGCAGTCCCCTTTGACTTAGAATCTCTAGCCTCCAGAACTGTGAGAAAAACATGTATGTATGCATCCGTAGTTTTCTTCTACCCAGTATGTGGTATTTTGTTACAGCAGCCTTAGGAAACTAATGATGACTAATACCTTGCTCTCTCCAGCCACCAGATTTTCATATGCATCTTGCAAGAATCTCCATTTTTCCCACCCTACCAAGTATTCCCTGTATGTCCAATCAGAGCAATCCTGGCTGCAACAGTCATCCCTAAATAACTGACTCATTGAACTCAAATAAATCAAGAAAGTAAAATTTACATTTTCATACAACTTTTCCTTTGAATTTATAGTTCTTATATCTACTTCCTTTATTAATTCTTTTAACAGCTTTATTGAACTATAATTAATATACAAAGAACTCCATATATTAATGTGTACAATTTGGTGAGTTTGGATATATGAACATGCAAACACCCATGATAGCATCAGCACCACAGTCAAGGTAAAAAATGTATCCAACAACTCACAATTTTCTAATGTCTCATTGTCTTTACTTTGTTTTGTTTTTTAATGAGATGAAATTCTCATTTTGAATTCCACCTGAGACTCTCTCATTGTATTAAAGCCCCCCTGCCCACCCCCCTCCAGAGTTCAGTATTTCCATTACAGACCCAGGGATTCTCAGACCCTGTGGGCCTCACACAGAATGGCTGTGACTTCCTCTGCAAGTGTCAGACTGTGAAGTATTGACCCTAAAATCAAAGTCTTGGTCCTGCTCAGTGCTTTTTGACCATCTTGAACACCCAATGCTAATGAAAAGTGTTTTTTTTTTTTTCTCCTTTCATAATGTTAAAATAGAATACAAAATAAATGGTTCTTAATTAATAATTGCCTTATTTTTATTTTTTATTATTGTGCAATTACAGTTGTCCCCATTTCCCCCCATTATTCTCCCCCACCCTACCCACTGCCACCTCCCACATTCAATCCTCCCCTACCCCGTTGCCTTTGTCCATGGGTCCTTTATATACGTTCCTTGATGACCCTTCCCCTTCTTTGTCCCATTATCCTCCCTCCCCACTGGTTACTGTCAGTTTGTTCTTTATTTCTATGCGTCTGGTTATATGTTGCTCCTTTGTCGCTTTCTTGATTAGGTTGGTGGGAATGCAGACTGGTGCGGCCACCTGTGAAAAACAGTATGGAATTTCCTCAAAACTAAAATGGAACTGCCTTTTGACCTGGCAATTCCACTGCTGGGATTATACTCTTATAATCCTGAAACACCAATTCAAAAGAACCTATGCACCCCAGTGTTCATAGCAGCACAATTTACAATAGCCAAGTGCTGGAAACAGCCTAAGTAGCCATCAGTAAAGGAGTGGGTCAAAAAACTGTGGTACATTTGCACAATGGAATGCTATGCAGCAGAGAGGAAAAAGGAGCTCCTACCCTTGGTGACAGCATGAATGGAACTGGAGAGCGTTATGCTAAGTAAATAAGCCAGGCGGTAAAGGAAAATTAACATATGATCTTGGCTAAGATCAAGTGTAGTATCTGTTCTCATCAATTTAATAATTACATTTTTAAATAGCCAGTCCAAATATTATCCTAAGAACTTCTGTGCATTTAAAGAAAAATATATAAATTTCCCTACTAGGGAAAATCTAAAATTTATAGCACAGAGAAATATGAAATTGAATTAAGTTGACACTGTTACAGAGAGAGTATCTGGGCACTGTTTGTCAGTTTGTAAATTATTTTTTGCCTGGTGCATTCCTTCAACTGGACAATAGCAATACATATAATTTATGACACACCCTACAGGGTTTATTTTCTACTAAATTATCCACAACAAATGGAAACTATGTTCGTACATGGATTCAGGTATAGAATTAATATCACTGACATACAGAGTGTCACAAACAATGTATTATAACATGAATGAGGATTTGCTAAACCAGTTAGAATATGTTGTTTCTTAATAAAAAAAATGTATTTATTTATTTTTAGAAAGAGGGGAAAGGAGGGAGAAAGAGAGTGAGAGAAACATCTATGTGTGGTTGCCTCTCTAATACCCTCTAGTGGGGACCTTGCCCACAACCTAGGTATGTGCCCTGACTGGGAATCAAACCGGTGACCCTTTGGTTTGCAGGCCAGCACTCAGTCCCCTGAGCCACACCAGCTACGGATAGAATGTGTTCTATGCAATTCAAGACTGTTTCCCAGTATAATGAAAATGTCATTTATATTTATATCATTCAATTTTGAATCCCACCAGCACTTTATATTCCCTATTTGTTTATTTTATTTTAGATATTACATTGTCTTGCATCTGTGTCAGTGAACTAGGATTTCAAATGTATCACAAAAAATAAAAGAAACCACAATTTTAAATAAATTTATTAAATACCACAATATTTCATAAAATAATCCAAGTAAAACCACAATCAGAATCAGGAGATATGTAAAATAGAAACATTTTGAACATGAATTTTCTCAGGACAGTTCAACACTCACCCCAGATTCCTAATACTAATGTTAATTCATGACAGTCTGTCTCCCCAGGCTTGCTTCGTATAATGTTAGCACATTAGTACCCTACATCCCCTCATAAGGAATATAATAATTCATCAAAATGTCTTCAATCCCAACTACATATGGTGACCAAGAATCTTTTATATATTCAGCTACACAACTAGCTCCATCTTCCTGAAAAATTCATGGATCAGTTGCTACTTTCCCAAATACCTAAGCATATAATCGTATTTTGAAAAAATATATATTTTTCTTCTATATGTAAGTGAGCTAAGGGGGAGAGGAAAAGTTTTTGAATTGAGGACAGCTATGAATTATTATTCAGGGAAAATAAATCATTTTTCACTTAACAACATAGCAACACATTATTGCTAAATAAATAAGTCTAAGTAGAGATCTGGTTGGGTATTTTATTTAATACATTACTATGCAGATTGGTATAAAGAAAAGCTGAAACATTTGAACTATAATATGTATTTTATGCATGTATTTTTTCTTCTTAAGATTACATAACTAAGGCTAGATTAGCCTTAGTAGAATATACACTTTTTTTTGCATAACCATGCCTTAATTCATAATAATTTAAAGACTGTGTTCAATATATAATCATTGAGACAAAAATTTCAAAAGTCAGGATTGAGAAAATACAGAACACCTGATAAACTGAGAATTGACTTATTATAGTTTTAGTAAATTTATCAAACTTGTAGTAGAAATTAAGTTGATTTAAATTTTGGGAAATCTTTAAAGAACAGAATAATAATATCAATTCTTTTATATTTCAGAAAATTCTTTCTAAAAAATTATAGATATGTGATAACTTTTAAATGAAATTATGAAAAATAGGTTTACAGCCTTTTATTTTCTCAGCTAAGTTCATAACATTATCTCTGTTTGAATTATTTAACTTCACTAAATAGTTTCAACTTGTAGGGTGGGCCCTGACTGGTATGGCTCAATGTACTGAGCATCAGACTTAGAAGCAAAAGGTTGTGGGTTCGATTTCCAGTCAGGGCACATGCCTGAGTTGCAGGCCAGGTCCCCATTACGGGCATGTGAAAGGCAACCACACATTGATGTCTCCCTCCCTCTCCTTCTCTCTCCTTTCTCCTCTCTCTAAAAATAAATGAATAAAATCCTTAAAAAATAAAAATAAAAAATAAACTTGTAGAGTAGAATTAAAAAATATATAAGCACATATATTTACATATTCACATATGCAAATATATTTATATATTTGTTTACATATTTATAATGTATAAATACATAGAAAATACATATACAAATATATATAAATATACACAAATACACACACACACACACACACACAAACATAATGACAGTTTAGCCCAGGCAGAGAAATTGGCATGCAGAAAGATGCAGAAAAAAGAAAGTGAATCATTCAGTATCTTTCTAGTCTTTTGAGATGGTTATATGTAAAATGAAAGGACAATGCTTTTAAGAAATGAATCTTGATCCTAAAAGAACTGAAATGCCAAAGAACTAAACTTTTTCAACAGGCTAGGAGGAGACTGAAAGGAGTTTAAGCAGAGAAGTAACACAATCACATTCACATTTTAGAAACATCATTATAGAGACTTCACTAGGAATGACCTACCTTTTTCTACTGCACTAAATGAAGCTCCAATATCCTGAATGGACTTATATAACTTTCCTCCTGATCAGTTTTATGACATGGGTATCAGTAAAGGTCTCAGTCAGAACAGACATGGAGATACCTGGAGAAAAGGTAAAACAGCTACGAGTTGGCAGTGTAGCAGAGAAAAGCCCAAAAGGTGAATCAGAATGGATTTTCCATGATGACTGAGCACTGAACACAGAAGGAAAAATTTAGTGCATCAGGATATATAAATATATAACTATATGTCTATATATAAATAAAACTATTCTATAGTCTCATTTATTGTAAAATAAAATATAAAGACACTTCAGTATTATGTCTTCCCTCTTTCAAGATTTTAGAAGCATCATCTTAATTTCTTGGTTGTACAGTAGTCCTGCACCTTATTCATGGAGACTATTCCCTAAGACCCCCAGTGGGTGCCTGAAACCATGGATAGTACTGGACCCAATATATGCTGTATTTTCCTATTAATACATACCAATGAAAAGTTTAATTCAGACACAATAAGATATTAAAACAAGTTATGAAAATGTGATCTTTTCCTCAAAATATCTTTCTGTACTGTACTCACCCTTCTTCTTGTGATGATGTGAGGTGATGAAATGCCTACGTGCCGAGGTGAAGGGACATGCATACGGTTGGCCTTGTGAGTAGCCTTAGACTACTCAGAGGGTGGCTTGAACACAAACACTGTGATATTGCACAGCTGATCTGATAATAAGTGAGGAACACACGGGTAGCATATATGGTGTGCAGACAACCAGACAAAGGGATGATTCACACCCAGGGTGGGATGTAGAGGATGGCCCAAGTTTCCTACATGCTACTGAGAATGGTGTGTAATTCAAACATTATGAACTATGTATTTCTGGAATTTTTCATTATTTTTAGAAGGCAGTTGTCCATGGAAAACTGAAACCAAAGAACAGAAAACTACAGAAAAAGAGGACCACTATATAAGCAAATGGTTATGTACTCAAATAGTTAGTTACTTAATTACTTAGTTGAATTTACATATTTGTAAGGGGGGACAAAGAAGAGGAGATTTAGGCTTTATAGCTCAAATCAGACCCTTTTTTTCTTAATTTGAAATGTCTCAGAGAAACAACTGACCATAAGTCAAATCATAAGGAAAATGTTTGAGGATAGTTATAGGTTTTAAACATGAAATAACGGAATTGCCTCTTATAGCAAGTAGAGCAGGAAGCAGGGGGAGAAACTGCTGATATGTTAGCCAGCAGTTTGTACAGGATTATCCGTATTTCATGAAATCCTTCTGTTGTTTGTTTTTATTGTAATTATTTTGTCTTTTTAGTTTTGATTCATTTAAACATATTTAAATGTTTTATATATTGCCAATGGTTTCATTGTTTAATCAAATCACTGTGCAATTAATTTATATATATCTGTTATTCAAGTATAAGATTTTTATTCCAAACTACTATGTGTCAGGAAATATTGTTGAAACTGGAATACATCAGTTTAAAAAGACATTTATCTCTTTCCAAAAAAATATTAAAATTACTAAACACTGTTAGAAACTGAATAGAACACTGGAGTTTTAACATTTTTACAAAATTTCTGTATATTACGAATCCATAGATTAAAACACAAATCCAGATGGAAGCTGTGACCTGCACTCTGGGATTGCAGAGCCAGGCTGTGTTGGGAATCAAGGCCTGGCAAGTGATGGATGGTGACAGAACTGTTTCATTTCACAAGGTGGCTATCGAAGCTTAAAAGGGGAAAAATGACAAGGGGAGAACTGAGTGCTTCTGTCTTTGGAAGAAGAAAAAAATCCTTTACAACATTTTTAGCAAGAAGAAATGAACTCACTGCTTCTTTTTGAACTTCATTAATCTTTTCCATGAAATGTATCTCATTGTCAAGCAGCTTGATAGCCATTTTGGGATAATGCTTTGTTTGCTTCTTTATAATAGAACCCGTGCCTTCATTGTCCTGAGACTCCAGTGATGTTCAACCTTCACTGAAAAACGAAGAACAGCAATGCTCTCTCCGGAGAAGCCAGTGTGAAGATACCAAAATTGTATGGTTACAGCAGGTAAATCTTTTGCTCGTGGGACAATTTTTCTTTCCTAATTTGTTTCTGAGAACAGCAACACATGGCAGAGGGAAAGAGGGTTACTGAGAATTTTTATGCAGAGATGTGTTTTCTTAAGTAAAAGAGAGAGAGAATCTTTTGAAGTTGTCCTAGTGAATCTTTTCTGTAGATTCATCTTAAGATTTAACACCACAGACTTTTTGTGAAGTCAAAAGGCTAAACAAATTGTCACAAAAAAAAAAAAACATATCTATGGAAAATCCATACTCCTAAAAGCAGTCAAATCATCCCCTTCCCCAATCCCCAAAGCTTTGCACTGTCCCAATTAATATCTATTTTTATACAAGGAAAACAATACACGTGGGTTTCTCAAAACCATTTCCTTTGGAAAATGTTCAGAATTCAGCACTACAACCCTCTTTTAATGTTAAAGTATGGACTTTGATTAAAAGAAACTCAGTTTTCAAATAAAAAACATTTAAACAATAAGGAAATATTTTTAAAAATAAACACTGTATTATTTATCATTGTTTTTCTTTCGGTTGTGTTGTGTACCCTGTTAAATCAGTTTGGCATTCTAGCATAACTCACTTTTATCACACATTGCTTTTCACAATGCCTTGATATTTTGCTTTTAAAATGACTATATTGCCTTTGAAATCACAGGTGCTTATTTTCAGCCTCGTTTTCCCCCATTCATTCCTACATCTGTGCAGTGGGTGGAACTGGCTTTACATCAGTTCCAACCATTTAATGATAGGGATCACAGACTACAAAACGTAGCCCAGAATGCCACAAGCCGTGTGGGGGAAGTAGCAAATGAGGACAAAGTCTGCTCCTGGCCTAATCCTTTGCCTTAAAAAAATGGAGCATGCTGTTCCTAGGGGTTATTATTATTATAGAGTTCAAAGGAAAATTTTAAATATCTGAATTAGCAGTTGTCTTTTATTGTCTTGATTAAGCTCCTATAAATAGGCTGAAATAGAAATGCTATTCACATCTGATTGTAAATGTGAACATACTGAATAAACTAGCAAAGTAGAATGTCACAAATGAGAAAATAAAAGGAAAATAGTTTTTTTAAAGTTTTAGACATATTGCTTCCTAAATGTTTATTGAAATGTGACTGACGGGATTAATTCATGATTTAGTTCTTTGACTATCTTTGACAAGGAGAATATAAATATTTTAAGTATATTTTATTGATTATGCTATTACAGTTGTTCCAGTTTTTTTTCTATCCTCTATCATCCCTCCATCCTGCACACCCCTTACCCCCAGCATTCCACCCCTCCAGATTACATCCATGGGCTGTACATATAAGTTCTTTGGCTTCTGTTTCCTATACTATTCTTAACCTCCCCCTACCCCATCTATATTATGCCTACCAATTATGCTTCTAATTCTCTGCCATTCTCCCTCTCCACTTTGCCACTGAAAACCCTCCCTGTGATCTCCATTTCTCTGGTTCTGTTCCTGTTCTAGTTGTTTGCTTAGTATTTGTTTTGGTTTTTGTTTTTTAGATTCAGTTGTTGATAGTTATGAGTTTGTTGTCATTTTACTATTCATAGTTTTTGATCTCCTTCAATTTTTAGATAAGTCCCTTTAAAATTTCATATAATATGGGCTTGGTGATGATGAACTCCTTTAACTTGACCTTATCTGGGAAGCAGTTTATCTGCCCTTCCATTCTAAATGATAGCCTTGCTGGGTAGAGTAATCTTGGATTTAGGTCCTTGTCTTTCATGACTTCAAATACTTCTTTCCAGCCCCTTCTTACCTGCAAGATTTCTTTTGAGAAATCAGCTAGTATTCTTATGAGAACTACTTTGTAGGTAACTGTCTCCTTTCCTCTTGCTGCTTTTAAGATTCTCTCTTTATCTTTAATTTTGGGTAACTTAATTATGACGTGCCTCGGTGTGTTCCTCCTTGGGTCTAATTACTTTGGGACTCTCTGGGCTTCCTGGACTCCCTGTGAGTCTATTTCCTTTGCCAGATTGAGAAGTTTTCCTTCATTATTTGTTCAAATAAGTTTTCAACTTCTTGCTCTTGTTCTTCTCCTTCTGGCACCCCTATGATTCGGATGTTAGAGCCCTTAAAGTTGTCTCATAGTTTCCTAAGCTTCTCTTTTTTTTTTTTTTTTAATTCTTGTTTCTTCATTCTGTTCCACTTGGATGTTTATTTCTTCCTTTTGTTCCAAATCATTGATTTGAGTCCTGGTTTCCTTCCCTTCACTGTTGATTACTTGTATATTTTGCTTTATTTCACTTTGGGTAGCCTACATTTCTTCCTTCATTTTGCAACTGAGCTCAATCAGTTCTGTGAGCATCCTGATTACCAGTGTTTTGAATTCTGCATCAAATAGGTTGTCTATCTCCTAGTTGCTTAGCTCTTTTTCTGGAATTTTGATCTGTTCTTTCATTTGGACCATATTTCTGTGTCTTAGTGTACCTGTTGTGTTGTAAGGAGGTGGAGTCTTAGGTTTTCACAAGGGTGGGGCAACCTTCTTTGCTGCATTGTGGCACTGTCTTTGGGGGAGGGGTCAAAGAGGGAACAATGCTGCTAGCTTTCTCTGCTCTAAATTTACTTTCCAACAAACTCTCTTGTGAGACTGGGAGTTTCTCCTGCCATCACAACCCCTATAGTATATTATAGCTAGGTTTGAGTTTTCAGTTTCCCCTTCAGCCAGCCACACCTTTCCCATGTGGTCTGTCACCTTGCCAAGCATTCTCTCTGCTCAGCTGCCCATCTCTACCCCTCCTACTGGTCTGGGTTAATGTTCCTTTAACACCTTAGTTGTCAGAGTTCCATGAAGTTTGATTTTCTGGCACTTCTGGTTGTTTTTTGTTTTTAAATTGACTGTTATCCCTCATTTGGTTGTGCGAAGAAGTGAAGGGCTTCTACCTATGCCTCCATATTGGCTGGAACTCCAAGAATATAAATTAATAATTGCAGAATTTTAACTGCAAAGTTATTTTAATCCAATTTTTCTTTTGCCTTCATAGTTTTATTAAATAAGCAGGAAAATATCACTAACCACATTATTGACATATAGATTTAGGGATTTAAAGTTAAGCAGATCTAAGATGGAAATTAGATAAATTAGAAAATTTATAGTTTTCCTCTTTTATACCACTATTTTCTTAAAATATATTATGGACAAATTTTAAAAACTATTTGGGTTTTTCAGTTTTCAGCTCTTACATGTGAAGAACTTGGAAGCTGTTACTCCTCTTCTTACAACAAGAAAAAACTGGAAAAACTTTTCTTGGATCACTCTAAGAAAGAAGTTTCCTTCCCTAGGCAAATTCAGAAAGTCAGGGAGTGTTTTCCTGGAGTGAAAGCCCCTGGAGCTGGAACTATAAACTGGTAGGTACCCTTAAATAATGATGTTGATGAATTGCTGGCAACCAAATTGTTAGCATGTCAGCAAGTACCCTGATAATTTGTTGGGCTTTACCAGAAAAATCCTTCCAGGTTCTCAAGGTAAAAAGTCAAGAAGGATCATTTGGTAGCTCTATTAGGGGGAAAGTAACTATTGTGAAGTACTCCTAGAGCTCTCTCTATGATAAAGGCTTATTTTCAAGGGAAAAATCTTTTATCAGAGCCTCCAGAGCAGTGGTGTGGAAGGTCATTCTTTTCACTACTGCCCACACTAGCCTTTCTGACCGGGCTGACAGAGTAGGAAACCACATAAAAACACATGTGACATAGGCCAGAGACAATAGTCAATAAAAGACATATTTAATTGGAAGACTATGGAGTGCTTCTCTGCCATGCACCTCACTACCACACAAATAGAGCTTTTATATAACAGTTCAATGTACAATGTAATAGATGAAAAAGGTGCAAAACACAGACTCTCTTAGGAGGAGTACTTAAGGAGACCAGTACCCAAAAAGTGAACAAGACAAGAATATTAAAGGGATGTAAAATCTCTGGACATATAGCTACCACAAATATCAAACAACACCCAAACACTAGCAGGTTAACCTAAATTCTCACACTAGTAACTCATTTGCCTCAATTACTATCACTATTACTATTACTATCACTAACATGTTAAAAATAAACATGTCAGGCTTTCAACAACAACAAAAAAATTACATAACATACCAAAGGCCAGGAAAAGACAAAGTTTGTGCAGACAAGCATCAGAACAAGACTTACATATCTCTTAGATGTTGGAATTATCAAAGTGGGATTGCAAACAATGATCAACATGACAAGTGTTGTAAGGGGAGAAGTGGACAACAGGCAAAAACAGATGGGTAATATAAGTATAAACATATAAATCCCAAAAAAATATTCAAAAGAAAATGCTAGAAAAAAATGTTGACAAATGAAGAATGCCATTGATAAGCTCACAAGTAGAAAGGATATCACTAAGAAAACAAAATAGAGAGTTTAAATACATTGTCAGTAAGGATATTATAGAGAAATGCAGAGAGAAAGTGGAATTAAAAAAACAGAATAGAATAACCAAGAACTGTCAGACAAATTCAAAAGATGTAACACATGTATAATTTAAATACCAACAGGAGAAGAATAAGAGAATGAAGCAGAAGGGCTATTTGCAACATTAATGGCTAAAATGTCTGAGGAAAAGATTATACCAATTCTTGCAGTCAGTTTCAGAGGATAGAAGCAGAAAATATACTTTCTAACATTCTATGAGGCTAGCTTTATTCTAATACCAAAAACAGACAAAGACATCCCCCAAAAGAATATCTATAAACCAATATCTTTCATGAACATAGATAAAACAATGTGTGAAAAGAATTATATACCATGACCAAGTGGGATTTATTTCAAATATGCAAGGTTAGTAAACAACCAAAAATCAATTGTAATATACTACATCATTAGATGCAGAAAAGGCATTTGAAAAAAATCCAACACTCATTCATGATTTTTAAAAATCCCATAAACTAGGAATAGAGGGGAACTTCCTCAAATTAATAGACTATCTACAAAAAATGTAGATTTAGTATCATACTTACAAGGTATACTGATAGAAAAGGATGAAATAGAACTTTGTTCAGAGATGATGATTGTCTATGTATAAAATCCTAAAGTATTTATAAAAAAGACTTCTTGAAACTAATAAGCAATTATAGCAATATTAGAGGATATAAGGTTATATAAAAATTTAATTGTTTTCTAATACCAACAATCAACTCTTGGAATTTGAAATTAGTAAAATAATGCCAATTATACTAACAGTAAAAATGAAATACACAGTTGTGAATCTAAAAACTTTTAACAAACCTATATGTGGAAAACTACAAAACACTGTAAAAAATCAATGAAGATTTTAATAAATGGAGAAATAGTCTGTATTCCTGAATTGGGATACTCATTGTTGTTAAGATGACAATTCTTCCCAATTGATCTATAAATTCAATACAGTCTCAATCAAAATCCCAATAAGCTATTCTGTAAATATTAACAAACTGATTCTAAATTCATATAGAAATGTGAAAGACCTAAAATAACTAACACAATACTAGAGATGAAGAACTTAAATGGAAAATCACACTACCCAATTTTTAGACTTATATCCAGAGTAATCAAAACAGCATAGTATTAGTGAAAGTAAAGACAGAAGACATGGTAGGAGGTTATATTTATCCATAGAATGTATCAGAGAGCTCAGAAATAGACCCATATAAATATAGTGAAATAGTATTTGATGAAGGGGTAATATCCAATGGAAAAAATCTAGTCATGTCAAGAAATGGTGCTGAAACAACTGAATATCTACATATAAAGTAATAAACCTAGAAACAGACCTTACCCCTTACAGCAATATTAAACAAAATGGATCTTAGAATGAAATGTAAAATGTGAAACAATAAAACCTTTGAAAAAACATAGGAAAAATCTATATAAATTTGGATTTGGTGAAGAGGTATTTTTTTCCCAATCTTAACCCAAGGAGATATTTTTTTATTATGTTTAGAGAGAAAGGATGGGAGAGACAGACAGACAGACAGACATTGATGTGAGAGAGAAACATTGATCACTTACCTGCTGTACATGCCCTGACTGAAGATCGAGCCCAAATCCTATGTATGTGCCTTGACTGGGAATTGAACCCACAATCTTCTGGTGCACAGGACAATGTTCCAACCAACTGAGCCACCTGGCAAGGGCTGGTGATGAGTTTTTAAATACAATACTAATATACAATCTCTGAAAAAATTATGTTTGACATTATTAAAATGAAAATTTTCTGTCTCTGGAAGACACTGTTAAAAGAATGTAAAGAGAAGCCACAGATTGGGAAAAATTACTTTTAAAACACATAGCTGATGAAGTACTTCTATAGGAAAATATACATAATACTTTTAAGACTCAAAAGTAAGGAAACAAGCAACTCAATTTAAAAATGGATGTAAAACCTGGACAGATATCTCACCAAAGACAATATGCAAATATACATATGAAAATACACAGAACATTGTTTGTCATTAGGGAATCACAATTTAAAACAAATATATATTCCTACATACCTATTAGAATGGTCACATTCCAAAAAGTTAACAATACCAGATTCTGGTGAGGATGCAGAATAGAAAATTTTCTTAATTGTCGGTGGAATTGCTAAATGGCATGTTTTCGTTGGAAGACATTTTGGCAGTCTTATAAAATTAAACGCAATATTTCCATACAATTCTAAGTATTATCCAATTGGTTTTTAAAAATTATTATCCATACCTGCACATGTATGTTCATAGCAGTATTATGCATAATTGCTAAATACTTAACCAAGATTTCCATGAGTGGATTGGAAAATGAATAAAGAATAAACCAACTGTAGCACATATAAAATAGAGTATTATTTATCAATTAAAATGAGTTATCAAGTCACAAAAAGACATTAATTAACCCTAAATGCATTTTGCTATATTTTGGAAAAAGTTAAAATTAGATTTGGCCAACAGACCAGTGGTTGCCATGAGTTTTGTTGGGGAGCAGTGCAGAGGTTTAGAGCAGGGAATTTTAGTGCAATGAGGTTATTCTGTATGGCACTGTAATGGTGAATACAAGACATTAAGCATTTGTCAACATGTTTAGAATTCATAGAAATTTATAGCAAAAAGAGTACACAATATAAACCACTTTAAAAATTACATACACAGAACTTTCAGATACAAGAGAGAAGGTGACAAAATAATCTAAAAGCATTATAATGTGTGGAACAATTCTGTCAGGCTTTCTCACCTGAAAATATCATTTGTTTTACCTTCTGTCTTTAATATAGTTTTGGTCAGTCCACAATTTTCAATTAATTGAAATTTCTCAATATTCTGATTTTCAGCATAATACTGAAAACTATATTATCAGCCTAATTATCTGTATTTGGGACATGATCTGTTCTTGTTATTGTATGTTAAAATGACATTTTATTTAGTTTCTAAATTTTTAGAATTTATACATTGTTAATATTAAAGATAATTTCTTTACCAATTAATGCTTTTGACTAGTATTGGAAAATTCTTAGCATTATGTTTTCAATTATTACCTCTTCTCTATAGTCTCTATATTCTTTCTGGACCTCAAATAACTTGCACATTGATTTTTGTTCTTAACTTCTTGGTCACTTTGTCACTTAAATTATTTTTATATTTTCAGTGTCTCCATGCTGCATTATGAGGAGTTATTGCCATTGTATCTAATGTACTGTGCAAGCCATCCAGTAAGTATTTAAGTCTGGAAATATATATGTTCATACCATATCTGAAGTCTATGGATGCTTACTTCTCCGGCTTGTTGTTTCTGATCTCTCTTATTCATAGATTCCAGATTCCTGTGGTTTCTCATTTTTATAGAAATTCATATTTTATGAGTGTGTTATGTGAAAATACTGAGGGCCTATACTGAATATGGTTATATTGACAGGTGACTTGTTTTTGCTTAAGAGACACTTTAGCTTCTTTTAAGTGTTCCTGCCCCATCTCCTCTTGGTCAAAGGCTTAGTCTTTTTTGATAAAGGCTTTCACCATCAAGTTAACATCGCATTTTATTTTTGCTCCTGCTTCCCTTGCACTGCCACTTGCTTCTTGCATAGGTGCCCATCTCCTTAATTCAGTATCTTTTTCTTGCCTCCCTTCCTTCCTTCCTTCTTTCCCACATTCCTTTTTTCCCTTTATTTATTTTTACTTTTTGGTCTTGCAGAATTATGTTGCTTACTAGAGGGTACAGAAATGCAGTAAAATGTATGTTGTATGTAATTTAATAGGAGAGCTTACAAAATATCTAGTCCACCAACAGAGAGATATATTTTCTTGACTGATTTTTAAAAATTATTTCTAGACTAATAATAGGATTATATATACATGAGGTTTATTTTCTACATGACCAATTTAAGAGTCAAAGAAAGACAGAGAAATCTAGGAAAAGACACATGGAACACCTAATGGTGAAGGATAAAATATAACATAAAATAATTATTATTCAGAATGATTAGAATATGTTAGGTATTCTCAAAACTTATACATATTTCATTTAACCCCATGACATCTCTGTAGGGTACTATTGATATTTATTGATCAATATTTATTGGGTACTATTGATATTTATTATTGCTGTGATTATTACAGTAATAACTGAGTCCAAGAGTAGTTATTTAATTTATCTCATATCACATGGCTAATGGTGGTGGCAGAATTCAAATCTAACATAGTCTATATCTAGCTTTCATGTTCTTTATACCTCACTGTATATAAAAACAAATTAAGCATTTGGAGGGAGTTGCAAAAAGGAAAAGAAGAGCAAAGTGGTGAAGTAGAACTGCAGCCAAGGGTACTCTGGGCAATACTTTAGAAGCAAAAAGTGTGCACCAAGTTTTTGAATCCTGCAGGGTGTTGGAGGCTTTAAGTGATTCATGTAGGATGATAGACTAGAGTCAAGGTTACTGCTTGGAGTTCAGGACCTGGGTAGATCCCTGGCCCTACATGAAGGTTACAAAATAAAGTCTGCCTTACAAAAGAGACGTGAACACATACAATACTGATATCACATATCTCAATGTGAAATAGAGCTTTTTGGATAAAAGAAAAGGATGAAAGGAGAAGGAAAAGAAGACAGATATAAGAGGGAAGTGTTGATAAAATGCATTATGTCACTATACACTCGCTAACTTGAGTAGGAATTCGGTGACCAATATATTGAACAGCTATTTTCAAGTCTGGTTCAACCAATCTTTGTTAAAGTCAATGTATTGTGTTACATGTGAGAAATGCCCAGTTTGTGTTTAGGTAATAAGCTCCCATTAAAATCCAGCCATATAACATATATTTACATTATATATTACTTAGGCTACTCGTAACGAAATTTTAGCAATCTTACTCTGTTATCCAATACATTTCTAAGACTAGTTCTCATTCTGCTAAACATTTCTGTTTTCCTAAATTTAACCTGAAATAATTTATAACCTTAATATTTTTATTTTAAAGTTGTCCCCATTTCCCCCCCTACAACTCCCTCCTGCCCCCCCACCTCCCCACCACCCTCGATTCTAACCCCTTTGGCTTTGTCCATGTGTCCTTTATATATGTTTTTTGATGACCCTTTCCCTATTTTCCCCTCATTATCCCTCTCCCCCTTCCCCTCCTGTTACTGTCAGTTTGTTCTTTATCTCAATGTCTCTGGTTCTATTTTGATTGCTTCTTTGTTTTGTTGATTAGGTTCCATTATAGGTGAGATCATATGGTATTTGTCTTTCACCACCTGGCTTATTTCACTTAGCATAATGCTCTCCAGATCCACCCATGCTGTTGAGAAGGGTAGGAGCTCCTTCTTAAACTGGAGTTTGGGTATAATATTTGATGTTTCTATCAGAACCCAGTTACATATTACTCAATTCTCAGAATTCTTTCCAAATCCCATCACTTGGAATTAATATCAACATAGCATTGAATTTGGACTTCTATCAAAGCACTTGCAATATGTTTGGTGTTTAGACATATGTCTATTTCTTGCATTAGGATATGAACTTATGGAGGACAAAACCGTACTCTTTGGTTTTATATTATGTATTTTGCTTTGACAGTATTTTGTAGCAGTGTACTTACTGGCTTACTGAATAAGTGTCAGGTGTGAAAATGCCCTGTGTAACTACAAAGAATCCAAGGTATTGATAATATTTATTTCCTTATAGAAGAGAGAAATGAGAAAACTGATATTCAGTTTTTACAAGTCCTATGCATTTGTTAAAATGATTTTGTAGAGGAGTAATATTTTGACATACTGAAACTGATGCTTCCAAAACTTTTTGTTCCCTTTTCTCTTCCTCCACCATTTAGGAAGAATTGATAAATTTCTACAGTTACTATTTTGATAGGCAGAGTATGCATACTTGAAGTTAAGTTACTTTAGCATGAAAAATTACATAAACTTTGAGATAATTGTCTTGGAGATAACAGTCATTTTTATCTTTTAAGAAAAAAAATTAAAAAGTGGTTCCAGTATCTAAATTTCTGTTCCAAATGTTAAATGCTAAAACTTAATAAAGCAGAAACTACAGTTTTTTTAAATAAAAAGATAGAGTAAGTAATATTGCAAAGTGATAAAAGCCAGTTTTTGCCCCCCCCCCCCAAGGAATAAGAATCACCTGTTGGAGAGGAGAGACAAGAAAAGAACTGGGAGAGAGGAACCAGGAAGGATAGAACACAGGTGACCTATGTTCAGGTGAAGATGTTTTCTCCAGATAAAGGCACATAAGTCCCATTGGTTTATGGGATTTTGAGAAGGTGTAAAGATGCGTTGCAACTTCTGAAAGAAATTATGCAATGTGAAACACATTTTTATTTTATTATAAGTTGTGAATTATCAAGATGCTTTAGGCAAATTGTTAGCAAAATCCTTCAAATTATTGATAACTTCTTCCATCCAAGAATGCAAATTCAAGCATTAAGGAAGTAGAAAAGGCTGTAAAATGGATTTAATTTTTTTTGAAAACATAAACCCCAAATAATATTTGAAACTAATCATGATATGGTTGGCACTTGAAATTCTAAATGCATAAAAATCATAATTCTCAGAAATACATAGAACACTTCAAACAGTCTCTTAAGACATTAAGTGAAACAAGATTTTTGATCAATTTGGTGAACTTATTATTTGACAAATTAAGAAATAAACAACTTTTCTCTATGATGAGTTTCTGTTCAGTGAAATAATTTAGGGAATAATTCAGGGCCTTCAGGGAATTATTATTGGACAGTTCACTTTCATTTTCAGCTCATTTACCTAACATTAATTAATGGTAGGTGGGTATGCTGATATAAATTTGACATTAATATAAGCACTTTTCTGATTAGTATGAAATTGAATCTTATTCTTGTTTTGGTTTAAATTTCCCTAATTATTAGCTCATTTCAATAGCTTACTAGTCTCATTGCCAGGAGTTATAGGAGGCAACAAGAAACTCCAGGGAACTCACCACCATGTAGTTCCTCAATTCCTGTATTCTCAGTTCCCCAGGATCCTATATTTTGTATAGTTGTCTATTTCCTATAATGATTATACTTTTCACTTATATTTTCTTTACTGCTTTCTTTCTTCTATCTTTTGATTTCCTCTTTTTGTTCTTTTATTTCTCTTCTCAGTATTCCTTATCATTTGAGTTTAATTTAATCTCACTGGTACATCTTGTCATTTAACCTTTACTGCTGACATGAGTCTTTCTGGTATTTTTACATTCTTTGCTTGGTTCAGTAATTATTTTCTTGTTTCATATACATTTATACACTGATTAAAATTTCTGTGTTGAGATATCTCTTACTGTCATCCAATACATCAAGAATACTTATTTATGATTTGAGGGGATAGTTTTTATACCATACTGTTTTGATAATGTACCTTTATAGTAACTCTTGAAGTTGTATAGTGCCAGTCCTCTGACTTTCTTCTTCTTCTTCAATATTTTCTTCTCTATTCTTGGTATTTTGTCTCTCCATATGAACTTAATATTTTGTGTGTTTGTTTGTAATTATTTTTTTCATTTTTAAATATATTTTATTGATTATGTTATTACAGTTGTCCCATTTTTTCTCCTCTTTATTCCCCTCTGCCCTGTACCCCTTCCTATCATCATCCCCCCCACTTTAGTTCGTGTCTATAGGTCATACATATAAGTTATTTATCTTCTCCATTTCCCATAGTATTCTTAACCTCTCCCTGTCTATTTTGTACCTACCATTTACGCTTCTTATTCCCTGTACCTTTCCCCCATTCTCCCCCCCCCCTCACTGGTAACCCTCCATGTGATCTCTATTTCTGTGAATCTGTTCCTGTTCTAGTTGTTTGCTTAGTTCATGTTTGTTTTTTGTGTTTTTAGGCTTGGTTGTTGATAGTTTTGAGTTTGTTGTCATTTTACTCTCCATAGTTTTGATCTTCTTTTCTCAGATAAGTCTCTTTAACATTTCATATAATAAGGGCTTGGTGATGATGAACTCCTTGAACTTGACCTTATCTGGGAAGCACTTTATCTGCCCTTCCATTCTAAATGATAGCTTTGCTGGATAGAGTAATCTTGGATGTAGGTCCTTACCTTTTTGACTTTGAATACTTCCTTCCAGCCCCTTTTTGCATGGAAGGTTTCTCTTGAGAAATCAGCTGATAGTCTTAGGGGAACTCCTTTGTAGGTAACTGTCTCCTTTTCTCTTGCTGCTTTTAAGATTCTCTCCTTCTCTTTAATCTTGGGTAATGTATTTATGATGTGTCTTGGTGTGTGCTTCCTTGGGTCCAACTTCTGTGGGACTCTTCTGAGTTTCCTGGACTTTCTGGAAGTCTATTTCTTTTTCCCGATGGGGAAAGTTCTCCTTCATTATGTTTTCAAGTAAGTTTTCATTTTCTTGCTCTTCCTCTTCTGCACCCTTATGATTTGGATGTTGGAATGTTTAAAGTTGTCCTAGAGGTTCCTAAGCCTCTACTTCTTTTTTTGAATTCTTGTTTCTTCATTCTGTTCTAGTTTAATATTTATTTCTTCTTCTGCTCCAAACTGTTGATTTGAGTGCAGGTTTCTTTCCTGTTACTGTTGGTTCCCTGTACATTTTCCTTTACTTCACTTTTCATAGTCTTCACTTTTTCCTCTATTTTGTGACCATACTCAACAATTTTCTGTGAACACCCTGATTACCAGTGTTTTGAACTGTGCATCTGATAGGTTGGCTATGTCTTCATCACTTAGTTGTTGTTTTTTTTTTTTTTTTTCTGGAGCTTTGATCTGTTCTTTTATTTGGGCTGATTTTTTTTTTTTTTTTTTTTGTCTCTGCATGCCTATTACATAGTAAGGGACAGAGCCTTAGGTATTCGCTAGTGTGGGACCACCCATTTGGCCATGTTGTGGTGCTGTATGTGGGGGAGAGGTCAGAGAGGGACAATGTTGCTTGCTCAGCACTCTGCGGGCTTTCAGTTACTTCCTCCACTACCCACAAGCAATTGGGCCCTTCTGGTGCTAATTCCTGGGTGAGTGGGTTTGTGTACATTCTGGGACCTTGTGAGTCTCTCCAAGGAACTCTTCTGTGAGGCTGGAAGTCTCCTGCCACCACAACCCCCACAGGTTTTTTCAGTCAGAGGTTTTGAGGCTTTATTTCCCCACACTGGAACCCTGGGTTGTGCAGTCTGTCCAATTTGAGGGGATTTTTATCACCTCTAATGCTTTATTATTTTCTATTTTCTTCCTCTAGCATTTTATGATATTGCCTATTTTTTTCTTATATTGAGATTTCTAATATTTTTTGAAACATTAATGAAAGTTATTTCTGGGTAGGCAGTATTGAAGAATATGGGCAGCTTTTTAAATCAGTGTTAGGGTTTTCTGTTAATGGAAGTAATTTTCATCAACAAAGTAATTTTCATCAGCAGGAGCAATTTTTTAATCTATAGCATATTTTTTGAGAAAGAGAATATTGTGCTTTCTAATATTGAGATAATCCTTTGTTTCTATAGAATTTTAGGTTTTCCACCTTGCTTTCTTTTCCCCTTTACCACTTTCTTTTTTAAAGAATTCTTTCTCTTACTTATTACCATTATGTTCCTTAGATTCCATTTAGGGCCCTTTTTCAAAAATTTCTGAAACTAATGGTGAAATTCACCAGGTTCAGGGTTTTTCTGAGTGCTTTTCCACTTAGAATACAACCATTTCACGCAACAGTAATTTTTCTTTGTCACCATTTGTCCCCCATTACTGTCTCATGTATTCTATACAGTCTCCTTCCAGTTCCTTTGGTAAGCTGAAGCTCATTGGATGATTTTGGATCTGTATTTCACTGCACACACATAGATTTAACTTCATGGTATTCTTGTAGGTGTGACTTATGTGTAAGTTTCTCACTACCTTTGTTAATTTATAGCATTACATATGTGTGGAGAATTGACTATTTAAGTGTTCATTGTGATTAAAAAAGAAAAAAAAAACAGAAGTACAGTGATTTAAATTGTAATTGATAATAGTCATTTGGGACCTTTGCAAAAGTTTTCTAAAAGTCTAAAAAAATGTGTTACCTCCATTCTGAAAACTAAACTATAAGTCTGACAATTTCTTAGTATTTTTAATACTTATTAGGAAAAACAAATCTTTTCCATGATAAAGGTAAATGTTGTAGATGCTTTATTCCTTGAGTCTCTTGGACCAGCGTGAGACCCAGAAACATACTTATCCTGTCGACTGTCCTTGTAGTTAATTCTGTTCATGTGTTTTCTTATGGTTTATATACAATAGTTTTCTATTGCCACCATAACTAATGTCCACAAATTTAGCAGTTTAACATAGCCTAAGCTTCATATCTCAGAGTTCTATAGGCTCCAGATTATATAACTGGTTTCCCTGTCTGGGTTTCAGAATGCCAAAATCATGATGTCAGCCAGCCTGGCCCTCATTGAGAGGGTCTGAGAAGAATCTGTTTCTAAACTCATTCAGAGTTGATAAAGGAAAGTTCTTTGAGGGTCTTAGAACTGAGATCCTCATTCTCCTGCTAGCCAATAGCTGAGCACTTGTTCTTCAAGGCCTGTTCTTTGGACATTAAACCTAGGACCCTGAGTCTCAGAGCATCAATCATGCAACAAATCCTTCTCAGTTTTAGAATTTTGCTAACTTCTCTTTCAGTTCTCTTCTGCTTCCAGCTGGACATAGTTCTCTGCTTTTAAGGATCATGTCTTGGATTAGGTCCACCTGGATAATCCAGGATATTTTCCCTATCTTAAGGTCTGTAATGTTAAGTATACCTGAAAATTGCCTTTTGCCTTCCAACATAACCTTCAAAGCTCCAAGAGATATCTTTGAAGACCATTCGCCTACCACATAATTATTTTAATTTTAGGCTGTCCATTTAGACAAACATCTCTCCAAATTCATCATTGAAATCCTTCAATATCCTCCAGTGAATGATACTTGATTATATTGAATATTGCCCAATAAGCATACATTGTATCCATCAAGCAGTAGATAATTGCTTATGGAAAATCCTTTCCAAGTTCTTTTTCCATAATCTTAAAATACACATTTAGCTTGTCTCCCCTTTTTCATTTCTGAGAAGTGCATTTAAAAATTTAACTTTCAATAATTACCTAGCTAACTTCTTTATATATGATATTTCTTTCAGTGTTTTTAGAATTTCATGTGATATTCTCATCTTTTTTTCTTTCATCTACAATGTTATAGTTTACACCTAATTAGCTCTAATAACACTCCATATTTATATAGCTTTATAGTTCAAGGTGCTTCAATATACAAACCAACTCAACTCTTGTTTTGTAAATAATTGAGCCCTATTCAGGTAAAGAATATCAGAGAATTTATTTCTTACCTAAAATATCATAGCGTTTAAACAACTGAGGCTCATGTTTCATTATGCCAACTCATATATCTTTAATCCAGTTACCAAAAATAATTTGCTTCTCTGTCCACCTAAATCTCTACTTTTTCAAAACTTTCTGTGAATACCATATTTTATGAAAACTCTGATGCCCTTGTATATAATTTATTTAAAATTTCAAACTAATTTCATAATGCTGTTGCTTATTACTAGTTTTATTTTATGCAACTTGCTCATATTTATCACAGATCTCTTTTCTTTTTTTTTTTATTGTTATTCAATTACAGATGTATGCCTTTTCTCCCCATCCCTCCACCCCACCCCAGGTGAACCCACCTCCCTCTCCCACCTCCACCCTCCCCCTTGGTTTTGTCCATGTGTCCTCTATAGTAGTTCCTGTAATCCCCTCTTCCCACTGTCCCCGCCCCCCCCCCCCCCCCCGCTCTGAATTCTACGCAGCAGAGAGAAAGAAGGAGCTTATACCCTTTGCAACAGCATGGATGAAACTGGAGAGCATTATGCTAAGTGAAATAAGCCAGGCGGTGAGGGAAAAATACCATATGATCTCACCTTTAACTGGAACATAATCAATAGAAGAAAAAACCTAACAAAATATAACCAGAAACATTGAAGTTAAGAACAATCTAAGAATAGCCAGATCTCTTTTCTAAAATAAAATGTATGTGTGGCAGTTATATGTATTCCCAATATTATGCACTATTTATCAATTAAGTCTAGTACATTTCCCCAAAGAACGGAACAACTAAAAGAGTCTTAATATCAAGTCAATTTAATAGCTATTTGTTGACTACTTAGTTCTTATGTTAAGTCTTATGCTAAAAGATGGAAGAATTAAACATGAAAAGGCATGATCACTATCTTTAAAAAAATGATCTCTCAAGAAACAGATAATTGTAATTCTACCCAAACTTTTCCAAATTTTAGAAAAAGGAGAAGATATTGTTTCATTTTATTAGACAGACCCAGTTGAAAAACAAAATTCAAACAAACTATTATAAGAAATGATAATGACAAGTCTGTTTTACTCATGAAACATTCATGCAAAACTCCTAATCAAAATAATAGGTTAACAAAGCTATACTAAATTTAATATAGCATGACTCTCTAAGATTAATAACAAGAATACAAGGTAGCTTTATATACCGAATAAATCAGAAAATCATTTTTACTACATAACAAGATTTCCTTTTTTTCCACTTTCCAATATAATTTCTTCACTTCCTTTTGAATTCTCACCAGCAGTATTCTCCATATCCAGATTTCTGTTAACAGTCTGTTCAGGAAATTCAGGTCTTTTGAATCATGTTCCTCAACATCTACTAGCCTCTACCCTTTGTATTCTTTCAAAGATATCTTTGTTTAAATCCCAGCTTTACCACTTACTACCAGTGTGAGTTGAGGCAAGTTATTGAATCTCTCTGAGCCTTGGTATTCTAATTTTTATTAAAGAAAAATAAAATTAGCATTTAAGGGGTTAAAATATGTATTAAACATATAATACATACAAAATAACTCTGGTAAAATAGTTGATAAAGATAAAGAGTAGACATTATGATGTTTGCCACTGCAGACTGTTGTATGACCTTTGAGAAACAACAACAAAAAAAGGTTATGTTTTCTGTTTCAATTTTCTCAAATATTCAATAAAAGTTGAAACACCACCTGCCTCTTTTCTACCTTTAAAGAATGAAAAGATCAGACAATAGTTTCTGGCTTGACGCCTAAACCCCTCACTTTAGTTCACATAGGAATTAACCATCTTGATTGAAAAAAGGAAATGAAAGAAAAACTATCTTGTTACTCTTTGAAAGAAAGGTGTTTTAATACAATCACTATAATGTTACATTGTATTCCCTTTACCTGCTACCTTTTACCTATAAAAACTTTTCTCTGGAGGATTCATAGCCCACACGTACAACATACATGCATACACACAGAGAGACATTCTGTGTGTCACTTTCCTTGAATTTTCAAAGCAACTACTCATGGGACAATTATCTGATGAATGTAGAAGTTATTTTTATATCTGGTAACAAAAAAAAGCTTTCTGCTACCTGAAAGTTAATAAAAGCCAAGGCTGATTTGGGAATTAATGTAAAATGCCTACAGTCAGCTCTATTATAAATAATATCACATATTTTATTATGTTGCCTCATGTTCCTAAGCAGTATTGTATTATCTAGGAAACAGAAAGAAAAAATAAAGTTCTAGGATGCATTCTAGAGTTATGACACACATAAGAAACTTATGTGTTTAATATCACCCACTCTTTTAAAAATAATAATTTACGTGAAATACTTTCTTATTTTTCCTTTCCCCAATGTTCAACTGATTTTTTCCAACTTTATTGAGCCATAATTTACAAATAAAAGTTGTTCATATCTAGGCTATGCATTGTAATAATTTAATATGTGTATTTTTAAATAATGCCAACAATAAGACTATTTTACATGTACTTAACATCACATAGTTACCTATTATTTGATTTTATTTTTCTGGTGAGAAACTTAAGATCTCTCAGCCAATTCGAAGTAAACCATACAGTATTATTAATTGTAGTCACCAGGCTGTGCATTAAAATTCCCATATTTTACTCATCTTAAAACTCAAAGTCTGTACTCTTTGACCAACATCTCCCATTTTGCCCACCTTCCAAACCCTAGCAACTATCATTTTTATCACTGGTTCTATGAGCTCAACTATTTTATATTCCACACACCAATGAGATCATACAGAATTTGTTTCCTGTTTCTGGCTTATTCCACTTAGCATTATGTCCTCCAGATTCACCCATGTGCTAGCAAATGGTAGGATTTCCTTTTTTTAATATCATTGTATATACATACCACAATGACTGTTCATCCATTGATGGACACTTAGGTTTTGTCCATGTCTTGGCTATTATAAATAATGATGCAATGAATGCGGGGGTACAGATATCTTTTCTAGTTAGTGTTTTCATTTCCTTTGGATAAATTCCCAGAAGTGTAATTGCTAGGTCATATGGTAGTTCTATTTTTAACTTTTCTAGGAACCTTCTTATTGTTTTCCACTGTTATCACCAACAGTACATAAGGGTCCTCTTTTCTCCCTATCTTCACCAATGCTTGTTATTTCTCATATTTTTTAATAGTCATTTGACAGGTATAAGGTGATATCTCATTGTGGCATTTTCCTGAGTGACACTGAGGACATTTACACGTATATGTTAGCCATCTGTATGTCATCTTTGGAAAAATGTTTATTCAGATCCCATGCCAATTTTTAAATTGTGTTGTTTGGCTTTTTGTTATTGATTTGTATGAGTTCTTTACATATATATTTTTTAATATTAGCCCCTTATCAGATATATGATTTGCAAATATTTTCACCATTTGTTAGGATGCCTTTTCATTTTGCTGATGGTTTTCTTTGCTGTGCAGAAATTGTTTAGTTTGATGTAGTCTCACTTGTTTGTTTATGTTTTTGGTGTCTAATCCAAAAAATCATCACCAAGACCTATGTCAAGGAGATTAAATGTTAAATGATATGCAAAATTTCATTCTCAAACTGGACACAAAGTCACAGCAGGGGGCAATGAAAAAATGAACTCATTTAAGTAATCTACTTCATTTTATAGTAACCACATGTGTTTAAAAACTGCTGAACTACTCAAAGAAAATATAATTGCATTTTTATAATAGATTTACAGACTTGGAGTATGAATCATTGTGAAAGTTTCTGAGTACCTATAGAGTATTTTTGCTTATATCACAAAGTTTCAGTATGATGATTCATTATCAAGAGGAACTGATTGACCTAGAAGTATATCACAAATCTCTAAGCAAACTCATATTATTTGGTGCTGGGGTTATAAATTGCACATGTTTCTGATAATGTGTCCAAAGTCTGGATAATGTTGGATCTGTTGGCTTGGCCAAAAATTCATTCAGTATTTAAGTAAAAATAAAAGACACATTTTTCATTTTCACCAATGAAGGTATTAAACAACATATTCAGTATTTTGTTCCACTACCTTATGCCATTTTTCAGGCAACTTCATAATTCCATCTTCCCCAAACTCTTTATCTTTTGAGCAAAGAATTGCTCCAGTTTCCTTCTGCAGTATTCCAGGGAATTGATTGTTTTCTTTTTTCATTAAAGGAATTTTATAAAGACCAAAAGAATTGGAAATCTGAAGGTGCAATGTCTGGTGAATATGGCAAATGGATCAAAAATTCCCAGCCAAACTGTAACAGTTTTTGCCTGGTCATCAAAGAAACATGTGGTGTTGTGTTATGCTGATGGAAGATTACATAATCTTTTCTGTTGACTAATTCTGGATGTTTTTCCTCAAGTGCTGCTTTCACTTGGTCTAACTGAGAGCAGTACTTGTTGGAATTAATCACTTGGTCTTCTGGAAGGAGCTCATAATAGTTGACTCCCTTACAATCCCACCATATACACAAGTCACCTTCTTTGGATGAAGAGCAGCTTTCACAGTGGTTGGTGATGGTTCATTTCATTTGCCCCATGATCTCTTCCATTCCATATTATTGTAAATTATCCACTTTTCTAGCCCATCACAGTTTGTTTTAAGAATGGAATATTTTCATTACATTTCAATAGAGAACTATATGCAGAAATATGGTCAAGGAGGTTTTTTTGCTCAATTTATGAGGAACTCAACATCAAAGCAATTACCATAACCAAGCTGGTAAAATGATTTTCAATGAGATTTGGATATTTTGAGCATGTCTATGTCAGCTATCTCCCACATGGTATAGGGTTGATTGTTCTCAGTTAATGTCTCGATTTGATCATTATCAGCTTCACCTAGTCTACCTGACTGTGGAGCATCATCCAGAGAGAAATCTCCAGAGCAAAACCTCTTGCACCATTTTCGACACGTGTGATCCATCACAGCACCTTCTCCATACATTGCACAAATCTTTTTCGCTTTACAGGTTTTTTTTACCTTTCTTGAAATAATAAAGCATAATATGCTGAAAATGTTGTTTATTTTCTTCCACCTTCAATATGAAAATGGCTATACAAAAATTCACCAATTTTGATTTTTTAATGCATCTTGATATGACAGTTGTCACAAAGCAATTTAAAAAATTGTTTCAAATGAAGTTAAAGACAAATAAGCACTAGATCCATCTATGAAAAAAAAAGAACAAACTCTTTTGCCCCAATACATGATTCTTTTAATGTGTTTTATTTTCATGAAACTACTTGAATCAACTCAGGAAATGACCCCCAACCATGCAAGAAATGTTAATACTGGAGTCAAAATTTTAACTACCCTATCTGCTCCTTTTAAACAGTGAGATTACTTCAGTGTTTAAGAATGCTGTGTTCAGATTTCTTCACTCAGATTGACAGAAATTTTACTCTTATTTATTTAACTATTAAATATTTATTTTTATTATGCTAAAATTAATATCTTCTTACCTAGCATTCACTACACTAGTAATTTAGGTAAAAAAATGTAGATGATCCATGTTTGTAGATCATATAATAAATTAAATAATAAATATAAACCTCCTTTGTAGAAAAACTTCTTTCATTTTACTGTTAGAAATTAGACACAAAAATTTGGAGTGATTCAGTCAAACTCACAGAGTATAATGTTGGTAGAATCATTGCTCCAAGTACATTGCTTATTATGCTGCATCAAATAGCAGGGAATGACCTGAATTTGCACTTGATTGTATATCCAAAAAGAAAGTTTAACCTATAGTAATCTAGAGTATTAAAAAAAATTAAACATTTCAGTAAATTTATGTCTAATAAAAATATGTTAAATAAAAATACACAAAGTTTAAATCAAAATTATAGGGCACATACGTCAGATGTGATATAGGGCAAAGAGGGAGTATTATCTCTAAGGAAAAGTAGTAAAAATTGGTTAATTTTTTCCATTTTTACCTATATAGAATATTTACAATACAGGGACTTTTCCTCCCAGAACAACAGACAAGAAGCTAGGCATCCAGAGAACAGAATTTATTACTTTAAGGTTAGTCACACTTAAATTATAGAAAGAACTGAAACCTGATTGCATATATTCATGAATATTAAAATAAGCATAAAAATCTATCAGGAAATTCTTAAAGGTCTTTGTTTTCAGACCTTTAAGAGGTCTGTGTCCAGTCAACTCATCTTTTTCTTGCCCATAGCAAGTGCCTTGTTTCTATGAGTACTAAAGAAGATATACTACTTCTGTGAATACTGTTTTTTTAAAAAAAACCATCAATCATAGCTACAGAAATCGATCATAGCGAGAGAGAACAGAGATTTTTAAAAAATCATGAACTGTATATAATGTGTTTTAGGCGTATAAATAATTTGTTCCCACATGATTTTTGAAGTCTTGGTACTAAATAGCCTATGGCTATATCTTTCAATAGATATGTTTACTTAGTTTTATGTATGCCTATACCAAAAGTGGGTTATCATTTATTTTGAGCATAGTTTATTGTTATGCAACTATAATATAATAAAATCAATAATAAATAATATTATGAGCTTTTAATATGTGCTATGCCTAGTGTTCAATATTTGACATGTATTACCACTTTCAATGCCCCCAACAAGCCTGTGGGGCAAGGACTATTGCTAGCAACAATTTACAATTTGAGAAAGTGGGGCTTTGAAGGTCTTAGTAATTTGTTTAAAACCAGAAAGCTAGTAGGTGCTGGAATCAGGACTTGAACTCATACAAACTGAAGCAAAAAGTCAAAATCATTTTGCTGTTATATGTGAATGTACTGATCATTTAGTTGAACAGTGTTTATGAATCAGTGGCATCTCCATGAGAAACATTTAACAAATAAACTACATATGTCAATAAGAATTAGGTTTGGCTGTAAACAAGAGTAAGTTCAAATTAGTAGTGGCTAAAACAATTTTCCCTCTTCAACACATTCAAATCTAAGTGTCGCAGGGCTGGGGTGTTGTCTCTGCATTGGCCAGAGTCTCGTGAGTTTTGACTTTCCCTCCATGATTCCTAGATCATGATGTTTCTCTTAATTTTCCACAAATATTAGCCATTATTTACATATTCTAAGAAATTGAATGAAAGACAATGAAGAAAGGAGACATATCCTCATTTTCTGTCCCAGAAGTAATATCACAACCCCGCACATCTTAGTAGACACTAGTTTGTTAACATCCACATCGATCTGACAGGAGTGGTGGCAGGTGCAGTCTTCATTCCGGGTAAGTATAAGAATTGGTAAACTTAAAGGCTCTATGCCTGTAGAAGAAAGGAAAAAGAGGCCCTAGGGGACAACATCTCTAGTTTTTGTCACACATATGAACACAGATAAAGAAATCAAAAAGAATTGAAATCCTACTTGCCAGTCTTCAACTAAAAAGGAATATAAAATGCTGTATTATATTTTATAAAATTAATTGTATAAAAATAATTATTAGACTAACAAAAATGTATAAATAAAATAAATTAAAAATAATAGAAAAAAGACAAAACTGAACTTTTGACTTCAGCAAATAAAATGCAATTTATTTTTATTTTTATAAAACACATATAGGCATTTGTATTTCCTTTATTCCAATAAAGAGAAACAAAAAATAGGCATTTTGTATTATAAACAAAGAAATTCTTCTACAAAGTGAACCAGCTTTATTCACAAAGCCTGAACCAACTTCAGACTATCACAGATTGGGTTCTCCATAAGTAGCAGTTAATTGGCATTTAGGGCTACAAGATGTGTATTAGGGATCAACACCTGTGAAGGGAAGAGGGCGGGGAGCAGAATTGATCAGGGATGAAGTCAAGCTGTGATGCAAATTTGTCAGAGTTTTGGCCAAGTTAGCAGAAGACCTGGAACAAGGATTTTATTGCCTGGCAGAGTTACCTCAGGTTGATATGAAATGGCCAGCCCTTTCAAACTCACCTCTTTCTATCTCTAGATACGATTAGCCTCAAGAAAGGTATGACTTGGACAAATCCATTCTGATAAGTTAAGGTACTGATACTCAGATATGCTGTAGTATCCCTATTTCTTTTTCTAGTACCCTAATGGCTGGTTCATGTAACTAATTCTGATCAATCATTTGTGAACTGAATTATTATATGGTCTCTTCCAAACTGGAGCAATGAAGTCTTGTGTCAGGCTCTCCAGAGCTTTTTTGCTTTCCTCTAGCATAGTCATAAGCAGCATATGAGATAGTGGTTGCTCAGTCTGGATTCTGAAAGAGTATAATGAGCAAAGAAAGCCCTTTCGCTGATCCATGTTAGACATACAAATGAGCACATACATGACTCAGATTAGCTGTTTATTACCACAGAATAACTCAGTCTATCCTCACAGATACTCACTTTTTCTTTGATAACATAATCCTTGCATTTAGGTAGGTATATTCATATATTTTTTCTCAAAAGCTTTTGCTCAGGTGGGAGTAATACATATATACATACATACATATGTACATACATTTTATATTGTCTCTTATAAGCATTATATACTTCAAAAATTCTATTCTGTAAGATGAAAAACTTATTTTCTTTTTTAATCAAGCTATAATTGACATATTAGTATCAGGTTTATAATATGAAGTTATGTTTGTTATATTTAGACATGATCACTGCAGTAATTCATTAACATTCATCACGTACATAGTTATTGTTTTCCTTTGTGATGAGGACTTTGAAGATTTACTCTCTTAGCAACTTTCAAATATACAGCACAGTGTTATTCACTATCGTCACTAGGCTGTACATTACTGCAAGTTTGTTTATTAGACTCCCATGACCCATTCCACCCAATCCCTACTTCTGGCAACCAGCAATCTGTTCCCTGTATCTATAAACTTGTTGTTGTTCTTGTTCTTGTTGCAGGAGGACAAGTTAGATGCTACAAATAAGTGAGATCATACAATATTTATTTTTCTCTGTCTGACTTATTCCACTTAACATAATGCCCTCAAAGTTCACCCATGTTGTCACAAATGGCAAGATTTTCTTCTTTTTATGACTTGACAGTATCCTATTGTGTTTACGTGTATGTGTGTATAAACACATGTATATATACATGTATATGCATATGCACATATATACATATATCACATGTATGTGATATATATGTATGGGGGATCCAGAAATGTGATTTATTTATAAAAACTCTACATTTAGGCCCTGGCTGTTGTGGCTCAGTGGATTGAGTGCCAGCCTGCAAACCAAAGAGCTGCTGGTTTGATTCCCAGTCAGTGCACATGCCTGGGTTGCAGCCCAGGTCCCCAGTTCGGGGCACACGAGAGGCAACCATATAGAAACAAATAAAATAATTTTAAAAAATTCTACATTTATTCTTACATGTTTAAACTTCAAAGAAAGTACTCTCCATCTGATGCAATATACCTATCAAGATATTTTTTTCCACTGCTCAAAACGGTTTTTGAACTCATCAATTTTGATGCCTTTTAGTGCTGCTGCTGTCTTTTATTTCACCTCTTCCACATCGGCAAAATGTTTCTCTTTGAAGACTTTTATCATCCAGGGAAACAAAAATAAGTCATTTGGAGTGAGACCAGGTGAACAGGGAAAGTAGGGCATGAATGTCATGCCATTTTTAGTCAAAAACAGCTGAACACTCAGTGTGGTGTGGGCAGGTATGACCATAAATCACCATATGAAATAGGCAACCACGTTGAAAGAGTCTTCTAAAAAAATTCACTGAAGCTGAACCCGGCCTCTCAGAAGAATGCCAGCTAGTACACTGATACAGATGGGTTCCTCGAACACCTACCTAGTGGGGGAAGCCTATACTACAAAGGATCTGCTGTTTAGAAGGTAACTCAGGTTTCTTTTTGTTCCCTTCACATATGTGTGTGTGCATATGTGTATAAATTTATTTATCCATGCATCCATAGATGGACACTTAGGTTGTTTCCATGTCTTGGCTACTGTAAATGGTGCTGAAATGGAAATAGGGGTGCAGATATCTTTTCACATTAGTATTTTTTTCATATAAATGCCCAGAAGTAGATTTGCTATATCATATAGTAGTTCTATCTTATCTCCCATATTGTTTTTGATGGTAGCTGAAACAATTCACATTCCCACCAACAGTGCACAAAGGTTCCCTTTAACCCACATTCTTACCAACACTTGTTACTTCTTATCTTTTTGATAATAGTCATTCTAACATACGTAAGGTGATATCACATTGTGATTTGGGCTTGCATTTCCCTGCTCATTAGTAATATTGAGCATCTTTTAATGTACCATTAGCTTCTGTATGTCATCTCAGTAAAATGTCTATTCAGGTGCTGTGCTCATTTATAAATTGGATTGTTTGGGGAGGTTGCAATTGAATTGTATGTTCTTTATATATTTTGGATATTAGCCCCTTATCAGATATGTGAATTGCAAATATTTTATCTCATTTGGTAGGTTTCCTATTCATTTGTCTGATGATTTTTTTGTGATATGGTGTAAAAGCTTTTTAGTTTGATGTACTCCTACTTGTCGATTTTTGCTTTTGTTGGCTTAGCTTTTGGAGTCGGGTCCAAAACCATTGCCAAGGCCAATATCAAGGAGTTTACCACCTAAGTGTTCTTCTAGTAGTTATATGGTTTATGTTCTTACATTCAAGTCTTTCATCCATCTTCAGTTAGCTTTTGTACATGATGTAAATAGTGGTCCAGTTTCAATCTTTTGCATTTGGCTGTCAAGTTTTTCCAACACCTTTTATTGAAGGAAAAGACTGTCTTTTCCTCATTGTAGATTCTTTTTGGCTTCTTATACATGAGTTAATTGATTGTACTACATACATAGTTTAATTTCTGAACTCTTTATTTAATTCCATTCATATGTCTGTTTTATACTAATATCATACTGTTTTGATTACTATAGCTTTGTAATATAATCTGACATCTGTAAGCATGATGCCTCTGGCTTTGTTCTTTTTTTCCTCAAGATTGCTTTAGCTACTTGGGGTCTTTTGTGTTTCCTTAAAAATTCAGAATTATTTGTTCTATTTCTGAAAAAAAATGCTGTTGAAATTTTCAGATATTGCATTGAATCTGTAGATGGCTTTTCCATAGTATTGACATTTTGACAATACCAATTTTTCCAATCCATGAGCACAAAATATTTTTCCATTTATTTGTGTCTTCTTCAATTTCTTTCCTCAATGTCATATAGTTCTCAGCATATGTGTCTTTTCCCTTGGTTAAATTTATTCCTAGGTGTTTTATGCTTTTTGATGCAATAGTAAATGGGATTTTATTTATTTCTCTTTCTAATAGTTTGTTATGAGTGTAATAGTTGGACAAGCATTTAAACCAAATCTTATCCAAGAATCAAAGAATGTTATGAATCGAATCAGTGCAATTTTTAATAAACAAGATAGTGCACGCAGTTCAGCCAATCAGGGACTGCATTCATGTCAGGAAATGTCTGAGACAAAAGGTAATGGCCATTGACATGACATATGTTCAAAAATATACTGCATCTACCTCACAGCACATAATCAAATTTGAAATCCATGACAATACATTTAACATTTTTCTTAGAAGCATACGAAATATGATCAAAGTGGGAGGTTGAAGTTAATGGCTAATATGAGAGATTAAATTTGGATAGGGAACTGGTGTGAGCCTATCAACTGAGCCATTTAAACTGTTAGCTGAGTCCAGAAAACCGAGAGAGATGTTTTCACCTCATTTAAATTCCTACCATACACATGGTTTATACTATTCACTCATCAATTCATCCTGTGTTGTTTTGTGAGTTTCATACTGTCTTTAGATAAAATTTGTAACATCTATTGTACACCTATCTTTACTGTGCCTTTCCTAATATAACCTAGAAACAACTTAGTATTGAAAGTCAATGTTTTTCCTACCTTCAGTTCCTGGCTCCACTCTTTAATATCTCTTTGATCAGAACTTCTCTAGTCAGGTTAACAAATGATGTAGCTAAAAATAGATAAATGAAAACATGCTTTTATCAGATTCCCTAACAATTAGAACAGTAGAAATCATTTACCTCATCTCAAGTATTTATCATTAAATGCATGCATTCTATTTTACAAATATAACCAGATAGCCATTATGTCTATAAATTCATCAACATACAAAACTTGATTTTTTTTTTATCACGGATGTGCTTGGGAAAGTCACTTAAATTATTTGAGTCTTCATTTTGCATTTGAAAATTACAAAAATATTAATAACATTTTTATCACATGCTTCCCCATCTATTCCTCAGAAAAAAGCAAAATGCTACATATCACTACCTTCATTTTCAAGATGAAAAGCAAAGACATTGCAGGCTATGTAACTTGCTTATAATGAGTGAGAAAAATGGGATTTGAATTTAAGATAAATCTTAAATGCCTTTAGTCCCCAACTGAAATTTTTCAGATGAATTAAATCATCCATAGGTGTAAGTATACCATAGATTGAGATATAGAGAATGGACAGATATTTAAACAATAATTCCAAAGAATAAATTAAATCATCTGTATCTTTGAGGTTAGACTAAATCTAAACATATCTATTATATCACCAAGAAAATAGTTACCATAAAAATAAATATATAACATTATCCAGTTTTTTGATATAGACTATTTTAAAGAGGCTAACATAACTTAAGCTAATATAACAGAGCATACAACAATTTAAGTGGTTTGAAATTAGGTACGTTAGGTAAGATTATAAGAAAAATAAATGATAGGGAGTTAAGCAATAGTATGAATATTTCTAGATGGGCTATATTCTGTGTTTGAAAATCTTGAACTATGAGGCAATTACAACTATCATCCAACTTGAATTTCTGTATTGGAGAATTGCTAATATTTAAAGAAAGAATAAGAACAGAGCCCATGACTTTTATCAGGATGATCGGTAATTTTACATGCCTTCACATTCTTCAAAAACAACTGCCTATCTTCGTTAAGATATAAAAAAATCTAAAATATATTCCACTAATTTTAAACATTGAATCTTTAAAGTATTTAGCATAGCTGACATATACATATAGGATTGTATATGCTTTGTCTGCAAATCAGTAAAGGATGGTTCATCTCCTGTACCATAAAATGTGAGCTACTTTTGGTTGCGTTTCCATCTTTGAAAACTGAAAACATGTTCTTCTAAGGAAATGTAATAAACATGTGTACTTAAAGCTTTTTTTGAACATGTTGATTTTATTAAAGTTATAAAGTGGGAAATAGACTTTTACCTGAAAAGTATAAAATGTAAAAAAGTTGTTTGCATTGGAAAGAAAGTGTGGGGAAACCATAATAAGGATCTAAGCTATGATGCTGGCTCATACAACTCCTCAGTCCCTTAGTAAAATTTTCAACTTTGTGTCCCTGCCCGGTAGCACTGCCACTGACCCTTGAGCACCAAACATTCATTTTCCTAAGCCTCTCATGGAGAATTAGATATTCTGCAAGTGGTGACATGCTAACTATGAAGCATTCCAATATCTTTTTCAGGACAAAAAAAAAAAATGAAAATCTTGCTAGTAGTGTTGCAATTCAAACACAATGAGGGACTGACCATTCCTGATAAAGTAGTATGTCATCACTGGTCTTTCTCTTCCTTCTCAGTTCACTACCTCAGCTAGTTGAATAAAAATAATTGTAAATGTTACATTAAGCACGGGTGTGCTCATAAACAGTGACATCTCTCCAGATTGTCTACTGTTTTGCATTTGAAACTAAGCCTAGAGAACCCATGCAGTTTTGAGAGACATTTGAAAGGTAAGGCAGAAAATGTGGCTCAACCGTAAAAGCTTAACTTTTCAACAGATGATAACCCATATGGTCTAGTTCAATAGGTTATCTGCCTGAGATAAAGGATGTGGATGATGGATCTCTGGCAGCTAGAGAAATTATTTTTAAAAAATATCTAAAGCAGAAGGGATACCAAAAACAGAAGTTGTAGAAACCAGAGCACAGCTTAGGCAGACCTACAAAATATGAGGAAAGGATTCTGCCATCAGTTAGGAAAATTAGAAGTCTCCTATTATTTAAAGAAAGGATGTTGGTTTTCTAGCAGATCAAGAAGTAAAGCTAGAGAGGATAGATATAATTAAAAATTAATAGCAACAATCATGAATAAAAATATTACTGTTCATACTGAGATGGGTATTCAAAGAATGTAGCATTGATGGCCTTAGCTGAGTAAAACCATCCAAAACTATAACAGCAGCCATTGAATTATTAACATTATTGTAAGAATTAAATGAATATACTAATTGCAACAAGAAAAGTATAAAGGACTGACCTCTGTATGTAGAAGTAATAGAATAATGACAACAAAAAAAGATAGTAATGATACCTGTACCACCACCAAAACAAAACAAAACAAAACAAAATTATGTCACATTATAGCAGTTATAGAAAAAAAGAGGGATTGATAGATGCCTTAGAATGACTGAGAAAATGCATAGTATAAATATTACGCTTTAAAAATTAAATATAAAAAGAAAATATTACATACACATACACACAGATGTGTGTGTGTGCTTGTAAGTGTCCAGCCATTTTCTATGAAGATACATAGGGAAAAGGTCATGAAATTCATAATAAGTAGGAATATCCTTACAGACAAAATGTGTACATTATGTATAAATACTTGAAATAATTTTTAGATATTTTAAAAAGTGGACAACAGGGGGAATGAAAACAATTTATGCCAGTAATACATAAACATTGGTGTAAACTAGATACCCTGAAAAAGCTATAAAAGCCCAGGCAGATAAACCAAGAGTCTTGTATTGCAACTATGACACAGATTTAAATAAAGGGAGGGGTGTGGTGTCCCTTCTGGAAACATTCCCACACCTTTCCCTTCTCCATCGTTTCCCCCCACAGGCATGCATCTTCTACATTCTAAGGGACACCAAAAGACTTGCAACCAGGGGGACAATAGGCAGTGGCAGCTTGTTCAGGGATAACCCCCTGAAGCTGCCCCCAAGGCCCTCTTCTCTCTGACTCTCCAGTGACCTGACAGTAGCCCTGCCTTGGCTCACTATAGGGGACTGTTCTTGTGGCAGTGGGAAATGTAGCCCAGCCCCCACTCAGAAAGGCCAGTGGGGAGCGAGGTCGGGCACACAGGGCCCACGCCCACAGATAGGTTCTCCCACGGGGAATCAGGCCTGCATTGTACCTAGGCTGCTATGAAGCTTGCTTTTGTTAAAACTCTCTCACCCTGGATTGAGGCAGCAATTATTTACTGCATATCTCTTAAGTAACTTCCTAAAATCTGTGCTAAACCTCCCAATTATGGAGTGTAACCAGTTCAACCACTTTTCCCCTTGATCTGCAACATCCTTCTCTTTTAAGTAATTAGCAACTTTGTTTCCTTTGTTATCTGTAAAAGGTAATCACTTACAGCAAAATTGTACATAGTAAATGAGGATCATCCTCAATATAATGTACCCAGAAAAGCAAGAAAAGCCTGTCCAGGCAGGGGTCAGGGCCCTCTCTCTCTCTCTTAGAGAGTGGCCATGCTGTCCCTTTTTCTCCACAGGACTTCTGTAGTCCGTATGAATTTGTCCATCACAGCCACAACACACGGACCCCACACACAGGGGTCCGCATCAGATCACTTCTTTCTCATGATGTTTCTAGAGAGCCAAAGCATCCTTCCTCATCTCTGTCCTTTTGCTTCTGTTATCCCAGGCCCTTTCTTGTTTCACTCTTTCCAACATTTTTTAAAGATTTTATGTATTTATTTTTAGGGAGAGGAGAAAGGAGGGAGAAAGACAGGGAGAGAAATATCAATGTGAGATAAACATTAACATGAGAGAGAAACATCGATTGGTTGCTTCTCACATGCCCCCAACTGGGGACCTGGCCCACAACCCAGTTATGTGCCCTGACCAGTAATTGAATCAGTGACCTTCCACTTTGCAGGACAATGCCCAACCCACTGAGCTGCACCAGTGTTGGCCCCAGCTTTAATAAACATACTCTCAAAATCACCCGGACTAGTGTTGTGAAATCTTTTCCACACAAAGTCAAGAACCCACACACTGCAGTCTAGCCCTAGGAAGACCTGCTCCAGGCCTGGTCCCTTTTGGGCAACATTCTCTGTTGACCCAGATGGGACCTTGTTTTCTGAGCCTTCTACTAACTTCTTAACTTTCAGCTTTGCAAGTAAGAACTGGTGCCATTCCACAATCAACATCATCGGTAGCATGTGTTGTGACTCAGATCACCTTATCACCTTTTTTCGCTAAGTGGCTCTTGTCCTCCTTGTCTAGAGGTGCCTCCTTACACTTTCGGAAATACCTCTTTCTGTATCTGCCTCATATCTGGGCACTGCAAGTGCCTCACAGAATCTCTTGAGGTTTATATGTTTTACTACCCAACCTCTCAAAACCAATAGCTGGAGAGCATTATGCTAAGTGAAATAAGCCAGGTGGTGAGGGACAAATACCATATGATCTCACCTTTAACTGGAACATTATCAACAAAAGAAAAAAGCAAACAGAATATAACCAGAGACATTGAAATTAAGAACAATATAACAATAGCCAGAGGGGAGTGGGGAGGGGATAGTGGGGAGAGGGGTTTACAGGAGCTACAATAAAGGACACATGGACAAAACATAGGCGGAGGGTGGAGGTGGGGGAGGGAGGTAGGGTTGGCTGGGGTGGGGTGGAGGGATGGGGAGAAAATGCAGACAACTGTAATTGAATACCAATAAAAATTAAAAATTAAATAAAATAGAAACATTTAAAAAACCAAAAAACCAACTCCAATTGATGGCCTGCATGACTGGTCATTGCCCCAGCAAGCACTGGCATGACTCTCACTTATAAGCATTACTTTCATCCTACAGGCTATAAAAACAGGTCAAAGATAATTATATACAGGAGAAAAAAATTGAGTGGCTGATTTTTAACTTTGGCTTTGTGATTCGAATTACTTTCTGAGGGTCTGAGCAATACCTTTTGCTGGAAAAATAAGAGCCTGAACTTGTTTGGCACCAAAATAAGGGTTATTTCCCCCCTCCAGCTCAAATCTTGGGTATTCTTAGGCAACTAAGAATCTCTGTTGGAGGTATAAGAGGTATTGATACAGAGAGATCTGATCACATCACTGGGGAGGAACAGGGACAAGCCATAGGAGGAAGTAACTGGAAGCAGTGCTAAACAGTCCAGGACAGCATTGGCTGAGAAGCTGAATGCCTCCAGTGTACATGCAATTATGGGCTGGAAGATTTAAACAGAAGGAAGACAGAGACTGGCTCTCTTGCTCTTTCTCGAGGAGGTCTGGATGATCATGTTGTAGCCACCTGTGTTTTGTAAAAGATGGTATTTTAAATGGGAGATGGAACTCTGGGTGTAGCGTAGCATTGGTTTGGTCTGGCCTGGCAAAAGGTGGCAGGGAGAATTTTCTTTGGGTGTTCTAGAGGGACAGGCTCTAAGGCCGAAGCCTACCATTTTTTCAACATTGTATAGCTTTTATACCTTATGTTGTTTTAGTTTGTAAACTAACCTTATAGAAATAAGATAATTAAGAACTAAAGGGGAAATGATAGGGGAACTCGAAGGTTAAAGGTTTTAGTCTTGATTGATAGGCTTAAGTGATTGAAGCTGGAACTAAAGAGTTAAAGATTTAGCCCAGGGGTGTCAAACTCATTTTCATCAGGGGCCACATCAGCCTCACAGTTGCCTTCAAAGGCTCGAATGTAATTTTAGGACTGCATAAATGTAACTGCTCCTTAACTAGGGGCTAGGAGCTGCTGCCAGATAGAAACAAGGCTCCAGGCCAAGGTGGAGGGCCGGATTCAGCCCTTGGGCCTTGTGTTTGCCACCTGTGTTTTAGCTTTTAGGCTTAAGCAACTAAGTGAAAACTTGTTATTCCAAAATTGTATAGCTTTTGTAGAAAGACTCCTATCTTTTATCACCAAACCTTTGCCTCTGGAATTTTGCCAAGAGGGTGATGGTGGGCAGCAGGACCCCACTTGCTGTTTGTTAACAGTTTCTCTCACGAAGTATTAAAAGCCCCATAGGGAATTCTAACCCAACTCTAATTAAATAATTCACTGGTCTGTAAATGCACACATACAGGTTAGTTACCTAGTGCTCATGGTTGTATTAGACAGGCAGAGAGAGAAACCAAGACACACATAGCTGCTTTGAAATGATTCGGGAGGTGACAGTCCCTTGGAGCTGAACCCACAATCACCATACTTCAACCCACTACACAACCTCCCTAGAAATTTGTTCAGAATCTGCAGATCTCAAAAGAAAACTATCTTGCAGCTAGATCTGTTTTGCTGTTCCCAATGGAAATGGATTGAGGTTTCACATTTTAAGCCTTTATGGCTCTCAGAGACGACCATAAGCTATGTGCTGTCCATAAACTAGAAAAATGTTTTTTGCCAGAGGCAAAAAACGTATCAAAAATGGGTGAATGGATTTGTCACTCCTTTGCCAATATTTGGGTGGCAACCCAACTCTTGAGATATTAAAAATGACTGTGTTTGCTTTACAAATGAAGTCCTTGCAGGGCCAAAGGTGTGGATCCAGAAAAAATTCAAAGCCCACCACATCTTTTTACCTTCCCCTAACCTCTGCATTCATCTTAAAAGGCTTATAGATAATTGGCTTTATAAAACCCAACTCCAGCCCTGGCTGGTGTGGCTCGGTGAATTGAGTGCCAGCCTGCAAACCAAAGAGTTGCTGGTTCAATTCCCAGTCAGGGCACATGCCTAGGTTGTGGGTCAGTTCCCCAGTAGGTGGTACATGAGAGGCCACCATACATTGATGTTTTTCTCCTTCTTTTTCTCCTTCCCCACCCTCTTAAAAAATAAATAAATAAAATACTTAAAAAATAAAATAAAATAAAACCCAAGTCCTTCTTGAGGAAGCTTGAATTTCTTTTTCTGTATCTTTGAGATGCAAATACCTAACCTTCTTCAAGAACTCTTACCTGGGCCATCTATTAAATGCAAATTTCTGGGAGATAATTCTTATCAAAAGTGAAAAATCTTTAGCCATTTGAGCAGATAACTTTAACTTACTTCAGTTGTTCTTTACTAAATTAGTAAATTTTAATAAAAGTTATTTAATATCTAGATATCTTGAGATAACATGAACTACTGAAACATTGATTGCTAGACAAGCCTTAAGTACACCTACTTTTGGTGTTTTATGGCAAAAAAGATATAAAATAGATTTGGAGCTATTAATGAATATTATACTTTATTAGAAGTGTATTTCTTGAAAATGAGAGTGTGTTGCCTAATAGAGGAGCCTATGTTTCTAAAGGTCGTGATATGTATTCATAAAAGTATCACTCTGGAATGCTGATTGCTTGCTTTTTGGTTATCATTGGAAATTGAGGTTTCTAAGACAGAAACTCTAATTCAATTGGAAAGAAATTGCATGGTTTTGGTAGTAGAAGTCATAAAGTATGGAGATAATTTTGAAGGAAAAGGAAGAAAGTGAGTTTTTTTAAGGTTGGTATTTCTAACTGGGTAAGAAGAGGCAAACCAAAAAGAAATAGGAAAGTTGTAGAAGGTTTATTAAAAGAAAACCCCCAGTCAGGCTCTACTCCCCCTACCCCCACCTGATTCTTCTATGGTGACATTCTTTGAAAACTCTGGTGGGAACCAGAAGGTTTTTTTTTTTTTTTCATTATTCTCTCTTCTCATTGCAGGTGTAGGGGAAACCTACCTGTCAGCAGCGTAGTAAATTTCTTGGTCAAAAAATGCCTTGTCACTGATGAGATGGAAGGTAAATCTGCCCTCTAGACATTAAGTCACCATTCCACCTGACCATTCCAAGGTAACACCTGAGTGATAGGGTTCAGTCAGTCAGGACCTGATTGCCCTTGATGTCCAAAGGGACCCTTTTCCTTCCCCTCATTTTGCCCACCACACCCAAGGACAGATGAGGTTAAGGAAATAAATCTCATTGTGGCACATCAGTATAAAACTAATGAATATTCTATTGAGATCCTGCCCTAATCCTTAGACTTTAAATTCCTCAACATAAAAGACCTAGCATGTGCTCTCCTTCCTGGGAACACACCCATAACTTTTCCTTCCCCACCTTTCCCCACAGGCAGGCATCTTCTATATTCTAAGGGACACCACAAGACTTACAACCAGGGGAGCAATAGGCAGCAGCAGCTCATTTCAGGGAAACCTCTTGAACTTGTCCCCAAGGCCCTTTTATCTTTCCAGTGTGCTGACAACAACCCCACCTTGGCTCACTTCTTTCCCACGATGTCTCTACAGAGCCAAAGCAGCCTACCTAGTCTCTTTCCTATGGCTTCTTCTATCCTAAGCCCTTCCTTCTTTCACTGTCTGCAACTTTAATAAATATATTCTCAAAAAAATAGATATAAAATAAAGTGGGGGGTATAATGTGCTCTAGTCTTCATCTAATTTAGATGACTGGAAGTCATATAAACCCTCAGATTAGGAAATACATGACCTATGGTTGTGATGGGCCTGATTTCGGTCAAGTCAGATGACAAGCTTCTATACAACCATAACCATTACACGTAAGTATCAAAATTATAAAGGAAAAGGTTAATATAATAGATGGATATAGACTCACAAGTAGCAATAATTCTGAACAAGTTAGCCATTGGGAGTCAAAAGGAGAGATAAAGATAAGGTCTATACAGCACAATATCCAAATCACAGGAAATATAACAATGGAGACAGCTTTAGGATAGCCATAAGAAAATATAAAGTTGTAAAAGCACCAATTCATAGCAATAGATACTTTTTGGGGAAAAAAACTCAGGAAAATGTGATAACAAATGATATTTCATTGCACATAAAATAGATAAAAGTAAATGCAATCTTGATATACCTAACATCAGACCAATCTGCAAATACCCATCAATATGATATCAAAGGAAGATTGGAAGATAACATAAAATATTGCAGTATCTTTCAGAAAAATTCCTAATTAGACAAATAATATGTGGCTAGTAATGTTACTGAAACAAAGTCTGTGTGTCCAATGCTTTCAAAGGCCAAACATTAGAGTTTGAAGTAAAGAAATGCTTATTGATTGAGAAGGTACCAACCAAGAAGGTGGGAGACCAGGAAGTGGTTCTTCAAATTCATCTTACCAGAGTACACAATTCAGGCTTCTTTTATGTTAAGGAGAAGGGAATTGGAGGGGGATGCTAAGAGGTGACTGACCACCTCACACATCTGGGCACCAGCAGAGGTCCCAGGAAAATTGTGCTGGTTGATATGCATCCCATCAGAGGTTCCTTCATATCTTTGATTAGTAATCATTATTGTTGTACACACTTCCCTTATCTCCTGGTAGTTGGTAGTTCACCTTCTGACAGGCAGCTGTGTTTATAAAACTCAAGCCACAGGCAGAATTTCTCCTATGATTAGCATGTCTGTATGCAAGACTAAGCAGAATCTATTAGCCTGAAGGCCATGGGAACAAAGCAGGCTTGAACAAGACAGGGTCAGAGAGGCCGGATATTTCACTGTTATAATAAAGCAAGCCTTCAGGAAGAGAGGGGTTTTCGACCAAAACAAACATGTAAAGTTAAAAAAAGAAACAAAAAAACTCAGAGAAGTACTGGCTATTTTATGATTCAATTGGAGAGGAAGGACAAGAGGAGATTTCTACTGACTTTAGGAATTAAATAGAAAATGTCACTGAAATAGCAGGCTCACTTCACAGCAAGAGATAATTATTAGATGAGATTTCAAGTAGCCCCTAACAATACATGTCAATGATACATTTGGTAATATAGATTTTTGCAATACTACTAGCATAAGAAAATAATGCTTGTTTTGCCTTCACACAGAAGGGGCACTACAGATGATTACTAGATTGACATAAGAACATTTAAGTTGTCTACAAAGAATCTATATATACAGACTTTAAGTCAGAATTTAAAATAAAGTGTAAGGAAGGAAAAATAATTTTCCTTCAACCCTTCTATGTTTTTGGCTGACAAAGCTCTGTAATAAAGAGCCATCTTAATAGCAAAACACAAACAGCGCATTAGTAACATGCTACCTTTTGTATACATAAGAAAGACCAGGAAAACTGATAACTTCTTGAAATGGCCCAAATCCCCATCATCAATACCATCTCCAACTACAAACCAAAGGTGTTAGGAGTGGGGAGTCAGTTATGGGAGGCTGTCAGAAAAACCATAGTAAACAAACGTATGCTTGTCATTCAGATTTAGGTCCTTGCTTTTTCCATTACAACAGTTTCCTGATATTTAGTCATCCTCCTCTTCCTGGTGCAGGGAGAGAGACACACTTACAATTGGAGGTTTCCCTTATAAATGCAAAATTTTCTTACAAAAATGTAACTTCTGGATTTTCAGAGCTTTCCCTATGTCTACTGTTTTTAGAAAAATAATCAGCCTAAAATAATTCTTATGCCAAAGAGGCATATTTGGGGTAGAAAATTTTGCTGCCCTTAAAGGGATTAATAGCAGAATATTTTATTGATAATATTGTGATCAAAAGGGAAAATAAGTAAGAGGTAATGAAAAAATAAGAGATAATAATTGCCCAGCTACAGACCAGAAGATAATGTATAGTACAAATGCAACTAAAATTGGCACAAAATTTGATTAAATTATGAACATCAAACTTTGGTGAGTTAATTTACAGCTGCATCAATAGAGAATTTGCAAGATATACTTAACTGTAGATACATTTGTTTCCAGTTCAAAGGAAAATGAGAGCAGGACCTAGAAGATACCCACCCCTATATCCAGTTTTAAAGACTGAATATGTCCAGAATTATCTTGCCCTTGGAGAGATGCATTTATTATATTCTCAAAGATTAGAATGAGAATCCTATCCATCCTGTCTCCAAGGAGCAAAGCTTTCATTCTCTCTCTTTAGGAGGTGCCAAGGAGGCAGCTACCTCTTGTATGTAAGTAGAGAAAGCCCATTTTCCTCCGTTTGTTGCCTGTGTTGCAGACTTTGTATTAGTACGGTATTTGGATTGGTTTTCATTGTGTCACTTAAGGGGCTAAAATAAAGATATAGGGAAATACGTTGTTGTTACCAAAGTCAGTGAGTTAGATTTTGGCCTGCTCAGAGAAGCAAAAGTCTGAGGCAACAGATTTTCACAGAGGTAGTTTATTTGGCCAGCTGCAAACAAGGAGGTGGATTCAACACTCAGGTCAGTCTCCCCAAATAAAGACTTAGAGCAAATTTAAAGGATAAAGTTGAGGGGGAAAATATATGTATAATTATACATATTTGCATATGGTTATATATAATATATAGTTTATATATAGTTAATTCTAATTTAGGAGTTTTAAGCGGACAATTTCAGAGTAAGTCATCAAAGGTAAGGAGTGGGAAAGATGAGGGAAAGTATAATGGAATTTTAAGTTGGCAGGGACTGATTGGGAGAGATTAGGTGACCACCTCAGAGTAAGTTACTAGGCATCCCTTGCTTCTGAATACTGTCTTCAAGGACTGGTCCGAACACAAAAGTTCCTGCTAGTGGAGGATTTTAGTTTGGGCCACTCTAGGGTTAGTTGGAGGTCATTTGTCTTTCTGAGCCTCCACTAGCCACTGGGCCCAGGCTGAGCTGCCTTGCTCTGGTGGCCTCAGGGGCATTGTGAGGAGGTCTGACTGCTGTTATCTACTAAAAAACAAATAACCAAACAAACAAAAAACTAGGAGGAAAAAAAGACTGTTAGGATGGTTTCAGTGTTAGGGCTGTGTTTCATTGTCATGGTGAACTTGCGTCTACCCTGTAATCCCAAAGCAAGTAATAGAGAAGTGGAACAGACTATTAAAAACATATATAAAGAAAAAGATAGCTTTGAAAGAAATTAATGTAAAATCGATATAAGTACTGCCAGATTTCAATAAGTTAATAAAAGATAAAAAGGATAAATTTATTTTCTCTGCTATAGATACCTACTTCCCATATCCTGTTGTAATAACTTGACCTAAAAATATAGAACTAGGTCCACTTTATGTGATAAATTATGAATTAAAGGAAAAAGTTATATGTGAGTCCTGAATAGATGATAGCAAGAACATCACCTCTGTACATGCAGGGTAACAGTGAAAAATATAATTTCTATGAGAAAATATTCCACATAGTTTTCCAGACAGGTATTTTTGGGGAGGAAGGGTATCCATGTTCTGTTTTAAATGCCATAATTTAGAATTTTATGAGAGTAGTTACAATAAAAAAAGCTTGCTGATCTTCAATTTGAAACAGTTAGAAAAATATAAATTAGGTATTTAATATGTGTAATTACTAATTTCTATTTCTTATTCTAAACTGGTTATTAAACAATTATGCAGTATATAATTGATGTTTTATCACAATGAGTTATTTTTCAAACAATTTTTAAAGTATCGTCATAGTTACAGATTAATATGTAGGCAATTATGAGATTTATTAATCTACTGATAATCCTTTAGCATCAACTTATTTATGTGTTGATGTAGGTTGCTAATGTTTTGGAACAATCATACTGACAGTTATATTACTTGAAGGAAACAACTTTTATTACTAACCAGATATCTCTGTACTATTAATTCTTAATCACTTTTGGCAGTGGCTTTATTTTCAGTCAATAAAAATATAGCCAAATGTTTTACATTATTTTAGGTACTGTGTAGAAATGATTGCTCTTTCCATAGATTAATTTCTGAAATACTGCCATCTTGTGGTATTCTTCATAGAACCTCTAAGAGTCATTTATTGTATAGACTTCCAGTGAAACAAAATTGTCCTCTGATGAAATAGACCTAAAGGGTACAATTGACCTTATCTTATTAAATATGAAATATCTTCTTACTATTCATCTAGGTGGAGAGTTATAATGCAATAATTTAGAGCAGAAGAAATCATTTTTTAAAATTTTTAAAAATATTTTATTTTATTTTTAGAAAGAAGGGAGGGGAGGAAAAAGGAGAGGGAGAGAAACATCAATCCCTTGCTTCCTGTATGTACCCTGACTGGGGATTGAACCTGTAACCTAGGTATGTGCCCTGACCAGGAATCAAACTAACAACCCATTTCTTTGAGGGATAATTCCCAACCAAATGAACCACACAGATCAGTGAGAGATCGTTTATCTCATTTGTCTATAAATTCCTTAATGTGAAATAACTCAAGGAGAAATTTAATTAAGTACTAACAAAATGTTCTCTCTGGAAAAAAATCTCATTTTATCTCAGTCCAATTTATTTCAGTACAACAATGACTTACCGAGTTTATTTGACTTTATAGTTTTACCCATTACCCATTATGTGGAAAACAAATATGGGACAGTGATACAGGACACTTTGATTTTTTTTGGCTTTTGATGGAACTAAGTTTTATTTGCATTATGATTTGGACTATCAAATTCCAGGGAATGTATTTTTATTTTGACACATTTTAGTTGTTTGGTTCTCCAGAACCATTTAAATTTTCCAAACTTTCTAGCCACAGAATACAGATAAATAGAAAGAAACAAGTTTTAGATTATAGTCTACTTTAGTGATTTTCAACTGTTGTGCTGCAAGAATTTTAAAACATGAAATATCTGACTGTATAGTCAGGGGCACTGACATCTTTTTTTCTTAGATTGTCAAATAAAAAAGAAATGACAACAGCCAGCTCAACAATAGTTGTCCAGTGTGAATGAATCAAAATTACACGTATTTTTTGTCAGATCAGCAAAAACATATTTTTTTTGCCACAGAATTTTATAATTTACATGTGTCATGAGATGAAAAACGTTGGATATCACTGGTCTATTTAATTTTATTATGAGAATATAGTTACTTAGTTTAATTGTTCCCTTATTTACTAGTTTGATTCCAAATTAAGCTTAATTATTTCCAAAAAGAAAAGTTATTTATCTCTGTTCAAGACAGGTGAAATGATATTCAACCTAGTTTAAAGATCACTTCAAAATTTTTTTCATAAGTTACTGGCAAAATCACAATTTCCATTTGAATCTGTAAGCTCTAACATATCAATTCAAATGATCAATTATGTTACTTTATGGTTTATTTTGTAAAGGTTCTGTGTTACATAAATAGTTTTTTTAGAGGATAACGAAAATTTAGTTTGAAAAGGAAGTTCCGTGGTCTTCTGCACTGTGAGAGTACCCAGATCTCTAACAATGCACCAAGAGCACTCTATAGATTATGAACACAAGAATAATGTCTGTAAACTCTCGTAAAGTCAGCGCAGGCTTCCTCTGGTAGTGGAAGCAGAAGGAAGCATTTTCAGTGTGATTCCAGGATAAATGCCCTGAAACTTTGAGTATTGAAGCAGTTTCCACACAATAAAAGGAAAACAACTTAGGCGGCAACTTTACCCTTGCTTTCAGGACACTTTATTTTCTGCTACAGAAATTAATGTGAGTACTATCAGTGAACTCAACCTTGTAATAAGCTGTGCTTATGTCTTTGCCAAGTGTTTTTTGTGTGTCTCTGCATCCAGTTCCAAAAAATTCAAATGATTTTACTTTTTACTGTGAAACATTCGCTTGAAGAGAAATGTATTTTCCTCCAAGAGTGAACCCCTGACCCTGAGACATAATTAAGAATATGTGACATAACCCTGAGACATAATCAAGAATATGGGACATAACCTCTTTGTTATATCTTAAAATGCTAAATTTCAAAGTAATCAGCTTTAACAGAAGAAAGAAACACATAACAGTTTTGGAGAAGTAGCAGTGCTGGTGTGGTAATGTTGGCGATGGCAAGAATGGCACCTGTGCTCTTCCTGGAAGCTGTAATGTATAATCAAAATAAGCTTCCCATTCTTTCAGTTTATTTTTAAAGCTGTTTTTTAATCTAATTTTGAATGTAAAAATTGATTTAGCCATCAAAAGAGCGACATTGTGGTCATCTTAAGTTCATATCACTCCTAGTGAATTCTTCCCATCTCTGTAAGTACTTATAAACAAAGCCTTCCTATCAATTGTATATCTGCAGGAGTATTAATGGTGGCTGGGGTCTGAAAGTTCCTGGACTTGGAGGCACAATTTCCCATGTTAATTTTAGTTTTCTTTAGAGATCTGCAGAGACCGAACAAATTTCTAGGGACATTATGTAGTGAGTTGAAGTATGGTGCTTGTGGATTGAGCTCCAAGGGACTGTCACTTCCCAAGTCATCTCAAACTTTCTTATGTATCTTGGTCTCTCACTAATATGACAGAGGATGCCCCCGCCCCCCCAAAATCAGAATTATCTAGGAGTATCAGCTTTTCCCACTAGTGAGTGTTTTAGGTACCCATCTGTATTAGTATACCAGGTAGGGTTGTGAGAGGTTGCATTAACTTTCAGTGAAATTTTTAGAAGGCTCTTTCAAAGTGTTTGCTTATTACTCGATGGGTGATTTATGAGCGCACTGGCCCACACTGTGCTGAGTGTTCAGCAGTTTTTGACCAAAAATATCATGATCCCCATACCCCACCCTCCCTATTCACCCAATCTCACTCTGAGCAACTTTATCTTGTTTCCCCAGATGAAAAAAAGTTCTCAAAGGGAAACATTTGGCTGATGTCAAATAGGTGAAACAAAATGGCAGAAGCACTAAAAGGTATCAAAATCAATGAGTTCAAAAACTGAGCAGTGGAAAAAAAAGCTCGATAGGTGAACATCAAATGGAGAGTACTTTGAAGGTGCCTGAAGTTTAAACATGTAAGAATAAATACACAATTTTTAATAAGTAAATTCTGTGTTTTTAGGTCCCCTGTCTTATAGCTCTGAGGACTCAGAGCACTAAGTTGAGCTGGAATTCCCTATGGGGCTCCTGCAGGTAATGAACAATACACTCTGACACCTCCACAGAGAATCTTAGTCACATGAGAATGCCTGAGATTTGAGTTGGAGAGAGGAAGAGCCCTTTGTCTTCATAGCCAAAGGAGTGCAGGCTCTCATTTCTCTGGCAAAAGGTTTAGTTCAGACCCTCAGAGAAAGTGATTCCAACTGAAAAGCCAAAGTTAAAAACCAACCACCATGTTAAAATGTTAACATAAATACTTGTTATACAAAGAGCAACGCAAAATATTGAATTTATTTATAAAAAATGTGTATTTATCCTTACATATTTAAAATTCAGTCATTTTCAAAGTACTCACCATTTGATGCAATGACCCATCAGGATGTTTTCTGCACTACTCAAAACTGTTTATGGCTTTGTTGATTATGAAGTCTTGGAGGAATTTTTCCATCTGGGGAAACAAACAAACAAACAAAAAAACTTGCTTCTGGCGCAACAACGGAATGGGAAGGGTAGGGAAGGGTGATCATTACATTTTTGGTCAAAAACTGCTGAACACTCAGTGGGGTGTGGGCAGGTGTGCTGGTAAATCACCCACCATGAAATAAGCAAACACATTGAAAAAGTCTTTTGAAAACTTCACTGAAGCTGAACATAGTCTCTCACAAAAATGCCAGCTGGCACACTGACACAGATGGGTTCCTAGAACACTGACCTAGTGGGTAAAGCCTGGTCTACAAAGGGCCCACCCTCAAGAAGATTATTCTGGATTTTGGGGGGTCCTCCCTCATATAGTAAAGGCTTTTAAAAATATTAATTGTATAACAACATATTGAAAATACATAAATTAATTCATTAATGAATCTAGAAAAATTAGCAGTGAAAACTGATCAACATAGAGTATACAAATAGCTGTGACTAGGCATCTGATACAATTATTTTATCACTAATACTCTTTATTACTTTTTATATCCTAACAAAAACAAAAAACTTATAAACAGTGGAATTTGAAGACTTATTGAAACTGAACATAATTATTTTTTACCTATTTCTCTTATTCTAATTCAATTGTTTTCAAAATGTAATCATTTTTACTGAATAACCAATAACATTTTGGTTTTTATTTTATTTTTTGTTGTTCTATTACAGTTGTCCCAATTTTTCCCTGTTGCTATCCCTTACACCACCAATCACTCTGCTCCCACAGTCAATCCCCACCCTGTTGTCCATGTCCATGGGTCCTTATATACATTCCTTAACTAGACACTTCCCCTTCATTCCCCAGTTTTCCCCTTAACCCCACCCCTCTGGTCACTGTCACTCTTTTCCTTGTTTCCATGCTTCTGGATCTATTTTCCTTATTTGTTTATTTTATTCATTACGTTTCACTTACAGGCGAGGTCATATGTTGTTTGTCTTTTGCCACCTGGATTATTTCACTTAGCATAATGCTCTCCAGTTCCATCCATGCTGTTGCAAAGGGTAGGACTTCTTTCTTTCAGCTGTATAGTATTCCATTGTGTAAATGTACCACAATTTTCTGATCTACTCATTTATTGATGAAAACTTAGGCTGTTTCCAGCATTTAGCTATTATAAATAATGCTTCTTTGAACATTGGGGAGCATAGGTTCTTTTCAATTGGTGTTTCAGGATTCTTAGGGTATAATCCCAGCAGTGGGATCACTGGATCAATAGACAGTTTCATCTTTAGTTTTTCAGGAAATTCCATACTGTTTTCCACAGTGGCTGCACCAGTCTGCATTCCCACCAACAGTGCACTAGGGTTCCCTTTCCTCCACATCCACCTAGCACTTGTTGTTTGTTAGTATGTTAGTGATGTCCATTCTGACCAGTATGAGGTGGTATCTCATTGTGGTTTTAATTTCTCTCTGATTTCTCTAATTTCTCTTGCATCTCTCTGATGGCTAGTTATGCTGAGCATCCTTTCATATATCCCTGAGCCCTCTGTATGTCCTCCTTCAAGAAGTGTCTGTTCAGGTCCTGTGCTCATTTTTCAATTGTATTATTTCCCTTTCTGGTGTGAGTCATATGAGTTCTTTATACATTTTGGAGATCAAACCCTTGTCCCAGTTATCATTGGCAAATATGTTTTTCCAAACAGTTGGTTCCCTTTGCATTTTGCTGATTTTTTAAAAATAAAAAACAATATTTATTTGGACAAAATAATACATTACATGTATGTTATAATAATGATTTAAAAAGCATATTACAAGTTTATCCACTAATCAACTTTATGAATACAATATTACAATTCTGATTAACCCCTAGAAACCTTCTCAGAATGCATTTCTCTTATACACTCAAAAAATTACCATTAACTGAGGAACGAATGGAAGATTTTTGTCTGTAGTTTAGCATTTACATACTCATGTAAGCAAATTTGTTTCAGTTGAGTCTTAAACTTCGTAGATTTTTTTCATTATTTTTATTGTTTCTGAAATATATTTGTCTCTATTTTCATCCTACAATGCCCTCCACCACACCCATGCCCACCTCCCACCCTCAAACATACCCCCTTTGGCTTTGTCCATGTGTCCTTTATATGTGTTACTTGATGGACCTTCCCCTATTTTCCCTCATTATCCCTCTCCCCTCTGGTTCCTGTCAGTTTGTTCTTTATTTCAGTGTCTCTGGTTATATTTTGCTTGCTTGTTTGTTTTTGTTGATTAGGTTCCACTTATAGGTGAGATCATATGGTATTTGTCTTTTACTGCCTGGCTTATTTCACTTAACATAATGCTCTCCAGTTCCATCCATGCTGTTGCAAAGGGTAAGAGCTCCTACTTTCTATCTGCTGGGTAGCATTCCATTGTGTAAATGTACCATATTTTTTTTAATCCACTTATTTACCAATGGACACTTAGGTTGCTTCCAGTACTTGGCTATTGTAAATTGTGCTGCAGTGAACATTGGGATGCATAGGTTCTTTGGAAATGGTGTTTCAGGATTCTTAGGGTATAACCCCAGTAGTGGAATTGCTGGGTCGAAAGGCAGTTCCATTTTTTACCTTTCTGAGGAAATTCCATACACTTTTCTACAGATGGCTGCACCAGTCTGCATTCCCACCAACAATGTACTAGGGTTCCCTTTTCTCCACAACTTCTCCAATACTTGTTGTTTGTTGATTTGTATATGATGGTCATTATGACCAGTGTGAAGTGGTATCTCATTGTGGATTTATTTTGCATCTCTCTGATAGCTAGTGATGCTGAACATCTTTTCATATGTCTCTGGGCCCTCCGTATATCCTCCTTAGAGAAGTATCTGTTTAGATCCCTTGCCCATTTTTTAATTGGGTTGTTTGTTTTCCTAAAATCCTCAACAAAATATTGGCAAACTGCATCCAGAAATACATTAAAAAGATCAGACACCATGATCAAGTGGGATTCATCCCAGGGATGCGAGGATAGTACAATATTCACAAATCAATAAACATAATACATCACATAAACAAAAGGGAAGACAAAAATCACATGATCATATCAATAGATGTGGAAAAAATATTTGATAAGGTACAGCACCCATTTATGATAAAAAAACACTAAGCAAAATGAGAGTAGAGGGGACATTCCTCAACATGATACCAGCCATATATGAGACACCTACAGCCAACATCATACTCAATGGGCAAAAAAAAAGCTTTCCCACTAAGATCAGGAATAAGACAAGAGTGTCCACTTTCACCAGTTCTATTCAACATATTATTGGAAGTTCTACCCACCACAATCAGACAAGAAACAGAAATAAAAGACATCCAAAACGGAAAAGAGGAAGTAAAACTGTCACTGTTTGCAGATGATATGATAGTGTACATAGTAAACCCTAAAGGCTCCACCAAAAAACTATTCGACCTAATAAGCAAATTTGGCAAAATAGCAGGGTTCAAAGTCAGTATTCAGAAATTGAAAGCATTTTTGTATACCAACAGCAAAATTTCAGAAACAAGGAAAAATCCCAAGGTAAAATACTTGTACTCAGAAAACTACAGAACACTGAAGAAAGAAATTAAGGAAGCACCAGTCCCTGTTGAGTCTGTTCTGCATGCACTCCTCCTCCCCCAAAATCAGAGTCTCTAACAGTCAGGTCTGGCCACCACCTTTCAGAGCCTCCAACAGTTTTAAATAAAGTTTCTCTCTGGATCTTTTCCAGATGGTGTTGGGAAGACCCCCACAGCTACACTATAATAAAGATGGCAGTGGCAGAGCCCTGTCCCCATTTCCTTCAAAGATCTTCAGCCTCCAGCAAAACTACTGAAACAGGGTGCCACCAAGAGGAGGGCCCCAAATAGGGATTTGTAATTGGGTCCAGAACTCAAGGTGTCCAGGAAATATTAGAAAAATATATATAGGATGTCCTCACCCCCACAAGCCTGAGCTGGGGGAAGGGACACATGGAGCAGGGCCATTCAGAGCTGTTTTGTATGGCAATGGCTTTGCAGCTTTCCCCTGGGGTGGTCATTTAACATGTCTATAACCTTTAACTGGTTTCATAGATATGTTAAATAGCTGTGGCCATGCTTTGAGCCAGGGAGCTGGGAGTGACTTCCACCCAAGATGTAACTGGGAGGCAACTCCCCCTGGTTATAGTGCCTGGGTGAGAGCTTGGAGATGATTGGCTCCATGCCATGGAGCCACACCTGCCCAGACTTACTATGGCAGTCCAATAAAGCTAGAAGGATGGGGAATGCTGGCAGGTGTAACTGATGGTAGGAGGAGTCAGAAATGGGGCTGCAGAGGAAGACTGGCACTGGGATTTAAACCCAGGTATGGCAGCCATACCAGAGGGAGGACCATGTGGTTTGGGGAAGAAGACAGAAGACCATGCAGCTTTGGCAGAGTGAATAGGAGAGGACCATGCGGTTCTGAAGCACTGGAGGGAGGACCATAACGTTTTGAGGGAGAAAGGAGAGGATGATGTAGCTTTGGCAGAGTGAATAGGAGAGGACCACGCAGTATTGGGGGAGAAGAAAGAGGATCACCTGGTTTGGTGGGACAAGAGAGAGGACCATGTGGCTTTGGGGTGCTCCTTTTTGCCACATGGCTTAGGCAGCAGGAGAGACTTTGCCGGGAAGAAAAGGGGAGAAAGGACTCTTGCTGGTGGGCCATGAGAAGGTGACACATGAATTTGGATTAACTGGAGATTGCGGCAGCCACACAGCTGATGGTGTCGGGAGCCTGAATCACAGACTTCTACTTCTTTTCCTGAGATACGGTACCCCCGACTGGACAGAGGGAGAGGGAAGGACTGTGCATCTGTGGGTATTCTAGAGGACTTTAGTATTTTAATGAAGATATTAAGTCATTACTCTAAGTCTGTGTAACTTTAAAATAAATAATTTCTTTCCTTTTCACTAGTCTCTGGCATTGAGAGACATCTTTCCTCTGGCGGCAGGCATTTCGAACCTAGTAGGTGTGTGTGTGGGGGGGACCCCCAGAGAGAAAATGGGGGGATCCCTTCCATAACAGTATATTGTGAACCTCCCCCCATCTGTACTGTAACACTACCTCCACTGTCCTATTTCTGGAGTCCACACTTCCCAGGCCTTCTCTCTCTACCCTGGTAGCTTGCAACTCCTCAGCCAATCTCCAGCTGCTTGTAGTGCTGGTCTGGGCAGCCATGATGGCTCCACTTGGAGAGCCTAGGCTTCTGGCTCCCAAGTGCCCTGCAGGTGGGCAGGTTCTTGCCCACTGCCGCATACTCCCCATGGTCTTTTCCATGTACATGCTCACTCATGGAGACTCACTCACTCTCCACTGGACTCTTGAGTCAACTGCACTGTGTTTTGGCTTCAAGACCAGTCCAGCTCTGAGCTACTCTGCCACCATCTTGGATCTCCTCATATTCAAACTAATTTAAATTATGTTTCCCCTTCAGTTATTTTTTCCCATCAGCTTGGACAATAGCTTAGAATACATTAACATTACAATAACTATAAATTAATGTATGTGACAAAAAATGGCATATTTTACTTTTGTTTGCCCCAATAAGAATGATGAGAGTGTGTTTATTTTGTAGGTTTCTCTTTATAAGGTATCTGTGTGAGTTAAAATAGGTACTAGCATTATTCTTTTTAAAAAATATTTTATTTATTTATTTTTAGAAAGAGGGGAAGGGAAGGAGAAAGAGAGGGAGAGAAACATCAATGTGTAGTTGCCTCTAGCATGCCTCCTCCTTGGGAGCTGCCCTGCAACCCAAGCCATGTGCCCTGACAGGGTATTGAACTGGAGACCCTTTGTTTTGCAGGACATCACTCAATTTGCCACACCAGCCAGGGAAAACACTATTCTTTTTCTTAATAGATTCTATTTACTTATTTTTAGAGAGAGAGGAAGGAGAGGGGAAGGAGAGTATTACATTATTCTTTTAGTGAGGTTTTATAAAACAAAATATAGTAAATATAGGAACTTATAACAAAAGATTCTTAAGTGAATTGCAATGTGTCTAAAACTCAGACCATTCTTAAAATCATCGGAGAAAATTATAAGTAAGATTATAAAACAAGGTAGAAAATTAAAATTAAAAAACAACCTAAGATGTAATTGGAAATAAAAATGAAGATAGATGAGATGATAAATTTATGGTTTGAAATTATCCAATGACTTCAAATAAGAAATGAAAGATTTTTAATTTCAGAAAACAGACTCAGTAATGTTGAAGTCAAACTGAAGAGAAAATGTCTTGAATGAAAAAGCAAAGCAAAATTAAAAAAAAGTAATAATAGGAAATCTAATACATGGGGGTAACATGTATGATGAGTGATTTATACTTTATAGAATAAACTTCTATACTTTTTGACCCTTCAAATAAGCTTCCTTATATAGTAATTTACTGTATCTTGTTGACATTTTGGGATTATTCTATGGCTGTTCTTATTCTATTTATGTTCACTAATAAGAACAGTATTCCTCTAGTAATTAAGACTCAGTTTGTAATTAAAATGATTGAAATGAGTTTATTGTGGTCCAAGCCATCATTTCATAAACCCAACTCAGTGTTTGGTCCCTCACTTTATCAGAGACTTGATAGTAATTCCAGATTTACGAGTGAGAAAACTGAATATCAGAGAAGTTAAGTGTGTTTCTATGGCTAAAAAGCTATGTAAGTCAGTAGGCAGGTCTTCTTAAGTCATGTATGCTATCATTTACAATTACTCTTCAGCCAAATTAATTATTAATGTGATTTACATAAGTATAAAGCAATTAGCTATTCTGATAAAATTTGAATGTTTAACTTCCTTTTTAAAATTTTTAAATTATTTATTTATTTTAGAAAAAATGAAGGCAGAGAGAGAGACATCAATTTGTTGTTCCATTGATTTATGCATCCATTGGTTGATTCTTGTATGTGTCCTGATGGGGGATCAAGTCTGCAAGCTTGACATTTTCAGACAGTGCTCTTAAAGCTACCTAGCCTGTGCTGAACATTGAACTGTCATAATACTAAAATGAGTACTCTAATATCTGTGCCATTGGTTAATAATAATTTTAAGGGCACAGATGAAAAACAGAAACAATATATACCCATGACCGATAAAGCTTCCTATAAAAGTTTGTATTCATCCACTTAAATAGATGCACTTGACCAAAAAGTTTCAAGCAAGTAGCTAAATCATTCTCTACTTTCCTTGTCTTGTTTACATACGTAAGTATGTATGCACCTGTTTATATAATTACTATGTTAAAAGTAACTTTATTTACATGTGAAAACTACATTTAGAAATATTTATTTGATATTAATTTTAAAATTCTGTCTTTTCACAGAATGAATCTTTTTTAAAAAATTAATCTGTCATTTACCATTAGAACCAGTTCTTATCATTGCACAAATCTCATTTTATTTAATTATATTTAAGGAAATCACGGACATATTTATGAAGTTAATGTTACACATAGAAATTCCACTGTATTTTTCATATTCTTAATTCTTTGAAAAAAATTATTTGAAGCAAAGCAGAAGTTCAGGTTTTCAAAAAATAATTTCTAATTAGTATCATGTGGAATGTGTGTAACTGTGTCAATTTTTTTTTAGGTATTTCTCAGCATGAAGGTTTATTTAACTGTCTGCACATAGCTTATTTTAACAGGAAATATAGAACCCATTAGATAATGGATGAGTTAGTTTTAGGAAGAAATATCTACTTTAGAGTAAAGGAAAAACTCAAATATATTCTATATTCTCTGGAAACCAATGTGTCATTTTTTCCCCTAAAGTTAAAGTACAAATACAACAAAATTATATACAAATATTTGTCCATTAATTAGATAAGTCTATACATGTTCTTTTTTCTTTCAGTGTTTATTTCTATGTTTCACAAAGTGGCAGTTGTGAATCCAAGTTTTGTGGGAGCTTACACTTGGTCAATTCAGGAGATAGCTTTAAGTCAAAAAGTAAATAAAAATTATTTTTAAATGTATATGTGGGAAACAATAATTATTTAGAGAAAATAGATCATAACAAGTTGTAAATTTCAAAAAGTTGACATATAACAAAAATATAAAGTCTAAACAATATTTATATTAATAATGTCATACTATACATTATTTTTCCTATATTTTTCTTTCAGTCTCTGGTTATCTTACAGATAACCATACTCTGTTATTATTTTTATAATAGGGAATATAGAAAGCCTATTGTTTTCCTTCTACTTAAACAAATTTGTAACCTGGTAATTCTTAAAATTTTTATTTATTTTTAAAACATTGTTAATATACTAGTGTTTTAAACTTCTGGTCATGATAAAGCAACAGGTGTACTCTGTTGCCTTAAACAGCTGAAAGGGGAGAAAAACTATGCAACAAGTTTTCAGACACTGGAAAACAGATAGTGAAGACAATAATCCCTGAGAGAAGGAAAGCTAACAAGGTTAGCAGTGAAGTTACTCATCATATGACCTGGAGACAATGTGTAGGCCACAGCAAAGAAAGTTGTATAGATGGTTCAGAATATGGACAGACCAAGGTGACAAGAATTCACAAAGAACACTATTTAAGAGGAGAAATCTATACATAGATCCCTGTTGGAATCTCTTGTTGGATATCAAACTGTGTATACTCCTGAAGAAACCACCTAAAGGCAAGGCAAGCACTGCCACCAACAGCAGGTCAGAATCTCCAGAAGTCGGTAGATCTCAGCATAGCCAGAGTAGAAAACTTGCTAATGCACTACAATTACATAAAGTGCACACAAGTGTTTTGCCTTAGTAGAGGGGCCAACTGAAACCTGGTATAAAGGTAATACTAATTCCTGGAATTTTTCAAATAGTGAAAGTTAAAAACACATATTGAAAAGATCAACTCTTTACAGATAATAATCACAGAAAAATGCTAAAAATATCTGGAGGAATATTAACCTTCTCTCCAATAAACCTAGCACACAATTATGTAAAGTTCAATATGTATGATATTCAATTATCAAACAAGTTAAAAAGCAGAGAAAATAATTCATAATTAGGGGAGTCAGTAAATAATTATATATTAAAAAACAAAACAGGTAAAATGATTATACAGGATTATAACAGCTATTAAAAAGACTTCAAAGAAGGTAGAAAAACAGACATTTTAAGGATATATCGAGAAGCATGAAAAAAGATGCATATCAAACTTAGAGGGATATAAAACAACATTGAATGAAATTTTAAAACAACACCAAAAGATGATAATAAATTAAAAACACCCTTAGATACTGCATTCAAGCAAACTATCCAAACCAAAGAAAAACAAAATGAACTGTGTTCCATTCTGAGCTGTAGGTTGATGTAAAACACCTTAATAGTTGTATAGAGTCAAAAGAGAAGTTTGTGGGTGAAGGCAGTAGAAAATAGAACAACTAACTAATTGTCCATAATTTTCAAGAACTGAGAAAAACTCTAAACTCACAGAACCAAGAATTTTAGTAAACACGCAAAAAAAAAAAAAATAGAGAAAACTGCACCAAGGCACATTGTGCTAAAACTGTTTAATCCTAGTGATGAAAAATTTCTTAAAAGCAACTGAGAAGAAAGATACATTGTCCAGAAGATACAGACATGTCTAGAAGAACAAAGGATGGTACTAGAATTCTTTTTGGAAATGAGGTAAGCCATGAGGTTGTGAAGCAACATTTTTATGATTCTGAAAGAAACTTTACATTCATGAAGTCCTCCAGGTAGAAAGTAATACTAGATGGAATCTAGATCTGCATGAAGAATCATGATTACTGAAAATGATAAATATATAGTAAATATAAACTATATTTTCCTCATTTAAAAAAGTTCTTTAAAAGTTTCAGAGACTAAAGGAACAATTATTTTAACAATATTGTGGAGTTATAAAATATTCATAACTAAAATATATGACAACAACAGTATTGAGTTAGGGGAAAGTGAAATATATTGTGGTATACCTACACTACCCATAAAATTATTTGAATATGTTATTTGAATATTAAATATGATACCACTTATACTGTAAAACTTAAAATGGTGATAAGAAAATCAGAACAAAGATATGAGGGTAAAAAGCCAATTAATTAAATAAATAAAATGGAAAGGTACAAATAATTAATTACTCAAAAATAAAACAACAAAAAAGGGAACAGAAACAGATGGGAAAATATAAATTATTAAATAGTAGACCTTTAATCAAAATATATCAATAGCACACTTTGTTTAAAATAAATTTTAAGTAGATTTAATATCTAAATATTAAATATAAACAAGAACTCATTTTCAGAAAAACCAATGAATATGTCTTCATGATCTAAGATACTAATGAATTTCTTAAACAGGGTACATAGTGATCACCATAAAAAAAATGGGTTGAAACAAATTGAGAACTTCTGTTCATCAAATGATAACATTGGTAGTGAAATAACAAGCAACAGAGTGAGAGAAGGTATTTTAATAATATACAGCTAGTATCCATAATATATTTTAAAGATGCATAATAAGTCAGAGAAAAGATCTAATAGAAATATGGTCAAAAGATATAATCCTTTCAAAGTTTTTCATACTAAAGAATAGTCAAGTGGACAAATAACATGCAAAGACGACTATATTAACTACATAATATAAGTCATCAAGGAAATGCCAATTAAAACTTCAAGGTGATATCACTATACACTGACCAATATGGTGAAATTTAAAAATAGGCAGTAAAGTACAGATGCTACTCATGATGGAAAATAACCCAAATTCTCCTACACTGTTGGTAGGAGTATACAACACTTTATGGAACAGTTGGTCAGTATTTTACACCTGCACACTCTATAGTCTAAAATTCCATTCTAGGTACACACTCAGAGGAAACGCCAAAATAAAAATGGAATCGTGGGGTTAACGCTGGACATGGCCAGCCCATCTACCACTCATGATGGAAGGTTGGCCAGAGGACTCCTGACCAGAAGGAATGTAAATTGTCCTGAGGGATGTAATGTAGCTCCCTCTTTATCTCCCCTGGAGATACGTTTCTTGCCCAGTGACTGCTGCTTGACCTTTCCCTTCTGCACGTGCGCAGTGATATAATGTGGCTCTGGGCTACATGCAGGTTTGTGCAACTTAGACCCGGGTCACCTTTTTCTGGAGCCCTTATGACAAGCCTCGAACTGGGGGAGGCTTGGTCCTACTTCCCCGATCTACTGTCATAAGTGCTCCCTGTAGTGTGAGTATAAAGGCTATGTCTGCTCTGTCAGGAGTCAGGTTCTCTGTGTGGTTTTTTCAGTTATCTGATGAGTGGTCAAGATCACTGCATTACAATTGGTGTAGGCGGCAAGATTCACATACTCCCAAAAATCCTTGGGTTGCTTAGGTGGAATCCAGGACTGGCCAGCAAATTCTATGTGGCTTCAGGTGGCAACCTTGATTCATGGGGACTACCATAGGACTGAGGAGATGCCCCTAAAACTCTTTCTGGCATTCTACAGGCCTTGCAGCATGCAGGAGAGCATTGTGCCCAGGAAAAAAAATAAAGACTTCCACCACATTGCCACTGCCATTGGTTGGCTAATGTTGCTGGTTCTGCAGAATGTGACTGAAAAGCAGATAGAAGCAGAGGCACACACTGCCAGTTTAGAAGAAGAACTGAAACTAGAAAGGGACATACATCTCCCACAGGCAGACAATCAAGACATCCTAAGGAGATAGAACAGGTCAGTGAGCAATTACAGGACCTAGTGCTCTGCTTTGCCAGGGTACAGTGGCAGTAGCTAATGCCCATCAGTATGCAAGCAATTGTGGTGCAGTCTGGAATCCCCACAGGTGGGATCCTACAGATAAAAGTGAAAGTGACTTGGATGTAGAGATCATAATGGATGATAATGCGGAGGATATAAACGTAGAAGGGAAGTTTATGGCTCATCCTATTATGACTCAGAAGATTAAGACCCAACAGAGATAGGTGCCAGTGGCCATTGAAGTGCCACCTCCCCAGCGGACCTTGCATACACTCCTGCCAAACTAGTGGAGGTGGCTGCTAAGTTCAGACAGAAAGGGTCTGAATCCACTGTGGCATGGCTATTGAGGCAGTGGGATATAGGGGTTGATGGTATTTTGCTCACAGGGGATGAACTGAAACATATGTCTTCTGTTACCACCCATCCCTCTTTAAGAGAAAGGATCCATGGTGCTGAGCTCATGCTGGTCCCATGACTACCTAATGGCTGGCTGCAGAGCAGTGTGACCTAATGAAGGGCCTCTTCTCTCCTCTAACCCATGCTGGGCCAGTTTATTGGAGTTCCAGCAGTTCATCCAGGAACTAGACATATGATGCACCACCTACAATCCGAAGACCAATGGGTCAGATGGAAAGGCCTCCTGCAGGAATGAGGGATCTGGTTGCGCAAACAGCACCCCCAGCTTACTTCGGCACCTTCAGCTAACTTACTGAAACCTATTTTTTCCATCCAGGTGGGTGATCATGTATAGGAAGTAGCACAGACAGTTGCTGACTTAGGGGAGGTAGAATTAGTGGGGCAAAAAAACAGAAATAAGCCCAGTAGGAAAGGACAAAGAAGGGAAAGAGGGAGAAAATTTAACTGTGAAGAGTAAGCAGGAAGGTCCTGTGGAGGTAACCCACAAACAGCTATGGAATGACCTGATAAAGGCTGGGATAAATAAAGACCAGATAGACAAAAGGCCTAACTGTGTCCTTGTAAACCTGTGGTAGCAAATGAAACCTAAGCAACAGTCCCAACCAACAGTGACATCTACCATGAAGATGTTGGAACAGACACCATCAACTGAGGCAGTCCCGTCAGTGCCCCCAGAGCCATTACCCTGTTGGGCTGACTTGACAGCTGTCCCACTTGTGGAATTGCCTCTGGCCCACCCAGAGGACAATCCATGGGAGGGACCTTTGCATAGTGGGATGGCCAAGGGATCTGCTTCCCAGGACCCAGTGGGTACCAGAGGCCACAGGTAGAACTTGCTATTTATTGGTGCTCAAAGAATGGACAAAGAATGTTGGTTTTATCTGATACTGTTGCAGAATGTAGTCTTATTTATGGTAATCCAGAGAGGTTTAGAGGACCCACAACTGCCATTGATTGCTATGGAAGACAATCCATTCCTATGTAAACAGTGACATTAACCCTTGGGGTAAGGCGTTTACCACCCCCCTTTTATAAGGTCCATATTTCCCCTATCCCAGAGTATATCCTAGAAATTGACATCATAGCCAGCCTGTGCCTACAGACCAACATGGGGAAGTTGCACTTCAGAATATGGGTTGTGAAAATTGTTTTAAGGGGGCATACCAAACACTCCCTGTGCCATTTCCCATTCACTGTAGAGTAGTGGCTACCAAACAATACCACCTTCCAGGTGGTCATAAGGAAATGGAAGAGACCATAGAAGAACTGGCTAAGGTGAACATCATCAGACTGGCTCACAGCCCCTACAACTCACTCACCTGTGTGACCAGTCCAAACACCAGATGGAACTTGGCGCATGACTGTAGATTATAGAGAACTAAGTAAAGTAATTCCTGCTCTCTTTGCAGCCATATCTAACATAGCTAGCCTCCTAGATCAGTTCAGCCATGAGCTGGGGATATACCATTGTGTACTAGACTTAGATAATGCTTTCTTATGAAGAGATTTATACCCCGATAGCTAGAACAGTTTGCCTGCACCTGGGAAGGCCTCCAGTGGACATTTACTGTTTTGCTCCAGGGCTACCTACACAGCCCTACTGTTTGCCATGGTCTTGTGGCTAAAGACTTAGCTGAGTGTACTGTACCATTCTCTATGAATCTGTCATTTTATTGGTGATGTTATGCTAACCTCTGATTCTCTTACATACTTAGAACATGCTGCTCCTCAACTGTTGGCTCATTTCCAGGCCAAGGATATGTAGTCATTTCCAACAAAATCCAAGGACCTGGACTGTCTATCAAATTCTTGAAGGTCGTTTGGTCAGGTAAGACAAAGGTGATGCCTGCTGCCATCTAAGATAAGATGCAGTTTTCTCATACCTCAAGAGCCAAAGCAATTACTGGGATTTTTAGGGTTGTTAGGATATTGGTAGGTTTTTATATCACACTAAACTCAGCTAGTGTGCCTTCTACATCAGCTAAGCCACAAAGGAACCCCATGGGGTTGGGAGGAAGAGCATGACCAGGACTTTAAGGCCACTAAGCAAGCAGTGAAGACCATAAAATCAGTGAGGGGTCATATACCAATTGCAAGCATGTGATTTAGATGTCTACATCACCCCTGAGTGCTACACCTGGGCCTCTGGCAATGAGAAGTGTGCACCAAGATGCCAATTGATTTCTGGTCCCAGCTCTGGAAGGGGACAGAGACCTGATACAGCACAATCGAATAACAGGTGAATGCTCTTTACCAAGTTCTCCTGGCTACTGAAGCCATCACAGGACCTGGTGAGGTTCTAGTACATACTGCCTATCCCATTGTTGGTTGGGTACTGGACCTTGTAAAGTGATCCAAGAGCTCAGTAGCACAGACAGCCACTCTGACAAAGTGGATTGCACATCTCCAGCAGAGAAGCAAACTGGCGATAAGCCCTCTGAGCTAAGAATTGCAACAGCTCGTGGGCCTGGTTACTTATCAAGATGTGGAAACAGAGACCCCCTGCTCCCCTTTCCATCCCTTGGCCTGCTACTAAAGAGGAATGAGCCACTGTGCCTGAGGATGCTTGGTACAACGATGGCTCTTGCTGGGGCCAGCCACCCCCACCTAGAGCACGGTAGCCTATCAGCCCAGCATGGACAACATATGGATGGAAAATGGCTCAGGACAAAGTAGCCAATGGGCTCAGTTAAGAGCCATCTGGATACTCATAACCCAAGAACCAGAGCCAATAATAATTTTCACAGACAGCTGGGCAGTATACAGAGCACTAACACTAAAGTTACCCCATTGGCAATGAGATGACTACCAGGTAGCTCAGTAATCCTTATGGGGACAGGACCTATGGAAGGACATTTGTGTACATAGTCTAGAAAAGATAATAACCCTTTACCATATCAATGGACATCAACCTCTCTGCAGCCTGGGAAATGTCAAGGCAGACAGCCTAGCACACATCCACTGGCTAGAAGAGACCAGCAGAAGACAAATGGATCCACAGAAAGATGCATCATGTGGGGAAGAACACTTTATGGAAAGTGATAAAGTCTTGGGGCTTACAGTTCCATTGCTCCTATGTAGTCACAGCCTTTCAGCAATGCACCATCTGTGCAGAGAAGTACCCTTGCCTTGCTGGCTACCTAAAGATATGGGTGGCCTGTGACAGGGGACAACCACATTGGCTCCCTACCACTATCTGAAGGCTCACACTATGCTCTTACATGTGAGGACACGACTGCTGGCTTGCTTCAAACATGCCCATGCATGCAGTCCACACAGTGAGGCACCCTCCAAGGCCTAAAACCTGTGTGCTGCCTGTGGGACCCTGGATGTCATTGAAGCAACCAAGTCACCCATTTTACAGGACATCAGGTACAAGAATAGGCAGATACCCTCAATATAGATTGAAGATTCCATCTGCTATACAACCTTACCAGAACCAGTCACACTGAGAGGTATAATGGACTCTTGAAAAGTGCCCTGAAGACTGATTCGAGCTTATTCCAGGGGTGGATGGCTCATCTTTCTAACTGTCTACAAGATTTCAAATGAATGGCCTAGGGCAGGGGTGTCAAACTCATTTTCACTGGGGGTCACAGCAGCCTTGTGGTTGCCTTCAAAGGGCCAAATGTAATTTTAGGATGGTATAAGTGTGGAATAAAACTACTCCTTAACTAGGGGCAAGGAGCTCTACATTCAGCCCTTTGAAGGCAACAGCAAGGCTGATATGGCCCCTGGTGAAAATGAGTTTGACACCCCTGGTCTAGGGTAAGACAAGTATCTCCTGTCAACCTTCTCACTAGTCCCTGGTTGGCATATATCTGCCTAAAATTAAGCACCTAGAAGCCTCTGCTGCACCTTGGACTGGGACAACAAAATAACCTGCTCTCGCCAGTGCCCCAAGACATACCCCTGTGAAAAGTACCCCCAACTGGCCCTGACAGGCACAGGTAGAGTCCCATTGGTTTTCCTTGGTGATTCCTTGGGGTTATAGCTAGCACCATGGTAATGGCCTCCTGGCCCCTTACCCTTGTTTGTTATAACCTACAGCAGACCTCAATTTCTAAGGGAACATAAAAAGCCTCAGTGTGACAGGTATGCATATCTCCCTTGGCCCTTCGAGTACAGAAGGCCCATAGCCTAGGGCCAGATAGGGCATGCTGCCAACAACCAGGACATCCACAAGTTAGTGTAACAATTTTAACCAAAGACTGGTCTGTTGCTTGTGTATTGCCAGACTGCTAAGATCTGTCCCTATTAGTTGCTATTAAACATCTCTCTTATCACTCCCAGAGTCTGCTCTGAAACACCTTTCTACAGTGGTCCGGTATGGTAGCAACCATCAGCAACTGCTCTGATTCCTGGGTCTGCACTGAATTTCCCACTGCTGCCTATGTTGGCCTACCATGGTGGATCCGCCCTGCGAACCAGACATGCTGGGACTGGCTGCAAGGCGGGAAAGCTTCTGTCCCCCTTTATGACTTGGTGGAATTCTTTACGATCTTGGTGGCATTCCCTTCTTAGGTCTCTTTGGCCTCTGTCTTGCACTTCTGTCTTGGGGTGTAGCCTTTACTATATTTGTGGTATATGGATGAAATGTGCCAGCATGCTCACCACACAAGCATGCTATTGGAAGAATTAATATGAAGAATATGAGGTGGAAGAACAATGTTGGGGTAGAGTGTAGGGTTAATGCTGGGCATGGCCCTTCCACCACCTGTGATGGAAGGCTGGCCAGAGGGCCCCTGGCCAAAAAAAAAAAAAAGATATAATGAGATATAAAAAATGTGTATTGTCCTGAGGGATATAATGAAGCTCCCTTCTTATCTCCCCTGGGAATAGGCTTCTTGCTTGGTGACTGCTTCATGACCTTTCCCTCCTGCATGTACACACTGATGTAATATGGCATTGGACTACATGCAGGTTTATGCAACTTAGACCCATGTCACCTTTGTCTGGAGCCCCTTATAACGAGACTCAGACAGGAGAGGTTTGGTCCTGCTTTGCTGATCTCCCACCATTGGTGCTCCCTGTAATGTGAGAAGTAAAGGCTATGTCTGCTGCATCAGGTCCTCCCTATGGTTTTTCTTAGTTTATCCAAATGAGTGGTGGAGATCCCCAGGCTTGACCTCCTGCATTTCAAGAATAATCTGGTAAAATATCAGAATAGTTATAGCAACACTACTTGTAATAACCAAAAAGCTATCAATAGTAGTATATCCACATAATAGAATGATATATGGCAAATAGAATAAAAGATCCACTACACATAGCAATAGAGCTGAATATCATAAACATAATGTTGAGTGAAAGAATCCAGGCACAGTTAAATATCTTATTATTTCAGTTACAGTAAGGGCAAACACAGGTGAAACTTATGTATGCTGTTAGAGGTCAGTATAGTGGTTATCCTTGTGGGTGGCAGTGAGGGAAGGAGGCACTCAAGGTTTTCCTTGAGTAATAGAAATGTTCTGTTTATTCATGCAAGGGGTGATTACATGGGTGTGTTCAGTTGTGAAAATTCCACTCCTCTTTCTCTAACTTCTTCTGTCAGCTAAAATGCAATGTAGTGTGCAGTATAAAAAGTGCAATTTAGATTTCTTATAGAGCATTTACATCTTACCCAATTACCTCGAGGTTGATTAGTTGGGCTGTAGCAGACTCTGCGGATCTCTTGGGATATCAGCTGTGATTGTCTTACGTAACTCAGTCCATTCTCAGAACACTGCTTTCATCAGGGGCTCGACATCCCAAAATGGATATTCAAAGGAGAGAAACCATTTTAAAGCTTTTGATTATCATCCACATTGCTGCACTATCCGGAATTAAGTCTTCTTTTGGTACAGGTGTTGATTCCAAGTAGTTAATTGAAAAGTAGTTGCATCATTAAATAATCAAACTTATGACTGAATGTATATGATTATGAAATGTAAGGCATTCAGCCACATACAATCCAGTTATCTATCATGATTGCATTTTACATTATTAAGCTTTTTGAACAAAGTATTATCCTATGTAATTAAAAAATTATGCAATCCAAAAAGCAAGATTAAAAAAAAATCTGTGGCTTATAATCTATGGGAAACTCCTCCGATAGTCTATTTTATACTAGGTTTGCCTTGATATACAGACTTATTAAATGTTCGTAGACATTGATGGATTTGGAAAACTCAATAAACTTATAAATAAAAATATTGAGGGTCATGCTGCTGTGGTAAGGAAATTTCCACTCTATATACACATTAATTTGAGTTATGAAGTGATGGACATTTAGTTGGTTTCAAAGTCAAATCAATGTCATGTACAACAGGGTAATAAAATTGTGTACCACATAAAACTCTTCTTAAATATCAGCCAAATCATGGAATATTTGGCAGAATTCCTAGTTTTCTTATAGAATATAACTTTAAAATTCTTTAAAATGCTCATAAGCATATTTAATGTACACGTTGCCAGTAAACTAGGAAACTGTATTAACTCTTCATTACTTTGACATTTAGAAGCCAATTGTTATAGAGTCACTAACTCAAAATGTTTAAATCAGATAAGAATTTAATTCCCTCAAAAAAATACATTATCTCACATCAAGAAAATGCACTGACCACAATGTAGCTCCTATGGCCTGGTCTGAGAAGTGTGAATGTATTGTAGGGGTTACCCAAAGCTGTGAGTGGCCAAAACTAAAAGGAAGTGACAAATAGAAATTGAATGGGTGAACTAAGGTTAATCTTAACAAGTGGATCAAACTGGAATGTTGCAGATACTTAGATCTTGAATCTTAACTTCACAAATATTTGAGTCAGAGAGATACACAGAAGACAAAGACATTCAACAACTTTAAAGAGTTTTAGAGAGGACTAGGACAGATATTGCACTGTTGGGCTTAGAAGAGAGAATAATGGGTTTGAAAAATAAAGTCATACAAAGCAAAATTTTCCAGTTTTGGAATTTTGAATATTTTAATCTTAGCCAGTTTAAAATTTATCATGACATATCTAGGTATTGTATCTTCATTTATTCACCAACCTTAGTGCCTAGTTGACCCTGACTTCTTTCTTTTTGCATTTTCCAATGTTGATTTTCTGTATTCTGCATTTCTGAAAATATTTTCCTGGAGTTTCTATTAGAGAAGATGTTAGAAATTCTGTACCTCCGTATGAATGTCCCATGTCCCTTGAATTTTTCTTCCTTACTTTTATCTATTAACTTCATATTGTGTATTAGTAGGATCTATCTGTTGCAAGTGGCAAACAATTCACTCAAACTGCCTTAAACTAAAAAAGAATTTATAAACTCATGTAAATATAAAGTCAAAAGTAATGTTGACAATTCAGATGGACCTGATGCACTTTGACAGTTCCAGAACTTGGTAATTCTTTTACTGTTTGAAACTTATTTTTTATCCAATATTTTGTTGAGAATTTTAGCATCTATGTTCATCAGCGATATTGGCCTAAAGTTTTCTTTCTTTGTTATGTCTTTATCTGGTTTTGGGATTAGGATGATGTTGGCTTCATAAAACGAGTTTGGGAATCTTCCATTTTCTTGAATTTTTTGAAATAATCTGTGGAGGATGGGGGTTAGCTCCCCCTTAAATGCTCTGTAGAATTCTCCTGTGAAACCATCTGGTCCAGGGATTTTGTGTGTCGGAAGCTTTTTGATTCCTGTTTCAATTTCATTAGGCATTACTGGTCTGTTCAGGCTTTCTGCTTCTTCTTCTGAGTTTTGGAAGTTTATATTTTTCTAGAAATGTGTCCATTTCATCTAGGTTTTCACATTTCTTGGCATATAGTTCTTCGTAGTAATCTCTTACAATCCTTTGTATTTCGGTGGTATCAGTTGTGGTCTCTCCTCTTATTTCTGATTGTGTTTATTTGGGTCATCTCTCTTTTTTTCTTGATGAGCCTTCTTAAAGGCTTGTCAGTTTTGTTTATCTTTTCAAAGAACCAGCTCCTGGATTCGTTGATCCTTACAATTGTGCTTTTAGTCTCTATGTCATTTAATTCTACTCTGATCTTTGTTATTTCCTTCCTTCTACTTGCTCTGGATTGTCTTTGTTGTTGTTCCTCGAGTTCTTGTAGGTGTACGGTTAGGATGTTTATTTGAGATGGTGTTGGGAGATCTGGACAGCTACGTGCAAAAAAGTGAAACTCGATCACCAACTTACACCATACACAAGAATAAACTCAAGGTGGGTAAAAGACTTAAATATAAGTTGTAACACCATAAAAGTCCTAGAGGAAAACATTGTCAGGAAAATCTCAGACATTCCATGCAGCAATATCCTCACAGACACATCCCCTAAATCAAGGGACATAAAGAAAAGAATAAACAAATGGGACCTCATCAAAATAAAAAGCTTCTGCATGGCTAAAGAAAACATCATTAAAATGAAAAGAGAACCAACAGTATGGGAAAACATATTTGCCAATGATACCTCAGACAAGGGCCTGATCTCCAAAATATATAAAGAACTCACATGACTCTACTCCAGGAAGACAAACAACCCAATTAAAAAATGGGCAAAGGACTTGAACAGACACTTCTCCAAGGAAGACATACAGAGGGCCCAGAGACATATGAAAACATGCTCAGCATCACTAGCCATCAGAGAGATGCAAATTAAAACCCCAATGAGGTACCATCTCACACCAGTCAGAGTGGCCAGCATAAACAAATCCACAAACAAATGTTGGCGAGGATGCGGAGAAAAGGGAACCCTAGTGCACTGTTGGTGGGAATGCAGACTGGTGAGGTCACTGTGGAAAACAGTATGGAATTTCCTCAAAAAACCAAAAATGGAACTGCCCTTTGACCCAGCAATTCCACTGCTGGGATTATTCCCTAAGAACCCTGAAACACCAATCCAAAAGAACCTATGCACCCCAATGTTCATAGCAGCACAATTTATAATAGCCAAGTACTGGAATCAACCTAAGTGCCCATCAGCAAAGGAGTGGATCCAAAAACTATGGTACATTTACACAATGGAATTCTAAGCAGCAGAGAGAAAGAAGGAGCTTATACCCTTTGCAACAGCATGGATGGAACTGGAGAGCATAATGCTAAGTGAAATAAGCCAGGTGGTGAGGGACAAATACCATGTGATCTCACCTTTAACTGGAACCTAATCAACAAAAGAAAAAAGCAAACAAAATATAACCAGAGACATTTAAATTAAGAACAATGTAACAATAGCCAGAGGGGAGTGTGGAGGGGATAGTGGGGAGAGGGGTTTACAGGAACTACTATAAAGGACACATGGACAAAATCAAGGGGGAGGGTAGAGATGGGGTAGGGAGGTGGGGTTGACTGTGGTAAGGTGTAGATAGGGAGAAAATGCAGACAACTGTAATTGAATAACAATAAAAATTTAAAAAAATGAAACTTACTTTTTAACTTTATTTTTACTATAGACACTATTACAGATGTCCCCATTTTCTCTGCCTTTGCCCACCTCCACCCAGCCCACACTTCCCTGAGGCCACCACCATACTTTTGTGTCTATAGGTTATTAATACAAGGCCTGTCTAGAAAAATCCAGCCATTGTTAATATAAAAATGGTTCACATGATATTGATGTCACCTGACAGCCAAGGATAGTGGACAGGAATGCACATGTGTGAACAGTCACGACTTCACTACACTAGTCAGTAGAGGTGGTAGATGCTGTTGAGTGAGCACATATACTGTGTGGCCATCACATTCAAAATGACTGAGCGAGTAGAGCTATGAATCTGCATCAAATGTTGCAATAAGCTTGAGCATTCTTCCTCAGAAACTATTCGGATGATTCAGAAGTGTGCAGCTCTGGGCAACTGGTGATCAGCAGCTTCATCATGACAATCCACCTATTCATGCATCACATGTCATGCAGAGTTTTGGTGAAACATCAAACCACCCATTGGACTCATCCTCCCCTACAGCTCAGCTTTGGAGCCCTGCGACTTTTGGTTTTTACAAAGACTAAAATCACCTTAAAAAGGGAAGATATTTTAGACCATTAATGAGATTCAGAAAAATACAGCGGGGCAGCTGATGGTGACTGGGAGAACTAAGTGAGGTCCCAAGGTGCCTACTTTGAAGGGGACTGATATGTCATTGTCCTATGTACAATTTTTCTCATATTTTGTAACTTCAATAAATGTCTCTACTTCCCATAGCACATGGCTGGATACTTTCTGACTGGCTCTGAATCTATTCCCTGGCAATCTCTCCACCTTCTTTCTACCAGTCTCTCCTAACCCTGACAACTGTCAGTGTGTTCCATGTTTCCATACTTCTGTTTCTATTTTGTTCTTTAGTTTATCTTCAAGTTTCTTAGCTAAGCTTTTTTGAGTGTCTTCCTTCTCAGAACAATATTCCTGGGAGTTGATTCAAGAGGGCAGCAGCAGTAGCTCTAGACCTTAGGAAACTCAGGAACTGAGAGTAAAGGAGAGGAGGATTTTCAAAAGAAAATTAAGATATTGTCACAAGCAGTAGAGGGTATGAATGATGATTTGAAAACAAGAGCAAAACAAAACACCAATAGTCACAGAATACTAATCTGAAGTCTTGGGCTCACTAATTTTTCCCTTCAGCTTTTCTTGCTGTGTTGTCTAGTTCACATTGCTTGGCCCCCTACAATGGTCAGTAACTCTTCTCTGGCTGAGAGGGCTTCCCCATATGCCTAGATTTGTCAGCCACTCAGCCAGCTCTGCCTCTTTCCCTGGGTCCACACCCACTAATCCTGATTTTGGGAGATCAGTGTGTCAGCTACTCTGCTTCACATTTGTGCTTAGTGAATTTAGACAACACTCCAAATGTTGATAAAAATGTTGACTCAGGTAACTCAAGCAAATCATATCCATTATCTTTTCCATTGGTTTGTTTCTGCTCATTTGGAGCTATGGTATCTTTTTTTCATTTAAATCTGTGTGCCTTTTCCTATAAATATACCTTATATTTTTAAATCCTTCAGTTATTTCTAGGGATTTGGGCAAAGATGAAGAGGATATATCTCCACCTGCTACTCAATTTTCACTTTTTGATTTTATCCATAGTATCAAACTATACATCAGATTCCATTACCACCCATTCCTTCCATATTCTAGATACTGTATTCCTTTCCCAAAAAAATACTATGGGGTTTCCTGTATTGAGATGAAACCTGTTTTCAAACACTTACTGGTAGGTACCAATGTTATTTATCATAAAACATTAATTTTGATAACATTCAATTTATTGCCTCTCCTTATGTTTATTTACTTTTATATATGTTTGTTTTACTTTGAAATATGGCTTTTATTTACATCATGTGCTAAAATTATTTCTGCAGGACATTTTAAATTATAGTAAATGTCAAGCAATATTAGACTTCACTCATATACTTGTCAGTTTTCAGGAAGTTAGCTGTTTTTACAGCAAGAAAAATGTATTTAGTTATATAAGTACAACTAAATATATTTATATAAATATATTATATATGTTATTAAATATATATATGTGTGTGTGTATATATATATATATATAAAGAGATGGCCCTGAATGGCTGCATTTAAGCTATTTTGGGAAAGGGGGAGATATGCTTTCTTCAGGTCTTTTTTAGCTGGTGTTCTGTATTCTTTCCACGTTTGTTCATCTTTAGAATTCCAGAACAGTTTTCGTATCTAGTACTGTGCTCCGCAGCAGGTGGGGTTTGGCCTACTCATAGGCTACATTTATATAGCATTTAAAGCTTAGCCAGTATAATTTACCGTGTTCTGCAGTGTTGTTTTTCTTCATATGTGTATCGCAGAGAAGGTACTTGCCAGAGTACTTAATGATCACATAAATTTTAAAAAGCATGAGCACTAGCAATACCACTGCATTTATGTACTGACTAATTCACTTCTGGAAAATAATGAAAGAGCCCAAAATAACTGAGTAAATAATGAATAGAGGGTTATTTTACTATTTCTAATGTAGATAGGAAAAAATCTAACAGGTTACCACATTAATGACCTGTATCATCAAAACCAAAATATATAATTATAAGATCCTTTTAGAGACTGGGTGTATTATTATTTGTTTAATAAAGTTACTATTTAATTCAAAATAAAAACATTTTGAACTGCACTTTCTGCAAGCACCATGTAGAAAACAGAAATTTAATGAACAGTTACATTGTTCTGCTACAAAAGACTTGACAATCATAATGGCTCTTAATTGTCATAAAATTGTATTATTTAAGCACTTAGTTAATAAAAAATAAACTTTTAACAGAGCAATTTTTGAAACTTATGGCAACAGATCCCCATCTGTCTAATTGAGACCACCAGACTTTTGTTTAGCTTGAAGAGCAAGTCTAAATAAGTCCAGCATGGTGCTCACTTGAAGATTACAATAGTTTTCCATGCTGCTCTATGAGAAGAGTAATATCAAAACTAAGTATCAAAACAAGTGAATTAGACTATGAGAAAAATTTGCCTTTATCATGCCATATACAGTCAATGTAAAGTATGAATAGTCTGATTACATTATTGTTTTGATACCTGAGAGGAAAAAACTAGTTTGAATATCTTTGATTTTCTTATTGAATTAAATTGGCAATTTTGGAAAATACAAATAAAAAGGAACAGCACATTGGCTTAAAAATATATTTTTCTGAACAGAAAACTTAAATGGGAGGCAAGGAAATTGTGTAGCTGAACAAAAATAAAATTTTGTGAACCCCAGTGGGGAAAAATTACTGGGCCATGGAAGAAAGTACTGGTATAATATCATGTAAGTACACACAATAATATATTTTTCTTGGCCAACATTTTAGAGTAGAGAGAGATGAAAATGTTTAAGATTCTTAAGTCCATTTGTGTGAAAATATGGTATTCCCATGGAAACCAGTAGAGTTACTGTTAAATATCACTCTGTGAATGAAGAACAAAGAACTACAGGTTCCTTCCCCAGATACTTATGGAATTTTACATTAAAGAGTTGAAAGGCATGAAAATGTAAAACCTATTAGACTCTATTACTGGTTAATGAAAGACATTTATAGTTCATTGGACTATGAAACAGAATCCCTAGCAGTCTTTTTGAAATGTCTGTCAACACTTCAGTGTGAACTCCTCCCAATAACCATCTGCATATATTTTACTTGAACTGTATTGCCAGCAACTTGTACCAAATCAGTGCAGCAAGCAAGATTTATGGGATATGCCTACTGAGATCTTTGCATAATACTTCTTAAACAAATCACCTTTTAATATTTGCATACCTTATATTTTATTAATGATGTAGTTGTATCTTTTTAATCTATAAAATAATTAACACTATGAAATAATGCTTTGCCAAATCAGGTAAAAGTGTACGTCCTTCCCTCCTTTCACTGAATTTTCCCCAAATATATTTGAGCTTCGTCAGTTGGCCCATTCTGAACTACAATGGCAATCTCCTTACCTCCTAAAAAGAAAATTCAGTCTTCTGTAACTTAGTTGCTATATTCAAATGAAACAAATAACTGGTTATGACCTAATCATCTGATATTGATTTTTGGAAGCAAGATACTATTTTGGTAGCAGCTATATTATTAGTTTGTTACTGCAATTAAAACTGCTTCCTTTATCTTCAGGAGCCCATTTTATCCATATGAGTCATACTGCTCATACCATACAAATTGAGCACATGCGGAACTGATGGTAACTGTAGACAAGGATCTGAACTCAGTAGCGTTTGGATCACTAAGGATGGAATGGGCAACACAGAGGAAACAGGCAAAGCATTAAGTTTTTGGCTCTAGAATAATACTTGCTGGCTAGTTTATACAGAGATTTACACTCCAAATAAACAATGATAGAAAGCATTTGAGAGTCCTTAAAAAATCTTTTAGCCCGAGATTCCTACGTGTCCTTATAATGTTTAGAGAGGGTTTTATTTATTTTTTTGTTTTTGTTTTATTTTGCTCTTTAAAAAAAAAAGGATTATAGGGCCCCACCCCTAGAGATCCAGAGATTCTACGTCATATATCTGTGGTGAGGTCTGAATAGCTATGGTTTTAGAACTCATATGATCCTTGTGACTGAATAGATTTGGAACTATATATTAAAACTAACTCATAAACAGTTACCTGATCCCTTGGTTCATCCAAAATACATGTTTGACATTTAGAATATGCTAGATTTATTTTCTGATTTGACAGATATGGTCCTGAAACATAGTTTTATCAGCATTATCATAACATGAGATAGGAGGACAGCTGTTTAATTTTATGAAGACACATGAAAATTAACATATGTGTGTAATTTCATTCAATCAATACCTATTTCCATAAAATTTATTTGGCTTCTTATAAATGTGTAATTATGACTGGAAACAGATTTAAAGATTTGGACCATGTCTAATACAACTTATTACATTGCAAACATTAACTTTTACTTTTCCTATTAGTTCAAATTTTAATTGATTGCTTTAATAATTTATGTAGAATTTACTATCTTCCAAGCTCTTTTGCTAGTACTTTACAACTATTGACTAATTTGATTTTCAAATAACCCTATAAATTAGTGCTATTTTTATTCCTTCTTATGGGTGAGGAAACTATAGCACACACATATGTTATTACTTTTTATAAATCACACAGATTATAAATATTAGAACCAGGACTATTTAATTTCATGTACTCTCTACCTCCTGAGTCTTGATTTAAATTCTGTGCTATAGAGCAAGACCTGGCTTCAAAACATACATGGGCAGCTTTACAACATTGCAATCATTAAAAGAATTTAAATTCAGAATGTCTAAAAACACCTTCTAAAATAAAAACTGTCAACTCATATTTAATTTACAGACTAATGGAATATAAATACATGTGATGGGCCCTACCAAATGATCAAAGCTATTCCCCTAACTCACATGGAGAGATGCAGGGTTACAGCAAATACTGCACAGGGAGTCAATGCAGAAATGCATAGTCAGGGTGGAAAGATAAGATCTGACCTACTGTCCTCATCTCCGTAGAAACTCTAAATGAGAGGTAGATTCTTATTCCTCAGTGGTCAGTAATTGATGTCACTGAAAGTGTTCAAACTGATATAAGTTAATGGAGCCTCCATGACCTATTCCACCATGAAAAGAAAAAAGCTTTTTATCTTCCAAAATGGCATATATCCTTACATTGCAATTCAAATATTTCTCAGAAACCTCTAACTTCTAGAATTTTATTGGTTATATTAAGCCTTATTACTTTAGAGTATAGTTACATAATTAATTCATATTTATGATTTTTTAAAAATACATTTGAAAAGAGATTTTCTTTTTTCCTCTGCAATCCAATCCTATACCCAAATGAATGTATTTAGAATTTAATACATATTTTTCTGCAACTGGTATTTTTCACATGATACTATATTGGAAAAACTTTCTTTGTCAACATGTATAGATTTATCTTGTTCTATGTAATTGCATCCTTATATTCCATTGATAAAATGAACTATAATTCATTACCATAAAAAGTAAGTTCATTTTTTTCTAGTATAATGATGATGAATACACATAGTAATAATTTTCAAATGGCCTGCAAAAATATAGAAATCAAAACAAAAACCTACATCTTTCTCAATCACAAAGGCATCCAGTGATAAAAGTTTCATTTTTTAACTTTTCTAATGTTTGTATCTATCATATATTTGTGTGTGTATATATATGTGTGTGTGTGTAAAATATGTATATTTACCTTGAGTCTACCTATTAATTTATTAATTTTTAGGGTATTTGTTGTTGTACCATCAAGAATTAGAACACTTGTAGCTTAACTTGTAGCCCTTACTCTGACCCTACATATTATTAGGGATATTTTCTGATTGCCTCTTACCTGGCTTACCTTCATGATTTACTTATTATGTTAGGACATTATTACTTGAGCCCTGGCCAGTGTGGTTCAATTGGTTGGAGTGTTGTCTCATAACTGAGAGGTTGTGAGTTCGATTTCCAGTCAGGGAACATACCTAGTTGCAGTTTCATCCCTGGTCCAGGCATGAAGAATCCCCAGGCTGGATACATACAGGAAGAAACCAACTGATGCTTCTGTGTTACATCAATGTTCTTCTCCCTTCCTCTCTCTCTAAAAAAGCAATGAAGTAGTGCCATTGGATGAGGATCTTAAAAAAAATTACTACTTGATTTATGAACTGTAACCAGCCCTATTATACATGTAAAACATTGCTCCAATAACTACCCACATTTTCTTCTCCATTCTCGATTTTTTTTCCTTTTTGCCAAATCATTTCTATGAATATACAATCCCATTTTTATTCCTTCTAGAAAAAGTACTATTCTTATTCCTACTTTTCCCATAAGCTACAATGTTACTTCTTTCCTCTACCTTGGAGCAAAAATCCTTTAAAGAGTATTATACTTATTTTCTTTAATTTCTTTTTTTCATTCAATTTATCATATTCATTACAGAACATTTTTTCCATTTCTGAGTATTTTTTAATCAAAGGGAACCTGTGCTTATTAAGAAGTCTGATATATTTATATTTTTTATGACTGCATGATAGGGTTTATTTTTTTCTTAATCCAAAAAGAGTCTCTGTTTTTAAGGGAATGTTTAACTTATCCATATTTATTATAATTGCTGGTTTATTTGAAATTGTTTCAAACATACTATTCTATGTTTTGTATATAACATTCTTCTTTTGTGCTTCCTTTATTAACCTTCCTTGACTTCTCACACTAATTGAATTTCATTGACTTTTATTTTTCTTAATCTATTGGTTTGGATGATGTATACATTTACACACACCTACTCCCCCCCCCCTTAAATGTTAACAACAAAAATATATACATGTGTGCATTTTCATTACATTTAAGGCTTACTTTAATTTTATTTTTAACTTCCTCTTTGCTAAAATCTATATTATCAATATCTAAATGTTTAATTCTGGTTTGCTTTCAAATACATTAAATTGCATTATTTTAATTATGTTTCAAATATACAGTTTATGGATTACCAATATACTAATTTACTTGCTTACCTATTCTCTTTGAAACTTATTTATTTATTTGGTGATGCTTTCTGACTTTATTTCTGGAATATATTTATCCTCTGAAAGTTTATGTACTGTCAGATAAATTAAATTATATTTCTTTTTCTGCTGAATGGCAGATTGTTACTTCCTTGTATATAACCTAATCTGCGAAGATAATCGACATATTTTTCTCTTCATTTTTTGTGTATTTTTTGTTTGAAGATCTTTTTGTTTTTCATCCTCATATGAGGGCATTTTTTTTCCATTGCTTTTAGAGAGGAAAGAGAGAAAAGGGGAGAGAGAAACACTATTGCGAGAAGCAGCAATTGGTTGCCTCTTTCTGGTAATCACAGACTGGGGATCATAGGCACCAGGACCAAGGAACGAACCCACAAATTAGGTATGTGTCCTAATCTGACCAGGGAATCAAACCTGCAATGTTTTGGTTACAAGACCACACTCCAACCAACTGAGCCACACCAGCCAGGGCTGAAGCTTTTTCTTTTCCTACCCCATAAAGATTTTTCTTTCTTGTTTTCAAGGTGCAATACATCTTTATTCCAATATTTAATCATAAACACTTCCCTTTTGATAGTTGTCTTTGTATTTGAAGTCAGCTGAAGTATTGAGAATATTTCTAGGAAGTATTTTGGCATTTATGTTTTAGGAAAATATTCAGAGAAGATAATGTTGCATCTCTGCTATGATCCAATCTTACATCATAAATACACTCAATGAACTGGGTAAATTTTTCTAACAATGTATAGTCCAATGAACTGTTTCTTTTTATACAGAAAATGTTAGGAAATTCATTTCTTCTGAAAGAGTTAAAGGGCCAGGAAACTTTTTTTTAGATATTTAGTGCTCTTTCTTAAAAGATAACTTCTCTGTCCTTATCTCCTAAAAAAAATAGCTGGGGAAACCGAGTTAAATCAGTTTCCCATCCCTAGTCCCATCATCAACACCATTTCTCAGCTCCCTTTGTCTGCAAAAGTTAGTCCGTTAATCACTATGTCTTGTCTACTTGGTTCAACAAATGGAGGAAATTGACCTTGTTTCAATCACCTGAATCACCAATTCATCTTAAGTCCCCTGAAAACATCTGCAGCTATTGTTATAGGACTTTTCTTTGTTCAAGGATAAGCATGTTATTCAGTTCTTTAACTTACTTCTCTTATTTTTATATGGTATCTGCTTGATTCTCTTCATATTGAGTCTCTATCATTATTATGTATTGCTGAGTACATCAGTGTTCCATATGATTATATATCTGATAAAATTAGATATATAAGAAATATATACTCTGAGTCTTCTACTTCCAAAATTGATCAGCCTAAATTGATCATCACACCAAATAGTCACATTTTGGGTGGCAAATTTTGCTCCCCTACTTAACCATATAATCCTCTACATCTATGTTAAACTACCCTATTTTACTTAAAATAAAACCACATAATTATTGTTTTTATTTGAAAATATTTTAGCAATATCTGAATGTTGCAAAGTTACCAAAATAGTTATTTATTGACATCTTCATAAGAGAAAGATTAAATATTGAAAGAGGCATTGTCTTAGTTTTTATGAGGAAGTATTTAGGCAAATAGAAGTGTGCTTAAAGGTTTGAAGTATAGTGCTAAAAATAATTATTACAGTGACAACTTCATTAAAAATAAAAATGAGCTCATTTAATTGAATTACTTATAACTGCTAATCAATTACAAACACTTTCAGAAAGGTTATGGCATTCTTAGGTTTCAGGTTGGATAACTCTCAGGGGAGAGAAGGTTCATTAACAATTTGCTTTTTAAAGATGAAATAAATTAAGACCTAAGATTTTAGAGATTTTGACAATTTCTTAGAACATTTTAAATATTTAAAATATTAAGAAAACAGATACAGAATCTTATCTTTTCCCACAAAATGAAAGTATGAAATAAATGTCTTCAGTATTCATGGTTGGAATATAGTTCACATTTAAATAACACTTGGCTATGTAGTATAATTCTTAATAAAAATATTTATTTAAATTTTATAAATTAAGGATTTTTTAATCCAAATCACATCTTCCATCAACAATCCAGGATTTGCTTCAGTATGAAGTCTCTGCAACAAACTAAAGCACCATAAACTATGGCCCAGTAACACTTCAAACACTGTTTTCTGGTCTTGTGACCCTAGTGAATTAACTTAACACTATACCTCTGTTTTCTAATCCATAGAGTGAGGTTAGTAATAGTAACTGCTTCTTAGTTATTCTGATATTAAATAATATAATATGTGCAAAGTCCTTAAAACAGTACTTGGGATTTGAGAAATATTTAGTAATTTTAGTGGTTGCTTTTGTTGGTATTGTTATATAATTACTAATATTTTATATTTGTATATTACATAAGTAATATAGTTACATAAATATAATTTCATTATATAATTGTTAATAATTACTGTTATTATCCTTTACTTTTTGTCCACTTCTGTGCTTTTCTTTTATGGTACAGAACAATTTATTATCCAGAGCCCTAAGCACAGTCCACAAATTTCTATCAAATTTTTACCTTGAGCATCTCTCCTCTAATAAGGAAGCATCCCCTTGCAACCCTGCTATTTGATTATCCATATAACCCACATGACAAAGACTTTTCAAACCAAAAATGAACTGTTATTTTTCCAACCTCTACTGCTTCTTTCTTATGCTTTATTCACAAGGACTGTATAGTTGATAATTTAAAACACCATTGTTAGCACCTCTTAACACACACATATACAAACATTTCTCTTTTTCTTCATGATTTTTCTCTTTCCTGAGTATTGTTACCTTTCAATGCATGTGAAATGTCAGTACTTTGTCTGGAAGAAAAGAATCAGCAAACAGACAACACCGCTTTGGTTGCTCAGTTTTCATGTCATACAAGACTGATTCACTGACTCAGTGGAGAGGTTGTAAGAAAAAATGTAAGTATTTTCTGTCTTTACCCAGGCAGCCCCTGTATAATGAGAGGTGGGGGTGGTGGAAAGGGCGAGAAGAAGAGAAGGTGAGAGAGAGAGGTAAAAAGAAACATAAGAAAGAAGCATACTATGTAATGAAGAGAAGCTTGGCAAATTCTTCACAATAAAATTGCTAAGCCTTGGGTATGGGTGCATACTGCAATATTCTCACATTTTGTTTATTCTAATTTTTAGAACTTTGGTTTTTCATCATTGTGTATGTATTTATAGGTATTTTAGTGGACCGGTAGAACATGTTACATTGGAGATTATTTGCTCTCAAATATTGTTTTAATCCACAAGATTAAATAAATCTATACATTTCTGGAATACAAGAAAATGTTACATATTGAAATAGATGTTTGTGAGAGAGAGAGGGAAAGTTTTAAGTTCTGTGTGTTCATGTTTAAGAAAGGAACAGAAAAGAAGAAACACTAAAAGATATATTTAACACTTCCAGCCAATATGGATGTGTAGGTAGATACACTGTGCCTCCTCACACAACCAAAAGAAGGACAACAACAAATTAAAAAACAAAAAATAACTAGAACTGCCAGAAAATAGAACTGTATGGAAGTTTGACAACCAAAGAATTACAGAAGAAACATTCATCCAGACCAGTAGGAGGGACAGAGATGGGCAGCAGGTTCAGAGAAGGCTCATAGCAAGGCGGCAGTTGGAGGACCAGACAAGGTGGTGGCTGGCAGAGTGGGTGGTCCTGTTACAGAAAAGACCTAGGGGACAGGGGGCGGAAAAATCTACTATTGCCGAAGGGACCCCCCCTTTTGTTCCGGAGGCCCCCCACCCCGTACGAGGTTCACCTTCCCCACCACCAGGGAAAGACGTCTCTCAATGCCAGAGATTGAGAAAGGAAAGGGATTATTTATTTAAAGAGTTATACAAACTTAAGTGTAATGACTTAATGTCTTCATTGAGATCCCAAAGTCCTTTAGAATACCCACAAATGCACAGTCCTTCCTTCTCCCTCTGCCCAGTCTGGGGTACCATATCTCAGAAAAAGAAGGAGAAGTCTGTGGTTCTTCTCTGCCCAAGCCACATGGTCCCCAAAAGGCCCCACATGGCTCCTGGCCTGGGTTTAAATCCCAGCGCCAATCTTCCTCTGCTGCACCATTCCCGACTCTGCCCACTATTGGTCACAGCTGCCAGCATTCCTGTATCTTTCCAGCTTTACTGGGTTGCCACATTAAGTCCAGGCAGGTGTGGCCCTGTGGTGTGGAGCCAATCATCTCCAAGCTCTTACGCAGGCTCTGTAACCAGGGTGAGTTGCCTCCCAGCTATATCCTGGGTTGAAGTCACTCCCATCCCCCTGGCTGAAAGCATGGCCACAGCTATTTAACATATGTGTGAAACCAGTTAAAGGTTACAAATATGCTAAATGACCGTTCTAGATGTTATCTGCAAAACTGTTGCTAATCAAAAGAACTCTCAATGGTCCTGCTCCATGCCTCCCATCCCCCAGCTCAGACTTGTGGGGTGAGGACATCCTATATATGTATATATTTTTCTAATATTTCCTGCACATCGAGTTCTGGACCCCATTATAAATCCCTATTTGGGCCCCCCTCCATTGGCTGCATCTTGTTACAGTCCTACATTTGCATGGGGATGAAATGGGAAGAACAACTGGGGAGTGAGACAGACTATGCGATGCAGAGTTCCAGCATGGGGGAAATAAACCCTCAAAACTTCTGACTGACAAAAACTGCAGGGGTTGAGGCAGCAGGAGAAACTCCCAGCCTCACAGGAGAGTTTGGTGGAGAGACCCACAGGGTCCTAGAATTCACACAAGACCACCCACCTGGGAATCAGCACCAGAAGGGCCCAATTCACTTGTGGATAGTGGAAGAAGTGACTGAAAGCCTGCAGAGAGTTGAGCAAACAGCATTGTTCCCTCTCAGACCCCTTCCCCACAACACAGTGACATGGATAGACCTGCCCTGGCAAATACCTAAGGCTCCATATTATGTAACCAGTACGCCAAGGCAAAAAAAAAAAAAAAATATGGACCAAATGAAAGAATAGATCACAGTTCCAGAAAACAAACAACTAAGTGATGAATAGATATACAACCTATTAGACGCACAGTTCAAAACACTGATAATCAGGATGCTCACAGAAATGACTGACTATAGTCAAAAAATAGAGGAAAAAGTAAAGGCTATAAAAACTGAACTAAAGGAAAATGTACAGGGAACCAACAGTGATGGGAAGGAAACTTGAACTCAAATCAACAGTTTGGAGCAGAACGAAGAAAGACACATTCAACCAGAACAGAATGAAGAAACACAAATTCAAAAAAATGAGGAGAGGCTTAGGAACCTGCAGGACAACTTTAAATGTTCCAACATCCGAATCATAGGGGTGCCAGAAGGAGAAGAGAAAGAGCAACAAATTGAAAACTTATTTGAACAAATAATGAAGAAGAACTTTCCCAATCTGGCAAAGGAAACAGACTTCCAGGAATTCCAGGAATCTCAGAGAGTCCCAAAGAAGTTGGATCCAAGGAAGCACACACCAAGGCACATCATAATTACATTACTCAATATTAAAGATAAGGAGAGAATCTTAAAAGCATCAAGAGAAATGGGGACAGTTACCTACAAAGGAGTTCCCATAAGACTGTCAGCTGATTTGTCAAAAGAAACCTTGCAGGCAAGAAAGGGCTGAAAGAGGTATTCGAAGTCATGAAAGGCAAGGACCTACATCAAAGATTACTGTATCCAGCAAAGCTATCATTTAGAATGAGAGGGCAGATAAAGTGCTTCCCAGATAAAGTCAAGTTCAAGGAGTTCATCATCACCAAGCCCTTATTATATGAAATGTTAAAGGGATTTATCTTAAGAAAAAGAAGAAGATAAAAAATGCAAACAGTAAAATAACAACAAACTCACAACTATCAACAACTGAACCTAAAAAAATCAAAAATGAACTAAGAAAGCAACTAAAACAGGAACAGATTCACAGAAATAGAGATCACATGGAGGGTTATCAGCAAGGAGGGGTATAGGGGAGAATGGGGGAAAAGGTACAGGGAATAAGAAGCATAAATGGTACAAAATATAGAGGGGAATGTTAAGAAAATTATGGGAAATGGAGAAGCCCAAGAACTTATATGTATGACCCATGGACATGAAGTAAGGTGGGGGAATGATGGTGGGAGGAGGGTAGAGGATGGAGGAGAGTAAAGGGGATGAAAAATTGGACAACTGTAATAGCATAATCAATTTTAAATATTTTAAAAATCTGGTATATTTATGCAATGGAATACTATGCAGCAGAAAGAAAGAAGTAGCTCCTACCCTTTAGGATAGTACGGGTGGAACTGGAGAGCATTATGAGAAGTTATATAAGTCAGGCAGTGAAAGACAAATAACATATGATTCACCTATAAGTGGAACCTAATCAGCAACACAAAGAAGTGAGCAAAATAGAACCAGATACTTAGAAATAAAGAACTAACTGGCAGTGACCATAGGGGAGGGGGGAAGGGGATAATGAAGGAAAAAAGGGGAAGGGGCAAGCAAAAAAGCACGAATAGAGGACTCATGGACACCAACAATGGGGGGATTGACTGTGGGTGTGGGAGGGGATGAGTTAGAGGTGAGCAATAGGGAAAGAGGCAGGACAACTGTCAGTGAACAACATTAAAACAAAATGAAACAAAACAAAACCTCAAGATATCACTTCACACCCACTAGACCAGCTACGATTTTAAAAAATGAAAATAACCACTATTGGCGAGGAGGGGGATAAATGGAAACCCTGAATATTATTGGTGGGAGTGTAAAATACTATAGCCTCTGTGTAAAACACTGTGGCAGTACCTCAATTAAGTTACACACTGAAGTACCATAACAATGAGCAATTCCATTCGTAGATATATACCAGAAGAACCAAAAACACTTGTTTAAACAAAACTTGTACAGAATGTTCATAGCAGCACTATTCACAATAGCCAAAAGTCCATCATTGACTGAATAGATAAACAAATTGTGATATATCCATACGATGAAATATTATTTGGCCATAAAAAGAAATGAAGTACTGATTATGCTACAACATGAATGTACCTTGAAAACATTATGTTAATGAAAAAAACCAGACACAAAAGGGCACGTATTGCATAATTCCATTTATCCCAAATATCCAGAATAGGCAACTCTGTAGAGACTGAAAACAGATTAGTGGTTTCCAGGGGCTGGGAGTAAGGCAAAATGAGGAGCAATTGCTTAATAGGTGTATAGGATTTCCTTTTGGGGGGATGACAATGTTCTAATTAGATAGTGGTGATAGTTGCATAACACTATAAATATACTAAATGTCATTGAATTATACAGTTTTATTTTTTTATTTTAAAATATTTATTGATTCTGAGATAGAGAGAGAAAGGGAGAGAGAAATATCAATTTGTTGTTTCACTTATTTATGCATTCATTGGTTGTTTCTTGCATGTGCCCTAACCAGGGATTGAACCCACAATCCTGGTGTATTCAGATGATACTTCAACCAATGAAGCCACCAGGCCAGAACTATACACTTTTAAAATGGTGAATTTTGTGTTATATGAATTTTACTACAGTAAACTAAAATTGTTACTTACTAAGAAAATAATATATATATATATATATATATTCAATAAAAATTTGGTTTCTTGGCTAGATTTCTGTTAGCAAGACTTACCCTTTTGAGGCATGTATTTTTCTCTAATTTTTAAAATATTATAGCTCAGTTCAAGGCTTATGAAGCTTGAGTCAATTTTTTTCTATAAACAAAAACAACTGTGACTTGTCAGAAGCAGGTAGCATGATATTATGGACTTAAAAATACCTAAGGCAAGACAACCTTTTACAGAAACATTATCTTGTTAATCAATTGACATTACACAATTATGTTTTTTATAACTTGTTAAAGAAGCATTGTTTAAGTATCAACTGTGTACTCTTACAAATATTCCCACTTGGAAAAAGCCTAATACTTCTGATACCAAAGACTAATAATCAGAGCCCCAGATTGCCAACATTGCCCTATAGTGTAGCTCAGTTGATTAGGACGTCATTCTGATAGCCAGTGTTGCAGGTTTTATCCCCAGTGAGGGCATGCACAAGAATCAACCAATGAATGTATAAATAGAGCAACAAATTGGTCTCTCTCTCTCTCTCTCTCTCCCCTCCCACTTTCCTCTCTTTCAAATCAATTTCAGAAACACCAACATATTTTGAAAAAACCCTGATAACAGACAGACTTAAAATTATTGCCAGTCATAAGGTTGTCTAGAAGAAAAGACATTTGAAGAGAACGTGTTAAAGTAGATGTATGCAACCCCTGGGTTTTATGAACCCTAACAAATCCCAGTGTGTGAGTGATAAATAATCTATCATATTGTTGAGATGTTTTGATAAATTTAATTTGTATACCTTAAATGAGTAAAATTTATTATAAATAAAAAGCAGATTTAATTCAAAAGGGGTAGATGAATGTGTAATGAAGGCAAACTCTGGTAGGTTCTTCACAATAAAACAATAGTTTTTCTTTTTTCTTTTTTAAATTTTTCAATATTTTTACCATTTACATTCTCAACATCCACACTCAAAGATATAAAAGAAATTATTCAGTAGATACTTCATGAATGACAGAAAGAAATAATGTACTCACTTGTGTTTGCACATCATGCCTTTAAAAAAAGATTTGTTAGTTTGTAGTGATTGATAAGATACAGCTGTATAGAATACATTTATATATTTTATAAAATATAATTACAAAATAAATTATAGTAATGTAAGGCAGAACCAGGAGAACTGCTGTACATTATGCCATGAAATTATCTACAATTTCTGAAATCAGGCTTTTGTTTTAAAATTGTATTGCTTTTATATGTTAAATTCTCTTACAAGGCATTAATGGAGAAACATTTCCCCAAATCTACCACCCAGCTGTACCCATCCTTAATTATCTTTAAAATAGACTTTATTGTTTAGAATAGTTTTATTTATTTTTTTAAATGTGCCTATGGCTTTTAGAGGGGGGAGAGAGAGAAAGAGAAAGAGGGAGAGAGAGAGACATCAAAGTGAGAGAGAAACAATCAATTGGTTACTTCCCATACATGCCCCAAACTGGGGATTGACCTAGGCATGTTCCCTGACCAGGGATCAAATCCCCAACTTTTGGTGTACAGGATGATGCTCCAACCAACTGAGTCACACCAGCCAGGGCTGGATTAGAATAGTCTTAAACTTACAGAAAAATTAAGAAAATATAATAAGGATTTTTCATATGATCCACATAACAGTTTCCTCTATTATTAGTGTTCTTTAGTTACATTTAATGAATGAATTTTGATATATTATCATTAATAAAAGTCTGTACTTCATTTAAGCATACACAGTTGTTACCTAATGTGACTTTTCTGTTTCAAGATCCCACCTAGGATATCACATTACAGTTAGTCCTCAGGTATCCTTAGGTTTCTCCTGGCTGTGACGATTTTTCAGATATTCTATACCTTTGATGATCTTGACAGTTTCAAGTGTTACTGGTCAGATATTTTTTAGAACATCCTTTTTTAGGATCTGTTCAATGTTTTTATGATGATTAGACTATGATAATTTTTTTAGGACAAAGGTCACAGAGGCAAAGCGCTGTTGTCATTATATTACATTAAGGGTACCTACTATTGACATTAACTGTCACTGGTGACATTGCCCTTGATCACCTTGCTGAGGCAATGTTTCTCAGGTTTTGTCACTGTTGTGTGCTCTTGCTCCCCCTTTTCACGCGACAGTCTTGGGAGGGCAGTTACTCTAGGAGCTCACCCGGAAATAGAGAGTCATGCTGAAACTGCTTGAGTATGTAGTGTGGACATAAATTACTTAAATTCTTCTGCACAGGAGATTTTTCTCTTCTCCATTTTTTGAAGTCAATCACTTATTTATGTCAATATGCACTAATGGATATTTATTTTGGCAAATACTATTTCTGCTTTAATTGATAAGATCATATGGTTTTTATTCTTTATGCTGTTCATGTAGTAGATTACATTTGATTTTCAAATGTTGAACCAGCACTGTTCAACTTTAATAAATCCAACTTGTATGTGATGTATAATTTTTATATATTGATGAATTTATTTTGCTAACATTTCATCATTAATATTAAAACATTATCCCTGTTATATTCTATGCATATATATTATATTGATCAAAGGATAGAAAGATTAATTTATATAAAGTGTTATTAAAGCAATTCAAAATCCCTATGCTATACTTAAAGAAATTCATTAATCTTTAATCAGAAAATAAAGTAAAATTAAAGAGATTGTCGATGCTCTAATTTTAAAATCATCACTGAAAACTATATATCTCAAAAGACAATTCAAATGATAAGAAAGCAATTATGGAACACATTAAGACTAGAATATTTAGGTAATTGTTAACTGTTTTAATTTTTTAAATCATGACTAAATCATCAGGAGTCTTAAATGTCATCTAAATTGTCTTCTCCTTCATTTGAAAATTTTTGTTAGTAATATTATTATAGTATTATAACATCTTATAAAATTTTCAATCTGTTAGGTAAACATTTATATTAATTTTATTTTAAATGAACTCAGATAATGAGCCTTTCTCTTCTTGAGTTATTTACCTAGGCCATTTCTTAATAGGTCAGATTTCGGCCTTCAGGTAGATTTACCAAGAAGAAGAGAGCTCATGTGTATTGTCATCCTGAAGTTTTTTACTTAATTGACATTGCCTGTTAGCTTATATCTAATACTTGGAAAAGATCTAAGTGGAGTACAATATCCTGAGTTCATAGCTTTCGTCAATCAGAGCTTTTCAGTTGTCACAGCAGTGATCCAGAGCATGATACGTTCTTAGAGAAAAGTGTGAAGCTATGCTAAATGACTCCCCTTTTTACAAGCTCCCCCCATTTGGTTATTAAAATAATTATTTCCTCAAACTTAAACTTCTGCAGTGCTTTTCTATAACATAAAGTATTATAGTCTATATGATTTTATTTCTGCCTTGTCCATTCTATTTATTGTTATTTTGTATTAATTTTCTTATTTTTTCAAATGTTATTTTTATCCATGATCTTTATGAGCTAAATATTTATTCCATTTTTTTCTTTACATTCTGTCTTAGAGGTATTGTTTTATTATATGGAAAAAATATATTATGCTGCTTTCAGTATTCAGATCATTTGTGGGGAATTTTCTTCTGTTACAGCTTATATAAATGAGTCTGCATTGTGCCTAATATGATCCTTGCTTTTAATTCACACGTATTAGTTTGTATTGTTACCATTCCATTTATTTTCTTTTTTTTCCTGCTTAGGCAACTTTGTCTAGTTCATTTCTTTTCTCCTTGAAATGCCTTGACCATGTTCTCACCATATCTATATTGCTTGCTTTCCCTGTTTTGTTACTGTTTAATACCAATTTATTTATTTTTGTTGTGTTTTAAGCACATTTCTGTAGCCTGAGAGCATGACAGGTAAAGGAAAAAGCTTGAGTGAAGCATATTGAAATCCTTGTTCTGTAACCTTGTTCTTTAGGAGCTAAATATTTATTCCAATTTTTTCTTTACATTCTGTCTTAGAGGTATTGTTTTATTATTATACTGAAAAAATATATTATGCTGCTGCTACAGACATCCAAAGCTCTGCTTTGGTTTCTGTAATCATTTTAAATGCCTGCACTGTGTTCTCAATGCCTGCCATAGAATTTGGCACATTGTAGATGTTCAGTAAATGATTATTGAGTGAAAGGAGGAATAAATATCTTAGAAGAGAATTCTTGTCACATAATTGGATAGTTATGACTCTTCTGCCACAAATTGTTTTCCCTGTTAATTTTGAATTCACACTTTAAATTATAATTAGCAGACACTCTTAATGCTACATAAAACTGAAATTGGCACCCAGTTGCATTTACTCATATTTTAGTAGCCCAAGCAAAGCATCTGTAGAGCCTGATATTGGGGAAGAAATATATCTGCCACCCTTCATCCTTGAGGAGGCACTGGAAATACCTGGGAAAGAGGTATATTCTTCTCCTTGAATGAAGGGAAAAAATATTCAGAAGCAAAAATACATTGCACCTTAAGTTGTTCCAACCCTTTCAAGTAGGCAACCTTTTCTAGAGCTCAACAATCTTAATAAATGTGTAAGAACATAGCCTCAGATTTTTATTCTTCATGTTTGAAGCTAATATTAAGAAGTCTGGTGCTTGCTAGTGTGCTCAGTTGGTTGGAACATCATCCCAGAACCAAAAGGTCTCCAGCTCAATTCCCAGTCAGGGCACATGCACAGGTTGTGGGTTTGATCCCTGGTTGGGGTGCATGCAGGTGGCAGCCAATCAGTGTTTCTTTCTCACATTGATGATGTTTCTCCCTCTCTTTTCCTTTCTTTCTCTTTCTCTCTCTCTCCCTTTCCTCTCCACCCCCCTCACTCTCTTCTTTCTCTCACTCTCACTCCCCTTCTCCTCTCTCCCAAATGAGAATAAAATAAACCTTAAAAAAAAGAGAATTATCTGGCTTCTCTTTGGCTGTTTTATGCCTTGCCCCCTGGATTTACAGGCTTCAATAATTTTGACTGTTAATACATGGTTTCATTTTTTTTCCATTTCCTGGAATCATGTATTACCTTGCTTAGCAGGTACTTTTAAAAGTAATATTATTTTTAATATTCACTTAATTTAATATTTTAAATGATACTGTAATATAGTTCAATTTTGCCATTTTATATCAACTGTTCAGACTCAAATTGTAGCCAAGATGTCATTACCACCTTAAGTGTGAAACCATTTGCTCCAATGCATGCTTTCTCATATTTAATATGTGATATATTCTTTATGCTTAGTATGGTGTTGTGGTTCTGTTTAATTAAAAATTTATACTTTTTTATGAATGATCAAAATGAAGACACTTCAAATTTGCCAGTGTTTTAAACTTTAATTTAACTTCTTCATCTGCTAAATTATTTTTTAAAATTCATTAAATCTTTTTTTAAAGTTTACCTTTCACTTAACCACATTTAATACTACGGTGTTCTCCACATACAGTATTTGCCATGTTCTATTAGGATCTGTAAGAAAACTACTATGTTGTCGGTCATATTTTGGGTATCAGAGCAATCTCAGAACTTCTGCATCATAACAATTCACAACCTCACCAGTATTTATCTCTTACTTTTTTGATAATAAGCATTCTGACAAGTGTGAAGTGTTATCTTATTGTGCTTTTGATTTTCATTTGCCTAATAATTAGTGCTTTTAAGCTCCTCTTAAAGTCCCATATCCAAAACTTCCTTGATAAGACCTATGAAAATAAGTGTTTTTTCTATGTTTTCTCCTAGGGCCTATGCTTTCGGGTCTTACATTTAAGTCTTTAATCCACTGTAAGTTCATTTTTGTGAGTGGTGTAAAAGAGGGAACTTGTTTAGTTCTTTTGTATGTGAACATCCAGTCTTCCCAGCACCAATTATTGCAGACACTGTCTTTTCTCCTTGGAGTATTCTTGTCTTCCTTTTCATATACCAGTTATTGTTGTTTTGCCCCATTTAACTGTCTCTATCTTTTTTACATGCAGGATATGAATATACCCACTTATTGTTCTTTCTTCTTAGTTTAATATATATATTTTTTCACTGCTAGATACTTGAATTTTATAGTAACTTAGAAAATATGAAAATGTTTAATAGGTAGAAACATGTTGTTGGCATTTTAAACACTAATTGCCCATAGCTTTGCAAGAGAAAACACATTTAAAGGCACAATCATTAGTCACACACTCAGATCTGATTTACAATCCAGTCAAAAAGTATGGAGAATTAGATTTTAATATTGATGCAAGCATTCTAGGGGTCCAGGGACCCAAAGTTTCATGAACCACTGTGTGTTCTTGGCTTTGCACAAGAAAGAATTCCAATATGAGGCAGCATAGAGTTTAAAGTGGAGGAGTTTATGAGTGAAGTGTGAGACCGAGAGGCTACTCCACAGGCAGAGCAGTCCCATCCTACTGGGATTACTGGATTTTGCCATGCATAATGCGCACATTTTTGCCCAATTCTCCCGGAGAAAAATACGGATGTGTATTATACATGGGTATAATGATTGCATACCATGGGTGTAATAATAGGCGTAATAATCCTGTGTCTAATGAGCACAAAAATATGGGTGAGCATTACACATGGCAAAATATAGTAACTTCATTTATTGAGGCTCATTTAATATAGAAGTAGGCCATTCAATAGGGAGAGAAATATTCAGCATTTTTCTGGGAGACGGGTAGAGATTTCTCAGAAGAGTTCAGTAGGCTACTTCATGACATTTTATGGGCTTTCCTTTTAATTCAAGGCAGCCAGGGCATGTTGTAAAGTATGCCATTGTATTACAATGAGCATATAAAGAGGCTAGGGGTTACTGCAAGGTGAAATTAGCCACCCTGTTGGGTCAAGCTGATCTCTGCTGGTTCTAAGCCATAAATCCTTTGGAGGTTAGTCTTACCACCTCCTTGACAGTCCTTGTAGCCCTCGTTGGTTACAGCCCTTTCACCACATACCCTACCTCAATATCTGTAGCAATAAAATAGCTTAAAATAAAACAAAAAATTTTACTTTGTTGAACAAACAGTAATCTTAAGAAAAAAATAGGCTGAGTACTAAAAGTACAATTCTACAGTCACCTCATTTTTTCAAAGTAAATACAAATGACAGAGATTGCATGGTTTTAATAATTCAAAATCTTAATGAAGGATAAGTTATATTTTAATTGTTTAGTAAGAAAAATAATTTAGATTTTTAATCAGTGATTTAAAAAGATGAAATATTTCTTTAATTTAGAAGGATAAATTATGTTTTTTCTCTACATATTTAATGAAAGATGAATTGTAACTATGTATGGTGTGCATATATATATACATGTATATATAAAATTTCACACTGTGAAAAATGATTCATAAGGAAATACATCACTTGATCCAAGAGAAATCAAAACTCTTCCTATTATTTAAATTTAATGTGCATTTCTCTGAATGTAACTGATACTTAAACATCAGTCAGATGGGTTTGAGTCTCATGCTGATGTTACATGTGGCATCATTTCAAAGATCTACTTTTAGTTTGAGATTTTGTATTGATCAAGATGGCCTTAGTGTTTGCCCTCTGCTTTACAAAATTTTTGACAAACTTCTTCCCGACTATAAGTAACTGACCTTAGAGCATTTACTTTAGAAAATTTGTAAATTATCTTTGCCCTCTTGAGATGTAAATCTTATTAAAAGCTCTTTGAAGTATTAAAAACTAGGAATGTTTTTTCTCAAGGAAGTGAGAAGCACTTATTTGAAATATAATCATCAAAGGTGATAGTACTCTTATCTCTGTTTGTGTGGGAGATAAGGAACTTAATATGTTCAGGTGCCTTCTTCCAAATTGTAAAATTACCTCCTGTCAGATGACAAGCATGATTTTCTTTTGGATAAGGCAGTTAGCAAAAACAAATGACCTATGATCTGTAACATTCTCCAGTAAATTTTTACTAGCTCACTGTAGCCCTGAAAAATCCTACCACACTCTACTTCACTGAGTTTACTTTTAGTTTTAGCCTCTCTCCCTTGTTGTAATAGCCATGAATAAAGTCTTCTTTGCTGGATTAGATAGACTACAAGGTCAGGTAAGTCAAACCAACATGTACACTGGTATTCCTGCTGCTTGGACTTTGTGTCATTTGGGTTTGGGCCACTTCGGTCCAGTAAGGGCCATTTGTGCTACCAATTGGTTGTCTATCCATGCTGCTTGGGCTTTGTGCCATTCAGATTTGTGCCAGTTGGGTATGGTTGGGACCATTCATGGCACCAGTGATAGACTATTTCTCCCACTGGGGCTTCATGACATTTTGATCTGATTAGGACAACTTACAGTATCATTTGGCAGGAGATAAGACACTAAGGCTAGCTTGTGAGCACTGATTTGGCATAATGGAATTATGTGTTCCAGTTTTGTCTATACGTTCCCTCTTTTTCTGAGTCTTGCTATGGTTATGCTTTTGGGTTTGTACTGTTTTGTCATCAGGGGTTGTTCTGTTTCAACTCTTAAAGGGAGCCCACTGGATCAAATTTTAGCAGCTATGATCCAATGACTAAGAAGGAATTGGTTTTGTATTATAACACTACTTTGAATAGTATACTTTAGAATAGGGGGAAAATGGCCCATAAATGGTTCTCCAGATTACTACACCATCATACAATTGGAATTGTTTTGCCAAAGGTCAGGAAAATAAGGAAAAAATCCGTTATGTCCAGGCATTTGTGTCTTTATACCATGAGGATTTGGCAAAGAAAGGAAACAACCTAATGATACAGAGAAAGGAATTGGCTTTAAAACTTCCTGATAGATACAGAAAGAAAAAGTAAATGAGTAAATGAATCTCTTTAATGCCCTAAACACAGGGGATGCAGGTTTAGCAGCAAGAAGATCACCCTCACTCCTAGCCCCACTGCTGGATACCCTTGAAATAGGCCCAGAAAGATGACAATCCCACCCTGTGTGATGAAGGAATAGTGTCCCTATAGAAGACTTGGAAAAGCACCCAATTTGGCCAGGGAGCATCCTTATCCAGGCCAGGAAAATTCCCTTTCAGGCAATTCGCTATAGGCTGAATAAACCAGGAAGGCCAGCACACTGACTACTACTGGGCCCATACTACATCTTCCATTTCAGATTTACTAAACTGGAAGAATTCCAATCCCTCATATAGAAAGGATCCTCAAAAAATGGCAGATCTTATCACCTTCATTTTTATCACTCACCTTCCATACTGAGCATATATATGTACAGGCTCTCCTTAATATCCTGCTGAGGGCAGATGAAAGGCAGCTAGTTGTAAATAAGGTTAAAAAGAGGCTCATTGCCTCCATCAAGAGAATCCCAATGCGACTCCCAACCTAGCTGGGGAGATTCCCTTGACAGAGCCAAACTGGAACCCAAATGGGGACAACCTGGCCTCCCTAGAACATTACAAAAGATGCATGTTGGAATGGCTTAAGAAAGGGATGCCTAAATAAAATAGCCTGAATATGATACAGGCCATTCAGCAGAAACCAAATGAAGACCCTTCTGATTTTTTAGAAAGGATCTATCAGGCCTGTCAAAAGCACAATGATGCTGACCCACAGGCACAAGAAAATGTCCAGATGGAAACATGACTTATTGGGTGAAGTGCCTCAGATATCAAAAAGGAAGTTTCAACATTTAGATGGGGCATTGGAAGTGAATCTTTCCCAGCTGGTGGACATAGCCTTTAAAGTTACCATGCCCAGAAAACAAAGAAATTAAAGCATACCAGCATTTTCTTAGAAAAAGTATGGGAAAACTAAAAGAATAGGTGGGACCTTAAAGGAAGGAAGTAAGGACCCACTAGTTGCCAATCAATGTGCTTATTTCAAGGAGGCACATTGATTGGCCTCCTCGAAAGGGCCATTGGAGAAAATATTGCCAAAAACTCAAAAGGAAAAATAGAAACAATAGAAGTCCTCAGCAAGAAGTAATAAGAAGGAGGGTATTGGCTGATGGCGGGGTGCTGAGAAAATACCAAGCCATTTTATTAGATAACCTTGCCAACTACCACTACCTTAAACATAGTCACCTGCTCACAGACTCAGATGGAGACTCAGATCTCCAGCATGATTGCTTGGAAATCATTGACTACATTTATTTCAGTATATTGGATCTATTAGGCCAGCCACTGACAAAACCTGACTGGGAATTATATACAGATGGGAGCAGCTTCACAGAGGATGGTCAACAATGAGCCAGGTACATGGTAGTCACCATAAACAAAGTAATAGAAGCCCAAGCCCTTGCTGTAGGAAACTGAGCACAAAAGGCTGAGCTGATAACCCTCACCAGAGCCTTGGAATTATCACAGGGAAATACTGTTAACATCTACACTGACTCTAAATATGCCTTCATGGTAGTCCATGTCCATGGGGCAATATGAAAAGAAAGAGGGCTCTTAACCTCATGGGATAAGAAAAGCAAATATGTAAAAGAGATTTGAAAATTGCTAGAGGCAGTAAATCTACTGAACCAGGTTGCCATAATACACCACCCAGGACTCAAGAAAGATGGATCCCAAACATGCCAGGGAAAGCAAACTGCCAATAAAATAGCAAGACAAGTCGCCAGTGGGCTGCCACTTCTTGGGGCTTTAATTCCCCACCTGCATTTGTTGAAATTTAAACTCCATTACACAGAATGAGATGAGGAATGGACTTATGATTGTGGACTCTCTAAAACTGACCCTAATTGTACACGGAAGATAAATACTCATGGTATGAATTATTCTCTGAAGCTCTAATATATCCAATATTCAAACATCTACATGAAGGGACCCATTATGGAAGGGATGCTTTAATGGATTTTATTAGACCACACTTGAAGGGCCCTCATTTATAAAGGACTATTCAGAAGATTATCCAACCTGTCAGATATGCACCACAAACAATCCAAACACAGAACACGCCCCAACAGGAAATGTAGTGCAATGTAAAAAGATATGCCTGTTTGAGAACTGACTGGCAAGTTGACTTTACACAGATGCCTAAAACCAAAGGAAACTTTACATATTACTAGTTTGTGAAGACACCTTTTCCAGATGGATAGAGGCATACCCCACTAGAACTGAGAAGGCAATAGAAGTAGCAAAACTTCTACTCAATAAACCCTAGGTTTGGACTTCCTTACAGCAAAGTGACAATGGGCCATTGTTCACTGTAGAAATCTTCCAGAAGATAGGACAGGCGCTACAGATTCAATGCAAACTGCATGCTTCTTGGAGATCCTAACAATCTACGGGGAAGACTTAGAAAATGAACCACACAATAAAGAAGACCCTGGTGAAAATATGCCAAAAAACACCTTTGAAATAGGACTAAGCACTCCCTATTGCTTCCTCCAGATTAGTGCCATGCCCCACAGTAGGCTGAAATTAATTCCTTTTGAGATATGGGAGACACTTCCCAGTTTCTGTTTTAGGAATGCCCCCTTTAGATTTAGAACATGAATCAAAAAGCAAACAATGTGTACAACATCTAAGGCCAACACTAACAATTTTGCACAAATTTGGTCATTGCAGGTCCAGCTACCTGTCTCACGAGCCCTTGCACCTGTTATAGTAAGGAGACCAAGTCTTACTAAGCACCTGAAAGACTCAAAGTCCTGAACGGCAGTTAGCCAAGCAATGGAACAGTCCCTGGGTCATCCTGCTCACACCCTTCTCTGAAGCTCACATAATCAAGCCTTGGATCCACCACTTGTGGATAAAGCTGGCATCCCTAAGGAGGACTCAGATCTTGTTGCTGCTATTAATAAAACAAGGGAAAGCTGAACCTGCACTATGGAAGGAAATGTAAAACTCCTCTTTCAGAAAAGGACGCCGCCTACCAAATCTAAGTGACAATATTACTCTGTATTTTATTTTGCATGTTTCAGACAGTGGTTTCCTCAGCAAATTTATCCTGCTGTTAAGTATGCCAACCAAAGCCCCACTCAGGGTTAGATCATGGGAATCCTTTAGTCTCTCCAGTTTTTTGTTTCTCTAAAATTACCTCTGCACTACTAGACATAACCTCACTGAACACTTGAATGTTTGCCTGTACAATACGTCTCACCTTGGAAGCCCATCTGCAACACTGTCTGTTGAAACATGAAGCAGTCTACCAGCGTCACTTGTTCATCAGTGCTATCCTCTAGACAGCAATCCTTCTCCCTCATGTAAAGGCTTCCCACCATTCTCGACCTCCTCCTTCTTCCTTTAGTAGATAGTAAGAATCTCTGGACCACAGGAAGTAACTACAGATCAGACTTTCCTCCTTTACCCTTATAAGAGGACAAGGGTCCAGCATTTTCAAGGGGGTGTTGTTACCATTGATAGTCAGCTGTACCACTGAGAAGCCTCCCCCATCGGCCAAGATAGCAGCAGCAAAGGAGGCTCTGAGTCCATCAAAAGATGGATAGGGTTAGAAATTAAACATTCTACTGTTTGTAATAAACTTCTGGCAAATAGTGCACCAAAAGCTAGAAATATGAATTGGTAGGACTCGAGCATGCACCAAAAACTAGAAAGATGAGCAGATAGGGCCCTGAGCATGGTGAAAGCTAGCAAGATTATTGGGTTGGAAGAAGAAAAAGGGCCTTCCCCTCCATATTCCTATAAGAACTAGGGCTTGAACAGGAAGAGGAGATTGTCTTTGAGATAGGAGTCCACCATTCTCCCAGGCTGCACAGCACCTGAATGAAACATCTTTCCTGTTGCAACAGCACCTGCCTCATGAGTTTGGCTTTTGTTGAGACAGGCAGCCAAACCTTCATTTTGCTTGGTTACACTTACTCACTATTAAAGTGTGGCAATTGCTAATTTGTGGATTGGGATCAGTGGTTAAAACAGAGAGACTCTACAGACAATGGACAAAGTTATTCAACTTGGCTAAGCCTCAATTTCCCCCTATGCAAATTAGGGTTAGAAATTAAACATTCTACTGTTTGTAATAAACTTCTCGTAAATAGTAAATCCCCAATAAAAACCACAAATTTTCACCAAAAAAATTTTTCATAATCACTATCACCACAAAAAAAGAGACTTTTCTGAGTGTAAGTTCAAAGTGCATACAGTGTAGGTTAGGGCAGAATAAAAGCATAACCTGAAGGTGATCCTGAGGAGATTTGCCCTTGGGGAATGAAAACTTAAGAGCCCAGCAATAGAAGAGAGACTGAGGACATCATTCCTCATTCATCTAATAACTATAGAAAAAACAATCTGGAGACAGATCCTGAAATTTGAAAAAGTCTTATTTTTAAATTCAGAATTATTTTGAAATAGCTCAAGGGAATTTGGGTGACAATTTTCTAAAACTATTTTTAAAAATTTCTAAAAATACATTTTTCATTTTTATAAGAATATTTACATTGAAATCTGGGAATTAATTCTCAGAAAAAAGGTTCATCTTTGGAAGCAGATTATGAGCCCCGATAGAGAACTCTGTTATAGCTGTAAAAAACAGCCATGGTACAGACACTGCATTATTTTAAGTTTCCTCTTGTTTTAATGCAGAGGTAACCATGACTATTAGTCATGGTTAGGAATTATAATATTCCTAATATTAGCCATATTAGGAATATTCTAATATTAGGAATTCCTAATATTAATCATATTAGGAATTTAATGTCTTCTTTTTCATAAGTTGACAGCAATCAAGCAAAGATATCTCCTAAAGGGCAATAAAAAATAACAGATAGTTTTAAAAAGCTAGAGATTAAAATTATTTTATATGTAGAAGTCCTAATAAACTTATGAAAAGTGAATTAATATTCCACCCTCCCACCCAGGGTGGAGGGATGGGGAGAAATGGCAGACAACTGTAATTGAATAACAATAAAATGTTTTAAAAAAATCTTTCAACTTAATTTGCAAACTTCCAACTGGGTTTATATTTACATATTGATATGTAAGTAATAAATTTTAAGATATTAAAAATCACCATTCATTTTTTTAAAAAGTGAATTAATACTAAGTCTTCCAATGTTATACTCACCCAAAAGCCCGGGCTGGTGTTGCTCAGTTGGTTGCAACATCACCTTGTAAGAAAAAGTGGTAGACTCAATTCCAGGTCAGGGCACACACCTAGGTTGTGGGTTCAGTCCCCATTCTGGGTGTTTATGGGAGGCAACTGATCCATGCTTCTCTCTCTCCTTTTATCTCTCCCTTCCTCTTTCTAAAACCAATGAAAAAATGTCCTTGCATGTGGATAAAAAATATTTAAAATTTACTGACCCATAAGATTTGCATATATATGCTTATTGTTACATTGTTTTTAATAGCAAGATTAGAGTCAATGTAAAATCAATACCTTGTTGAATTATGATAATTCTCTGCAATAAGACATCATTTACAAATTAGAAAGAATGAGGTAGATCTGGGTGTATGAGCACAGATATGGGGAAAAACAATTTAAGATAAAATAATAAAAAGTAAATTACAGATTGGCATACCTACATATATATATATGTATGTCTATAGATACATGTGTACATGTGTGTGGATGTATAATTATCTGTATAAAACATCTGTGTGTGTGTAAAATATATGCCTGTATATAATTATTTTCAGAATATTTCTGGAAATATACAAGAAAATATAAACAGTAGCGACCCACAGGCACTTGACAAGTGAGACTAACAGAGCAGAATATTGTATTTATTTATTTTTTCTTAATTTTTTAAATTGAAGACTGTTGATATACACTGTTACATTAATTTCAGGTGTAAAAACATCATTATTCAATATAATATACCTTACAAAGTGATCACCATGATAAATCTAGTAACCATCTGTCACTGTATAAAGTTATTACAATACTAACAATATTCCTGTGTTATACATTACAACTATGTGATTTTTAACTTTATAATGGGAAATCTGTACCTCTTATTCTCCTTTAACTTTTATTATAAGATTTCAAATTTTATTTTGCATCAGTTGAGTAGCTGTTTCAAATTTTTACCATGCATGATATTTTTTCTCACATTTTGCTGTAGTTGTTTACTTCCTTACGTTGAGAACTTCATATATATTATTTCTTCCCACCACATAAAACAGTACACCTTTCATTTCTGATTGAGCAAAGAAGGGCTGAATATTTCCCCTCAGTCCTGCTCCGTGTAGGCCAAATAAAGAGATGAGAACAAAATGAAAACACACACACACAATTGAAAAAAAAAAAAGCAACTGAAATTTAAAACTTGACTTTTCCTTTTCGGTTTTATTTGCTGAAATCTGTAAGGACTACACTGGGAAAGAGTGATAACTATAAAACTATAAAGGAAAATAATAGAAATGTAACTGGAAAAAGAGAGCAATTACACTAAGTAGTAGAGAAATGAATTTAAAAATGAGTATACTTAAAGACAAAGGAAATAGTTACATAAAAATGGCTATCATGGCAATTAGCTGCAAGCCTGCAGACATCAAATATCTAGAGCAAAGGCTATTAATGCTGATCTCATCAGGTTGATAAGAAAGGTCATGTTTCTAGGAGGCAATGCAGCCCACAGTTAAAATTTCTTATTTCATAACTACTCTTTTTTGGAGTGGGTAGGAAACAGTCACTGCCAGACCCATTCAGATCATTTCTTCTCTGCCCAAGAGCTCTAGACTGTATTGTAGAAGGGCAACAGAAGAAATTGTGCATTGTCCTCCCAATAAACCACTAAATCTCTCAATCACAGTGTTAAGAAGCAGATTGCAAAGAAATTTATATGAAACAAATTAAAAGCAAAACTACATATTTCTATGCATGTGTATGAATGTAAATACATGTATGTAAGTATGAATACATGTGTGTAAATGTGAATACATGAAAAGGTTTGGACATTACATTCAGCATGGTTACCTCTTAAGACAGGAAAATGAGTTTGTGTATTTGAAATGGTAAGATAGTAATTGATATGTCTATTCAGTTTTTAATGATAGACTTTACTATTTCATGTTATTTTTTTTTTAAGATTTTATGTATTTATTTTTAGACAGAAGGGAAGGGAAGGGGAGAGCGAGGGAGAGAAACATCAGTGTGTGGTTTCCTCTCGTGTCCCCCCCAATGGCGACCTGGCCCAAAATCCAGGCATGTGCCCTGATGGGAATCAAACCAGTGACCCTTTGGTTCATATAGGCTGTCACTCAATCCACTGAGTCATACCAGCCAGGGATATTTCATGTTATTTTAAAAAGTGAATTAAAAAGACAAATAAATTGATAATAGTTACACTACAGGGGAAAAAGGATAATCTACCAAATTTAAGATTTTTAACTGATTTTAAAATCTAGATTTGAACTTTGAAGAATTCTTACCACCTTAAGAAGCTAAATAAAATGTGATATGTTTTTATTCCCAATACCAATTAACACACTTTCACTATTGAATTGGGCCTATGGAAAACATGAACATAAGTGAGTTTATCTGCTCTGAAACTCAAACTCCACTGTACTGTTCTATAATCTATACTTTAGGGTAGAGACATTAAAGATTCTAGACATAGAGATTAGCAAGTAAATAATTAAATTTATAGTAACTTATGTTTTCCAATCTAGTTTCTCTTAATAAAATTAGTATTGTTTCTTCATCTGCTTACTTTTTTTCTTAGTTCTCAATTAGTTCAAAAGTCAGGGAGGAAGAAAGGTATAAGCCCCTTTCAAATATTCCCAAATGTAGTCCTGGCTGGTGTGCCTCAGTGGACTAAGTGCCAGCCTACAAACCAAAAGTTTGCCAATTCAATTCCCAGTCAGGGCACATACCTGGATTGTGGGCCAGGTACCCTTTTGGGGCCATGCAAGGGGTAACTTGTAAATATGATGTTTCTCTGACACATCAATGTTTCTCTTCTTCCTTTCCCTTCACTCTAAAAATAAATCAAGAAAATATTTTAAAAATATTCTGTAAAGTATAAGCATGGGTGTTTTGCCTTCATGGAAAGTAAGCCACAGTTTGATGCTACATTAATGACAAATAAAAACTCATAGAAACCCCCAAAGTAAGAATCAATTATTCATATTCTATGTTTAAAATTAAATAAATATAGAAATGAAAATCAAAAGTTTAAAATTAAAATTACCAAAGAAAAAATTTAAAATAAAATAATTTCTTAAATAAGAACAAAAATTTGAAAAATAAATGTTGATTTTGTCATAGCTAAGCAGAATGTAGACGATGTGAATCAATGAAAAAATATTTTTAAAAGAGCCTACCTTGTCATATCCAAGTTAATTCATTCATCCTAAGTATTCTGAATTAATATTAATATTTCTTTCAGACATTTCACATAACGATTTTTCTTAAACTTGGTGTCCTAAAGAAGAGAGGAAGGAGGAAAGGCATATATTAAAAGTACTACTTTAAAAAAGATTTTAATTTATTTTTTTTAGAGACAGGGGATGGGAGAGAGAAAGAGAGGGAGAGCAACATCAATGTGTGTTTGCTTCTTACGCGCTCCCAACAGGGGACCTGGCCTACACCCCAGGCATGTACCTTTACTGGGAATCAAACTGGCAACCCTTTGGTTTACAGGTTGGTACTCAATCTACTGAGCCCCACCAACCAGGTTAAAGGTACTACTTTTAAGGTCAGTTTCCCAGTGTTGCTCAGAATTAGCAAAGCAATAGGATATCAAAAGATGATTAAAAATTAAACTAAGATTTCTCAAAGCACATACGTCACCAAATATAAACAATATTATAATCTCTTTCTTTGCAACTCATCTCTACTTCCTTAAACTTTGTTTATATTGGTTATGCATATGTGAAAACATTCCTGCTTCACAGTCAACTGTAGACTCCTAGGGGAAAGTTATCATCGGAAATGGTTCTTAAAGCTCTATGGCAAGCAAAGGACTGGTCTTTTACTTCTCCCCCATCATTTTTCAACATGACCTTCAAACTGAGTAATTGGAAGAGAGTTTGATAAATGTACTATATTACAGGTCTGGGCAGGAAACCAAATAAGGAAAACACAGGTAGTAGTGGAGTATCGTGCTGTTAGCAAAAGCCCAAAAATAACATACCGGGGCCCAAATGCTAAGCAGAGGGATTTTTAGAATGACCCAGAGACAAACAGAGAGCTGTCATGGACATAACCTGCCAAAGAAAACCCCACAGAAGAGAGGCTGGATTTACCTTATTCTGGGCTTTTGCGTGTGTGTGTGTGTGTGTGTGTGTGTGTGCTTCTACTAGTGCTCTTCATTCTCTAATCTTAACAAAAGATCCCATGGATAAAGCCTATAGAGGACACTCTCCCAGGGTGAAAAGCATGGCACAGAAAAGTGAATGTGCATCTGGAGGGACAACCAAAATAAACCTAGCTCAGATGCTATGAAAGATAAACAAGCATGAGAAATGTTAGGAAATGGTACTTGGCATCAATACTAAGACTAAGAACTGACAGACCTATATAATAATTTTTCATCTTTGTGAGAGCATCTCAGCAAGAAGAAAGGGTAGGGAGAACATTAATGGTATTGAACCAGAGGTAAAATTTCAAGGTCTTGGAATGTATTCAGCCTCTTGTTAAGCCATCCTGAGAATAACTTAGGCTCTTAATAAAATAGATTCACAACTGAATCAGACAAGTTAAGCATTCCTTTCCACTTACCCAAGAGAAATCTTTAAGAAACACAATGTGCAAACAAAAACATAACCTCCAACCACGATCTCACAGCACATATATCCAGGGAGAGACAATTCTGTATTTCATATGCCTTAGGCCAACCTCCTTCTCTGCAGCTATAAGAATTGCTGTATCTGTCAGAATGATTGAGGCAAGTTTCCTTTTTAAAGGAGAAATGTCATATAGACTTCATCAGTTTTGAGTATGATGCTTAGAACATGCAATGAATTTGATATAGCATTGTACAAATTGGCTTAAGGGAGTAGGACATATTTTAATTGCTAAGTATCAACAGATCTTTCACTTGAAATGAATTAAGGATTATGCCAGTAATCTAATTTCTTGCTTCTTGGAGTGTATCTTTGAGTGGTATAAGCCAATGAAAATGGAGCCCCATTTCTGATCTAATTAGAGATGTGAACCAGTTGGGGGTTATTCTGCTCTGCTTGACAGAGTTGAAGATTTTATCTGAATCAGGGCCGAGGACTGGTGTGGTGTGTGTTTTGGACCAAAGTTAGGGGAAGTCTGTTCGGGGAAAAGAGGACTGGTTGGTGTACTTTTTGCCTGTTAAGTTGATAATTTGAGACCAAACTGGAAGTCTATTATTTTTCATAACACTGGGAAATGACTATAATTAAAACTGGATACCAAGATAAAGTAATAGTCCAAGAGAAAAAAATTAATAACAGATATTAATAGATCAGAGCCATCTCTAAATGAGTAGATGAAGCCTGATGCATAGTATATTCTGTCATGGAACTATGGAAGATAAAACAGCACCCCTTAAAGAGCCTGGTATATTTGAATAAGCTAAGCTTTAATTAATCTAACTACTTAAGAACTATCTGGAATAATTTGGCAGTAAATTATATAACATAAAGCTGCCTTTATTTGTTTGTTCATACTGTTATATTTTTTCAGTGCCATTTGTGCTAGGCACTGTTTTAGGCACTGAGGACACAAAATAAACAACAAACAGGCAAGAATCTGACCTAATGGAGTTTACATTCAAGTATACTAGACAGAGTAAACAAAACAAATAGATGCATATCAAATTATAAATGATGATATATGAGATTAGGAAGCAAAACAAAGTAGGATAAGTAGATCACTGTAAATGCTGTTTCAGAAAAAGTACCATTAAATTTGAACATAAACTTGAATGAAGTTTGAGAGCCAGCCATGAAAATTTCTCTGGGAGGAATATTACGGATGAAAGAAACATCAAGAGCTAAGATCTTGAAGTGGATCAATAATTGGCCTGTTTGATAAACAGCAAGGATCCCACTGTGTTTTAAGTATAGAACAGAAACAGGGGCTGACAGAGAAGGAGTCAAGAGCCAAATCATATAGGGCAATTCAGGCAGAGAGAACAGTTTTAAATTTTACTCTAAATGTAATGAAAAGTCATGGTGTAGGGCAGGGGGTAAGAGTAAAATAATGAGATTATTACAGAATCCCACCAATGGATTCTGGAACAGCTGTAGGTTTCATTAGCCTGCTGCCAAAAAACATGACTCCCAATGAGAGAGTTTGGTGAAAAAGAGGCCATTTATTTAAAGGTTATACAGATTTATAATAATGGCAGATTCCTGTCATTAAGTCCCGCTCCCTTTAAAAACATCCAAAAATACATAATCCTGCTTCCCTTTGCCAAACCAGGCAGTTTCAGAATACGCCACTCAGAGGTACCATCTTTCAGAAAAGCAGAATTTTGTAACTCAGCATTCCCGGTCACAGTGCAGCTCCTAGAATCTCTCAGGAATCTGGGTGTCCAGGCAGGTCCCTGCAGCTCCATCAGATCTGCTGCCATCTTTTCCAGGCAGACTTCCAGGCAGACATCCTCATGGCAGACATCCTCACTGACTTTTAGCCTTCTCAGTGGACCACCTCTCTCACTGCCGACCTTGTGGCTTTCTCTCCTGACTTTCAGCCCTCCTTAATTTAAATGCTTGGTCCAGAATTTCCTATGTGATCTCATATCTGGCCCTTCCTATGATGTGTTAGTGTCTGCCATTTTTGACAGTTCCCCATTGTCTTTTACCCTCTTTTGTCCACCATCTTTAGTCAGGGCAAGAGTTCCTAGTGACACAGGGGCACCCCAGGTGGGCATCCACCCCCTGCCTCTCATGTGGGCTCTGTATGGGCTTCCCCCTGGCTATGTCATGAGTCACTTCATGTTCTCAGAGTCACATACACAATTCACCCTCCAGCCCTCAGTGGGAGCCCTCTTCCTTTCAAGAAGGCACAACTATTAACTTGCCTTTTGTCATACAATGTATGTCAAACACTGTACCATCTGCTCTTCCCTTCCCCCAATCAAGGATTGTGGTAGTGGTTACCCTACTTTCAGGGGTACCATGCTCTGCATGCCATTAAAAGATCACCTGAATCAAAAAATGGTCATTATGTGTTTTCTATGAAGAATAAACCCTAACAAAAGAAGATTTATTCAGGAAGCCCAATTAGGGAGTGATTATAGTAATTTAGGTAAGGGATGATAATAATCATATGTCCTGAAAACTTGTGACCCATCCTTTTGGTACTCATTCCTGTATTTGATTATGCTTGTTCTCAGTACTCAGGTAGCTTCTTCACTTAGAGGTAAGAGGGCCAATTGAAACACTGGATCTGGAAAACATACCTAACCTAAATGCAATTTGACACCTGCAATAAGCCTCTAATGGTTCCTCTTATTACTGGCCCAAACATTCCCCAGTTACTATTTTGCATTTGCTTCTTAAAACTCAGCATCATCTTCTGTCATCTCTGGACCAGCTGTTCTGATTATGAAACTTCAAATAGTTTCTCTAATCACCAATCTCCCATGACTGTGTTTTAAGTTCTAAAAACAACCTGGGATAAATTTAGAAATCAAGAACAAAACACATATGAAATTCTAGATTTAACAGCTTGTGACTTTTAATGGCATCTGTCACCTTGTCTTTGAAAAGCCATTTATCACCATAATTCCCTACTGTACTGTTTTGAAATGGTGGCCTTTTTATCTTCTTCACCCAAACATTTTATTTTAGCAAAATCACTAGGATGAGAATAGGAATATCATACTTGATGAAGAACTGAGTTCTGTGTATTTTGGAAAAAACTTAAAAGTACCTGGCCTCAGATATCCAGATAAAATTAAATACGGGATTTTCCACAACATTTTAAAATACTAATTCCCAGTATTATCAGATCTCATGATGTCATGTTAGCCACATTCTCTGCTTCACACAAACATGGGCATATGATACAACAGAACAGAGGCAGGTAAGAGTAGGAGGGTTAAAAAGAATGGTTTGTCCTATGCCATTGGTTCTGAGCATCATCCATATGGGCTAAGATTACTGAAAAATTCAAAATTTCAAGTAAATATATTTAAGATCCATTTGGGTCTGAACATTTTCACATTTCTGAGTGATAAAATAAATTTTCCAAGTTTAGTTCCCCAACAGAATGATAGCATGGATCAGTAAGAAAAGAATAGATTACATCTTTAGCTCTACTAGTTCAATGCAATCCATTACCAAGATAGATTTTTACTCTTGAAAGGCTTATTAACACACAATACAAAGTAATTTAGCTTATAGTAGTTGTGCAAGGAGATGTCATACAATACTTTAAGAAGAATAAATCATTGTTTATATACATTTTAAGAACATGGGTTTGGTAGGATTTTTAAATGAATGTCATATTTAGATTTTTCACCCACCTGCATTAATTCATAACTTAAGGTTTTCTCTTTCCTGCTTTTCAGCATCTCTCCAGTATGCTACTTAAAGAGAGTTGAAGTTTGTTTGGTAGCAGTAGATTATACTCACTGTGAGGATGTCATTAATCTCAAGATCATGCCTGTCTGGAGACAGTCAGGATTGCGTTCAGGGCCCTGCCATCTCAGTCTCCACACATTCACTTCTACAGGCCTTGTCTGAAATGAACAAGGCAACTCTGTGAAATATTGAATGCTCGGATGTCCTATTACTTACTACTTTTTCTCCTTATTATTCAGTTTGCAGAAACTCTATAGACCACATTATTGAAATTATGAATAAACTCCATATCTATTCATGAAATAATAATTTGATATATTTTTATTTGTAGACCATTTCCCATGTACAGAAAATTAATATTTAATTTCATAGGGAAAGGTTTGGTGTCAGACAGAGTGTAGCAATGCCAGTATATGTCAACTTGCTATTGTGTCATTTTCTGTCATTTTCCTATCCCCTGATTTCTGAGTGATAATGACTGATGCAACAGGAGGACAATGCAAGCTACTCTATTCATCCCTTCATGCTGCCAATGTGCCATCTTCCTGCAGTGAGATAACAGCCAGTGCGGGCATGAGCCCTAGCAGAAAACTGAGTTAGTTTGTTCTACAAATTTAGAAATAAAGAGTAAGCTTAGTTTATCAAGGAAAGAACAAATAATCTGCTAGTCTTATCAAAATTAACTTTCTAAAGCCTCATCATACCCCAAATCAAACACAGGAGAACAGAAGAAACAGCATGAAAGCTGTATGTGTTTTTATTAATTTCCAATGACCAGAGGTATAAATAAGTTATCTCAATAGTGATCTCAATTCTTCATTTTCTTTTTTTCTCATTAAATGTAGCATTGTATGTTTTGTACAATAAAAAGTGATTTGTTTGGCCTTTTTTTTTTGGTCAGGGAGAGTTTCTTCTAGTCTTCATTACAACTTAGACACCATCATGAGCTGAGGCATCAATATGACAAAAGTGCTTATTAAACTAGTTCACTAATTACAGAAATATACATGTTCTTTCCAGAAGGATCCAGCTGTGTGCTATGAAAAATAGAGACATCTCTTGAAGAAGATACAAGATATAAGAAACATGGTACATAGGACAATGACACCCCAACCCCTGTCAAAGTAGGCACCTTGGGACCTCACACAGTTCTCCCATCACCATCTTCCTGAATCTCATCAGTGGTCTGAAATCTCTTCCCTTTCAGAGGTAATTTTAGTTTTGGGAAAAGCCAGAAGTTGCAGGGCTCCAAATCTGAGCTCTTGGGGGATTGAGTTACTTGGATGATTTCACGTTTAGCCAAAAACTCTGCACAAGATGTGATGCATGAGTGGGCACGTTGTTATGATGAAGCTACCAATCATCAGTTGCCCATAGCTGTGGCCTTATGAATCATCTGAATAATTTCTGCAGAGATGTGTTCAAGCTTAATTCAAAATTTGATGCAGATTCATTGCTCTACTCACTCAGTTATTTTGAATGTGACAGCCACACAGTACACATGCTCACTCAATGGCATCTACCACCCTCACTGACTAGTACGGTGAAGTTGTTGTTCACTCACGCACATTCCAGTCCACTCTTCTTGGCTGCCAGGTTACAATGATGTTAGGCAAACTGTTCTCGTTATATTAACAAGGGTTGGATTTTTTCCAGAAAGACCTAGTGTGTGTAATAACATAAAGGGAATATTACCCTTATCAGTTTCCTTGATTTATAGTCACTATCTTTTATCATGATTGCCATGGTAACTTCTGATCAGCTGTCAGTTTTACCTTGTCTGTCTCCCCTGCACACGTTGGTTTAACCTATCATGGCAGTCACTTATTTTGTACTATAGCTTATTAGAGTTTAGTAATCTTAAGTATAGATGAAACTAAACAAAGAAAAATTAGAAAAATAGATTCATGTAACTTATGACTAGGTTTTAAGAAAAACACACACAGACATTTATAAAGCTAAATTTATGTGCTTAGAAATCTTATTTGAAGTAATGAGAATTGCCACGCAGATTATAAAAGCCCCTGAAATTAGTTCATTAGGTCCTAAGGATCTTGGAAAAATTAGAAATAGGTAGAAAATGCATGAACTGTGTCATTGTTCTTTGCTATACTTGTACTTCTCAGTGCACTTACTTTTAATTGTCTGTATTGAAGTTGATATGTATTTATAGTTTATCAATACTTGATGTGAATATTATATTTTAATAATATTTAACCAGAATTATAATTCAACTAATCAGATAAATATTTTATGCCTTAATTTTTATGTAGGCATTGATGCATCTATATGACCTTTTTCAAATTTTTATATAAGTTGGTTTTCTTTGCCAGCTTCTATATTACTCAGAGTTGTTTTTTAAATATTTGTCTTGTTTCAAGGGTAAAATGAGTCAGAAATAAAAACTGATTAAGTATTTATTTACTTCATCTAATCATCTGACTGGAGTTTCATATATGATCGAGCAATTTTATCTATGGCCTATTCTGTCAGTATCAAAGAAAAACTCAATCCAGGTAGCTTAGACAATATTAATTTAAAAATTAATGGACTGGCTGGGGTAGGGTGGAGGGAAGGGGAGAAAATGCAGACAACTGTAACTGAATAACAATAAATAAAAAATAATAAAATAATAAAAAAATAAAATACATTGCCAATTAAAATGTGAAACATAAGTTATGCAGTAATTCTAAAAACAAACAAAATTAATCGGAATTGTTCTATACTTCAAATCTTAGTGTGCACTATTAAACTGTTAGGTTTTTCTAATTGTAAAACATTGTTATTTAAAATAAGAACCATTTAAATATCAGAAATAAAAAGAAATTTCTGCATAAAAATTGGTTCAATTTTTTAGATTTTATTTTATTTTTTATTGATTATGCTATTACAGTTGTCCCATTTCCCCCTTTTATCCCTCTCTGCCCTGCACACCCCCTCCCACCTGCATTCCCTCCCTTTAGTTTATGTCCATGGGTCATATATATAAGTTCTTGGACTTCTACATTTCCTATACTATTCTTAATCTCCCCCTGTCTATTTTCTACCTACCATTTATGCTACTTATTCTTTGTACCTTTTCCCCTGTCTCCCCCTCCCACTCCCTTACTGATAACCCTCCATGTGATCTCCATTTCTGTGATTCTGTTCTTGTTTTAGTTGTTTGCTTAGTTTGTTTCTGGTTTTTTAGGTTCCGTTGTTAATAGCTGTAAGTTTGTTGTCATTTTATTGTTCATATTTTTTATCTTCTTTTTCTTAGATAAGTCCCTTTAACATTCCATGCAATAAGGGATTGGTGATGATGAACTCCTTTAACTTGACCTTATCTGGGAAGCACTTTATCTGCCCTCTCACTCTAAATGATAGCTTTGCTGGATAGAGTAATCTTGGATGTAGGTCCTTGCCTTTCATGACTTGGAATACTTCTTTCCAGCCCTTTCTTGCCTGCAAGGTTTCTTTTCAGAAATCAGCCGATAGTCTTATGGGCACTCCTTTGTAGGTAACAGTGTTCTTTTCTCTTGCCGCTTTTAAGATTCTCTCCTTGTTGGGAACCACCCTGCCTGGTTTCAGAGGCTGTAACCCCCCATGGTTAAGGCTGAGTCAGAGTTGGGACCATAAGCCACTAAGAAGACAAAGCTTGTCTCCCTGGCAGGTGTGCCACCTTTGCCCACTTCACCCTGCTTGGCCCTGAGCTTGGCCAGTTAGCCAATGACGGGTAAGAATCCTCAAGGGAGGATCAACCTAAGACAGGCTCTGGTCACGAAAGAGGCCCGCAGGGAAGGACTCGGGGGGGCTGTGGCAAAAGGAGGTGATGGACCCTCGCCCCTCAGCTTTGAAATAGCCTGAGTCCTCATTCTGTCTGCAAGAAGTCTCCTAATCTCTTGGCTGCCTTACTTCCCTTGCCTGACTTAAGCCTGAAGCAATAACAGAGGGTGGTGCAGTCCTGTGCTGGGAGGGGCGGATTCCCTGGGGAACCAGGCCTAAGAAAACTACATACATTCCTGTGAAACCTACTTAATTTGTACCCTCAGTTTAAGAGATAAGGGTCCAGACCTGAGATGAGTCTGGCGCCTAAAGTTTTATGGCCCTCTGACTAATTGGCTATAACTCAGAATAAGCCCTCAGAGTTCTCTGTAAATCTTGTATTGTTTAACCCTTACTGACTGACAATGATTGATGAGCTTTATCCGTATTCCTATGCGAATGAACCTAATAAAAGTCCCTGGAGAGAGAGGCTCTGGGCCCTTCTCCCCTTGAGAGAAGTGGCCACCTTTCCTCCCCAAGCAGATCATGTCTTGGTAGTCTTTTTCTTCATCCGTGGCGGACCGGGGGGCTGTGTTAAAGCCCCCCCCCTTATCTTAAAGCCCCGACATCTCCTTATCTTTAATCTTGAATAATGTAATTATGATGTGCCTTGGTGTGCTTCCTTGGGTCCAACTTCTTTGGGACTCTCTGAGCTTTTTGGACTTCCTGAAAGTCTATTTCCTTTGCCAGATTGGGGAATTTCTCCTTCATTATTTCTTCAAATAAAATTTCAATTTCTTGTTCTTCCTCTTCTCCTTCTGGCACCCCTATGAGTCAGATATTGGAACATTTAAAAATGTCCTGCAGGTTTCTAAGCCTCTCCTCATTTTCTTGAATTTGTGTTTCTTCATTCTGTTCTGGTTGAATGTTTATTTCTTCCTTCTGCTCCAAAAGGTTGATTTGAGTCCTGGTTTCCTTTCTGTTGCTGTTGGTTCCCTGTAGATGTTTCTTTATTGCACATAATGTGACCTTCATTGCTGCCTGGGTCTTTTTTATGCTGTTGAAGTACTTAGTGAATTCCTGGCACATCCCGATAAAGAGTATTTTGAACTGTGCATCTAATAGGTTGGCTACTTCTTCATCATTTACTTGTATTTTTTTTCTGGAGCTTTGATCTGTTCTTTCATTTGGGCCACTTTTTTTTTTTTTTTTTTTTTTTTTTGGTCTCGGCACTTCTGTTAGGTAGTAGGGGTGGAGCCTTAGGTGTTCACCAGGGTGGGGCAACCCAAGTTGTTGCGCTGTGGAGGGAGGGTCTGAGAGAGAACAGTGTCACTTGCTCCACTCTCTGCTGGTTTTCAGTCACTTTCCCTGCTACACACAATCAAATTGGGCCCTTCTGGTGCTGATTCCTGGGCGGGTAGTGTGTATACATTCCAGGACCCTGTGGGTCTCTCCAAGGAACTCTCCTGTGAGGCTAGGAGTTTCTGCCTCTGCCATCTCAACCCCCACAGGTGTTTTCAGTGAGAGGCTTTGAGGCTTTCTTTTCCCACTCTGAAACTCTGGATTGTGTGGTGTGTCTCGTTCCCTAGTTGTTCCTCCCAGTTTATCTGCACACGAATGTGGGACTGCCCACTCTACAAGCCACCGCCTCACCCAGTCTACCAGTCACCACCTTGCCACAAGTCCTCTCTACCCAGCTGCCTGTCTCCACACCTCCTACAGGTCTGTTTCTTCTTTAACTCCTTGGTTGTCGGACTTCCATACAGTTTGATTTTCTGTCAGTTCTGGTTGTTTGTGTTTTTAAATTGGTTGCTGTTGTTGTTTTGGCTGTTCAAGGAGGCACAGTGTGTCTACCTATGCCTCCATCTTGGCTGGAAGTCTTATTTATTTATTTTTAAAGAAAGGGGAAGGTAGGAAGAAAGAGAGGGGAGGGGAGGAAGAAAAGAGAGGGAGAGAAATATCAACCTGGAGACGTAACCCACCATCCAGACATGCGCCCTGGCAGGGGATTGACCAGTGACCTCTCACTTTGCAGGACAATGCCCAACCAACTGAGGTACACCATTCAGGACAGTTCAAAGTTCATTTCTGACATGTTCATTACCCTGGAGTAGCCTCAAGTATGCCCTCCTATTTTAAAGCTTGGGTTTACCTGTTTACCTGCCCATTTATCCTCTCTCTATTATTCTCTCAGGCAAGATACCGTTCTCTGGTTTCCCATAATTTATATTCCCACCAGCAGGTACTTCTTTAAGGTGCTGCTATATGTAGACTGCTTCATTTTTAAAAGACAGTACCAAACTGCAGATTTATGCAGGGTGGGGCAAAAGGAGGTTTATAGTTGTAAATGAAATAGAGTTTATTCTTGTATTATTATTTATTAATTATTGTCTTATTTTCCATACAAACAACTGTAAACCTGCTTTTATTTCACCCTGTGTTGGATTTAACCAAAATACCTTATATTTATATCTTCATGTAACCCTAACTTTAGAACCACATAGCAATTTATGTGTTCTTACAAACATAAGGCTGATTTTTTTTTGATAAGTAAGAATATATTTGATATGAGGAGAACTTTTAAATAGCCAAAAGAGAAAGGATTTGAATATCACATTGGATGCAAATTAGGATTCAAGGTCTGATCTGGGTAATGTTTAGGTTCCAAATGTGGAAGTACAAACTCAATTCTAATATGACCTCTTATTATATCATTATATCACTGAGACACTAAGTGAATTATCAGAAATTTAAAAGGCTTTCTATAAGAGGAGCCTTTTAATTTAACTTTGTTATAGATTTTTAATGAATCATCAACTTGGTTTTTCTATTTCAATTTATAAATAAGGTCTTTAGAAATATAATATTCCAGAAAATAATCAGGCGCCCATCACTACCCATGGCCTAGGGAATTAGGATAGTCATCATTACATAAATTAGGTCTAAATCACCTAAAAACTGGAGATAAATTAGAACTTAAGAATAATTTTATTTTTAACATAATTTGATCTCAAAAGGTTAGTAATCTTAATGAGGGCCTCATGATGATTCTTAAAAAGATTCCAATTAATTTATCATGTGAGCTGGAGGGGGACAAATTAAAGCTCTAAAATAAAACAAAACAATTTAGAATTATGTACCAAAAATTGTCGTAGTGAAAGCAAGTACACTCATAATTTAATCAGAAAAATGACAGGAAACCTCAAATATCATCAAGTGACTTGTCACTGAGCAGGACTACAGGACACTTTTTCAATAATCAGAAATAGAAGGCATAGCACTTTAAAAAATTAATATTTATTTTCAACAAATGCACTAGAAGTACTTAAAAATAAAACTATTTCTGAAATAATTATTAAAAAACTATTCTTTGACACTTTATACTCTGTTCAATTCTTCAAGGCAAGCACATTTAATATTTGACTATTTTATTTGGTAATTATTTCCAGATATCTAAAGAAAACAAATATACTGTTACAACTTGTGTGTAGTCAATTTAAACACTATGTGACTCCTTGTTGTAAGGTTTTATTATTATGGATCATTTATAAGCTCTATTTTTCTTGCAGTATAATTATGCCTTAATTTTGCTTAAAACCATAATGTTTCTATGATAGCTTTTCAAATATTGTTCACTGCTGAGCAAAGGCATGTACTCTTATTACATTTTCTTTCTTTACATTTATTATTTTACTAGAGTTAAAAATTGGCCCCCTCATCCCTGCTTTGATTTTTTTGAACTTATGTATAAGTCACCCCCACACTTCAGAAGCTCATAATTTCAGTATGCTCACACCTTTCATTCCAATGTCAAACATATTATTTCCCTGAACACGTGCCTAGTGGAGACATCTGACCTCTTACTAAAATGTGAGATTTCTGCACTGTAGGCCTGCTATCCAGTTGTCACATGGGTACTTCATTTTGCCATAGATCATGGGAATTTTTTCATCTCTCTACTGTGTTGGATCTCCTGTTTCCTGGATCACACAATTCTTCTATGTTGGCTTATTTCTTTGTTTTGACAGAAATCAACCTCATATAGCTTCCTGAAAAAAGGTATAAGAGAGTCAAATTTTATATCCTTCAAAAGTCTAAATATACTTTTATTTTTCTCTATGTGTTAGATAATCTAAATGGATAAAGAATTTTAACTCATATTTTCTTTAGAATTTTGAAAACATTTTTCAAAATTTTTCTTATTTCTTCTGCTTCCTTTGAGAATCTGATATTCTGATCCATCATCCTTTTTATTTGACATATCTATTCTTTAAAATATTTCCGTGTTTTAATTGTGTTTTATTTACCTGATTAGTGAGTGAGAGACTCACACTGAGCAGAGATGAACAGCGTTTTCTTAGTCACATTAATTCACAGTCTAGTCTAGGAAGATATTTCAGGGCCAATGCGGGCGGGAGGTGGCCCTGAGGCCCTGAGGTGGGAGGTGCTCTTGGGAACAGAGTGGACAAGGGGCTGTAGGAGGCCGTCTCTGTAGCACTAAACAGTTGAGGTGCGCTTCTTTAACATGGGAGAAAGAGATTGTCTTGTTTGAAGAATTCTGTGGGGTGACAGGAAACTGAAACCCCAGGAATAAGCAGGAACTGTGCCTTATCTCTTTTATAAGGAGGGTTGTTTTGGTACCGGACCTCATCTGCAGGAGCAAAAGAGCTTGGGGAGGGACTCTCAGGCCCTTTGAGGCACTTCCAATTTTACCAAATGTTAATGCAGAGGATAATATTAACGTTAGGACTTACACTTTATTTAGGAACTTCCCCTTAATTTTTATGTTATAAAATTTCATGGTATTGTGTTTTAGTAGGAGTCTATTTTTCACTCCCTGTCACTCTATCACTTTGGAAATTCATGCCCCTGTTTATGAGTTTTGTCTATTTTCTTTCTGCTTCCTTTCCTCAATGACTGCTTTCGGAAGTTCCTCTCCTTTTGTTTCATTGTTCTCCTTTCGTTGAAGTTAAATCAGCCAGATTTTGAATTAATTCATCTTCTGTGATTTTCTTATATAATTCCTCCTATTAATCATCATTTTGTCTTCTTTTACTTTTCCCTGAGAGATAAGACTTGACTTATTTATTTTTATAGATATTATTGTTAAAATTTCCAAGACCTGTTTTCTCTAAATAATTTTTAAGTATTGCTTAATAATTATTTGTATCTTCTCCAATCTCTCTGAAGATATTACTAATATATTTTTCTTCTATCATTGTCCCAATTTTTTTTTCTATTTGCTTACTTTTTTGATATCATTTGTCCTTAAATGTGGGCAGGCCATTTATATTTACAAATGAGGCACTAAAAATTTATTGGAAACTCTGCATACGTTGAATTTTCTGTAAAGCACAATTTCCTTTTTATATTCTCATTTTGGGTGTATACCACAAGTTTTCTCCTCTGACATTTCTTCCTGTTAAATCCTGTACACTTCTTCTATGAAGCATTTTCTGATAGTTTTATCCACATTATTTCTTTTTCCTCTTACTTTCCCCATTGCATATTTTAATGTCTTTTGTAGTATTTATGGTATTCTGCCTTTTATTATGTCTATACTGGATTGTAAACTCCTTAAGAGTATTCCCCATTACTTATTATCTGTGAAGCTCTTTCAAACTGTGCTGTACTTTTTTAGCATTCAAATATTTAAAGCTTTACATTTCACATTGAATGCCAAGTTAAAAATATAATCTTTACTTCCCCAAAAAAACTTTGCTTGGAGCTTTTATTTTCATAAATATTGTGACTTCAGCAATTAGGCTGAGTTTAATAATATCTAATTTTTGTCCAAACTAAGGGTGTTTCCAAATAACAATGAAGCCTCTGGTGCAAGTATCATTACCGGGCTTCTTCATTGGTAGGAATTATGATAAGATATTTGCTACATAAATTTCAACTTAAGCTGAACTGCCAGGAGACAGAAAAAGAACAAAAGTTGTCTTCTAACCCAAGAAGGGCCTCACATTTTCAAAGTGTCTTAGAATTCATTCTTTAAAAAAAAATACACTTTCTTAAGCCACTAGTTTTATCTCATTAGGCCTGTAATGCAATTCATACTTTGCTGCATGTGTGTACATGTGTACAATTCATGCAGATACTATAGATCTTTTTAAATCTCACATAATACAGTGCAAAGTCTATATCGTGTTAATACAAAGGTTCATAACAAACACTATATTTTTCAGAATTCTTTGTGAATAACAGAAGTATATAGCTTACAAGAACTATTTAAAATATTTGAACATCAATAAAAAAGTAAAAATTCATAATCTATTAAATTTAAAGCTATTCATATATTATTTACATTTATGCATAATTTTTGTCAAGTTCTTATATCATTTTTATAGTGCTTCAGGTTCCTATACTGCAACACAGTGTAAAATGTACATCTTAATTAGCCTTAATTATTTTATTCTTATTATAGTGTATATATAATTTATTAGGTATAATTATTTGGTATTCTTTTGTGCCTTGGTCTATTTCTAACAAAGATGCTATTTTACAAGTAATGACTACACATACGTCAATTTGAGTGTTTCCTGTGAAAAAAGAATATCAGAGTATGTGTAGGTTGACTAAGGTGAGAACACAAGATCTTACAAAGGAAAGAAATGGATCCATAGTATTTTCTTCCCATCATCACCTCTCCTTTGCCTTTTCCTTTCCAACTTAATAGCTATTTGGGTCATAAGAATGGATGGATATTGTGTCTTGTTCAGTCCCCATTACAGTATCTGTGATGAAGATATGGTATAAAATGTTAATGTTTTATGTAATTCTGACAGTGGTAATGTACAATTCTATTTTGACCTTTCCAATATGATTCAGATTGATCAGCAGGGCACTGTATTTCTTCCTTTGTCTACTACTGTAATAGTCTATTAAAGAAAAGGACAAAATGTTCACTCAATCAGGCTTTCTAATGTGTTGGGTAATAGTCCTCCAAATTTGCCTTGTTAAGATAGATGTTCAATAGGAGTGGTGAGAGAGGGCATCCTTGTCTAGTTCCTGATCTTAGTGGGAAAGCTCTAAGTTTTTGTCCATTGAGTGTGATGTTGGCTGTAGGTCTCTCATATATGGCCTTAATTATGTGCACCCCAATGTTCATAGCAGCACAATTTACAATAGCCAAGTACTGGAAGCAACCGAAGTGCCCATCAGCAAACGAGTGGATCCAAAAACTATGGTATATTTACACAATGGAATTCTACGCAGCAGAGAGAAAGAAGGAGCTTATACCCTTTGCAACAGCATGGATGAAACTGGAGAGCATTATGCTAAGTGAAATAAGCCAGGAAGTGAGGGACAAGTACCATATGATCTCACCTTTAACTGGAACATAAGCAATAGAAGAAAAAAGCAAACAAAATATAACCAGAGACATTGAAGTTAAGAACAATCTAACAATAGCCAGGGCGGGGGTGGGGGGTGGGGGCGGGGATAGTGGGAAGAGGGTATTACAGGAACTACTATAAAGGACACATGGACAAAACCAAGGGGGAGGGTGGAGAGGGGGGAGGGAGGTGGGTTCACCTGGGGTGGGGTAGAGGGATGGGGAGAAAAGGCATACAACTGTAATTGCATAACAATAAAATAAAAAAAAAAAAAAAAAGATAGATGTTCATTGTTTATATACATCCATAAATGTATTCATGTCAGTATAGGCATTCTATTATTTTGAATATATGTGATTATAATTTTTCTTCTGAATTATAGTATTATTTAATATATAGTAGTCTCATGCTTTTCATCGGCAGTTACATGTTTTACAAAAACATAACATTGACTTTAAAAAAAAAGCCCTGGATGGTATGGTTCAGTGAATTGAATGCTGGCCTGCAAACCAAATGGTTGTGGGTTCGATTTCCAGTCAGGGCACATGTCTAGGTTGAGGACCAGGTGCCCAGTTGGGGGCGCATGAGATGCAACCACACATCGATATTTCTCTCCCTCTCTTTCTCCCTCTTTACCCTGTCTTTTCAAATAAATAAATAAAATCTTTAAAAAAATAAAGTTGAGGTTTTTAGCTTCTAGCTTATAGAAATTAGAATAAAGGGGAGAAAGAAAAATGGGACAACTGTAATAGCATAATCAATAAAGTATATTAAAGAAAAAATAAATTAAAATAATAATAATAATAATTAATAATAATAATAATACACTGTGGTTCCCTTAAATGCTGCTAAAACCTGGCTTCAACTCTGCATGGGTGTTCATAGTTAAAAAGCATGGGTGTAGCTACATACATTTGTTTTGTGCCCTGAATCTAGTTTTATGCAAATCCTTGGGACAATGAAGAAATGTATGCATGCTTATCATGTTTTCAATAAGATTTGTCATCTTTAAAAAAAAGAAAAAATAAATTAGAAATTTGTTTTTTTATTAACAAAATATAATGAGTTTTCTAGGTATATTAGATAAAGTAGCAAGGTCTCTAGATGTTACTGCAAAATAATGAAATATATTGGGGATTCTGCACACAGTACAAAGTAATTGAACTGAATATCTGAATGTAGACTTTCAAATTATTTACTTATGATAATGCAGACAAGGAGGAGAGAAGGACAATTTGAGTCTCATTCAAAGAGTCAATCCATTACTGTATAGTTTAAACTGATTAGTTCTTATTTGTCCATACAAAGGTATCTCTGTTCTGAAAATCAGACATTTCACTCTAAAAATTAGAAGCAGTGTCAAAATCACTGCATTATGACTGGGAGAGACTAATAAGTAGTATCTTGGATTTAGGCTCACTCCTAAAGAAATCAATTAATAGCAATGTAGTGATTAATGACACTGTAGGCTGAGTTCCCAGAGTCAATAATTTCCATTTTCACCACTTCAGGGATATCATAAAAGACATACCTTATCATAAAGTTAAAATTAGTGTTTTGCCACCTATTTGGCAGCCTTCAAAGCATTACAAAATATTGAGGGTCACTGTTTATATAGTCCAGGTGACTATTATACTTTTGATTTCCAGTAGGAACCTATTATTTGAATAGTTAGAACAAAATGTGAAGTGTATACTTATGTCCATAGTTAAATAAAAAACATAATACTATCTTACAATTTTTACGTAATGTAACATGATTTGAGACATAAACAAAAACAACTGGGATTGCTTATTTGCTGTTAATCTTTGATATCCATTTGGTTTTCTAAAACAAGATAGATTACAATATTCATTAAAAAAAGAGAAGGAGAAAGAATAAATTGAGTTACAACCTAATACTTACTTGTGTTTATATGGAGATGGATGGTACAATTAAACACATACGAACCACGCCTGTAACCCTAGACTCACCTATTCCTGAATTATCCCAAGAAGAAATCTAGGAGTCATAGTGATTACTTTACCACACCACCTATATCCAACGGATATACAAGGCTATGCATACTCTCCTTACCATCTCTACTGCCACTCTCTCTCTTTACTGTCAACAAATAAGTGTCCAGTTCCCAATATGTGTCAGGCACTCTGTCTTGAATTTCACTTGGATTTGTGCAATTATTTATGTTGCTCATGCCTCTGTCTTAGCCTCATCTGTGACATTCACTACACTACTAGTAGATGGTTTTGGTGTCTCTAGATACAAGGTGTAAAGGGCTTCACATACCTTATAAAGCTTGAATTTATAAATATTAACGTTATCAAACATTCCTTAAAGAATTGGCCACTAACTCAATGTTCAGTAGAATTTTTTCTTGCCTGGAAAATATTTAAAATTACTTAATGGTATTCAGAAATGCATGTTCCACACTAAATACATTATTTGCATAAACTGATGTTTATGCCTAGAATCCTTTAACTCTGCTAGCTAGTTCACTAATTTCTTCTATTTAATCTCCTTAACCTACCAATCTAGATTATATAGCTCTATTTTGTCACTCCATAACAACTGGTGCTTCCTTTTATCATAGCATTTATCACATCACATTTCAATTTTATATTCAATACACCCTATAAGTTAGAGATTATTGTAGAGTATCATGCAGTGATAAGAAATAACAAAGACAGATCCCATATGTCTTTTACCCAGTTTTTTCCATGTGGTAACATCTTACAAAGCTGTGTCAAAACCAGGATATCGGTGTAATCCACCAATCTTACTCAGATTACTCAGATTTACTTGTACTCTTGTGTGTGTGTGTGTGTGTGTTTAGTTCTATGCATTTTAACACAAAGTTAGGTTTGTGTATCACTGCTCTAGTCAAATTTATATAACAGTTACATCACTGAAAGAATTCCTCAGGTCAGCCTTTACTGTGTTTAATATTCACCATGTTCTAAACTGTCCTAATTGTATATTAAACTCCATGAGATTAGGCTTATTGATAGGTTTAATAAATACTGAGCATTACATATTCTGATTGGATATATGTGTGTGTGTGGATGAATAGACAGATATATGTATGACACACAAACATGCATGTATAGTTCTTTGAATTATGTTCTGTTAAATTAATTTTTAAAATTTTTATTGTTATTCAATTACAGTTGTCTGCATTTTCTCCCCATCCCTCCACCCCACCCCAGCCGAACCCACCTCCCTCCCTCGCCTCCACCCTCCCCCTTGATTTTGTCCATGTGTCCTTTATAATAGTTCCTATAAACCCCTCTCCCCACTGTCCCCTTCCCACTCCCCTCTGGCTATTGTTAGATTGTTCTTAACTTCAATGTCTCTGGTTATATTTTGTGGGGAACTGTTCCAAGCATGGGAAATGTGGCTCAGCCCCCACTCAGAAAAGCCAGTGGGGAGCAAGGTTGGCAAGCAGGACCCACGCCCATGGATAGGTTCTCCAGTGGGAAATAAGTCCCTCATTGTACCTAGACTGCTATGAGACTTGCTCTTGCTAAAACTCCCTCACCCTGAATTGAGGCAGCAAGTGTTTACTGAGTACCTTTAACTTCCTAAAGTCTGTGCTAAACCACCCATGTATGGAATGTGACCGGTTTCCCCCTTGAGCTGTAACATCCTTCTCTTTGACGTAATTAGTAGTGTTCTGTCCTTTGTTGTCCTTAAAAGGTAATCACCTGTGGTGAACTTGTGCATAGTAAATGAGGTCCATCCTTGATGTAATGTGCCCAGAAAAGCAATAAAAACCTGTCCAGGTGGGGGTCGGCTCTCTCTCTCTTGGGCTCTCTCCAGCCCTCTCACCCTCTCTTACTTAGAGAGTGGCCATGCCATCCCTTTTTCTCCACAGGATTTCTGTAGTTGTGTGTATTTGTATATTACAGCCAGAACACCAGATCCTGCAGGCCAGGATCCACGTCAATATTTTGTTTGCTTTTTTTTGTTGTTGATTATGTTCCAGTTAAAGGTGAGATCATATGGTATTTGTCCCTCACCGCCTGGCTTATTTCACTTATCATAATGTTCTCCAGTTCCATCCATGTTGTTGCAAAAGGTATAAGCTCCTTCTTTCTCTCTGCTGTGTAAAATTCCACCCTGAAACACCAATCCAAAAGAACCTATGCACCCCAATGTTCATAGCAGCACAATTTACAATAGCCAAGTACTGAAAGCAACATAAGTGCCCATCAGCAAATGAGTGGATCAAAAAACTATGGTACATTTACACAATGTTGAGTTAATTTTTAAGAAAGTTCTTGTCAGTGTCTTTGATCCACACATTTAAATATTGGTTATTGTTTAATATAATTGGTATATAATTCTGTAACAAAGCATGATTTTAGGAAGGGTGTGTGTGTGTGTGTGTGTGTGTATGGTGTAACTCCATAGCTTTGACCCTACTAAGCTTAGCAGAACTTGTGGTACCTTGGATAAGTCATGAAATGTTATTTAACAAATGATTGCTGTGATTCACACATATTTGAATTCATGCTAATGCTTTATGCTAAATTCAGTTTGGCACCAAGATCTGGAATTTATATGTATCCATAATATTTTCCCCTTTTCTATTTATCTGCTTGTTATGATTGGTGATTACCAGCAGTTGCTATGTGTATTTGCTGATAAAAAGAAAGGTTTAGAGTTCCATATCCAGTTTTTCCTGCTTCAAACCCTCCATGATAATCAGCTTATCTGCATTTGGCTTTGACATGAGAAGATTATCTTATCCCTATTTGTTTAGTCTTGCCACCACATATATAAATCATTGTGATTGGGTACACAGAGGAGCTGGCTTACAGCATAGGCAAGAATAGGGCTCATTCTGGTTTAGTAATTAAAATCAGTCCTCATTCTTTGTGGAAAAGATTTAGATTTGGTCATCAAACATCAACACTTGTCTGCATTTGCTCTCCTTGTTAACTGGTTGCTGGATATGGAGGACTGTTTCTTATAGTGCTTCTGGGAAGAAGGCCCAACAATCAACCAGAATTCTGCAAATAGATACTCAGAGGTTCCTCATATTAGGATGTAGTGTGATTGTGAGGTTAGATTACCAGGAAAATGTTACGGAGATGCTCAGTGGGCAATTTTCTCTTCCAATAATTTGTGTAGTTCAGTTGTGATACTGTATTCAAAATGGTGTATCTAGAAGCGGCATCTAAAACCCTACATTCTGTGTTTCAGTTTATGTCCCTGCCAGTATTTTTGTGCCAAAGCAGATAATATAAGAGCAACAAAGACAAAATGAGACAAATCCATTGATTAAGATAAGTAGTGAACCTCATTTATCTTAAGAGATGTAGTTTCCTTGTATTATCGCTTTACATTTTTATTCTATTCTTTAAGCACATATAGTGAATAATCAATCACTATATGTACTATGTTGTCCATTATTCTTTATCTTTAACACAAAAAAAATTAGGCAAATGCAGCAGAAAGAAAGAAAGAATGAACTCCTACCTTTTGTGACAGCATGGATGGAACTGGAGACCATTATGCTAAGTGAAATAAGCCAGGTGGTGAAAGACAGATACCATATGATCTCAATTATAAGAAGAATCTAATGAATAAAATAAACTAATGAGACATGGAACCACGGAACAGAACCAGAGACATGGAAACACAGAACAGACTGATAGCTGTAGGAAGGGAGGAGAGAGGGATAGTGGTGGAAAGAAGGAGAAGGGACTAGTCAAAGAACATGTGTGAATGACCCATGGATGTAAACAGTGTGGGGATTGACTGTGGGAGTAGGGGGTGGGTTGGGCAGAGGAGGACGAAGGAGAAAAAATTGGGAGAATGTAATAGGATAATAATTGTTTTTAAATACCAACATTATTTGATTTAAACTATTTGCTAATATCAGTTTACCCTTTGTATTGAAACATTTTTGGTTGTTTCTAAGTGTATACTAATGAATGTGTATAGACCTGTATTTGTTGACAGTCAGGGGGCTTTTTCAAATTGAGGATGTCTTTGACATAGAGTTATTGATGAAAAAATCAATAAGGAGTTCTTGATTCCATAAACAAATTATGAAAAGACACACTGCCTTCTCTGCTTTTCTGAGATTCCTGTGACTACCCTTTTTGAATAAAAATTTAAAAAATTGATTCTGGATTCTCATAAAGGATCTAGAAGACACCAAGGCACTCCTAATCTTAGTTCAAGAGATGAGAAGAAGAAATTGATAATAGTTTGGATGACATTAAAGTTGGCTCAGATGAGTTGTAACAAGCTAAACAAACAAGAAACCACAGACATATGAGAAAAATAATTGAATTTACTCATATGAAGGCCTATTTCTAATTTTTACATTTTATTTTAAGTTCAAGGTTGCATAAACTCTTTTTGCAGAAAAATGAGCTTTAATAAAGGTCCTCATTGATAGAAGAATTCTCTGGGTATTTTAGTATTTTGATCATGGCTAAACAATTAGATAATTTTTGTGAGATTTTTTTCTTTGCCTAACTATACAAAAAGTAAGATAATGAAATAAGAAAAAAAATTGCTGTGGGTTATATAGTGGATTCACATAGGATTCCTTCATATACATAGCTCTACAAAAAAGGCTGCTGGAAACCTTGACCTTGAATGCTCATGGCATAATATATCTAGCTTGATAAATCAGAGTTCTTTCAGAACATCTTGGGAAATTTTAGTAACTTTAGAATCATGACTTGTATTAATAATTTTCCAATTAGGTTCAAAGGTATTTTAATAATATAAAGCACTATGGCTTATTAATAGGTTTTACATTTTTTAAAGGTTTAATATTTTATGTGAAAAACTTTGAAAAATTTGCTTCAGAAGAACACACTCAAGTCTAGCATACTTACATAATATGTTAAAATATAAAAGATAAATTTTAGATATGTTAGTGTTTTATCACTTTGAATTGTTATTTTGAGAGTTATAGAGATGTATTATAAGAAATTGATTTCACATATTTGAAATACACTATTAACGGTAGTAGGGCATTTTAACTAAAAAGCAGTACTTTAAAGGAGTTGTCCATTAAAATGAAACATTTATCTTGGGTTAACAATGATATTACTAATATTTCTAGGTTTTGCTTGTACACGTTGAAAATATTATGAGTTATAAAACAAAAATAGGTATAGAATAGGTTAATCTTTTACCATACCAGTGGAATATAATTGATCAAGAGCTAAGTAAATGATATTAAAGGCTGCAAATTTTATTTACTTATAATATACTATGTTTCATAAACATAGTAGAATGAGAATTTAGAGAGCCTGTGTCAGTTAGGGTAGGCTAAGCTGCAGTGATAAATACACACAAATATTAAAGACTCAAGCAAAAAAAAACATTTCTCTTTCATCAAACAGTCTAAGGCTGGCCTTCTGGGTCGATGAGAAAAGATGTGTGTATGTGTGTGTGTGGCGATTGTGGTGGTGGGTTGGGAGTGGGAGGCTTGCTCCAAGCATTCATTTGGAGGCCCAGAATAATAGGAACTCTTCCATCTTTAATACATGGCTTTTCCATTTTAGACAATAAAAGAGGAAAGAGCATAGAGGGGTGCACACAGAAAATTTTAAGATCTGTCCTCAAGGTAGAACATATCATTACCGTACTGTACATTACTGTTCTTCACATGACTGTACTTTGACTATAGATTAGTTTTTTCTCCCCTTCTTTTACTCTTTTATTTACTAATCATGTGAACTTAAATAAGTTGTATTACATTTATTGGGATCAAGTCCCCAAACATTTTTTGTATAGAGAACCATTCTGTGTGGTGTGGGAAATGTAGCCCAGCCCCCACTTGGAAAGGCCAGTGGAGAGCAAGGTCTGGCACACAGGACCCATGCCCACAGATAGGTTCTCCCTTGGGGAATCAGGCCTGCATTGTACCTAGGCTGCTATAAGGCTTGCTTTTGCTAAAACTCTCTCACCCTGAATTGAGGCAGCAAATATTTACTGCATATCTTTAAAGTAGCTTCCTAAAATCTATGCTAAACCTCTGAAAGATGAGTGTAACCAGTTCAACCACTTTTCCTTTTGCACTTGTAAATGTCCTTCTTCTTTGATGTAATTAGCAACATCCTCTCCTTTGTTTTCTGTAAAAGGCAACCACCTAAAGCAAACCTGTACATACTAAATGAGGACCATCCTTGATGTAATGTGCCCAGAAAAGCAATAAAAGCCTGTTCAGACAAGGGTCATGGCCCTCTCTCACTTAAAGAGTGATCATGCTGTCCCTTTTTCTCCACAGGACTTCTGTAGTCCAAGTGAATTTGTTCGTTGCAGCCACAATACATAGACCCTGCCAGTCAGGGTCTGCATCATTTTTGTTTTGTTTTTATTTTTCAGTTACAGTTTAAATTGTATTAACATCTTCTCTGACCACAATGGTATGAAACTAGAAATGAATTGCAAGAAAAAAATACACAAATGCATGGAGGTGAAAGAACATGTTATTAAACAAAGAATAGGTTAACAATGAGATCAAGGAAGAAATCAAAAGATAGCTTGAGACAAATGAAAATGAGAACGCAATAACACAAAACCCATGGGACACAGTTAAAGCAGTGTCCCCAAAGAGGGAAATGCATAGTACTATAGGCCTACTTCAAGAAACAAATAAGCAAACAAATCTCAAATAAATAATCTAACCTTACACCTAAAGGAACTAAAAAACAAAGACAAACAACCCAAAGTGAGTAGAAGGTAGGAAATGATAAAGATCAGAGAAGAAAAAACAAGAGAGAGTCTACCAAAACAATACAAAAGGTCATAACTTAGTTTTACCACTTTGTCCAACTGTAGTAAAGGTTGAAATGATAGTCTTTGTGCTGTGCCCTGGTAAAAAACAAGAGAAAAGATCTTGGTGAATAGAAAGTAGCTTCTGCCATGCAAACCAATGTATGTCACTAATCTCTGGATCCAAGTTTGTTTTTCCTATGCCCAAGGATCCTTTTTTTTTTTTTTTTTCAGAGAGCAAAGTTTTTGTTTTATTTTCCCACGAGAGGGAAAGGACTACATGAGGAGATGTGTACCAGCCCTGAGGGGTGGGGGCTGTGAGCTTTTATTAGGTGATTGCAGTGATTGTAGAGCAAGATGTTTCAGAAGATGCTAAATATTTTGAGAGCCTGTTTAGCTTCTTAATAAACATAATCAGTCATTTCTTTTTAGAATACTATACAACATGAAGCCTTTTAGTTCTCTTACACACAGAGAATGATTCTCTACTTAGAAGAAGCAAAATGAAGAATTTGAAAGTTAAGCTTTCTGATCCTGGGGTACCAGTGTGATTTTCTACTGAAGAGTCACCTGTGCTACATCATTGCAGAGAAAGACATGGAGGCAGAGAGGGCTTTCAAAGTGGGGCAGGCTATGGGATGTGGCAGCAGAAGAAATATCATAGAACTCAATCCCTCTTATTGTAAGGAGCAGCCACACCTCAGACAGCATTCTTCTTTTATAAAAGAAAAAAAGATGCTGCTTTTAGAGGCAGAACAGTAGGAACAACAAAACTCTGCTGGGATATTAGAGTAGAAGCAGACAAGAGGGCTTCTATCACCCTACAGCTGTCTTCTTTTTCAGGCCTGCTTCTAAAATTTTCTCTATCTTTTGCAGAAAGTGAAAAAAGCACAAACATTTCGGACTAATCACAATTAGATTCCCTCAAGCACTTAGGCACCTAGTCCTGGACTATCTTTTAAGAATCTTCATACACTTCGAAGGATCATCTTTCTGCATGGTTCTGCTTTGCATTTCTTTTTAATTTTTTTTCTTTTATTGATTCCAGAGAGAAATATCTATCAGTTGCTTCTTATAGGCACGCCGAATGGGAACAAAACCATCAACTCAGGCATGTGCCCTGACTGGGAACCAAACCTACAACCTTTCAGTTTGTGGGATGACACCTAACCAACTAAGCCACACCTGCCAGAGCATGTTTTGCACTTCCTGAAAGTTTTATGCTACTTGATTGGAACATTCTCCTTTTTCCTCCCCTATCACCACTTCAAACCATTTTAGCTGATAATTGCATTCTTTAGATCTCAATACTCTTGATTCTCAACATCTTAGGCTGAATTAACTCTCTCAAGTAAGGACTGCTCCCTTAGCAATCTGTTCTTTACATTTAAGGTAGTCACTGCACTTATATAGATCAATTAAATGCCTAACTTCCTCTATTAAATTATAAACTCCCTGAGGACAAGGACTGAAGCAATTACAGTACATTTCTCAGGCAGAGCACAGCCCTTGGCAATAGTAGCTGCCAGTAAAAAGTTTTGGATAAAAATGGTTTTAATATATATCATTCAATACACAAAGGTTTGTCCAGAAAGCACCCAGCCAGGTACTATGAAAAAAATAGAGACATTTATTGTAGAAGACACAGATACAGGAAACATTGTACATGGGACAATGACACCTCAGTCCCCTTCAAAGTATGCACCTTGGGTCCTCACAGAATTCTCCCAATCACCATGAGCTGCCCTGTCATATTTTCCTGAATCTTATCAGTATCATAAAATCTCTTCCCTTTCAAAGGTGATTTTAGTTTTGGGAAAACCCAGAAGTTGCAGGGTACCAAATGTGAGCTATAAAGAGGCTGAGTCACCTGGGTGATGTGGTGTTTCACCAAAAAACTCTGCATAAGGCATGGAGCATGAGCAGGCACGTTGTCATGATGAAGCTGCCAATCACCAGTTGCCCATAGCTGAGGACTTCTGAATCATCCAAATAATTTTTGCGGAGGAGTTTTCAAGTCTTTTTTAATGTGATGGCCACACAGTACACATGCTCACTCAAGGGTGCCTCCTGCCCCTACTGACACATACAATGAAGTCATCATTTTTCACGCACAAGCATTCCACTCCAATCTCCTCAGATGCAAGCTTATGTTTATGTCATGCAAATTGTTCCCATCATATTAACAATGGTTAATTCACCCTGGATGATGTGGCTCAGTGGATTAGGTGCCAGCCTGTAAACCAAAATGTCACCTGTTTAATGCCCAGTCAGAGTCAGGGTACATGCCTGGGTTGCGGACCAGGTCCCAGTTGGGGGCATGTGATAGGCAACCCATTGATGTTCTCTTGCATAATGATGTTTCTCTTCCTCTTTTTCATCCTCCCTTCCCCTCTCTCTCTAAAAATAAATAATAAAAATTTAAAAAGATACTAAAGAAAACAATTCCTGGACTTTTTCCAGATAGACCTTGTATAGTGCATATTATTCAACACTTAAACTATAGAAGAGTCACATATCTGAAGCAATTTTTTTTAACCTTAGAGTCCCTAAACTAATTTTAGAAAATCCTGAAGGCTCAAAATTGAAGATATTCTGATTCATTTTAAAATAAAATGTTCTCTAAATTTTTTATTTCAGTTGACCAAGAACAATATAAATGAGAACTCAAGGCTATGTGACACCCATAAATTATCTTGCTAGTACAGTAGTCCCCCCTTATCTGCAGGGAATACATTCCAAGACCCTCAGTGGATGCCTGAAACTGTGGGTAGTACAGAACCATATATGTAGGTAGATATGGGTAGATAGATATATGGATATAGATTAGATGTAGATATAGATAAGTAGATACAGCTCTATAATGTTTTCCTATAATACATACCTATGATAAAATTTAATTTATAAATTAAGCACAATAAGAGACTAACAATAACTAATAATAAAATAGAATAATTATGTCTACTGTAATAAAAGTTATGTTAATGTGGTTTCCTTCCCTCTCTCTCTTTCTCTCTCTCTAATAACCAATCTGATAACTGAGGCAATTATTATGCTGAAAAAAGGGATGATTCACGTACAGAAATAACAGAAGGGATGGCGCAAGATTTCATCACGCTTCTCAAACCTATGAAATTTAAAACCTATGAATTGCTGATTTCTGGGACTTTCCATTTAATATTTTTGGACTGTGGTTGACCATGGGTAACTGAAACTATGGAAAGTGAAACCACAGTTAATGGAAAACCACTGTATATGTTTTCACCATAAAGGATTAGGAGTGTATGAGTGGACAATGCAATTTCATCACTATAGACAAAAATTAATTTAAAATAGGTATTCCAAAGATTTCACAGAAGTACAAAGTTTAGCCAGGAAGAAGCATTTTCCAAAATTTATAGAAAGGTGATATAATATAGTCATTAAGAATGTAACTTCTGGAGCCAAATCATGAGAGTTCAGGTCCCAGTTCCACTCCCTGTGTGACTTTTGAGAAGTTATGTAGCCCCTCTGTGCACCTAGTGCCTCCCTGGTGGTAAATCAGGATGAAGATGATGCCTCTCGTACAGGCTGTTTCATATATATTCTTCTCCTGCTCCTCCAGCTCTTCCTTCTCTTTCTCTTTTACTTTCTTCTTATTAATTTTGGGAAGTGTTGTATATGAATGTTATACACTCTTGAGTAATGGTTGTATATTGCAGAGGTTAAACCAATATCATTACTATATATTTTTTTGAAAAGCTTCCCTATCTGCTGGACACATGAAAAATAGAAACTAATATTTAGAACCTACATATTGTATAAAGGCTATATCCTTACTATTAAATGGAATAATGTCAAAAATGTTAATTATATGTAATAATAATTTTAGTATCTCAATGAAATTAAGAGAATTATATAACAAACCACATTTCACTTTGTATAATTTAAATTTTTCCCAATAAATGCTGATCCACTCTACTTGAATCAAACCTGTATATATACTGCTTGCAAAATATAATATTTTTCAAAAACAATCTCTAAAAACTTAAAGAATAGCCCTGTTGTTGGCTTGTTTTGTTAGAGTGACGTCCCATATACAAAAAGGTTGTGGGTTCAATCATGGTCAGGGCACATACCTAAGTTGTAGGTTTAATCCCAAGTAAGGGTGCATACATATGGGCAACTGATTGATGTTTCTTTCTCTCTGTAAAATTAATAAACATGTCCTTCACTGAGGAATAAAAAATATTAAAGAAAGAATAGGCAGCACACAAGTAAAGCCACTTTAATACTAACCAGAAAATATCTATCTGTCAGATGATATTTGCAACTATTAAAAGGCTATGTTTCAACCATAATGAGCCTGCTTTGGGCAACAATTGAGTAGCTCTGCTTTAGTATGTCCTTTTATACTGACTCATGGGCAGGTTATATAATTTGTCCCAATTGCCACAGTATTCATCATATTGCTTATATGGCATTATTTTGTGCATGCATTTAATACTATTTTGAATGCTCTAGAATTTTTCTGTAAGATTTTTAAGGATTGCATAGAATTTGACTATTGCAGTTGGAACTTCAAAGCCAGTTGCAATATACTTTAATCTTAGCATCAGTAGCTTTTTTTTTTTTTTTTGCTCACACCCTACGTAATGTCATTCTGGCTCTATTGTTTAGTCAAGATAACCAGTTATATTATTCCACAGCATGCAATCATAGTGATCAATTTATCCAGGTCTGCTTATGGAAGAAATATGTGACCATCTATGAAAAAGAGAGATTTTATGCTCTAAGTCCCGGGGACCACGAAAAATAGATACTTGTCTTAATGGTGGGTGTATAAATAAAATTGTGAGGTATAATTACTAAGAAAAAAGTCCATATTATATTTTCCTTCCAAACTTATCAACCACTTTCACACATAGACACTAATGCCTGTGTCTTAAAGTCCAGACCTAAGATTTTCTTATCAAATATTGAAAACCAAAGTCATATTCTTACAGCATCATATCTGTCTGCAGCAGAAAAGTAGAACTATCTCTGCCCCTACTCTACTCCCCAGGTGACCGAAATGCCTCACAGATTCCATTTATTTATCATGGTACCCCCCCCTATGGTGCTCAAAGCCATCTCTGCCATTTATTGTTGTAGCTTTGGGCAAGTGACATTTTTACTTTATGCTTATTCCCCAAATATGTACATATAATGTTAATTATAGTACAGTGTGTATCTCAAAAAATTCTATGAGGATTAAATCAGCAAAGATTTGAAAGGCATTTACCACATTTCTAATAAAAACAATTCTTAATAAATATGAAGTATTATTAACAATATTTAAATAAGAAAAATATATTAATTTCTTTTCACTAGCATTCTTTCCACAAAACTGATATTCCTGAGGCCTTGGTCTTTCAAAATAATAGATTTATATGTGCAATGTTTTAGCTAAATTATGAATGATATGATAAGGATGAGTACAGGCAAGATAAACTTCAGGTAAAAGATTTTAAAAAGAAAGCAGTTTGTGATGCAATTTAAGTAATTCAGCTTTTCAGCAAAAATCAATTTACATTTTTATTTTTAAGTGCAATAACTTAAAAAATTAATAGTTCAGATTTTAGAAAATTAGATTAACTCATACAATTTAGAATCCCCAGTAAACTGTTTAATTAGTATTTGATAGGGTGATCTTAACTTTATTATATGATAACTAAGCAGACACACTTGCTCCCAAGAACTCATATATTATATTACAGAGCATGCAGCTGTCAAGTGTTTTTCTAAAAGGCAATCAAAATAACTAAAAACTTATTTTTTATGGATGACATAATCCAAATGAGGAAATGCATTAGAACATCCTCTGCATATTTCAGAGCTTAATGAACAATCTCATCTTCATTCAGCATTTTTAAGCTACTTGTGCTTAAAAGGATAGAAGTAATTCTAAAATCATCTTTCATACCAACACAATATATCTCTACAAATTACAAGAGCTATGGGAAATGCAAATATAATACATTACCTGAGCAAAACATTAACCTCTTACCTCTGATTTTTCTTTGCGGCTTTACCTTTAAAAGGTACTGCCATTTCCAAATCAGCAAAATGTGTGAAATCTTTTTATAGTGGAAGTGCACAAAATCCAGTGATTATTCAACTTAAAGTTAAATAAAACCAAATTGCTTGGTAAACAGAATGAGACATCCTTCTTGTAGATCCACTTAATGGGTACAGATAACATATTATTGAAGTTTTTTTTATCACTTTTATTTGGGATAAAGATTGCCTTTGGCCTTGGGATACAGAAGCATTACTCTGACAAAGAGAAAATAATTAAAGTGATTTTTTTATCCAAAAATTAAAAGGCTCATCTAAGACAGAATATGTATTTTTGGAATAAAAATACTTCAATTTCATGACATTCATTTATAGATAAGTAATCCCCTTTGATGACAATGTTAACTTGGCACTTTATGTTAGATTTAAAAATAAGTGTGTTTCATAAACAAATATTTATTAATTCATTTCAGAAAAGTCTAAATTTTGAGCCATTTTCAGTGACCATAATGATTTTTATTAATGGATTTGTGTATGCCTGACTTTCAATGAGTTACCTCAGTTACAAATCTATTTCTTTTACGAACTATAGTTGAGTTAGGGGCTTTTTTTGTGATTTTAAACACTGAGCTTTCAGAATTCTATAATTGTCAACCAAACTTATTATTTTTTTAGATTAATCAGCACAGGGTATCCATATACTAAACTTAGAGAAGAGGTGAGACATTTTACCACAATCGTGGGATTTGGGTTTCCTTATCCTTTGAGCGGTAGGTAACCCCTCATCTCCGACACTTCTTCTATTTCCTTCAGTAAGATAATGAACTGCAAGTATAAAGAACTGAATGTATTGCAGTTGGCAACCTACTCTCTTCTGATTAGTTCACAATGGGTCTCCCATCATTATTTTCCTTGTTCAACAATCTATTCAATTCGAGGATTCTGATAGCGATCTTTTTATTACAATGCTATTGTGATAATTAATGTTGGTTACATACTTGGAGATCCTTGTATGGTTAATCATATTCTGGTGCCAAGTACATTATTATTTCATTAAAATGGATGTGAAGATGAAACATAAAGTGGAAGGCCATGGCCTGGAAATTATTTCCTATTGCCGAGTAGAAGGATGCATTTGTTTGGCAGCTTTCTAAGTACAGTATAAGCAGGTGGCCATGAACAAACCGACCCATAGCAGAGAAATATTTCACCCACATAGTTAAGATTCTGATTGAGTTATTGGTAAAGTCTATAATGTCTGGGTTTCTTTGGCTATTTTGCTAAGTGGAGATTTAGACAAATTACTTTGTAAGAGGAGAAATAGAAAATTTTTAAGAGAAAAAAAAGCTTCAAATCAGAATTACCCCTAAATGCTTTCTTTACTGTAGTGAAAAACTATGAGTTTGGAGTTAAAAAAAGGACAGGCTGGAATTCAGGGTCTGTCAATGTTGAACTTCCGTAACACATGGACTGGGTCTGTGTTATCCAGTGCTGTACGCCTAGTATACAAAACATAGTGGGCACATGCCTGGGGCTCAATGCCTGTTTATAAACAAACAGATGAGTGCATGAATTTATACAAGACATGTAGCAATGGTGACATTTACTGAAAAGTGGTATAAAAATCAAGTCTCTTAATGAATGTAAATGCTTTGTAAGAATAATGTAATGAATATTAATAACATACTCTATTGTTCTAAAACATTTTTGTATAGCATCTCCATAAGATTAATAATAAACAAGTCTACTAACTTAGGTAAGAATGCTTTTCATTTCCTCCTTCTAGTTTCAATTCTCTCCTTTTAGTTTAACTCAAGTCCAGGACCATCTACACCACATGTTTCTAACAAAACCAAACTTAAAATAGCATACAAATTTAATTTATATAATGTTGATTATAAAATTCTGAAACCCACTATTATTTGCATTATAAGATGTGAAATGTAGCAAAGAATAAAGAGTACATTTTAAAATAAACTCTAATCCCACTACTTTGAGATAATAATCACTGCTATTTTTAATGTATTTTTATGTATTTTCATAAACAAATACAGACATATGTAAATACATAAACACATGCATGTTGCACTTTCATTTTATATTCTTAATCATTAAATATTTCCCAGAACTTTATTTTGAGTGGCGTTTAAATATACCTATATTGATATTAATTCACAAATTAATAACTAAGTTTATCTCTCCAAAGTTTAATTAAAATATGTAACAATAGTGCTATAAAATACATACATGTAAAACTTCATAGTCATAGCTTTTGTTTCCTTAACAAAAATCAATGGGTGAAAAATTATTGTTTAAACCACATTAATTATAATTTAATTATTTTACTCAGCAAAGAAAATCATCAACAAATGGAAAGATAACCTACTATATGGGAAAACATCTAAAAATAATATATTTGATAAGGGAATACTATTGAAAATATATAAAAATTCATAAAATTCAATAACAAAAAGTAAAAAGTTAATCTGAATAAGAAATCAGCAGATTAGAATAAACAATTTTCCAAGATGGCCAACAGGTTCATGAAAAGATTCTGATCAAACCCTGACCAGAGTGTCTTAGTTGGTCATTTGTATTTCTACAAAGCAAAAGGTCCCCCAGTTAAATTCCTGGTCAGAGCACATGTCTGGGTTGCAGGTTTGGTCCCCAAGTATGAGAGGCAACCAACTGATGTTTCTGTCTCACATTGATATTTATCTCACTCTCTTTCTCCTTCCCATCCCCACTCTCTTAAAGTAAATAAATAAAATCTCTTTTAAAAAGATGCTGAGCATCATTTCCATGAAGGAAACACATCAAAACCACAATGAGTATCACCTTATACCTGTTAGAAAGACAGGTATCAAAAAGACAAGAAATAACAAGTATTGATGAGGATGTAAAGGAAGTATTTGTTGGTGGGAACGTAAATTGCTGAAGCCACTATGAAAAGTAGTATAGAGGTTCTTCAAAAGTTAATAGCAGAACAACTAAATGATCAATTCCACTTATGGGTATTTTTTCTGAAGAAAATAAAAATATTAACTCAGAAAGGTCTACGTACCACCATGTTTACAATACCAAGATATGGAATCAAACTAAGTTTCCATCAAAGGATGCATGAATAAAGAAATTTTGACAAATATATTTGTGTGTGTACATATACATATACATGTAATGGAATATTATTAATCATAAAAATGGTGAAATTTTGTTATTTGTAACAAAATGGATGGACCTTGAGGGCCATATGGTAAGTCAGTGAAAGACAAATACCACAGGCTATAGTTTATATATGGAATCTAAAATCAAACAAATGAAAAAAACAAGCTATACATACAGAGAATAGATTGATGGTTTCTGGAATTGGGGGGTGCAGGAGGTGGGAGTAATGGGTGAAGGGGGTCAAAGATAAACAGAAAAAAATGAATGCTTTTGATACAAAATTTATAACAGCCCTCGGTAGTGTAAGAACCACAGTGGAGCCAGCAATTCCCTTGTACATGTGCTTATTGGTCATTTATATTTTATATTTTGTCACAAGTGTTCACAGTGTTTGCCAATGTTTTAGTGTTGTGCTTGATGGTTTTTATTTGATCTATAATGAATTATGGGTAAAATATAAACACATTTGATACAATAAAAGCAGTTTATATAATATATAGTTTTATATAATAAAGCATTAATTATCTGTACATCATGTATCTCATTTGGAACAAAGGAACTTAGGCAGGAACATGCTCAGAACCCTGGAGGGAGAGGAAAGCAGACACTTGGGAACGAATGATGTGGTTGCTGTTAAGAGCTGAGGTCTGAGGTGGGGATTGAGAGCATGTGGGCCTTGCAGCATCGTGCAAGGTCATAGTATTAACTTGAAATAAATGGGGAGCTGTTGCAACATTTTGAGGAGAGAAGTCACTTAGCTTTTTAAAAGATGATTACTTTGGCTGCTCTCATAAGAATAGACTGTAAAGGAGGCAAAATAAAAGCAAAAAAGCAAATTAGGAAATATTACAGGAATCAGAGGAGAGATGATGTTGCCAGTGGGCTAAGAGAGAAGTAGTTAAGGTGGTGAGAAAGGTGAGGTTCTGAAGATATTTTAAAGATGTTACTAAAAGTTAATAATGTTGATTATTCTTATATGAGTTGACAAGTATAATACAAGTGGATTTCAGGAGAAAAATCTGAACTAGAGATGCAAATGTTAGAATTGCTGGCATAGAAATAGCACCTAAAGTGCTTGGAACTTAAGATTCAAAAGGAAAATAGGAAAGGAACATGCTCTGAGTGCTCGGCCACTTCAACTTAAGTGATTAGATAGAAGAGAAGCCACCAAAGCAAGCTGCAAAGGGTGATAAGTGAGGTATGAAGGAATCCAGAAAAAGTGGGAGAATGTGGACAAAAAAGATGAGCATGATCAGCTGTGACAAATGCTATTTTTAGGTCAAGTGTGATGATGATTTAACAGCATGGAAGTCATGAGTACAGTGTCTGTTGGATAAGTCATGGCATGGTTTGCTTCCACGCACACACACAACCCTATTTGAATTGGGTTGGAATTGGGTCATGCAGGATTATTACTTTAAAATGGGAGCAAAAGAATGCATAAATAGCAGGCTGGGAAAGTGGGTTTAAGAGAAACTTCATATTTGATTTCATACTTAGAATGGAAAAATACAGCTTACGTATAAATAATTAGAATGATCTAGCAAAGAACAAATATTTGAATGCATATAGGTAAAAAAGGTAAGAATTGTTAGAGCAAAATGCTTAAGTAGAAAAAAGGGGATAAATTTGGTCCACAAGTACAGAGCTGGGCTTTATATAGGAGCAAGAACAACTGATCTTTGAGGCATGAAGTCAGGTGCAAATGCTGTAGGTGGGTAAAGATGATAATAGGAGTTGATGGAAATTGTATTTTCATGCTGCCTGATCCTCATATCACCTTGTTCATATTTTCTCTTGATTAAATGTTCTGGTTTGTGATGTAGTAAATTTCACTAATCTTTTCCTAAAGGTTTTGTAGCATTTATATCTTTCATCAAAAGCCTTCTCTTACTTGATGTGATTAAAATATGTACCTATATTTTATCCCAAACATTTTACATTTATTTTATATTTTAAATATTTTACATTATTTAATCACTTAATTTACCTAAATTGCATTTTTAGAGTAAAACTTATAAAAGGTAGGAAAAATATTAGTAGTCTAATTTGAATTTTAAACAATAAAGATGTATTTGGGGATAATTATACTTGCGAACTTACAGAAGAACAGTCAACATTACTATCTTTTAGTAATACCTTTGAAATATTTTCAGAACCTGACCTTTTCTTACCACTTTAACTCCTTCTCAGCCCAAAGGCAATATCACATCTTCTTTGATTTCTGTAATAACAGGTCTGTACGGAAAGGGTCCAGCCATTGTTAATATAAAGAGAACGGTTTGCAGGAATTTGCATGTGTGAACAATGATGACTTCACTGTACTAGTCAGTAGGGGTGGTAGATGCTGCTGAGTGACCGTGTGTACTATGAATCTTTGTCAAATTTTGTGTTAAACTTGAACATTACTCTGTGGAAACTATTTGGATGATTCAGGAGGCCACAGCTGTGGGCAACTGGTGATTGGCAGCTTCATAACGACAACACACCCACTCATGTATCACATGTTACATGAGAGACTTTTGGTGAAACATCAAATCACCCAGGTGACTCAGCCCTGCTACAGCCCAGATTTGCCACCCAGCGACTTCTGGCTTTTCCCAGAACTAAAATCACCTCTTCAGTACATGTCTCTATTTTTCATATTACATGGCTGGACACCTTCTGGACAGACCTCATATTTCCTAACTTGTCTCCTGAATGTAAATCATAGTATACCTTTCATTTATTGTGGTTTACTTTTTTTTCTTCATTAAAGTCCAATACATATTTTGTTAGCTATTTTAGGTATATTTATCTGTGTTAATACTGTATATGTTATATTCTTTAAATATAATTTAAGTGTGTGATTAAAGTACTGAACTTGGGATAGTACATCAAGAAATATTTATATTTTTATCCAACAACTGCCCTTCAATAAAGTTTAATCGCTCCATAATTCCATTGAATGACTCCTTAGGCAGAAGCCATCACTTTCAGAACATGTTCAGTTACAGAAACTAATTGCATTTCAGTGATTATAACTTGCTTTTAGATATTAAAAAGATACTTCACATAAAGTGCGATTTAAAATGTCTCTTCCAGTTCATGGATATTTCCCTTTCCCTAACCCAGGGCTGACATGACTTAGGGACCTGGAATAGAAGATTTTTTCTACCATTTCTTTCTTGCTCCTTACTTTCCCAACCTTTCTGCAACTTGTGATTCCCCTTCCTCTTCCATATAAGCATGCTATCAAAGCAGTGGTTGCACCGGTAAAAGCTAGACAAGCAAGGCAGATTTATTCAAGACTATGGCAACAAGGGAGAGAGGCCAGAATTCAGTATGAGTTCAACACTGCTGAAATAAAAAGTTGGAGAGATTTTAAGAGCTGGAGTGGGGGGATGCCTTAAGTCACCTGTGTTTACTAATTGGCTGTATGCCAAAAAAAAAAAAAAGTAAACTTTCACTTATCTTCATAAAAGGAAGTAGTTCTGTAACTTGGAGAGAATCTCCTACCAAAATTAGACTCCTACCTTCCCAAGAGAAAGTGGGAGCTCTAGTTTCCCTGGCGATTACATTTCAGAGGAAAATCCCAGGTCCTTGAGAGAGATATTTTTGGCTGTAAAACTGGAAAGAGGATTTTAATAAGATATGCATGTCAACTGGGCAGAAAAACATTTTCAAGTACAAATTTTCTAAAGTAAATGCTTTAAGTCAGAGGTGGCAAACACAAGGCCCATGGGCCGAATCCAGCCCTCCACCTTGTTTTATCCAGCCTGGCACTTTGTTTCTACCTGGCGGCCATGCCGAGTTCTTGCTTAACTGTAAAGGAGTAAGTTACATTTATACACTCCTAAAATTACATTTGGCCCTTTGAAGGCAACTGTGAGGTTGACCTGGTCCCTGTTGAAAATGAATTTGACACCCCTGCAAGTAAAGGGAGGTCAGGATCTAGACTCAAGAAGTTTGTCTAAAGTTTAGTCAAGCTCAGGGGAAGGTGAAAGTCATCTTGATCAGTGGGTACAAATTGCTGTTCTCTTTCTTGTGCTCTAAATTGTAGAGACAACAGGAAAATCCCAATTTTTTCATTTGTAACACTTTCTAATTATTCATATTCATGTTAGGAATATAATTGATTTGTATACATTGACTTATTATTTCAGAAAACTTGTGGAATCTTTTTTATTATAAAAATTTACTGTAAAGTCTTAGGTTTTATCTGTCAGCAACTGTCTTGTCAGCAATTATGACAGTTTTGTTTCTTCCTGTTTAATCTTTTCCTTTTTTCTCTTGACTTTTTACCCTCTGTACTCACTAGGACCTCCCTCACAATATTCAATATGTGCAGTGATGGAAAGCATGCTTTTTTCTGCCTGACTTTAAAGAGAATGCTACTAAAATTTACCTGTATGGGCAAAATCAGATGTAAGGTTTTGGTAGATTCTACTAGAAATGGCTGTCTCTTTACATTTTTATTTTATTATGAACTTTTACCTAAAGACTGATTTTTATGGAGTTTTTCTCCCATTATCATACAGTAGTTCCTCAAATAACATTGTTTTATTCAACATCATTTCATTATAACATTGATGAGATGTCATAAGAACTTAACTCTTATTTATAGGACTTAGCCTGTGGTAAAATTGGTCTCATCACACATTGTTTCATTTAAAGTCACAGAACCAATTAATGACATTAAGTGAGGACTTAGTGTACTTATTTAACATAGTAAAAATTGGCAATTTTTTCTGTATGTTTTTCTCTTAGTTATCTATGCATTTTTTATTCCAAGGTGATGGGGAAATTCATTGACACTTTTCTCTGAAGTATTTTTTAAATACTATCTTTTACATTGAAAGCATTTAATGACTTGAATTAATGTGATTGCACTCTGTCATAGGGCTCCAGTAATTTTCTTGATTTGTGATGTTATGGGAATTGTGTATAACAAGTAAGTGTTATGCTAAGGTTTGTTTCTTGGCACAATTCTTTTCTTTCATTATTTTTATTTTTTATTGTTGTTAAAGTACAGTTGTCTCCATTTTCCCACAACCACTCCCCTCCACCCCACTGATCCCCACCTCCCACCCTAGATCCTACCCCCTTAGGCTTTGTCCATGTGTTCTTTATACATGTTCCTTGATGGCCCTTCCCCTATTTTCCCCCATGACCCCTCTCCCTCCTCCTCTCTGATTACTGTCTTTATTTCAATGTCTCTGGTTATATTTTGCTTGCTTGTATGTTTTGTTGATTAGGTTCCACTTATGGGTGAGATCAAATGGTATTTGTCTTTCATCACATGGCTTATTTCACTTAGCATAATGCTCTCCAGATCCATCCATGCTGTTGCAAAGGGTAGAAACTTCTTTCTTTCTCCTGCATAGTATTCCATTGTGTAAATGTACCATAGTTTTTTGATCAGCTCATTTCCTGATGGGCACTTAGGATGCCTCCAACACTTGGCTATTGTAAATTGTGCTGCTATGAACATTGGGGTACATAGGTTCTTTTGATTTGGTGTTTCAGGATTCTTAGGGTATAATCCCCGCAGTGGAATTCCCAGGTCAAAAGGCAGTTCCATTTTTAGTTTTCTGAGGAAATTCCATACTTTTTTCCACAGTGGTTGTGCCAGTCTGCTTTCCAGCTGACAGTGTACTAGGGTTCCCTTTTCTTTACAACCTTACCAGCACTAGTTTGTTGATTTCTTTATGATATAATGATGAGTATCATGGACTCCAGAGTCAGAATACTCAGGTTCAGAATCCAGTTTCTCTAACTTTGGTTCTGTGTCTTTGATGGATATTTAAGTGTCTGCTGGATTCATCTGTACAATTTAGATGAGAATAATACTATGGCAGGAAAAAAAGGAAGGCAGGTAGGGAGACTTGGCTAAAAGAAAGCAGAAGACGCAGAAGAGAAAGTCAGAGAGATTCCATGTGTAAGAATGACTCATTCTATGGCTGCTGGTTCTGAAGATGGGAGAAGGGTCCATACAAATGTCAAGTAATGTGGGCAGACTCTGGAAGCTGAAATGGATGCATGGCTGAGAACCAACAAGGAGGTGGAGCATCACTCCTACCACCACAAGGGACTGAATTAAGCTAACAACCCAAATGAGCACGGAGGGGGATTCTTCCTCAGAGCCACCAGTAAGGAAAATTGACCAGAGTCACCTTGATTTTTAGGTGACAATCGTGTTGGATATATGAGCTACAGAAACTGTGAGAAGAAAATTTCCATTGCTTTAAGCCACAAATTTGAGGTAATTTGTTATGCAGCAATAGAAAACTAAAGCAAGTACATACATGAAAGGATTGTTATCGTTATTAAATGAGTTTATTTGTTTAAAACACTAAGAATAGCACCTAGCATGTATGAAGTCATAAATTCTGACTGTTGTTATAAAGATACTATATTATTATATTCATCTAAATCAAATCTTATTTATTATAATGTTATCATACATATTAATCTTGGATATTCTTATTCATTTACCCTTCTTTACTCTGTCAAATTTAAATCACCATTGAAATTCTATAAAAAATACTTTAAAAAGTGCATTGATTCTACTTTCAGATTCTATTGATAAAAATTATGGCTTTTATAACAATATTATTATTAAATATTTTTATTATGTTTATATTCTTCCAAAAATTATTTTTCTTTCTCTTACTCTTATATCCATGTTTATATTACTTTAAATCATCTTTTCTTTCATTTTCAAGGATGATAATAACAACAGTGTCACGACTGTGTTGGGGGGAAGGATAGTGGTCAGAAGTAGAGGAAGGTATGGCGGGGGATAAATGGTGATGAGACTTTACTTGGTGTTGTGAACCTCACAAAACAGTGTACAGATGATGTGTTGTAGAATTGTGATAAAACCTGTATAGTTTTGTTAACCAGTGTCATCCTCATAAATTTAATAAAAAGGAAAATAAATAAATAAATAAATAAATAACCAATCTCAAAAGAATTCTGTCCTGCCTAGAAGTCCTAATATGAAGTATGTTAGGAGGTATTCTTTCCTCCTGACCCGTGGATCTCTACTTTCACCACTGACAGTGATCCTCTTGCTTTCCTGTGGCTTCAGCCTTTCCCTTTCAACTAGATTCTTCCCATGACCTGCCCATCTTCATTTTAAAACAAAGCAAAACCAAACAAAAAGTTATACCTCGATTTGCATACCTATCAACTACCACCACATTTCTCCTTTATAACCAACTTTTTAAAAAAATTTTATTGTATTTTTTCCATTACCATTTATCCACCTTATACCCTCTTCCACCTCTGTTCACCCCACTCTATAACCAAATTTCTTAATAGGTGTGAATAGATTTATGTTTTCTATTTCCTCACCTCTCATTGCTCAACCCACTCACATCATATCAGTGCAGTTTATATCAGGGTCTCCCATGCCCGTCACATTATTCTGAGCTCATTTTACCTGACTGCCACATAACATTTAACACAATATCAATTTATTTTCCTCCTTGAAACTTCTATACTTTGGCCATTAAATATTAATAGCCCTTAATGCTCTGTCCTACTCTCTGTTCTTATTCTATATTCTCCTTGGTAAATCTCACCTTTGCTAATGGCTTCAATCACTATCTATATGATCATGACTCCCAAAGTGATGTCTCTAGTCTAAGCTTCTCTTCTCAGTTCCAGATCTTGCTTATTTTATTTCTCTGCTTGGATGTCTCAAAAGTTTCTCAAGCTCCGCAGGTTCAAGTCTGAACCTGTTATTTTCCTGCCCAAAGCTGGTCTTCTTCCATTGATCTCTAGCTCAGTGACTGGCCCCACGATGGAGGTGCACAAGCAAAAACCTATACATTGTCTTCAACTTAACACCATTCACCTTCCAAAGTCAATACAACACAATTCTCCTTAATTAACTTCCTCTTAAGTCTTGGCTTTTCCTCCACTGCCACACTCTAGTCTAAACAAATTCTAAGGAATTTCAATGAACTAGGTAGTATACAGACTTTTTGAGGTCCCCCTCTCTTGAATCTATCCTCCTATTCTCAGATTTAGGTAGTACTAGTGGTCATGGGTTTACATAACATCTAATAATGAACCACGGGATAACAATGAAGTGATGCTTAATGACTTTATCTTCTGACCAAAATAAAATTTATAAAACTATAATATATAAATTCTTGCATTATTCATTGGTTACATTTTACTTAAATTGTATTCTGAAAAAGACTACATTTGAAAAATTTCAGTGTGTACTTCACAACTATTAATTGACAAGCAATGAGGATTGTGAAAGATTAAAATAGACTGAAAATATTGTGCACAGAACAGATTTTTAAAAAGGGTATGCACCAACGAACAAAAATTGATTGTAAAATCCCAGTTCACATATACTCATTTTAAAGCCAAGGGAAAAGTAAACGTAAATGGGAACCTAATGCAAAGTAGCTTCAAATAAGGAAATATGTATTTTCAAAGGCACCTCATGGGCAAGGCAGTCAGAGTATACAAATAGCACATACAATTAAATAATCTTTTAATATCTCAAAGTTCTCTCTTGAAGAGACATCATCAAATGTGTAGGAGTAGTTTGAACATGGAAAAAACTCTCTTTCCCAGCAGGACAGCCTAGGTGGCCAAAGCTCTTCGCTATCACAATGAATGGCCAACTATGAGTAATGATAACGAGAGCCTCTGTAACAGTTAGCAGTGATTCTTAGAAAAGAACATATTTTAAGGTCAAAGTCTACTGTTGTGAAGAGGCCTTATCCTCTTCTTGTCATTAACAGCAGCCAAATTCTCAACCTTAAGGATGTTTGCCAAATGACCCTACTAACCTCCCTCCCATGGGTCCTGCTAAGACTTCCTGTTTCTGTCTTTTCTACCTGGACCACCAGGGTTCCTCCATTTCCTGTAAACCACTCTGTTGGGGCCAGAGTTGGAATGGTGGCCATGAAATCCTTTCACTTGATCCTTATGTTATTGAGTTGAGTGGCTTGCCAGCTGTGAACAAGACCTTGGTTGGAGCCCTTCTGCACAGAGCTGGGGTGAAGCCTACAGGAACTCAGGGGAAAGGACATCCTGAGGATCCTTCCAAATTACTTTCTCTCCCTGTGGTCTCTAAATGTGTTGGATTGCACATTTCCCTCAGTAAAGAATATTTTGAGCATGCACCCCAACATATGTTTTTATAAATTATAAATATAATTATGACAAAATCTATATATTAGATTAAGCATATTATATAGATGAAATATGACATTGATTAAATATATATTAAATAGTAAAGCTTAATAAAATTTTTCAGAGAAAGTAGATTTAATATTTTTTCCCACTCTTTATCAGGCTGTTTGGCACACTTCATAATTTGCTTATGTTGCACTTTGAAGATCATTGCCATTCACTTTTGCTAGAGTCAAGGTTGTAAAATACAAATCTCTCCCTGCTTGAAATCCTTCAATGGCACCACATTGCTCTCAGGATAGAGTCCAACTTCCTTGACATAGATTTCAGAGTCAGTCTGGCTCTGATCTCACCACTTTATGTTCCCATAATTTAGAATCACAGCCTTTGTCTTCTCTCTATGCTGTACATTTTCTCCCTTCCAGGACTTCACACAGACTTTTCCCTCTCAATAGAAACCCTTCTCCCCACAACAGTCTTCCCCATAACTGCAATTTCCAGAAAATTCCCTGATCTCTTCCTCTACCTCCTAACTCATCAGGATTACATTTTTCCGCTCTACATTTTTCCTTTTTTCATCAAGCTTTTGGACATACTAATTGATTTTATTCTGTTTATTTTTATGTACTGAATATTCACACTAGACTGTAAGCTCCTGGAAAGCAAGAATCTTTATCTATTTTGTTCACTTATTTATCCCAAGTATCCAAAACAGTGCCTGGCACATTGTATGCCCTGAATAAATATTTAAATAAATGAATGAATTAAATTGAAATAAATGTTTTGTGAAACTTAGCCTCACTATGTGGAATACATGCATGTACTTTCTCATCCCATCTATTAAAAAATTGACCAAGATACACTAATGGGTCAAATCTGAAGTTTCAAAAGCACTGACTGAGGCTGTTCTTTTAGGGACCTGTGTCAGGGGAACTTGATATGGCTGGAGAGAAAATACTCTATGGGTCAGAAACCTTCTAAAAGGATGCTACAGGACTTAAAATAGAGGGTGAAAGTGAGGGAAATCAAGAGCAGTCCCTGAGGAGAGGTTTATCCAATGAGTGTTGTGGGGGGTTAAAAACATATCCTCAATTTTTTTACACTTTTTCTTTCAGGATGTGGTGCCTAATTTTTGTCTACTTGATTGGGGGCCAAACTGCGAGCTCCCTCCTAATGAACAGATTGTGGTGAAGCTGACAGTGTGTGGCTTCCGAGTCTAGGTGGAAGAAAGTACTGTGGTATCTCCTTGCTTCCTCTTTTGATCACCTGCCATGGGGGAAGCCAGCCACCACGTCATGAGGACACACAAGCAGCCCAAAGGGCAGGCCCGCATAGCAAGAAACTGAGGCTTCCTGACAACGGCCATGTGAATGAGCCATCTTGGCAGCAAACCCTTCAGCCCCAGTCAGTCCTCCAGATGACAGCAGCCCTGGATGGTGTCTTGACTCAACCTCATGGGGACCCTGAGCCACACCTTCCAATCAAGTCACTCCAGACTTCTGACCCCAGAAACTGAGATTAAAAAAAAATATATATATATATATACAAACATACATACACACACATACACACACACACACATATAAAACAAATATATATATATATTTGTTGTTTTAAGGCACTATGTTTTGGAGTAATTTGTATGCCAAAATATAACATTTATGTAAGTGTAAACCATTTTAAAAGGCATTTAGTCATATAATTTTATGTATGGAAAATGAAACACAATTGTTTTCATAATACTATCTAAAATGTCAAGCTTGTTAAAATATTCTTTGCTGGTGGGGATTTCAAAATATAGAATCTTGGTATAAATTACTGTTGCAAAAGCTGGAGCTGCTTCTGTCTGTGAATAAGTTTTCAAGGCTTTCCAATTCTTTCAGAGTAATCCTTGGTCAAAAATTAAGGGAGGCCTCTTCCCCTACCAGAAATTAATCACTTTTTAAGTGGAAAATTCAGCACTCCAAGAAACTGGAATCAATCAAAATGATATTTCCACTTTGTTTTCTTCTCCCTATACTTTTAGATGCAGAAGTCTGGACTGGGTTCATCACATTCCTCTATTCATGCAACGTTTATTGTGGTCCATGAAATGCCCCCTCTTATTTGACTTGTTTATTTAAGTTCTTATATTCCCTTTCCCACTATGACCAGAGGCAATCATTCCAGTGTGTTTGCTGTGAATCCTTTTATTTGAGTAATGTTGTAATGGGTGCACTTTAAAAATTGGCATTTTGTTCTAGACATTTTTCTGTTTCTTTTTACTCTATATTTAACAGGTTTCAGCATTGTTGTGTGTACCATTGCTGCCTCTATTTCCTTATCCATTTGCCCAGAGATGATCACCCAGGTCATCTGCAACTTCCTTTAATGGAAGCCACATGAATGAGTATTCTCATTACACCTGTGTGAGAATTCTGTAACTAGGACCAGAGAGTATGATCATGGGGCACATGAAAATTTGATTGATTAAATGCTAGTAGATTTTTTTTCTTAATGTCTGTGCCATCCAAACAGTACTAAGAATTAGTACATGAGGATTCCTGCATTACACTGTATCCAGCTCTCTAATTGTAGTCCCATGTATGGAGACAGATAGACATTTCATTATTTTATGTATGGTTCTCTGTTACAAAGGAATTTGAGTATTTCTTTACCTGCTTGTGAGTTACATAGCTTTTTTCTTTCGTATGTTGCATATTCACATCCTTGATGCATTTACCACTGGGTTTCTTGTTGGTTTGCAGGTGTTTCTAAAATTAATAAAATAGATTAATATTTTCATTTTAAAAGATACTGTTATTCTTTGTTGCATTTTATTATCTGTCTTTCACATCTGTTATTTATTGTTGTCACATGATCAATATTCCATATTTAATATACTAATGTTCACCCCCTCATTCTAAATATATACTTTTGTTCTCTGAATTAAAGAGACATCCTTAGAATTTTCACCTACATTTCTGATTCTATTTTATATAATCTTCATTCAAAAGTAGATCAAGTTTTAGAAACTTAAATGTGTCTTATAATGTTTTCATATCCCTGGTGCATGAGGTTTTCCCTCTCTTCCTCACTCCCTTCTTCTCATTCTCTCTCTTTCTCTCTCTCTCTCTCTCTCTCTCTCTGTCCATTTTACCACATACTTTTAAAATTTGAATTTATTGTGCTCTCTTATTTTCTGTTTTTATGGTCAGCATTTTATTAATTTTTAATAGTACACAATTACATTTTTCATATTTATCTTTTTGCTCTATTACTTTTTATGTTGACTGTCTTTTGGTAGTTTTATTGCAAAATTCAGGTGCTCCTGGTTTCTTAATTATTAAATAAAGGGTGTCCTAGTTTAGCTTAGGTTTTAACAGAAACAAAATGATAAAGTATTTCTGCCCCCTAATATTTGAGTCAGAAATTAATCTGAATTATAAAATATGCCCCTCAATTCTCTGTCATTTAATGTTTATTTATATAACATGGTTCTACCGCAATTAATGGACTTTCTTGTTTTTAATAACAGCTAGTTTTATTGGAATATTTGAAGCAGGCTGCAGTTCTTCCCTTTTCAGAAACAGTGCATGAGCCATTGTAATGTCAGCACATTAACACTCTTGCTTTTCCATCTCTGCCCTTCCTTATGCGGGATATGCCCTTCACATCCAAGGGTGTATGATCAGGTCAGTAGATATCAAAGTTGTCCCTGAAATGCAAATGAATGAGAACTGGAGCATCCAAGTAATCATTATCTTGAAAAAATGAAACAGAGCTACTCCTGTAAGGTGTATGCATGTATGTTTCAGGTAGAGAAAAGAATATATATTTTCCCTTTTTAATCTGGAAAGATTTGTTTTATCTGTGATTAGATGGAAATCTGCCACCATCCTCTGATCACTTTCAATTTTTTCTTTTAGGGTTCTATTTCTGCTGGTGGTGACTCTTGGAACCTGGAAAAACCTTGACCAGTGTTGTCAGTACTTAGCTGTTTTATAATTCTTAATTCCATCTTTGTTTTCATGGGCATTTTGGCCCATCAAAACTCAGAAGCCTTAGCTAGCAGTCATTATTTCATATTGTAGCAGAATTTCTTTATTTTTATCATATATTGGGTTGGCCAAAAATTCCGTGTGGGTTTTTTTCTGTAAAAGACACATTTTTCATTTTCACCAATAACTTTATTGATTTGTGTATTTTGAATATGCCAGCTATCTCCCACATGGTCAAATGTTGATTATTCTCATTAATGTCTTGATTTGATTGCTATCAACTTCAACTGGTCCACCCAACTGTGGGGCACCATGCAGCAGGAAACTTCACAAATTGCTTTTGATACATTAGTCAGTCACAGCTCCTTCTCTGTACACTGCACAAACCTTTTTTGCATGTCATTTGTGTTTTTAACTTTCTTGAAATAATAAAGGATAATATGTCAAAATGTCACATATTTTCTTCCTATAACTGTAGGAAATTCTAATGGTGGGAAGTTGTAACCCACCCCACCATTCTTTTGATGCTGTTTCTGCAAGTGTTGACTCTGACTAATATGCAGCTTATAGATAAACAGCATGTTTGTATAAGAATCCTAGGAACTAGTTTCAAAAGTTATTGACTCCAACCTTCAAGCGTCCCAACTGAGGGAGATTTGCTGACCTTCATCCATGAAGCCAGAATTAAGTGAATCCAGGATGACTATCCCAGGATGATGCCCACCAGACCATCACTTGCCTTATTGGAATGGACCGTGCTCCTCTGCACGCAGAGAACTCTTCAACCCCTCCTGTGATCACTTTGTTCTGTTTCTCTCTCCTTCCTTATAAAAACCTCTGCCTCCACTTAGAGGTGAAGATAGGCTTTGGTGGGATAGGGAGATGCGAGTCCCCCACCTTCCAGGTGGCCAGCATCTGCAGATAAACAACTTCCTTTACATCAGCTCCTGCCTCTTGAGTATTGGCCTGCATAGCGGCAGGCAGCCACACCTGCTTTCAATTACATTCCGTATTCAATATTAAAATGGCTACACAAAAATCCAGTTTTGATGTTGCTTTTAATGCATGCTAATATAACAGCTGTCACATTACAATCTAACAAGACTGTTTTGAATGAAGTTAAAGACAACTAAGCACTACTAGAGCCATCTTATGGGGAAAACAAACAAAGTTTTTGGCCAACCCAACATTTCATCAAATTATATGTAGTAAAATATCATCTCAGATTTTGGCAATAGATTGGCTGCTAGACTTTCCTGTGAGTCTGAAAGTTTCAGTACTATTTTGAATTTTTGTAGGCATTTGAAATATTTTGTGAAAACTGAACAATGCAACATCTGGTGACATCTTAAATTCTGATTTTTACATCTTCATTTTTCATCATCATAAAATAAGGCAACTAATTGTTCCATATAATTTCAAATTATTTGGTCATATATAGAAGATATTTTTGAAATATTGTTGTGTTCAGTTACACTTTTAAAGGGAGAAGTCTTTTAGAGTTATGTGTCAGTAACAAACCAACATAACCTGACAGAATGATGTGAATATTCACATACTGTGTCTTATTTAGTTGCTGTTTTCCCAGTGCAATGCAACCACATAACAGAATTCTAGATGACTGAGGACTAGAACACTATATGTTATTAAACTCATTTTGAACAGTTGACATCAAGAATTCTCAAATGTTTTGACCTGTTTTAAGTAAGTCACAAAGATGTCTCACCCCAGCTTCTCAATTCCTATTATTGTTTCTCCATCCTATTCTTTTGAAAATAATTGACTTTCATGAATCCTTTCATCTTTTTTAAAGCTCAAGAAGGGTCCTTTGAAGAATCAGATTGGGCAGGGGAAAAAAATCTTCAGAGAAGAACAGAAGCAAATCTGAAACTATGTCGCAGAGTTGGGAGCAGCTGAAACACAGAAAATGTTCTCAGACTTATGGAGAGCAGCCTGAATGAAGCACAGCTTCTCCAGTAACCACTTTAGAGAGTTAGAAGCAGCAGTACGTTCACTTAATCACAGCTTCAAAGAAGTATCTCTCCTTTGTACAGTGATGCAGGTATTAGGCATCATACTAGCTACTTTTTGACACTTTCTTCTAAGAGATCTCATTTATATATTTTTACTCCTTTCTTAACCCTGTTTCTCTTAAAAATCACAAAGAAAGAAGGGGGAAGGGGAATATATATAGCAGGGATTTTGATGGGTGAACCGTTCAGGGCTATCCCCTTCCCTCCCCTCAGCTCATACCCAGTCCAAGTCACAGCCACAATAGATAGATATGAAATGTAATTAATAATTTGGAAACTATGCAGTCAGTAGTGATATAAACAATGAGAAGACTATGTACTTTTTTCTCATGTCAGTAGTGCATGACCTTTTCTTAATTTACTGAGAAGCAACAGACTAGTGAATACATAGGTGTTTAACAATAACTACTTTAATACGTCTCACTATTTTGTGAGTCATAAATATGGGCACAGCTCAGGGGTTGATTATTTTGTTCTGTGCAGTGTCAACTCCCCAGTACTAGCATTTTGCAGGCAGTCTGAGTGATTTGGATGGTTCATACAATCAGTCATCTGGCACCTTGGGAAGGACAGGCTGAAGGCTGAGCTCAGCTGGATCCTTCTTTGATGCAGTTGGAGGGCCTTTCCAAATGGTCTCTGAAGCTGTATATTTGCATATCTTTCATGGTGACTTAGAGCTCCAAGAGGCTAAGATAAGTTGCTAGATGCATCAGAACTTAAATACAAAGTGTCACTTTTATTGGTCAAAAAAGTCTTGAGCCCTGGCTGGTGTGGCTGAGTTGGTTGGAGTGTCATTCTGTTGATAGAAAGCTCTTGGGTTCAATTCCAGTCAGGACACATATGTGGGTTGCGGATCATCCCCAGTCAGGGTGCTAATGAGTAGACAACCAATCATGTCTGTCTGTCTGTCTGTCTGTCTGTCTGTCTGTCTCTCTCTCTCCCTCTCAGTCTGTCTGTCTGTCTCTCTCCCCTATCCCTCTCTAAAAGCAATTTTAAAAAATTGTCCTTGAGTAAGGATAAAAAAAAATCTTGAGCCGGTGCAGATTCAAGAGAATAAGAATATACTCCAACCCTCAATGAAAAGAGAATTAAAGAATTTGTGGCATTCCTTTATCCCTCTCAAGACATCATATATGTTCAGTGTTTAATAACAATTCATGGAATATTTAATGCCCTTCAATTTAGTTCCATGTATGTCAATTATGAATGCAAGGCTGCCTCTAACAGACAGAAAATCACACTTTAATATAGTCAGCATGTGATTCTTGTTCTGTGTGAGTGTGTGTGTGCACAGGCAAGCAGGTACCACCCTTCCCCTGTCCTCTCTCCACATCATGTTACTGAGTAAATGTGAGGCACTACCTGGGTTTCTACACATTTTAAAGTGGTATGTGATAAAAGTTAAAGATAATTACCCTTTTGGAAACAGTGTGGCATAAGCACCTTATATTCAGAAGTGGTTAGCCAAGTGTCATTTTAGAATGACAAATTACAAAAGAAAAATGAATTGACAGTGGATAATGATCTGGGCATAACCTCTCTGAACCCATTACCTGCTTTATTCTTAGTAGCAGACATGTGGGAAAGACAGCAAAGTAAGAGCTAGTGAAGTAGAAAGTGGTAGCTCATTGTGAGGAGAGGGAAATAGGATATTCTTACTTGTTTACTTGACTATAACAAAATAGAATTAGGCAAAGGTAAAAAAGAAGGAGGGGGCAGGCAAGGAGGGAGGTAAGAAGGGGAAAGATATAACCTGGAGAGAGGATGGAAGAAAAGAGAAAAAAAAAACACTAAAAAGGAGGCAGAGAAAAGAAAACTTTTTCTGGTTACTTTCTTCATCAACACAAAATAAGCTTTGGGGCCACGATGGTTATCCCCAGGTACATTATTTTTAAGCTATAATTAACTACTAAAGGGAAGACTTGTCTGTTTTTTATTTCATGATCTTTTTCACTACTTGACACAATGCTAGGAAGTATGCACATATTAAACACAGATTACATGACACAAAAATAATTCAATCTAAACTTTTGATCAAATTAGGATATAATAGATCACTCATGTTGACTTTTTCTTACATTAATTATAACACTTATATCACCTTTGTAAATATCACCTAAGAGATGAAAACATTAAAATATTTAAATATTTCAGAATAGGCATAATGTCTTTTTTACATTCTTCATTACTGATTGTAAACTTGGTTGAGGGTATGTCTAAGAGAGGAAGTTAGGAATTAACATATATTCAGTGAACACCACACTAACATTTAGAATTAGTCATTTTTTTCACACTGCAATTTCTTATATCTGTCACAATGATTATAAAACAAAGGTAACCACCATTGCCCTGTAAGATAACACTACTCATGTGTGTAGCACAACTTTAATTTGCTTGTAGGCCTCTATTTCGGGGGTTTAAAGTGAGAATGCCATTATAAGGAAGACTGTTCTCAGGATCTCAGGCCATTAGAAACAAATCTATATGGAGGATCCCAAAGCATCCTCAAATGAACATGAAGAATACCCTATGAGGGTAGTTTAAGAAATACATTATATCTAATTATACACTATTTTTCTTTTACAATGTATCATATAATATAAACATACATAGATGTATTTTAAGAACATAAATGTCATAAACATTAGGTTCTGCAAAACTAAAAGTTCAGGTTAACAATCATTAATGTAAAATTATGTAACTAATAGACATGATTTTTGGAAAGTAATTATCATATTTACATGGCCACAATTTTGTACTAGTGTGGTCAGCTTCTAGAATCAATTATAATAGTGCATAAATATTTTAAATAATCCTCACTGGAAATTATCAAATTATAATGGCTTTATACAAACTTTATTAACTACAGGCATACTTCATGTTATTGGATTTCATTTTACTTTGTTATGCAGATATTATATATATTTTTTTACAAACTGAAGGCTTGTGGCAACCCTGCATCCAGCAAGTCTATGAGTTCCTTTTTCCGACCACATTTGCTCATCTCCTGTCTCTGTGTCACATTTTGTTCATTCTAGCAATACTGTGTTTCAGACTTTTCCGTTTTCATTACATTGCTGTGGTGATCTGTGAGCAGTGGTCTTTGAGGTTACTGTTGTATTGTTTTGGGCTCCATGAGCCCTGACTATACAAAATGGTGAACTGTTTGCTGAGACACAAGGATACTAAAATTGGGACAATTAATAACTCTATTATGGCCTCTGAGTGCTCCAATGAAAGGGGGAATGGCACATTTCTCTCTTTAAAACAAAGCCAGAAATAAATAAGCTTAGTGACAAAGGCAAGTTGAAATCTGAGGTAAGTTAAAAAGCTAGGTATCTTGGGCCAGACATTAGCCAAGCTGTGAATGAAAAGTAAAAGTTTTTTAAAGTAAAGTGATACTTCAGTGAACATGCAAATCATAAGAAAGCAAAACAGCCTTCTTACTGATGTGGAGAAAGTTTGAGTGGTCTGGATAATGACTAAACAAGCCACAACTTTCCCGTAAGCCACAGCCTAATCCAGAGCAAGCTAACACTTTTCAATTTTGGGAAGGCTAAGAGAAGTGAGGAAGCTACAGAAGGAAAGTTAGAAGCTGGCAGAGGTTTACTCACAAGGTTTAAGAAGTCTTCTCCACTACATAAAAGTACAAGATGAAGCTGGAAGACCTAACTAAGGTAATCAAGGTGACCATACTAAACAACAGATTCTCAGTGTAGAGGAAACAGCCTTATGTTGGAAGGAGATGCCATCTAGGACTTTAATATGTAGACAAAAGTCAATGCCTGGCTTTAAAGCTTCAAAGGACAGGTTGCCTCTCTTGTTAGGGGCTAATGCAGCTTGCCAGTGATCTTAAGTTTAAACAAATGCTCATTTACCATTCAAAAAATCCTTGGGCCCTGGAGCATTATGCTAAATCTACTCTGCCTGTGCTCTGTAAATTGAACATAAAAGCCTAAATGACAGCACATCTGTTCATAGCACGGTTTACTGTTGAGACATAGTGCTCAGAAAAAAAAAATTTCAAAATATCACTGCTCATTGACAATGCATCTGATCACTGAAGAGCTCCAGTGGAGGTGTACTGTGAAATTAATGTTGTTTTCATGTCTGTTAACACAACATCCATTCTGCAGCCCACGGATCAAAGAGCAATTCTAACATTTCAAGTCTTATTATTTAAGAAATACTTTTCATAAAGCTAAAGCTGCCATAGATAGTGATTTCTATGACAGATATGAGTAAATTGAAAACCATCTGCAAAGGATTCACCATTTTAGATGTCATTAGGAGCATTTGTGATTCACAAAAAGAGGTCAGAATATCAACATTAACAGGCATTTGAAAGAAGTTGATTCCAACCCTATGAATGACCTTGAGGGATTCAAGGTTTCAGTAGAGGAAGTAGCTGCAGATCTGGCGAACATAGCAAGAGAACTATAATTAGAAGTAGAACCTGATGATGTGAATGAATTGGTGCAATCTCATGATAAAACTTTAATGGCTGAGGTGTTGCTTCTTATGGATGGGCAAAGAAAGTTGTTTCTTGAGATGGGATCTACTGCTGGTAAAGATGCAGTGTAGATTTGAAATGACAAGAAAGTGATTAAACTATTATGTAAACGAACTTGATAAAGCAGCAGCAGAGTTTGAGAGATTGACTCCAATTGTGAAAGAAGATCTGTGGGTAAAATGCTGTCAAACAGCCACCCCAACCTTCAGCGAATACCACCCTGGTCAGTCAGCTGCTGTCAACATTATGGCAAGATGTTCTCCATCAAAATGATTGTGATTCGCTGAAGGCTGAGGTGATGGTTAGCACTTTTAGCAATAATTTATTTTTAAATTAAGGTGTGTACATTGATTTTTTTAAACACAATACTATGGCACACTTAATAGACTACAGTATAGTGTAAACATTACTTTCGCATACACTAGGAAACCAAAAATCCATGTGGCTCACTTTATTGCAGTGGCCTGGAACCCAACCTGCATGTATCTGAGGTCTGCCTGTACTGTAGAATTGAACTGGAGCCACTTCTCTCTGTGTGTGTGTGTGTGTGTGTAATAGTAGTAATAGTAGTAGTAGGTGGAGGAGGAGGAGATTTAGTAATTTCTTTGGGATTCATGACACTTTATTAATGCTGTAATGTTATGTATTCATCACTTGTTTAAAATGTTTAGAGCAATCGGCATCATATATTTCAGAGAACAAGAAACAAGAGATACTATATTTATACAGAACTAATATTTTATTAAAGGTATTCTTAGAGGGAAGGGTGTCTACTTCACTATTTATTTATAAGCTTATGATTCTTCCATTATCCTTTTCTGGTTCGGAGAAAAGCAATCAAAAGAAGATAGCAATGTCTTTAACTCATCACACATACATTTCATAAATTAAATTCCCTGGTACTTGTATACAAGAATTATACTTTATATAGGAAATTTTAGAAACTGTGTATTTTGGGCATGCTTACCACTAACAACCACCAATTTCAAAAGAAATATCACTGTATTCAAAATTTTACTTAAAAATTCTATTGCAGAACATGCTCAATTAAATTTCAGAATAATTTTAAAAAATTTCTTCTCTCTTTAGCCTCTGTAACTAACTTACTTTCAAAATTCAAATACAAAAATAAGGAACAAAAATGTATGCAAAGACGGTTTGGAAGCAAATAAAGAATTAAAATACTTTAATAATAATTTCACAATATTAAGTTAATGCAAAAGTAAATCCACACATATGTTTTTTAGATGGATAATGTAATGCATCTTATGTGTCAGGTGTTATTGTAGTGGTTGGAAACTCAATAATAAACATACATGTTTTGTACACAGTTTATGAGATTTCCTGAGAGAAAAGATATATCATGAATCAAAGTATAATCTGGTGACATGACATATCTCAAATATTATTATTTAACTCCAAAATGCTAAGAATTTTACAGGTTAAATCAAGAACAAAATAAATTTTAAAATAATATCACTATTTCTCTCAAAGCCAAATAGGAGTTTAATTATTTATTCACACATTTCAGATGATCTACTAGTCATTTTACATTGCCTTTGACATATAAAAATTTATTTAATTCATAAGGCAGTCTTTCTTATTATTGTTTTCAGGTATCCACAGGACAAAATTATGACATAATGTATCCAAAGTTTATGGTTGTTACTCTTAGGTACTTGGAGATGTAGAGAATTGGTGGGGAGTTTGACAATTTTATTCTCTGTATCACTAAATTATATAATCATTTGATTTTTTTTTTAAGTCTTCCCCATTGGAATAAAATTTTCACAAGGGCAAGGATTTTGTTTTGTGATGTTTTCCCAGCATTTAGAACAGATCCTGACCAATAGAAGGTCTTCTGTAAATACAGGATGAATAGATACATAGAGTACAATATTGGGTTGGCCAAAAAGTTTGTTTAGTTTTTTCCATATGGTGGCTCCAGTAGTGCTTAATGCTTTAACTTCATTTAAAACAATTTTGTTAGATTGTATTATGACAGCTGTCATATTAGCATGCATTTAAAAATACTTATCAAAATTGGTGAACTTTTGTGCAGCCATTTTAATATTGAAGATGGAAGGAGATATGCAACATTTTCAGTGTATTATACTTTGTTATTTCAAGAAGGGTAAAAATGCAACTGAAACACAAAAATATTTGTACAGTTTGTGGAGGAGGTTCTGTGACTGATCAAACATGTTAAAAGTGGTTTACACTCTGGCTGGTGTGGCTCAATGAATTCAGCTCAGGCCTGAAAACCAAAGGGTCTCTGGTTTGATTCTCAGTCTAGGGCACATCCCTGGGTTGTGGGCCAGGTTCCCAGTAGTGGGCATGCGAGAAACAACCACATATTGATGTTTCTCTCCCTCTCTTCTCCCTCCCTTCCCCTCTGTCTAAAAATAAATAAATAAAATATTTTAAAAAATGTTAGAATGTATTTAAAAAAGGGGGTCTTTGCAAATTTCATGATACTATTGACATTTTGACCAAATAATTCTTTGCTGTGGGGCTGTCTTATGCATTGGAAGATGTTTAGCAGCACCCCTGACCCCTAACCACTAGAAGCCAATAGTGGGAGAGAGCTGACATACCCCAAAATATCCAAATCAGTAAAGTTATTGGTGAAAATAAAAAATATGTCTTTTATTTTACTGAAAAAAACATACAGACTTTTTGGCCAACCCAAAAGATAAAAAGTAAAGTGATGCAGATGCTATTGAAGCAGCACATTTGCCTTGGGCCATCTGAGCTCACCTGTAGCTACAGTCAGTTTCCAACTGGTTGACTGCTTCTTAACCTGAGGCCCTGCATCTGCCCCATTCTTTGACCCATTCTAAGCACCACTAGAGCTTATTCCCCACCATCAGATGGAATTCTGTAGTGTGGTGGGGTTATCACCCTTGGTAGCAATGTTCAACCAATGCTGGATGAGTGTTAGTGTATAAATGTTAGAGTTTACCTGCACCCTGATAAGACACTCCTGGAGTTTACTTCACAATGTTCCTCAGCTGGCCACCATACCCCACCAGGATCGTGTCTTAGTGGCCCTTGGGAGCAACTGACTCATTAATACCTTCCTTAATGGCTTTTCACCATCTCACTTTCCCCAGGTCTTCACCATTGCTTCTCAGGACTACACTCGGAAGAACCTAGATCATAGTCGATGATGATATTTTCTCCAGGCAGTGCTTATCACTTCATCAAGTTGAACTTGAGCAAGTGCATAAGAATTAATTTTGTTTATTTTGTTATACATCTGAATTAGAAGAAAATAGGAGGAGTCACCAAAAGTATACATTAAATTAACTCGCTCAATACTTGAAAAGTAGTAATAGATTTCAAGTTTTTTGTGCAGAAACGTGCATTGGTGGTGCCTTTCACCCTGCTACCCCTAAGTGCTCTTCTGAACTTAAATTGTAGAGAAGAATCCGTTTTATGCACACATAGGTTATATTATGTCTAATTAACTATTATCTTTCCTGGAATTTAAATAATTACATCTCAAAACATAACTAAAACATGGAAGAATGAAGTCTTTAATCTTGTATATTTATTATGAACAAGAATTCTCAGACTTTGTATATAAACCTTCCAAATATCATTTTGAATATTACTACATTTTCAGTGAATTTTTAACTACATTCTGTTTTTGAAACATCTCTTCTTGAAAAGATAAACTTTAAAAATTAAGATAAAAAGAACTTTGGAATAATTCATTATAACTTTAAAGAGGAATATCAAAACCAATATATGTTTTACATATATATATATATATATATATATATATATATATATATATATAACTAAGTGGTGATACTATTTGATGTTTGGTATATTTATGTTGAGTGATTTTGCAAAATAATGTAAAATAAGATCCATCTTTTCTGTTATTAAAAGATATTATTAGCTAACCCACGTGATGAAAAAGTGAAAAAAGAGAGGTTCTACACTCAACAGGATTTTATCACAACAGCTCTGTATATATGCATTATAAAAAGGCAGTACTAAAGTTACCGTACTGTGTTGCTAAATTAAGTGATCATAATAGGTTCACTAATGTTACCGTAAATTTCATAACACAGTGCCTGAGAAAAACAGACAAGTTTATTTTACTTCTCTGTAATAGCTCTAAGTTAATAGTCAATGATTACAAGACAACTCTGTTCTATGTGAGCATTCAGAGATTGATCACTTTGCAGCCATACTCCAAACACCATTTTCATGTCTTAAAGCTGAATCCCTGTGGATCTCACGATTCTGTCCGTGGACAGGGTGAGGCCACTACTGTCTTGAGGACTAAACACAAAAGTGGAAAACATTACTTCTGCTAATCTTCCATTGACAGTCACTTAGGCATATAGACACATCTCACTGCAAGGGAAATGAGAAATATAGTCTACCCATATTACCATGAAGAGGGAAAGACATTTTAAAGGACCACTCACTATTCCCTAAGTAAATGATTAGGACTTAGTCACTAATAGGTATAAATAATTTTATGTAACTTTGGAATTCTTAAGATTAGTATAAATTTAAAAGACAGTAAGTATAGAATTCATCCCCATTGTATTTACTTAATACATGTTGACCAGTTCTTATGAACAAGGGTTTTAGTTTCTAATATATAAATCAAATTGAGTTCATGACATACTTTATATTTTATTCATTTACTTTTTTTTTTTTTAATTTATTTATTGTTATTTAATTACAGTTGTATGCCTTTTCCCCCCATCCCTAAAGGGCAGGAGAATGAGAGGGAGTGAAACATCAATGTGAGAGAGACTGATTGATTGCATCTAGTATGCGCCCCAGCCAGGGACCAAACCAGCAACGCAGCCATGTCCTGACTCGGGATGGAACCAGCTACCCTTAGCTTTGTGGGACGACACCCAAACGAGTGAGCCACAGCAGTCAGGGCAATTATGATATACTTTTTAAAAATTGATGTAAAGCAGTTAGTAACCTGTAATATTCAAAGAAGTTTGAGAAAATGTTTCATATATGCATGTCTAACTGCTTCAGCATAGATTCATTTCAGAATTATTCAGAATCATTAGACTCATAATATTACTTAATTTTTGCAAAAACTGAAATATAAGAAGTACATTACTGTGCACATTCTTTCCTGGTGATAAAATGAGTGCCACAGTATATGTAGGCAAAGACAGCTGGATTTTTCAGTGAGCTTAAGTGTACATTAATAAAATAATAAATAAAAATCCCCCGATCCTCTCCCAAATCAGCTCCCATGAGAGCTGAAAATATCAGTAATTTTATCTTCTAACACATTATAACATATAGTTGAAGAAATTGATCAACCAATCAAATAACATTGCAGTAAACATTGATCATTGTATTATCATACATTTTAATATCTAGCACTATAATTATAATTATTATTTAATAAGGATCGTCTCAGCCTGGTTCTATTACATGGAGATTAAAAGCTGTATATTTAAAACTTATGATTTGTGTACAAGACTATAGTACTAATTTTACAAAACAGAAAGACTATATGAGTTAAGTGATAATAGTTTCATCCACTATAGTGAAGTAGTTTTGCAGTCATATTCATTGTTTTAAAAAAAGAAGACTAATGTCATGGGCATGAAAACATGCAGGAGTATCTATGTAGTTTAATCGGTGTGCAGATTGTACTATTTACTCATGATTCTTCCTTCCATCCTCCCTGTTGCCATGATTAAGTGTGGGGTGGGGGGGATCTACTTTTCCACTAACTTGCTTTGTCCAGGTAATTTTTTTCTGACTGGTAGAATGCAGACAGAACAAAATTTGCAAGTACTAAGCAGAGGCTTTGGAGACTGTGTTTTCATTTACCACTCTGTTTTTTCTGTCTTCTACCATAGAACATTTCTCCTATAAGACATGCTCCTTCATCCTGGTTCCCAAAGCAAGGGAACATGTGGAGCAGAGTTTTACCTAACTTGCAGCCAAATCCAGCAGAGTCCAGAGGAGAGAGCAAAGTCTGGTGGAGTTCTGAACACCCACAACAAACTCTTAGACATTGAGGTAAAATAAAAGCACGAGTTATTATAAATGCCAAAGTTGTCAGTTGAATGCTATGCATAATTATAAGCAAAATCAGACTAATACAGAAATTGTTACCAGATGTGGAACAAAAACCTAAAGTATGTGGCACTGACATTACAGATACATGGTGACCAGCCACTAGGCCATTACTGTAGACAGAAAATTTTCAACCCATGTATAATAGTGGAACAAAATTTGGTAAAACTGTACCCTGCAATAACTTGAGGTAGAAAGGTTCCTAATGAATTCTTGAACTGGGGCACAGAAGTCCCTTGATCTGAAGTGATGTCTCAGCTAAAAGTAGGAGTGATAATCTTAACAAATCACAGTATAGTAGCCAAAAAATGCATAGATCTATGAGCTACTACAAAACATTACTTGCTACAATCCACTGGGTTTCAAGGTAATTAGGCAGCACTATCACAGCAAAAACCTGAGGAGTTATACTCCAACATCCTCTGTGGTTCCTGGTATGTTATTATTAGCATAGTTATCACTTTTATTTTATTTTTCACTATTCTTTCTTAGAAAGAACAATATTTACTCTCATTCAAAAATAACTGCAAGTATTTTTATGGACAATCCTTCTCAATGTATGTGGAAATATTAACAAATAGGATGACTTTTACTTTATACACATCTATTATATTTCTCAAGTGTTTCTTGGTTGAGTCTAAAATTTACGTTAAACCATAATCTCAAGTGATCTTCAATGTGCATTAGGTATTCTTGTGTGTTTAAACTTTTAAATGATTTAATGGATAAATTTACTGTAAATACTAAACCTTCCCAGTTATCTTCTCAAACTTAGAAACCTGATTTTTTTAGACATCCATTGTAAATCAAAAATAAAATAATACACTAGAAGAGCTGAGAGATATATAGTACTGTCGGGGGTCTTTAACGTAGTCCCCCGGTTCTGCCACGGGTGAAGAAAAAGACTACCAAGACCTGATCTGCTTGGGGAGGAAAGGTGGCCAATCTCTCAAGGGAGAAGGGCCTTGATCCTTTTTCTCCATGGGCTTTTATTAGGTTCATTGGCATAGGAATGCAGATAAAGCTCATCAATCACTGTCAGTCAGTAAGGGTTAAACAATACAGGATTTACAGAGAACTTCCAGGGCTTTGTCTGAGCTACAGACAATCAGCTAGAGGGCCATAAAACTTTAGGAACCAGACTCATCTCAAGTCTGGACCCTTATCTTTTAAGCTGAGGGTACAGATTAAGTAGGTTTCACAGGAATGTATGTATTTTCCTTAGGCGTGATTCCCCAGGGAATCCACCCCTCCCAGCACAGGACTGCACCACCCTCTGTTATCTCTTCAGGCTCAAGTCAGACAGGGAAGAAAAGCAGCCAAGAGATTAGGAGACTTCTTGCAGACAGAATGAGGACTCAGGCTATTTCAAAGCCGAGGGGCGAGGGTCCATCACCCCCTTTTGCCACAGCCCCCCGAGTCCTTCCCTGCGGGCCTCTTTCGTGACCAGAGCCTGTCTTAGGTTGATCCTCCCTTGAGGATTCTTACCTGTCATTGGCTAACTGGCCAAGCTCAGGGCCAAGCAGGGTGAAGTGGGCAGAAGTGGCACTTCTGCCAGGGAGATAAGCTTTGTCTCCTTAGTGGCTTATGGTCCCAACTCTGACTCAGCCTTAACCATGGGGGGTTACAGCCTCTGAAACTAGGCAGGGCGGTTCCCGACATAGTACAGAGATTCTTTTTTCTAAACTTAATTTGATATGCTAGAATATTAGTTATTTACTTGAAACAATCTAATAAGTAATTAATATATAAGATAATAGACAGGCTTTTTGTTTCTCTGGGAAAAAATCATCTTTACCATTCTTGATTAAATTTAAAGTTGTTGAAGCTGTCATTTTTTGGCCATGAGTAATATAGTGTATTATACGTTATTTATAAGAGAAGAAACCTACTACACCACTTTGTAAAGAATCAGCATTGTCTTGTGCAGACTTGGGCCAGAGTAGAGCACACAGCTCTGGGGAAAAACTGAGATTTACCTTAATCTCGAAACTTGCCACCATTATAGAAAATTTTATAATGCAAATATGGCAAGGCAGATATAATTGGATAACTTTTCACTTTTATTACCAAAAATATATTATGTCATTAAAATATTTTAAAGGTTTTATATTTTCCTTTTGTATGATAATATTTTTATATTTTAATGAAATTTTGGTATATCTAATCCATCCAAATATTTATCTCTTTTGTAATTTTGTATTGCTGCCCTATATTTCAGAGAATCTTAATACAGATAAGTAACTCTTTTCTCAGAAGTACTATTTCACTTCATAGATGCATGTGTCTGGGAAACCACTTAAGATTCATGAAAGGAAAAATTAGTTGTTGGTTTCAAATCAGTGGCTGAGCCAATTTTTAAAAATAATTTCTACTAAGTTAGCTGGTGTTTGAACTGCACATACTGTAACATTCTCATTAAAGGCACACATCAATAATTTACCTAGAGGCAATGCTTTAACAGGCAGTGTTTAAAAGAATTTAGACTAATAAATTACAAAATCATTCACAAAATCAGCCATCACCTATATAGGATTCATTTAATAACTTCCTTAATGTTCTGATTTTAGAATAATAATTAGAGGGTTTTAAAAGATATCACAATCAGCCACATGCCTCAGTATCTTTCCAAACAAAATACTATACTAAATCACACTTTCAATGGTCTTAAAAAGGCAAATTTATTTTAAAAATGAATGTAATAGTAGCTAATATACAGTATTTCTATCTTAGTTTCAGGTTACAAAGAGTTGTTAATAAGGAGATAAAGTATTATAATTCAACTCTTTCTTGTAAAATTATTATTAAATAACTTCTGTATTTGATTTGAATAACCTGGTTTTCCTGAAGGTAGATTTTTTTTCCTGTGTGAACTTTTTATTGGGTCAGTTAAGTACCATTTTCACTGATTGGATATTAGATTTAAACCTGACTGCCTTACTTCTCAGTTGTGCAGAAATGAAAGAAATTTATTTTGTCTCTATCCCTTAATTTAAATATGGATTTATTCATTTAGTTACTGTGAGTAAAATTACTTAACACGAAGCAGAGTTATTAAGTATACAATAAGTACCATATGTTTGTTCATTTCCATTTCTCTAGGAAATTCCGATTGTATCCGTATGTGATCACCAACACTTTGCCAGAGGTCTTATTTCTCTCATACTTAGCATACTTAGCCTCTATGGAGTGTAGACACACTAATCTGATGTTACCTTATACGAAGTAGACAAACATGTATTCGTATAAACATAAGTTACAGTTCTTAACATGTGTATAAGCAAATGTATCGTATAGATTTGTATATGGATATGTATGTGTATGTGTATATGTGTGTGTTTATGTATCAACATATTCATATTATTGTGAAAAAGGAAAAAAGGAATGCTTTGTAGTACAAAACATAAGCACCATGGAGTGAAAAGACAAAACCAGTGCCATTTGCTATCATGGAGCCATTTGCTGAGCAGGCCTATGACCTTGTTAAACATGACTGCCATTTTACTCTTCTGAGCTTTTGTCCCCAGGACTGGAAAATTACTGGAAAAGCAAGAACAGAAGTGACTGACCACTCCCCACAGCCACAGGCAAAAGATAACATTTCAGCAAACTGCAGCTTACCCAAACCATCTAAAGCCTCCTGTGTTGCAACTCCCCTAACAGCCCCTCCCACCTTCTATAATCCAATTAAAGCTAAAACCCCAATCCCTCAGGGACAAAATAATTCTCCACATCTGACCCTTTTGCTATCTTGGAAAGTGAATAAAACTTTGCTCTCTGCATTTTCCTCTCTTTGTGAATTCTTTCACAGCCCATGTCAACGGTCACCCTAACATTTTGTGGTTCTCATGGGGATATTCTCTATTTCTTCTCTCCTCTGCCTCCTGACACTTGTGATTAGGGGAGCAGTGGGTAGTGGAAGATTGTCCCAGACTTCTGCCCTAACTCTGTCTCTGCAAGGTTTGGAGAGAGGATTCTAGTCCTTTTCCATTTCTCTGGAATCTGCGAACAGCCTTCTCCTCAACCACCTTCACAGCCAGCAATCTCCCTAGATGTCAGGACACTACCATTCACAGAACTGAAGGCAATAGTTTTCTAGCCATGCTGTAGTAGCAAGCCCTAGCATTGGGCCTATCACTTTCCTCCCAATATTTGGCCATGAGGGATGCCTCTTGACTGTCTCTCTTCTAGTCTCAGTCTTGTTGTATGACCCAGCGATGCCAGACTCTAGAACAGATTTCTATGGTTTTGGTCTGATCTTGGAGTCAGGGATGCTTGATTCCCAGGGTCAGATCTATCTAGGTGGTCAGAGTTGATGACACCCCTCTCTGACTTTTCCCTCCCTCAATATGTTTCCTTCCCTGAGATGCCCTCCTTCTTTTTCTTCTTGTTTTTGTTTTGTTTTGTTTTGTTTTGTTTGTTTTTTGTTTTTTGTCTTGTAGTTCTCACCGTGAGCAATACCTAATTGACCCCATCCAGAGACTCTCCCTTGGGATGTCTCCTTAAGAATTTGAGGGCTCTGGGACTTACTGACCTCAAGCTAAAGTGCTTGATTTTCTATTGCAATAGAATCTGGCCCTAATACAAACTAGGTAATCAGAAGGTCTGGCCCACAAATGGATCTCTTACTATAATACTATTCTCCAACTTGACCTGTACTGTTATTGTCTTGAGAAATGGTGTGAGGCTCCTTACTTTCAGGCCTTTTTCAAACTCTCTTATCATCCTGATATCCATGCCTGCTCAGTTTATACTTACTTCCCTTCCTCCTCTATCTCCCCAAGATTCAGACAATATCCCCCTCTCCACCTCCTCCCCTTCTGTATCCCCATTCTTTCCCTTCACCTGACTCTTCAATACCTCTTCCATCTCTTCTCCCTATTTCTCCTCCTCAGACCTCTCCCTCATCCCTCCTTCAGATTGGGTTTTTCCTGGCCATACCTGTTCCATCCACCCTTTTCAGGAACCCCCTAAGCCTGAAACCCAGCTCCCTCTCCATGAGGTTGCTAGATCCAAGGGCATTATTCAAGCTCAAGCTCCCTTTTCAATGTCATACCTCTCCCAAACTGAGGTCAGACTTGGCAATTTTTTTGAAAATCTAGCTAAATTTACAAAGGAGTTTGAATATCTCACCTTCTCATATGGCTTCTCTTGGAGAACTATTCATATTATTATTTCTACATGTACCAATTCAGAAGACATAGGTTGTATTTGGGCCAAGGAACATGAGCATAGGGGTCACCTAAGTCAGAGGCAGCCTAATACTTACACTCCCAGTGCCAAGGCCATCCCTGACCAGGACCCCAGTTGGCACTACAAAGCTAATTCCCCTGTCTGCAGTAAACAGGATCACATGCTCTCCTGCCTCATAGAGGGAATGAAGCAGGCCACAACTAAGTGTGTTAACTATGACAAGTTTAAGGAAATTACCAAGGGCCAGATGAAAATTCTGCCCTTTTCCTCTCTAAGCTCTTGTAGGCTTTTCAGCTCTACACTAACCTAGACCCCTAGTCTAGGGATGGTCTACCTAACCTAGCAATGCACTTCATCTCCCGGTCAGCCCGTAACATTCAGTTCAAACTCCAAAAGATAGAAAAGTATCCTCAGAGCCCACAACCAGAGTTAGTCGATCTGGCTTTCAAAGTATTTAACAATTGTAATGAGGATAGAAAACAAGAGAAAAGGGAGTAGGTCCAGTAATGATTCTGGGACCAAAAATAAGTTTCCAAAATGGTAGCCTCAGCAATTGCGGGGTCTCTTCAGGGAGGAACTGACCCATGGCCCCCAACATAACAACAAGGACAGCCATCAGTGGCACTGGGGCCCTGAACCTGCTCAACTGCAAACAAGAGGGTCATTGGTGGAAAGAGTGCCCTGAGAAAAGCAGCAGCTGCTGGGTCCATACCCATGTTGTAAAAAGATGAGGCACAGTAAGAGGGGTTGCCTTCTCCTCAAGGAAGAAGATCGAACTCCCCTTCTGGAACCAGCAGGCACTCCTAAGAGGGCTCCCTCTTAGGAGCAACCCCTCCCACACTGTATAATCCAATAAAACTTCAAAACCCCAACCCCCAGGGCCAGCAAAATTATCCACACCTGGCCCCTTTTCTATCTGGGAAAGTGAATAAAACTTTGCTGTCTGCATTTTCCTGTCTTTGTGAATTCTTTCACAGCCTGCGTCAATGGCCACCTTAATATGAAGTACAAACGATACAGAAGCAATATGCATAGCTTTTGATTTATTTTTGAAATGACTGTCCTTCTCAAATATAAGTACATTATTTTTTTTTAATTTGACAATAATTAAAACTCAGTTTCTTAACAAAATCACATTTTGAGGGCTGTAACAGTAAAAATAAACACAATCATTTATCAGGACCTAAATCTTTTCTTTGGAGGAAACTCTCTTGCCCATTGTTTGCCATGACCACTCTACATTTTGGAAGACTCTTCTTTATCCACTGTTCTCTATTTATCTGAAGTGAATAACTGGAACATGCCATTCTTGGGATTGAGTTGTTCTCTAAAGCTTACTGCTCATGGAAAAATAGTGTTACAAATGATCTCACTAGTCAAAGGTTTTTAGTTCAGCTTTATGGATTTTTATTTATAAACATACATTCACAAATTTACTAAGTATTGTATTCACTACTAACCACACCCAAAGTTTGTTCCCAGTCGTTGGTCTCCAAACTGCATTATATTTCTGCCACTTTGCTCCCATGTGCCCCACCTTAACTCAATCCTCAGTCTTGAGCTCTCTCTCCTTCTCTACATATCCCCCCATTTTTTGCTTTCTTACACATTTTTCAAATGAGGCATTTTACCAAAGCTTTGATTCTCATATTCCATTATTAAGACTTAGAACCAGTGGCTTTTCAACTTGGAAGACCTTTAAATCCCTTCATTTTTGACTGCCAATTGGCCTCTTTTTTCATGCGTTAAACTACTTCTTGCAACATATTTTTGAATATGGCTCATAGAGGCCAGCACACCTGAACAAGGTTTTGTATTCTAAATCCTGCTTCCTAGCTTCCTCCCATGGAGTGGCTGACCCAACAAATAAGTTTTCTCTCCATTATAGCGAGAGATATTTAGTAAATCTTTGCCGTTACAAAAAGTGTTAGTTTTGTTTTTATTTACTTTCTACCATCTAAATGCTAAGTCAACATCATATATTTTTGGTTTTTGCTAAGGCAGAACCCCACTTCAAAAAGTCACTTTCTTATATCACTCTTGTAGTTTGAACACTAACTAGCTTTCTATATAACTTAGGAACTATATTTAATAATGAGAAAAAATTATCCCTCAAATAGCCCACATGCTAGTATTTCAATGAAGTAAAAAAGAAACCAATCACTTTAAAGTAAATATGTAGATAATGCAAAATATGAAAGGCACCTTGAGAAGTAATAAGAATGAAATATAATGAAGGTGACACCCCATAAAAAAGAGAGAAAAAAAATAAATTATTCCTTTGAAGATAGTACCATTGTATTTTTTAAAATTATGGCTTAGGAATTATGTGTACATAACTAAATCTTCCTCAAGATATCAAGAAACAAATGAAAAGAAAACCTTCAAAAAGAACAAAAAATTGTTTTCATGCTATTGAACCAACATCTTCATACAATCCTCACTTTTTAGGTAAATAAGTAACAAAAAGGGTTTTTGGAATGGTCACTGATACCTTTCCCACTGAATCAAATAAGAATAAAAACATGTATACAGTAGAAGTTGTATAGACAACCAGGCAATAATTAAAAAACACCCAAGGCACTCAAAGGGTAGAGAGAGAAGCAAGCTGGAGTAAAGATTTCCTAAATATAAGTGGAGATTGGGGAGAAAATTACTTTTTAAAAGAAATTAGCTTCAAGAAATTGATTTTTACTAGTAGTAATAAATAGGAATGTTCTCAGGAAAGCAAGTTCAAAAGGTAAATGAGTCCAGGAAATCAGAATGCCATTTTCAGAAATAATTCCAGATGTATTTTCTAAATGTTTATAGAAAAAAAGGAAGAACAAAAATAGGCCATCTAAATTCAAAGAGCTACATAATAATGTGAAATTTAAATCTGCAAACATGAAAATACAAGAAGAGCAATTAGGACAAAAGCAGTTCAGAGACACATTTCTCCTAGAACACAGAATGGAAGAAGAGCCTTTATGCTGCATTGTGCACTTATAAAGAGATAAAGCATCAACACTTTACTGTAAGTAAATGAAATAGATTAAATACTACTGATAGCAATTAAAGTGTATAATACTTTTTCTATTTTATTTATATTTTATCTATTTTTCATTGGTTACTGTAATGCATGCAATGTAGAAAAAAAACAAATTCTGTCTTAACCCTGCCCCTGACTCTTCATTAACCTCCCAGAAGCAACCACTGCTGTCAGTCCTTGGTGTGCTTTCAAAGATAATGTCAAAGACATTTAGGTGTATATAAGCATACTATATGCATACACATTTACACACCCAAAGGTAGCCCACTATACATAGTATTCTGTATTTAATTAACAATACACCTTTAAACTTTTGTATAAATAGATGTGGAGCTTCTGTACTCTTTTTAACAGCTATATATTTTATTTATATATAAATAAAAACACACATGTGTATAGATATATAATAGATATTGTCAAATTCATAATAATACAAATCACATAATACATTTGCTATGTCAAAGGGTATGTGAAATCTTAATTATGATAAATATTTCTAATTGCATTATAGTTGAATTCCAAAATGTCAAACTATGACTGCATATCATCCCACTCTCTCTGAATATGTTATCAAAAATTCCAGAGTAAATAATTATAAAAAGAATTTATTCAAAATTAATTGAACACTTTCTTATAATGTGCTAATTATAAAAACAATATTCTATGCACCCCATTGGATGTTTTTTATGAAATACTGGTTTTTAATTTTTTTCTTTTATTGATTTTAGAGCAAGGGGAATAGAAGGAGAGAAATATCGGTGTTGGAGAGAAACAGGTTGCCTCCTGCATACACCCCAACTGGGGCTAAACCCACAACCCAGTTACACCTCCTGACCAGGAATCAAACCCATGACCTCTTTGGTTTGCAGGGTGACACCCAACCAATGAGCCACACCAGGCAGGCTTATATGAAACCTTTTTTATAATTAGTGTAATTTAAAAGAAATGGAGACACTGCTGAAGTAAGGTAGCTTAAATAATCTCAGTATTCTTTCTCTTTAGCAAATGTGCTCAACAATCATTTACGTATCAACTTCATATAAGAGAAACTGTGATAGAAACACTACATGTGATAGAAATTCAAGCAGTTAGTTGAAAAAAAACTAACATTTACATAATCTGGTACTAAAGAATATATTGTTTTACATGAGTGTTATTTACTTAATAATCTATAAAAAGTCATCTGACTCTTCCATAGATTTTTCTCATGTCAAAGCCTATTAGAGTCTTCACAGTGAAATAGTAAATCTGTGGGTTATAAAACTTACAAACGAGCCATTACTGTCTATTAAGTCAGTAGAGGTGCTATGTATGGGCCATCTCTTGGTTAAAATGCTTATAATATTTTAAATATAAAAATATCAAGCATGTATCGTAATTATTCACTATAAAAGATGCAGTAAAAATGAAATGTATACATTTTCCAGAAAAACCCACTTGTGAAATGTTTGAAAATATTTAATTTATAAACATTTTAAAGCATTATATTTCAAAAATTATTCTGCAGCTGTAAATTTTTTAGAAAGTTCTATATTTATAGATTATTCAAATGCTATTCTAATTTATTTCCACTTATGCAGGAATAAGACTGGAAGAATTATCCTAAATTATACCTAAGTCTGTAGAAGCAAGACCAGAGAGATAAAGATGGAAAGTTAGCAATGCTGTGAAGGAGAAAAAAATCCCAGAACTGGAGTCCAGAGATCTAACTTCTGCCACTAACTAGCTCTATAGCTCTGGCAAAGAATTTTATGTACAATCTTCAATTTTTCTCAAAAAAAAAATAAAGTAAAATAACCAAAAAAAAAATGAGCTCAGAATGTAATTTCTAAGGACAATCTCTGGGCTGAATTAAATTCACAATCATAAGTGCCTTAATTTCACAAAAAATTATACTTCAAATCCAAATGCAATTCTTAACAAAACAAAATATGCATGTAGGTGCTTAAAATATCCAAATCTCCCAGTAGAGCCCTGACCAGCATGGCTCAGTTAGTAGAGCATTGTATTGCAAAACCAAAGGTCATTGGTTCCATTCCCCATTAGGGTACATGCCTGGGTTTCAGGCCAAGTTCCTGGTTGGGGCACATGTGAGAGGCAACGGATCAATGTTTCTCCCACACATCGATGTTTCTATTCCTCTCTTTCTCCCTCCCTTTCTCTTTTTCTCCAAAAAAAAAGAAAAACAGTAAGTCTACCAAAGAGTCTAAAACTAAAAAAGATCTTTAAATAAATGATATAGGGAAGACATCAAAATTAGTATTCAATTCTAGATAATTAAGAAAGTATAAGATTGTAATCAAATTTAAGCTTGACACTGATTTTGAGAAATATAACAATTGCATAATTCCTAATTGTTTCTGTTGAACAAATGTGGTATTTTGGATTGGATCCTGGAACAAACAAAAAGTATCTAGGTAATAATAAAGAAATATTAATATAAATATAAACTTAAATTCATAATGGGTCTATATTACTTCATTAGTTGTGATAAAGGTATGTAACTAAGGTAAAATGTTATTAATAGAGGAAACTGGGCAGACTTAGGGCATATGGAAATTGTACTGCCTTCACAACTTTTCTATATATACACATGTTCTAAAAACAATTATTCTAGATTAAAATTTTTCTTGTTAGCCCAAGTAGTTTATCAATTTTATTGAAATTTTCAAAGAATTAGCTTTTGGGATATGTTAATTTTTTAACATTTTCTTTTTTTACATTTCATTGATTTCCTTTTTTAAAAATTATATTTTATTGGGGGGAAAAGGGGAATGGGTTTTCAGGAACATGTATAAAGGACACATGGACAAAACCAAAGGGGGGTGGGGTTGAGGGTGGGAAGTGGGGATAGGTGGGAAGGGCAGTGGTAGGGGAAAATGGAGACAACTTTACCTGAACAACAATAAAAAAATGAAAAATTTAAAAAACATTAAAAAATAAAATAAAATTATATTTCATTGATTAATGTATTACAGTTGTCCCAATTTTTCTGTTATTATTTCTTTTCTCCCACTTGCTTTCAGCTTATTGTTATTTTTCTAGTTTCCTAAGTTGAAAGCTTTGATTATTGATTTTGGATCAAGCTTCATTCCAATCTATTTATTTATTTCATGCTATAAATTTCCTTTTAACAACTGCTCGTGCTGCATACCACTGACTTTATGTACTATATTTTTACATTCATTTCAAAATATTTTAATTTATATTATGACTTTTCTTTGACTAATATATTATTAATAGTATGCTGGCTAATTCACAATTATTTGTAGATTTGCCAGTCATCTTTCTTCTTTTGAACTCTAGTTTAATTCCATTTTGTTGTGAGAAAATAATTTATACAATGTCTATTTTTAAATTTGTTAAAGTATGTTTTAGGACCCCAAAGGTGATAAATATAAGTCAAAGTTCCATGTGAATTTAAGAATAAATATTGGGTATTCTGCAGTTGTTGAATGGAGCATTGTATAAATGTGACTTATGAGAAGTATATTTACAGTGCTGTTTAGGTCACTGTATCTTACTGATATGTTTTCTGTTTGACCTATCAATTACTGAATGAAAAGTGCTGACATCCCCAACAAAAATATATTAAATTTGTCTATTTTCCTTTAATTTCATGTTTTTTCATGCATTTTGACATAATATTGCTGGGCACATATCCATTTTGGATTTTTTTCCCTGAAAGATTGAACCTCTTATCGTTATTTAATGCACCTCTTTATCCCTGTTAACCTTTCTTGTTCATCAGTCTACTTTGTCTGAAACTAATATAGAAAATTCAGATTTACATAGATTAGTTTAAGCAATAGAATATTTTGGGTGACAGGAAAAATGACAGAGAGAATGAGAGGGAACTAGAAAGCTATGTGTGTGAAAAGCCTAAATTTTAATTTTCTTCCAGGTAAAGCTTAATGAAGAGATAAACCTGGAGGGTGCTTGCTTCTTTTGCTTTGAGCGTTAAAGTTCTTAGTGCTGCAGAGAATGTTATCTATCCCCAAACTTTGGTGTGAATATGGAAATTTTTTTAATCAAAGTTTTATACTACTAATATTAATATCCCAAGTTTGAGAAGCCTGAACAACAGATGATTCACTGAGCTACAATCTATGAAAAATCTTAGCAAAACAGGAGAATCAATGATATAATACTTTTTATATCTAAATATCTTTAGGGTATAATGGTGGTAGCCTTGACTAAAACATTTACAGGATTTTGCTCTATACAGAGAGCCTAAAATTAGCAAAGTGTACTTTAATATATTTTGCCATTGAGGGAGACAGAGGAGAGGAAATAAAATTGTGGTTAATTATGCACAAAATGATATAGTGGGCTTTGTATGGTTTGCTGCCTACCAAATACAATATTAACAATGAATGTAAAACAAGATGTGAGCCAGTAGCATGGTTATGATTGTAAACTAACTGCACTGAGAATATGTTTCACTGGTCCATAGGGTGAGAACAAGCTCATTTAAAGTCAGCTTAGATAGCAAGTTGTCTTCATGGTATATAATAAGATTTCCAGTACCCTGGGTAAGAATGAGGAGCTAAAACTTAAATCATTGTGTATGACACTTCAAAAGGTTTTTTTATCTCACCTAATTTAAGATCCATAACTAAAGCCAGGCTATGATTTTATGCAGACATTTCATCTGCTTAGCATAAGGGAGAGTCATCATGACCTCAGAATCTGAGCCAGCCACAGTCATTCAGCAATCTAATTTTATACTCAGTGGGCTGGAATACTTTTTATCATTCTGGAAATGTTCTGGTTCATCTAGGAAACACTGGTTCTTATATTTTATCTTCTTAAATAGATAATGGAGTAGTAGTGATCAAGCAGATTAAGTTTAAGTTCATTTAATGGTTTTAAAATGTAGAGTTAAAAATCTTGTTAATGAGAATAATCCTCTTTAGTTATTTTGCCAGATGCTTGGTAATAACAGTTCTCCAGTACAATTTATCCTGAGATATTTTCTTCTTGAAGTTTTACTGATTAAGTGAAATAGAAGTACTTAGAATGCAATTTATATTCTTTTCAGTTCCAGATTGATCCACAGCACAGATTGAAATAGAGTTAACTGCTAAGTTTTTATATTTTATACTATTTTTTTCAAATTTTTGTGTATACTTAGTATTTCCACTCCGTAACTGATTTCATTCTGATGCAATACTATTCAGCATATATAAACTTGACATAAGCATAATCCATAATGCCCTGGCCAGGTGGCTCAGTTGGTTGGAACATCATCCTGTGTACCAAAAGTTGTAGGTTTGATCCCCATTCAGGGCACATACTTAGGTTGCAGGTTCCATCTCAATTTAAGGGATATAGGGAATGAAACCAACTAATGTTTTTCTCTCACATCAATGTTTCTCTCTGTCTCTCTCTAAAATCCATAAACATCCTCAAGTGAGGATTTAAAAAGAGAATAATTCATAACTTTTTAAAATAGTTATATTAGAGTTCTGGTCAAGATGGCAGTGTAGGTAAATGAGGTACCTGGAACATTCCACAACCACATCAAAATTACAACTAAGATACAGAACAACCATCATTGAAAACCACCAGAAATTTAGCTGAACAGAAACCCTAAAACTAATGACATAAAGAAGCCACATCTAGACTGGTAAGAGGGAGAGAGACATGGAACATACTGGCCCCATATCCACATACGGCAGATAAAAATCAGGAGCGATATCTGAGCTTCAGAGGTCTCCCTGAAGAGCAAGAGGCTCAAGCCTGACTCCAGGGCCCCCAGCTTAAGGTGCCCAGCTCAGGTGGGTGGGGACACAGTGCCATTGGACCCTACATGACACTTACTACATAAGGCCACTATACCAAGACTGAGAGACATAGAAGCTGTATCTAATACATAGAAACAAACACAGGAAGGCAGACAAAATGAGGAGACAAAGAATCATGTCCCAAATGGAAAAACAGAACTCCAGAAAAATAATTCAACAAAATGGAGAAAAGTAATCTACCAGATGCAGAGTTCAAAACACTAGTTATAAGGATGCTCAATGTTGTCAATGAGAATTTTTACCAAGAGATAGGAAACATAAAAATGGAGGTAGAAAACATAAGAAAAAAGAACTAGTCAGAAATAAAGAATAGACTAACTGAAATGAATAATACATTATAGTGAATCAACATGAAGTAGATGAAGCAGAGGATCGAATAAGCAAATTGGAAGATAAGGAAGATGAAAACACCTAATCAGAGCAAAAAAACAAAAAGGAACCCCCAAAACTGAAGATTATTTAAGGGACTTTTGGAACAACATGAACCATAACAACATCTGCATCACAGGGGTACCAAAAGGAGAAGGGAGAGAAAGCAAAGGATTAAGAACTAATCTGAGGACATAATGACTGAAAACTTCCCTAACCTGGTGAAGGAAATAGACATACAAGTACAGGAAGCACAGAGTCCCAAACAAGATAAAGTCAAGGAAGCCCACACCTAGATGCATCATAATTAAAATCCAAAGATTAAAGGCACACAGAGAATGTTAAAAGCAGCAAGAGAAAACAGTTAGTCACCTACAAGGGACCTACATAAGACTGTCAGCTAATTTCTCAACAGAAACTTTGCAGGACAGAAGGGACTGACACAAAATATTCAACTTGATGAAAAGCAAGGACCTACAACCAAGATTACTTTACTCAGCAGAGCTACCACTTAGAATATGACAATAAGAAGAAGCTAAAGGAGTTCATCATCACCAAACCATTTTTTACAAGAAATGTTAAATGTTCTTTTTTTACAAAAAGAAAAAAATAAAAGATCAAAAATATGAATAATAAAGTGGCAAAAATACCCAAAAAAGTTACATATTAAGATTCTGTCCCTTCTGCAGGTAGATGAATTTTTGAAAGGAGAAAACAATTCTACTAAACTCCAAAAAAATGAGGCCCATTCATGATTAACTAAAACATCACTATACTCTGAATGAAGGCTTTGGGTAGGAGAAGAAAATGAAGACTACAGTTAGAGAATATACTTAGAGAACTATAGTCAGAGTAAGACTTCTAAGGAAAAGTGAACAGGGAGAAATCCTGGATTAAATGAAAAAGCCTTTAACAATTATGTGAATGAAAAGAGGCTCTACGGAGAGTAACCTCAAAGGGTGATCTGATCATAGATTCCTCACTGGGCAGGTTAAGGTGGTAGTCACGTCCCAGGCCTTTAATTTCTTTAGTGAAAGGTTTCAATCCCTATTGTTTTTGTGCATCTAGGTAAACATACCTTTGAAACTCCAGAAGTAATACCCCTCAAAGAGGGCATTATCCTCAAGGGATAACATAATTTTGTTAACTATTTTGCAATCTAATCCCTGCCTTGTTGTTTTCTACCTCATGTAATCATTCTTACATCCTCTCCTTAATTTCAAATATGTAAAAAATTGTGTTGCAAAACTTATTTTCCAGGAGCATTTGAGGTCTTGCTCCTCAGCATATATTTTCTGTTTGGCTCAAATAACCCCTTAGGAAAATTCTGTACAGGTTTGGATGTTCATTATGTCAGTGATTACATAGATCTGATACCATATAGTCTTTTTCAAAATATTGTTTTAACTCCCCACTACAAATCTCCACAGAGTAGAATACTATGGCTGAAGCAGAAACTCAAGGAAGGTAAGAATATCGTTTCAGCCAATTATCTGCTTTTTTCCCCCTTACAGAACCCTGAAATATTTCTCTTTTTTTTAAAGGTTTTATTTATTTATTTTTAGAGAGAGGGGAAAGGAGGGAGAAAGAGAGGGAGAGAAATATCAGTGTGTGGTTGTCTTTCCTGCACCTCATACTGGGGACTGGGCCTGCAACCCAAGCATGTGCCCTGACTGGGAATTGAACCAATTACCCTTTGCTTTGCAGCCCAGTGCTTAATCCACTGAGCCACACCAGCCAGGTCCCTAGAAATATTTCTAAATAACCCAAAGATTCTAGGTAACAAAATGGAAACTTTGTTATTCAGTTTATTTTCACATTCCTATAAGTTTATCTGCAGCAATTTAAAGAAATTAATATTATGACTCTCAGCAGTACTTTCAGAAGGGCCTCTCAAAGACGATGAGGTCAAAAAGAGTCTTGACATTTATTAATAATGTTTAAAAGGTCAAAACCATAGAACTTGAAATGAAATGGCATTCCAGGAATAGATGTATTAATACCTTAGAGTTAAAAGTGGAATTGGATTTAAGCATGTTATCACTAAAACTACAGGTATCAAAAGACATAGAACCCCACAGACAGGCACTGAACAAGATTAACTGTTCTACAAATGTTAGTTATAGGAAACTAATTGTCCCCAAAGACATTGCCAACTGTCATCCCAGGTCTTTCTGTTGAATTAATGTTTATATTATTTAATGTATTTATATTCTACCTAATTACCAAAGTGATCTGGATTTTTAAATACCTACAAGAGATATAATTGAGTAAATGAGTGAATTAGCTAAGATCCAAAAGTAGGGAAAATATGATACATCCATGGAAATATTTTTAATATATTTTATTGATTATTCTATTTTTTCTCCCCTTTATTCCCTCCATCCTGTACCGCTCCTTCCACCATCATCCCCCAACATCTTAGTTCATGTCCATGGGTCATATATATAAGTTCTTTGGCTTCTTCATTTGCCATACTATTCTTAACATTCCTCTCTTTATTTTATACCTACCATTTATGCTTCTTATTCCTTGTACCTTTTCCCCCATTTTCCTTCCCTCCTCCCCCTCCCCACTGATAACCTCTATATGACCTCTATTTCTGTGAATCATTTCCTGTTCTAGCTGCTTGCTTAGTTTGTTTTTGTTTTTGTTTTAGTTTTAGGTTTGGTTGTTGATAGCTGGGAGTTTGTTGTCATTCTACTGTTCATATTTTTTGTCTTCTTTTTCTTAGATTAGTACCTTAACATCTCATGTAATAAGGGCTTTGTGATGATGAACTCCTTTAACTCAACCTTATCTGGGAAGCACTTTATCTGCCCTGGCATTCCAAATAGCTTTGCTGTGTAGAGTAATCTTGGATGTAGGTCCTTGCCTTTCATGATTTGGAATACTTCTTTCCAGCCCCTTCTTGCCTGTAAGGTCTCCTTTGAGGAATCAGCTGACAGCCTTATGGGAACCCCTTTGTAGGTAACTGTCTCTTTTTCTCTTGCTGCTTTTAAGATTCTCCCCTTATCTTTAATATTGGGTAATGAAATTATGATGTGCTTTGGTGTGTGCTTCCTTGGGTCCAGTTGCTTTGGGACTCTGGGAGGTTCCTGGACTTCCTGGAAGTATATTTCCTTTGCCAGATTGGGGAAATTCTACTTCATTATTTGTTCAAATAAGTTTTCAGTTTTTTGTTTTTCCTCTTCTCCTTCTGGCACCCCTATGCTTGCTAGAATGTTTAAAGTTGTCTCGAAGGTTCCTAAGCCTCTCCTCATTTTTTTTTTGAATTCTTGTTTCTTCATTCTGTTCTGGTTGAATGTTTATTTCTTCCTTCTGCTCCCAACTGTTGGTTTGAGTCCCCAGTTTTCTTCCCATCACTGTTGGTTCCCAGTACATTTTCCTTTATTTCACTTCTCATAGCCTTCACTTTTTCCTCTATTTTTTCACCATACTCAACCAATTCTGTGAGCATCCTGATTTGACAAGTGTTTAGAACTCTGCATCTGATAAGTTGGCTATCTCTTCATTGTTTACTTATATATTTTTTTGGAGCTTTGATCTGTTCTTTCATTTGGGACATATTTTTTTTTGTCTTGGCACATCCATTATGTAGTAAGAGGAAGAGCCTTAGATGTTCACCAGGGCAGGGCCACCCATTTGGCTGTGTTGTAGTGCTGTGTATGGGGGAGGGGTCCAAAAGGGAACAATGCCACTTACTGAGCTCTCAGTCAGCTTTCAGTCTCTTCCTCCACTACCCAAAAGCAAATTGGGCTCTTCTGGTGCTGACTCCTTGGTGGGTGGGTTGGTGTATAGTTCTAGAACCCTGTGGGTCTCTCCAGCAAACTCTCCTGTGAGATGGGAGTTTCTCCTTCCACCTCAACCCCCACCAAGGGTGGTTTTTCCAGTCAGAGGTTTTGAGGCTTCATTTCCCCAAGCTGGAACCCTGGTTTGTGTGGTATGTCTCACTCCCCAATTGTCCCCTCTGGTTATCTGCATGCAAATGTGGGACCACCCACTCTGTTAGCTGCTGCCTTGCCAGCCTTGATCATCCAGCTGCCGCCTTGATGAGAGTCTTCTCCACCCTGGCTGCCCATCTCCACCCCTCTTGCCATACGCGCTGAATGTTTCTTCTTCAACTCCTTGGTTTTCAGACTTCCATACAGTTCAATTTTCTGGGAGTTCTGGTTATTTTTTTGTTTTTAAATATGTTGTTGTCCTTCTTTTGGTTGTGTGAGGAGGCAAAGTTTATCTACCTATGCCTCCATCTTGGCTGGATGATTCCCATGGAAATCATATTAAAATTATAAGGTCCTATATTATTTTTCAGAATCAAAATAAAAATTAGGGTAAGTTCAAAAGTATCTAACACAAGAAGGAAAATTAATTATGTTAATGATAGTGACCATGACATAGTATTGGGGTGGTCAAAAATTCCATTTAGTTTTTTTTTTCCATAAAATAAAAGACATATTTTTCATTTTCACCAATAACTTTATTGATTTGGATATATTGAATATGTCAGCTATCTCTCACATGGTATAACTAACATAATGTTTGCTCTCAATTTATGTCTCAAATTAATGGCTATCAACTGTAACTGGTCTTTATGACCACAAAGCATCATCCAGCAAGAAATCTCCATCATGAAACTTCCCAAACCACCTTTGACATATTTGATCAGTCACAGCACCTTCTCCACACACTGCACAAATCTTTTTTTTTATTTCAGTTGCATTTTTACCTTTCTTGAAGTAATAAAGCATAATATGCCAAAAATGTTGCTTATTTGCTTATTTTCTTCCAACTTCAATATTAAAATGGTTACACAAAAATTCACCAGTTTTGATAAGTTTTTTAAATGCATTCTGATATGACAGCTGTCACAATGCGATCTAACAAAATTGCTTCAAATGAAGTTAAAGACAACTAAGTGTTACTAGAGCTATCTTATGGGAAAAAAATGAATTTTTTGGCTAACCCAATGTCTACATTTTCAGTGCTTGTAGTCAAATCTATGAGATAAATACATAAATATGCAATTTTAATCTACTTCTTAGATATTATGACAACTTGGTCAAAACATATGTTGTAATACAGGATGGGAAACAATGACATACACTGGAATGCTACTGGAGTAATCAGGACAACTAACATAATTGTAGTAGGAAGAGAGAGATATGAAAGAAGTAGAATTTATAAAATGCAGTTATTGCTTTTATATAAACATTAAGAAAAGGGAAGGATAAAGAAAAATAGCACCACATCTTTGGTTGATTGCACCATTCCCCAAGATTAAGAAGCAGGAGGAGAAATGTGTTTTGAGGAAGGAGAGGTGGACACATTTTGGACAAATAAAGTTTGAAGCTATGTAGAAATATAACTATTTTTGAAGCTAAAGACAGAGTATATTTCCCCCCATGGGTCTTTTTTAAAAATGTATTATCCAGGTAGATACCTTGGAGGATTACGCTGTGGATAATTTTCTTCTCAATTCTTTGGATTATTATAATGGAAACTTCTTCTCTTTGGGAATTAATGGGAAAGCTATTTTTGTCTCTGCCTCACCCTTGTAACTACTTCTTCCCAAGAGGAATGATTATCTGATTGGTAGAATGATGAGAATCTCACAGGACTTAGTACTCCTTCCTCTATTATTAAAGTTTGAGGTGGTAAAGATGACTATTTCTATGTTGTTTTCCCTTTCCAGTCTAAGGCTAGCTTATGGCTACAGATCATTCCTCCCTGAAACTAGGTTTAATAAAATAAGCAGATACTCCACATTGTTTCAATTTATAGTGACTGAATTGTGGGTTATTTTTTAAAGATTTTACTTATTAATTTTGCAGAGAGGGGAAGGTAGGAAGAAAGAAATGGAGAGAAACAGTGGTGTGTAAGAGAAATGTCATTCAGCTGCCTCTCACATGTACCCTGACCAGGGACAAGGCCTGCAACCCAGGCATGAGCCCTGACCAGAAATCAAACTGGTGTCCTTTTGCTTTGTGGGACATTGCCCAACCAACAAGCCACACTGGCCATTGCAAATTAGGGGTTGTTTTTTCAGGTAGCTATGGAAGAGTAAAGTTTTAGACTCCGAGATTGGTAACATTTAACAAAAGCTTGATTGGGAAATATGCTATTGGTATTTTGCTCCCAAATTGATAATAGTGTCTCTTAAGTAAGGCTCATTGATATCTGAATCAGAACAATCTGTGATTATTGTTAAAGGTACACATACTGGATTCTACTCCAGATCTATTTTATGTGGTTGTCTGTGGCTAGAGTTGGGAGAGAAGCATTTTCACTACTTCTCCAGTGAAATCTAAGCACCTTAATACTGATAAACAGTTATCAAAATGCTACTCTAGGCATTTTCTAGTACAATATATAGTATTGGTTCTTCTATATACCCCAAATTCATCCCAATGAGAGTGTGTTTGGGTTCTCTGGAGGGTAAAATTGCACCCCTATTACTACAGATTCTTGAATATTTGGAATATAGACACAAAGATCAGATTAACATTAAAATATCGGTTTACTTTCTGAGAAAACTAGATAGATTAAAAGCTGTAAAAATAAGAATTTCTGTCACTTCTCCAAAATGCAGTTCTGAGACCCATGCATAAGCAGATTTAATCTGCAGTTGGACAGTTACCCAAACAGTTGAAAATAAATCACTTTTTTGTGCTCATCTTGTCCTGAGAGTGAGAATAAAGTAGGCTGCAATTCAAACATTCTTTAAATGACAGACCCTAGTTTGGACCTATATGTGCTTACTTTATGAAAACTATATTCAGTGACAAATGATCTGTGGCCATAAGCTAGGTATATATCTGAAGACACCCAAACCACTAATTTGAAATAATATATGCACTCTTGCCCTGGCTGCTGTAGCTCAGTGGATTGAGTGCAGGCCTGAGAACCAAAAGGTTGCCAGTTGGATTCCCAGTCAGGGCATGCCTGGGTTGTGGGCCAAGTCCCCAGTAGGGGGTGCTTGAGAGGCAACCACACATTGATGTTTCTCTCCCTCTTTTTCTCCTTCTCTTCCCCCTCTCTAAAAATAAATACATCTAAAAAAAAAGAGAGAAAGAAATAAAGAATATATGCACTCCTGTGTTCACTGGAGCATTATTTACAATAGCCAAGATATGGAAGTGACTCAAGTGCCCATCAACAGATAAGTAGATAAAGAAGAGTGGTACACAGGAACTACTATAAAGGACACATGGACCAAATCAAGGGGGAGGGTGGAGGTGGGGGAGGGAGGGGGGTTCGGCTGGGGTGGGGTGGAGGGATGGGAGAAAAGAAGAGTGGTACATATGTACAAGGGAATATTACTTGGCCATAAAACATAATAAAATATTACCATTAGCAAAGATGGACCTGGAGGTTATTATGATAGTGAAATAAGTAAGACAAAAAAAGACATATACCATATGATTTCATTTATACGTGTAATCTAAAGAGCAAAACAAATGAACAAAATAGAAACAGACTCATAGATACAGAGATCAGACTGATGGTGGCCAGAGGAAGGGAAAATTAGAGGGTGAGTAAAAAATAAAATGGAAGGGATTAAGAAGTACAAATTGGTAGTTACAAAATAGTGATGGGGATGTAAAGTACAGCATAGGTAATACAGGCATTAATATTGTAATAACTATGTACGGTGCCAGGCGGGCATTAAAAATACCTGGGGGAACACCTGGACCATCCCTCTGTCTTCCAGTTGGCTGCTCTCTCCACCGCTGAGAGAAGATGACCTGATTCACTTGAGAGGTCTCCCTCACCAGGGAGTTTGCAGCCCCTGCCTCACCCCCTCATTAAATTTGACCATCTTGTTTCCAAAATCCATCATCTAGGAGGTGACAGTTAAGAGACTGAGTGCTGTAGGAGGCCCCACCAAGCCCTGACCCGAAGCCAACTTTCTCAAAGCCTTGCAGGCTCATAGTCCCAGCATGGCCCCTCTGCACGCAGAGTAGTGTGCAGGAGGGTGTCAAAGTCACAGCCATACTTCCTGAGCCTCTTTTCCCTTCCTACCTCTTTTTTTCTCTTTCTCCTGGGGATCTGTCCCTTACCAAACTTGACCCCTTGACTCTTTGGCCTCACCCTGTCTCTTTCATCCCACCTAAACACATCCCAAGTGCCTTTATTTCAGGCAACAAACAAAAGTCAACCAGGCATTAAGCCATAGGTAATGTGCAGAGACACCAAATAGCTTTACAAATATGGGGAGTGAACCATGAAGCTGGCTTCTGGTACAGGCAAAGCAGAGAGACAACAATGTGTGATCAAGACTGTGTTCAAACCAGTTCACCATAAATAACCGTGTGACCTTGGCCAAGTCACTTAACTTTTAGTTTCCTGTTCTGCAAAAATGAGAACTCTTAGATCTTAACTTTTCCTGTTTCCTTCAACAGGCTCTGCTCCCTCAGGCAGCCCCCTCACCCAACTTCCACCCACAGAAACCCTGGAGCTCAAAGCCCCTCATATCAAAAAGAGCTCCTATCTCAGGAAAACGTTTTTTCTTTGTCCCTGAATCACAGGGACGGGTCTCTAATGAGGCTTCTACTGTTCACTGTTTAAACTGAAAACTCTGCTTCCTCCCCCTACAATCTCAGTCCTCCAAATACTGCTCTTTTTCTCTATAGCAAATGTTACTGGCTAACCTAGCAGATAATTTGCATGGTTTGTTGTTTCTTTTCTCTCCTCCAACTAGACTGTAGGCTCCACAAAGTCAAGAATTTTGCCTTTAGTGAGTCTCGTGGAAACCCTGCAGAACTCTAGGGTAAAGTAGAACTGGGTGCAATTTTAACCTGTGTGATTTAATACTTTAGCAGATTAGATTAGAGCCAGTCTGGTTATTAAAGAGGATCTTTTCTGATATTTTTAAGCAGCATGATAAATTCTAAGTAAACATAAATTTTCAATAATCACAGAGCAGCCATGAGCTCTTTCTTACATTGTTCCTGAGACTCAGAAGTCTAGTTTATCCTAGTTTAAACCAAATGTATCCTCTCTGGGTAAAGTGGGGATATGTGAGGATGACTGGCCTAATTCTATATTAAATAAGAATTCACACACAAAAAAAACCCATTTAAACAATTTTTAAAACTAAAAACACAAAGTGTGGTTTCTTATGACACATCAGAGACTATTTAGCCTCCACTGAGGTCAGAAAGGTGGGAGAGATAAAAGCCTATGGTGAAGAAGCAAGGGTGGGTCACCCATCCCTCCCTCTTCTGGACCTTACTTCCACCAGGATCATCACCCTTACATTGAAAACAAGATCTCAGGGGCCAGCACACGCAGTCATAAAGTGCGGCTACTTCCAAATCCAGTAACTAGGATGTAGAAAATTTTTGCTTATTTACATCTGGCTCAACACCTCACCATTCATATGTTAGTTCTTCTTCCACAACTGAGTTATGGAGTAAAAATACAGGAGCGGAGGCAGATTAATAAAAGCAACATTATATATA